>NC_134126.1:10964374-12209016 GCF_040939455.1 Microcebus murinus
GCATTCATTTAGAACATACAGAAATACAGATAAACAAAAAGATAAAAATAAAAATGACTTTCAGCCCCATCACCAAGAGACAGCCAGTCCTAAAAAACTATATTAAGTACGCACTAAACACTGGGTACCACCTCATGTCCCAGCGTCCCCTGACTGTCTTCCCAGCAGACATACTGCCCCTCTTGCTGCTCCTTGAACATCCGAGCAGTGACCACTCCCCTCCATTACAGTAATGCACGTAAAGATCCAAAAAGACGTAAGAAAGTAACTGGGGGATGTGATACTGGGGCTGATACCTGAGAATAAGAAAAACTCAACCATCTAGAGAAAAACCACTCTGGTTAGAGGTAACAGCAAGTGCAAAGGCCTTCAGGCAAAAAAAAAAAAAAGAAAACAACAAAGAGTTAGATGTGATTAAGACCCATAAAGCCCAATATGACTGGACAGTAGTGAGGGAGGAAGAGCGTCGTGTGAGAAGTTGGAGAGGTAGGTATGGCCTTGTAGGCCACGGCGAAGAGTTTGGATTTTATTTCAAGAGCAATGGTAAGCTGTTACATTCAAAAGGTGGAATGTGAAGGCTACCATCAACTTTTGTTTTGTTTTGTTTTTTGGTTTTTTTTTTGAGACAGTCTCGCTTTGTTGCGCAAGCTAGAGTGAGTGCCTAGCGTCAGCCTAGCTCACAGCAACCTCAAACTCCTGGGCTCAAGCCATCCTCCTGCCTCAGCCTCCCAAGTAGCTGGGACTACAGGCATGCGCCACCATGCCCGGCTAATTTTTTCTATATATATTAGTTGGCCAATTAATTTCTTTCTATTTATAGTAGAGACGGGGTCTCACTCTTGCTCAGGCTGGTTTTGAGCTCCTGACCTCGAGCAATCCACCCGTCTTGGCCTTCCAGAGAGCTAGGATTACAGGCTTGAGCCACCGCGTCTAGCCTACCATCAACTTTTAATAGCACAGTTGACCCTGGAACAGTGCAGCAGTCAGTGTAATCAACTCTCTGCACAGTGGAAATGTTCCTATAACTTAACTACTCCCAAAACTTAACTACTAATAGCCTACTGTTGACCAGGAACCTTACCAATAACATGATCAGTTGATTAACACATATTTTGTACGTTATATGTATTACACACTGAACTCTTACAATAAAGTATGCTGGAGAAAAGAAAATGTTATTAAGAAAATCGTAAGGAAAACATATTTACTATTCATCCAGTGGAAGTAGATCATCACAAAGTTCCTCATCTTTCTTGCCTTCGCATGCAGTAGGCTAAAGAGGAGGAGGAAGAGGAGGGTTGGTCTTGCTGTCTCAGGGGTGGCAGAAGTGGAAGAGGTGGAGAAGGTGGAAAAGGAGGGGGTGCAGGAGGGACAGGCACACTTGGTATAACTTTGTGGAAGCTCATCATAATTTCGGTCTGAATTTTTTGTTTTTTCACTTATCTAAAAATGTTTCTGTATGGTACCAATTCTTCTTCCACTGTATGCTTTGGCTTCAGTGCCCATATAATAGAAGTATGCACGTCATAAAAGAAATCAAAATCAGTCTTGAATAATCAGAACCCTTCTGCCAGATTGTCTAATGTCAATTTTTCTGGCCCTGTATCTTCTACACCTTCTTCCTCATCATCTGGCACTAGTTCAAAAGCATTCATCTCCATCTAGTTATCTTCTGTTAATTCTTCTGCTGGGATGACTACTAGCTTTTGAATTTCTCCAAGATCCATATCTTAAAACCCTTCATCCCACATCTTTTTGTGCCTTATCCACAATCTCTTTTATTATTTCCTTGATTGGCTCTGTCACGAATCCTGCGAAGTCATGCACAAAATCTGGACACAGTTTTCTCCAGCTACAATTTATTGTTTCGGGCTTGATAGCTTTGATGGGTTTTTTTGTTACATGATGGTATCTTCAGTGGTGTGTAATTCTTCCAGACTTTCATGTTCTCTCTACTGGGGTCTTCTTCCAAAGCCTTGGCAATCCTTTCTATTGAGTACTGTTTACAATAAGCCTTAAATATTCTTATGACCCACTGATCTAGAGGCTTAATTAGAGACATTGTGTTTAGGGACAAGTAGACCACTTTGACACATTTGGTGTCAAATTCATGGTGTTTGGGGTGGCCAGGGTCATTGAGCAATATCGAAAGAATTCAAAAGAATTTACCAGGGCAACCCCTTACTGGCAAGGTATTTCCTGACTTCAGAGACAAAGCATCCATGGAACCAATCCAGAAAAATGGTTATCACTATCTAGGCCTTCTTGTTGTACAGCTGGTGTTTATCTTTTCACCTCAAAGCTCCAGGGTTACCAGATTTATGGATAAGGACAGTCCTGATCATAAACCTAAGTGTATTTCCTCAAAACAGTAGAGTTAGCCTGTTCCTTCCTGCCTTAAATCCTGGTACATGCTTCTCTTCCTTACTTATAAATGTTCTCAGTGGCCTTTTCTTTTTTTTTTCAAATTAGGACAGTTCCATCTGCATTAAAAACCTGTAAAGGCAGATATCTGTTCTCAATGATTCTCTCTCTCTCTCTTTTTTTAATTTCATCATATTATGGAGTACAAATATTGTTAGGGTTACAAATATTGCTCCTGCCCCCTCCCTCCCCCTGAAATGTCCAATCCCCTGGTGGTGTGCACCACAGACGTTATGGAAACATGCACCCCTTTCCTCCTCCCCACTCCCGCCTGCCCACCACCTGCTAAAAAGTTTTTGAAGTTTTTTAACATTTTGGTTACATTGTATATCTTTGCCTCTCCCTAAGAAGGGTTAGAGTTATGCCCTCCCCCTCCAGAATGCTCGTCCCATCCCTAAGATTGGGTCTCCCCCCCCCCCACCGAATCTCTGGTGGGTATTGGCACCATTTGAAAATCGAAGTTTAAATCAGTCAGTACCAATTTGATGGCGAGTAGATGTGGAGCCCATTTTCCATGTCTTGTGTTGTCTCATTTTGGATAACAGGCTTAAGCTTAATCCAGGATAGCATAAATGGTGCTAGCTCACTGTCATTTCTTAGGATTGAGTAATATTCCATTGTGAGCATATACCACATTTTAATTATCCACTCATGAATTGATGGGCACCTAGGCTGCTTCCATGCTCGTGCAATAGTGAATTGTGCTGCTATAAACATTCGTGTGCAGATGTCTTTATAATAGAATGTCTTATGCTCTTTTGGATAGATGCCTAACAGTGCTATTGCAGGGTCAAATGGTATTTCTATTTCTAGCTGTTTGAGGTATCTCCAAATTTTTTTCCACAAAGGTTGCACTAATTTGCAGTCCCACCAGCAGTGTAGGAGTGTTCCTGTCTCTCCGCATCCTCGCCAGCATTTGTTGTTTTGCGATTTCTTGATATAGGCCATTCTTACTGGGGTTAGGTGGTATCTCATTGTGGTTTTGATTTGCATTTCTCTAATAATTAGAGAGGTTGAGCATTTCTTTATATGTTTGCATGCCATTATTCTGTCTTCTTCTCAATGATTCTCTTAATGGTATCCGGGAACTTGTCTGTTGCTGCCTCTTGGTCAAGAGAAGCCACTTCTATCATCTTAACATTTTATAGCCAATCTCTTCCTCAATTTATCAAACAATTCTTTGCTAGCATTAAATTCTTCAGCTTTAGATCTGTCCCCTTCCTTCTGCTTTAATTTGTCATACAATGAGTGTGTTCTTTTCTCAAATCATGTTAGAGTCTATAGGTATGCCTTTCTAATAGAAATTCTGCACCCACATAAAAGCTGCATTTTCGATAAGAGGTAAAATATATATTTCACAAAAAGTGCAAGGTTTTCACACCAGCTGACATAGCTACAGCTACAGCTTAACAAATTTCCTTTATTTGTTTTTTACAATGGTTCTTACTCTGGATTCATTTATCTTGAAATGGTGGGCAACCTCAATCGAGCAATTCAGCTTTTTCATGCAATGTCTTGACTTTTCTTGGCTTCTTGGGAACACTTCCAGTATCACTACTGGCACTTAGTATGACTCGATGGTATTATTCAAGGTTTATAGTATTGCACCAAACACGATGAAAAATACCCAAGAATCACATTTTACTGCATTATGCAATTGACTGGGGAGAGGAACTGCTTACCTGCAGATGATTATCATCACAAGGCATTTTAAGCAGATTCTTTTTTTTTTTTTTTTGAAACACAGTTTTGCTTTGTTGCCCAGGCTACAGTGAGTGCCGTGGCGTCAGCCTAGCTCACAGCAACCTCAGACTCCTGGGCTCAAGCAATCCTCCTGCCTCAGCCTCCTGAGTAGCTGGGACTACAGGCATGCGCCACCATGCCCGGCTAATTTTTTCTATATATATATTAGTTGGGCAATTAATTTCTTTTTATTTATAGTAAAGACGGGGTCTCGCTCTTGGTGAGGCTGGTTTCGAACTCCTGACCTCGAGCAATCCACCCGCCTCGGCCTCCCAGAGTGCTAGGATTACAGGCGTGAGCCACCGCGCCCAGCCTTAAGCAGATTCTTGCAACCCTTAAACTCACTGCAATAGCAGCAGGAGGCGGTGCTATGAAATTACTACCATCCTGCCGTATGGACTATGGTGAATATTATGTAGTTATGATTTAATACCACATATCTACATTGTTTCCATTACTCTTCACTGCAAATGACACCATATATGGTCTATAAGTGTCTATAAGTTGATAAAGTTTAACTTTGTATTAATATAATAGATTTGTGTAGGCTTTATGGTAGTCAATGAGACAAAATATACAAGTATCTACATATATTTTATGTGATTATGACCTATCTAACTTTTTCTTAATTTTTTTGATTCTAGGCTATGTGATTCATATGCGAGATTTTTCAAGTTGTCACAAATCTCTAAAATATTTTCCAATATATTTATTGAAAAAAATCAATGTATAAGTGGACCCATGAAATGCAAACCGTTTTGTTCAAAGATCATTTGTATATGTTTAAAATCGATATACATTCAACCCAACTATTTTTAGCTGTTGAGACTCACTAAACAAGAACTTTATAGGTGGGACAAACTCCAGGGGAGGTTGATCAGGACTCTACCTCAATAATACCATCAAGGACTGGGGTTCTTTTAAACATTTGTTTCTCATATCATTAATAAGTTGGTTGGTCTTCAGGTGCAAGATGGCCACAGCGCTTCTAGACATTATGTTGAGATGACTCTAGCAATATTTGCAGTAACAATTGCATTTAAAGAAGGAGCTTTAAAAATGTTGATGCCTTTGATTTGGAAATTCTATTTTTAGGAAATTGTCACATGATGAAATGAGGGCCATCTAATTTTGGAGGTGATTTTACAAAAGATAGATTCACCCATTTATTTAATAAGTACTTGCTGAGCACTAGCATGTGCTAGTCACTGTTCTAGGCACTTGGAATGTAACAGTGACCAAAGCAGACAAAAACCCTATCTTCAAGGAATTTGGTAGTGGAGACAAATGTTTACTACATTTTGGTAGTAAATAAGATATGCAAGTAGAATATGTAGCATGTTAGATGCTGATAAATATTAATAGTAATATATCTGGGTGGATTGTGAGCATGTTCATTCCTATGGAGACTATTAAAGGAAAATTATTTTTTGTTAAGAGGGTAAGTTGGGTTTTTAGTATGTTCCTGTGAAAAGATCCAGGGGACAGACAATTAAATTTGAGTTTCAGGTAAAAGGACAGAGTAGAGATATAGCTTTAGAAGCAAGAAACTCTGAAGTGCTTATTGAAGCAATTGGAATGGATGTGAACCCCTAAAACAAGAGAATAGTGATTTGAGAAAGGGAGAAGGAGGCTTTACATGAATACTGTCTCTAGATATGAGAGGTCTGAGAGAAGGAATAAATCCTTCCAATGTTTGCAAAGGAATCACTGTCCTTAGGGTAGAGTGAGGTTTTAGTTAAGAAAGGAAGTAGACTTTCCATGACTAGCCTAAATAAGCATCTGACACTGTTCAACCTACAGCATTCAACCTTGAAAATTTTTTCCAATAGCTATGAATAGTCAACAAACAAATGTGCATTGCCTTCAGCAAAATGGTCTTGCGGCTCATGTGGTGGAGGCTGTTTTCTTACATCACTTAAAATGAAGGCTAACATCTGTAAGAGGTAGAAAAAATATGTGACTAAAGTTTATTTTTTCAAGCACTTCGGAGTCACAGCAAAACTGAGCAGAAAGTGCATATACCTCCTTACCTACACACGTGCAGCCTCCTGTACCTCCTATACCATGGGCCTCCCCACTGGAGTGGTACACTGTTACAATCAGCAAACCTACAATGACACATCATTATTAATCAAAGTCCATAGCTTACATTAGAGTTCATTCTTGGTGTTGCACATTCAATGGGTTTTGAAAACTGTATATTGACATGTGTCCACTGTTATGGCATCATGCAGAATCATTTCAGTGCCCTAAAGATCCTCTGTGCTCAGCTTTTTCATCCACACTCCCCAACCCCAGGCAACCGCTACTCCTTTTACTGTCTCCACAGTTTTGCCTTTTCTAGAATGCCATATTATTGGAATCCTACAGTGTGCAGCCTTTTCAGATAGGCTTCTTCCACTTATTAATGTGCATTTGAGGCTCCTCCATGTATTTTCATGGATGATGCCTCATTTCCGTCTAGCTCTGAATAATACTCCCTTGACTGGATATACCATAGTTTATTCATTCACCTTCTGAAGTACATCTTGGTTACTTGCAAGTTTTTGAAATTAACAATAAAGTTGCTGAAAATATCTGCAACATGTGGACATACATTTTCAACTCATTTTGATAAATACCAAGGTGCACGACTGTCCTCCAAAGTGGCTGACTATCTTTGCATTCTCACCAGCAATGAATGCAAGTTCCTGTTGTTCTACCTCCTCACCAGCATTTGCTGTTGACAGTGTTCTGGATTTTGGTGTATAGTATATTAATAGGTATATAGTAGCACATATATTTTTAAGAGATAGAGTCTCACTCTGTTGCCCAGGCTGGAGTGCAGCGTTACAATCATAGGTCACTGTAACCTTGACCTCCTGGGCTCAAGCGATTCTCCCACATCAGCCTCAAAGCAGCTAGGACTACAGGCATGTGCCACCGTGCCTGGCTAAAAAAAAAAAAAAAAAAAAAAAAAAAAAAAAAAATTGTAGAAATAGGGTCTTGCTGTGTTGCCCAGCCTGGTTTCAAGCAATCCTCTTGCCTTGGCCTCCCAAAATTTTGGGATTACAGGTGTGAACCATCATCCTCTGCTTCATTTTTGTCTTGATTTGCATTTCTCTGATGATATGAGTTGTGGAGAATTTTGTCATATGCTTCTTTGCCATATTATAGCATCTTTGAAGGCATGTCTGCCCAGATCTTTGACTCATTTTTTAACTGTGTTGTTTGCTTTCTTATTTTTGAGTTTTAAGAGTTCTTTGTATATATTGGATAACAGTCCTTTATCTTATATATTTTTTGCAAATATTTTCTCCCAGTCTGGGATTTGTTTTCTCTTTCCTGTGACAGTGTCTTTTGTGGAGCACAAATTTTTGATTGTACTGAAGTCCAGATTATCAATTATTTCTTTCATGGGTCATGCTCTTGGCATTGCATCTAAAAAATAATTACCATACTCAAGGTCATCTAGAGTTTCTACTATGTTATCATATAGTACTTTTATAATTTTACATTTTACATATATATTCTATTTTGAGTTAATTTTTATTAAAAGTGTAAGATCTGTTTCTAGGTTCTTTTTTTTTTTTTTTTTTGCCTGTGATGTTCAGTTGTTCTAGAAACATTTGTTGAAAAGACTATCTTTGCTCCATTGTCTTGCTATTGCTCCTTTGTCAAAAATGAGTTGACTGTATTTATGTGGGTCTATTTCTGGGCTCTCTATCTGTAGATCTATCTAAAAAAAGAGATCTATTTGTCCTTCTTTTGCCAATACCACAATGCCTTGAGTACTGTAGGTTTATAGTTAAGTCTTAAAGTAGGATAGTGTCAGTCCTTCAACTTTGTTCTTCTTCTCCAGTATAGAGTTGGCTATGCTGAATCTTTTGCTTCCCCACATCAACTTTAGAATTGGTTTGTCAATATCACAAGATAACATCCTGGGATTTTTATTGAGATTATATTGTATGTAAAGATCAATTTAGGAAGAACTGACATCCCAACAATAATGAATCTTCCTGTCTATGAACATGTAATATCTCTCCATTTATTTATTTCTTCTTTAATATTTTCATCAGAGTGTTGTAATTTTTCTTATATAGATCTTATATATATTTAGTTAGATTTCTATCTAAATATTTCATTTTGGGGAGGTGCTATTGTAAATGGTAATGTGTTTTTAATTTGAAATTCTATTATGATAGAATCAGAAAATTATTAATTTTCTGATAGATCTGTCCATTTCTGAAGACAATGAATTCACTTATTTTTCCTTGCGGTTTTATCAGTTTTGCCTAATTTATATTGACGTTCTATTGTTTGGCACATACACATTAAGACTTGTTATATCTTCTTGGAGAATTTATCTTTTCATTGTAGGTAATGTTACCTACAACTCCAACTATAATTTTTCTTGCTCAAAGTTAACAACTCTGTTGGAAATTAATAGAAGCATGCTGGCTTCCTTTGATCAGAGTCAGCATTGTATATCTTTATACTTTTGCTTTTAATCTACATATGTCTTTGTATTTACAGTAAGGTTCTTATAGACAATATATACTTGGGTATTTTTTCTTTTTTTAAATTTTTCTTGTATTGATATTTTTTGATCCACTCTGGCACTCTCTGTCTTTTAATTGGTGTATTTAGACCACTGATGTTTAAATTGTTAATATAGTTGAATTAATACCTCCCACGTTTGCTACTATTTTCTAACCATTGCCCTTGCTTCCTGCTCCTATTTTTGTCTTCCCCTCTTTTTCTGTTATTTTTGGTCTTAATTAAGCATTTTATATGATTATATCTTCTCTCCTTTCTTAGCATATCAATTACATTTCTTGTTTAACTTTTTATTTTTGGCGGGCAGTGTCCTAGAATTTGCAATATACAACCAGTCCAATTCCGCTTTAAAATAATACAATACCACTTCATGGATAGTGCCAGTACCTTATAATAATAAAATATTCCCAGTTCCTTTCTCTTATCCTTTGTACCATAACTCTCATTCATCTCACTTACACATATGCTGTACTTTTTAAATACATTATTGCTATTATTATTTTGAAAAAAACTGTTATCAATTAAGAGTAAGAAAAACATGTTTTATCTTCACTTATTCCTTCTCTAATGTTTTTTTCTTTTCTTTATGTAGATGCAAGTTTCTAATCTATGTCATTTTTCTTCTTGCTCAGGAGCTCCTTTTAAGATTTCTTACAAAGCAGATCTACTGGCCACAAATTTCCTCAATTTTAGTTTGTCTGAGAAGTTGTTATTTCTCCCTCACTTCTCTAGGATAATTTTGTCAGATATAGAATTCTAGGTTGATGGATTTTGTTCTCTCAACACTAAATATGTCACTCTACTCCCTTCTCATTAGTGAGATTTCTGAAAAGAAGTCAGATGTAATTCTTATTTTTGTTACTCTATAGAAAAGCTTTATTTTCTCTCTCTCTCTCTCTCTGGTTTCTTTCAAGAGTTTTTTCTATATGTTAGATTTTCTACAGTTTAGAAATGCCTATTCTACAGAATATGCTATACCTAGGTATAGATTTTTTGGCATTTATCCTGGTTAGTGTTCTCTGAGCTTTCTGGACCTATGATTTTGTGCCTAATATCAATTTTGGGGAAATTAACAGTCATTATTACTTCAAATATTGCTTCTGCTATTCCTCCTGAATTTGGGTATTTCCCTTCTTCTAGTTCAGTTAGGCTTTGACAAAATCCCAATAGTTTAGGCTCTGTAAAAGAGCTTCTCTTGAGTATAGGCCTTGTTAAGAAGAACAGTATCACAGTATCGTCTGGTATATTTCAAAATAGTTGTTTTACCTGTCCCCCTGCCAGAAGCCCAGGAGAATTTTTTTTCTGATATTCACCTATCGTGAGAACCTATCATGTTTACCCAAAAATAAGACAGGGTCTTATATTTATTTTTCCTCAAGAAGACATCCTAGGGCTTATTTTCAGGACATGTGTTATTTTCCCCTCAAAGCCTCAGCTTGCAGCACACCGGGACCTGACAGGGGGAGCCGACCTTGTTGGTGGGGCTGCCCACACCTTTCCTGTCACCTCTGGGATAGTAGCTGTCCCCATGGGGCAGATGAGAAGGGCTGCTCATCTTATTTACCACTCTGCCACGACAAAATGCATGGGTTGTGCAGATGCGCTGCGTAGCCACGCCCATCACTAGGGCTTATTTTCTGGGTAGGGCTTAGATTGCCCAAATGCTTAGAAATCCTGCTAGGGATTATTTTATGGGTAGGTCTTATTTTTGGGAAAACACGGTAGTGGAGCTCCAGGAAGTAAAACTCACAAAAGTATGGGGACTCTTCTAGAGTTTTTAACTCTCAGACTTGTCTGCACTGAACCTCCAGCAATTCTCATACAGTTCAGGGTTCCCTCCTTAGGCACGGACCGACTTCTATGGAGGTTTCTGCTTGGGTTTCTGCTGCAGTAAGTTGTTCTCTGTAAGCCCTAGCTTTAGAATATTCGGAGTAGTGATTTGCTCTGTCACCTCACTTCTGTGAAAGTTCTAAGGGTGTTGATTTTTCAGTTTGTTCAGATTTTTAGTTGTTGTTGGGATAGAGTGGCAAACTCTAACACACCAGGTCAGAAACTGGAAGACCTAATCCTAATATCTTACAGATGCGTGTGCTCTCACCGCGTCTACCCCAGTTTACCCAGCTCACAAACTTTAGCTCTTCCTTGTCCCCTTGTGAGATTTTATTTTATTTTATTTTATTTTATTTTATTTTATTTTATTTTATTTTATTTATTTTTTGAGACAGGCTGTTACTCTGTTGCCTGGATCAGAGTGCAGTGGTGTCATCATAGCTCACTCACTGCAACCTCAGACTCCTGGGCTCAAGCCATCCTGCCTCAGCCTCCCGAGTAGCTGGGACTACAGGCACATGTCACCATGCCAAGCTAAGTTTTTAGATTTTTTGTAGAGACAGAGTCTCACTAAGTTGCTCAGGCTGGCCTCAAACTTCTGGACTCAAGTGACCCTCCCACCTCAGCCTCCCAAAGTGCTAGGATTACAGGTTATGAGCCACTATGCCCAGCCCCCTTGTGAAATTTCTGGATCCAATATAAGGACTGTGTTCAATCTACTGTGGCTCATCTGAATATATAAGAAACAACCATGAAAAATGAAGAAAAAGAAAAATCCATCAAAAAATTGAGTTGAGAAAAAGAAAGGAGATCCATGTTTTATAAGACTTAAAAATAGATGGTTTTTCCTTGGCTTATTTGAAAGAATTTTTTTAATTAAGAAAATTAGATACTTTTGTTTATAGCCTCCAAACTCTCATGTGTAGCCAGGAATGAATATATAATCAGGATTTATTAAAGGAATAAATTAGAGATCTCTTGTAAGTAGCATTTTTGCCCTTCAATGAACAGATAAACTCTGTGGCACAACCTTGCTAAAATATCTCTTTCAGAATAATTCTGTTGCAAATCGGCAAAGCTCTTTTTTTTTCAGTCAACATGCCATGCATCAAAAAGACAAAGGGCGCACTTTACTCTCTAAGTGAGCCAGTAAACCCAGCAAAGTAGAAAAGAGGAAAATGGAATGAGACTCCTTGCTGAGATAGTGGATATGAACATCCTTTCATGTCTGTGGGGTAGAACCCTGTTCAGAGCAGTAAGAAATGTCTCTCTTAAAAAATGTTAATTTCTTTGGAATTTTGTATATGAAAAGTCTCTATTGTTCATTTTCTTTTAATTGACATGAATGATTTATCATTTCAATTAATAAATATTTTATTCCTTTCAGTCCAGTCATGAAATGTAAGTCTAAAATGAACACTGCACATGTGAATATTTAGGGACATCGTAACATTAAACACAAAATCTGTCTGGCGATCTTCCCAGGATCTTAGAAAAAAAAGAAGTTGATAAAAATTCAAGCAGCAGAAGGGGGCAGTAAAACTCAACAGAAAGCTCTTGAAGATTTTTAATATTCTTCCTTATTTTCTCTTCATACAGAGAATTTCCCAATGTATTTCAGAGGATAATAAAATAAATTTTGCATAACAGATACATATATTTGCCTATACCATACACAGAAACACTAAATATATGCAAGTGTGAGAGCTATAATGTTTACATAATCAGAACCTTACTTTTTATAGTACACAATAATCATAGTACTTTTCCATATGAAACAGGCTTGGCCATCTTAATTTAGTTTGAGACATTTACTATCCTCCCATGACCAGCATCATAAAATGTACTTATCCATTTTATTTTATTATCTCAGATTTGTCAAAGTTATTAAATAAATTACATAACAATGTTTTTTTTTCTTAAGCTTATACTTGGACTTTTTTTCAAAAGTCTCAGTTTTTCTTTGAACTCTTTTCTGACTTTATAGGTACACAGAACTTTCTTCACTCTGCTACACTCTTCACTCTTTCTTCATTCTGCTACATAAATTACAGATTAAACAAAGTATTTTAGCCAAATAGATTTTTTAATAGAATTTCCACTATGAGACAAAATGTAATTCCTTTGAGTTCCCAGTAGTCTAAATATGATTATTCTCTATGCCTCGTCTTTGCCTCATCTTTGAATTCAGAATCTCTTTGCAAACAACAGAAGATACTTATACACATAGTAGATATACAACTAAATGTCTGATAGAGGATAAATGATGACGATTTCAAAATGAATTCAGGATTATAATGTAAAATTTTAGTATACTATCAAAGTCAGAATAGTAGCTCCAACTATAAACTTAAAATTTGAGTAGATGCAACTTACTCATTTAAAAGGAAACAGAAAATTGAAATTATTGAAAGAAATGTTAAAAGGAAAATGATCTGTGCTCTTAGCTGAAATTCCGCGTGAGACTCAGCGCGATAAACGGGGTGTTTCATGCGCTGCACACGCCGGCGAGCGCCGTCGCCAGACGCTGGCTAGCAGTGGCTTTCTTAGCCTCGCGGGTCCCCGAGTGTCCGACCGTGACTCGGGCCCGAAGGCGCCGGGGCGGGCCGGGCGGCGGCGCGGGAGGGGCCCCCTGCGCGGGGACCGCGGGCCGCGGGCTGCAGAGGGACCGGGCGGTCGCCTCCCCGCCGGCGTCCGGCGCTCAGCCCGGCTCCGCTCGCAGCGCCGGGCCGGGCGGGAGGCAGGACGCGAGTCTGGCGCGAAGCGGGCGCTGGGGGCGGAGGGACTGGGAGCGGAGGGGGGTCGGAGGGCGGCCCGGTCCCCGTGCGTGGGTACGAGGTCCTGCCCCGCCGCCTTACGCAATGCTTGAGGTGGGGGAGGCAGTGGGGGGGTGAGAAAGGAGAGCCGGAAAGACACAGTCGTCACTGGGCTTGGTGCATAAAAGGAAGGTTCTCTCCGTTAGCGCCAGTTGTCAAACGACTTGGAGAGAGCGCCGGGAGACCGCCCGGAGCCCCGCAGCTGCGCCTCCTCCAGCCCCGCACGCAGCCCGCCGCCACCGCCCTGCCCGCCGCGCCCGCCGCGCCCGCCGCGATGCTCGTCCGCGCGCTCCTGCTCTGCGCGCTCCTGGCGCTCGGCCGCGCAGGTGGGTACCTGGCTCCGCGCCGCGGGGACTCCGCGCCGCGCTCTCCGCGCCCGCCCCCCGGCCCGTCCCGCTTCCGCGACTCCTCTCCGAAGAGAAGCTGCGTGGCTTGGAAAAAAAGAGCTGGAGCACGGAGCCCCTAAGAACTGGGGGGATATTCCAGCTCTGCCACCAGCTCCGATCCTCCCCAACCAGTGACTTAACTGGTCTGAGACCCACTCTCACCTGCTCCACAGGGACAGCGATGCTAATGTTTTTGCAGGTTGTCATCATGCTAAGAAAGCTCCGATCACTATATGTGAATGGTCTGTGTGTGGTATCTACTGTTATTGAATGAAAGAAATGTTTTAAAAAATAATGTTTTAAAGTCAGTGCTTTCTTGCCCCCAGGAAAGGCGAGATTATTTTTAAGATAAAATATTGAAAAAGTAAGCTGCTTTTACCTTGAAAATTTTCCTGAATTTTGATTCATGTACTAGATCCATGCATTTCAATTTTGAAAATGCTACTTTTTTTGCGCTTCTTCAAAATGCCAATTTGAACATCTAAAAAGTTACTAAGAAAAGGGTGACTAGCATGATTGACCAAGTTGAATATTCTTTTACCTTTTTATTTAGAATAAGAATTTCTACATTTTAACTGTAAGGCAGGTAAAAAATATTGTATTTCCATGACTACCTGTATATTTTTTCACTATATTATTGTAAAGTTGACTCATAGTTAGTAAAACGATTAAATGTTTAAGTCAAGATTAAGACATTGAAGAATGATTTATTTGCTGTCCTTACTTTCATTGTAGCAAATCCTTGCTGTTCCAACCCATGTCAAAACAGAGGTGTGTGTATGAGTGTGGGATTCGACCAGTATAAGTGT
This sequence comes from Microcebus murinus, assembly GCF_040939455.1. NCBI lineage: Eukaryota > Metazoa > Chordata > Mammalia > Primates > Cheirogaleidae > Microcebus > Microcebus murinus. Next base: position 10,978,925 of record NC_134126.1, read on the forward strand.
GATTGCACCCGGACAGGCTTTTATGGTGAAAACTGTTCCACACGTAAGTTTGCCTTTGAGTTTCCTCATTTGGAATGGGGCTGAATATAATTATCGTTTTACATATTTGTGTCTTATAATGGACCCTATTAAGTTCTCTCTCCTTTTTACCCTCTTATTGCAGCTGAATTTCTGACAAGAGTAAAATTATTCCTGAAGCCTACTCCAAACACTGTGCACTACATACTTACTCACTTCAAGGGAGTCTGGAATATTGTCAATAACATTCCCTTCCTTCGAAATGCAATTATGAAATATGTGTTAACATGTAAGTACAAGTTTCTTTCTAAGGTTTTTAGCTTCCTCAAAGAAAATATGCTTTATAATACTGTAGATTATTAAACCTAATCCAGAAACGTATTTGACAAACTTGTCAAAATGGCTTTAAATATACCTTTTTAGTTTGCCTTCTGTCTTAATGGCCAAAAATATTGACATTTAAATCCCATCCAGTTTATACAGTTCTGTCTCCCAGTTAGAATTACAACCCTGTATACTTCTGCTTACAACCCTGCATACTTGTGACTTTAACTGTTCTGGCCAGTTTATAGAGAAAATGTGGTCTGGTTGTTTATTGAATGCCATGGGCCACAGAATTGTTCTGAACATGTAGCACTCATTAAAATTAATGGTTAATTTGGATTTGGATCAACAAGAAAATAACTTTCTATTGTTCTAAAGTGAGTTGCCATGCCAGGCCATTCCTGTTATAGACCTCTTGAGTAGTGAGTGAGCAGTTACCTGAAAAATCAAGATTGCCAGATCATAATGTCCTGTGTAAAATACATATATTTATTAAAGATGCATTTTAAGTGGGAGTCAGACTTTAATGTGTAGTTGTTTCAAAATAGAGTATCTTTGATTATTGGAATTAAATTGGATCCTGTGCTACTTTCCACATTTTATAATAAAATGATCATTGATTTGATTTGCATATGAGAATAAATTAGAAAATGTTTTTTCTTGAAATTTCAGCCAGAGCCCATTTGATTGATAGTCCACCGACTTATAATATGCACTATGGCTACAAAAGCTGGGAAGCATTCTCTAACCTCTCCTATTACACCAGAGCCCTTCCGCCTGTGGCTGATGACTGCCCAACTCCTATGGGCGTGAAAGGTGAGTGAGAAGAAGCCCTTAGAGAAGTATTCATTGCAAGGGGCGCTGGATTGCTACCTAAAATATCCGACCTTAGATTATTATTTATTTGTTAACAAAAGGATAGTTTTTTCCTTTATTATGGATATTTATGGGTATTTTCAAGAGTGTGAATCTATGTAAATGATTCCAAAAAAGTAAATAAGCATCTTGGTATAATGTCTCAATATTTTCGAATTCTTTGATTAAAACTGAATGAGCATTGTTAAAATAGATAAAATCCATTAAGAAGTTGTCAGGCACAGTGGACTGCAATCCCAGTGAGGGAGGCCAAGAATTCAAGGCCAGCCTAGAAAACATAGCAAGACCTCGTCTCTACAAATAATAATAATAAAAAAAAAATTATCCAGACGTGGTGGTGCATGCTGTCGTCCCAGCTACTGGGAAGGCTGAGGTGAGAGGATCACTTGAGACCAGGAGTTCCAGGCTGCAATGAGCTATGATTGCGCCACTACACTCTAGCCTGGGGTCACAGAACAAGACCCATCTCTTAAAAAAAAAAAGGAAGTTGTTTTCCCATATCCTAGAATTGTCATTTATATTAGAATCCTGCTCACAATTGTATTTATTCTATAAGTAAAGAATTCTTGGTAAATTGACAATCACTATCTGCTTTCTTGAATATATAGATGGATTCTTATCTTAGCTTTCTCATTTTACAGGGAAGAAGGAGCTTCCTGATTCAAAAGAGATTGTGGAAAAATTTCTTCTAAGGAGAAAGTTCATCCCTGATCCCCAGGGCACAAATATGATGTTCGCATTCTTTGCCCAGCACTTTACCCATCAGTTTTTCAAGACAGATCATAAGCGAGGACCAGCTTTCACCAAAGGACTGGGCCATGGGGTAAGTTAGAGTTAAATCAGAATTATAGCAAATCATAGGAAGTACTAACATTAAAGGAGATATAGAGAGAGATAGATCCAATTCATTCATCTCATTTTTTAATTTTTAATTTTTATTGCCTGCTTCAGTTTTCTTTCAGTCCCCTTTAAAAAAAAAATCTTATCTATGAAAACCTTAATGGAGTTTTCCATTTTAATTCACTGTTGAGTAAAAATATACACACACAGATATGCACATATATATATTCACACATATACATATACAGATATTATTGTTTGTAATTTGTCTCATAGTTTTAGTTTAAAATAGTAGCACTGCAAATGAAACATGTTTGTACTCTGATAATGCTGCTTTCAATATTATAAGGTGAGATTTTCACAGCAATATTATCTTTTGGAGTTCAATAACATAGCTTTAATATATTGATAAGAATTTTTATACATAATGCATTTTTTTACACTTTTTAAAGAATTACTATATATTATAGTGAAGTGCTTGATGTACTTACAAGCTCAAATATGGCATACTAATTCTTTAAACACAAGGGACATATATAGGTTTGTAGCTTTGGTGAATAAACAATTTGTGGCTATGAAAAAGTATATTTTATTGAAAACTTTTAAAGAAAGCTAAATTGTCAAATAATTTAATAATAAATTATATAATAGATGCTTTATATAAGAACAACTTCGGCAGCAACAAATCAAAATTTCTCCATAATTTTCTAGGTGGACTTAAATCATGTTTATGGTGAAACTATGGATAGACAGCATAAACTTCGCCTTTTCAAGGATGGAAAAATGAAATATCAGGTATATTCCCCTTGAATATTAAGAATTAGTTATGACTCATTACTTACACCTATATTTTAAGATCCCTAGTGATAAAAATTTGTTTCTTAACTTTTAATTAATGCTTATTTGTTTCTGTTACTTTTTAGATAATTGATGGAGAAGTGTATCCTCCCACAGTCAAAGATACTCAGGTAGAGATGATGTACCCTCCTCACATCCCTGAACACCTGCAGTTTGCTGTGGGGCAGGAGGTCTTTGGTCTGGTGCCTGGCCTAATGATGTACGCCACCATCTGGCTGCGGGAACATAACCGAGTGTGCGATGTGCTTAAACAAGAGCATCCAGAATGGGGCGATGAGCAGTTGTTCCAGACGAGCAGGCTCATACTGATAGGTAAGCAAGAAGAGAAAATTGAAATACCTTCCCCAGAGAAAATTAATTCATTGCCTTTGCAGTGTTTCAGTAACTGACAGAATGTAGTAAGTGACAAATCACACATCCTGTATTAACTTGGTCTGTGAGCATGATTGGTAATATAAGGGCCTTTTGTTTTGATATTAAAAGGAAATAAAAAACAGAAGTGAAGAAATAGCAAATTAGCAAAATTGCATTTCAATTGCTTGAAAGTTTGTGATCAGAAAGAATTAATTTTTTAATTCTTTGGTGCAAACAGGAGAGACTATTAAGATTGTGATTGAAGACTATGTACAGCACTTGAGTGGCTATCACTTCAAACTGAAGTTTGACCCAGAGCTGCTTTTCAACCAACAATTCCAGTACCAGAACCGTATCGCTGCTGAGTTTAACACACTCTATCACTGGCATCCCCTGCTGCCGGACGCCTTTCAAATTGATGATCAGGAATACAACTATCAACAGTTTCTCTATAACAACTCTATTCTACTGGAACATGGACTTACCCAGTTTGTGGAATCATTCACCAAACAAATTGCTGGGAGGGTAAGCATCATTCCTGAAAAACAAAAGAAGTTTTGTTAACTTCTTTTGTTAAAGTTACTAGTCAGTAACTTTAAAATGTCTACCACAGAAATTATTTCTCATAAACTTACAAGAGTAAAAGAGTAATTATATTGCTAGTAAAATTCTTTCGTTGAAATAAGAAGCCTAACTTTGGTTTGTTTTTTGGTTTTTTTTGTTTTTTTGAAAAAGTATAAACTTTTAGTCTACAGTTTTCAAATGAATAGTATTGCTATCTTAAAAAGAGATATTTTCAAACACTATAATTAATAGATGTAGAAATAAATATTTCACACTCAAATACTAGTTTACTCTTTATAATTTTAAAAGGCAAATAAGTTCTAGATTGGGGTCTCATTGTATTATAAGCACAGCTCCTGTTAAAAATGTAGTAAGCATCTTTCTAGGAAATAAAAATAGTCTTAGCTGGGAGCATCAGTTTTACCTAATTTGTACCTAAGGAACACTTTTAAAATAGAAATAGTAAATAAGCAAATTTGTTTTACAATTAAATTTATTTTCCACAGGTTGCTGGTGGTAGGAATGTTCCACATGCAGTACAAAAAGTAGCAAAGGCCTCAATCGACCAGAGCAGACAGATGAAATACCAGTCTTTTAATGAGTACCGCAAACGCTTTATGCTGAAGCCCTATGCATCATTTGAAGAACTTACAGGTGGGAAATAGTTTCTAAACTATTGTGAAAAGAATCAAGGGTCAGATGGAAACAACAGAGAAGTTGAAGCCAATTGAGCAAAGGGGTACAAGTGGTTTTTCTTTTGTAAAGTTTGACATTGTATCTCTCTGCACTTTCACAGGTGAGAAGGAAATGGCTGCAGAGTTGGAAGCACTCTATGGGGACATTGATGCTATGGAGCTATACCCCGCCCTGCTGGTAGAAAAGCCCCGTCCAGACGCTATCTTTGGTGAAACCATGGTGGAAGTTGGAGCACCATTCTCCTTGAAAGGACTCATGGGTAATGCCATATGCTCTCCTGACTACTGGAAGCCGAGCACTTTTGGTGGAGAAGTAGGTTTTAAAATCATCAACACTGCCTCAATTCAGTCTCTCATCTGCAATAATGTGAAGGGCTGTCCCTTTACTGCATTCAACGTTCCAGACCCACAGCTCGTCAAAACCGTCACCATTAATGCAAGCGCTTCCCGCTCCGGACTAGATGATATCAAGCCCACAGTCCTGCTGAAAGAACGTTCGACTGAACTGTAGACGTCTGCTGGTCTACTGATATCCTATTTATTTATTTATATGAACCATGTATTTTAACTTAATTATTTAATAATATTTATATTAAACTCCCTATGTTACTTAACATCTTCTGTAACAGAAGTCAGTACTCCTGTTACGGAGAAAGGGGTCATGCTTGTGAAGATTTTTGTGTCACTACTTTAAAGATTTAGGTTAAATAGGAAAACCGTTTTCATTCCTTCTTGTAAACTAGGAGGAAATGAATTTTGACATCTTTTACTTGAATTTCAATTTATATTATATTATAATATGAACAAAAGCAAAGATGCTTGAACACTTAAAATGCTGTTACAAAGATGATAAAATGCTGAAAGTTTCTACTCTGTCAATATTTCCAGTGTGTCTTCCATGATGTATTAGAAGCAACTAACGTTTGGAATTTTAAAGTACTTCTAGACATTTATTTGTGGTCAAACAAAAAAAGGTACGAGTGTATTTTTAAATGAATGTTTAAATTAATTACCAATAATTGCCCATGTCTATTTTTTTTAAAGTAGTATTGAAAAAATAATTTGAAATTTCTAAAATTCATGGGTAGGATCACTTTTAAAAAGCTTATTTTGATATTAAACTTGTCCCTATTTAATAAAAGAAGCTCTCTTGGATTTAAATCTCTAAAATCAGTAGAAATTATATTACAATTTCCCGTTAAAATATTGCATAAGAGAATTTACTTTTTCACCAGAAGTGAACATCTATTTAATATGACTGTTACAGCTTCCTTTTAAAACAAAATGCCAAATGTATTAAGGTGATAGAACCACTGCAGTCCTATTTTAAAATAAGAATATTTTATGTCCAGAGATTCCACAATTTGTTGATATGGCTGGTAATTAGTAAAATCTACAGCAGCAAAAGATTCTACATTTAAAATAAGTAATAACAAAGAAAAAAACCAAATTATAAGTTCAAATTTAGGTTAAACTCTTGAAGGAGATTTTATTTTATTCTCATGCACTGTGGGCCTGGTCCTTACTCAACAGATGTTGCTATGAGGTTAATGAATTACCGAGCTGTGCTTGGATAACAATCTGTTTTCTTAGATTTCTTATTGCACAGTATGATTTAGCAGTTCATGTCACAGTGCAAAAATTAGCAGTGGCCTCATAAAATACCTCTTCAAAATGCCTAAATCCATTTCACACATTAATTTTATCTGAATTTTGATGAGCCAGTTCAGTATATACATTTGAATCAACATGCTGCTCCTTTTATTTTCTTTTGGTTGTTTTGCTAAGAGAAATTCTCCTCTGATAACTTTATTTCTTCTATTTTGTTTTACTGGTTTTAAGATCAGAATTTGTCTTTCTTTGGACTCTTGCCTATGTTTTCTTGCCTGAACTTTTGCAAATTTTCAGGAAAACCTCAGCTCAGGACCACTATTTAGTTCCCTTTAAAAAGAATTTTAAAGAAGGACTTTTTTAAAAAAAATCATTTATTTTAAGTGAAAGGCAAAGAATTTTATTTATAATTAATTTTAACTATCTGTTACCAAGTAGCCTACAAAGAGGCTAATACCTCAGAAAGAACTGTAGGAAGGGGATGATGAGGGGAAGAAATTTATATTCCTATTCTAATGAATGCCCTTTCTTATTTAAAAGCAAAGCCAAAGAATTTCTCTGAGTAGTTCTCAGTAGTAATGATGATGATGATGACAATAATACTTCTTTTACACATCTCAATGTCAGCTGACATTTTAATGGTACTGTATATTACTTAATTTAATTTATTGAAGATTATTATTTATGTTTTATTATAAACTATGTTTAAGTCTGCAATTGATTTTTTTTCATTATGTCAGAATCAATATATCTTCTTTGGGTTTACCTCTCTGAATCATGATGTAAATAGTCAAAAGAAATGATTGTATTAAGATTTGTGAACAAATTTTTAGACACCCAACTCTGGTATATTGAGATATTTAAGGTTAGAATTTTTGGATTTAAGATTTACCTATATGCCAGCCCACAGAAAATATTGTCTCATTAGCCCGAACTTGCCATAAGACTGACCTTTCATACACTTTTGAAGGACCTGTGGAGGCCTCATTAATTTATTCAGCCATAATTTATTGAGAAAATATTCTGTTCAAAGCACTGTGGGTTTTAATATTTCTAAATCAAACACTAATTACAGATAACTTTAGTATGTGTGTAAATAACTGAAAAATGTGTCTTTTAGGAAGAGAAAGAAAATGAAATAAATTTCATTAAGGAGAAATAATTCCGGAGAATTTTTGTTTAAGATTTTATGTTTAAAACGTTTAAGATTAAGAAAGAAATAGTCAATATTAGAAGGGCTTATACAAAGAACTATTAATGTCACTGATTTTTTTTTTTTTTGGAAAATATAATACTTGATTTGTTATTAACATCAACGTGCTGACTGAACCTGGGCATTTGGATTGTATATGTGAATGTTTCAGTGGCTCAGATGAATGTGTACTTAAATTAACTTGTGTAAAATGTAAGTCGTGAAACAAATGTCTGTTTATTTTTATACTATTTAAGAATGGACAAATCTTTTCGGAAAATAAATTTTGACTGTTTCTAAATATCTTTGTCATATGACATATGATTTCTCGGAAGCATTATCCTTAAAGTAAGCCATTATCTTGTGTCCTTCTACGCATTCAAAACTAGGCTGCCCCTTAATGAAATGGTTTGCCCTCTCTCAGCCGCATAGAGTACAGTGCGTCATTGTTCACGCATACGCATTCCAGTCCACTTGCCTTGGCTGCCAGGTTTTTTTGTAGAATTCTATTACACCAAGGGTACCAAATGTTGGTAAAGATGTGGAGAAAATAGAACTCTCATTAATTGCTGATGCAAGTGTAAAACATTATACCCATTTTTAAAATCAATCTGACAGTTTTATATCAAGTTAAACATAAACTTACCCTATGATCTAACAATTCTTCTATTTATCTAAGACAAATGAATATAAGTGTACACAAAAATACTTATACAAGAATGTCCGTAGCCATTTTATTTACAATATCAAAAAACAAAAGCAACTCAAATTTCTGTCAACAAGAGAATGGATAAAAAAAAAAAATTGGTGGTACAGCCACACAATGGAATGCTACTCAACAATAAAATGGAATGCACTACTGATAAATACAACATGGATGAATCTAAAAAACATTATATAGAGGAAAAGAAACCAGGCACGAAAGAATACACACTGTGCTATTCAACTTATATGAAGCTCTAAAAGAGGCAAAACTAATCTACAAGGAAAGTAATCACTATTCCTAGTTGCAGGAAGGATGGCTGGCAAGGATTGGCTGGGAAGGTGCATAAATAAGCACACTTTCTGGAGTGGTGGGTTAGTTTTATATCTTGTCAGTGGTATGAGTGACATGAATATATTCTACATAAAAACCCATTGAGCTATACACATACTTGTGTACATTTCATTGTATATAAATTATACCCCAATAAAAAATGAAAACATGAAAATATACTGGAATTAAATAGATCACACCAACGCTTTCTTGGTCTACATTTATCTTCTATATATGTTTGGTGCCTACTATACTAATCATTCTATTTCATTTAGTCTGAATGATAGTGCTGTGGAGAAACTATGATCATCATTTTACTAGTGTGGAAACTAAGGCTTAGAACCATTGAGTAACTTGCTGGGGGACCCATGCAGCCAGAATTTATCTGATTCCAAAGCTCTTTCAACCACAATGCACAACCATGCACAAAACTGGTCCTTTATGAACATTTTGATGGTTACACAAATATTTCCCACTCTGAAAAAAAATCTAGTTTTTTCATTTTGCATTTTCACTTCTTGAGGAGTATTATATTTATATAGCCTTATAAATTTATTGAAGATAAGCAAATAAAGAGATGTCACGACTTTCTTTTTTTACTCACCCAAAAGCCAGAGTTTACATGAGGGTTCACACTTGTGCCTTCTATGGTTTGGACAAATTTATAATGACATATATACATCATTATAATATTATACAGAGTATTTTCACTGCCCTAAAAGTCTTTTGTACCCTGAATATTCATCACCCCATAACCACAAGCTCCTGAAAACCTGATCTTTTTACTATCTCCATAGTTTGCCTTTTTCAGAATATCATACAGTATTTAGCCTTCTCAGATTGATTCCTTTCCCTTAGTAATACACATTTAAGATTCCTCCTTGGCTTTGAATGGCTTGATAGCTCATTTCTTTTTAGCACTGAATGCCTGGGTGTACCATAGTTTATTATCCATCACCTATTGAAAGGACATCTTGGTCATCTCAAAGTGTTGGCAATTATGAATAAATCTGTTATAAATATCCATCTTCAGGTTCTTGTGTAGACACAACTTTTCAACTCCTTTTGATAAATACATGGGAATACAATTGCTAGATTATGTGGTAAGAGTATATTCAGTTTTGTAAGAAGCTGCCTAACTGTCCTCCAAAGTGGATTTACCATTTTGTATTCCCATCAGCAATGAATGAGAGTTCCGGTTGCTCCACATCCTTGCCAGCATTTGCTATTGTCAGGGTTCTGGTTTTGGCCATTCTCCTAAGTTTGTAGTGGTATATCATTTTTGTTTTAATTTGTGTTTTCTAATGACATGTGATGAATACCTTTTCATATGCTTATTTGCCATATGTATATCTTCTTTGGTGAGGTGTCTGTTAAGGTCTTTGGACCATGTTTTAATTGGGTTTGTTTTGCTATCGTTGAGTTTTAACAGGTGTTTTTGTGTGTGTGTGTGTATATTTTGCAAATATTGTCTCTTAATCTAAAGCTTGTCTTCTCATGGTCATGACAGAGACTTTTTCAGAGCAAAAGATTTAATTTTACTAAAGTCTTTCTTGGATCATGTCTTTTGTGTTGTATCTAAAAATACATTGCCATACCCAACGTCACATAGGTTCTCTCCCATGTTATTTTTTAGTAGTTTTATATAATTGCATTTTATCTTTAGGTCTATGATCCATTTAGAGTTAATTTTTGTGAATTTTGTTAAATCATATTCCTCTCCTTTATATGGCAAGACTCATCCAGTCACTTGAAGGCCTTAAAAGCAAAGGAGGAGAAGGAATTCCTAGCAGATGACGTGGAAGCATTATAGCTGACTTTTCCCTAGCTATTACCCAATATCTGCTCATGACAGCATTCACAAAGCACAGGGTGGGGTATATTTTGTGCGTTCTTGAAGGAGTGCCTTTCATTTACATAGTACTCTGAAGAGGCAAAGAAAGAGGCCAATGGGTAAACAATCTTACTCCTTAAGCAGAAAAAATTTGAAGATGATGCAAAGGACAAGAATTTTCCTTTCACCTACGCCCTGAAACCTTCCCTTTAAAATGTAAATTTTCTGTAATGTTATCATGATATATTTTAATTTAGACTTATCACTACTAAATAATGTTCTAAATATTGGCATATCTGAAATGCTCTCTAAGTTAAAAGAAGCCTGTGTCAAAGAGTGAGAGCCTTTGAATGCCAGATACAGTAAAATTGTATTAAGGTTCCAATTAGGGGCAGTTTAACACCAAATAGATTGCCTTCCTTTTCAAATATTAACTCTCTTTATTCATTTAAAAGGTGATACATATCATCAATATTATTAATAAATTTACATAAATAAGTTAATTTAGAGCAGGACTTCTATTTTATGTTTAGAAATTTGCAGCATTTGTCGAAATGGCTAGAGATTCCGTTAGAAATTACAAAACAATTGTGGATTTATAGGCTAATTTAGACCTTGTAAGTCAGGAACATGACTTCACATTCCTGGTGGCAATAGTATAGCAATAGACTGGCTAGATGCTGACATCCAGAGGATGGGCTTCAGAATTAGGCAAATCTGGGTTTGAGTCCTGGCTCAGCCACTTTCTAACAATGTGAGTAATAAATGTCCCATATTCCTCACCTTGAAAAGGTAAAATGGGAACAGCAATGCCTACTGTATCATAGCTCAGGATTGCCATACAATTTAAGGTAGCTATTTTTATTTTTTCTATTTCAAATTACAACTCAAAGCAAATGACTTTTCTCTTTCTTCATTTCTCCGATCATATAATAAATAATGCTGATAATATTAAAAAGAAAAAAATGAAAAAATAATGTTGATAATGTTACTTTGAGAAAATAAGTCAGAGAAAGTGAAAGCCATTTGAGGCTGTGGTATTGAGAAGCTGAAACATGAGAGACATCAAGAAGTAGAAATCTCTCTCAGTTTCATTTTCTTCATTTATACTACAATAAGTTTTAGAGAAGGCTATATAATTCTACTCATACCTGAGTTCTCAATTACTTAATATCTACATATCCCATGATAACTTAGTATAGCTCTTTGTTTCTCAATCAGTTTAATGGGGATAAAGACTAAGGAAAAGAAGTTTTACAGCTCATATAAGAGGTCTACCCTCTTATATGAGTAGAGGAAACATCACCTAAAATGTGTTTTTAAACTTGGTAGTTGTGGTAGAAAGAATAATGCCCCCTACACACACCCGAAGTTGTCCAAATCCCAATCCCTAGAACCTGTCGTATGGTATATAACAAGGGGAATAAAGGTTGCTGATGAAATTAAGATTGCTGGGCACCTGACCTTAAAATAAAGAGATTACACTGGATTATCCAGGTGAGCCCAGTGTAATTATGAGAGTCCTTAAATGTGGAAGAGGGAGGCCGAAGACTCAGTGTCAGAGTGATGCAATGTGAGAGCAATTTGACCAGCCATTGCTGGAATGGAAAAGGTCCAGGGACCAAGGAAGGCAGGAATTCAAGAGGAGCTAGAAAAGTCAAGAAAACTTTATTCTTAAGAATATCGAATTTTGACCAGTTGTGAGTTTACCTTGTATACCGTAGGCACACGTTGCACTGAGATATTATAAATAAATAAATGTCTTGCCTACCCACACACACACACACACACACACAAAAGAATATCGAGAAAGGAATGTGTCCCTAAAAAGACTTGAGATCCATTTTGAGCTTCTGAATTACAGAAATGTAAAATAATAAATTTGTGTTATTTTAAACCAGTAAATGTAGGGCAATCTGTTATTGCAGCAATAGGAAACTAATACAGTAGTTAATGAGGATGAGAGAAGAACAGATTGAGCGTTACAGTACCTACCTCCTATAATGAGAAGTATATATAAATTACTCAATATAAATATACACAATAAATCATACAGTTCATTTTGAGTTCAGTCTCCTTCTGCTACATGGTAACACTATGGTCCCTTTTGGACCTGCTTTGGTTATCCCACACAAACTGGAAGAGTGTGCTTCAAGACCCCTATTACTTGTCTCAGGTCTTGTTTTATACACCTGCTTTAATAAGTACAGTCTTTAATTGCCTATAAGTTATCATTGGATTTTTAAAAAAATATGTTTCTCTTTATATACATTTTCTCTGCAAATTCTGGCTATATAGTTGATTAGCTATCTTTCTTACATGTATGCACACTCTGCTGTATCTCTGTTGGCATCAACTCTAGCCTATATTATGTGCAGATGGGAGAGAGATCTTAAACAAGGATGTGTAATTTTCTGCTTGGAATTAAAAATGAAAGAATGCAGAGAGGCCCCACCAGCAAGAAGGCCCTCACCAGTTGTAGCTCCAAGACCTTGGACCTTCCAGACTCCAGAACTATAAGAAATAAATGTCTTTTCTTTATAAATTACCTGGTCTCAGGTATTCAGTTATAGCAACAGAAAACGAACCAAGACACACACAAAGAAGTGGTCATGTGATCACACGGTGACAAGGTAGCCTTATACAAGCCAAGAAGAGCATCATCATCATAAATCAAATTTACCGGCACTCTGATATTGAACTTCTCTGCCTCCAGAACTGTAAGAAATAAATTTTTGTTGTTTAAGCCACCCATCCTGTGGTATTTTATTATTGTAGCTGTCTCTGACTAATGTAGCTCAACAGGGTAATCTCTAAGGTTCTAGTACCATTTCTATTTCCATAATGTCACAAATTTATAATTAGTTCAATTTGGGGGAGTATTATAAGAAATAACTATAGATGGGCAACATTTGCATCTTTTGTTAAATGATTCCTTGGTGTATCATTATTCCTTAGATTATCTGTATGTGGTAGACTTTACTATCTTGTAATGTAACTTTTCCCAAATGAGAAAACAAATGTGCACAAGGTTGATTAAAGATAATCATTTAAGGGAGAAAGGAGCATCATTTAAAATGCCTTTCAATGTGTTGCTATAACACATTGTTCTAAATATAACAATGTGAATCACTCTAACTCCTTGGCATTTGTGACCTAAAAGCTGGAGACCAGAATGTGCTTTTGTGAGCAGTCAGAGCTGCATCAGGACATTCTAATGCCTTAAATTAAGTCAAATTTGATAGACTGAAAAAAAAAACAAGATTATTTTTATAGAAAATGCACCAATAAAGTGAACAAGTTTAGCAGACACTTTTTTTGTATTTTCTTTCTAGGCACTCTGGTGGGCATCTTAAAATATTTTTCTCTTTATATTATAATACATCTAAAAACAATTTTTTAAATTGTAAGACTATTTAAAACACATCCTTGAACCATGCCAACAACTTTTGTCATAAAATGGCTTCAAAAATTAATATATTTAATTAATATATTTTTACCTCTCTGTATTTTATTAAATTCTAGGTATGAAACTTTCATTAAAAATTTCCAACCCAATAATAAAAACTACCCAGTTTCCTGAAAAAAACAGTAAACCGGAAGTACATCTATAAACCTTGGGCATTTACTATACCACTCAAAATTAAATACTTTGTTTATCATTACTTTTTTAGGGGGAGATATTGATAATTTTATAATATCTACTTTCTTACATGAATATAAGAAAAAGAACTTAATTTCTACAACACTAATTATAAAATAATATTCCTAAGAATAAATATAAAAATTATATCAAATGTTTCTAACTTAAGAGTTATAACTATGCACAAAAATAATTCAAAAAGAAGGTAATAAGGAACACATAGCTCTTATTGTCTAGTGGCAGAAAACACCTTAAGTTGCTAGAGAAATTAATAAAATGTTACTTGTGCCCACATATACAATTTTATTCAAAAATATTTATTTTAATTTACTTTTTGTTAGAAAAATTAGTTTAGACTTTGGTTTGTTCTATTATAATAGTTTCAATACACATTGTGTGATATATAAATGTATACATGTTGTATATGGATTTTTTCATAGTCTATATTAATTGATCTAAAATCCAATATTAGAGATAGGAAAAACCCGTGTTCTCCCGACTCTCACACGCCACTGTCCTGCAGACACCAATGGCTGTGCTATAATTTAATTCAATTCTGACATTATCTACCTGGAGATAGTGTCAGATCCCATATGTTAAGGGCTCAGTTTCACAAGATTGCCCCCCAATTTAGACCCCAGTTGCAAGTCCCAGGTTGTGAATTTGTGCCTCTTACCAACCTGCTGTAAATTGGGATTCCCACACGTCCCTTCTTGGGTTCAATTAATTTGCCAGAGCATCTCACAGAACTCAAGGAAATCGTTTACTTAGATTTTTTTACAAAGGATACTTTAAAGGACACAAATAAGCAGCCAGATGAAGAGATATATAGGGCAGACTAGGAAGGGATTCTGAATTGTTTTAATGAGATATGGAGTTTCTGTAACAAGCCTTTACAAAATAAATATGCTTATAATGCTTGGCAAGAGATACCAACTGCCTCTTCCCATTAAAGCAGCAGTACACAACAATAATAAAGTACAATCCAAGGTTTTATGAGTCAAATTTGTATCCTAACACCCCCAAATTTTAAGAACTAAGAGAACTGAAAAAAAAAATCCAAGTACTAGTAATAAAGGCAATCTTCTAATGCCTACAATATTTCGTAAAACCTAAGACACTATTGATTCGAAGACACGCCATTATATATGTACAGCTAAGAAAATGAAAACAAGTTCATTAATGTAAGATGCTACCAACCATAAGGTACATACTACTTTCTTTTAAAATAAAATGTGGATCTAAGCATCTAAGAATACTATCGTAAAATTCTTACTTACTTATTGTTTGAAATTCACTACTTGGAATAATCACTTAAGGGACAAGAAAACAGAGGTCTAGAAATCTCATATGACTAAATGTGAAGGAAACCTATGGCTTAATTGATGTTTCTAAATTAGTGAAGAGGTTTTTGTTTTGTTTTGTTTTAAAGAGCATCTCTCTCTTTGCCCAGGTTGGAGTACAGTGGCCTGATCATAGCTTACTGCAACCTTCAACGCCTGGCCTCAAGTGATCCTCCCACCTCAGTCTTGCCAGTAGCTGGGACTATACGTATGCATCACCACACCTGGATAAATTTTGTTTGTTATTTTTATTTTTATTTTTTTTTAGAAATAGCATCTTGCTATGTTGCCCAGGCTGGTCTTGAACTCCTGGCCTCAAGCAATCTTCCCAACTCGGCCTCCCAAAGTGCTGGCATTACAGGCATAACCACTGCACCTGGCTGAGACTGTATTAACTGAAGAAATAAGAAATGTACTCTGTTTGTAGTCTAGAAAGAGGTGGCCTAACAAACAAAATTGTATCTGTGTGTCTACAATATTGTTGATACAGCTTTAGGATAAAATAGAACTCTGACCCACTGGGGGATTATATTCCCAGAGCATCATGTTAATATAAATAAATTAAAAGAGTTCTGGAATGGGAGAAAATTTTTGCAAGCTACACATCCGATAAGGGGCTGATAACTAGAATCTATTTAGAACTCAGGAAAATTAGCAAGAAAAAATCAATCTTACCAAAAAGTGGGCAAAGGACATGAACAGAAATTTTTCAAAAGAAGACAAAATAATGGCCAAAAAACATGAAAAAATACTCAACATCTCTAATCATCAAGGAAATGCAAATCAAAAGAGCAATGAGATATCATTATCTCCAGTGAGAATGGCCTTTATCAAAAAGTCCTAAAACAATAAATATTGATGTGGATGTGGAGAGATAGGAACACTCCTACACTGCTGGTGGGACTGCAAACTAGAGCAACCTCTGTGGAAAGCAATATGAATATACCTTAAAGTGATACAACTAGATCTACCATTTGATCCAGGAATCCCATTACTGGGCATCTACCCAAAAGAACAAAAGGCACTCTATGAAAAAGACATCTGCACTCGAATGTTTATAGCAGCACAATTCACAACTGCAAAGATGTAGAAACAACCCAAGTGCCCATCAGTACATGAGTGGATTAATAAAATGTAATATAAGTATACCATGGAGTACTTACTGTTCAGCTATAAGAAAGAATGGTGATCTAGCACCTCTTGTATTTTCCTGGATAGAGCTGGAACCCATTCTACTAAGTGAAGTATCCCAAGAATGGCAAAATAAGCACCACATGTACTCACCAGCAAATTGGTTTCACTGATCAACACCTAAGTGCACATATAGGAATAACATTTATTGGGCATCGGGCAGATAGGAGGGGGGAGGAGGGGATGGGTATATACACACATAATGAGAGCAATGTTCACAGTCTGGGGGATGGTCATGCTTGAAGCTCTGACTCAAGGGGGGAGGAGGGGCAAGGGCAATATACGTAACCTTAACATTTGTATCCCCATAATATGCTGGCAAAAAAAGAGTTCTGGTAGCAAAAGCTCTTCCTTGGATGTTTTCTTAGTTTTAACAGTTAATTCAACTCACTCAAACCATATGGGCTTCTGGATCCCATTAGGGAGAATCCAGTATCTATAAAATATTGAATGAATATTAAAGGACTATGGAGTTAGAAGAAGATATGAATTTCAGGATTAATGGAGCTGTATACTAGCAGGATTATTTTATTGTTTTTACTGCATGTTATGAGAGGGAAAAACAGTCCTAGAATCTGCACTAGTTGTTGGCACTGATCATAAACATAGGACCACCCAGGGAGAGCCAGAACATAAGTTTGCTTTTAGTATAACTGTTTTTTTTTTTTTTTTGAGGGGAGAGAAGGGGACGGAGTGGAAATGATTTAGGTAAAGGGTGGGAGTGGAAATGTTTATAAAAGAACATAAATAAAATTAGTTCTTAAGTAACTTCCTCTGGATGAATCTGACTAATCTTGCTAGTGTTTTCTTGGCTTCCAAGCAATCTTTATCAAACCAGGAAGTAGGCCAGCCAGACCTGGGGCAGAAAAGATGATTGGTTGATATATAAACAGTTGAAGGGCTTCTCCTGTAAATCAGTAGGGGATATGTAAAATCTCTTAGACTTAAAATGTTGCTTGTCCTATCTCAGACTCTTCCTGTCTTTTCATCTTCATTCACCCTGAATTCACTGATACAATTAGGTATGCACACAAATTTAGAGGCTGAAATATTAAGGAACTGTCAGTTTAATAAGAAGTGGAGATTTTCAGTGCTACATAAAATGGCTACTACATAAAGCTAAATAGAGAAGTGCAGTTAGATTAAACATGACATAATGATCTTTTGTGGTATCTCCTAGATTGACTCCAAGAGGTGCTGTGTATGAATAGCAAGTTTTAGTAACAGGTCGATATGATTATATATTTCTTTGAATAAAGTAGCAAATCCTATAGGTATAGTCTACTGACTCCCTAGTCTCTACTATCCTTGACAATCTTTATTTAGACACTGAAGATTTTTATACATGGCTCATAGTCTTGCACCTCTCCACAATTCTTGCCTACCTTTTAGAAGATATCAGGGTCTATGCAGATAACCCATTCCATGGTCTATGATTTCCAGCTCTACTCCATTCAACCACCATCCAGCCCTTTCCAAGGCAACCCTTATCATCATTCAGCACCAGACTACCATAAAATCTAACCCACAGTCTTTCCACTAACTTGTGGTCCAATAGTTTTCTCCTAACTGTGCTCATACCACATTACACTTCTGTTTCACGTAGGCCTAATCCTTTATTCCTCAATTTTATTTCAGTCAATCAGTCTTCTTTTGAGTTTTTTCTTCTCTATCATGTATTCTCACTGTCCAGTGTTAACTATTTCTAATATTTTGGTAAATAAGAACATTAAAATATTACTCTAACTTGAACAGAAATTTTACTTTTTTATGTAGTCAAAATTAGGAATCCTTTTCCCCAGCTTTATTGAGGTAGAATTAACAAACAAAAAATCATATATATTTGTAGTATACAATGTGATATTTTGATATGGGTATACATTGTGAATGAGTACCACAATCAAGCTGATTAACATCCATCACCTCACATAGTTTTGTGTGTATGTGTGTCGTGAGAACATTTAAGATCAACTTTCTTGGCAATTTTCAAGCATACAATGTGTTATTATTAGCTATAGTCACCACACTGTAGATCAGAACTACAGAACTTATTCATCCTAACTGAAACTTTTATTTTTTGTGATTTTCAAATCTTATTTAAAACGCCTCTCCCTCTAAGGTCTACATTCTCTTCTACTAATTTTATAGTTTTGTGTTTCACAGTTAGGCCTTTAATCCATTAGGAGTTCAACTTTGTAAGTGAAAAAATCCCCTACTTTAATTAATATAATATGTTCAGATGAGAAATTTTGACATTCTTAAAGCAAAAGATAATGCTATGAAAATGGATCAATCATCATGGTGATTGATTGATGAAAAAGTTTATGGAAACTAAACATAATGCAATCAGTAATTAAATATGTATGTCTAAAAAGCTAAATGCAAGACAATCTCCTGGAAAGTAGAATAAAAGAAATATGAGGGAATCTAGAAAGATAAAATAATTAGAGAAATCCAGGAGGTCCAGCTTTTAATAAAGAGGAGATTTAGTGAAATAAAACAGCAAAAATATAAGAGAATTTTGTTTAAATTTAAATGTTGTCTAAATTATAAATAAATAAAATGTCTTATAGTAAAAAGAATTAAATGAGTTCCATTCTAGAAAATGCACACAGACCCAAATCATAATGGCATAAAATTTCAGACCACTAGTGATGGAGAAGAGAACCTAATAGTTTCCAGAAAAAGGATGGAAAGTAAATTAAATTAAAAGAATGAAAACTAGATGGCCTGGGACTTGGGAGCAGTACTAGAACCCAGGATTCAATGAAAACATAAATTCTGAGAAAAAACAAGTTACAAGATGAAATTCCATAGCTAGCCAAATTCTCAAATGTGAGATTAAAATAAGACTTTTTCAGATATGCAAAGGTTAAAAATAGAAGCTGGAAAAAAAAGGGGGGGGCCCTTCTTAAATATATTGTGAGAAACTTTTGGAGAACTGCCATAGTACAATAAGGACATACAACAAGAAAGAAGAAAATAGTGGGTCTTGTTAAACAAGGTATGCAATGTAGCAGAGTGATAAAATAAAGTTCCGAATGATGGTGAAGCTTGAAGAAGCAGGATGAGATATACTCAGCAGATGTAGAAGCAGTCAAATTGAAATAGGAGAACAGAGGGTGTGTGGATTGGGTCTCCAGAAAAAACAGAGAATTAAGAGATTATCTGACATGTCTGAGGTTTTGTAAAATAATATTGATAGCAATTTAATAGACATGATAGAATATTTGCAAAAATGAAGGCTAGGTATAAAATACTAAGCAAACAAAAAAGCAAAGTAAACTTGAATGAAAACAAAATTAAATTTAGGCTAAACAAGGAAAGCTAATTTAGCTATAAGTGTACTGCTTGGTTCTGACATTAATATTTACATACTCATAAGAATGTAAACCCTTGATTTAACCAAAAAATGTGAAAATGTTATATGAGGATGATGGAAGAAGATGTGGACAAAGGGAGTGTAAGAGACCTAAAAACTTAGCTGCATTACAGGAAATTCATAGGAAATACATAAAAAAGGAATAGTGTAAACACAATACCTGGAAACATGAATATTAATACCGGATTAAAAAAACTAAGAGCTAAAGGAGTTGTTCTGGGGAGTGTTGATGGTTTGGATGGGGGAACAACTTTTCTCACTGTAAGATTTCTTATTTGATAATCAAACCTGTGTTTCAGTAAAATTATACTTAATTTTGAAATATATTAACTCTATACATCTTTCCACTCATGAGATGGTGAAACCTGAATATATTACCTATAGAAGTAGCATGAAAGGCACAGAAGCAGGTTTTGGAGGGATCGTGATGATTTCCTTTTGGGGGCATGTTGGCAGGTTGGGGCTGGTGGACATACAGCCAAATTTAAGTCTGCAAAGCATACTTTGGACATTCAACCTCAAAATAGCCAGTGGGCTGCTGGTCATATTTCCTTAGATGTCTTCTTCTCCATTACCTGAAGTCCATCTTACCAAAACTAATGATTATCCACCTCCGCATGAACCTTTCTTCTGGTACCTCTCTCAGTTGTTGGCATTATCATTAATCACCCCAACTGGAAAACTAGAATCATGCTTAACTATTCCCTTTTAGTCAATCCCAACAGACACTTCCCAAGTTCTGCTGATATACATTTCTACTTACCTAACTCAGTCCTTCATCACTCAAATCCTGAATTACAATAGTCTCCTTACAATTTTGCCCCCCTCAATTGTATCCTTTACTTAATCACCAAAGTGATCTTACCATGTTTACCCCTAATCCAAGTCAGTGGTTCTTACACTTTGTGTCTGCTTGTGGAAGTGTGTGTCCATAAGCAATTTAGAAAAGGAAAATGCTTAGCAATGTTAGTGCAAGAATAAAAAGACTTAGAAGAACTTAATAATTTAGCAATAATTACAGATTGATTATTAGCACTATGTCACAGTTGCATTCATACTTCCAATCAATGCACGAGCACTCACTGCTCTGCACCAGAGAATGCCAGGGGTTCTACCATGGCCAAAGCAAGTGGGTTCCTGTTCTTGTGGGACTCACATTCCAGTGGGGAGAGACAGACAGTTAACAAGTAAACAGATAGGTGTTAATAAATACCATAAAGAAAATAGTATATAAGTTTGGGTAGGTTAATTTCTTTAGAGAGGCCAGTGATGGCCTCAATGATTAGGTAACATTTGAACAAAGCCTTGAAAGATGTGAGAGCCAGGCGGTAACTATAAGAAAAGTGTATCAGAAGGAAGAAACCGACCATGCAGGTATCCTGAAATAGAAGTGCTTGGAGTATCTGAGGAAAGCAAGGAGCCCGGCTGATTGGAAGTGACATTTAGGAAACGTCACTTATTGCTGACAGAGAGGTTCTATCCATCTAGATATCTTTGACCTCATTTTGAGAGAGATAAACTAATATGCCTGATATAATTATCCAAGCAGAATATGCATTCCATCTTTCCACCCCTACTCTGAGTGGTATTGACAATGAAGAATGTTATGCACCAATTATTTTCCCCCATTGTGGACTGGCTTCACCATGTGGAAAGAAAGATGACTGATAGTATTTCCTGATTACACATTTCTAATCTTCAACACCCCAAAAGAGAAATCCTCTTTTCTTGTTTCAATAAAAACCCTAAAAGGACAGCTTCTGGTTGACCTGTCTGGAGTCATCGGCTCCTTCTTGGCACAAGCACTGTGGCTAGAGGAGCGAATGAGTCATCCCAACAAGCCAGGTCCAGATCGGGTGCCCATCCCAGCCCTGGGGGGTAGGTACTTTGATGGGCAGCCTAGCAGGACGGGGAAGGGAGACAAGGCAGACAAAATATACAGACATCTACTAAATATGGCACACAGAACCTCTGACAATCTGAAGACCACCTGCTTCTCCAGCCTTATCTTGTACCACCCATGAATTTGGATTTTGTGCTCCAGCAGTAGAGCAGAGTAGTTCAGAGCCTGAGCTTTGAGGTTAGCATCAGAAATTTGCAAATCACTAATTATATGACCTTGAGTAAATTTTTAACTTCTCTAACCTTAGTTTCTTAATTTCTTAAATATGGTAAATAATGGAACCAAAGGAAATGACACAAGTAAAACAGTTGGCTTTGGGTAGCAGGTGTGAGGTTTTTAGGAAGTTGGTAAATAGCAACCCTCTTCCTCCTTCAAGTTTGTTTAATTTAGAGAGCTACTCAGGAATCAGGAAGATGGAAATGCCTTTGAAACCTGTCAGACCATGTCTTTCTGCTCACAACTAGGCAGAGGGCTCCCATCTCATACTGAGAAAAAGTCAAAGTCGTTATGGGCCAACAAAACTCTAAAATCATCTTCCCCCCTCTGCAAACAACTCTGACCTCTCTTCCTCACTTTCCCCTTGCTCACTTCACACAGCCACGCTGGCCTCATTGCTCAGAACGTTCTGGAAATCTCCCACCTCGGGTCCTTCACCCCTGCTCTTCCATTGCCCAGAGCATTCTAGGCTCCTGTGTGCATGAAGCTTACTCCCCACCTAGCGAAGGAAATAGACATAGCCTCTGTTCTCATTGAGCTGACTGTCTAGAGAGGAGATGGGTATTAAATGCATAAACAAATAAATATAGTATGATTATGAAGTGTGATGAGTGCTATGATAGAAAATGTCTGCATTCTGATGAAAAATAGTGCGGTAGAAGTACTCAACTCAGAATGGTGAACAAAGGAAGGGCCTTACCAGGAAGTGTCATTTCAGATGGGAGTGGCATGCAAATAACATAGTCGGAAAGTACAGACCATGTCCAAGATCCATCGCCCAGTCTAGCAGACATGGAACAACGCCGAACGTCGTCACCTGAGAGCCAGGCAGACAGTGGTCAGTGTCTGGAGTGTTCAGACACACCCAGCCTCTGGCAGATGGGAGTTCAGGAACAGGAAATTCAGTATCTGTGAGAATCCAATTGAAAGGACATTAGTCTAATAGCGTCAGATCGTAACCAAGAATATGACTGATTCAATGCTTTACTAAGAACTAATTGCTGGGCCTTCTTATAACCCCTTCTTCTTAGATAAAATTTTTCTTAGAACAAAGCGGGGCTCTCTCTCTACCTCTCCATTAGAATGCAAATAAGTAAGGATGACACTGTTTGGGGAATAATCCTGGCTATTTTCAAAATTATTTTTTAAACTTTTTATTTTATATAATTGTAGACTCAGAGAAAGTTCCCAAAATAGTGTATACAGTCCTGTGTACCCTTTGTCTAGCTCTTCCTAATGGTGACATCTTATGTAAATGTAGTACAATATCAAAACCAGGAAATTGACATTGGTACGATATTGCTAATTAGATTATGGGCCTTATTCAGTTTTTACATGCAGTCATTTGTGTCTGTGTAAGTGTGCGTGCATAGACTTCAGTGCAATTTTGAGAGAGTGTACAGATTCATGTAGCCACCATCCCAATCAAGATGCAACACTGGCCCAGGCATGGTGGCTATCACCTGTAATCCTAGCACTTTGAGAGGCCAAGGTGGGAGGATCACTTGAGGCCAGGAGTTTGAGACCAGCCTGGGCAACATAGCAAGATCCTATATCCACAAGAAAATGAAAACATTAGCCAGGCTTGGTAGTACGTGGCTGTAATCCCAGCTACTTACGAGACTCAGAAGGGAGGATCACTTGAGCCCAGGAGGTTGAGGTTACAGTGATATTTCATTGTACCACTGTACTCCAGGCTGGGCAAGAGAGCAAGACCCCATCTCTAAAAAAATATTTTTTACAAAAAGAAACAAAACTGTTCCATCAGTATAAAGGAATTTTATTCTCCTCTTGTATAGTCACACCTTCCCACACCTGTCCCTGTTCCCTGACATCCACTAATCTATTCTCCACCTTTATAGTTGTGTCATTTTGAGAACATTATTAAATGGAATCATATAGTATGTAACCTTTTGATGTTGACTTTTTTTTTACTAAGCATGATACCCTTGAGAGCTATCCACGCTGTTGCATGTATCAACAGTTCATTCTTTTTCACTGCTAACATTCCATTGTATGGCTATACCAGTATTGATTTAACTGTTCACCCAAGGAAAGACATTTCAGTTGTTTCCACTCAATTTTATTTTTAAATTTTGCAAACGCAGGTCTTTCACCTTTACAAATAACTTCCAATCCATGGCAACAGTGATTGGGTCACAGAGAGCTGCTGAGCAAGATGAAGGAATTAGACGTAGCAGGTGGGGCATGAAAGCTGCTACCATTTGTAATGAGCCTCCCATGGGATATCACCCTAAATAAACACAACTTTGTAAAGGTAACTTTTAAAATTCTCTAAACTCTAATTAGTTGATAGCTTGATTCTAAATTGTGTCAAGTCTCAGGAGGCCGTGTGGGAGGGGCCGGAGACGGCGAGCCTGAGACGGGGAGGGTAGGTCCAAGGCAAATGTTACAGAAGAGCCAGGAGGAGGGTGACGGAGATGGCATAAGAATGAGCACAGCATCGCCGTTCCTGCGGTTCTGAAACAGGAAAGATGACAACATAGGCATCATCACACTTCCCGTTTCCCTCAAGTCACCAGTGGCTGGGCTGTCACTGTCATGTCAGCAACGCGCCCCTTCCAGCTTGCACTTTTTGCCTGGTAATGATTGTTCGATTACTGATTTTACAAAGCTATATATGGAAAGAAGACAAAAAATGGCAATGTTCTGTGTTAAGACAAATTCAGAAGGTGTTTAAATCAACTAAGTTTCTGTACATTTGAAATTAGCTTTAGCCCACCTTGGGTAAATAATTTATCCTTTCCAAACTTCACTTGCTACACCGGCAAAGGAAAAGAATCACCTTACCTTCCTGAAGACAATGAAACAGGTCAAAATATTCCTTGAATTGCCACTTTTCCTTATTTAATTAAAATAGTGTTCTGCCAAAATATTCTACAGGAAAGAGATTTCATGGATTCCTAGGGGAATAAATGTAAATTGTAAACACAGTCTCTGCTCTCAGTGGGCTCACAGTTTAAGTGGAGAAAGCAAATGCTGCATGTATAAAACATGAAGTATATACAAATGGATTATTCTAGCAATTAAAAATAAATATTTCTTGGTTCATTCTCTCCCTCTATAAGTTTTTCCTCAGTCTACCTTACTTGCCCACTCCCATGGTCACCAATGAGATGGAGTCGTCAAACTGTTCAATCAAACGTCCTGCTCCGTGGCCATTTCCTGCTGTCCCTCCAGCATGCTTGTTCAGACACCCACAGCAGGGTCACTCCGGGACCTCCTCGGCTACACAGTCCTTCTCACTTCTACTGTGTCTCTTCTTTAGCTCCCTTCAGTCATTTGTTCTCTCCCTTTCCAGAATAAATACAGTCAATGGTCTCTCACCTCAATGATTTTCTTGCCAAAACCTTAAACTCCTTTGTCCCTTTCTTACCTCTTTTTTTAATGGTAAAATCTCTAGGAGAAGCATTCACTTACTGAACACTTTTTCTCCACACTTCCTTCACATTTTCTCCACACTTTCTTCCTACTTTTTCCATATTTTCCTTACACTTTCTCCACACGAATGCACCAGAATTTAAATGAAAAAGCCACATAGGAAAGCTAGTGCCCTTATCAATTCATGATCGCTAAATTCAGCTGTGCCTTCAGTATTCCTGTTACTATCACCTGTGCCTCTCTGGGCAACTCACTCACCTTTCCAAGAAGGCTTTTTCACACCTTCTCTCTTCTCAAACTTCTGCCCTAGCTTCATTCTTTTGATTTTTTATTTCAGAATATTACGGGGGTACAAATGTTTAGGTTACATATATTGCCTTTGTCCAAGTTAGAGCTTCGAGCGTGTCCATCCCCCAGACGGTGCACACCGCACCCATTAGGTGTGAATATGCCCATCCCCTCCCCCCCTGCACCTGCTTGACACCCGATGAATGTTACTACTATATGTGCACATAATTGTTGATCAATTAATACCAATTTGATGGTGAGTACACATGGTGTTTGTTTTTCCATTCTTGTGATACTCAGTAGAATTGGCTCCACCTCCATCCAGGATAATATAAGAGGTGCTAGATCACCATTGTTTTTTGTGGCTGAGTAGTATTCCATGGTATACATATACCACATTTTATTAATTCACTTGTGTTGATGGGAGCTTAGGTTGTTTCCATATTTTTACAATTGTGAATTGTGCTGCTCTTGACATTCAGGTGCAGATGTCTTTTTTATAGAATGTCTTTTTTTCCTTTGGGTAGATGCCCAGTAATGGGATTGTTGGATCAAACAGTAGTTCTACTTTTAGTTCTTTGAGGTATCTCCATATTACTCATTCTTCCCTTTGCTCCGTGAAGATGACCTACCTCAAACTAAACAGAGGCCAGCAGAGATAAACTCCAACAAGTTCCTCCTACCACACCTAGAAAATGTTCCTGCCCCTGGACCCACTATAGCCTCTTTTCCTCCTGTTTCAGCAAATGTGCATCTCCTTCTATTCAAGGCCTAGCTTCAGCCTGAGTCCTTACCCTCTTTTAAACCTAATATCCATTGTACCTTCTTTCTCTGGTCTCCTTACCACTTCCCCTCTAATCGGTCTTTCCCATCAGCCCTTAAACATGCATGTCCATGTCAGAACAGAGCTCCTCCCTTAATCTCACTTCCTCCTTCAGTTAGCATTATCACTTCTCCTTTTCCCAGTTTGCCATGAAAAAATACAAGTCTGTTTACTGTGATGACTATAGTTTATACCCCATTGGTATTCACCAATGGTGTCCTCCCTATCACTTTTGTAATTAAAAAACTGCACCCTCTACTTCGGATGTGGGCATATGCCCTAGGGTAAGCCAATCACAGGCCTTCTCTAGCCTCAGTAAATGGTGATCAGCTCTGCAACTTGTGTATCTCAAGGTCCAATTACCTAAACAAATTCCACACCGGGTATTTCAAAGAGAGTAGACTTAATCCAGGAAGCTCTTACTGTAAGTACTGAAAGGCCAAAAGAGCAAAAAGGAAACTAATAACTGTAGGAAACAGTCATTACCCTTCAGGGCTATAGAAGCAAAAGGAAAGTGGTCAGGGGTACAGACACAGGAGCTCACTGGAGGAGCCCAGTAGACCTGGTGCTCCAAGCTGTAGCAGGTAGCTCTCCGCAGTGGGGTATGGATTAGTGAGAAGACCTGGCCGGCAGATATTTGGATAGCCCAGGAGGCACAGCCTTGTAGGTGACATGCAGCAGAGCAACTATAATTCCAATGGTTAAACTTTGGCAGCTGTTGGTCCTTTTAAGGAGTATAGTAGAGCAGATGCTTTAGAGTTCAAAAGGAAGGTGGAAACTGGAACCACCTTTCTGCTACTGCTGGAATGGTAATATAGGAACTTAAAAAAGAGGAAGGAATTGCTTTCTGCCTCCCTCTTACCTTCTAATCCTTGTCTAGTGCCTTCTGTTGATAAAACCTAATAAGAAACTCGATGACAAAAGAGTCTGAGAAATGTAGTTAGCTGAGCCAGCCACGGCCTCATACATCAGAGTACAAAAGTTAAGACTTACAACTGTGCCAATAGGTGAAAACCTGCTATCTGACTCTAGCTGGATTTAGCTTGGAAATCCGCATCAACAGGAATATTATTTTCCTCTCAAATCATAGTACCATGAGGTTTGATCTCAGAGTGCAGGCAGCTGTGTTCCAGGCACATGGAAAATCCTGACCAAAGTTAACAGAAAGAATAAATAGGAATAAATAATCATAGCACTATTACTGTGAAGCTTTCTAGGCCTCTGATGTTCTAAGAAGAAAATGAATGGGATCTCCAACAATATCCCCCCAGGGGTAGGAGAAGGTTGCCCTATGAATGAATTTTAGAAGATCATTTAATAATAAAAGGCATGTTTTGATAAGTGTGCTAGTTCAATGTAACAGTTACTTCAACATCTTT
This sequence comes from Microcebus murinus, assembly GCF_040939455.1. Taxonomy (NCBI): domain Eukaryota; kingdom Metazoa; phylum Chordata; class Mammalia; order Primates; family Cheirogaleidae; genus Microcebus; species Microcebus murinus. The sequence goes on from NC_134126.1 coordinate 11,006,697, forward strand.
GAAGAGGAGTTGGAGAAGGAAAAGCCAAGGAAAGAGGCAGAGAAGCTTTTGCCAGAGACACAAGAAAGACTAGAACAATGTCCTAGAAGTCAAAGGCAGACAGGATTTCAAGAGCCAGACAGCAATGTTCAATGCCATCAAATAAACTACCCAAAGTGAATGATTAGGATAATGACTTGTTGCTAGTGGTCCCATGCTAAAATTTTGTAATCAATAAATCATTTTATAAATACTCTCAACCCCCCCAAAAAAAAAAAAACGCTTTCAATAAATTCTTCCTAGATTCCTAATTCAAATTAAGGGCAAGATTCCTGGTTTATAGTTTATAGGATTTATTATCATCTTCTTTATGAACGGTCAAGTAATTAAGTTAACGGTCATGAATACCTAATACATGAAAGTCCCATATTATTGCCCAGAGAATGCACGGAAAACAAGAACAGGGCTCAGCTCCTTTTCTGAAGGAACTTCTAGGTTACCCAAGGAGACCCTTCTGATTTAAATTGAGGAAGACTGGATCTTTACGAGAAAGTCATGAATTTTATTTTCTAAAGCAGACATATTAGAAATTATTTTTTAAAAAATCAAAAAATACTAGGTCATATTTCATACCCGGTGTATTAGTTTGCTAGGACTACCATAACAACACACCACAAAACTGGGTGGCTTAAACAACAGAAATTTGTTTTTTCTTGCAGTTTTGGAAGCGAGAATTCCAATGTGAAGGCGTTGGCAGATTTGGTTGCTTCTGAGGGCTCTCTCCTTAGCTGGCGGATGGCCGCCTTCCCACTGTGTCCTCAAATGGTCTTTCCTTTGTGTTCACACACTTCCTGTGTCCTAATCTGCTCTTCCTATAAGGACGCCAGTCACATTGGATTAGGATCCACCCTAAAGACCACATTTTATCTTTATGACTTTTTTAAAGGCCCTAGCTCCAAAAACAGCCACATTCTAAAGTACCAGGGCTTAGGACTTTAATATATGAATTTTGGTGGGGGGCACAATTCAGTCCATCACACTCTGAAAATCAATTCTACACAAGGTAGTGATTTATACTGTCGAGTTAGGATGATTCATAAAAGCAGAGGGTATTCTACATGGATGAGATAGTTTTCTAATTCACCAAACAAATTGTTTTTAAAGAAATTAGAAAAACATTACATTATTTCAAGCCAAGCTATTTAAAAACTTGCCTAGGAAGAAATACCATCTACCTGATAAATATTAGCACTTACGATGGGGTTGCCACAACTCTCAGCCAAGCTAGCTGTTCACATGAATCTTCTGGGTGTGTGTCAGTCCCCCTGCTTCTCACGGCAGCACTTGGATGTGGTATCTGCCCTTCTCAGTCCAATTCAGTCCTTTAAAGGAAAGCCCTTGGGAGTGTATATACTGTTTACTTTTCTACACCCTCTCATGGCAACAGGATTTGGTGTCTCCCTCATTGTAAAAGCTCTTTTCCACGCCCCTCACAAGGCCCTCTAGGAGGAAAACATTTGCCACATATTCTGCTTGTGTTTCTTAGTAGCTGATTATTCCTGTATGTTTGTTTCCAAAATACTGCTGGTTACAACTTGTGCAATTTGGAAGCAAGCATATCATTAAGTGAAAGTCTACATTTGCATGAATGTGTGTCTCCTTTTCCTACAGGCATGGAGTTGAGCAGTGCCCTGCCCCGCTGCACCATGCACAGGGTCTGGACGGGCAGGGCGCTGGCGGAGCACACACGCGGCGTCACTGCCAGGGCTGGTCTGGGTGCTCCCCAGGGGAAATTATGTGTCTTCTGTCAGTGGGCAGGGAGGGAAACCCTGCATCTCTCAGTCTAAGAAATGTCTTTGGAGAACTGGGTGATGCTGTAACCTGCCAGCCAGGGATGAAATCTTGCCTAGAAACAATGAAAGTCAAACAAATGTATAAACAGAAATCCTCTTTGTTGATGGCAAATGATTATACTAACTGACATCAAAAGTGAATGAGTGTGCAGATAGTAACGCAACATCTAGGAAACCTCTTGTTATTTACAATTAATGTGATAAAAATGTAGTATTTTTGGAATTCAGACCCAGGAAAAGCATTTTTCCTCCAGGGAAACTAAGAGGCATGCTTTTTTGTTCTTTTGATAATGCTAACTATATAAATAGACTTTTCCAACCATGATGCCATGACTCGTAAGTGTATCCCAAAGAGTTTACAGATGTACCCAACCATTGATTCTTTCAGGCCTCAGGTTAGCTGCAGCCCAGGGTTGATAAAGCAGGCTCCTCTTTTTATCACCATGTCGCTTAAAATAACTACATTATTCTGTTTGGGCTATGATATAATGAAGGGTAAGAAGCCTTGTTGTAACTAACCATAATTCCTTTTTTTTTTTTTTTTTGCTTGTATGCCAGTAATTTCTGAGGCAAATGTAAAGTTCAAGTACATAAATTCTCACAGAGTTAGGGTATTTTTCAATTTCTCTCTTTATTCTTCTTTTTTGCTTTATTACTTTGATTTTGTACATCCTTTATGCAGATAAATCAAATCCTTTTAGAAAAAAAGATTAAAATTTCTATTTTTGGTGTTAGAAAAGTTAAAATATTAAAGGTAGCCATGCAAACATTTCCTTGACTGCTTAATAAATGAAAGTGATGATCATCCTAATAAGAAAAGTGGCTTTTTATGAAAATCCTGCAGAAAACTGCAGTTAAGTACATGCTTCTTATCTAATTCATAGTTGTTTCTTCACATGGTCATTCATTATATTGTCTTAAAATGTATATTTAATAAATCTTCATTAAATAGATAATATGTAATTGATATGTATAGTGCATTATTGAATAATTTTACAAATTTAAAGTTTCTTTAAAAATAAGCCCTTCAATTCTATTCTAACACATTCCACTTTGTAGAGTCTCTACTTTTCCCCACAGTTTATTATGGACAGCAAATGGGCATGGTGGCGCACACCTGTGGACTAGTCCCAGCTACTCAGGAAGCAGGAAGCCCAGCAGTTCGAGGCTGCAGTGTCCTATAACCACACCACTGCACTCCAGCCTGGGTGACAGAGTGAGACCCTGTTTCAAAAAAGAAAAAGAAACAAGAAATGATTTATAATCTAGCAAAGGTTCGGAAAACGTGGAGATAGAAATAAAATACAATGAAGTTTTTCCAGTTCCAAAGGTTTGTATTATAGATAGCATTACTGACTGAGGTCTTGGTATCAAACAAATTTTTCTTGTGCTATTGACAAAAACATAAATCTGGAAACAAGATCTATATTTTTCATTTAGTCATCATTTTCCTTCCAAAATGTCCAGATTAACATAATTTCAAATGCCCGTGCCATTTTAGACCTTAGAAAATTACATAACTTTTCTGGTCCTTAGTTTCCTAATCTGAAAAATAAAAATGGTAATAGTACCTACTTCATAGGGTTGTTTTGAGAATTCAGTACAATTTGATAGATAAAGCAATGACCACAAGGTTTGGCCTAGGTTAAATACCCAACAAATGTTAACTGCTAGCATTGTTGTTCTGATCATTATTGTGATAATAATCTTTAACATTATTATCCTGTCAGGCTTCCCTCTTAGGAGGGAAACTATTTAAAACTATCTCAGATCCAAGTTTCTTCTAATATTTTCTTAATTATTTTCCTACAATGTCAGCCATGGGAACTCTGGGTAATATCCCAACAATAATGATGATGACGATCATAATGACAGTGACAACAACAGCTATGATAATGATGACAAAAAAACCCAAAGTCCCAAAATACCTTGTTATGACTGATCAGGGGAGTTTAGAGAATGCTTACATAGCATTATGGCCAGGAAACCCAAGAATGCTTCAATTTAGTCTTTCCTCCCATGATTTCCACATAGAAGATTTATGCACAAGGATCAATGGGAAATGAGGTGGGGGGGGGATCTGCTAGTTTATTATTAGCTGGTCCTGTGCTTAAATTCCATCGCACAGATCTCTACTTAGCTGCGTTAGTAAATGTGGTATGGCAAAAATAGACTGCCTTAAGTGATGTTCCTATAAGTTTAGTTACAAACTTGTATCTCAGGGTCTTACTAACTTCAAGTTGGCCACTTGATACAAAAGACCAAAGACATGAGAGTGTCTTCTTAGATGCTAAGAAGAATAAAGAAAGAAAGTGAGATGGCTAGGATTATCTCTGGAGAATACCTTTTGACAGTTTCTCTAACTGTTGCTTCATGGGGCAAGAGAAAGTAGAAAGACTCACAAGTAGGTGCATGACCTTTTAACACATCATAACACCATCCACAGGTAAGTGTGGTTCAACAATGTCTAAGACTTGGCTAAAATCTGATTAGCATTCCCTTGGAAAGAGAGTATTTCCTTGAAAGTAGTAACAAAAGATCCCCCCTCTACTTTGTTTCTCAGCCAGTGGTTCAATAACTCTTTGAGCCTATAAATTAAAGAGAAATGAAATGTAGCTCTACAACACTTCAAAGGATGATAATTGCTCAAAAATGTTTGAAAAAAATAATGACATTTTGAGGTCTTAACTTTTGCGTTCTCTAGAAAAGTATATTTTTATGAACTAGCTATTATAGAAGGGCTCAACATTTTGAAACAATGACCTCTCCCTGGATCCAAGAGCTTTAGATAATATAAATTAATAGATTTTTTAAAAACCTGGATTATTGGCTTAACCAACCAATCAATAAAATATAGTAATTAATCATCAATAAATATTTCTGTATACACAAAAATGGAAACCCTCTATGGTAGCTTCAAAATATAAAAGCAAAGGGCAAAAATCAAATGTTTTTTGTGGTTTGTTTTTTGTGTATGTGTGAAGTCACCATAATGATACCAGACAGTAACTAAGACTATAAAGATAACAAATATTAATGATTAAGTGGAAAACTATTCTTGAAGGCACTTGGTGCTCTTGCAAATTCCGACCAATCGCCTTACTATCAAATAAATGATTGTCTTGTAGATTGCAAGGCAAAGTACCAGAAGATTAACGCAAAATGTTCCTTATTTAATCATAGAAAATAAGACAAAATAAGAATAGAACTGAATTTTCTGCCCACTTTTGAATTTGTCTTCATTGGGGTTGACCAGTGTAGCAGTTTGTAAGCATTTCACAGATTTCTGGAAATATTAGTTACACTTCAAATTTTTGTTTTTCCAATTTTTTTTTCTTTACAGACTTTTTAGAGCAGTTTTAGGTTCTGAGCAAAATTGAGTGGAACGTACATATTAAATAGATAGATCTCCCATATACTCCCTGCCTATACCCATCTATAGCTTCCTCTATTATCATCATACCCCACCAGAATGCTATATTTGTTACAAATATATATGCAAATATTTATTATAAATTTGTCCAAACCCAAGGAATGCAAACACCAAGAGTGAGCTCTAATGTAAACTATGGACTCTGAGTAGTAATGTGTCAATGTTAATTCATCAATTGTTAAGTTTGAAACTAGTTTTATATCATCAAAAATAAAATAAAATTGGCTCAGACTTCCTCATTTATTTATCCATTCAAGACATGTTTCTCAAAAGATATAATGTATAAAGAAAAATGTTATGTAATAATGTAATTAGCACAATGTAGATGTAGAGAAAAAGTATTATGGGAGTAGAGAAGCATTGAAAACAAAAGGGATAGAAAGGATGGGAAGAATTGTAAGGAAAAGACAAGACCAGGAAATAATTTCTCCACCCTTGCCAGAGGGGTGCTAAACAGATCACTCCTCACCTTTTGGGAAAATGTAGCCCTGCCCAGGTCTTTTTTAAGTACAACCAGTAGGCAGACCAGAGAATCCCATCTGATGACTCATCTATTATGCAATGACAGTGATTCACTTCTCTTCAATCTACATTTTCTCTGTGGGCTGTCTTTTCCAGTTCTATCACCTCTACTGCCAACCGAATGTCAATAACTTACAAATCTTTATCTCTTGCCCATACCTCTTTCCAGACTATAGACTCTTTTACCTAGCTGACAATGGAGTAGTTTCACCTGGTTTTCTCAGAAGCATCTGAAAATTGAACTCACAGGCTTCCCCCACTAATTTGATTTTCCCTTTATTTCTATAATTCATTAATTAATATCATAGTAGGGATTCATCCTAGATGCTTCCTTCTTTCCCATCCTTAGCATCTAATCTGTCCTATTGTCCTATTATTTTATCTCCTAAACATTTCTCTCCCTCAATTTCCATTGCCAAAATTCAATAACACACTAATTTGTACAATGGATTTTTTACTCATTTCCTTTCTCTATTTAAAAAATACACTCTTCAAATTAACTACCACATATTTTCCCTTCAGAAATCATCAGAGAATCAGTTTCAAAGTCCTTACTATGGCTTATTTTCACGACCTGTTTACTGCTTAATTTTCATCCCCCACCATTCTCTCCCTTCAATGTTTTTTTCATTTCTCTTGCGATTTCTAGGCAAAAAGGATTGCCAACTCCCCAAATGTGTCATACTTTGTCACGAATCCATGCATGTGCACAGCTTTCCCCTCCACCTGAAATGACCTTTCCTCTACCTTTGCCACACCTCATACCCTGCCTTGTCCACCTGGTTCTCTTAGTCATGCCTACAGACAGTTTTTCCACCTTCTCCTTGAATCCTTTCCACACCTTTACCCTCTTCCTCCAGGCAGAGTGATTAGCAATATCTTTTTCCTTGCAGAGAAGCCAGAAAGAAGTATGAGTAGAAAAATTCCTTCTCTTTGGGCTAAGACAGAAATGTCAAGAGAGGAGGAGAGAATTTGGGGCCCAACAATTGTAATCTGATGGATTCATCTGCATAAGTCTTCCTATTCAGGACTGGAGATTGAGAAGTTGTCTGACTTTCATTCTTCCATGGTCTCTTGTTAATCATCCTATCCCTTCCTCAGTCTTTTCTGAGGGGTAGGCTATTTCTTTAGAGATGTTAATATAACTGATTGGACTGAGTTGGTTCTTATTCAGGCCTGAAAACCACCCTTATTCCTCAAAATGATTTTATTTATTTTTTATTTTATTCCTTAGTTTGGATATTATAGTTTAACTCTCAGAAGTCAACCTCATTTCCAACCTCTTGAAGACAGCTCACTGTGCTCTCATGTCCAGTTTACATTAGTGATTTCTGAATACATTTAAAATAGGAGGTCTGTCACTGAGGAAGACAAGAAGATAGAGATTGAGAGAGGGAGAGAGACGGAGAGAGAGAGAGAGAGAGAGAGAGAGAGAGAGAGAGAGAGAGAGAGAGAGAGAGAGAACATAGAATATCATCATATAAAACACATGAAAGAGAAGCTGCTCCAGTTAAAGCAAGAAAAGGAGCAAGGGCACAAAGAGCCCAGGACCTGAATCCCTCTTGCCCCTGGTGTCCCTGAAGCTACAGAGAACATACCATGAACCCCTTAGCAATATTTGAGGAACTTTCAGCTTGACTAAATGTTTGCCAGGTATATGCATGTATGTGTATGTATGTGCAGGTGTATATATGTGTATATGACTGTGTTCCTATGTGTTTTCCATAGCCCTAATTCAGAAACTGATAAACAGAATCTATTGAAAAAACAGTATTCCTTTCAATGACACCTTAAAAAATGTTATGATAAGTTGGACAGCTATTAATAATGGAAAAACTTAACAAAATTAAAGGTCATAAAAACAGGTTATTTTAACAATGTTGTTTCTGCTGATCCATAAGCATGGTATGGTTTTCTATCCAAAGTGATCTATAGATTCAATGCAATCCCTATTAAAATACCAACAGATTTCATACAGATCTAGAAAAAATAATTCTACACTTTGTATGGAATCAGAGAAGACCCTGTACACCCAAAGCAACCTTTAGCACAAAGAACAAATTAGGAGACATCAACTTACCAGACTTCAAGTTATACTACAAAGCTATAGTAACCAAAACATCATAGTACTGGCACAAAAATAGCCATAGCCCAATGGAACTGAAGAGAGAACCCAGATAGAAAACCATTCACTTACTGCCATCTCATCTTTGACAAAGCAGACAACAATATACACTAGAGAAAAGACCTCATTCAATAAATAGTGCTGGGAAAATTGAATAGCCACATGTAAAAGATTATGACAGGATCCATATCTCTCACTGCTCACTAAAATTAATTCAAGATGGATAACAGATTTAAACCTAAGACATAAAACCAGAATTGTAGAAGAACATTTTGGAAAAACTCTTTTAGATATTGGCCCAGGCAAAGAATTTATCAAGAAGACCCCAATAACAATCACAGCAACAGCAAAAATAAATAAGTGGGACTTGATTAAATTAAAAAGCTTCTGCACAGTCAAGAAAACAATCAACAGAGTGAATAGACAACCTACAGAATGGGAGAAAATATTTGCATGCTATACTTCTGATATATTGCTAATAACCAGAATGTACAAAGAACTCAAGCAAATCAGAAAGAAAAAAATCAAACAACCCCATTAAAATGTGGACAAAAGACATAAAGAAACCTTTCAAAACAAGATTGATTAATGGCCAAGAAACACATGAAAAACTGCTCAATGTCACTAATCATTAGGGAAATGCAAATGAAAACCACAATGAGATACCACCTAACCTCAGCAAGAATGGTTTTTATCAAAAAGCCCCAAAACAATAGATGCTAATGTGGATGCAGAGAGATAGGAACACGTATACATTGTTGGTGGGACTGCAAATTAGTACAACCTCTATGGAAAACAGTATGGAGATTCCTCAAAAAAACTAAAGTAGAACTACCATTTGATCCAGCAATCCCACTAGTGGGGATTTACCCAATGGAAAACAGGTCATTTTATCAAAAAGACACTTGCACTTGAATATTTATTACAGTACAATTCACAATCACAAAGATGTGGAATCAACCCAAATGCCCATGGATTAATTAAATGTGGTATATGTATACCATGGAGTACTATTCAGTCATAAAAAATGAATTAATACCTTTTGTAATAATCTTAATGGAACTGGAGAACATTCTCCTAAGTGAAGTATTACAAGAATGGAGAAACAAACATCACATGTACTCACTATTAAATTGGAACTAACTGACCAGCATTCATGTGTACAGATGGAAGTAAAACTCAATGGAAATCATGCAGGTGGGAGGAGACAGGTGGGGATGGGTGAAATCACCTAACAGTTACAATGTACACAATGTGGGTGATGGGCACAAATAACTTTACCTTAAGTAGTACAAAAACAATCCATGTAACAAAAACATTTGTGCCTTTGCAATATTCTGAAATAAAACAAAAAAAGTCTTCTCAGGAGAAAAAAGTAAGTCATTTGTTTGAAAGAAAAGATAATATATTCATTAAGGATCATATCGTTTCAAAGTGAAAAGGTCCTGTTTCCATGAACAACTGCAGTGAAAGTTTATAAAATTTAAATTTTCAATAGTTTTGATCTAAAACAATCTGAAATACATAATCAGATGAGTCCATTAATTTTTTGAAAATTTCTCATTATTTATGAAGTAAAAACTGCAATCAATTAATTTTCCTGATTGAGCCAGTTATCTGATTCTATCAGTGTTTGCTTTGGTATTGTGTGCATAAGGAATTTCAGGAAAGGATTTAAAAACTGAAAGAGTAATAAGGTCTGCCCTGAAAAAGTCCAGGTTTGTTTGATTATAAATTCAGGACCAGAGCCCAAGGGCCTTGGCATCCCCTACAGGAGCATCTGAGCAGTTCTGGCTTCTGTTAATGAAAGCACAAATAAAATAGGTTGTATAAACATGCTGCACAGCTGAAGTGGGGTTGCCCTAAAATAGCAATAGCATACCAGTTTCATGAAATATCCCAAAAAGGATAGATACTATTAAATGTCCTTAATTAGGTATGATTATAAATAAAATCATATTATAATCAGCATTTTAAATCAGAAAGATACCACTCAAGCAAGGCATCTAGAAAGTAATTCCAAAATGATTTTATGAACAATGGCAGAACAGTAGTTACATGTGAGCTCACAATTAGAAAAGAATTGAAAATAACTGCAGCTGAGTTCAGAGACCTGGAGTCACAGCACTGAGGTTTAGTAGGTATGACTATTATTCATTGGTTTAGACTATCTTTAGAATTTGTGTTTACATTTTCATATCTCTATGTCACTAAGAAACAAAGCTTTGCTGAACCACAAAGTCAAGCTGGGCAAGCAGATAAGAAAACCAAAGAAGCTCAGTTGAAAAAAAGACACAGACTCAAAAGAAGCCTGCTTAGAATTTTATTCTTGAAATGGCCATAGAGGAAAGGAAAAAAAGAAGGGAGGGAGGTGTGATAGGGAAGGCTTTGTGAGATAGGTGTTTGGGGCTATTCCTGGGAAGAATGATAACTAAAGGCCTTTTCCAAATCTGTTACTCTTAACTGCTGTGATAATGAAAAAAAAAAAAAATCGAATATTTGATAATTTGCTTAAACTTTTACTTGAGCTTTGCATGAATTTTGTTGCTTGAATTCTTACTATATAAAACCCAGATATGACTTAGCTATAATTAATGGCATTTGTTTAGGATTAAGGGGAATTAATTAGTTCTTTATCTTTTAAAAAAATTTAAACAAACTTACCTACCATTGGCTGAAATTTAGCAGTCTTCACATCTAATTTCAATGGCCCTGCTCTTTGCTAGACTTTAAATCTCAGGCAAATTTGGATGGAATTCAAGAGAGCAAGGGCAAAATCAGAGAGCTCAGATATGCTCCTTTAAATATTATCCCAAATTATAGAGAAGCATCCTGACTCACCAAAACTTGTGAGTGAGGAAAGTAGAAATAAATATAAGAAAGTAAGTATTTTGATATGGCAGTTTTGGCAGTTATAAGAATTTTAGGTTACATTTTGATAAAATCTTAAAAATCACTATTTAAAAAATTATTCAATAACTTATACAACAAACACCTTTATCCCTACCACATTAAGCTCCATTCTTGAATTTCACTAGTAAGACACAGGTTCAGTTTGTGAAATGCAACAGGGCTCAGGAAATAGGGTAAGGTCAGGATTTGGGGGGATCCAGAGAAATTATATGTAGGGATGGGAGGAGTGACCAAGAGTAGCTGAGGGATGATGGGGGTCAGGGATGGGCTGAGGGTAAGCTAACATTTATGCCAATTCATATGGAAACCCTCACATTGTTTAATTGAGAGCAGTTCTACATTCAAAGAACAGGAAAATAAGAATTCTGATTTTTATATACATTGTTCCCAAATCTCAAGCGTAACCCAAGTACGTAGGTCTACAATAACTCTCGTTTCAATTTTTATCCTTCCCAATTCTTGAACAGAATTCTTGAATTCTGCAAATCCCAGATACTTATCACTTTCCTACCCAGGATGACTGTTTTTCTCAAAAATACCTACCTGTTCCCATAATCTCCCCAATCACATCTGCACCTAAAACTTCCACATGACTTGGTAACAACTGTCACATGCTCAGATATTGCTAAGCCCTTAAGAATTTAGTTTATCTTCCCTTTTCATTTCTTTTCCTAAATAATAATTTTTAAGAAAAGTCTGTGACATTTATCCTTGCTACTTTTCCCCAGACTCCAGATTCTGCATAACACTCTTCAGATGCAAAGCAGATGAAGTTAGAATCTTCCTTAGTATACATGAAAAGGGCAAAGCTTAAAAACAGTCATACATTAATAATTCACATCACATACTACACTACATGGTAATTTTAAAATATAAATATTTAATCTTTTAGCTGAAAAATAGGTATGAAAATCAATGTATTCTTGACAACCTAAATGATGGTCATGTTGAAATGTTACTGTTCACGAAAAAAGAACAGGAGTAAAAATCCATTAGAAAAACTGGAATAAAATTATTTCTTTATACCACAAGATTAACAGAAGCTTAATAGTTAAGAAGACCCAAAACTAGTAACAGAGAGAGGGCTGTAAAAATATTCAATCTTGTCGTAAAAGTATTGCTTTGTGTCCAGTATTTGCTAATACAATCAGTCTTAAATATAAGTCTGAATGCACCATTCACCTTATTTAGGTACTTTGTAATAGCAATACTCTAAATCCATTGCCAGAGTCTATAGTAAGCAAACAACTCAAAGTCTTAGTGGCTTGCAATGACGAATATCAAATTTTCCTCATTTTATGTATCGGTACCAGTTGGCTATCTGCTATGGCTGTTTCACATGTCTTCCTCTCATAGGGCCCAGGGTTAAGGTGTAGTCCCTATTTGGGACATGTATTCTCTTAGCAGGAAGTTGGTGGATCCATGCAATGGTTCTTAAAATTTCCACTTGATTGAAATAAATACCATATCTACACTTATGTCATTGGCAAAACAAGTCACATGGCCAAGCCAATGTAATGGGCTGGGAATATAAACTCATCCTGTAGGAGGCACTGTAATTCACGTGACAATGGATAGGTTGTAACATCCTGTCTTTGTCCATTTGTGGGTATAAATTACCAAGACTGGGTAATTTATAAACAATAGATATTTATTGTCTCATAGTTCCGGAAGCTGGTAAGTCCAGGATCAAGAAGCCAGCAAGTTTGGGGTCTAGTAAGGAAATTAATCTCTGCTTCCAATATGGTGCCTTGAATGCCACCTCCTCTGGAGGAAACAAATACTGTGTTCTCGCCTGGCAGAAGAGATGGGAGGGGGAAAGGGCAGGAAGGGGAAACAGCTTCCTCTCACCTTTTTCATAAGTGCACTAATCCCATGAGGACAGATCCCTCATGTCTTAATCACCTTCTCAAAGCCCCACCCTTAAAACCATCACACTGGCAATTACGTTTCAACATATGAATTTAGGGGGACATATTCAGACCACAGCACATCCTCTTACAAGACAAGGGACTATGCAGCTGGATCGGTAACACGGTCTATCATGTGTACTTTACATGTAAGCCTTGGGAAGTTATTGAAAGGTTTCCACAAGGGGAGTTGCAGATTCATATTTGTGTTTAAGGTTGATCATATTAGCAAATTTTGCAGGGAAAAGAACAAGATAAAACATCTCCATGGCCCCTTTCTGCCTCAGTAGTTATGTGTTTTCTCACTTAGCCATTTCATCTCCAGTTGCTCTTTTGGTCATCTCCTTCTTTCATTTATCTTTAGCATTTTCTTTTGTGCTGACAGCTTTTCCCTTCAGAAAAACATACAGTATGCTTAAGGCGAATCCCAAGCTCTTTCCCTGCCCTCACAAGCAAGTTTCATGAAAGTCGTGCATGAGCCCCACTCCCTCAGTAATGAGCGTTGGGACTCACTTCTTCATGCCCTTCATTCTACCAGAAGTACACTTTGAAAGATCACCAATAACTCACCAGTTCCTTTCCAATCCGTATTTGACATGCACTATTTCAGCGTTTGACATTTTTGATCACATTCTCTTTAAATTTCCACCTCCCTTGGATTCTAGGACATCATTCTCTCCTGGATCCTCTCTGGCCCCTCCTTCTGTTTGCTTCCCATGCTCTCCTGCCTTTCACCTTTGAAAGCGCTGTGACTTTCCTGAGTGCTGGCCGTCCTTGGCCACTATTGTCTTCCTTCTGTTTGTGCTCTGTATTCTCTTATCCATGATTTCAACTATTTCCAGCGTTAAGATAATTCCACAGCTGTGATTCTAACCCAGATCTTACTCCTGACCTTTAAACTTGTGTGTCCCTACTAGGCATTTTCCCAACTACTCCATGTTTACTTGCACCTCCAGAAACAACTTCATAATCCTGTTCTTTCTGTCTAAAACGCCTTCCCCTTTTACAGCCTAATCCTTATTTACATTGTACTATTCAACTCAAGCATCCCCTGTGTAGAGAGCTCTCTGGCTCCCCATTGTGTGTTAGCAACCTCTTCTGTGGAGTCCTGTGCCTGGCACCATCGTGGCACTCACTCATCACACTATTGTCACTGCTAGTTTGCCTGCTCCCCCCACCCCATTAAAAACTCAGCTCCTTTCGGGAAGAGACAGTGATTTGTCTTTGTGTCCATAGCAACAATTCCATGTCCAGGACATAGCAGGTACTCAATAATGTTTTTAAATGATTGAATTCATTAAACATGAGTGAATTAGTGAGAGATGGTGAGATTCCTTTGAATCAGTATATACGTTTGGAGAAAAAGAACGAGTTAGGGAATCAAATTAATTGATTTATTTTTTTTACCAAAAAAGTTCAAAGCTACAATATATGCTACAAAGAAAGTATAGGAGTGGGTGTGGGAAGTGTAAGAACATTTATTTAAGGTCTCAAAAACTTGCTATGAAAAGAGCCAAGTATGAATGAATAACAGCAATATTTTTCCACAGAATCTAGGATATCTTGTGAAATTTTTTTTAAATTATGAAATTTTATTTTCGTGATCATCTGAAAATAATTTATTCTCAATTATAGGAATGACCTCATACCCACACATCCCACATGATTTCATTGCCCATGTTTTCTTTTTTTCTTTTTTTTTTTCTGAGACAGAGTGTCACTTTGTTACCTAGGCTAGAGTGAGTGCTGTGGCGTCAGCCTAGCTCACAGCAACCTCCAACTCCTGGGCTCAAGCAATCCTCCTGCCTCAGCCTCCTGAGCAGCTGGGACTACAGGCATGCACCACCATGCCCGGCTAAATTTTTCTGTATGTATTAGTTGGTCAATTAATTTCTTTCTATTTTTTATAGTAGAGATGGGGTCTCTATTTTGCTCAGGTTGGTCTCAAACTCCTGAGCTCAAATGATCTGCCTGCCTCGGCCTCCCAGAGAGCTAGGATTACAGGTGTGAGCCACCGCACCCGGCCCCATGTTTTCATTTGTATTTATGAAATGAATATAAACAGTTGCAAAGTGAAAATATTTTAAGTATCCTGGCAGTATAAGTCAGAGAGTTAAATCAGAGATTCAGGACCATTAAGGATCGATCTATCTATCTATCAAGGGATTTGTTACAGGGATTTGACTATACAATTATGGGAGCTAGTTAAGAATCAGCCTCCATACGTCTCTTGTCCTTGCATCTGATGCTGAAGGTTGAAATCTTTGAGGTGGGTAGTCAGGAAGGAAGATGGTGTAAAGTCAGGGAGACCAAGAATAAGCAGGAACCCACAAGCACAAGCTAGAAACTGCAAGTATGGTCTAAAACTTGTGTCGGGTCTTATTGTCTCTGCTCTTAGTGATGTAGGTGTCCTGAAAAAGTCAGGGTGCTTCACCGTGGAGCTAAATAAACACACCTATCCTGAGTGTCTGAGAATCTGCAAGAGGATCAGGGAGGACAGAATAGTTGTAGACTCAGCTACTGCATCACACAAATTACATGAGCCATCACATACGTGACAATGTGTGTGAGCTGTAAAATAATTGCTGCGTCACTTCCACTCTCCAAATCTTGCACGATAATGTCTCTTGTGAATCACTTTAACCAGAAACATATAGGAAAAGTAATTCTAAGAAATGCAGTTTGGCCCAGCCAAGTCAACACACTGCAGAGCCACCAAACAGGCTTACAAAAAGTAAACTATAAATAATGCGATGTATGGCAAATGATTACAGCCTGGTGTATAATAACTATAATTTATTGAAAAATGTCTGTATGTTCTATTCTTCAGTCATTAACTCACTGAATTACCACACAATGCTGCAAGGACTATTATTGTTCCCATTTTCCAGATGTGAAAACTGAATCCCAAAGTGATTCGGCAACTTGCTTGAAGTCACAGAGCCAATTAGTAGCAGAGGCAGGACTTAAAGCACCAGGCAATCTTGCTGTAGGGCCTCTGCCTTCACCCGCTGGACTCTGCCGCCTCCCCAGGGGACAACACGAGAAAAGCTGTAGCAGAATTGAGTCAAGAAATGGCGCATTGTACTCTACGTCTGCCAAGTGCAAAAGGCCGTGGGCCACGTGGAGAAAAGGGAACACTTGTACACTGTTGGTGAGAATGAAGATTTGTGCATTCTGGAAAACAGGATGGAGGTTTCTAAAGACATTAACAATAGAACTACCATATAACCCAGCAATCTCTTTTTTGTTCATAGAGCCCCCAAAATTGAAATGCCAGCCACGTTGTAAAGATATGTGCACTTGCATGTTCATTGCAGCATTATTCACAATAGCCAAAGTACATATGTAAACAACCTAAGTGTTCGTCAACCCACGAGTGGATAAAGAAACTCTGTGTGTGTGTGTGTGTGTGTGCGCGCGCGTGCGCGGTGCCTATATAATAATACAATGGAATATTATTTGGCCTTAAAAAATAATAAGATGTTGCCTTTACTACAACATGGATGAGCCCAGAGGACATTATGCTAAGTGAAATAAGCCAGACCCAGAAAGAAAAATGCTGCCTGAACTCACATGTGGAATCTAAACAAACAAATGCACAGACGTAAAGAACAAAACAGCAGTTATCAGGGGTGGAGGGAGAGGAGAGAAATGGGGAGATGTAGGACAGAGGATATGTAGGAGGAACAAGTCTAGAAATCTAATGTACAACATGAGGACCATGGGTAATAAAGTTGTACCGTGACTGGGACTCATGCTAAGCAAGTACATGTTAGCTGCTCTAGCCAGAAGACAAAAAAAAAATGGGTAATTATGTGAGATAATGGATATGTTAATTGGCCTTACTGTAGTAACCTTTTCACTATTTGTATCCCATAACATCGTGCTGTATAACTTAAATATACGTGATTTTTTTTTTTTTTTTAAGAAAAGGACCCTGGGGCATCAGCCCCTATTTTCCATTGTGGTCAATATATCATGGTTCACCTCATTAAATTCATGATTTAAACTTTGCTGGAATTTATTTTGTATATATTTATTTTTATTTTATGTTGTATAAAAAGTGTAAGGAAGTATAAGGAATTTATTCCCCATTTATATTTGTATATATAACTTTTATGATAAAAATAATTAAAATCAATATGGTTCTCAAATCGTGAGCGGCTTTATTCACATCTCGGCAAGCTTAATTGCTTCTGACAGAAGAAAGGGACATGAGAAGCCAACATCTCTGAGTATCTGATTAATAAATGAAAGGATAAATAAGTAACAATAAATGAATGAATCATTAGGTCCACAGGGAAATACTTTTTAAAAGCCCTCAATTCCTACTGAATGCGAGATGCTTTTGCCAGATGATATTAAGTTCTTAAATTAAATTTGCATGCAAATCATCCATTCACAAAAAGCCAGATTTTCACAACCAAATATTTCCTTTTTGTCTCTGGGGGCAGGTTTTCAAAATGTCCCCCAAATGCTCTTGGAGGCAAAGGCAGTGGGAATGGAGACTGTCTGGATGGAAGTCTACTGAGACTTCTCTTGTGCAATCCTGTGTGTAATTCAGCAATTGAAAATGAAAACGCACTTGGAGTTTTCTGTGACAATGACCGAATTGCACAAGCACGGAGCTGCTTTCAATCATTGAACCACTTCCTCCTTGCAGGGATCCCCTGCATTTCCTTTACCCCACGTTATGCGTTAGGAGAGGCACGATCATGTCCCCTACGTGTCTCACCTGCCAAATGCCACGGGCCTGCCTAGAGACTGAGCCTGCTTGACAGACACCCGGCCCCTACCCACGGTTGTATGAAATCCTGAAACTACAGTTCTCTGCAGATACATTCTGTCATATATAAAGTGTATTTCCCCAAAAATCGCTCACTAAAAGCTTGCCTGCAGATCAGCTGCCTGCCTTGACCTTGGAGTGACTCCTGTCAAGGTCACTCTGGTGACGGTGGCCACACATACCACAGGTCCAGCCAGGTTGGCTCTGCCTCGCCTGCTGCTCAGAATCTTCTCTCCTCCCTTAAGGAGTCCCTCATGACTCCCCACAGAACTCTCCCAAACTTTGCTACCTCCCCTAAATCAGACCAGCTCTCTCTCATTGCCAAAACCTGACTAGATCCATCCACGGCCTTCTACCCTATCTCAAAAGTGTAGTCTCCCCTTCAAGACTTACATGCGCTTTATTTTAGTCTCAGGGAAATAGTGAACAGCTCAAATGAAATCTTCTCTTCACTCCACCACACAGTTGATTGTTTCTTTCTCCCCGCCCCCCAGTATTTTTTGGACTTCTTTTTCTTTCTTTCCTCCTTTTTTTTTTCACCTGACACAAGGTACTGTCATTGTCTCTCATAAAAGTTAAAAATTTGGGGTTCCAATTCTGCCTCTTTCACCAACAGTGTGATCTTGTTCAAGTCACCTAGTCTTTCTGATACTGTTTTCTCATCTGCAATGTGTTAATAATAATCACAATAAAATATAACAATAAACATAAAAAGATTCAGATGTTAGATACTAGAGCACACAGAATGTTCACTATGTGCCAGGCACTCTTTTAATAGTGTACATATATTAATTTTGTTTAAATGCAGAAGAGTGATCAAATAATTTTTAGCCCACCCACACCACAGAATACTATGTAGCCACTAAAAATAATGAGATATAATAACATGGAACTATATTAATGATGCAATATTAAATGGAAAATCAAGTTGCAGAACAATATATATAACATGACATTTACATTTAAACTATACATTGCATATATAAATATCTCTCTTTATATCCACAGATCTAGCTATACACATACACACATGAACACATGTACGATTTAAATTTTTACAAACCATGTATTTATAGATCTCTATTTTGCAGTGAACTTTTTAAAAACAGAATAAATGGGAAAATGGCTATAAAAAGAAAACCTGACTTTAACGAGCATACTAGAACTGACAATCCAGATAAATTAGTATTGTACCCATAAAAGTAGAAACTTGGCTAGAAATTATCTTGATTCCAATCATAATTTAAAAAATAATTTTTAGCCCGGCGCGGTGGCTCACGCCTGTAATCCTAGCACTCTGGGAGGCCGAGGCGGGCGGATTGCTCAAGGTCAGGAGTTCAAAACCAGCCTGAGCGAGACCCCGTCTCTACCATAAAAATAGAAAGAAATTAATTGGCCAACTAATATATATAATATAAAATCAGCCGGGCATGGTGGCTCGTGCCTGTAGTCCCAGCTACTCGGGAGGCTGAGGCAGGAGGATTGCTTGAGCCCAGGAGTCTGAGGTTGCTGTGAGCGAGGCTGACGCCACGGCACTCACTCTAGCCTGGGCAAGAAAGCGAGACTCTGTCTCAAAAAAAAAAAAAAATAAAAAATAATTTTTATGTACTACTTTAAGAATTGCCAACTAAGCCAGCATTGCATTTTTTTCAATATTCCCCAATGACAGCATAGATTTCTAATTTGGGGATGTTTGGTTTTCTTTTTAAACAGACAGTGGTCATTTGTCATGTTGGCTGATGAATAAAATTGCTAATCAGGCTGGGAAATGCTAATTTTAGTCAAAACTGTATCATAGACTTCTCATTCTCATTCAAAGAACTGTAAGTTTTAAGGGATGTTTCAGAGAAAACAGTTCACTCCTTTTACAGGACATAGAGCCTCAAAAATATTTCCAAAGTCTGTTTCAAAATAATAAGCCTGATAATGCTTTGTGGGAAGAAATGTGCATAAATAGCATAGATAATATTAAAAAATAAATCAGCACTGACTTTCTTTGTAATTTTTACAGATCTGTGTAATCAATGGCTACTTGCCTTTAAGGTCACAAAAAAATTTCCCATTTCTTCATCTATCAAACTCTTAAACATTCTATCAATATTTTAATTATTTTATCTATTGTCCCTTGAAATTTTAGCAAAGTCAAGAACTTTTTATATCTACTTAACACTCAAATTTTATTTCACAAGTATCTTGGAAATTGTTATTGTGGTCAAGATTTTTGTTGTTGTTAGTTATTGTTGATTTTTTTGTTCTTGCTACATTTGGCAGAAGCCCATTTACTTACCAAATTCCACTACTCAGGTTCCATTCTTACCAGTTAGTTGACATTTGGAATGAATGTCTAAACTTTTTAATAATTCCATCAGTCCTGAAAGTTATTAGATAAATACATTACTTATCACCTCAGAAATTTTTCCTACCTTCTTTAATAATAATATTCCTGTCATTATTTCATCTCTTTAACGTTCAAATGTTAAGAAGTATCTCACTCATGTACCTTATAACTTATTTTTGCTTGAAATAAAAAAAAAAATCTCTTTTAAATTTGCCATAGTTACCAGCACAATAATGAGTAGCAGATCTTACAAGTGCTGTTACTCCGAGTTGAAATCCAATACAGGAACACCCAACTTCCTGCCTCATCTCCAACATGTATATGGCTCTGCACTGTGGATTATCTGTTTTTTTCATTCAATGAACAAGAATGTGCAAGATTAATCTCTCAACTCACTCTCAGAAATTTGCTCCTTCACTTAGATCCATTGGTGTTTATCATTAACCCTTCTTTTCGCCCAGCTTTTATCCCTCAAAAGTTAAACAAGCTTAAGTTGCTCCCATTGAGACTTGGGAGAGAGACATACACAGAGACAGAGACAGAGAAACAGAGAAAGACAGACAGTCTCGATCCCTAGGTCTTCTAGCTTCTGACCAATAATTTGCCCCTTTCTTTAAAACGATCTTCTTGATCAAGTAGTCTTTACTTGCTCTCTTAATTTATTCATTCTCACTTTCTTTCAGGCCAAGCTTTCAGGGTTTTGCCCCAATCCCTCCAATGAAATGGTTTCAACGATCATTAATGACCATTCATTTTCCAAGCCCAATGAATAACTTTAAAGCATCTTATGTCACTTTCTTGGCATTGTGCATTTCTCCATTCTTCACCACTTCCTTCTTAAAACCTTACCTCGGCCTCTGTGAAACCACACTCTCTTTGTTCTCCTTCCACCTCTTATTCCTTTTGCATATTTTGGAGACTTATGATTTAAAACTTGACACTCTACCATAAGCTCTTTTATCTTCTTGATCTATATATTTATCCTCTCAATCTATATAGTTATCCTCATCATGTCTTCCTTGTTTAAGGCCTCTACTACTTCTTTCTGTCTCATGGCATCATAACCTCTGAGCCTAAGCTGAGCTAATGATAATGGATATGTATCCACTCGTGGGTTGGCGAACACTTAGGCTGTTTACATATGTCCCTTGGCTATTGTGAATAATGCTGCAATGAACATGCGAGTGCACACATCTTTACAAGGTGGCTGGCATCTCAATTTTGGGGGCTCTCCGGAGTGCCAGTCTGAATTCATAGGTGGCTCTGAAAGCTCTCTTATCCCCTCCTCTTTTTGGTAAATGACACCACCCAGTTGTTCAAATCAAAATTACAAAGTCCTCCTAGACTTTATCTCTCTTCCTCAACTGCCCATATTCACTGATCTTTAAGCCCTGCAGATTCTATTTATTAGCTGCTTCTCCAAGGATAAGTCGAGCATCCCTAATCTAAAACTCCAAAATCTGAAATGCTCCAAAAGTCAGCACTTTTCGAGCACCAACATGACACTACAAGTGGAAAATTCCACACTTGAGCTCCTGCAATAGGGCACAGTCAAAATGCAGGCACACGATATTTTATTTTATTAAATATTACATTTAATAATATAAATAATAATTTAAGTAATATTAAAATATTATTACATTTTATTTAATGTCCTCAAGAGACCCTCCCAGCCTCCTTCAGCTGCGATGTGCCTTTTCCGCACATAGTGTGATGCTGATGCCAAACAGCCACAGATTGTCTACGTGGCGGCTGAGATTGTGACACTTTTGCATTTGGATGATTCAATAAACACGAATTTATTTCATGAACAAAACTATTTAAAATATTGTATAAAATTACCTTCAGCCTATATGCATAAAGTATACATGAAACATAAATAAATTTCATGTTTAGACTTGGGTCCTATCCCCAAGATATCTCATTATGTATATACAAATATTCCAAAATCTGAAAAAGAAGTCTGAAATCCAAAACACTTTTGGTATCATGTGTTTTAGAAAAGGGATACTCAACCTGTATTAATATAGAGCTTTTTCATATTTTCTCTAGATTCCTAACAAAGCCTAACTGGACCTCTGATGTTAGTCTTATGTTTTCCAATACGTCCTTCCCAATGCCATCACAAGGAGCTTTCTAATATACCAATTACTAACTCCCCATCAACCTCCAGATAAACCCAAGCCTAAGGCTATATGTACATAATCTGGCTTCCAGACTTATATTCTCTCTAAACTTCATAGACATCCCAAATCTGGCCGCATTCAACAACCTGTAGTTTTATGAATATGATATAACCTCTCTTTCCATGTCTTCCCATTATTTCCCATCTCTTTCCTCTGTGCTCAGTCTAGCTAATTACTATTTCATCTTCAAGAACATCTCAATTTTCACCTTATTAAATAAAAATTATAGGAGGCCATTGTTTTCATGTATAAGAATTATGGCCAGAAGTTGCAAATATTTACAAACATGGAAAAAACCTTACTAAAACTAATTCAGAACTACAATAACCATCATTTCGAATGTTCCAGGTGAACAAGACCATTCATCTAAGAAGTGCAATTGAATCCCAAGCCTCCCAAATTAAGCGTAGATAGTGGGATTCATATTTTAATTGGAATTCAGAACACTCAATGAGACAATAGGATTTTAAAATAGCTTTTTAAAAAGATTCATTGTGAAAAGCTAATGAAAAGCTAAAAATACAAGATATTCCCCATACCAAAGACAATAAAACTGGTGACCCCTCTGCTCCCTTCTATCCTATTTACCTGAATATTCATTCTACTCCTGAACACTGATAGTCTACTCACTCTCTCTCTGAATTGCCTTTCTTTTCTGAAAAAACTGCCAGTTTCCTTATCAGATAAAACCACCTGAAAATTCAGAAGATAATCCCTAAGTGATTTACACTCCTTGGAGAAAAACAGAGCTTAAGCCAGAGCTAAAGAATTTCCTAAACCCAGGGAAGATGCTCAACAGTTTTCTGAAGAATGCAGAGTTTTAAATGGAACCTATGACCCCAAGATACCTGACCTCTACCAACGAATATGTATGTTGACAGGACCTAAGGAAGCCCAAAAATGGATGGAAGAGGCAGAATGGTGTTCTCCTGAGAATGATAGCAAGGACCTGACAAGCCTCAGCTCGTCTACTCATGGACTTATGGGCCAGGTAAAGGCCAAAAAATTGCAAATGACCTTTTGAATGCCATTCCTAATGCATTCCCCACCCACATGGACTGGTCTATCATCCAGGCCTGCAGGCAAAAGAGAAATGAGTCTGTTACTAATTTTAAAATTCACTCATTCCTTTTCTTAAGGCATTCCAGCTTCTACCAAATTCATGATACAACCCAACCAACGCCACCTGCCGTCTTTGTAAATGAGCTGCCTCTGCAGATTAGTGGGCTCATGAAAAGGCGAAAGATAGGATGAGAGACTGCAAGACCAGCCAAACTAATAATTATAGCTGAGCATTTTGATAGAACCTTAGAACAAGATAAGAAACAAAAAGTTTCTAAGTTAATGTCATAGCAACTACAGCAACTAAATAGCAACTAATAACTTAGAATGACTTTTGGACCTGCCCTCAGGTGATTTTCCAATAAGCAATCCCTAAAACAATAGTTTCGAAAAAATTTTTGCTGTTTTTGCAAACAACTAGGACATTGGGAAAAGGACTGCCCCCCAAAATTTCACACGAAGCCCAACAAAACAAGCTGCTGACCCTCTGATATTTAATAATAATCTCCATGTTAACCACAAGGACTAATGGATCACCACGGGAAGCTTTGGTAAGTTTTTACCAGTTACTCATTTATGTAATCAAGGGGAAAAATAAAAATTAATAAAAAGGTTTCTTTCCCAATCTTGGTAGATATCAGAGCCAATATATTTACTTCAAACCCCATTATTATAAGATAATTTCTATCTAGGAATAAAAAGAAATTTTAGTTACGGGGTATCAAATTCATGTCTCAACCTATACAACTGAGTCTGGGCCCTTTTACTGAAAAACATTCCTTTTTGCTATGTGACAACAATCCCACTCAATTTATTGGGCAGAAACCTCCTGTCTAAGGTAACAGGTCTGATAGGGTTTGCCTTTAATGGAGATTTGACACTGAAATGTCCTGACCCAGCTGCGCCAGATCTCACATGCACTGTGCAGTCTGTCCCTGACACAGAGGAAAAAGATAGCCCATTAAATGCCCCTCACTTAACTGAAGTACCCAGTGGTTTATGGGCCACATTCAATACTGACCTTGAGAGAATAAAAAGTGCAGAGCCCACGAAAGTTCAAATAAACTCCCCTAAGCCTCTTCCCAAATTACCTCAATGCTCATTAAAACCCAAGACCAAACAAGGTCTCATGCCAGCACCAAGAATAGAAAACTTAATTGCTGAGAGATTAATTATCCCATGTACCAGCCCTTGTAACACCCCAATTTTACCTGTATAAAAACCTAATGGACAAGGGTGGCCATTTGTTCAGGATCTAAGAGCCATAAGCCATTTCCCACTCATTCCAAACCCTAATACTCTTTTCATGAGTCCCCCCCCAGATTCTAAATGGTTTACCTTTGTAGACCTATCTTCAGCCTTTTTTAGCATTCCAGCCTACCTTGACAGTCAGCACCTGTTTGCTTCCACCTGGAATAACCAACAAAATATCTGGAAACTCACATCTCAGGGGTTCACTGAAGCCCCCTCCTCTATCTCTCAAGTGCTCCATGGAGACTTGATTACCTTCCAGTTTCCTAGAGGGTAGACACTCTGGCAATATGTGGAACTATGTTCACCCAGTAAGGAGGCAGCTCATCAGGATTCCCTCTATTTCCTACAGTTATCAGAAAAGAGACATAAAGTCTCCCGAGACAAATTAGAATTATCAACAGATATCATTCGCTATTTAGGACACAATCTGAGTGCTGCAGGCATGTCTCCTAATTACTCTTATCCGGGAATTCTCTAGACCAGTAACTAAGAAGCAACTTTGAGGGTTCTTGGGTTTAGTTGGCTGTTGCTGTCTGTGGGTTCCTAATTTTTCCCTCTTAGCATCTGCACCGTATGAACTCATTAAAAACTCAGCCTCTACAAAATTAAAGGGGGCATCATAAAACCCCCTGCTTTGGGATTGCTCCATTACCCAAAACCTTTGACCCTATTTGTACATGAAAGAAATAACCAGGGGTCAGGAATGTTCACACAGGAACATGGTGATAAACTGTGCCCATGGCCTGCTGTCGTAGTACTCAGTTAGACTTAGTCACCTCTCAGATGCTTCTGCAGCTCTGACCCTACGTAATGATGTTTATCTCCACACACCACATAAAGTACAAAGTCTTTGTTAACATTCCCAATCCTGCTACTCTGCTACCTTTATCTAATGAAAGGGGAGAACCACATGAGTGGAAAACTGTAACCTCTGCATTAGTCACTTACTGTCCTGATTTGCAGGACATTCTTCTACAAAATCCTGACTTCATCCTTTTGGGGATGGATCACATGCTAGAGATCAGGCAGGAGATTTTTGCACTGAATATGTAGTCACCGCCCAATATGAGCTCACTGCAAACAGCCCACTGCCCCACCTCAAGTCTGCTCAGCAGCAGAACTTTGTGCTCTTACCCATGCCTGCACTTTGTCTAAAAAGCAGTCTGGCAGCATTTACGCTAACAGTTGCTACCCCTTGGAGATGGTTCATAATTCTGGAATACTTTAGAAGCAAAGAGATTTCCTCACCTCTGCAGGCACGCCAATAAAAAATGTGAGTCCTTGCTGCTACACTGCTGCCTAAAGTGATCGCTGTTATAAAAATAGAGGCCTGTGCAAAGAAAACTGAGCCTGAATATCAGGGAAATGCTCTAGCTGATTTCATGCCAAAAATACAATGCAACTCTATGAGATCCGAAAATGAAAAGGGGTGCTATGTTAATTGCCTTTCCGAGTTGTTGGAAAGCCTAGACGGTTGCTTGGTGCTCCCAGACTCCCTTAAGGGACCTTTCTTATGCTCCTTACATTCCCTGACCATAGTGGTGTTGATAAAATAGTGCAAACAATCAATAAGTATTGATGGGGAAATTGTTATAAAGTTGCAAAAACTATTTATAATCAATGCTTACCCTGCCAAACTCATAATCCAGAAAGTCTTTTTCTAGTCCCCTGAAATGACATCCTGTCCCACAAGTCCATTGGACCACCCTGCAAGTATACTGCATCCCACTCCCAAGTACGATTCAGCTGTAGGTACTTGCAAACGTCGGTATGTCTTCTGGATGTGTTGAAGCCGCCCCATGTTCAAAGGCCGACACCCTTACTGTAGCAACGAAACTGCTGGAAGCTGTTATTCAATCTAGGTATTCTGAACACCGTTTCAAGCAAAGCAGGCACTCACTTCACTGGACAAGTAATTAGAGCACTATCTAAATTTTTCTGAGGAGAAAGTCTGTCACCACATGGTGGTAAAGAAGGCCATCAGCTGCTTTCTTGAAAATTTCATCACAAGTCTTGAGACAGCATCTCACTGACCCAGCTATGGCGATATGCCTGTATTGCTGAACAATCGCTTTGGTTAGGACAATGACATAACCTCTTGGCTGGTTTTAGGTCACACACTCATCCCTGGCATTGGGTGGGGGGGGGGCAGGTAGGACTGGTGTCCTCCAAGCCAAGAACTGAATATAAAAATGACTTTATCAAAAAGACGTAGGCATAGAAAGCAAAATATGTCTGCTGCTACCATTCTCATGCTGTGTCATTACAGCATCACATTTATCTGCCTTCCCCATTGATTTGTGAGCCTTTTCAGAGCACAGATTGTGTTTTTATCTGTGTACCCACAGGACTAAATATACTGCATATCACATAATGGGAAATTTTAAAGTGTATGTTGAGTAAATGACAAAAAAATCCTTTCTTTGCTCTATAAATCACAAATGTACACTGAGATAGGCCCTATCCTATCACTACAAACAGGGGCTAGATAAAGGCAAGAAGAAGCTGAGACAGATAAGATCAAGATCGGAAAATTGGAATTTTATAGGGCTGGCACCTCATAAAAGTCATTTTTCTAATTACCTGCTATGAGATTCTAGTCAAGGGACTTCACTTTTCTAAACCTCAGTTTCCTCAGCTACAAATGGGGATTACCCACCTTCCTGTGAAAACTTACTGAGAAAATGTATTTAAAGCATTTATCACAGAGTCAAATACACGACAAACACTCAGTAAATCTTGTCTAGCATTATTGGTGTTATTGTTTTTACCCAGAGTGGAAACCAGAGTGATGAAATAAGCTTTATTTGTACAGTCAATGTACAGAAAAGGTTCTCATGTAGAATTGCCATAAGAGAAGGTGCTTTCACCTTCGAGTAATGGAAAATCCACCTAAAAGTGAACTAATCTTAACAGGATTTATTATTTCACATAGCAAGGAGTCTAGAAGGCATGTGGCTATAAGGAGATGGTGAATTCTTGGCTAAAGAAGTCATCAAGGATCCACAGGGATGCTCCGAGGGTAGGTTAGTTCTCTCCATGATAACGAGAGAGCTGATGAAGTTCCTAGCATCATATCCTCATATACCAGTTGCCTAAAGGCAGGAAAAAGGGTATTTCTTTTCATGGATGTCTTTTTAAGGACATAGAATATTTTATCAGCAGCCTCCCTCTCCCCAGCTGATTACTACTACTTATCATTTGTCAGAATTGGGTCAGAGTGAGACCACTGCAATTTGCACATGCCATGCAAGGTCTACTTTTAAACATAGTTGAAACCCTACCAATATGGAAAAGGTGGGGGATAGCTTTAGCGTTGGCAAAAAATGAAGTGTGCTACGTTTTGTAGGCATTTTCAAAGTAATACATACTCACTGTTGCAATGAATAAATATATCAAGAGCATCTACAGTAATAGAATTACTATTCTTCCCTTTTGCTTTCAATTTAATCCCCTGGTATATATACACGTAAGAGTTGGGAGGTGCCTATGCTTCTTATTTTTATTTCATTATACAAACATAGGAGTGTGTTGGCAAGTTGAAATATGGTATATATATATTCTACAACATTTTCTTTCCCATAGATGCACATTATTACCACAGTATAGTATGCCAGTTATCAATTTATTGCCTTTTAGCTCCAAATCCACTCTTTGCTCTGTTTTGTGATCTTAGAGCTATCTCTCTAAACATTTCTCATTTGCCAGTTGACTCAATTTTAGGCTTTGTCAATAGAGGGTGCTGAAGGGACACTGTGAGTCAGATTTGGAGAAAAGGGTCTCCCTCTCTGCTCTCAGAGTGCTCTTTTTTTGGCAGGGAAGCCAACTGAGGAGACGGGAATAGGCCCAGTATTGCTCAGCTCAGCAGCTCACCTCACAGACCCTCTGTCAAGTTTTTCTGTCACCATGCAGGTCTGGTCCTGGGGACCAACTGTAGTGGCGCCCTCATCAAGTTTCCTACCACCAGGAGGCTGCACGTTCCTGTGGTAGTCACACCCTGCCCAGAGGGCTCAATCTCAGAGGCGGAGGGGAGGGCTCCTCTTAGTTCATTCCTTGTTCATTCTCCTTCAGCCCAAGGAATAGTAGATGTTTTTTTTTCATTTGCTACTTCTGTACTTCTTGGAGTTCTCTTTCCTCCTTTTAGTAGTTAACTACCTTTTACTTGTTACTAATTCTTCATATCAAATCTTCTCTGCTCAAATTACTGTTGTGGTTTCTTTCTTCTCACTGGACTCTGACACAGATGGATATACAATAATCTAATTTAACCGTGCCCCAATTCATGAAATATTTATGGTTTTGTTTGTATGCTTGGTTGTTCTGCTTAAATTATTTAATAAATATTTATTGAAAACCTACTATGTGCCACACATTATTTTTAACACCAGGAATATTGTGGTGAACAAGACAGATAAGGATTTTACATAATGGATTTAAACCCCTAGAGCTGAGATTCAGATGACAAAAATAAATAAATATAAAAAGAAATTCACAATAGTGATAAATGCTATGAATACAGTATGAATGTTTAAAAGGCTAGAGAGTAAAAATAAATCAGGGAATAGGGGCTATTGAAGTAAACAAGATCAAGAAGGCCTTCTCTGAGGGGGTGATATTTGATCAGAGATATGAATGACGGGAAAGAGTTGAGAGTTTGAAGGACAGCAAAAGGTCATTTTGACTGGTTCATGGTGTAAAAGTATTAATAGTAGAGTGGTAGGGTGTGGGGTCATAGGTCAGTAAATCAGGCAGAGCCAAGCAGACTGTGGAAGAGTTCAGATGTTATTCAAAGAGTGATGAGAAGACATTAAAACAGCTTACACATATTTTTGTGATTGGTTAATCTTTAAAAATAAAATCTTAGAGTTTTATTTGAAGTGTTTGATGACAGCCTATTCTACCGTAAAGTCAGAAAAGTATGGATTAGAAACCTATGTGAGTCACCTAGGAAGAAAGAAAGAAAAGAGCTTTAGAAGAAAGGGTGAAACTAAATTCAGACTCTTTAGAATGAGAAAATTACTAAAACTGAGTAAGAAACTATATGTTTTGGAAAAGTCAAATAAATGACCTCCATAATTTAGATTACTTTAAAACATATCGACCTTACTGAATACTGTCGCAGTACTCCATACTGTCTTCTAAAGGATTTCCGGGGTCGGTGTGCATCTGGAGACAGTCAACAACTCCCACCCTGATTAGTGTGAAAAGTCAGGTTTATTGGAGCAATTTAGGAGAGCCCTCGTTTTTCAGAAGAAAAATAAAGTGAAATTGAATTGTGATGGAACTGGAGCCCCTAAGGCAGGAACCAAGTCTATAACTTTCACCTATTATGAAGATTCAAGGTCTGGCTCATCATTTTTTGTATTTTTTCCTTCTGTCTTATCCTTCTTTCAATTGGCTTGCACACAGCTCAACATAGTCACTCAGCCTCAAAGCTACGGATTTGTTCATTCTCCTGAACATCTTACTAGATCAGGGATCATAAAAACAAATGCCTCCATGAGTCAAGAAGAAAGCATAAATGCAAAAAGTGATACAATTCCATTAAAATCTAACAAAATAGTCACGTCTAAAAATACTATCTAGGGGCAAGGCTGCAGTCTTGAGCTGCCAATAACCACCACAAAAGTACAATCTTATGTCTCCTAGAGCAAAATTCTTCAGAGAAAGAATCCGATTAACTTGCCTTGACCTGCACATTGATTGCCTCTGGTCAGGTGCCAATCCAACGGTCAACAATGGCAAGTGGGAGCGTTATGTTGTATGAGGTAGCAAGAGCTATGTGCCAAAGGAAACTCTCTTAGAAAGAGCTATGGAAAGGTGGATATTGGTATCTCGAATACTCATGCCTGCAATCTCAGCTATGTGGGAGGATTGCTTGAGACCAGGAGTTTGATACCAGCCTGGGCAAGATAGTAAGACTCCATCTCTAAAAAAATAAAAAATTATCTGGATGTGGTCGTGTGTGCCGATAGTCCCAGCTACTCAGCAGGCTGAGGCGGGAGGATTGCTTAAGCTCAGGATTTGGAGGCTGCTGTGAGCTATGATTGCACCACTGCACTTCAGGCTGGATGACAGAGCACAACACAATTTCTAAAATAATAATAATCATTATTGCCATATGTCAGTCACTTTTGTATGAGATAGAGAAACAATGATTTAACATGAACCTTTACTTCTTAGAGCTCATAGTTTTTAAAATAATAGCTCTGGGTTTCTTGGCCCTGTGAAGATACTACATGGGAGACATTTCCTCTCCCAGACAAAAGTATTTTATATGCCAAGAAGCTTCAATACCAAAACATATTAGGGAATACTTACTATGCAAATAAAAATAATAATGGCACTTTCATGGGTAAGCAAGTAAATGCAAGGCAATAAAATTTGTTTACACGAATACTTTCTGAATTGTTTTATCATTTCCACCATCATGATAAACTGCCCATATAGATCTCTAACTCCAACGTCTTCACACATTAAAGCTAGATGCTATTATCTTTCTTTCAAAAAATTCCAGAATCCTCTGCATCACCTCCAACCTCCTTTATTCTTCCAGGCACAAATTCATAATAAACAATTACTTCATAACGTGACCTCACACATCAACTCCTTGAACTCTACCTACATTAATTAAGCCAAAATGATTTGAGATTGGGGAAAACCCCATATACTTTCTGTGGTTGATGATTTCCTTAATCCTGCCAATTTTTTTTTTTTACCTTACTCAACACTGTGTTATAGTTATAATGTTCAACTATGTGGCTTAGTTTCCCAATATGGATGTGAAGACAAATAGCTTAATCAGAAAAATAGAAAAGTTGTTTTTAGGCTGTCTTCCTTGAAATTTAGTCATGAAAATATAAACCAAATATTACTAGTCAGAAGAGAAACTGCCCAATACTGGAGAGTAGGGACCTGTTTGTGTTCATATTTGCAACTACTACATTTTCTGCTTTAATTAAAGCAGGTGCCACATGTATGTCTTTCAAGTTGAAAAACAAGAGGAGAGTCCAAATATAAAGAAACAATCTAATAACTTTAATTGAAAAGTTCAGACAAAAAATGAATATGGCAAGAAGTTATACTAAAGATAAAAATGACAATTGAAATTGCTAGTCTAAAAGATAATCTTTAAGGAACCTTTGAAAAATACCTTCAGTCCCTCTTCTTGAAAATGAGAGGAGCAATACTTTCCAGGTTCAGTTGTTAACGTACCAAATAAGACAGTGGATAAAAAGCATTCAGTACCGTTTCTGGCAGCTAATGGAACTCAGCTTGTGTCAGTTTCCTTCCTTTCCTTTTTTCTGAATCTCTTCCACATGGATGTTCCTTGGAATATACTTGTTTTGATTGACTAGAGCAAAACAATAAACATCAATCACACTGTTAATGACTCCAAGCTTTTGCAATATGTTTTTCTGTATGTGTTTTTAAAAGCAAGAGTACATACAATGAATATTTTCTGAGTACCTACTACATTCCAGGTCATCGTAGGTCCAGGAGATAATGGCTCTGAATATATTATGATTAGTCTCTGAGTCTTATGGAGAAAACAGGTAGCCACCAAATAATTACACATATAATTGATTATCATGATCTCCATCCCTTGCCTTATCTCAACTCTTCTCATTGAATAACATACAATATATCTGGCCTATTTACCTAGTTTATTATTTGTCTCCCCCAATAGAATGTTTGTTTTATTCCCAGCTATATGCAGCAAGATTAGTGCTTGACAGATAATAGATGCTTAATAAATAAACAAAATCACACACACAAAAAAAACCACAGTGAAGAATCTTGACCTTTCAGCATAACATTTGGTAAAGCCTGAACTTCCAGAGGTTAAATTACTCTATTTGTAATAAAATGGCTATAAAGGGAAAAGCCCAGGCTTGTCAGGGACTGCTTTCCTACTAAGCCTGGACTACTATTACAGAGCCACTGGGAGCCACAGCAGAATGCAAGACCTAATGCAAGGAGCCACAGACCTAATGCAAGAAAAAGAAAAGCATTTTAGTACATTTATGAATTCATGTTCTCAACAAGATTTAACAGGATAGTGTATCTATATGCATTCTGGAAACGAAAATGAGCTGACAACGAGAGGAATTTGAAGAAGATATTTTTTAAAATGTATCAAGACAATAGCACAAAGGAAGAGCTGTGACAGTCGGATCAAGTTATTCAGACCTAGAAATGAAGAACAGAATTCAGGCTGATTTAGTGGTATATTGGAAATGATGCTTTTCCTTTGTCCTAGATTGGATGATTTGACATGGATAGAAAGGCAGTGTAGATGGCTGGGGTTGGGTGGTGGAGAGGAGAGAAGGGAAATTTACATAAATACAGTTCCGAAAATATGCTGAAATAAAGCATTAGTAGACCTTAGTACAAACTCCAGCTATGCATTTGATAGTGACCCCAGGGCGGGGTACATTGGCTCACACTTGTAATCCCAGCACTTTGGGAGGCCAAGGTAGGAAGATTGCTTGAACCCAGGAGTTCAAGACCAGCCTAAACAACATGGAGAGATACCGTCTCTACAAAAAGTAAAAGCCAGGCATGGTGGTACATGTCTGTAATCCTAGCTATTTTTCCTATTTCTTTGGGTCTAACTGCACATTTTATTTGTTATTGTTTAATGGTACTCTACTTATGAAAACATTCAGAAACTCTAAAACATTCACAAAGTTTATTTAAGTAACAGTAAACACAAATAACATTTATTGAATGCTTACTATGTGTTAGACTCTTTTGCAAGGAATTTACATGTATTAACTCATTTAATCTATATGTATTAATAGATATATATGATATATAGAGAGACACTACTATTCCATTTTAAAGGTAAGGAAACCAAGTCACAAAAATTTAAGTGACTTGTAGTAGGATTAGGATGTAATTTAAGTCCAAGTAGGCTACTCTAAAATCTATATGCACAATCACTATGCTACATTGTGAAGAAATTCTAAAAAATTATTTGCACCAATTAAATAGGATAATTGTGAAGAATTTTTATTAGCTATAGCATAATATCTATTAAAATCTATGCTAATTGACTTTTCAGTTTTCTGATTAGTTTGGTAGGATATTTGAATAATCAAATAAATTTGAATAATCTTGATATTCTATTAAAGAGAAGAAAATGTTGATTAAGTTTGATTTGAAGCTCAGTAATTTGAAAAAATGGTGGTCAATATAATTTTATAATGGCTAAATTTCCTATAATATTTAATATATGGTGGTGAAATTTATTACTTAATTTTAATTCATGATGTATATGATTGCATGAGTGAGGTCTATTTCACAAAATGCCAGTTTATAGATTTGTAATGCTGTCTAATAAATACAGCAATGGCTAATTTGATTTAATTTTTTTTAATTTGAGGAAAGAAATTTAATTTATTTAGGCATGATTGTTATTCAGAACATCCATTACGTAGACAAACTGGTTTAAATGCTGTTTAGACAATTGAGTTATCTTTTAATATATCTGACAGGGTTTAAATTTTGAATTTTAAAATTAAAATAAATGAAAGTAATTTTCAAATCTAATTTTGACTAATTCAGATTAAATTATGCAATATGTAGAAAAAAAGAATAAACATTTTATTATCCTAATCATTAAAAATCTAGAAAATGCAAAGGTATTCACTGTAAGGAAAAGTAAATTAGTGATTGTTGGGAGGATTGGGAAGGGCAGTGAGAGAGAGATTACAAAAAACAAGAGGTAAACATATAGATATTTGGACAAAAGACAATATCCCAAAAGATACAATCCAAAAATGCTCTACTCCCAAATGTTGAAACCTTGAAAAATCAAAATCCCTAAAGACTAAATTTCCTAAAATCTACATCCCTAAATTCTAAAATCCTTAATGTCTAAAATCCTGAAAAATCACAAGATAGTTGCATTGGAACTATTATGTTGTTATTATCTTTATATAGAAGAAAATGAATTTAATTGAATCTCCAAACCATAATGACAGATTTGGAATTAGGCATAATCAAGGCTTCTAAAAGTGAATTTCAAGGTGTTACAAATAAAATTTGTTTTTCCCAGTTTGGCAGAAAATTCAGCTGAGTGGATTGGTCATTTGACATATAGACAAAAACTTCAGTTTAAAAGTGCATCGTTTTGCCTGCATTGACATTCCTCCCAGCTGATGATTTCCAGGAGCTTTGAATGAATTAAAGTAGCACTTTCCTGAAGAAGCCAGCTAAGTTACTGACTGGTTCAAAAATAATTATGTGAATGGTAAGATAAGGAGACATGCAATGTCTCCTTTGATCACCAGTATTGTTTCCACCAAGTTTGTGGTCTGTTTATGAGAGCACGCAAAATGGATTTCTGCATACCCAAAACAACACAAGCTTGGCACAGAAGATGGGAAAATGTAATAGGAAATGCTCATGTCAGTGTACATCTAATCACAAAATAATTTCAAAAAGAGCAGTGCCACCTAGACAATGAATGTGAATGTAAATTCTGAGGAGAGATATGTTCTAAAAGAAAAAAAGCAGCTATTTATCATTATGCAAGAGTTCAAAATACAGATTATGATCATAAAAGTTGGCCAGCTCTTAAGGATTGTCTGCATGCAATTACCCATAATTTATTCCTGTAATACACTATTTTATGTGTTAAATTTTCTTTTTAGTTTTTTTTTCATTTTTTTTAGTTTTATTCACTGTTTTGTTGCATTGGTTTTTTTTTTTTTTTTTTTTACAATTTGCTCTGCTATGTATTTCATCTTGGTATCATTTCCAATACTGGAGGTATCAATTATGTAAAAACTTTTAGAAAATTCTAATTCATTTTATGCATATTTTGCAAATATGATTCCATGAAAGTGCATTATCACAACGTTGACCTTCTGTGTAAGTATTCTATGTCATGTAAATAAGTTGAAATCTCCTGGATAAATGAATAAATGTCCTTTTTGTACATCTGCATTAGTGAAAGTAAATTTCTAAAGATCTTGGCTCATCGAGTAACTGCTACCATGGGACACAGTGATGACCCACTGCAGTTTTTAATCAGTCTTACTGAAATATTTAGGTTGTCCACCAATGGTATTTCAGAAGACTGCAGTTATAAGACTGGGCACACACAATTACCAACCACAGTGATATGGATTTACATATTTTGCTTTTTGGCCTGTGGATATATGAATATGGTTCATCTGCTCATAATTATTATACCCATGTGAATGTTATTAGTATTCATGAGTGTTAAATGCTCACAAAGATATGTATGTTAGTATTTCCTATTTTATTGCGTAAAATAGCCTATGAAGTGTTTTGTTGTATTTTTACTTTTGTTGTTTTCGTTTTTTTGAGACAGGTTCTTGCTCTGTCACTCAGGCTGAAGTGGAGCGGTGCTATCATAGTGTACTGCAGCCTCAAACTCCTGGGCTCAAGTAATTCTCCTTCCTCAGCCTCCCAAGTAGCTGGGAACACAAGCATGCGCCACCATGTTTGGCTAATTAAAAAAATAAATTTTGTAGAGACAGGGTCTCATTCAGTTGCCCAGGATGGTCTCTAACTCCTGGCCTCCAGCAATCTTCTTGCCTCAGCCTCCCAAAGTGCTGGGATTACAGGCATGAGCCATTACCTCAAGCTTGTGTTTTTATGTTTTTTAAATAAATCCTCTTTTTAAAATGTGAATAAATATCCTTAAATAATTTTGTATTCTTTTTCCCAAAATTATATTTTAGGAATTTTGATATTTTGGGATATCAACATTTGAGATTTGGCATTTGGAATTGTGTCTTTTGAGATATGATAGGCTCCCAATATATGGTGACAGATATGTTCATTATCATGATTTTGATGATGGTCTGACAAGTTCATTCATATTTCAAAACTTATCAAATTATATACTTTAAGTATGTGCAGGTTATGACATATAAACTATATCTGAATTGGGCTTTACACAATGGCTGAGGATAACCAATTTGGCCAAACATGGAGAGCTACATTTTTGTTATCATACTACTCCTCTCAAACACAGAAATTTTGGGACCTCCATAAAAGTTGTTTGTCCCTTCATTATCAAAGGGCCCAAATTTGTTTATAAGTCACCTCGGATATTTTCTGGACCCCAGTGGCCAGTGGCAGGAGTGGTGGCTGTTGTTCAAGCGAGCACCTGGCAAATGCCCCACCCTGGGCACTGGCTGGTGTCCGCGTCACAGTGAGAGAGACGAACAGCAACCGTGATCAAAGGAAATCAACAAGCAGCACACTAAAGCACAGGGCTACAGCTCAACAAAGCAGGTCTTCATTGTCAACCACTTCACAGTCTGCAAGAAAATTTCATTTTCAACCAAATGACAGACATTTCCTTGAAATAGTTAACGTGTTTGGTGAACAGTCACAAGTCTCCTCCGCATTGGAAACTATTTACTCTATAAACTATTCCATACAGATTGGTACATGATTCAGTAAAACACAGATTACAGGGGACTGTCTCCTGAAAATCTTGCATTTGATCCTCTTCTTATTACTTTAGCTGAGGGTGTAAAAGAGACTAAAAATCCATATACCTTTGTGCCAAAGGCGGATTTTAGAGTACTATTTTGGTCAACTGTGTTCCTGGAAAAACTGTGCTTTTGCTACTTAGACTGATTCCTGTGTTAAAGAAAGTGCTGGTGCATTCAGATGATGAAGGTGTGAAAGAGGATTGAATTCTCTCTTACACTTAGGTGTCATTGTTGGTCCTTCTCTAAATGATTACTTGAAACCTCTGCTTACAAGCCTTTCCCAGAGATTAATGGACAAGAAATTCAAAGAGCTAATCGCCAGTGCATTACAAAAGCTAGAGCTCTGTGGTGGAAATGGAAGCCTTATTATCATCAAATCTGAAATTCCAACATATTGCTCCACATGCTGTTGAATATGAAAGCCAACAATCATCTTACTACCTGGTGACAGGTGTTAAATACTGCCCCGGGTACCCACAAAATCTTTGTTCAGTTCAGTATATTCTTTTGTAAATCACAGCTACCATTCATTATTTACTAGATTAAAGTATGTACAATCCTACTAAACCATATTAATAGTAAAAGTTATTCATCAACAAAAAGGGCAGATAATAATAGAAAGCTATTAAAATAAGTTCTATAATAGTACAATGATGCAGGGGTTATTTTTCATATTTTTATCATTTATGAAAAAACATTGAGGTTACAACATCAGATATCTTTCTGTTTTCTACACTATTCATCACATCCTTTTTGCACATTTTAGCTGTGCTCTTATTTTTATAAATGGCTTGTGATTTCCTGGGTTTTATATTTATCAAGACTATAGATTCAATGGTAGGATGTCATGATGAAAATGAAAAAAAGAATTTGTGGGGCGCGGTGACAACGCCATTACAAGATGGCGCCGATTTCCGGTGGCCCGCCTGTAGTAAACAAGTTCAGTGCATGCGCAGAGTAAGTCCTGGCCTGTTATATAAGTATGCATATGAAGGATCTTAGCTTGGCCTATCAGTAATAACCCTCGCGCGCTTTTAACCTATCCCCATCACTTCCCCCCTTCCTTAGAGTATATAAGTGTGTGAGAGCTTGTGCTCAGGGTCTTCCGCATCATGTAAGTCTAAAGGGAACCCCATTAAAGCACTGTCAGAAGAACTCCAGTTGCTGCGTCTTCCTTGCTGGCGAGGCGGGCGCGACAAGAATTTAAGAAGGCTATAGCAACTTACAAAACAGCAAACATTTGTGAATTCAATACTAATTATTGTTTGTAAATAAGTTGTTTTTCTTTTCTTTTCTTTTTTTGAAACAGCTTCTCACTGTATTGCCCAGGTTGGTCTCGAACTCTTGGCCTTAAGCAATCATCTCATCTCAGCCTCCCAAAGTGCTAGGATTATAGGCATGAGCCATGGCACCTGGCCTGTAAGTATGTATTCTATAATGTAGAATATTTGGAAAAGTTTGTTTCCAGAGCATTTCAGTTCAAGAGATTTTTTCAAATGTGTAAGTTTTCTTATAAGGAAGCTGTTTCAACATGTTTAAAGTGTCTAAATTTCGGGTGCTAACTGTATTTAAGTAAGTGTTGTTTTATAGTTCATAGGCTGAAAAATACAAATGTACAAAGATATTCATAAATTAAAAGTTTTACACTCTAAAAAATCCCCCAAATAGTGACTAGAGCTCCCAGATTAAAGATGACTTAAATAGCAAGGATTTTATTACTGTACAAAACAAAACAACATGCAGCAGGCAGTGCTTGGGGTGGGAACTTAGAAGCTGAAAAAATGTATCACAAGCATCACAGGAGTCCCTTAAAATGACAGTCCTTCCTTGCAACCTGCCGGCCAAACATAAATGATGTTCTCTGGGCCAATAATGGGTCTGGTCCATGCCCTGACTCGTCAAGAGTTGGGAATGAGGAGTCCCCTAGGCCCAGGGTACTCCTAATTTCCCCAGTCAAACAGGACAGCACCAAGGTTAGCTTCCTTGAGCACACTGGTGGTGAGTGTGGAGTGGTGACTGATGCACACTTGGTGGCCCCACCAAGTGAGGGCGAGGTGGAATGGCTTCAGCCACAAAAATCAGCAGTGACATAATGTGGCAAGAGTTCCCGGTAGGTTATAAAGTACAACATTGTTACACATGCTACCCATAAACTGACACTTAGCAAGGGATCTCCCCACTGTGGACATCTGGATGTGTAAGATGCAATTCAGGCAGAAGGCTCTTCACAGAGACTTTCCTCCAGGCTTGTCACACTGGCTGGGGAATCGCACATTCCATGCACATCTAGGGCTTCCTCCTGTGTCAACTCTCAGTTGCTTAATGAGGGGATTGCTTGGAGTAACGGATTTCCCACACTCACTACACTCATAAGGCCTTTCTTCACTGTGGACTCTCCAGTGCCCCATGAAGTCATATTCTCTAGTGTCCCATGAGGTCATATCTTCCTCTAAATGATTGTCCACATTCAGTGTGCTCATAACACCTTTCTCCAGTGTGAACTCTCGGGAAAGATACCCCACCTTCTCCCCTCTCCGCAGGGTTATGAACACAGGTGTGAACATTCTAATGTTGAATGAGGCCAGTAATTTCTCTAAGGGATTTCCTACATTCACTGCTTTCAAAGCGCCTTTCTCCAGTGTGAACTGTCCAGTGTTCACTGAGGCTGGCATTAAGGTGAGAAGATGCACCGCATTCATTGCATGAGGCTATGCATTTCTTTGGATAAAAGATTTCCCGTTGTCTCTGCACCTTGCTTTGGTAGGATTCCTCTGATGTTGATTGAAAGTGGATCTCTGGTGTGAGTGGCCTGTTGCTGAGGTTGTCCTGAGCGAGTCTGAAGGTGTTTCCTAAGCCCCCTGCAGGTAAAGGTCTTAATGACTCATTGAATTGCAGCTCCTGTGAAACAAGAGCCGTCCATAACAATCCAAAAGGAATTGTCTCCCACTTGCTGCTTCTGCTGTTGTTGAAGCTTTGCCCTGTAATAACATTGTTTTGTGCATGCCCCACACATGCAGTTTCTGGATGAGTGGTGTTCCCTGGTGTTCAGCCAAGTAGAACATGTCTCTCGAGACGAGACTACACATCTGAGAGGGCTGAGTCTTCTTGGAAAATGAACCTGCTATGGCAGTCCTGGCCTGTGACAAACCTACAGAAACACTAGGATCCTCTGCAACCTCTGCTCTGCCCCAGATGCTTGGCACCACCCAGGCCCCTCGGCACAGCTGCTGCTGTGGGCAGAGCAGGCCCGGGAGCAATGGGCTACCAGGGCGGGAGCCCAGGCATGAGGGTCCCTACCCTGGCTCTGACCCAGGTCACCCCAGACAGCACCGCAGAGCCCCAAATCCACCTCTGCGCAGCTGGGCAATGATTCCTCTTGTGACTTTGCAATGGTTAATTTTGGAATTGAGCATTTCATCTGGATTAAGGCAAAGTCAACATCTACATATAGTGCTTTAGAGTTCTACTTATTAGATACAGAATTTAGATTTTTTTTTTTTTTTATCTATCCAGTCTATGGTATGGATACTATAGTATAACAATAATAAAATTAACTGAATCTCACTTTCAATCTAGAGATAGAGAGTTGAAGGGAGTAAGGATGTCAGAGAAAACAAGATGAAATCAGGGAGCTTGAATTAATTTCAAAGGATAGAATGCAAGTGTGCTGGGGAAGGTGTCAAGGTATGAAATTAAAATAAGCAGATAAATGTCATATTATAGAGTCCTTTGTATGCCAGATATATATGAAAAGCTACTGAAAAATCTTGAGTGGGGACTGATATGAACAGCTTGCATGGTAGAAAGCCATCCTGTGCCAATCCTGGAGGCAGTGCATTGTGGAAGTTGAGCTAGGAATGGTGGGGAGAAGGGTGGTAGATTCATGGCATCACCAACTAGAAGAAGCTAATAAATAAGATATTTAGTAAGAAAATCTTGAATATTAAGGCGATGATATCAGAAACAGAAAGTTGGATCAGATTTAGTAAATATATTTACAAATATATAACCATTTTTATTAGAACCCACATATATATTTCCTTCTCTTTAAAAAAAAATCCTACTAATTAGTCATATGACATTTATCTTCTTTCTTTACTATATCATGAGAGTCCCAATTCCTCTCTGTCATTCCCCATGCATTCTTTTTTCATATTCCAGGCTTCTAATTCTTCCAGAATATTGACATACCACTTAGCCACCATTATGCCAGAAAAAAGTATAAGTGCATTGAGAAAAGGAGCCAAGTCTTGCTTATTTACTACCCAAACTTTTGGCAGAAGTGTCTAGCATATAGTAAGTACTCAGTATATTTTTGTTGAATAAATGGTTGGCTTCCTTTTGAGTATATCTGGCAAGTCTACTGTATCTGCTGGAGTTCTTTGTCGCTAGGTATAGAAACCTACTCTGAGGAGACAGTGAGACATCAACACTGGGGTTATAATAAAGAATTTTTCGGGAAAAGCTCCTGATGAATAATTCTTAGAAGCAGGCATCATGGGATGAATTTTAGACTATAAAAATATGAGCAAAGTGAAAAGGCTGCAATTATAGTTTAATGGTTATTAAAGTGTCTCTCCAGTAGTTTCCTTGAATGATGAGGAGAATTCGATATTTTCAGGAAATCAGAAAGACGGAGCATTTTATCTCAGAACAGTGTAAAGAATAAAATGTAGCAACATTGAAACTTTGAAGCACCTGAGACACTTTTAATGGTTTGCCTGACTGCAGTGTAGCAAGGCAGTGAAGGCTTATACAAATATGAGTTAAATTCTTGCTTTACTATTTATTAACTGCATGGCCCTAAGTCAAGTTTTGCTTTTTCATTCTCAATCTCTAATATGGATGCAATAAAATACTTTCATTACAGAGTTGCTGAAGGAATTAATCAGACAATATGTGTAAACCTCATTAAACAGTTACTGACACATAAGAACTTCTTAATACATAAATTGAATATTTGTTTCCAGAATACTATTTATAGGCACACCCAGTGGACAATCCAAGTCAACACTTAAAGATTCTGAAAGACCTGTTAAATGAGAAAATAATAGTTCTTGCAGTGCAACACTGAAATAAAGTACATGCATTTAAAAAGTCAATTTTTTTGTCTTTTACCAAACTCAATTTCTTTAGAATTTCTAGGGAATATATCAACTGTTTAGCATGAGTCTCTCCTGATTTGGGTAAAAGGGAAGTGGTATTGTTAGGATGGACAAGGAGGAAGGGGGGCAGATGCTTTGCCTAGGGGGTTTCCACTGAGAAACAAATGGCACTAGGAGATGCTTTGTCTACAGTAGGAGGAATAAACTGACCAGAAGGGGCTTAAGGAACAGACGACGTGTCGAGAGAGCTTCTGAGGACTGAGCCGATGTTTGGTCTACCATAGGGGGTCTTCAAGGACTGACCAGTCACAAAGAGGTAGAAAGGCCACAAAGTGGAGATATCACCAAGGCCACAAAAGAGCTTCTTTACAAATACCATGGCAACCCTAGAAATTGCCTTATGAGTTAATAACGGGGAGCATTCCCAGTTCAGGGAATTCTCCACCCCTTTTCAGGAAAAACCACGAATATTCCACTCCCCACTTAACATAAAATTAGGGAATCAGCATAAAAGGGAAAATCTTGTTGTACTCAGGTTCTCCTCCGCTTGCATGGCTTGACCCCTTCCTTCTCTGGAATGTCCCATGCTCTAATATACATTGGCGCTTTGCCTGCTTGCGTCTGCTTGGTCTGCTCACGTCCTCCATCCACTTGGTACCAGCAGCCATTCTTTGGTACTGGCAACCAGGAAAAAGGGACCTCACATCTGGTCCCCACACCTGACAGCACGATTCTCTTGTTTATTTGAGACTATGAAGATAACCGTACACTTAGATTTTTAAAATAAAACAGTGAAGTGTTTCCCCAGAGCAAATAAAGATAGAGAAAAGGCTATAAAAATAGTAACAAAGTTACGTTTCTCTGCCTCCGGCCCTCAGCCCTAAATGTAGGGACTCCAGATTCTTCCAACTTGTGCTTGGAGGCATCTGCGTTTATCTTATCTGTGCTTCACAATTAGCTCTCTGGTGCCACATGTCTTTCTTCTCCTCATCTCCTTGGTTACTGTTGTGTTGTCTCTGGGCGTGACATTCTGTCCTGCTTTTCTTTTCCACCTGTGCCTGGTCCATAACTCAACCTGCTCCAAAAGCAACCACAGTGGAGAAATTGCCCTTAACCCACAGCTTTGCTGCACTGGTACATACGATGCACAGAAGTGTTATTTCAAATTCTTAAATCTCTTTGTTTTCACCATCTACTCTTTGGGGGTGCTGGCACAGGTCTTGAGGGGCAAGAATAAAATAAAGACACAAGCTGAGGAGCACATCCCCAGCTGGACTCAGAATTACCCTTCCATTGTGACACTAACCCTTTTGCCGGAATTGACTTACTCTTCTTTCAGAATGAGTTCTGTTCTGGACGGTTCCTCATTCACTTTTAGAATTTGACTTCTTTGCATTGTCCCACCCCTGTCTTCCAGATGAACATAAACATGTCTGAATCCTACAGGGAAGCCAGGAGACAGGCTCCACAAGCTAAGATTCTCACTGCATAGAAAAGGGGACATGTTCTTCAAAATATGGCATAGACTATCTCGTGTGTCCTCCTCCACCTGCCACGGAGTATGTTCTTGCAGAACAGACTGAAGAGCCGTCATTGCCGAGCCACTGCCTGGACCTTTCCAGTTTTCGTTTGCTTAATCTCGGTGCTGTATATTTGACACTGCCCTATTGAATCTTTGTTTTCCCTTGGCTTTGCCAAAGCCATTCTCTCCTGATTTTCTTTCTACTTTCATTGTTTCTCAGACAAGGGTAATGATTTCTATATTTCTATTTATAGCTCTGATCATTTTTATAATAGGAAAAATATTCATTACCATATTTCTAACTTCCTATTATATATGTAAACCTGTATATTGCCAAAACATTTCAATATGATATGCTCAAAACCAGCTTCCCCTTCCTTTCTTCCTTCAGTTCCGTATTATTGTCTCTGTTAATATTGCCATTCGTCTACTTCCCTGTTTCAGGACCTTAGACTACAACTTTTCTTTCTCTCATTCCCAACATCAAACTGCCAACATGAGGATTACACTATACTTATTATAACTATAAAGTGCCTCTGAAAATACAATCCTTCTTGTTAATTCTATTGTTGTAGCCCTGGTTCAGTCACTCTTTATGTATTTAATAATCAACAATAATAATTTTTTTCCAATATCTTCTCATTTAGAGACATCCTTCATAGTGAACCCAACATTATTTCTAAAGCCACATTAATCTGTGTTACCCTACT
Organism: Microcebus murinus; assembly: GCF_040939455.1. NCBI lineage: Eukaryota > Metazoa > Chordata > Mammalia > Primates > Cheirogaleidae > Microcebus > Microcebus murinus. The sequence continues at coordinate 11,050,886 of NC_134126.1, forward strand.
GGTTAAAGACATTTCTTATTTCCATTGCTCATGGCCTTTTGCAATCTGTTTGCAACCAATCATTCTGCCATCATAGCACTCAAGTTTCTTGTACTCTAGTCAAAAAAGTCCATCCATCATTTGCTGAGCATGCTATTCACTTTTATATCTCCTGCCTTTCTTCATGCTTGTGACCCTTCTAGCATGGCACCTTACCTTTCTCTATTACACATCCTTCAGAAGTATATACTCAATTAACACTTTCATTAATTGATTTACAATATTAGTTTCCTCAAAATAATAGTTAACCTAGGATTTTCTGTAAAGTGAGACTATTAAAAGGACTTGGACTTAAATATTAAATTCCAGTTTAAAAAATAAAATATTAATTTTCTATGGATATCAGAATGTCATGAATTAGATATAATGCCTAGATTTTACTCAATAATTGAATTGTTTGTGCCTAGGTGAAGTAATTATAATTCTTTTGTTTATAAGTAACTGAAACTGACTCTGACCAGTGAAGCAAAAAAGGGACTGCATCATAAGCTATCGGTAATCTCACTGAACACAAGGACAGGATATAGCTGCCTCAAGAGCAACTGAGATGGGAATTTAACACATTGCCACACTAGAAAAAACAATTTTCCCTGGGGACACAGTGTTTTATTACGAAAATTGAATAAAAACTTGGAAAACAAAACAATCCTTTCTAATTTACTGACAAATGTTTGTTATTTTTTATTGTTTTCTGTGCATGAGTTATATGCAACTTGAAAAATAGTTAATAAGGGTAAAATTAAAGAGACATGTGAGTTACACATTCTTTACAAGGCCCCAGGCTCAAAACTAGCATGAGTTAAATACAACTCACATTGGCAGTTAATGTGTTAAGCCAGTCAGGAGTCTCACCCCAAATTTCATCTTTACTTATCTCCATAAGACAACTTCCTTCCTACTACTGTTCCCTGTCCTTCCTTCCTCTCCTCCCCGTCCCTCCCCTCTCATGTCCTCTTCCTCCATATCTCTCTCTCCCTGATTCCCTCCTCACTACTTTTCTTGTTTCCAGGTCTATATGACAGAAAACATGGATGCCAACAGAGCCCAGGGTTGAGATTTAGTCATTCAGTAAGTGACTGTTCTCTCTTTTTCACAGTCTAATATCATTCATACTCCTTTTGGCCCAACTTGAATCAGGTTGCTACCTACAATCTAACAACAATAGCCAGGAGGTAGGATCTTACTGTAGAAATAGCACAGCTCCTGTGTTGTAGTAGGGATGGAAACGGCAAGTCCCCAGAACAAAAGGAGTGGGAAATTGCTAGAAAATGTGGGGAGCAGTTATTGGTCAGTCAATGAAATATATGTACAAGTCACCACGTTAAAAGAAAATACAAACAAGCAAACTAAAAGCTAGAGCTATAAATAATTAGCAAAATAAATTACTTTACATTTTGTCTCTTCCTTTCCCTAACTAAAATATAGTTGAAATGACTTGTTGACATGATGCAGACTTAACAATGACAAAAGAAACAGGATATCTTAAAAGTTGACTTCTCAGTAGCTAAATAAGCAAAAATCGACAGTCCAGCAGAATATACTAAAGGGTATTCATTGAAACACTAGAATCATCAAATGTCCCAGGACAAATTTATTTGAAAAAAATCAGTAAACTGCAGCTCTGTCCTGGAGACTTATAATATATATTTATGTTTTAGGGACTTTGGAGGAATAATTCTCTACAAACACTAGGAAATTGTTGACATTCTAAACTTACTCCTTTTTAATGATTTCAAACTTATTGTTTTTCTAGCTACCATTTTATGTTATCTTTTTCATATTTCTGTTGAGCCTCAAATCATTTTATGCTCTTGAAGTCACCGAATAATGTCTATATTTAGCATGGGTCTTGGGCTCATTAAACAGTCTCCAAAGGGTGGACAGCAATCCTGAAAACCTAGGAGAGGCTTAGAAACAAGGTCAGTGACTTCATTTCCAGTTAACTCTTTGTCTGACTCTATAAAATCCTACCCTATTTAAAGTTTTGGATGCTTTCTTATCCTCATTTTATTTCTAAGGTAACTAGGATTTTGGGGAAAATTGATGCAATTTAACAAAAGAATGTTAAGCTAGTTTTCAGGCTCAAGGGCTAAAAATGTACCTAGGTGGATTTGTTTCTAAGAATGCTAAATTTATTTTTTTGTGCCCACAAAGATTTCATTGTTAAAACTTTGGAACTTCATTAAATCTTCATTATATTAATGGTTTTTTTCTAAGAAATTTATGGCATAAACTATTTTTATAGGGTAAGTCAAGGGTAATCAAATCATCTGCTGCATTCAGAATTTCTCATTAAACTCCCAATTCAGATGGGAATTTCCAATTCTATATCTTCCTTATGAAGCTTTGTTTTTTGAAAACTCTTAAAATAGTTAACCTGGAAGATGACATTTGCTAAAAAGTTAGCCATTCCATGCATTGTATTTCAACATATATTAAGTCATCATATTACGAAGCTTGTTGACACAAATCTGGAGTGTCTGTCACAGGATACTAAGAATTAATGTATTTTACACAAAAAGGAAGATGGAATTTTGCCAAGACACCTATAGTTGCAAGAAACTTGATAGTTAGTTTTACAATAAAGCTAGGTTGAGTAGCTTCTCCTTTACTGGTGTTTGGGTATAAAATGTTACTCGTGAGTCACCAATCACAGAGAAGGATCTTAGTAACCCTGAGAACATTCCTTGCCAGGTGTTTTCTAATGTGTCATTTACAAAAGGGGTGATTTACAACTATCGGGCTATATAGTGCAATTATGTAATTATGAGAAATTTAAAGGGAAATGTTTTAAGATTAAAGATTGGAAAATCCCTAATGCTTCCCTTGTGATAGAAAAATCCCATGTAGCTGAACAAATTATAGAAGTCACAAATAAGTCATCAGCATAGGTATAAATCATGTTCAAATAGATATTGTAAGCTAAAGAAATCCATGGGATGGGGATAAGGAATTATTTTTAAATATGAATATATTTGTAGTATATTTAAAAAAGGAGATGTTTTCTATAATCTATACATGTGACTCTAAAATAAAAACATGTAGTACTAATCGCAAAAAATGTTTCAGAATAAATATTAGAACTCCTATGGAGTCCTGTGACTTTTTTCCTCATGGACTTATTTGGAAATACATTGTAATAGTTAGATTTAATGTGTCCTATTTATTTTATTGGAATTGTTATCCAAACTATATTCTTTTTGAAACTGAAACTATAGTGGTTAAACTTCACCAATTACTTAAATTTCATCTGCATCTGAACCTAACAATTTTTTATATTCAGGTTCTTTATGATCTGGGTATTGGAGTGTGGAGGATAGATGGGAAAACAACTTCCCTTTATTTATATATTCAGTAAATATTGTTGAGTCTCTACCTTACTATCAGTCAATATTCTTGGCACTCTGGAAATAGAGGTGAACAACAGGGACAAGGTCCTTTTCTCATGGAGCCCACTCTCTAGTAGGGAAAACTAGCAGTTAAATAAGTAAACAAGCAACAAATTTAAGCAAGATAAGTAGATTGTGATAAGAGCTAAGCAAAGAAACAAATAAGATAATACAACAGCATGCAATCCCTAAGAGGTGACGCTTGAATTGCGACATAGCTCCAGTTACATGTACAAACCTGGGTAAAGGGTTCCAGTTTCCGGGAACAGCAAATGCTAAAAGACTTTCACTAAGTAAAAGAATTTCCGTCTATTACAGGAACAGAAAAGAGTAATGGGTAACTACAGCACCACCCTCAGGAAGAAGAGAGATGTGAATCAGCTTGATGAGGAAAGCAGAGCTCAGGTTGCTATAAGGAGTTCGCATTTTATTGTAAATGCAACGATAAACCATTGAACTCCAGAGATTAACAACATAAAACAAAACCATAAGCTTTTGAAGATATCATTGTGAATTATTTGGTGGAAGATTTTTTTCATCATAAAATCTAATATTTTTTTCCATATTCTATCTCATCCCTGAAAATATGAGATCCCAGTTATGAAGTTAAATAGTTATCATTTGAAAGGATATTATTTGGAAAATGAAGAATTTACATTTTGAAATTATTAATTTTTATAGATCATGAATAAGGAACAATAGAGGTGGAAGAAGTAGCTGTGGGGTAAGACAGTTTCAGAAGCTAATTAGTTTTTATTGCCTTGAGATTAAAAAAGCCTTTCTGAAAGAGGAATTAATAATATACATTATTTGATTAAAATGCATTAAGTGTTAATTTTAATTAACTTGGAAACTATATAAAAGTAAAAGAAGAAAATAATAATGACTCATAATAACATTACTTTTCCATCTTTCCTAATCATTGTAACCTATATTTGACATAGCTGAAGTTCTATAGTCTAGGAAATTTTCCTACCTGATTATTTTCATTTAATATTATATTTTTGGTAGCTTTTCATGTCAATTAGTGTTCTTTGACAATGCCATGTTAATTTTTGCATAATAATGATTCTTGTGGCACTACCATAATTAATTTTATTCATTTACCTGGTTTTGATTTCTTTTTTCCTCTTTAACCTAGAAGGGGTTTACTAGCAACAATTGTTATTCATGGCATTTTTTTATTTTAAAACTTGTTCCACTATATTAGAAGATGCAGGAGCACTCTGTGGCAAGAAGGAATATAGTATTTCTTGGTGGTAGAACACATTTCTCTTAATTATATTACTAAGCATCACAATGACTAAAACCACAACCTCAACAATGACAATGAAAATGACCAATGGTCCAAACACTGATATGTATTTTATATGTGTCCATCAGAAAAATGTTTTTCTGAGGCTGTTCTCTACACTTACTTCATCTCCAGTGTAGCTTTAAAGCTTATGTTTAGTATGGAATGAGGTGGGCATTGTATATTTGTAGATTCTGAATTCAGAGTGTGGTTCACAACTACCAAGAGAATTCCTATATTTCTGTTTGCCAAGGACTGGTCCTGTGTGTTCATGTAATGGGACACATTTTAAAATAACAACCTGCCATTAGTAAGATGATCTTTCTGGAGGCAAAAATTAATGCTGGAGTTTTTATTAGAGATATCTAGCTTTGGTCTAAAGGTCAAGCATCATTTGTTTATTCAGCAAATATTATTTATCACCTACTCTTTGCCAAAAAGTGTGATTTCTGCCCTGATGGAGACTCTGTTATAGTAGAGAGATAGATACTAGTCAATTCATCATATAAATAAGGAAATAGTTACAAATGTCTTAGCAAAGACACAGGGTATTGTGAGAAACCTTAACATGGATCCTGTTAATGGGGAGGGTCAGGAAAGTCTTCTCTAAGGGAGTAACATCGGAGCTGTGATCTAAAAGAAAAATAGGGGTTAACTAAGTACAGAGGGGAACCTTGCAGATACAAGGAAAAATAAATGACAGATTCATTGTTTAAATAATAACTGTTATGAATACTTATAAAGATAGTTTTTAACCAGTTCAAACTCCTACTTAAGCTTTCACAGGAGCCTAGTCAGTTTATTAGTCATATTTTACACAATTTACATTAAACTGTGATGTCATTCACTAGGCAACCATCACTTACTCCAAACAGTGACATATAAATATTAAAAGAGAATAAAACAGCAGTGGTTTTCAGTGTTCTCTTATTTGAAGCGACTAAACCTGTTCTTCATTTAAAAGAATAAAGACCTCTGCTTTGCACACTATGACATGTTACAGAGCATAAAATAATAATTGTAGGGAGTGGGGAAGTACAAACACATAATTACCTACTGCTTTTAAGGTAGTTTTTAGCTACAAAGACAGGTTATCTTACCTTTTGCCCACACCAATTTATCAAATCAATTGGAAAGAAGATACAATAGCAAGTTTTAACCAAAGATAAGTGGCATCCAGAAATATGATCATGGTCATCATCAACACCAAAAATTCTGTGGTATACATTTTAACCAAAGTATTCAAAACTGCCAATAAATAGTAGGAGTAACAGTAGTGGTAGTAGTAGTAATAATTGATATTTATTCTGAGTTTACCATGAACTTACCAGGCTATTGCTCTATCTCTAGTTTTTTTTTTTTGAGACAGAGTCTCACTTTGTTGCCCAGGCTAGAGTGAGTGCCGTGGCGTCAGCCTAGCTCACAGCAACCTCAATCTCCGGGGCTCAGCGATCCTCCTGCCTCAGCCTCCCGAGTAGCTGGACTACAGGCATGCGCCACCATGCCCGGCTAATTTTTTGTTTATATATTTTTAGTTGGTCAATTAATTTATTTCTATTTTTGGTAGAGATGGGGTCTCGCTCAGGCTGGTTTTGAACTCCTGACCTTGAGCAATCCGCCCACCTCGGCCTCCCAAAGTGCTAGGATTACAGGCGTGAGCCACCACGCCCGGCCGTATCTCTAGTATTTTTGATTTCTGTCCAAGACAGCTGTTAGAATCTCTGCTTTACAGACAATAATGGCATAAGTTCAGAGAGGGAAGTAACACAGTGAACAACAGAGTAAGGATTTAGCCTTGTTCTGCTCTCTGTTCTAAACCAATACTGCTTGGACCCAGTGAACTTGACTGAGTTCAGGTTCTGAAAATATCAGTGTCTATCTGAATGATTCTCTTATTATTTTCATAGCAATAGAAATAGTAAGCACAGTAATACTTTTAATCATGATTTTGTTAATCCTTCAAATTCTAACTGGTTCTAACAATCCCTAGAAAATGAAGAACATTTTCAAAATAAAAACAACAGTTAAAAGAGACAATAGATCCTACTTTCAATGGGATAAGTCACTGAGCCAGAAAGGAGAGAATTAGAAATGGAATGCAACAGAAACATCATAATGTACCATAAGGATTTATTGGCAGCAAGGGTAATATCGAATTCAAAATAATAGATATCTTCTACTGAAAAAAATACATATATAATATCTTTTCATCTGGAAAGTAGCAGAACCAAAAATTAAACCCATATGTCTAATCTGGGTATTCTGTTCCTATCTATGCCATTAGCAAATTTTTTAGACTAAATGACACTGAATTTGGCATGAGGTCATCTCCATGTTGATTCCAGTAGAAATAGGTGAACCAAACCTCTTTTATGCATACAACTTTAATGATGCCTAGTAGTTTAGTCTGGATAAGGGAATAGATGAAAATATACTTACATTTAAAGAAAGAAAGAAAAAACGAACACTGACAAAATTCTGCTTTCCCCTTGGTAAAATAAAATATAGTCGAAAAATTTATAAGAAGATATATTTATAATCATAATAATGATGTTAGGATGTTTTACCTCCATCTCTTGAAAAACATTAGTGAAGAAAAGAAATTGTTTCATCTTTTTTTGTTTCTACAACAAACAATACGAAATGAGACGGGTATTCATGCCAGTTTGATTTAATAGTTCCCTCTCTGTCACAGTATGCTACAACATCCTGCCAATTCTGCCTGTGATAATAGGGGGACACAAACACACACACACACACAGAGCACATGCGCAAGAGACAGGAGACACATCATGGATCAAAGGCCTGAATAGCTCCACTTAGGAAAAATAAAAAGCAACTATTTCACTGGCAGTCCCAGAAGTCTGAAAGCTAGTTTGATAGGTTTAGTGTGTCAGGAAGAGAAAAATTTCAAAGATTTGTGTGGCCGGAAGGGAAGAAAGAAAGGGAACTTCAAAGACTGCACGGAAGGGGGGGGAGTGACATAAGCAGGCCCAAGCTGTAATCTCTAAGCTTGCCCCGCTCCAGGAAGTGCAGGTAGAGCACGTTAAACAGTACACAGAAGACATTTGCAGTTTCCCATTCAGGGCACATTTCATACGATTGCAAAAAGCAGCTTACGCCTGAAGTACAAGCCTGTACATTCCTAAGAAGTGTGTGTGTGTGTGTGTGCGTGGATAACTGAGCAGATCCTTGTAAAGATTTTTCATCATTGAACTGTTAAAATAGTTATATACCATAAAAAGAAACCTTCCTGTCTATTCACCCAGGGCCCACTACTAACTCAGGCCTCACACTCCGGCTTATGTTTGAAAATGGACTTTTTGTTTCAACAGTGCTACATAATTAATTGCAAAGGAAACTTACCCCAGCAATCTACCTCTATTAATCAACATAGACTTTTATTCATAAATGTAATCAGTTAGTTTTTAGGATCACCAGAAATTTTAAGAAAGCAAAAGAGAAGATCAAGATGAACAAACAGAACTGATCCCAAAGGGAACAGATAATGTAAGGAACAAAAGGCAAAACAATTAGGGGAGAGACAAGATGGCTGACCAGAGACACCAGCTGCCAGCTTGTCTCAGAAAGAGGAGAAGTTGGAGATGAAAAAGAAAAAACAAACAACAAACACAAATCAGGTGTAACTGCAAAAGAAAAGTGCCAGAACCTACTGGACATTCCATGGGAAAAGTTGCAGAGCAGAACAAGAAGGACAAAGATATCAGCAGAGATCAAACACCGAGAGAGGCTTGGAGTCCAGCAAGAAGGGCAGGTGGAGTTGTTTAGTTCTCCCTCCTCACATCCCTGGCAGTCAGCAGGCTCCCAAATGCTAGAGAGCCTTTCTACCCTCACGAGCCCAGAAGCTGCTGCTGCCAGTGAACTGGGAGCTTTCTGAGGACAAAGCGCCAGGCTGCCAGTGCCTTTGGGGTGATTCTCATTACCACAAATTCGAGCCAAGATGGCAGGTGCCATATTCCTTTTCCATACACCTATGCCTTCGATCTCTCCAGGGGGCTTCAGCCTCTCAATTTTTGTCTCATTTGTTCCCACACAATTATTTCCCAACTCTGGTCCAGACTGCAGGAGCCACTAAGGGCCGGTGGGTCCCAGGGGATCTGTGTGACCCCAGAGCTTGGACATTCTGGGTGGGCTGCCTTCTAGAGAGGGACAGAGATGACCAGTGTGCCTGCCATCTTGGTGCCTGCCATCTTGGCTCGAGTTTGTGGTAATGAGAGCTCAATCTTCTCTCTGGGTAGCCACGGGTAGGGGAATGGAAGGGGAGGAAAAGAATCTGAATGAGGCAAAGCTAGCACACTGGTCATCTCTGTCCCCCTCTAAAAGGCAGCCCACCCAGAATGTCCAAGCTCTGGGGACAGAGATGACCAAAACTGCTCTTGGGAGCAGTTGCTTCCCGTCCATTGGTGCACCCATCACACTGAGGCTTCCACAGAGAGTGGGGCTCAAACTTTCCCTCTTAAAGACCTGCCACAGACTAAGGGTTGCTCGGACTGTGACCTCCCTGGGCACCAGCCCTTCCCAGTGCTGCTCGCCAAGCTGCTCCATCAAAGCAGGGTACACCCTGAAGCCAAAGCGGAGGGACATCAAACTGCTTGAGCAGCCCATAGGCAACTTGTGACCAGCATGCTTCTCCCCAGCACAGTCAGGGATTGATTTTTGGGGACCCAGGTACTGGCCCACAAGCCAGATCTTGTACCCTCAGGACTCAATCATGTTGCTTAGGGGCATGGAGGGGAGATTTTGAACTAATCTTGGGAGGTGAGGGAGCCACATGGGCAAAACTGAAAAGAGAGTGCTGCATAAGCCCTAGTGGGAGCACACTTGTGGAGCACCCCTCACCCCACAGTGAGGTCATGCTCCCAGCCCAGGGTGGGATCCTGGGCAGGGAAGCTCCCAGCCCACAAAGCCATCGTGGGGGGGCTCAACTGGTTTGAACTCCTATTTGCTGGCAGATTCTGGAGGGAGACTACAGAGTAGGGGACAGAGAGAAGAGTGAAAAGTCAAACTCTAATCAGAGTTTGATGCAGCCGGGCATGCCTTCCTTCTCAGAAACTTACAAGCTCCTGACTTCTTTCCCTGTGCCGTTGACCTCTATGTCTGTCTCTTTGGCTTATCTTTAATTTCTTTACATCTTGCATTCTCTCTGATGTCTTCCTTTTCTCTTCTCTCAGCTGATCTCATAGTTCCCTTGGTGTGACCATTATAGATATGCCATCAACAGCCATATCTATATTTCTGGTGCAGACTTCTCTAAACTACAGACTTACACATCCAATTTCTTCTCAACTTACATATTTTACCAACATTTAAAACTTTAAGTGTCTGAGACATGAAATACCTGGTCCTCACCTGTACACCAAACCTTCTCTATCTCAGTAGATGAAATCACAATCTACCCAGCTGTTCACACTAAAAAACTAGGAGGCATAATTGATTTCTCCCTTTCCCATACCCTCTATATTAACTCTATTAGCAAATCTTGTTGATCCTTTCTCTAAAATATACTTTCACTCTGCCTACCTTTTTGCCATCTCTTATAGTACAATCAATTACAGTGACTTGTCGTGTTATAGTCTATTTCAGTTACATTGTGATTTTCATAAGCATGATCTCATTTAATCCTAATAATGTGATAAGACCTAGTAAGAAAATATAGTCTTATTCAAGGTAAATAATTTGAACAAGTCCATACACTATGTTGGTGTAGATGAAATGCAAAACCAGTGATTACACATATTTGAACAAGTGACAACTAGCATTTTGATTACCTGCTGTGTGGTATTTCCCATATTTTATCATATTTAATCTTTATCACCAGAAAGTATAATCATTTCCATATTACAAATAAAGGCTCATAAATAACCTGTTAGGTCAACTGCCCCAAATTACAGAGTTCTCTTTGCTCCCAGTCTCAACTTCCTCCTTTCCATCCTTCTCAATATCACCAGAGACATTTGTCAAACACACAATTCTCGTCATGTCATTCCTCTGTTTAAAATTCTTTAATGGCTCTGAATTGTCTGCAGAATAAAGTTCTTATCACAGCATTTTATGACCTGGCCCTTGCCCACCTTTCAAACTACATTTGCTCCTGCTTCCCACCGTACCTCCTGGATTCCAGCCATATCAGCTGCATTACAGGTCAAATTTGAGCAGGCTCTGCTCTTTCTTTTCTCTCTGTCGTTATCTATGCTGTTTCTTATGCCTTTAGTATTCTTCTAGCATATGGTGGACATGGTTGCCTTGCTACCGTCTATTTTTGTTTCTTTCAGTAGTTATTCCCATTTTCGTTTAAATATCCACATTTCCCTTGTTCTATGCTTTGAAGTTGGTTGGGCTCTAGCTAATCAGTGTGATTTTTCCACCCTGGTTACAGTTATTCATTCAGATAACCCAATCAGAGCCCCATGAGACATAAGGTGGGGACTATATTTTTAAAATGTCCCGACTCTTCTGAGAGGGTTCTAGAATTGACGCTCTCTCACCACTGATGTGTAACCATCTTATAAATGTGAGGGAGAATAAAACTTAAACTGAAGCTTAACGTTCTGGAAAGCAGAGGAAAGAAAGGGAGATGTAAGGTCCTCAATGACGTCACTGAGCTGAAGAAACAAACCAACACTGAAGATCACTTTACCTCTGGACTTTTCAGTTATGTGCACCATTCTACAACATTTTTGACAAATTTTTCTGCTACTTGCAACTGAAAGCAACTAAATTGCTATAGCACATTTTATCATGTAAATGATTTCTACTAAAAATAGGCCTTCCTTAATCTCTCAAAGTATTTTTCCTCTGTAATCCTGAAATTCCTTCTGTATACTACTATCTAAGCCCATACTACATTCATTTAATTTTATTCTGTTTTTCCATAAAACCAAACACCTTAAGGAAAGGAGCTCATGTTATTTGCTGCTCTGAGTTTGTTATAAGGCTGAATATGTTCAGAAACAACCCACTCTTTCTCCAAGAAAAAACTCTTTCTTTAATTCAGGGTTTCTCGACCTCAGCATTATTGGTATGTGGGGCCAGATAATTCTTTGTTGTGGAGTATCGGGTGCAAAGTATGTTTAGCAACACCCTACCCACTACATGCCTGTAACACCACCTACCCACCCCCACATTGTGACGATCAAAAATGTCTCCAACAATTAACAAATACCCCCCCTGGGGGGTAAAATTATTCCCAGTTGAGGATTACTAACTTAATATAATGACCAAGAGTTTACATGTTATTAAAAACATCTTCTTAAGCTTGTAAGCCAATGGCGATTTATAGACGTTAATTCCTACAGGATCATATTATATCCACCCTAAATATAAACAGGAGGAGCTAAGGATTCTGTAAAGGGCAAAGCATATCAGTTTCATGTGAAACTACTGGTTTAGCATGTAATAAAGGAGTGCTAGAGTAAACTCCACCTTTACTGGGCACAGGATGTGATCTCACACACCAAACCTGCTTTTCTCATAAGCCAGTCCCTCTCCAGTAACTTCCCATTCCAAAAAGATGGCTCATTTTTCATCATTGGGAAAGGAAAGACCAAAAAAAAAGGAGGAAATGTATTTTATATCAGAACTATTATACTGGGTGTCTGTAACAGAAGAACTTGGCACCAAACTTCTTTTATCACTTCGTCATTTCTTACGCATACCCAATCTATTCCCCAAATGGCTTCTTCCCACTTAGAGTGAGATCTTTCAAACTGTTACAAATTATGAATTTCTTCAGAGGCAAGATGTTTTCACTCAGGGTTAACATGCATGTACTTGAGCCCACACAACCTCCTTGGCCTCAGGCAAGCACTTCTGCCTCAAATACCTTCTCTCACAGACAGGATGGTAAAAACGGAAGTTGTAGAACTGAATGAACCAAGCCAAAAACCTTGTTTGGATGAGTAAGTTTTCTGTAATACATAAAGAATTCAGAGAAATAGTCCAATATAAATGCACGTATGATCCGACATAACATAGTCCCTTATATTTATGTACAAAGCACTTTTGTATTTATACCAAAGCACTACTTGAATATATGATTTTGGTAAATATAAAAATTAATTATTGGAGGTGAAAAAATTATAAACATCCATTTTGATTTTTCTTTTCCTCTCTCTTAGGTTAAAGCTAACACAATGTTTGTCTTTGAATCTAGATACAGTTTTAAATATAATATTAATATGTGTGTGCCTATTAAAACATTTACAAGGCCTCCATTAAAATTCTTGACTCCAAGCATAAGGAAATTAATAAAATCCATATTATTATGTATAAAATGGAATAATTAAGGCTATTAATATGATCAAGAATGATAATGATATATGGTATGGCTCATTTCCCCAGAAACTCCAGGAAACAGTATAATTTGGGGCCATTAATGTAGCCATGGATGGAACTTATATATTCCCTCTATTAAAAAGAGATAAAAAGAGATTTTATATTTTAAAAATTAAGTTGCGACCATAAAATTTTTCTCTACAACCTGGAATGGAAGACTGTAATAGGAATTTCCATGACTTACTTTGTAAAAGGAAATATTCTTTAGAATTAATTTGGGGATTATTAATATAGTAGGAAAAAACAACTGTTTTCTCCTACTGTGCTCTCAACACAACACAGAACTACTTCTATAACCAGACACATGGATTTTTTTTTTCCACACTGGCTAATTCTCCAACACTTTGGGTAACAAAGTCATATAGCTTGCAAGAAACAAACCACACTCTTTAAAACACACACACACACACACACACACACACACACACACACACACACACACATTCTTTGTATGAAGTAAGGCAATTAGTTCCTTGGCCATCAAATACATTCATAAGCTGGAAGTACTGAGTCCTTGTGTTCCATAAAAGATGTATATCATATGTGTAGGTAGCACAAAGCTGGAAATGAAAGTTAATAAAGTTTCAAATGAATTTAGCAAGCTAGAAGAATAAATTCAAAATTAGCGAGACGAAATTATAAGGATGAGTGTAATGGCTTAGATTTCTCTCTTAAAAACATCCATAATAAGTTAGGAATAAGTAATTGGATTATGGCTAAAACCTCTTCTTTCAATAATCATTAATTATGAACAGTTTACCACTGTCGCTTTATCAAATGGCTTAGGGTATTGGAGTCGCATGGTATCTATAGCATTACCCTCATCTATCAACCTAGTAACCTTAGCAAAAGTAAAACTGATTTGTGTGTCATGACCTATTCTTTTGGGATTCACACTCTTTGGGGATTCTCACTGGAAATCCTATTACCTAAATTTTCCTAAGCTATCGATTTAATAATATATTCTAGAAAATTTTCCTGGGGATTAATGTGAAGTTTATTAGTTAGAAATCCCCAAGCTCTATCATTTTCCTCTTTTTTAAAAAAACCAGAACCATGTTTCTCTAGACATATGCCATTCCTACACAATTTTCCAAAGACTACCAACAGAAAGCTGTATAGTCACATTTCAACGTATGCTCAGAAACCAAGGTATAATTTTACTGGATCTGTAGTTTGAATATAACCTGAAGTTATTAGTTATTACTTACTAGATTGGGGAAAAAAAGAAGAAAATTTTAGCACTGTGTAATATGCTTCACATATATTATTTCATTTGATACTATTTTATTAATCCCTCAGTGGGTATTAGTATTTCTACCTGAAAGATGAAGAAAATGAAATTTTAGATACACTCAGCTTGATCAGATCAAACAGTTTGCCTAGGATATGTCTAGTAAGGAATAGATTCAAATCCTGGTTTAACACCAAACCTTGTATTTTTTCCATTATTTTGTAGTGGCATTGCTCCTCTTAGTCCTCTGTCTCAAATTTAAATTTTCTCTTTACAATCACTAATTAACACAACAGCATGTTAGTGTAAATGTCTTTCTCTCAGAAGATGAAAGCAAAATGATTAGGAAGTAGTTTTGTTTTCTTTCTGTGATCTGTTAAGTTTAGTTCTCCATCTCTACCTAATTATTCTTATTCTGAACATTACTAGCAAAAGAGAAAAAAGAAAGAGAATCAAGAAATTAAGAAAAATCATGTTTATCATAATTTTGCAATTCTCCATTGATTATGAACTTCAAGAAGCCATAGACATATTCTCCCAAATTCCATGTTATTCATATATTTCTTAACCAGTTATTCCTTGTCATAATTAAACCTGGAGAAAGAGTTTAAATAGAAATATGACTTCTATTTAAGACATAAAATTTTTAGAACAAGTCACAAATTTTCACTAACTCAACTTTTACTCTAATCATAATAACATGAACTATCTGGTTAGTAGAAATCACCCATAAACATTATATCTTATTTATAAACAATAGTGCGTGGCAGTCAGAACACATTAATGTAGAGTCTGTTTCAAAGTCATCTTAAAAATGGTTAGCTCACTCAAAACATGTTTTCACTTCTAATAAACCAGGCACAAGGCCGAGAAACCAAGAAGTGCTGGTGTTAATAGGCAGGAAAGTTAAAGAAGCCATTCACTGAGAAAAAAATTGATGATTAATTAGTACACACTTTCCCTTAAAATGCATTTACTTTTGTTCATACTTGAAAGGAAGAGTCTTCCCATCTTTGTACTGTTTTAGAACATCTGTTTTAGAGACAACATTGATTTTAACACATTTGGAATTTATTGGAATAAAAATAAATTTATTTGGAATTTGAACATTTTATTTAGAATGTGAAACATGCCAGAATAGGTGGCCATTTAAAAATACAGTCACTGTTTAATAAACTGTAAAATTTAATTTAAAGGCAATGTTGAGAAACATACAGTGGTATTTCTTCTCTTCCTGTGCATCCACTCTAATTTATTTAGCTCTCCCCTGTCCCAGCCACATCTCACGTTCTTTTAATTATCTTAATCACCACACTGCATGAGCTCTCATTTTAATTTGCAGTCTTTTTTCCTCATCCAGGTTCTAGGCCTCTGCAACTACCTCTTCCTCACTCCTTCCTTCCAGCAAGCAAGAAACAAGGAAGAAAATCTTGTTGTTTGTATCTTGGAAATATTTCCTCCGCCAGACCTTCTTCTTGCCCACTGCCTTAATTTAGCCCACTTATAATCTCTCACCAAGATAATAGGAATAGCTTTCAGCTGATCTCCTCCTAAATAGTATTTTTCCATTCTTGTGCAATATGCACACAGCCATATCTGATTACTTTCTAGTTTCAATTATTCATTGGATCTCTGTTGCCCTTATGATAAAACTGCTGCTCACTGACATTGAAATTCACAGCTGGCCCCCACTGAGGTCTGGAACCTCACATGCTCCCACCCCCATGCTCCTACCCCTATATAACAAGCAGATGTCTTACCCAAGAGCCTTGAATGCATCTTTCCCTGAATTTGTCATACTGTTTTACAACCAGGTTCTTTATATTATTTACTTCACTTGGCCTAGAAATTCGTTCCCTTTCCTGTTCCCTACATACATCTTCTGATTCTTCAAACCCACCATAAATATCACTTCCTGCATGGTTTGATTTTTTCTTCCTCAGTAGAAATTAACTATACTCTCCCTGTAGTCCATAGCACTCTACTCATAGTACTTTCATAACGTTAACAAATATTAACTTCAACATGCTGACAAAAGTACTGTGATCATGATAGATAAACCATACAGAGTGGAAAGAAGAAAGGAAACATAAGCTCTTGATCTGAGTCCTGCTTTGGACTGTGAGTTCACAGAAGATAGCAACCCGGCTTTAGGCATAATTGAACTTTTATCCTTGAAACATGGTGAGTAATCAATAAGCTTTTCTTTAAAAGATGGTCTCCCTAAAAATAATTTAATTACTAACCTTTATCAATGTTTTGACTTTGGATTTCATGTTCTCCTATTTGTCTCCAATCATTGAATGTGTCCAAGCCTAGTCTGCCCAATAGGAAGACTAACTTCCTAGGGACAAGGCACTCAAAACAGTCATACTAAATTAAAGAATAATCTTAAACTTAATAAACTACTCTTACCTTAAAATTTGTTTCCTGAATGGAATTTTTTAGTATTTCTGTATAAACATAGTAAAAATTGATACCATCTGTTGTGTGGTCATTATACAGATTATTGAAGTGTGATTTGAATGTGTTAATAATTTGGGGGATTTTTCCCACAAAGATGATGCATAATGTTGATGAGTATCATAGAACTGACACACAAATTGAAATAGCTCCTATTTAAATTTATAGCAGAAATCCCATTAGTTATATGACTCTCATTGGTTATGTATTAATCAAGAAAAAGGAAGCCAAAAAACCTTAGCCATTTTAGAATTTCTGATGTTACCATTATTTATAACAGTTTTAACATTTGAATAAAATATTATCACTCTGTCTATGCTTTTTGTTTAACACAAACAAATGCTTGTTTTTTTGGTTTTTTTTTTTTTAATAATGTAAGACCAGATCATTTCTATTCTTCTATGAATCATCTTTGAGGGGCATTTATATGTTTCGGAAACAGCACCAAATATCTAAATTTATTAACCTGCAAGAAGATCTATGAAATGGGTTTTATTGTCCCTATTTTATATATGAGAAAACTGAATGTCACAATATTCAGTATATTAACATTCATGTAAGCTCCTGACTTCAGTGAATTACCTGTGACTCCACTATAGCTATTGTCCTCCCATCCACAGATACTCATTGTATTCTCTCTATGTGAGTCTCTACTATTCTGTCGAAATTCACTGCAGAAAGTGAGGGTAGTCTGACTCCTTCTTAAATACAGTGGCAAAAAATCATCGTATTTTCATCCCTGCCTTTTTTACCAGTTGCCAATCATTTCTGAAAAATGAGGTTGCTTCTTGCTTTTCTCACTGCCAGTTTAAGATCCAGCTCCCTTGGGTCTGTAAGTCAGCTTTTAGCTTTTAAAATATTGCTTTTATCTCTTTTTCTTTTCTCTATCTCTTCTCCTCTCTCTCCCCACCCCCATTCCTCCCTCTTAAATATTTTATTGTGAAACATACTCACCAAAAAAGTGAATACAACATATATACAGTACATATACCAGGGTTGGGGAACCTGCGGCCTTAAGGCCACATGTGGCCTTCTAGGTCCTTAAGTGCAAGCTTTAGACTGAATCCAAATTTTACAGGACAAATCTTTTTATTTTTATTAATACATTTTGGTTCATCTTTTATATTTTCATTTTATTTTCAAAAGGAACATATTTAGAATACCAAAGAATAAAATAAGTTTCAACACAATAATCTTCCCAGATTGACCCACACAATTAGAACATTAGTAAGCCATACGGGCTAAATTGACAGCTGCTATGGTCATGATTCAGTTCTAACTTCCCCCACCTGACTAGCGCCACTATGGGAGGCTGGTTGGTGAGAATTTATGGGGGTTGAATACGCCAGTCTGTTATCAGCTTTGATAATGGTGCACTGTGTTTCCACTTCTGTTTGAAGTGGAATCTGTGAATAGTTGCACAACTCGTCAGTATTTTTTAATTCTGTCTGCTTAATAGCCCATCATGTCAAAGAAGACCAAGAGAATGCTGAAGGAAGAAAACAGATTTTTTTAATGAGGATTGGGGATTGCAGTATTATCTTATTTCTGCTAAAGATAAGATGATTTGCTTGTTTTGTGATGCTATAATATTGGCATTAAAGAAATTCAGTGCTCATCAGCATTTTAACACTCATAAGGACCATGAGTATTTTCAATTCGGGAGAGGCATGAAAGGTTGTATTGCAGAAATTAAAAGATGAAAAGCAAAAAGCAAAGACTATTCTTTCAAGCAGCAATTAAGACATGGAAAAAATGCCACTGAAGCAACTTATAATGTAGCTTATATACTCAGAAAAAAAGGAAAGCCATTTAGTGATGTAGGAATCATGAAAGAATGCATTGTCAAAGTTGTAGGATGCTTAGACCCCGATATCGTTTCAAAGTACCAACAACTGCCTCTTTCAAGGAGAACCATAACTGATCAGCAGCATAAATTAGCCTTCAATTTAACAGAATAACTTCATACAATCCTCCTAAAGCAGAATATATATTATTCAATTGCTTTGGATGAATCTACTGATACTATTGACTCAGCACAGGTTTTATACTTTATTAGGGTCATAACAGAAGATTTTCTTTACTATGAAGAGTTAATGCTTTGGGCACTCTTGTGAACAGAACGCAAGGAACAGGTATTGTCAACAACTTTCAAGATGAATGTCATGAAGTTGAATTGAATTTGGTAAATTTAGTGATCGTATGTACAGATGGTGCACTTTCCATGACAGGATAACATGAAAGATTTATTGCACAGATTTTAGAAAAGTATTAACAGATTCACATGCTCTCATTTCTTTTCATTGTATCTTGCATAAACAAAGTCTCTGTGCTAAAGCTACAATTTTAAGTGACAGTTTGCAACAAGTTATAATTATTGTTAACTTTATTCGTGCAGATGAAACATGGCATTGTTAGTTTCATAGCATGCCAAAGTTGAACAATGAGGTATTCAGTGTGGATTTGCCATATCATTCTAAAGTGTGTCATCTATCACAGGGACAGGTGTTAGCCAAAATTTTATCTCTATGAGAACAGATAGTTAAATTTTATGAAGAACAGAATCAACAATATGAATTATTGAAATAAGATTACTATAGGATTTTTGTGTGTTATCATGTAAAATCAAAAACACTTGTATATTCCTTTGCAAGGTAAAAGTAAGTCTATATATGATATTTAGTCAAAAATCCAAGCAATTAAAAAAAATCTATTTTTTTCAAAACATTTCTTCAAAATGAAATTTTAGATGAACAATTTTCCCCATTAATGGCAAAGATCATTAATGAGTAGGATGATATATGCAAATTATTTGAAGAATATACAGCTGTTATAAAACTATTAATTGGAGAATACGATGAAAGTTTCATTGACTTTGAGAATCTTGACATCACACTCAAATTAGCATTTCAGTCTTGCCTACCTGATATCACCAAGATACCTAAAGAATTACAGATGGAATTGATTGAGGTCTCTGAGGCCTAAGATGCTGTAGCACAGTGCCATATTGAAAGCAAGCCCACTGTTGTCAGAGGCTATCCTGCCCTGGTGGCCAGTAGCCACTAGCTGTAGTCATCCCTGAAGCCCTGTCATCATTCCATTACATTCACATGGGTACTCACAGGATCATAACCCCACCTGCTCAGGGCCTGCGCCTGATTAGGCCTAAGCTTAGGCCCCTTTCCTAAGAAACAGGCAGATTTGCACAGTGAGAAAGCCACCATGCAGCCAGCAGGTTTGTGACACCAGTCCATGTCTGCACCTATGACTGTATCAACAACCAGTCTGGCAATCTCTCTCCCTGGAGGGATCACCACACAGCCACCCAGACTGCCATGTATGGGCCTGCATATGCCCAGCCCAACAACCAGCCCAGCACTCCCACACCCAGCAAAACCAAGTCACCAGCATTACAAACTTTACAGCCTAGGCCACTGAGGCAATCACAGATATTTCTCACAAGAATTACAGCTGAAGAAACTACATAAAGACCGTGCTACTGAAGACCATCTAGAACCAAAGTCAATGCACCATGCCCAGCTAGGATCCGTGTACATGAAAAAGTCTCCTTCTACAAAAGCTACTCCATAAAATTGGAAAAAGTGACTATTCCACTAGATGTGTGGATATCAATTCAGGGACACAAGGAACATGAAAAAGTAAGGAATATGACATCCCCAAAGGAACACAGTAAGTCTCTAGTAACAGATCCCAAAGAAGAGGGTATTTACAAAATGCCTAAAAAGGAATTCAAAATAATGATCTTAAAGAAATTCAGCAAGATACAAAGATACAGACAAATAATTCAATAAAAATCAGGAAAACAATTCATGATAAAAATAAGAAATTCAACAAAGAGATATCATAAAAAAAAAACAACCAAATGGAAATCTTGGAACTGAATAATTCAATGAACAAAATAAAAAATACAAGAGAAACATTTAACAACAGACTAGATCTAGCAGAAAAAAGAATTTCTGCTAGACTCGAAGACAGGTCTTTTGAAATAACCCAGTCAAAGGGAAGGGGTGGGGAAGAAGAATATAAAAGAAAGAAGCCTACAGGGCTTGTGGAACAATGTTAAGTGAATAAACTATCACATTAAATAAGTGACAAAGGAAGGAAAGATGGAGAAAGGCACAGAAAACCTATTTAACAAAATAATAACTGAGAACTTCCCAAAGGTGAGGTGAGATCTAGACATCTAGACTCAGGAAGCTCAAAAATTTCCAATTGTATTGAACCTAAAAAGATCCTCTTTGAGACATATTATAATATATATCAAAGTCTAAGACAAAGGGAGAATTCTTAAATGTGCAAGAGAAAAGCATCAAGCCACATATATGGGAATCTCCATTAGACTATCAGCAGATTTCTCAGTAGTAACCTTGCAAGCCACGAGAGAATGGGATGATATAGTCAAATTGCTAATTCTATTGTCTGAACATAACAAATTTTGGAAATTTATTTTTAGCCTTCTATATTTACTCCTTTTTTTTAACATTGGGGAAAATATTTTGTAAAATATTTGGATTTTTTTTTTACTTAACCCTATGTAATGACCATTCACTTACATTATTTAGCATTTTCAAAACATCAGTAATCATTATTTGTGATATCCCATTGTTGGGATATGCCATAACTTATAAAACCGTTTACCTATCTCAGAGATATCTGTTTCCTTGGGAGAGACTACTAGAAGTAACATTGAAGTATAGCAACAAATACCCTCTTGAAATGTTTGGTGCCTTCTGACTGTAATTTTAAAATAAACCTGAAAAATAAGCAATGATTTCCTATTATTTTCTTATATTCCAGTTATATTAGTAGCTCTACAACTTCTTTTGCTTCTTCCACTTCTCATATTTTTTTTCTTTTTTGTTTCCTTCATTTTACCTTTCCAGCATATTGACAGATGCCAACAATATAACCAGTATGGGAATAAACAAAACATAGGATTTTTAAGTGATCAAAACTTATTCTTATCTACTGCAATGGGAAAAAAAAGATTCAGAATAATATATGAATGGGTCAGACAAAAGCATTACTATAAGTTATTCAAGTATTAATTGGTAGGTAAAAGTATTGAATCCAGAAAAAAAAAACATTTTCTTCAAATTAAACACATTCTTTATGTCATTTAGCAATGTGATTTGTTTTTGCTTTACTCGATTTCCTTTTGACTTCTTTCTCTGTTATATAACTAATATTAAAACATATATTCAGAATTAGTTTTAAACAATTTATAGTGGTCAAAGTTTTCAGACTTGCAATATTATGAATTTAAGGATGACTAAGAAAGATGGCATGGTCTAGTCACAAGCGCTATGATCTCTGGGTCAGAAGTTGGATTTATTACTAAAAGCTGAATGACCTCAGACAGGTCATTTTAAGTCCATAGTGTTATGGTTTCTCAATCTATAAAATGGGTATAATATTTATTCTGTATATAAAACATCAGCATAAGGAATATAATAATATATTTCGATTAAATTCACAATTATCTATTGAGTACCCTTTTATATCCCAAGCATTGTTCTAGATACAATAAAAAAATGTTTACAGTCTCCAACTTCATGGAATCCATAGGAGATTAATGAGGATGATGACTCACAAAAGTATGATGATTGTTACAAAAGAAAATGTAAGGCAGCCATAAGAGATTCGTAGAGGGAGGGGATTTAACTATGCAAGGAATCTCCTGAGGATAGACTAAGGCCTTGGAAGAGGAAGATAATTCAAAGAAGGACAAATATCTTTAAGAGTTATCAGTTTTCCTGCCTGTAGGAATAAAAATGGCAAGCAAAATAATGCTTTCCTACTTTCACAGTGTTTTAAAAAATCAGTTGCCAACATTTAAGAACTTTGAGATTACAGGGGAAAAAAATCAGATTTCCCAATTTCTTGAAAAAATGGAAGATGTAATACAAGGCAGCAATCAGCTGAACCAAGTAGCAGTGGCTTAGAGTATGTGCTCTCCATCTTGCCACAGATACCGTCACTCCCGACTGCCTTGTGCTTGACCTGTTTCCCTTCAATCTTCCTCTGCCTGTATTTGGATTTTCAACAACTGATCTAGAAAGAAGGCTGTACTATCTACACTGAAGAATGGAAGTTTAGTCCTGTGTGCATTGAGCGTGGAGGAGACAGAGAGGAGCAGCGTGGCAGCTGAAGCTGGAGTGGTGAGTGGGTGCCTGCTCCAGCACACTCTGTCAATGCGGCACAGAGCATCTGTGAGCAGATGTGTGGGGTTTTCCACACACTCCAAACAAATCTTCAATGGACACCAGCAGCGTGTCCTATAATTCAATTTGATTCTGACGTTATCCCATAGATTAAGTGTTCAATCCCACAAGACTGCCTTCCACTTCAGATACCAATCGCTAGCCCCAGGTCATGACCTTTGCTCCTGACCATTTGGCTAAATCAGAGGTCTCCACAACCTCTTCTTTGGGTTTGGTTGATTTTCTATAGAGCATCTCACAGAACTCGGGGAAAAGTGTTTTTCCCCGACTTATGTTTATTGATGTATTTTAAAGGACATTAGGAAGGATACAGATGAACAGCCAGATGGAAAAGATGTACAGGGCAAGGGAATGTGGGGACTTCCCTGTCCTCTCTAGGTGTACCACCCTCCAATCTCCTCTGCATATCTGTTATCTAGAAGCTCTTCAAACCCAGTCCTTTTGGGTTCTTAAAGAGATCTTACTAGTCAGGTGTAATTGATTAAATCATTTGCCATTGGTGATCAAATCAACCTTCAGCCCCTCTTTCCTCACTGGAGGTCAGAAAGCGGGGTTGAAAGTTCCAACTCCTTAATTACAGGGATGGTTCCCCTAGCAACCAGTCCCCTGCCCTGCAGCTATCCCGGAGCCCCCAGCCATCTGTCCTCTGATTAGCTTACAAAAGGACACTACCACTTAAGAGGTCCCAAAGGTTTTAGGAGCTGTGCAAGGGAACAGGGATGAAGGCCACATATATTCAGCATTTCACACTACCACGGTGCAGATGCTCAGGCCTAGGTAAGACTTAGGTTACTGGATGCTGCTGAGGAGACTTAAGCAGGGAAATTATTAATACATGCTCATGTATGAGTTTTAAAAATACTCCTCTGGTGCAGTGTGAAATGTGGATTGCAAAAAGTACTTAGAAAGCTGAAGACTGAAAGGTATCAATTTGGCTTATATTGTAAACTTTCAAATGGAACCCAAGAATAACTTTTAAATTCTGTGCAGAATAGGTTCTACTCTGATAAAAGAAAGGCACTGTGACTCTTCAACTTCCTAAAGACAATAAAGTAAAAGTTAGTCATATCTTGGAAAAACGTTGACCAAAATTATTCTAACATGAAGGGAAAAATTTACATAAAAAGTAAAAACCAGACGATAAAACCTGAGTGATAAAAATTTCCCGTATGTTACAGAAAGGCCTTTCTCTTGCTCAATAACAGTACATCCTAGTATTATTAAAATAAACTCAAACCCAAACAGACGCAGTAGCAAGCCTGTAACTCGGCATGACCCATGGGGCTTATTTCCTGTTAGTTTCTACCCCTGGTTCTGCTCTGTAACTCCATTTGAATACACTTCAGCAATGATTCATCTTGTCAGTCTGCCAACAGTCTTTCCTACTGAGCGAGTGGCACGTACTTTAGCAGGAACACAACTGAGATCTTTGCTCAGACTGTCCACAATTACCTTATTAGCTTATTTGCTTCTCAAAAATTGTCACACTATAACTTTTATCAGTAATATGCTTCTCTAAGACTAAATATCACAGGACAAGAAGTGAAGTTAATTTAAAGCACCAAGGAAACATTATCAAGGGGTGACTGGGGCCTGCATTTGGGGACCTGGCCGTCATTGGTGAGGCCACGGCTTGGAACCTGTGTTCAGGCGGCCTCTGGTGTCAGGGCGAGCCACCGGCCCAGGCCAGCGAGCCCTGAAGGGCTCATTGCCACATCCGACAGCACCACACACTCACTCCTCCTGGTGATCTTTGTGCCCCACTGTATTGGTGACGTTTTAGTCAAAACCATTATTTCATTATTACGGTTTCTCACTGTCCTCCCTACTGTCCCCATCTCTACCTCAAGGCTCAGACCTGAAGTTCAGGAAGAGCTGAGCTAACGTAATAATAATAATAGCTAATATTTACTGAGTCATTCTGTAGCAGAGACTGTCCAAAGTGCTTTATATATATCAGTTTCTCTTACCCTCGCAATAACCCCATCAAATAATTAGGGAAGTTCTCCTTTTTACAAATAAGGATACTAGGCCACATAGTAATTAAGTTACAAGCCATGGCCAAAGCTGGTGGTAGGTAGCAAAGTTGGAATTTGAACGCTTGCTAATAATTATCACTCTATAGCTCTAGAATCTATACTTTTAACTTCTACGCTGTAAATATTTTGCTGCACTTGGACTCACCTTTTTTCTATAATACTTAAGACTTTATTAAATGTGCCCATTTCTTTTCTTTTTTTTTTTTTGAGACAGAGTGTCACTTTGTTGCCCAGATTAGAGTGAGTGCCATGGCGTCAGCCTAGCTCACAGCAACCTCAAACTCCTGGGCTCAAGCAATCCTCCTGCCTCAGCCTCCCAAGTAGCTGGGACTACAGACACGTGCCACCATTCCCAGCTAATTTTTTGTATATATATTTTTAGTTGGTCAATTAATTTATTTCCATTTTTAGTAGAGACAGGGTCTTGCTCTTGCTCAGGCTGGTTTCAAACTCTTGACCTCGAATGATCCGCCCTCCTCAGCCTCCCAGAGTGCTAGGATTACATGCGTGAGCCACCATGCCTGGCCAAATGTGCCCATTTCTAGGAGATTTCTAGTCTGCCATGAAATTAGGCTTCTGGTGGACACATCCTGTCAATCTATAAGTCTGAGCAGATGTAACTGGATAGCAGTAACTTCAAGCTGGAATCTCTACTTTTCTCAATTCCTGGGCAACAGAAAACCCACAGGTCTTCCTTGTCCTTCTTCATCTTCATTGAGTCAGACTGATAATTTGATTTTTGCTTCTACTATTGCCCATATTGTAGATAACATCCTTTCCTCAAGTGGGTATGAGTAACAACAGAGAGCGAATAAGGAATCCTCCTTCTTTATTTGGTCAGAAACAAGAAAAAGGGAAAGAAACCCTCTTCTCCACACAAGTATCTTATAGAGGTTTGGCTGGCAGCAAGAACCATGTGTTCCTAAGATCCAAATTTCCCAGCTACAACTCAAGATCTATTTTCCCCCTAGAGAGAACTTATTAAGCCAAATCTGTGGAGTCATTTCTTAAATGACTTAACTGTCCTTAACTCCCTCATTTCCATATCAGCAGCATATCCTACCCTTAAATTGTTGAATCCATCCATTTTCCTCCATAGTGATCCTCTGTAATCTTGCAAAGGCCACCATCATCTCTCACCTAAATTCCTGACCACGCGTCCCACCTGGTTTCCCAGACTCCCACCCAACTCCTATTTCCATTTCATTTTTCACACTCTAGTCAAAGACTCTTTGCAAAATATAGAGTCAAGTTACCCCAGTGTGTAAAATCCTTCGATGACTCTCCAATGCTCTTAAATAAATCAAAACATTTGAACATTGCTTTTAATGCTCTGGCCTTGGTTTATCTTTCCAAACTATTCATTGTTCATCATCCTTCCCCAAAGTGGCTCTTCATTCCCTTTCATTCCACAACTCATAACTTTCTTTGTTTCATTAAGGTAATATATTTTTTCTTGCCTATAATCATTTGTATATCTTTTCTCCCACATCTCTTATTGTCACTTCTTTGCCAAGTTAACCCCTCCATATTTTGTGTCCTTCCATATCACCCTGGACTTCCCCATTGTTTTCATGGAAGGTTGCTTTTAAATTGTTATTGCTTGTATAGTTTGTATCTCTGGCTAGACTTTAAGGAACAGGAACTACGTTTTTTTGTTTACTATTATGTCCCCAGCACCTATGACAGTGCCTGGCAAATAATAAGCACTTGGTAATCATTTATTGAATGAACGAGCACATGAGTAATCTGCTGCATGAGTTAAATAAGTTCCCATGAGTCTATTTGGAAGCTAAACGTTCAAATTAAGTTCTGGAACAGTTTGTTAATAATTTGGGATTTTGCTCCATTTTGTCCATTTGTTTATTTAGAAATGGAATGTAGTTTCTGTTCCTTTCTTCCCTAATGGCTGCTTCTAGATTTCTTATATTTGTTATTCAATCAAGCAGGAATATAGAGTAAAACCATGATCTGAGATAGACCAGTTAGAAATGGCATTAGAAGAACTAGGAAAATTGGAAAATAGAAAAATTAAATATTATTCATAAAGCATTTACAAATTACCTGGTGTTTATTGAATGCCTAACAACCACAGTGCCTGGTATTTACTAGGCACTCAAAAAATATATGTCGATCTTATGAATGAAGCAGTGCAGTTTTATCTCGATGTCCCTGGCAGAGAAGGATACTGATAGTCAACAGGGCAGATACATCTCTGTCTACAGAACCTAGTTTAAACATTGACTTTAAAATTCTAGTTTCCAGCACTCTAGTAGAATAAGTTTTTGTGTGAGATCTTCCCCCTATAGAATTACAAGCTGTGGACAGAACAGAGTCTTTGAGGACTTGTAAGTGTTACAAAGGGTTTGGAAGCTATGTTAATGTCTTTCTGAGGAGAGGAATGGTTATGGATATATGGATAGAGTTGACTGTGGCCAGACCTGGGAGCTGGGAGCAGTAGGCAGCCCAGAGGAGCTGGATTTCCCTGGTGGTAGACACCAGTAGCAGCATTGCCATTGGGATACTGAGCCTTAGGCTAGCACTGAGGTATCAAGTTGAGCCTTCACTCTCAGCTTAAAGGATCCTTAAAGGGAACTGAAGTGATTTTTGGCTATTAGAACCCCTTGGATATCAGCCCAAGCACAGGCAAAGGCTCTTGGCTGGAATTGTTGCCTAATTTAGACCCATGGGAATGCCACATAGTAAAATAAGGCAATTAGCTCACAATCAAGGCTTGCAAAGAAAAGGAAAATTAACATTAGTGAAAAGTCAGCAAAAACAATAAACAACAGATTTAGACCCCCAAGACTTTATATATGGAGTTCTAAGAAAGAATTCTGAGCATATATGTATGAAATCTTAAAAGAAATAAGGATTCTATCACACAGATAACCGATTAAAAGCTGTGAATCCATAGATTTGAGGTGAAAAATATCAAACATACAAAAATGAAAATATAAAGACTAAACTTAAAAGCGCAATCACTTTGCCCAGCAGTAAACACATCTGAAGAGAGAATTCATGATGATAGCTCTTGAGAAATTATACAGAATGAATCACAAAGAGACGGGAGATGTGAAATGTGAAACAGTTATGGAGGACAGAAAGTGAAGGCTAACATAGACTTAGGGTTCCAGAAGAGAGAGAGAAAGTTGAAGAGGCCAAACTTAAGACATAATGGCTGTAATTTTTGAGATTTCATAAAAGCATGAATCTCCATAGATTCAAGAATCATAACATATTCCATATAGGTTATATTAAAAACAAAATCCAATCCTAGAAACATGAAGTTACAAAGGAAAGACAGTTAGAATGGCAACAACAGAAGTCAAAAGAGAGGAGATAATCTCTTCAAATTGCCAAGAGAAGAAACCTTATAATTAGAAGTATGTATCCAGGAAAACTATATTTTAAGAATGTTCAGAAAAAAGACATGTTTAGATAAAGCAAAACTGAGAAGTGTATTTTTAAGAAATCTATACTACAGTAATTTATAGGAAAAAGGAAAATTAGCCCAGAAGTATGGCCTGAAATACAAGAAGAAATGAAAAATAAAGAGATAAAGTATGTATAAATAAAAGCAAACATTGACTAAACAATAATTTTTAAGGAGTGATGTCAAAATTATAGAGCTAAAGAAAGGATAGGATTAAAATCCTGGAAAAATTAGCATTTAAATTTAGGAAGGATTAAAGTATTGTAAAGTCTTTGTAATTTTTTAGGCGAGGGTTAAGATATTGATAATTTTGATTTCTGGTAATGGTTTGCTAGGTAATTCAGATAACATTTGCTAATCCTAAAAAGGAGGAATCAACAGATCAGAAGCAAATAAGCATTTATTCAGGAATGGGAATTGCAATCTGTGTAGCAGCCAGCCACTGCACCACCCAAGAGAGGCAAGAGGGCTTACATTTATAAAAACGTATTTAGATTACATAAATTTTGTATCAGATTATTTTATCAGTTGCTTAAACAAAGAAATCTTTAATCATCAGTGCATTTGTATCAGTCACTCTAGAAAAGCTATACACAGAATGTTCTTGAAGACAGGGACCAGTTTCTTTGTGTTCTATAGTGTTGTGAACATGGATGTCTGTGAAAGAAATGTTGCTTTGTGGATCTCAAATTTCATTAGCAGTTTTAGTGTGGAGTCAGTATCCCAAGTTGAAATCGCTAATGTCAAGCCTGGAACATTGATAAGCTTACATTTCCCCTTTTGATCTAGATGTTTCTCCACAGAGAGAATATCTGTGATCATCATAGGTCCCTAGGCACTGATATAAACTTAGTTCTACATCAGTTCCATCTCTTCCTGCAAAGGTAGGGGGAAGAGAGGATATTTGCCCTGGGTCCCTTATGGCCCATGGAAGGAGGAATTTATTCAAGCTTGCAGTTAAACTTATCGTTCCAGGTGCCATTGATTCTTTCTGGATGTTCACAGTAGGCTACAGGAATCTGGGCCAGCATCATTCTAAGCATTGAGACAAATATTTGTAGGTCAACAAAATTATGATAAATGATAATGTTATAATGATACCAAATTGTAATGTGGAACTGATCCAAAAACTTATCCTTTCTGGTAACCAACTAAATAATTCAAAGCATGGCTTATCTATAGATTACACTATAATTTTATCAAGCTCAATCCATCTACTTCAGAGATATTCATCCAAGTACAACATGAGGTGTTAGCTATCTCACAAACACCTACGTCTTCTGCCAACAGATAATCTAGAGCAATTCTGCTATAATAAAATTATTGCTAATGAATTTAAAGATTGTTGGCTAAGTGACAATAGCTTTGGCAATTGAATCAGCTAGGTTGTCTAGGGTTTGACAGAGATTAATAATCATGATTATATTTCCCCATGCTCCACTCCAAAAAAGAAAAACACTAACAAGTTGAGCAAAAGGTGACATATTTATGCCTCCAGATCCTCTAGGAGTTTCCCTTTTGAAGAGGAAGAAAAATAATCCTCCTGACCAGGAGAAGGTGTTATTTGGGGAGTGGATAGAGATCTTGGTAATATGAGTACCCAAGGTGCACTGACGTGCTAATGACTGAGAGTCAAGGTATGTTCTTCCCCAGCCCATGAAATGATTTGGTACCCATCCACAAACAAAAATATATACTAGTGAAGCACACAGGCTTGGAGTGCTTTGTAGGATTCATTTTGAGGTATAGCCTGATTTGCTGTTATCAGTCAGTTTCAGAGTGGGAAGGATTGCACAAAGACCAGATTTGCTTAGCATTTGCACAACCAAAATGACAAATAATCTGTTTCTTTGTGTTGTTTCCTGAGAAGCAAGAGGTTTTAGTTGTTGAGTTACAGTACCAAGTATCTTTTTCCATGCTAATAAGGATAGGGTCAAATTGAAACAGGGTAGGTTTGGTTATAGTCTACCTTTATGTTCACTCAATAAGTTTACACATACTGGTTCTACAGTGGAATTGAGAATTTCCAAGTAGTTAGTTACCAGAATTACTTTCAGGTCACAAGGGAGGACAAAGTTATACAGTGATCATGGCAGATCCAACAATTGGAGAAATTATCACTATAAGCAATAATATTGGATAACTTAGTGAATGAATTTTCATTCTAAGCATTGACAACTGATATAATAGTTAAAGAGATTAATAACACATTCATTGTCTATTGTAATTTGGTTGAGCCTTTTCTAACAAATATGCAACAAAAATCTCAAACAAATGTCAACAGTTAACACAATGCCTGTAGCAAGTTTTCAGCTTGTCATACTATACAACTGGCCATTTAGAACATTTGGTAAGTCACAGAGTCAGGTTTCCAGTTAAAGTTGATATCCATGGGGGTTGGGGTGCTTTCCTAAAGTATAAACTATGGATCCAGTAATCTATTTCCTGTTATTTAGCTATGCAAGGATTAGTTAGTAACACTTGATAAAGTCCATCCCATCAAGGTTCCAATGAGTTTTGTACTCATTGCTTCGTAAAGTACTTCTTATAAAAAAGTCTCCTGGTTGAATGTGCTGTAGTGTGTCATCATTTCATAGAACTCTTTCAAAAAAGCATATTTTACAAGTTTCATGATTCATTTGGGTAATTGTTCCCTTGTAGTACTGAAATATTGGTTCTTTAAGAAGGAGAGAGTCAGGAAGAGCCAAGGGTGATGGCATAGGTCTGCCTGTACCTATCTCAAAAGGAGACAGGTGATGTTTTAATGGGGTTGCTCTCAGATTCTTCAATACTAATGGTGAATAGTTTGGCCAAGGCCATTTTAAAAGGTCCATATATTTTCCCAATTGAGTTTTTAGCATTCCATTAGTTTTTTCAACAAGGCCTGAAAATTGAGAGTGGTATACACAAGGAAAGCGCTAAAATACCAGAGAACTCATGTTACTGGACAGACAAGCTGGAGAGTCTGTCCAGTAACACGAGTTCTCTGGTCGCTGTGTAGCTCTTTGGGAACACTGCAAGTAGGTATTATTTTCCTAGTAACACTTTCACTACTGCAATAGCAGTTATTTGAGGACTTCTGATAAAATAAGTAGCAGAGGAGAAAGTTTCCACCCAATTTAAATACATGCAGACCACAACCAAAGCATGTTTGTAACCTCAAGAGGGAGTCAACTAGATAAAATCCACTTGCCATACTTCAAAGACACTACCGAGAGGTCAAACTTTCCCTTGGAAGCTCTTATGAGTTTTCCCAGGTTTAACATTGGACAAGTTGTGCATGCATTCATTATACACCCATTCTGCCTCAGAACAGAATTTTCCCCACCAATATTGTTTTGTATATTCAATCATTTTATCAGATGCCAAGTGAGTTAAATTATGATATTTTTTAACAAAAAGTTGGCTAAAGTTTTAGGTAACAAAGGTTCCATTGGGACCTTTCCAGAGGTCTTTTTGTGTATCTAAGTAGTAGTCTTGCTCTTTCCACCACTTATTAATCTCATTGACAAATGTATGTTGTTGTGCACATCTTATTATGGTTGCCATGGGTTCCTCAGGAGTCATAGTGATAATGGATTTCAATCGGGTCATTTGTGATAAGTTTATAACAAAACCAGAAGTCATAGCCACTCATCCAAATGATCAGCTAATCCATTTCCTTTTGCCTCTTTAGTGTACTTAGTGCAGTGGGCTAGTACCTTAATAATAGCCACTTCCTTAGGTAATTGAATGGTATTTACTATTCATTAACTAGAACACCATTTTTTATATGGTGTCTGAATGCAGTTAAGAAACCTCTCTGTTTCAAAGCATTCCAAAATCATGGACAATGCCAAAGGTATCTCAGGTTTCCCTCTGCATATATTTGCAATGTGTTCTCTGGCCAAAGTGCAGGCCCTACTTATTGCATATAATTCAGCTTTCTGAGCAGTCCTATATGAAAGAAGAGTGACATTCTCAACTTTATGTTCTTCTGAGGCTACAGCATACCTGGTTTAGAAACCTCCATCTTTGTTTTTTAGTCAGAAGCCATCAGTATACAACTCAAAACAGCATTTTTAAGAGTTAACTCTTTTAAATCAGATCTTGGTGTGGCTATAAAATCAACAGACCATATAGTTATATTCTAAATGGCTTTGTAATTCAGATGGTAAGAAGGCAGTAGGATTAAGATTAGTGATTTCAAAGAAGTTTATGTTAGGTGAGGAGAGAAGAATAAACTCATATTGTATGAAGTGGTTTGTAGTCATATTTTGAGTATAGTGGGAATTTAAAAGAGTCTCAACAGCATGTGGAACATAAAGATGTAAAGAGTTGTCCAAATGGCATACTGCTTTGACCATAAGGTAAGTGGCAGAGGCTGCTCAAGGACAGTGAGAAAAGGCTTGAGTAACTGGGTCAAGTTTGTGGGTAAAAATAGGCAAGAAGTCTCTGGCTATTGCTATATTTCTAGGTTGGAATACCCAAAGCAATCCCTACTTTTTATATATATGTAAATTAAATTCTAAATCATAATTAGGATGTCCTAAGGTAAGGAGAGAGCAGAGTGGTGCTTTTATTAATAATTTTATAAAGCTTCCTATATCTTTGGTGGCCATTTTATTTTATCAGAAGTTCCTTTAATGTGTTTAGTTAAAGGAATCCAGTAAAACAGAAAACTCAGGTATCCATTGTTGGCAATATCCAACCAATCCAAGACATCTTGTAACTGTTGAGGAATTTTAGGTTTGGGGAATTGCTGGATCCCTTTTATTCCTTTGGGTCTAATTGCTTTATTTTAGCAGATATTATATGTCCTAAATACTTTTAATTGAAGATTGTGTTGTTTCTAGTTTTTCCTTTTTAACTTTATGTTTATGTTCAGCTGGAAATATTGTAATTTAAGAGTGTCATTACAGGAACTGTCAGCAGAAGAAGAGTACACTAAAAATAATAACAGAACACTTTCCAAACCTGGATAAAGATATAAATATCCAGGTACAGGAAGGTCATAGGTCTCCAATTAGATTAAACTCAAATAAGAATACCCTGAGAAATACTACAAACTCTCAAAGGTCAAAGGCGAAAAGAGGATCCTGAAAGCAGTGAGAGAAAAGAAGCAAATGACATATAAAGGAGATCCAATATATCTGGCAACAGACTTCTAAGCAGAAACCTTACAATCCAGGAGGGAGTGAGAGGATATATTCATAGTAGTAGAGGAAATAACCTGCCAACCAAATATATTGTACCCAGAAAAACCATCCTTCAGAACTGAAGGATAGATACTTTCCCAGACAAACAAAAGCTTAAGGAATGTATTGCTACCACAACTGTCCTACAAGAAATGCTAAAGGTAATTCTTCAAACTGAAAGAAAAGGATGCTAATGTGATTGTAACACTAATATAGTAATTGTGGTGTGTAAACTACTTATATCTTTACTAAGAAGACTAAAAGACAAAACTATTGGAAATAATAACTATAACTATTTAGAGATAAGCAATATCAAAAAATGTAAATTATTATATCAAAAAATTCAAAAGGTAGAGGACAAGTCAGATAATGTGTATAAAATAAGATAATATGCACAGGGTTTTTTGTTATTGGTTGTTTTTACTTTTTTTGCAATTAAAGTTAAGTTGACATCAGTTTTAAATAACTTGTTATAACTATAAAATGTTTTTGTGAGCCTCATGGTAGTCACAAAGCAAAAACCAATAATAGACACATTAAAAAAGAAAAGCAACAAATTAAAATATACTGCCATAAAAAAAATCACTTAAGTAAGACAATAAAGAATGAAAGAAATAGAGGAGTTACCAAAAAAACTAGAAAACAAGTAATGAAATGGCAATAGTAAGTCCTTACTTACCAAAGGAACCATTGTTATTCCAAATGATCGTTAGTCAAATTATGTCATTTAGATAAAAACACAAAAGAACAAGGCCCTTAATGCTTAAACATATAACTAGCTGAAGTCCTTGGGGGGGGGGGGCTTTCAGTTTGCTTAGAAGCAAAGGCTTCCATTCTCTCCTTATCCGAACTTAAATTGGGGGCAAGTAAAAAGTGAGACAAGGAGTGGTACCAACAAATCCTGAATAAAACCAAAGATCTCAAACAAGATGGGAGTTCTTTGGCACGCAAGAAAACTTACAGATCCAGATTCCGGCAGGTGCTGAGATCCCTAAGCACAATGGGCTTTTTAGCAAGTACCTCATGGATGTCAAAGACTGCCAGAGCAACTGGAGATCAAAGTTGCTTTGCATCCCACTTTTGACACACCAACTGCTAACCCTAAACACAAGGGATCAACAAGTCAGAATGTTCTTAAAGATCAGACCAGATTCTTTGTGTTGTGTACTGTTGTGAGCACAGATGTCTGTGAAAGAAATGTTCCCTTATGCTAGAAGTTCACTAGCAGTTTGAACATGGAGTCAGTATCTCAAGATGGAGTCACTGATATCAAACCTGGAATACTGCTAAACTCACACATTCTTGCTGAAAAAATGAAAAGTGTTGCATGAATTAAATAAAACAACACTTTTTAAAATACTGAATATCTTAAAAGATAGTGAGGAATTCATAGGCAAATTTTTGGAAAAGATTTTCCAACCAAAGAAGTAAGGAAAGCACTGGATTACCAAAGCTGCCAGAGCC
Source organism: Microcebus murinus (assembly GCF_040939455.1). Lineage (NCBI taxonomy): Eukaryota > Metazoa > Chordata > Mammalia > Primates > Cheirogaleidae > Microcebus > Microcebus murinus. The sequence goes on from NC_134126.1 coordinate 11,086,021, forward strand.
ATACCAGTATGTAGTAGAAAATAACCAAGTAGGATAGACAAGAAAACCAGATCAAAGAAGCAAGAAATGATCATTCATTTACTCATTCAATAAATACTTACCATGCAGCTATTATGAAAAGGCACACTTCCAGGTATTGGGCACTGTTCTGGGAGTTGTAGAAAGAAGACAGGAAAAACCAGATTTGCAAAGCCTTCTGATATTGAAACAATCAATCACACACAGATTTTTAAAGCAATTATGCTTACTATTTTTAGGAAATAACTCATTAACTTAAAATATCTGTGAGAAGCAGGAAATCCTGAAAAGTACATAGCAGATGCGAGAAAGAACCTAACAGAATATATAAGAGTGAAAATAATAAGAGACATTATAAAACATAATGGATAGTTGACAACGATTGGATATAATGGAAGGAAGAACCAACTGGTAAACTAAAAGAGAAATTAGAATAAATTACCTAGAATGCCAGATGGAGAGACAAAAAGATAACATAGAACAAAAGTGAAGATAGATGGGAGGGAGATAGTGAGAAAGTCTATCCTATGTTTTATTGGAGAACCATAAGAAGAGGAAAGTAAATTCAATATTTGAAGAGATAAAAGCTGAGATTTTGCTAATCTCATAACAAACCACAAATTCAAGAAGTCCAACACATCCCAGGAGATAATTTTTTTTAAAAAAATCATACTTAAATGCATCATAGTCAGATATCAAAAACCAAAAACAATAACAAGTATTCAGAACCAATCAGAAAAAACAAAACACACCAGATTACCTTCAAAGAGCAACAGTTTCTCTGATTCTCATCAGCAGCAATAACAATAAGAAGACAATCTCATGTCTTCAAAATTATGGGGAAAAACACCATCAACCTAGACTTCTACAAGAAAAATAAATATGAGCAAGTCATCATCAACAGGATTGCATTAGAGGAAATTCTAAAGGAGGAAATTCAGGCAGAAAGAAAGAGATCCCAGATGGAAGACCTGAGATGCGTAAAGTAATGAAGAGCAAATTTGTAAATATATGAGCAAATTTAAGTGAACATCAATTATATAAAAAAGTAATAATAATGTCTATAGTTTTTTTAAAAATTAAAATACTAGATAGTAATATATCAAGTGGAGGGTAAAGGTGCTAAAATGACATTAAAGTATTAATTAAGGAGCTTAACTTTCATGTTAACCATTTCTAAACTAGTAAAGAGAAAAAAATTACAAAAACCAACTTGACAAATTAAAAAATTTAAAAAGAGTACAAAGTACAGCATACAATGATAAAAATATGCACAGATAATATGGTTGCTCATATAGAAAATCTGAACGAATTTATGAAAAGCCATGAGAATTAATAAGAGAATATAGCAAGGCCATGGATACAAAACTATAACAAAAATCAACTGAGTTTTTATGTAGCAGGAACCAACTATCAGAAAATGAAATTTTAAAAAGATACAACTTTCAACAGCATTAAAGCATTTAACCATCAAAAATCTTAACTCCAGGATACATAAAAATAGCTTCTACAAATCAATGAGAACAAGGAAACAACCCAATGGTAAAGTAGGTAAAAGAGCAGAACACCACTTAGCTAAAAAGGCTATTTAAATGGCTAAACAAACATATGAAAACATGCTCAATCTTTTTATAGCAGTCAGGGAAATACATTTTAAAACCACAATGAAATTGCATTACACAATCTCCAGACTGGCAAAAATTTTAAAGTCTTAATAATACCTTGCTGAAGATGTAGAATCACAGGAATTCTTATACACAGCAGATGGGAGTATAAATTGGATCAATTAGATTGGCAATAGAAAACTATTTGGCATTATCCACTATAGCTCAAGTTATGAGTGCCTTTAAGCACAATAATTGTACTCTTAGACTGACTTTAAACATATGGCACATCAACATAAACATGCAAGAATGTTCTGGGCAACTTTACTCAGTTTTCAAAAACTGGAACTAGCCTATCAATAGTAGAATGGATAAACAAATTGTGATATAATCATATGATAAAATGCCATATAGGAATGAAAATGAACAAACTGGAGCTACATGCAAAATATGGATGAATGTTAGAAACATCAAGGAAAAGAAGCAAATCATAAAAGAAAAATGTACAGTATAGGTGCAATTATATAAAATTAAAATAGAGCAAAACTAAACACTGGATGTATTTATAACAAATAAAGCAAGAAAACTATTATTAAAAATTAAGGATAAAATGGAGGAACTTATGATTAGGATGAAATACACAAGAAGTCTCTGGAGTGCTGCTTATGGTTTTTTATCTGAGTGGTGCACAGTTATTTGCTTTATAATTATTTATTAAATTTTACCTTTAATTTTTGCATTTTTCCAAGTGTCATACTTCACACTTTCAAAATTGATCTTAAGAAGATATTGTACAATGTAGACTTTCTTAAGTATGGATAGTAAAGTTTCAAGTATAAGCACTAAAAGAATAGAAATAAAGTGCAAACATGCCAAACCAGTTAGAAGTGGAAAATGCAAGAAAATGCTAAGAAAAAAAAGAAACAAAAATTAATTAGAAAAAAAAGGAAAAAGAATGCTGAAGAAAAGCAGAGAGAAAACAGGGCAATAGTATTTTTTAAAATAAGTAAGATGGCAGAATTAGGTTCAAATATATAATAATAATTAACATAACCACATAGCTTCATCCACTCAGTTTCCTTTCCTTATCCCCAGACCCTGCAAATACTAAAGCCAAGGTAATAAACTTACTAAAGCCAAGACAATAAATGGCAAAGAACATAATGTGACTCAATGTGAGGAGACAAACACTTTTCTGCATAAAATGACACTTAAGAAATGCTAACAAGAGATTAATCTTCACAGTGATAAAACGTTGATTATCTCAGATACTCTGACCCGAGGCCAGTCCATACTGAGGTCTTCTGTCCCTCCTTCCACCCTCAGATTCAAAGCCCTATGCCCTGCTTTTAGCAATTGTTTTCACATTTTATCTAGATATATTTTTACTTTTTAAAATTCTATAAATCCCCCTTATGCCTCCCATAGTATTTTATATGTTGCAAAGAAACCTTTGCTGATGACAGTATATTATCTGTTGTCCACTTCATATGGCAAACCTGGTCATTTGTTTAGAATGAAAGTTTTGTCTTTACAAACTTATATGCCAAGCATATTACACTGCCTTTGATTCATTCCACACCCATTCATTGCCCTTCTCAAAATAGCTCTTAGGAACTCATTCTTTTCATAAGTGAGTAGAATTCCAAGAAGTGGAATGAAACATAGAGGAGAGAATCCAAGTGAAGCATGTTCACAAAACACCCACACATCAACAACGTACTATTATTCCCTCAGATACATATGATCATTGTCCCTTAAAAGCAAAGCAAAACAAAACAAAAACAAAAAGCCCAGATTAACTTTCCTTAAAATAATCTGTCTCAGAAATCCTACCATTTTTCTCCAGTAACATTTCTATGATTGACCCTGATAGATTCCTCATTACCTTTCACTATAAATATTGATAAAATATCACTATATGTTGAGACAAAAATGTTTATTACTTCCATTTTAATGGAAACATAATGAATGTTTAATTAAAGAATTATATACATACTTATATATCCTGTATACCCCACATAATAGGATAACTTAAATTACTTTTTGAAAGATGATAAGGAATAATTCAATGAAAAAAACACAAAAACATTAAGATAAAAAAGAAGATGGAAATGAATGCCTACTGACCCAAAGGTATATCCTATGACTCAATAAATAATAGCTAGAAAAACCCTAAATGATGATAATACCTCAGAAAAATACAAATAAGCTCAGTTAAATCTCAAATATAACCAAAGCAATAACTTAACTGAACAGTCAAAGATAGTGAAACATTAATCTAAAGGCATTTCTATGTATACTGCATTGGTGATCTGCTCTGATGTTGAGAGTGTCACACCTTAAGATAAAGGAATTTCTGTACCTGAAAATCACATTTAGGAACAAAATTTACTAACTGGAAAAGAGACTAGATGCCAAGCTAAAACAATTCTGTGTGAAAGTTTCATGCAATTGTGGGACTACCAAAGAGTTCAAATAAGGATATTCAGGCTCTGCTTTTAATGAATATTTCTACTTTATTAAGCAGACAAATGGCTCCAATTCTCCATTCATTGGAGAAATTTTAGGAATTAAGGTCACAATTTTTGCTTTGTTTGTTTTTAATTTCGAAATATAATGGGGCAACATTTGAGGATCAAGATGGCGGACGAGAAACAGCGCCAGACAGAGTGTCTCTGCAGAAAAGACAGATTCTAGCAGAAATTAGAAAAAAGAAGCAAGAAGACGAGCATACAGCGGACAAGGGCCGGAAGGAGGGGTACCTGAGACCCCGGGAGACTCCACGGGAGGAAGCTGCGGAGGAGAACTAGAAGCTGAGACCACCGGAGCAGCCCGGAGACCAGCAGCAAGGGTAGGTGGATCAGTCACCTGTCCCCTCCCCTGCATCTCAGACAGCTGGTGGGCTCCCCAGTGGGTGGAAAGACCTCCGGACACCAGCCCAGAGACGGCTGCCGCCAGCTAGCAGTGAGCCTGTAGTGGACGCGGCACCAGGCTCCCAACTCCCTTCCGGCACCTCCGTGTGCACAGACCCCAGCCGCGCAACAGGCGCCATATTGCCTCCTCCTCCCCTCCGCCGACCCTACCCGTGGCTGCCCAGAGAGACAATACAGCCACCAGCCAAAGGCACCTCCAGGGAACGGAACCTTCCCTTTTGGGACCCTACAGCTGACTAAGGGGAACTCAGACTGCGAGCTCCCTACCCGCCAGCCCTCCCAGGTGCTGCTGGCACGGTGATCCCAGTAGAACGGTGCCGACTCAGAGGCTGAGAGACATAGAACCAGCTTGGGCTCCCTGTGGGTGAATTGGGACCGGAAATCCTCTCCCTGGTAGGAATACAGTTTGAACTCTGGGACCCAGAGGTCGGACCTGCAGACCAGATCCCGAGAACCGAGGTCTAGCATTGCCCAGGGCACAGAAGGGATATATGTGAACAGCCTACTGAGGTGTGTGTGCCTTCAGAGGCAGATCAGCATCCTAGAGGGCAACTCTCCCCCCAAAGGGAGGCCCTACTCCCAGCCCAGGTGGCATTCCTGCACAGGGAACCTCCCTGGCGGCATCACAGTCCAGGGAGGCCTGGTGGCGTGTGGTCTGGCCTGCTGGCAGAGGCCCAGGAGTAGCTGCGGAGTTGGGGAGGGTGGAAAGAAGCGAGGCCCGCTCCAGACTGCAAGACTCAGACAGCCCCACCCCCACAAGCAGACTTTCTGGCTGAGCGGGACCATTCCAGCCCCATCCTGACAGCTTTTCCTGGAAGCAGAGAACAGAACTTTGACCCCTGCTAATGGCATTGGTGGTGCCTGAGGGCAGGCTTTCCCAACCCAGCTCCGCCCAGAACAAGAGCTGATAACAGGACACAAAATCAACAGCATAGCCTGTTCCTCCAAGCAAGCGCCACCTACTGACAGGGAGGGCATCTTGCACAGCCTTTTCACGGCAACCACTGATTCATTATACAGGGAGTGGTCGAATCTCACCCACAGACACCACCTAACGGCTCAGAAACCAAACAAGGTGTGTGAATACCCAAACAAAAATCTAAAGGAAAGAAACAACAGCTGATCGACATGGGAAGAAATCAGCGAAGGAATTCAGGAAATATGAAGAACCAAAAGGAAAACACACCCCAAAAGAGGAGCACCAGCCCCCTAGAAACGGACACCAACCCAAATCAGGCAACCAAAATGACAGAAGAGGAATTTTGTATGTGGATCATAAGAACACTCACCCAGCTGCAACAACAACTCAATAACCAACACAAAGAAACCACAAAAAGCCTCCAGGACCTAGAACAAAAGTTCACTAAAGAAATAGACACAATGAAGAAAAGTTTAACCGAACTCCTGGAAATGAAGAATCAATTCAAGGAACTACAAAATACAGTGGAAAGTCTCAAGAACAGGGTAGATCAAACAGAAGAAAGAATCTCAGAGATTGAAGATAACATCCTCCAACTAAATAAAACCGTCACAGAGATAGAGCAGTGAAACAAGAGAAAAGAGCAAAGCCTACAAAGGATGTGGGATTATGTGAAGAAACCTAATGTGGGGGTCATAGGGTTACCAGAAGGGGAAGAGGACAAAACCCAAGGGTTGGACAAGCTGTTTGAAGATATAATAGAGGAAAATTTCCCAGGCCTTGCTCAAAATCTCGATATACAAGTTCAAGAAGCTCAGAGGACCCCGGGGAGATTCAATGCAAACAGGAAGACGTCCCGAGATGCAGTCATCAGACTGACCAAAATATCAACTAAAGAGGCCCTTCTAAGAGCTGTAAGACGAAAGAAGCAAGTGACATACAAGGGAAAGCCAATTAGAATAACACCAGACTTCTCTAATGAGACTTTACAAGCAAGGAGAGACTGGGGCCCCATACTCACTCTTCTGAAACAAAACAATGCCCAGCCTAGAATCTTATACCCTGCAAAACTAAGCTTCATATTTGAAGGAGAAATTAAGTCATTCTCAGACAAGCAAAGTCTCAGAGAATTCACCAAGACAAGACCAGCCCTACAAGAAGTACTCAAAACAGTGTTACACACGGAACACCATAATAAAAACTCATGAATATAAAAACAACCAACACCCAAAGATTAAAGGCCAGATAATACAATGGCTCAAGAGAGAAATCAAAGCAACAACATCCAACCCAACAGTATGAACAGTAATCTACCTTACCTATCAGTTCTCTCAATGAATGTGAATGGCTTAAACTCTCCACTCAAGAGACATAGGCTGGCTGAATGGATAAGAAAATACAGGCCAAGTATATGCTGTCTTCAGGAAACACATCTAACCTGCAAAGATGCATATAGACTAAAAGTAAAAAGGTGGAGATCAGTATTCTAGGCAAGTGGAAGGCAAAAGAAGGCTGGCGTGGCAGTTCTAATTTCAGACGATTTAGTTTTTAAACCAACAAAAGTAGTGAAAGACAAAGAGGGTCATTATATAATGGTGAAGGGCACAGTTCAACAAGAAGAGATAACAATTTTAAATATATATGCACCCAACTTAGGTGCACCCAGTTTCATAAAGCAAACCTTACTGGAGCTAAGCAAATGGATTAATAGCAACTCCATAATCACCGGAAATTTCAACAATCCACTGACAGCACAAGACAGATCCTCCAAATAGAAAATTAATAAAGAAATAATGGATTTAAACAAAACCCTGGAACAATTGGGTCTGACTGACATCTACAGGACATTCTACCCCAAATCCACTGAATATACATTCTTCTCATCAGCTCACGGGACATTCTCTAAGATTGACCATATCCTAGGACACAAAGTAAATCTCAAGAAATATAAAAAAAATAGAAATCATACCATATACCTTCTCAGATCACAGTGGAATAAAACTAGAAATCAACCCTAACAGAAACCCACATTTCTACACAAAAATGTGGAAATTAAACAACCTCCTACTAAATGATTACTTCATAAATGAAGAAATCAAGATGGAAATAAAAAAATTCTATGAAGAAAATGACAATGGAGAGACAAGTTATCAACTCCTCTGGGACACAGCTAAAGCAGTTCTGAGAAGATAGTTTATCTCCATAAATGCCTATAACCAAAAGACAAAAAGATCACAAATAGACAATTTAACGAAACGACTCAAAGAGCTGGAAAAAGAAGAACAGATCAACCCCAAACCCAGCAGAAGAAGTGAAATCAACAAGATCAAATCAGAACTAAACGAAATTGAAAACAGGGAAGCTATTCAGGAGATTAATAAAACAAAAAGTTGGTTCTTTGAAAAAATAAACAAAATTGACACACCATTGGCTAAGCTAACGAAAAGCAGAAAAGAGAAATCTCTAATAAGCTCCATCAGGAATAAAAAAGGAGATATCACAACTGATCCCAAAGAGATACAAGATATAATTTATGAATACTACAAAAATCTTTATGCACACAAACTGGAAAATGTGGAGGAAATGGACAAATTTCTAGAAACACACAGCCTCCCTAGGCTCAACCAGGAAGAAATAGATCCCCTGAACAGACCAATCTCAACAGCTGAAATAGAAACAGTAATTAAAAATCTCCCTAAAAAGAAAAGTCCCGGTCCAGATGGCTTCACACCCGAATTTTACCACACTTACAAAGAAGAACTAGTACCTATGTTCCAGAAACTATTCCACAACATCGAGAAGAACAGAAACTTCCTCGACACCTTTTATGAAGCGAATATTACTCTGATACCAAAACCAGGAAAGGATGCAACAAAAAAAGAAAACTACAGACCAATATCCCTAATGAATATAGATGCAAAAATTTTCAACAAAATCTTAGCTAACCGAATCCAGACACTTATCAAAAAAATAATCCACCACAACCAAGTGGGCTTCATCCCAGGGATGCAGGGATGGTTCAACATACGTAAATCTATAAATGCAATTCACCACATAAACAGAAGCGAAAACAAAGACCACATGATTCTTTCAATAGATGCAGAAAAAGCTTTTGACAAAATTCAACACCCTTTCATGATACGAACACTTAAGAAAATAGGCATAGAAGGGACATACCTAAAAATGATACAAGCCATATATGACAGACCCATAGCCAACATCATAATGAATGGGGAAAAATTGAAATCATTCCCACTTAGAACTGGAACCAGACAAGGCTGCCCACTATCTCCACTTCTGTTCAACATAGTGCTGGAAGTCTTGGCTACAGCAATCAGACAGGAAAATGGAATCAAAGGTATCCAAATAGGGGCAGAAGAGATCAAACTTTCACTGTTTGCTGATATTATATCTAGAAATGATATTATATCTAGATATGATATTATATCTAGAAAACCCCAAAGATTCAACCAAGAAACTCCTGGAACTGATACATGAATTTAGTAAAGTCTCAGGATACAAAATCAATACACAGAAATCAGAGGCATTCATATATGCCAACAACAATCTAATTGAGGACCAAATCAAAGACTCAATTCCCTTCACAATAGCAACAAAGAAATTAAAGTACCTAGGAATATACTTAACCAAGGACATAAAAGACCTCTACAGGGAGAACTATGAAACACTGAGGAAGGAAATAACAGAGGATGTAAACAGATGGAAATCCCTACCATGCTCATGGATCGGCAGACTTAACATCATCAAAATGTCTATACTACCCAAACTGATCTACAGATTCAATGCAATACCTATTAAAATCCCATCAGCATTCTTCACAGATATAGAAAAAATAATTTTACGCTTCGTATGGAACCAAAGAAGACCCTGAATATCAAAAGCAATTCTAAGCAACAAAAACAAAATGGGAGGAATTAATTTGCCAGATATCAAACTATACTACAAAGCTGTAGTAATTAAATAAATATGGTATTGGCACAAAAATAGGAATATGGACCAGTGGAAAAGATGTGAGAATCCTGATATAAAACCATCCTCATATAGCCATCTAATCTTTGACAAAGCAGAGAAAAACATACGCTGGGGAAAAGAATCCCTCTTCAATAAATGGTGCTGGGAAAACTGGATAGCCACCTGTAGAAGGCTAAAACAGGACCCACACCTTTCACCTCTCACAAAAATCAACTCACGCTGGATAACAGACTTAAACCTAAGGTATGAAACTATTAGAATTCTAAAGGAAAAAGTTGGAAACACTCTCCTAGACATCGGCCTAGGCAAAGAGTTTATGAAGAAGTCCCCAAAGGCAATCACAGCAGCAACAAAAATAAATAAATGGGACATGATCAAACTACAAAGCTTCTGCACAGCCAAAGAAATAGTCATGAAAGTAAACAGACAACCTACAGAATGGGAGAAAATTTTTGCATCCTATGCATCCAATAAGGGACTGATAACTAGAATATACTTAGAACTCACGAAAATCAGGAAGAAAAAATCAATTAACCCCATTAAAAAGTGGGCAAAGGACTTGAACAGAAACTTTCTAAAGAAGACAGAAGAATGGCCAACAAACATATGAAAAGATGCTCAACATCTCTAATCATCAGGGAAATGCAAATCAAAACCACAATGAGATATCACTTAACCCCAGTGAGAATGGCCTTTATCAAAAAATCTCCAAACAATAAATGCTGGCGTGGTTGCGGAGAGAGAGGAAAACTCCTACACTGCTGGTGGGACTGCAAACTAGTTCAACCTCTGTGGAAAGCAATATGGAGATACCTTAAAGCGATACAAGTGAATCTACCATTTGATCCAGCAATCCCATTGCTGGGCATCTACCCAAATGATCCAATGACACTCTACAAAAAAGACACCTGCACTCGAATGTTTATAGCAGCACAATTCATAATTGCAAGGCTGTGGAAACAGCCCAAGTGCCCATCAATCCAAGAATGGATTAATAAAATGTGGTATATGTATACCATGGAGTACTATTCAGCTCTAAGAAACAACGGTGATATAGCACATCTTATATTTTCCTGGTTAGAGCTGGAACCCATACTACTAAGTGAAGTATCCCAAGAATGGAAAAACAAGTACCAGATATATTCTCCAGCAAACTGGTATTAACTGAGTAGCACCTAAGTGGACACATAGGTACTACAGTAATAGGGTATTGGGCAGGTGGGAGGGGGGAGAGGGCGGGTATATACATACATAATGAGTGAGATGTGCACCATCTGGGGGATGGTCATGCTGGAGACTCAGACTTGTGGGGGGAGGGGAGGCAATGGGCATTTATTGAAACCTTAAAATCTGTACCCCCATAATATGCCAAAAAATATATATATATAATGGGGCTAAAAATGCTTTTGGTTACACAGATTGCTTGAGTCAGGGTTATAAGTGTGCCCATCATTTAGATAGTGTTTATTATACCCATTAAGTAGGTTTTAGCCCACCCCTCCTTTCCCATCCACCTTGCTTGATGTCCACTGAGTTTTACTTCCCTCTGCGTACATGTGTGCTCATTGGTTAGTTCCAACTTAATAGCAAGTACACGTGGTGTGTTTTTTCCCATTCTTGAGATACTTCACTTAGGATAATGGTTTTCAGTTCCATCCAAATTGTTACAAAAGACCTTAATTCATCCTTCATGGCTGTGTAGTAATTCATAGTATACATATACCGCATTTAATTAATCCACTCGTGAATTGATGGGCACTTGGGTTGATTCCACATCTTTGCAATTGTGAATCATGCTACAATAAACATTCAAGTGCAGATGTCTTTTTGATAAAAATGACTTCATCTCCTTTGGGCAAATACTCAGTAGTGGGATTGCTGGATCAAATGGTGGGTCTGCTTTTAGTTCTTCAAGGAATCGCCATAATTCTTTGGAGGAATCAAGTTATTTGAGTTTTCCATAGAGGTTACACTAATCTGCAGTCCCACCAGCAGTGTATAAGCATTCCTTTTTTCTCTGCATCCAACCAGCATCTATTGGTTTTAGACTTTTTAATAAAAGCCCTTCTAACTGGGGTAAGGCGATATCTCATTATGGTTTTAGTTTGCATTTCCCTGATGATTAGTGGGCATTTTTTCATATGTTTATTGGCCATTTGTTTATCTTCTTTTGAAAAACTCACTATTTTGCGAAATAAAAATTATTAGAGAACATTTTCTTCCAATATAGAGAGATTTCTGTTTCGAGACAAAAATCATATGCACATGTAATTGCTTATACCATCTTATATTGTTTATAACCCACTCATTCTCATTCATTCCTTCCTTTCACTCTTAGGTCTGTTCCAGCTAGGAGCATATGTTACTGATAGCTCAGTAGTGAGTTATGCTTTTTTACCCAGGGCATCTTCTCTTGCTATGGGCCTCAATCAAAATTGGCAGCCTTTCTGGTTACCTGGTAAATGGCTAAAGCAGGATACATGAAGTGGATATATGCTCCTTCCAAGGCATAGCAAGTATTAGACTCTTTCTTAGTGGTACAAGGCCCAAAGTACAGTAGGTCACTTTCCCTTTGGTGGGAACATCTTGACATTTCCCAGATGCACTTTTAGCATTACAGAAGGATCTGCATCAAGGTTGCCTGGCCTTCCCTTCATTCAAGGGGGTCTAATAGTGCAAACAATTAAGTTTGGGAATTGGCTAAGAGCTCTGATCATTACTCTTTTTTTCATGGTTTAAGACCTCTGTTTACTAGACCTAGAGTTTTTGTATTGTTTTATGATGTACAGTCGTCCTACTCCCATTTTTCTCCCTAGGGAACTCATCCATAATGAATTAGGCATAACCAGATAGCTCTTCCAGGCAGACCAGTCTGATAATCATGCCAATACGACTGCCTATTATGGTCTGTCTTGGTCTCTGCTACTCCTATGATGCTATTCATTTTAAATGAAGAATTTCTGGCCTAGAGAGAATAGTGTTTTAAACAAATGTTTAAAGATATTTGTGCTTCCTTCAATATATATTTCAGGTGTTTGTTGAAGAGGCTAAAGGCATTTTCATGTGTCAATTTGTATATACATGTTAACCAACACACACATAAAAACTATTACAATCAACCCAGCTCATCTATTTCATATAGAATCTCTGGTATGTGAACCACACTGACAAATTCAGTAAGCCGTTAGTGCTTATTAGTGCTGTCTGCCAAGTATTTTTAGCTTTCATACTGGGCAGAATTGTACCTCAGAATCATTGTCTCCCTGGAAATTATGAAAGCCCATATGACTTGCTTTAGCCAAAGACATATGAGCAAAATGATATCTCTCACTTCTCTTTAGCAGTTTTAAGAGTCAATGCACAATTTATCACAATTTCTTTCCTTCCCTCTGCTACAATGGTCAGCAATGCTCCAGATACTCACTGAAGCATCAGCCTGGGTTTCTGGAATAGTATCATGCAGAGCAGAACTGCCAAACAGCCTGCAATGGGTGTGCAGTACAATAGACACACAGCCCTTACTGTTTTAAGCCACTGAGATTGTGAAGTTTTTTTGTTACCACAGCATAGCCCAGCCCATCCTGACTGATATAACTCTGACTGATATAACCTTGAATTCAACTGGTGATTAAACACTGAATTTGGTTCTTGGCTCTCAGTTCAGCATGTACAAGATATAGGAGATTCTTTCAACATATTCTTAAGAAGTTCCTGAGTTTACATATGTTTTTACATGATACTTTAATATCTTGGACCTATCGTTCTTTTGCTTTTATTTATTCAACGCCATCAGAAGGAGTCTCCCTACACTGCTGGAATTCCTCATACCTATTATACCATTTCATGGGAAAAACTATTCTAAACTCCCAAACTTAATCTTTTACTGATATTTTTTCCCCATAAGACTGTGGGTGATAACTTACCTATCCATATCATAAAGGATATCATCCTTGATGTCTCACCTTCCTTTAGATTCTTCATCACTACATCCCTTGCTTCAAAGCAACAGAAACTGACTCTGACTAACATAAACTAAAGGGAGTTTATTGGAAGGATACTGGGGTTCCTCAGAAAAGACATCAAGGATGGGGACCAGACTTGGTATGGGAAAGAAACCAAGGGAACTCTGGAGAACAAGGAATGAAGAAGCAGAAGGCAATAACCTCCTTAAAGCCGGAATAGCTGTTGCTTCCATGAAAGATCTTTGGCAATCTTCCATGTTCTTGCAACACTTCCTTAAACTTCAAAGTCTTGGAAGGAAGTCTCTAATTAGTGGAACTGAGATCATAAGTTCACCTACTAGCATTTCTAAGAAGTGAGAGAGAATTGGTCTGGGCCTTCAAAGTTTCATCGGGAAAGAATTGGTCCAGCCCTTGAAAGTTTCATTGTTGGAAGTATAGATGGACCTGACATTCTCTCCCAAAATGAATATACACAGTGGGAGAGAGGTAAATCCTCAAAGAAATTAGGGTTCTACTAGAGTGAAGAATGGATGCTAGTCAACAACAACACCAAGGGGAAAAAAAAAAAAGATAGTTGTTCACTAGGGAAGTGAGAAAAGGAGACAGTAGTATGGTCCTTAATAAAAGAAAGGTTTATGGCTTCATGATGTTATTAGGTTATTGCAGGAACTCAGGAAGTATTCACTTCACCTTTTTCTTGCAGGGTCATGTAGTTAAAGGCACTTCAGAATGATACATACCTTAATTCAAACCAGGTTCTGTCATTCACTAGTGCTTTGGGGCAAGTTCCTTAACCTCTTTGGATTTCTGTTATTTCCAAGAGTTGTCTGGGGATTCTGAGTTAATATGTATAGAATGACTGACACACATACTGCACTAAATAAATATTAGTTTTCATTCTCTGTGCATTATTCAAGGTTCTCCAGAGAAACAGAACCAATAAGATATGTGTGTGTATGTGTGCATGCATATTAATAGAGGCTAGAAATCCCCAAATCCACAAGGTGGGACTGTACACTAGAGACCCAGAGAAGAACCAGTGCTACAGTTCAAGTCCAAAGGCCATCAGGCTGAAGACCCAGGAAGGAGTCAATGTTGCAGTTCAAGTGCAATGGCAGTCTCCTGCCAAATTCCTTCTTGCTCAAGGGAGGTCAGTCTTTTGTTCTATTCAGGCTATCAACTGACTGGATAAGGCCCACCCAAATAATGGAGGGCAATCTGCTTTACTAAAAGTCCACCAATTTGAATATTAATCTCATCCAAAAACACTCTCACAGAAATATCCAGAATAATTTTTAACTACATAGCTGAGCACTGTGGTCCAGCCACATTGACAACTCAAATTAACTATCTCACCCTGAGAGATGTTATTATTCAGGAAAATAGTCCTTCTTTCTCTGAATTCAATAAAGCATTTTACAAGGCTATTGAAACCAGTTGAGAAAAGAGTGCCTGAGATTGGGCCAATGGGACCAGAGGGGTGGCAGATGTGAGACATAAAACAGCAGATCCCAGAGGTCAGATATTCAAGCTTTGGAATAGGCTCAACCCTGGGAAGTCCTCTGCTTTAAGAAATAATTGGATAATGAGAGTTCTGCTGTCATGAATGGATTAATGGTGTGATTAATGGATTTATGGGCGAATGGATTAATCACTTCATGGTTTAATGGGTTATCATGGGAGTGGAACTAGTAGGTTTGTAAGCAGAGGAGGAGTGACCCGAGAAAGCACAGTGGCACGCTCAACCCTCTCGCCATGTGATACCTTGCGCCACCTCAGGACTCTCCAGAGCCATCACCAGGAAGAAGGCGCTCACCTGATGTCCCCCTCAACCTTGGACTTCCAAGCTTCCATAGCCGTCAGAAATAAATTTCTTTTGTTTATAAACTACCCAGTTTCATGTATTCTGTGATGAGCAACAAAAAATAGACTAATACAATGACCATGCTGAGGCTACCAGTGCTATGAGGAGCAGCTACAGACCAAGAAGGTAATGATCGTCCAGCCTTTGTCCAAAAAGAAAGAGACCAAGAAATAAATCTCCTCCTCTTCCATCTATATCTAGTGGCCTCGTCAACAATAGATGATCCAAACTAAACTTTATCTGAGGAAAAGAAATAGACTATTTAAGAAACTTAATAACATAAGTGATCAAAATAATATCACTAAGTTAAAACTAATATAATAGGTTTAACCATATGAAATTGCTATTATTTGATCTCTTTTAACCTATGAAAATGGCAATTTCTATCATTCTTTCTTTCTTTCATTTTTTTTTTTTTTCAGACAGAGTCTTGCTCTGTTGCCTTGGGTAGGCTGCAGTGACATCATCATAGCTCACTGCTACCTCAAACTCCTGGGCTCAAGAGATCCTCTTGCCTCAGCCTCCCAAGTGGCTGGGACTACAGGCATACACCATGTCACTCAGCTAATTTTTCTATTTTTAGTTGAGACAGGGTCTCGCAGTCTCTCTTGCTCAGAGCTGGTCTCGAACTCCTGAGCTCAAGGGATCCTCCAGCCTTGGCCTCCCAGATGGATAGGATTATGGGCATGGGCCACTGCACCCAGACATTTTTTATGGTTCTGTTTAATATAAAAGTAAGAATAAAAGCTAGGGTGAAGCAAACAGGCAAGTCTTGTCCTATAAGTTATTATATCATCTCCACTCCGAATCCGAGTGAATATAGCGAATAATTGTGAAAGAGAAGAGGAATTAAAATTTTTAAATACTGACCATTCAACAACATAAAATCAGGGCCTTGAAATCTACTAGGGCCGAGTAGAGCAGCTAGTAAACAAGTTGTGGATGCAAAGTGTAATGCACATCACACATCTTCACAAAATAGAAAGAACTGCTCTCCTTCTCTTACAAGCAGGGATAGTGGTTTAGCTAAGCAAGGATGATATTCTTTGTGGGCAAGGATTGAAGACTGGGGAGGATAATGTGTGTGTGTGTGTGTGTGTGTGTGTGTGTGTGTGTGTGTGTGTGTGTGTGTGTATTTGTGTATAGGTGTACATGTATGTGGTTTTGCATGTAGGTATAGGATTTTGTGAGTTTATGTGCATAGATATGTATGTATGCTTGTGTGTGTAGGTGTAGGTTTAGGTGTGTAAGTAAAATCTTCCAGTCATGTTGTGAACAAGATTACAAAGAAGAGATCCAGGACAGTGATGTCCTGAGGTCTCCTATGGACATAAAAGGCAGTTGCAGATTTCAGCCTCTTTCTTATAGATGGGAAATAGACTGAAGTCTGAACCAAGCCCATTTTCCTCCTTTCACCTTCTCCTTGCTAGTTCTTCACTCCCTCCTTTCCTATCCCCCTTTCCAGAAGTGTGGGAGTAGCCAAAACCTCGTTAGGGAGATGCTGGCTGCCTTAAGGGGAAAGTTGCTCCTGCTGCAGTTAACTAATGATTTTTGCATTCTCTGCCTTGGCCTGTCACTTCTCCTTCCGAAAACTGATGCATTGGTTTCTCCTAGACCTCAGGACCAGTTGACCTGGTTTGATACACAGCTTTCAATTTTCTTCAGTTATGTATATTCCTGTCAAATAAGGAGATTTAATCATGTAAATTTTAAAATTATGTTTTTTATTTCCTACTTACCACCTATCCAAGGATAAATTGTTAAATTAATCAAGTTAATAAAAGACTATTAATTGTACAAAGCCTATAAGCTTGAATCTAAGGAATTCTTAAAAACTACATCATTTGTTTCCCCAAAGCACTTATTATCTAGGTCTATTACTTCACAAACAACTTTTAAGCTTTGTAAATATCATTTACAAGCCAAAAGACTAGTTTTGGGAAATTAGAGGATAAACAAAGTCCAAGAAAACAGCCCTGATCTGGATAACTCTATAAAGTTTTGGAAGCAATACAAAGAAAAATGCATAATACTACTGTTGGACTACAATGCCCAGGTTCTAAGTCTGATAATAATTTTAGTTGCTTCATTTTCAATTTAGACTACTAGGGAGTATTTTTTAAAGAATAGATTGGAATTTATTCAAAGTATAATAAACTCAAAACGGGCAACATTCTATTTAATTCAACATATATTTAGTATCTACTATGTGTCAACCACTTCAGGAGAAAGAAAAATTAGTATAAGAGAGTAAAGCTTTAAGGAGTTCAAAATGTTTTCTGGGAAGTGGAAATTCCAATTTTGGTAGCAGCTTTATGAAGCCTTAGTTCACAAAGTTCCACCAAAGCTAGACATTCCAACATACTTAACTCATGGCTTTTGAGACTGCTTTAAAAATACCTATGCCAGGAACATGAACACACCTACGAAAGTAACAAGGGAAGTAGCCATCAAAGAAACCTTGTGGACCCCCACTTATGTTCTGCAAATATTGGGAAAACAACCACCTTAAGTTCAGGGAGGCCAGCAATGAGTGTTCTCTGAACTGGTTTGTCTCAACAAGCAGGCATGACAACCCTCAACTTGCTCTCACAGCTCTCCTTCCTGTGGTCATCATGACCCTGGATCCTAAATCATTCAGTTAACACCGCCTCCCGGAAATTAGTCTTCTGTGGCATAACTAGACCAGCAGTACTTGATACTACTACTACAAGTTTCAGAACATAATGAGTTATTCAGTAGATTTTTTTTCCATTTTTGATTTCACAGGTTTCTACATAACACATAATTCTATTCAAGTGTATTTCCACTGTTGGAAATTTGACACTTGGAGGTAAAGAAATAGAGATGGCTCTGTGTTGTATCACCAAAACTATATTTTTCTCCCTGAACAGATAGAACAAATGAAGCAAAGATTTAGCTTTCATCCTTGGCGAACCTACACATAAAGGAGAATTTTATATATATATAATAACCAGATAATTAAGAACAAGAAATAACAACATTGTGCTGAATAAAAATCCCACGAGAAAGAGGGTGTGTGGTCAAAATGGTATGAAATGAATATGAGAAGGCTTCCTGAAGAAAGGTAAGTACATTCACGATAAAGGACAAGGGTTGCACAAGAAGGCATAGAAATAAACTTTAATAAGTTTCAGGCAATCTTAATTTTACATTCTTAACAATGATATAGCAGCTTTGAAATAAAAGAAATTTGGGGCAAGGATATTTATGTATTTACATTCTACTTTGATGGAGAAGGAAAATAGGAATAATACATATATAGAAAAGAATTTCGATTCTTAGGGTATTTTGGGTTATGAAGTCTAGATTTTAAATGAAATCAATATTGGCAACATGTAAGTCTAAGCTCACATCAGTGTTACTTGAGATTATAGCATTGGCACAGCCGGAATTTGGGAAGAATGCTTGGAGTTTCCCTTTTGACTTAAAAGTGCAATTTCACTACTCTCCCTTTTTTTAATGGCACCTTAAAAATCTAACAACATTTTTGTTGTATGTTTTAGAAAAAATAGATGGTTGTGAGGCACAAATTTCACCTTACTAGATGGATAAACATTGTAATGGTTAGAACAGTCCAAAGTGAGGTTGGACAGCCATAGGACTGAATAAATCCCCATTATTAGAAATGTTCAAAAATAAGCTAGCCAACAGTTTAGGGTCCAGTGAATTTTTAAGGTCCCTTCTGACTTTGATTCCAAGACTCCATGATTCTAGTTGAATATTTTCCACATGAACAAGCTCTTTCATGTAAAATTTCATGTGGAGTCTTCAGTAGAGGTAAAAATCCCACTTTGTTCTAGCAATGAACCACAAAACTGTACCCTTCCCAAAGTTTGCCTCTGGATACACACATATCACAATCTCCAAATGCTCACTAAACTTTCAGGTTCCTAGACCTTGCCTCAGAACTACTAAAGAAGAATTTTTATGTGTGAGCCCATATTTAACTAGCTTTCCAAGTAACCGATATACACATTGCACTTTGTGAACCACTGCTCTAACCCTTAACATTACTGCTGAAAAGGGAGACCAGTAGAACTACTTGGAGTTATGACTACTGCTATATAGTCATTTGTTCCTGATGCAGTGAGTTAAGCTCTCAAGCATTCCGAACACTATTTAAGCATCCGACCACATTTGGAAAGTAAACTTACAACACGTAAAAGCCTTCTTGATCTTTTCCTTACAACACACAGTTTTCTATTTTCATGGGCATTACAATTACTAACAATAATCTTTCTCAAAATTCTTTGTCTCACCAAGGAACATCAAGTGAATAAGGCCCCAGTTATCAGCAATGTCTGTTCAAGATATAAAGATATAAATATTTCAGCTGTTTTTGTTTCTATTTGATGTTAGAAAAGAACACAGTATTCAGATCATATTGACAACCTAAACCCAAGTTAAGAAATTCAAGGGAATTTGACTATCTCCATTTTACTGTAATAATAATGACTTGTTTGAACAGCAAACCATAACTGCTTTACCATCTTTCTAGAGTTTTTAATGGAGACTAAATGAAATAATATAGATATTAACCATTATATATATGCACATACATATTCTTGTGCATGAAAACCCCAGAAAAAAATATAAAAATACACACAATAAATTGATAGCATGTTCTAAGAGATAAAAAGTGGATTCTAAGTAAATCCATTTAATAGAACATTAAATACCATATTTTCAAAGAATAGTAAATATATGGTAAAATGGTAATGATATAATATTAAATAAAAAGCAGGACATCAAGCCATAGTGTCTATGAAAAAAATGTATGCACAGAAAAGAAATTGGAATTACTAGAAGGAGATTCCTTAAATGTACACAGTGATACTTTCTGCTTGGGGTCATTACAGATGGTATTGCACATGGGCTGATTTCTACCATCGTAGTTATTCTCTTTTGGATGTATTCCTGTTCATTGACATCCTTTTAAAAGTATAGATATCTGGAGCTCCTAATTGAACATAATATTCCACCTGTCTTCTAATACAATAGGATGATCACTTATTGCAATCTGATTGTTCTTCATACATCCTGAGATGCACATATTTATCAGGCATTTACTCTGTGCCACTCACTGAGGACACAATGACACAGATTCTGCTTTAAGGAACTTACAGTCTAGTAAAGGACACAGAATTACTTGTTAAGTAATCAGGGAACTATGTGAGAGTAGAAATCGAAAAAGAATTTTGAGATGGAGAGAATTTGAGAGCAACCAACACGTAAGTGGTAGTTAAAACAATGAGAAGGCCATGAAGTTGGTAAAAGTGAGTATGAAGAAGGAAACAGGAATATGATTCTGAATCATATAAAGGACGAGGCCCTTAAAAACTCCATTAGTTAAGGAGATGTTACATAGCAAGAAGACCCACAAATAAAGGCTGAGAAAAAATGATCAGAGATATAAAACAAGAACCAAAACAGAGCCAGTGAGGAAGCACTGGAGGGAGAGTTTTCAAAGAAGGGAGCAGGTTGACAATACTAGAAGATGTCTAGCAAGGTGAGACATGAAACGAATTCAGTGAATCTAGAAGTTAGGATCTTTTGGGTGGCATTCGCCAGAACAAATGGTGTATGCATATGAGTGTGGGCACATATGTACTTGTAGGAATGAGAAGGTAGAGGCTGAGGACACTCGATCTAGAAATGAATGAGGGTAAAGGGCATAAACATATAATTCACAATGAAGGAAATACAAATTGGAAATAAATACATATTTAAAAATTGGCCTCTTCTACATATAATGCAAATGAAAACTAGATATCAGTTTTGCTTACCAAAAGCATTAGCAAAATACTTTAAATCATAACACTCTTTTCTGGCAAGGGTATAGTGAGACAGCACACACTGCTGATAGGAAAATGACATAATTCCACATCTTTTGTATTGTCTTCCTGGTCTAACTGCTCTCCCTTTCCATTGTGGCCCCATTGTGCACTACCTGTAACATTTCATCGTACTTATACTCTTTGTGAACAACTCTCCCTCTATTTGGCTTATAAGGATCTCATGGATAGGGACCCCATTCGACTGTTTTCTATTTTCATTAGTTTGCAGCTTCTATCACATTGCCTAATTCACAGTAAGTACGTAAGAGGTATTTGCTAGACGAATTCATAAGGTCCAGACTTCCTGTTTAGATATATGTTATTCTAGCTAAAATTGGCAAAATTCATCCCAAGTTCATGTTAAATTCAAAGAAATTAAACCAGAAGAAATGACTTCCCTTATGAAATTCTGATAATCTGTGAAATCAATTATAAAGGGAGAGGGAGGGACGATGTATTACACATATCATGCATATCCACAAATATTTATGCTATTCTGATCCCCCTTCCATTTTGTTATTTCAATTCTACCAACATGAGTATTTTCCTTTGTTCAATTCTCCATTTACCACCTCATCATTCTTTGCATATAAACGTTAAAAGCTACCCAAAGCTGTCTAGTCGATCCAAGACAGTCATACCCCCTGCTGTTCAGCCGGGCATATGACTAAACCTATGCCTAAGAAGTTTATTGAAATCAATGAAAATGGAAAAAGTATAAATTCACTTGGTATTTGAAGCAGGACAGTAAAATATGAGTAGGCTTTAAAGTATATTTTTAATATGCTTCATATTTCCTAAACTGTAATTTTAATGAATCATCAGAAATTATTGTGTCTGTATATACTATTCAGGGAATCTCAGGAAAAGTACAGTCATCACTGAGCCCTCAGGAAAACAGATATAAGATTTTATGATACCTCTTCTATGAGAGCCAAAGTAGCCCACCACCAACATTATCTGGTGTTATTCTTCTAGAATTTATCAACACTACCTGGAGAATGAGCCAAGTCAGCTCCTTCAAAGAACTTCGCAATTTTCTTTAACCATGCCAGAATTGCACTGCAATTCCTTTGCTTGCTTATGAGGATACTGAAATGACAACAACTTCTCTACTTACACATTACTATCCCTTATGTGCTAAATCAGTGATATTCAACCAGGGGCAATATTGCCCCCCAGGGGACATAGGCAGTATCTGAAGACATTTTTGGTTGTGACTTCTCAGTTGGGTAGATAGGGGGGTTTGTTACAAGCATGAGTTAATAAATGCCAAGGAGTCTGCTAGACATCCCACAATGCACAGGATAGCCCCTCACAGCAAAGAATTATCCAGTTCAAAATGTCAATTGTTCCAAGGTTGGAAAATCGTGTGCTAAATGATAGAATGTATGTGTCTTTCAGAGAAGCCTATCTGTCCTTTGAACCCGAACTGAAGCTACCACTCCTTTCATGATGTTTTCTCAGATCAACCTAGCTATGATATCTTCACAGGTTGGACATTCTATATATGATTTAGGTTTGATTTGATGTTAAACCTTCTCAGAGATGTTTTGAAGAATCAAATGTTCATATTTATATTCACTGCTAACATTTCTTTCTTCCCTTTTTGTAATTTGTCTGTGTACTATGACAAAACTATTAGATAGTTTTATATATCCAGAAACTCGCTATACTATGTTACTTTCTCTTTCTAAATTTCTTTTCTTATCTACTGTAACACTGGTGTCATAGGTAATAAATTTTGAAACAGGAACCAATAATCAACTATTCCATTGTTTTTTCCAGCTAAAGAGTTTGGTAATATTTCTAGTAATTCATATCGCCAATGTCCATTGTTTGGATATCCTACCAAGAATAAAACAAACAAAAAGACTGATTTTTGGCCTCTGATCAATTATGTAATTCCCCTTTTATTTAAAGTTTAAAGATTCAGCCTTTCATTTCTATTGCCAGGAATTCACATTCCATTAAGCCAGTAGTGGTGGGAATGAGAGATCTTTTTTAAAAGCTCTGAATTAATGTCAATAGTTGAATAGAGTTCACTAGCAACAAACATAGAGTCTACAAGTCCATATGGAAGATTCTGTCAAGGAATGAATTGTTATACAAAGTGGTATTAAGGCTTATGATAGCTATTCCCATATGACCTACTCACTTTTTTCAAAAAACCAGCTAGCCAGGTTAATTGGTTGTACATTTCCAAGAAAGGAAGGGCCGTTATAGATAGATCTGAATTCTACCTAAGACTGAAGCGGGTGATGATCTTGTGGAAAAATCACTAACAGAGGTCTGCTAGAAGATGTCAGTTTTCGTACTGGACTGAAACCTGCCTTCCTGTACCTTCCTTACTGCTACCTATCTGAAGCGACACAAACCAACTCCAATCTGTCTTTCACAGAAAGCATATGATTATTTGATGATATTTGAAGATAGCTTCCTTATTTTCCCCAAGTTTTCCTTTCGAATTCCTTTTAAGATACATGAAATATCTAGCCTACCCAAAGATGAGAAAAAAATCAGAGACCCAACAATATATCTCTGAGCTTAACACAAGTATGAGCAGTCTAGTCTATCTTCGAGATTTAATAACAATTTGACTTGAACTCCAGTCCCCATGCCTCCAGCTTTCTTCAGGGACTCTTGGATGAGAAGAAGAGTTGAGGACTCAATTTTCTTGTGGTTGCCCCTGGCTCAGACCTTGTGTTTTCAGTGAATATTCAGTCTTACTTGATTCTCACCTTCAGTGGAAGTTCTCTTTCTCTTCTGTGTTCAGCACTAATTCAAACTTAAAACACAATCCCTTGTCCTAGATTTTCCCAAAACCAATCACACATGACAGTTGTCTTTGTATCAAAGTTTACAGTACTTTTGGGGCAACAGAGAATACTTATTATGCATTGTAGGAATGACAATGACTTAAAATTATACAGTAGGCATCATTATAAAATTATACAGTAGGCATCCTTGTTCTCAGAAGTTCTTTAGCCATCCTGTTTGGTCTTCTACCCTTTTAAAAACTCTCCCATAGATTTCGCCCATTCTTTTAGCTCCAGTGTCAATATGGCATTCGTATCCTTGAACTCCAGCCTGTGTCACTGCCCCCTGTGAGACTCAGCTTGGTTTCAGACATTTGCATCACCAATGGTACACTATGACACTGTTGCTATTACACTGGGCAGCCTCACTCAAAACCACTTTAGTGTGGTTCAGGTGTTCCTTTCTTTGACAGCAAGTACTGCTCACACTTACTCTGTCTAATGGAATCCCTCACACTACTGCCAGATTCAGCTTCTAAAAACAGCGTATTCGTAACTCCATCTGTGCTTCAAACCTCTTACCAGACCTTGCTGCGTTGAGCCACACCTTTTTCAGAAGTGTCACATCAGTTTGTTTCTTTAAGAAGCCAACCAAACATTCCTTAACACCGACCATTATTTTGTTACTATTCCTCCTCCAAGGAACTACATTGCTGCTTCTACACCTTTGTTCACAATTTTCCCCATTGTGTTAGCTTGTTACGGCTGCCATAACAAAGGATCACAAACTGGGTGGCTTAAACAGCAGAAATTTATTTTCTCCCAATTCTAGGGCTATAAGGCTGAGATCAAGGTGTTGGCGGCATTAGTTTCTGCTAAGGCCTCACTGCTTGGCTTGCAGAAGGCTGTCTTCAACCTATGTCTTCCATAGTCTTCCCTCTGCTTGTGTCTGTGTCCTGATTTCCTCTTCTTAGAAAGATAGCAGTCATATTGGATTAGGGACCACCCTAATGATCTCATTTAACCTTAATTACCTCTTTGAAGGCCCTGTCCCCAAATACAGTCATATTTGGGAGGATACAGTTCAGCCCATTACACCCTGCTAAGTATTTTCCTTCCTCCTACTCCTTTCCAAATCCCAACCAACATTTATTTAAAGCCACATTCAAATCCCACTTCCAATTCTACTTCCTAATCACTCTAGCTTGACTTTCCTTCTTCCTCCTCTGAGCTTTTTCCTGTTCACTTTGGCATCCATAGGAGTTTCACTTTCCTAGTGCAAGTCTTCTGTCTCCAGAAAGTTTAAGCTCTTTTAAGCTCTC
Organism: Microcebus murinus; assembly: GCF_040939455.1. Lineage (NCBI taxonomy): Eukaryota > Metazoa > Chordata > Mammalia > Primates > Cheirogaleidae > Microcebus > Microcebus murinus. The sequence goes on from NC_134126.1 coordinate 11,111,259, forward strand.
TAGGTTCTTGGTAAGTGCTTACTGTGTATAGATTCAAAACTCAACAAGACTGAGTTTCTTCAGTCAGACTTCCAGTTTTGGGTCTTGCATGTAAAAGGCTTGACGTCACCACTCTGTCCTGACAACAAGTAAAAAGATGAACTATCTTAAAAAAGATTGACTTTCCTCAATGTAAATATTTTTAAAGATCTTTTCAGGGTCTTATTTGCTATGATACTGCTTTCATAGGTAATGAAGACATTTGTAAATAGGAAAGAGCCATTACCCTGCTATCAAGTAAACAGTAGTAGTTCAAGTCTTTGAGAAGAAGAAAAAATTTTCTTCCATTCATGTGAGATCTTTCCCTTAATTTGCACTAAATTTTAAGCTTTCTATCCCTACTTTTTCTTCTTCCTCTTAAATAGCTCCTTCAAACATATTTTTTTCCAGAATCTTTGTGACCAAATGCCAAAAAATACAGTCTAAGCACCTCACTCAAATTATTTCTTACACATTGGTCTCTGATAGTTTTCTAGTTCTAAATCGAGAAAGGCCTTTTTAAAAATCTATGCTTGAAAATTTCAGCATCTACTTAATAAATACAGGCGTGTGTTACTTAATAATAGGTATATGTTTTAAGAAATGTGCCATTAGACAATTTTATCCTTCTGCCAACATTAAAGAGTGTACTTACACAAACCTGAATGGTATAGCCTACTATACACATAGGCTATATGGTATGGCCTACTGCTCCTAGGCTACAAACCTGTGCAACATGTTACTATATTGAATATGGTAGGCAACTGTAACACAATGGTAAACATGTATGTGTATCTAAACACAGAAAAGGTAACCCATTGCACTAAGATTAAGATGTTAAGATAGCTACAACATCACTAGGTGATAGGAATTTTTCAGCTGCATTATAATCTTATGAGACCCCTGTCATATTTATGGTTCGTTGTTGACTGAAACATCTAGTGCATGACTGTATAATGCAAACTAATATTTACAGTGAACTTATGTGTAGAGTATATTCAAATGGATCTACCCGCATTATCTCATTTAATCCTTACCAATCCTGTGAATGCACACTATGATTATTCCCATGTAGTTGAAGAAATTAAGAAAGGCATAGAAATGTTAAATAACTTGACCAAAATATCATGATAAGTAAGACAAAAGTAGTTTGACATCAGTGTTCAAAGTCTATGTATTGTTCCACCACCACCAACAAAAAAACCCAGGAAGAAATGTCTCTCTCTCTCTCTTTCTCTGTCTTCTTTTTAAAACCCCAATTTGAATTGCAATTTTTAATTGCAATTCTTTTTTATAATAATAAAAATTGCAAATTCCTTTTCTAATGCAAATCACATATCCTTTTGATAAGGATATTCAATCACAGAAAAATACCCATATTTCTTCTCTCTAATATTTCCACCTTATGTTTTAATCACTCTAGCAATGTGTGCAAAAGAAAAACTGACAGCATTTACATGTTCCACTGCGTGGTTTCCCTTGGAGGTCAAACCAGACGGCTGACCTGTATGTGATTATGCTGCCCTCATGTGACAGATACTGTGAACTGCAAGTAGAGTGGATCACCAAGCCTAACTCAGAGGAGCTAAGTAGCTACTCCTCCCCAACTGTTCACTGACCACTTTCAAAGCAATTTTCCCTGTGACATCAAAGTAGCTTTCACATGTCCTTAACTTACTTCACAGAGGAACCATACAAAGTGGGAAACTATTTAATTAGTACAAGTATTTCCAATATCGTGTATTTATAGCTATTAAATGTATGTACAATTTAGTAGTAGCCAATAGCAGGAATGCTCTATTCCCTACAAACTCAATATGCTAAAAGAGAAAGTTGGTATATAATAATATTTTAAAATAATTAGAAAGGTCTTGATATTTCCCCAGAAGTGTACATAATTTACCTCTTTGATCATACAACCTGACAATTCCAGCCATTTTTAAATCTTCTTGGTATTAATCTTAGAAACAAAGAACTTAAGACTGTAAGCTTAAAGTCCTCTATTCATAATTATGAGTATGCATACAGCTTGTATTGGCTATTTAAAATGTTCCATACAACAAAAACCAAGGGAAACCTCTAGTATGGTCTTCTTTCTCTCCTTAACAAACAGTTCATTAACCTGCAAAGAAAATGCAGAGAGCTAAAATTCCCCCTCAGCCATAAATTTTTATGTCTCATTGACTACAGAGTTAAAAACTAGAAAGAGCATAAAAAGTCCACCCTAGATGGCGAGGCAGCTGCCTACAGTACGTGATCTGAAGCCACCAAAAGGCCTTTTAATGCCTCCAGGTTATCTTTCAAACTGGCCTGCCCCAGAGCCTAGGACTCCTGCCATTAATACATGTTTTCCTACTTACAACATGATGTTTCTGGTAGTTTGATTTTGAAATATCAAAATAAAACATTATCTGGAAAGACAAGATACTATAAATCACAAATCTTCAGCATAAATTAATTTGTCAGAAAACTTAATGTCAAAACGAAAGCAGTAAATAAGACCTGAAGGTCAAGCTACAGGGAGTATTTTATAGACAGGAGGACAGAAAAGCAGCCCAAGGGATACAGTACTGCCAAGAACAGCAGCCAGTGTGGGCTGTCAAAGTGGGGGCAAGGGAAGTCAAACATCGAAAGGGACAGTAAGAAGAAGCTGAAGACAAATTTGGACTATCTGAGAATTTTATGTTACACTGGTTTTGTTGGCCCAAACTAAAATATAGAAATGACCCCTTAAAGGAAAAATTTTTATCAGAGTTTACAGATTAAATCAAGCAAGGAGCAGAATAACTCAATTTGTTTCAAAGAACCTTAAAATTGATGACTTTACCACAAAAAAAAAATCCTCACTTTTTAAAATAAAAAATTCTGCACATGCAAATACCAAATGGTGTTGAAATGCTAAAGCCTCTGCTGTTGAACAGATTCTTTCCCCTTTTCTTGGCCAGGTGAAGAAAGGGCCATATCCCAGTTTCAAAGATCCTACTCAATATATATCTTAAAATGTGTAGAATAAACTAAAAAAAATGTAGGAAAAAAGCCCAAAGCATAATCAGCATAATGTGCCGTTGGATAAGGAAAGGGGTTGTCACAACTATTAAAAATCTAATTTCAACCCTCCTAAACTGTCAAAGCAAACATTAGAAAGTTAACAAACTAAGTGATAACAAAAATAAGGGTTTGTTTTTTTTTATTTGTATAGCTGAGAGAGCAATTGTTAGTTGGTCCTTTTCTGGTGATCTCCTTTTCAGATACTTGCTTATTTGCAGCACTGTAGCTCTTCTTTCCACAGGAAATATTGATAGAGTATCTATACTCATCTCCTGGTAAACCACTTGTTTCTCCCAGTGATTATGATAACTCTTTAACATACAAAGTAAACATTCTGAGATCCCATTTTCTATACCTTCTGCTTAAATTCTCTTCGTGACCAGGAAAGACCTTGAGGAACAGTAGGACTACAAATTCAGACGTGGGGAGAAACGGTGTTAGATTCCTTGAACAGCTCTGGCATCTGAACCAGGGCAAAGAAAGCAATCACAGCTGGTGGAGCTGTTCCTTCCAATAAAGGCCCGAGCAGTGTCCTAAGCTGGGTTCTCTTTTAGTCTTTGCCCTTATTCCCACTCAAAAGACAACATACTTTAGGTAAAGGATCAAAGTTTAGTATCTAATTCCTAAGGACGATATTCAAAATATTTTATTTAAGAAAAGGCAAGGTGGTGCCCTGGCTAATAAGAATAGATTCTGAATGTAAACAGTATTTGGCCACCACACCATTTCTTCCGCCTCTGCTCCATCTCAGTTCTATAGTTCTATGTTTTATTGTTCTTAGTTTTCAATTTTAATACAATTTAAATACCATAACTTAAATAATGCCTATGATTTGTAAATAAAGCCAAAATATGTGTTGTTTACAATTACAACCAAAGAACTACTTGCAACTTAGTTTAAGCTTCACATGGTCATGCAGCTACATAAAATATTATTAAAAAGAAAATCAAACAAGAATCTACAACCTTGACACTATTAAAATAGTGAGTTAACATACAGATTTATTCCAATTTGAATAGCACATTTACCATATTGAAAGATATGTTAAGAATTTTCAAGGTCGAAAATGAGAAAATTTATAACCTATATATTTGATACTACATAAGGAGGAATAATAAATATCAGATATAGTAATATTACTAGAAAAAGTAGAAATGTATATGTAATAGGAATGAAAACCCATCTAGAATCAAATTAATCTCCACGTCTTGGTCTAAGTTTTATTGGCTCTGGGATCTTGAGAAAGTGACTCAACCTCTCCTAGTCTGTTTCTTCATCTCTTCAATGGTAATAATAACTCTCCCTCTGGTCAGTTTATTGTGAAGATCAAAATTTAACCATGTCGGTAAAGGTGTTTTGTAAATTATTGTGATTCACGTGTTACCTAGTTAAGCTTTAAAATAATATTATTATCAAACTAACTACTAAAACAGTTTCATAGTCCCTCCAAGAAAAATTTTCTTTATGAACTATTCCTTAAGATATTAGAAATGTGGTAGGAATGTAAAAGCTTGACAAATGCTTTAGGGACTAAAATTGGATTAAAAAGGCGGGTAAGCTAGACAATCTCTCATCACCATGACTACACCTTTGTACCTCACACTTGAAAATGAATGTTATTTATAGATAAAGCCTCCCAGTTAATTCTCGCAAGAGGATTACAAGACTGCCAATCAAGCAAAAGCCCCGGCAGGTGGGGCTTATGTGAGCTGACCAAACAGGTTGTGGCAAAGCACCTGTGGAAGTGAATTCCAGAAAAACTAACCCTCCTATATCTTAACCTTCATCCAAAAAAAAAAAAGTATCCTCCAGGTTAGAACAAAAAATAAGAGCCTGGTATCAAATGATAAATGTAATAAGAATTCAGAAGGGCACTTGGAGTTTTCAAGGGTATCTCAAAATAAATTATATTTGTCAATGATAACAATATTATTTTACATTCAATATTAGATTCTTCACTCAAGCTCTAGGCCCAAATGTCCATTTTTATTTAGGGCATCTCTACCTGGGCTACCCAAAGATACTTCATACTCATTATGGTCAGAAATATCACTGTCCTTAAGCCTCCCTCAGAAGGGTTTGATCTCCGCGAATAGTATCACTATCATTCTAGCCACCTGGTAAGACTTTATATCACCTTTGACTCCTTCCTCATCCCTACTCCCATCATGTTTATTAATTCATTAATGCCTTTTGCGTCTATCTCTGAAATGCCTTTTGCATTCATTCACTCCTCTGTTCCATTCCTTTTGCCACTGCCCTTGTCCAGGGATTCACCATACTTCAACTAAACCATCTGTGCAATGTCTTAACTGTTTTCATTGACTTTCTCACCTTTCCACATGTACTTTCCACATTCCTAATAGAGGAATCTTCTAAACAATAAGGCAGTAAGATTAAAACTCCTTAGCAAGGCATTTAACAAATTAGGCCATGTCTGTCTTTCAGTCTGATTTCTAAATTGATGTCCCACAAATTGTATCCTCAGTCACACCAGCCATCATTATGGTTCCCATTCCCCGAGGACTGTGCTCCGTGCTTCTGGGCTTTTAGTTAGTTATATGGTTCCTCACATTAGGAGGCTCCTTTCTCCCTTCTTTAGATAGCGGTATGCTACTTATTTTTTGAAACTCAGTTCAGGTACTGTTTTCTCTACTTCCTTTCATTTGAGCCACACCTCAAACTAAGAATTTATCACTGCCTACAATACTCTTACAAAGACCTACTTGTATCCCTGAAAGAGGACTTCTTTCATGCAATCATGTTGTTTTCTCACTAAATTCTAAGTCCAAATACTGTAAGCTGTCATTGTTAGCTTGGCATCCTCTCTAATCTGTGTATGTATATATACATGTGTTTTATCTATCAGTAGCTCATTGGATGTTTATCAAAAATAGTGACTATCATTTAATGAGTGTTTATTAAATACCAGGCTCTATCTTATCTCCACCATTTCACACTATGTTGATTGAATCATTTCATCCCCAAAATAAATCTATGAAGTGGATAACATTTTACAAGTGAAGTAACAAATGCCCTAAGAAGTTAAGCAACGTACCAAGGTCAATACTTATCTGGAGTCGGGATTGGAATCAAGGTCTTTTATAATTCATAGCTTCTGCTTCCATATATGTCTCTGGATAGTCAACCACAAAAAAAAGTATAGTAGATTAAAAAGCTATCATATGAATACTGACTAAAACATAATGAAGTTTTATTGTATCTAGAACATTGGTGTCTAAAAGGCAATATGGTTGGAATCCATAAATTTAAATTCTCTGTTTAAAGAATAATATTTCCTACCTCATAAGACTATTTTGGAAATTAAATGAAATGAAGTATGTAAAATGCCTAGCACAGTACCTGGAACATAGTAAGAGTTGAAATATGTTTGTACTATTTTTTTCAGTTGTGAATAGTATAGAAACTATATCCTGTCTTATTTCCTAAGTCATAGAATCTCAGGGCAATAATTTATTCTTTAAATGTATTAAGACATTGTAAGACAATTAAGACTGTAAGACAAAAGAAAGTATTGTTTTAAATGTAAACATAAATGTAATAAATGTATAAAACTCATAAATTTAATAAATTTTACAAAACTTATAAAATTTATATCTGACATAGAAAATATAAATGGATTAACTATTGTTTGGACAAATTTATGAATGATAGCCTCATAGGTGACGTGATTAGGAGATTTATTTAGGTTTTATGGCTGATGGCAGAAAAAAACACCATCTCCGACCAACACATTTTCCCCTCCTTTTCTGGGAACAGCACCAGTCTGTAGAACCTGGACCACAAAGTTGATCCAGTAACAATAATAATTACTATTCATTGAGCAATTATGTGCAAGGCACTGGGCAATGCAGTTCATGTATATCAATACATTTACTTCTCACAAAACACCTAGGAGCTTTGTGCTGTTATTATTATTACTATTCAAATGAGGGAAGCAGGGTGTGGAGGTTGGGTGATTTTCCCAACATTGCACTGTTGTGAGTGGTATTGACACAATCTCAGGATGCATTTGTCTAGCTATGGGGCCTGACCTCTAACCACTCAGGCTGTTTCCACTCAGTCTGTAATCTACCGTTGCTTTGAATTTTTCTTTTACAAAGGGAAATTTTTTAGTGTGATTCATTACATTATAAATACTACCTTCTGTTTAAAAACTCATTCAAGCAAAACACTCATTGTCTAGGCAATCCAACTTCTTTTAATTTAACAAAAACAGCAGACATAAACAAATTACCATTTATGTAGTCTGAATTTCAATACCATAAAACCAAAAGGCACAGTGTACATTTATCAGTCTACAGTCTTTTGCCTAGAATGGTCTGGAAACCAGCAGTGATGTCACTGGGGGATAGACTAACTTCATGCCATATGACTACATGGTGATGTGTTCCGGATACGCTTTTATCTTGCTTTTTAGAAAAGGTCATAAGGGTAGCACATCAAATAATATCTTTTTAAAACTTCATCTTTTCCCAAGTCAGCCACATTATCCAGTCTTTACATCTACATATTTGCATTGTCATTTCCTTGGCGATTCTCTTTTTCTAATTTGATACCACTGCCTCCTTTATAGTCTGGGTTCTCACTTTTTTAAAAAAATGGCCTTGTAAATAATGGTTCACTCCTAGCTCTCTGGGAGGCCGAGGCGGCCGGATTGCTCAAGGTCAGGAATTCAAAACCAGCCTGAGCAAGAGCGAGACCCCGTCTCTACTATAAATAGAAAGAAATTAATTGGCCAACTGATATGTATATAAAAAATTAGCTGGGCATGGTGGTTCATGCCTGTAGTCCCAGCTACTTGGGAGGCTGAGGCAGAAGGATCGCTTGAGCCCAGGAGTTTGAGGTTGCTGTGAGCTAGGCTGACGCCACGGCACTCACTCTTGCCTGGACAACAAAGCGAGACTCTGTCTCAAAAAAAAAAAAAAAAAATAATGGTTCACTTGAAAATTCTATCCCCTGTAAAGAACTGATGTTATAAATATTTATATTAGACCTGCACACTGAATGTAAATGTGTACAATGAAGGGAAGCACTCAGACTTTACCATAACTAGCTCTCAAGTCCCTATTCTCCACCACATAAAAAAGCAGAAATGTGAACGCAGAATTCAAAAGGTTTAATTTAACATTATGGTGGTTTAGGAGCCTCAGCATCGGAGGGGAATAATTATAGACTTTTTTGCCAAATTTAGTATTTTGAAGTTGAGACAAGGTTTTCATTTAAACCTAACATTCAACTCTGCATAAAGTTTGAAGTTCTTCTCATTGTTTTGTCAGACATCTCAAATGCTGTTTCTCAGTATTTATTTTGAAACTCCAGAGAAACTCACTAAAAAACACTTCTCATCTTAGGTTTTTGTGCTACTACCCTTTCATCTTTTTCAGCTTTGTATTTATGGTTTTTAGGCTACAGCTAGAGTCATTTGAGTAAGACCCTGGACAAATTATTCTACACATTCTTTTCACCTATTCTGTCCTACAATATTTTATTTAGATGAAATATTTAAATTAACATTTAAACTAGAAAGTTGCAAAATGACAACACCATCCATAAGTGTGTATGTAGAAGAGAAGGAGGGCAACGGCCTTGATGAAAACAGAACATGCTGAATTTTGGTTATATATTTTTTAACCCCCTGAGGAAATATAAACTTTACCCAACAAAATATATATCAAAATCTGCACGTATCAATTTACACAGCCCTCCATTAACACTATCAGTAAGTTCTTGACTGTGACTGTAAGCGAAACAACAATTTTACCATAGGCTACTTCATGCAGACAAGAGTTGAGGTCCTATAGCGTATTTCTGATGACAGAAACATCACCAAACTCCTAAATAAAGACCAAAACACTTCCAATATTAATTAAGTATTGAAATAAATGTGAGCTATACGTACATCTTTAAAAGATTAATGAAAACAAGATAATGACTTATCCAGTTCAGGGCTGTGCGTGGCCAGAGCCTATCCCGGTAGCTCAGGGCTCACAGGGAACCAGCCCCGGACAGGAGGCCTGATCTATCGCAGGGTGCACTCGGCCCACACCTACACCCGCTCAGACTGCGCAATCCGTGTAACGTGTGCACCTTTGGGATGTGAAAGGAATCAAGAGTACCCAGATGAAATTTGTACAGATGTGGGGAGAATGTACAAACTTTACACAGACGGTGGCCCCAGCTGGGAAGCGAATTTTTTTCTCATTAACATTACAATGAAACAATGTTGAAGAAAAGACATTATTCCAGGACCTGCTGTATTTTGTTGTTGTTAGAATCAAGTCTTTAATTTAAATCACCATTATGGTCAGTCAAGAAATAGCTGGATATTTCCTCCCACCTGCTGTGTAGCTTATAAAGCTATTTCTGCACAATTCTCCAATAATATTTATTCCATCCTGAAATAAAATCCAGTGCCATCAATTCATAAAAATTGCTCAAAGCACATCTAATAATTGGAAGAGGAGATAATACTTTTCCAAACATATTTGGAAAGGGACTTGAGAGCTAGTTATGGTGAAGCCTAACTGCTTCCCTTGATTGTACACATTTACATTCAGTGTGCAGGTCTAATATAAATATTTATAATATCAGTTATTTATAGGGGATAGAATTTTCAAGTGAACCATTATTTACAAGGCCATTTTTTAAAAAGTGAAAGCCCAGACTATAAAGGAGGCAGTGGTATCAAATTAGAAAAAGAGAATCGCCAAGGAAATGACAATGCAAATATGTAGATGTAAAGACTGGATAATGTGGCTGACTTGGGAAAAGATGAAGTTTTAAAAAGATATTATTAGATGTGCTACCCTTATGATCTTGGAATATTACTTTCTCAAAAATTTATTGATTTATCACATACATATGAAGAACCTGCTATGTACAAGACACCAACGCAATAGCGCTGGCCATTGAGGAGCTAACAATCTAGCAAAGAAACACCATGAACAAGTGTAACAAAGAGAGGGTCAGATAAATCATTTCCAAGTAAATGCTTTCTTTATATAGGGAGTTTAGATCTTTTAAAATAAAATCAAGTTTATTTGTTTTCCTAAGTTTTATCACTCTTGGCTGCATCAAAAATGAACCTCTATTTCCTTACCTAACATTTTCTTTATAATTGCCTAGACCTGGTGGTTGTTTCAATTAACCAACTTTTAAAATATAATTTAGCCTATTAAAAAGAAGGAGAATGAGGAAGAGAAGAAAAAAGAAGAAAAAGAAGAGAAGGAGAAAAGGGATTGAAAGAGAAAGAAGAGAAGGAGGAAAAGAAAGGTATCATGAAGGAGAAAAACCACTGAGCAATTAGATCCAAGGACTATTAATGGTTTTACTAATATTAGTTGAATGAATAACTCTGTGGTAAAAGTAACTGAATTATAGACTCATAATTATATTTAATGTCTATTTGTTTCCAGAGAGGTGAGCCACAAAGAACTTTTTACTTCATGAGTAATATTTTTACTAATACATAGGATTCACCTTTTCTGGGTGGAGTGTTTCATGCAACACAATGTCTGTAATGGCACTGACTAGCCCTTTTCCCACAAGTTTTCTCAGCAGCAATTTGAGGTTCACTAAATTGTAAATCCTGGTAAACCAACAATGTATTACAATGATAGAAAAAAGTAGATATTCACTTGATTCAATAAAATAACTCTTCAATCTTATTTTTATATTGGTCAAATATTTAAGCCAGAATAAGAATAAACAAATAGCGAAAAGAAATATAATCCAACCCAATAAAACAGATAATATATTTCCCACTTATATTTTTTTAACATTTATCAACTTTTATCAATGCACAGGCCCTGTAAATATCATAAATTTTATTAATAGGTTCCAAACTATAGACTCAAAATTCAAAGTGAAAAATCGGATAAAAATCCCCAAAGGGGGAATAATATGAATATATTAATTATAAAGGTATATATTTCTAGTTTTCAAAGGCCAGAATCATAGATATCTGAGAGTGCTAGATTATAGTCTCCCACAGAGGAAGTTAGTCTTGAACATCTTGGAGTAAAAGGAAAGGACAAAGTTTTCAAAGTAAGCACGGAAATTATTTTAATTGCATTAGGACAAAAGAAAAGATACATAGAAATAAGGAAAGTAGAGGAAGCAAAATAATAATAGTGATAATAGATTATTAGCTGCTCACCATATACTAGTTATGGTGATAAGTAATTTACATTTATTAGATTCTCACACTGATGCACTAAAGCCAATATTCTCATCATTTTACAGATTGGAAAACTGAGGCTCAGAGAAGAATGTAACCAAAATAGTAACTAAAAAGCTGAGACTTGCTCATAGATATCTCGTACTCTAAAGATAATGTTCTTAACCACTATCTTGTGCTGCCTATTTAGCAAGCAAAAAGAAATACAATTTACTCTTTTAATTTTTTGTGGTATTTTATTTTAAATTAATTTCAAGCATACCTAGAGGTTACAAGAATATTACAACAGAGAGAATGATTAAATAAACGTGATAAAACATTAACAATTGAGGGATCTGGGGAAAGAATATCCTGGAGTTTCTTGTATTATTGTAACTTTTAGGTATGTTTGAAAATATTCCAAATCTAAAAGTTGCAAAAATGTTTGAAACTATGTACTTTTTTACACATTTTTTTCCTTAATCAGAATCACTAAAGAGTAAGTTTGTAGTCATACTTCAATGTGTATTTCCTAAGAATAAGAACATTCTCTTTCATAACCACAGTATAATTAATTGTCAAAATCGGAGAGTTAATATTGATACAATACTATTATCAAATCTACAGGCCTTATACAAATTTTACTAATTGTCTTAATAATTTCCTTAAAAGTCATGAAGTGTTGTAATCCAGAATCCTGTAATCCGGGATCTATATTGCATTTAGCTGCCATATCTCTTTAATCTCCTTTAATCTGAAATGGTTCTGCTCTTTCTGTCTTTTACAACCTTCCCATAACAATCCAGTTAGTTTGCAGAATGCTCCTCGATTTTTTTTTTTGTCTGATATTTCCTTATGATCAAATTCAGACTACACATTTTTGGTAAGAATACCACAGCACTGACCACGGACGCTGTGTCTTTCTTAACATCAGAATGCAAATGTCAGTTTGTCTCATTGCTGGTGATTTTAACTGATCACTTCATTCTGTGGTTTCTCTCAGGTTTTTCCACTGTAAATTTGATTTTTCCCCTTGGTAATTTATACATAATGTGTGGGGAGATACTTTGAGACTATGTAAATATCCTACTCCACATCAAACTGCCACACAACTGTTTTGGCACCCATTAATAATTCTTGTCTGAATGCAATATTACTTTGACGGTTACCAAATAGTGATTTTTAACTGCTTTATTCCTTCTCCATATTGATTGGCATTTTACTCTAAAGAATGGGTTTTCCTTTTCACTCATTTGTTTTTCATTCATTTATTTATATCAGTTTATACTCATAGATTCTTGTTTTATTCTATAGATTAAATTCATTATTATCATTATTTATTTTGATGCTTAAATTTTTCCAAATTTGACCAGTGGAGCCCTTTCAACCTGGTTCCTTTATCTTTTTGATATGTCCCCATGAATTTTTGGACATGCATTTATTTTTGGCATAATCTCAGGTTAATTTCATAATTTCTTTTCCAAGCAGACTTAGTTTATTTTAGCAAAGATGTTATATAAAAATCAAGATTTGAGTACTAAGTATAATCTCTGCTACTGGGGTGTCATTGTTTCTGGGCCTCTCAGAGCACATGGCTGGGAAATGTATGTATGTATGTTTGTGTACACAAACATATACATAGATAGATAAGAGAGAGAGAGGAGAAGGAAAGAGAAAGAAATAAAGAGATAGTAAGATAGATGATAGACAGATAGATAGAACAAGCCATGAATTCATGCTAATACCTTCAACCCCAATCCAACATGAAAAAATTCACTCTAATCTTCTCCCAATCCATAGCAGTCCTCCTATCAACAATAGTGAGACACCAAGCTTCTTTTACTTTCAATTTATTTACTTATTTCCCCAACACATAAAGTCGTAGCAGATTTCTAACCTGCAACACTACAAACAATAATCCTACTTACTGGAGTTCAGTATTTGTGTACAGTTGTTTTGGTCTTTATTCTTAGGTTGAGTTTTCAAAATATTATATAGAAAAATTACTTGAGCTTATTGTCCCCATCTTCAATGTGGTTGTATTTTTCATTTGAAATGGTTTCAGTTGTTTCTGTTCATATTTCATTTTGGATTCCCTTGATTCTTACTAGTTTTACTTTACTTTGTGGATACAGTTTGAATACATAAAATATTACCATGATTACAAAAATTACAACTGCATAAAAAATTATATTTTGCCATCACTCTCTCATTCCCAACAAATCATTCTCATGCATGCCCAGTAGGTAACCAATCTTAAGGTTTCTGAGTTTTTCATTCCTATTTCTTTTTGAAAAAAATAAACAGATACATGTGTATTTTTTTTTTGTACCTCCTTCTCAAATACACAGAAGATAGTATGCTATATACTGCGTACAATTTTAACTTTGCTTTTCTGACTTAAAAATATATCCTCCAAATCACTCCATATCAATCTTAGAGATTGTTCTCTTTTAAACTTCTATAGTACTTCATTGTATGGTGGTATCATAGTTACCATCCCAATCTCTTATGGATGAATATTTACATTATTTCTAATATTGAACAATTATAAACAATGCTACATAAATAAATTTGTGCGTATGCATTTTCATATAGTTGGTGATACATTTTCAGGATAAATTCTCAAAAGCGTAATTGCTAGGTCAAAAGGTAAGAACATTCATAGTTTTGTTAGATAATATCAAATTTCCCTCTATAAGTTCTGTACCAATTTTTATTCCTACCAGTAATATACAAATTACTATCCTACATCTTGACAACAGTATATGTTACCAAGCTTTTTGAATTTTTACTTCTCTAAGTCAGAAATAATATCTTAGTATAATTTTAATTTCTCAAATTCTTATTTCTCATATCATAAGTAAAAGTGGACATACTTTCTAAGTTTAAGAGCCATCTGTGTATGTATACATATTTTATATATAATATATAATAAATATAAAATCTATGGTGTTAGAAGTCAGGATAATCATTACTCTTAGAGAAAGGTAAGTGGTGACTGGTAGCAAAATCTAAAAATTCATTGAGCTTAGGATATGTGTACTTTTTGAAAATATTTTAATAAGGGATTTTTTAAAATTTTTAATTATTATGGGTACATAATAGTTGTATATCTTTATGGGGCACATGTGATGTTTTGATACAGGCATATAATGTGTATGAATAAAATCAGGGTAATTGGGGTATCCATCACCAGAAGCATTTATCATTTCTTTCCATTAGGAACATTCCAATTTTACTCTTTTAGTTATGTTAAAGTATATCCTAATTTATTGTTGATTATAGTCACTTTGTTGTGCAATTAAATATTGTTCACTCTATCTAACTATCTAACAATATTTTTGTATCCATCAACCATCATCACTTTATCCCACCCACTTTTCTACCCTTTCCAGATCCTGGTAACCATCATTCTCCTCTCTGTCTCCATGAGATCAATTGTCTTTTATATTTAGCTCCCATATATGAGTAAGAACATGTGATATTTTTTCTTTTTGTCCTTTGCTTATTGATTTAACATAATTTTCTCAATAAATGATATTTTTAATATGAATGTCTTATGTATATCATTCAAATTAGGAGAATGAATTAAAGAGATTAAAGAAAATATAATAAACTAAAAGGAAGCTTGGGAATGGGGGAAGAAGGCAAAAATATAATCAGAAAAATGTCATTTAAAAAATCAAATCACATGAAAAGCGTAAGATGTTAGGAATTAAATATATCAGTCATCACAATAAATGTACATGGACTAAATTCTCCAATTATAAGAGAGACATTAGCAAGTTGAATAAAAAAGACAGTATATACTTATATGCTATTTACAAGCTACATGCATAAAACATGAGGATATTACAAGTAAAAATATGAGAAACGTGATCTCAGGCAAAAATTATCAAAAGACCTTGAGACAAAACAAAATTGTCATATATAAACATGATTTCTACATATGACAAAATGACAATTTACTAGAAATATTTAACAATTCTAAACTTGTATACATCTAAAAATGAAGGCTTAAAATACATAAAAATTGACAAGAGATAAAGATAAAATGTTAAGTTCATAATTATTGTTGTGATAATAACAGAACAAACAGACCAAAAGTAGTAAGCATATAAGAAATATGAGCACCACAATAAGCAAATTTGATCTCATGGTCGTATATATAAAATGTAGCACTCAGCAGTTACAGAAAATACAATGTTTTGTAAAGCATAGTCATAGCATTAATAGGTCATGAACCAAGTCTCAACAAATTTCAAATCTTATCATACAGACCATATCCTCTGACTCAAAGCAACCCAGATATAACTTTTTAAAAATCTCCTACATTTGAATATGGAAAAGGTTGATTTATAGATATAAAGCTATAGTTCTCTGGGTACACACGCATATAGGGGACAAGCGGTTAATCAGATAACATCAGTAAGAGAGCTGAGATGCAGATTTAGATGACTAGACCACCAGTCTCACATTTGGGCACACTGACCAAATAAGAAGAACCTTTCTGAAATAATTAGAACTCATTTGGCAAGAGCTTTTTCTTTTTGAAATAAATCCATTTCAGTACATTTTGGGTAAATTGATGTAAAAAAATATATAGATATATAAATATATAGTCTGTGCAGAAATAAGGCAAGGGACTGATATTGGTTTTATGCTTTAACTGTCTATTGGCCAGTTCAACAAACGTTCTATTTTACTTGGAGTGACGGGATACAAAAATAACCACTAATGAATATTAAAATGTTGATTCTTAAATTTGGAAGTACATTAGAAACATTTAGGAACTTCTCTAAAAATGCAGATGTTTGGGACCTACCTAGGACTCCCTGAATCAGAATCTTCAGGGAGCAGAACTATGCATTTCCAAACCCGAGCTAATTCTGGTGCACAACAAGGGTGCGAAGGTAGGAAACCAACCAGTAGACATTTCAGAATAATTTCATAGAAAAATAATTGAAGAGGTTATATCACTTCAGATAAAAGAAATGTTTTAAAGCTGTCATTAAAAATACTGTTATCTATTTCAAGAATGAGGTCACAAAGAAATGGCCTGTTTTGGTTGCTTTATATTTTAAAAATATTCCAGAATTAATTTTATTGGTAACACCTGAGAGAATTGATATGAACTTTCTGCCCAGAAATAAGCAAACAAACAGAATAAAGCCAGAACAATACATGGGAAATGTTAGTATGAAAAAAGCTTGTCATTACATTATTTTTCCCCTTTTACTTCAAATTTTTATTCTTAATTCCTAGGAGGACAGATGGCTTTCTTTAACATGACTGAATACAAAGTTTTAGGTGAACTAGTAGCCCTCCTCTTTATTATGTCTTAGTCTTTGATTTGCTGACATTCTGAGTGCTATTGCTGTTTTATTATGGAAAGTACAATTAACATGTGATCTACCCTCTTAACAAATCTTTAAGCGTGCAATACAGTATTGTTAACCACAGGCACAATGTTGTGCACTAGGTCTCTAGAACTTAATCATCTTGCATGACTGAAACTTTATACTCATTGAATAGCAGCTCCCCATTTCTCCCTTCCCCCAGCACTGGCAACAATTCTATTCTCTGCTTCTATGTTTTTGACCATTTTAGATAATTTATATAAGTGGAGTCATATAGTATTTTTCTCTCCACAACTGGCTTATTTCACTTAGCATAATGTCCTACAGGTTATTCATGTTGTCATATATGGCAGGATTTCCTTCTTTTTTAAGGCTGAATAATATTTCATTATATATATATAATGTATACATATATATACACATTTTCTTCTCTCTGTGTCTGTCTGTCTCTCTCTCTCTTTAAGAAATGGGATCTTGCTCTATTGTCCAGGCTAGAATGTAGTGGTATACTCTCAAGGGAGCTCAAGTGGCCCAGTGATTCCAGGCCATGTGTACAAGAACCAGGTACATGCAGAAAGTAAATTGTTTGAGCTTATTATATTCAATTAACTATTTTCAATATGACACTTCAAGGCATTAATTTTGTGGCCAGTGCCTAAAACTCAAAAACATTTTTCAAGCCAGGCACAGTGGTATGCACCTGTAGTCCCAGCTACTCAGGAGGCTAAGGCAGGATAATCACTTGAAGCCAAGCATTCAAGGCTATATACTACACTATGATCGTGCCTGTGCATAGCCATTGCACTCCAGCCTGGCCAACAGAGCAAGACCCTGTCTCTAAAATATAATAATAATTCTTAACAACAACAATAAAAACCTGTATTCAGACTCTGAAATATACCTGACTCCAAAAGAGTAAATTGTTCACCAGAAGAAACAACACATATAAATCAATTAACTTTGTCATATACAAAGTGATGACTGCCTGTTCTCCAGCCTTAGTGACACCCATATAAACGAGCAGTGGCCAGAACTGGGTCTCAGGGGCTAGAGCCACAGTGAGGTGTTTTGCCACAGGCAAGGAGGATCACAAAAAACAGGGCAGTGAGTTCAAGCCAAATGCTCCAACATCTTCCCATAGAGAGAAACCAAAGTGATAAATGGTCTAAGGTGAGAAGCATAGTTGACATTACTGAACTTGGAACAGAACAGAAGCAAGGGTGAGATCAAAGCAATGGGAAATCTAAGCAAACTATTGCCCACACAATTGTGTGTCCACGGTTGCTCAGCATTCCTATGGTATTTTGGTGGGCCAGGCACATTTGAACAATGATATATTTAAAATTAAAAATAAATAAATAAATAAGCACCATGAACTGAATACACTTTCCCATGGTATTTCCGTGAGGTTTGGACTAGATGACAAACTATTCTTTTACTCTTATAATATATAGGTCATTATGGAGTCAAAAACTCTCCCACACTTTACCTCTTCCATTTTTTTTATTTTTTTTTGTCAATGCTTTAAAAAAAGACCTCAATATTGACTCAATTTTTATATTTTTTCTTTCCCATAAGAAAGATTTAGCCTTTGAAGGAGAAAATTACAGAGGTTGCTATCAGACAAATAATTAGTTGTTCAAATAAAAGAAACTAAACAGTAATTTGTCAGAATACAAATTATTTTCAAATTAAATCATACATTAATATGTGCTTGAATTTACTGATATATTTATCAAAACAAATTTGACTATAGGCAAATACTCATTCAGAAATTTTCTCCTGGGTTTATAAAATAAAAGTTAAAACTATGAAAATCAAGTACACCAAAAGCCATTAATAGCTTGTGGGGCTATGTCAAATTTTTTTTTTATCAGAACACATACTTGTAGTATCTGTGATGGTTAATTTTATGTGTCAATTTGACTGGGTTGAGGGATACCCAGATAGACGGTAAAACATTATTTCTGGGTATGTCTGTGTGAAGGTGTTTCCAGAAGAGATTAACATTTCAATGAGTAGACTGGGTAAAAAAGATCTACCCTCACAAATGGGAGCAAGCATCAGGGACGGCACAGGTGGAACAAAATGGTGAAAGAAGGGCAAATTTGCTTTTATTTTCTGGAGCTGGACCATCCATCTTTTCCTTCCCTTGGCCATCACACCAGCAGCCTCCCTGGTTCTCAGGCCTTTGACCCAGGACTGAAAATCACACCATTGTTTCTCCTAGATATCAGGTCTTTGGATTCAGACTATGACACTATCAGCCTTCCTGATTGAAATCTTAAAGATAACATATTGTGGGACTTCTTGGCCTCAATAATCCCACGAGCCAATTCTCATACTAAATCTCCCATATATCTATATATAGTCTATTAGCTCTATTTCTCTCAAGAAAGCTGAATAATACAGGGTCTTTTCCAAATTACTTTGAAATTTCCATAAAGTTTATAATTTTTTAAAGTAACAAATACAGTTCAAAAAACTCAGAAATTAACAGCAAAAATGATTAAAGTTTGGAGTAATCATACCTATGCAATATTCTTAAAAATAATTTCTCACTTTCTTTCTCTCTTAAAAAAAAGAAAATTTAAACTAAATGAAAAAAAATTAAGCATTGGAGCATCAAGTATTTCCTTGGAAAAATTATGGGTACATGATGTGTTGCATACCAATGAAAATAATAATTCTGTGAATTTAAATATCTGCTGCTATTTACTTCAAGAAATTTTCACTGAGTTGTCTATGTCCAAAATTTGATGTTTGAAGTTGGAAAAACTAAGGTAAATTTACAAAAATGAACTCCTATTTTCATTCTCTTCTAAGACACATAATTAATGACCTTCAAGCTGTGAAAGGACTCACTTTCCTTTGAATGTACTTGTTTTCCAAATTCTGTATCACTGTGATCTTAGTTTTTACCCAAATGCTTTGGTATTACATAAGTAATATAGAGTGAACAGTTGCTTTCATATTACAGAAACGTTAAATAGTGTTATTGCAATCTACAATGAACTTTGAAAAATTGGTGATATAAACAATTTATTTTTTAGAGATAGGGTCTTGCTCTGTTGCCCAGACTGGAGTGTAGTGGCACAATCATCATTCTCCATAACCTACAATTTCTGGGATCAAGTGACCCTCTTCAGCCTCCCTCCTCAGCCTCCTTAGTAGCTAGAGCTACAGGTTCATGCCACCATGCCTGGTTAATTTTTAAAAAAACTTTTTGTAGAGACAGGATCTCACTATGTTGCACAGGCAGATCTCAAACTCCTGGCCTCAAGCAATCCTCCTACTTTGGCCTCCTGGAGTGCTGGAATTACAGATGTGAACCACCATGCCTGGCCAGAAACAATATTATAGCTATCATAGAAAAATTAAGTTGTGGCTATTTCTAAAATCACATACTCCTAAAAAGAAACACCTGAGCCTGTGCTTCAATTTTACTTCAGATAATTTGCTATTTTCACAGGAAATGTATTCAGAATACACAAAGAATATACTTTTCACAGACTACTATTATGCGTATTTTTGCAGAAAATGAATGCTATCCTCAGAAGAGAACTCAAAAAGATCTCTATTGAGTCCTGAACAGACAACCAAAAAACGTCAGGGTCCAAGTGGTATTTTCATTTTCTTCTTTTAAACTCTATGACATAAGATGAGGGGAAAAAAATACCGGAAGTAAAGGGCTGGCTACAATAAATATGTTCAAGAATGAGATTTGATTTTTCTTAATCATATTTCTTACTGAGCTCTCTAGGCCTAGAAACAAAGTCTAGAAAGGTGTTTTTCCAAAGACTTTCCAATCAAAGCAACAGAGATTTAAACTAGAAAAGAAAAGAAAATGGGGATATGGGGTGGAACAAGATGGCCAAATAGAACCCTCCAGAGATCGGCCCCCTACAGGAACACCAAATTGAACAAGTATCCATGTAAGAAAACACCTTCATAAGAACCAAAAAATCAGGTGAACAATCACAGTGCCTGGTTTTAACATCAGAGCAGGGAAAGGGGCACGGAAGAGGGTAGGAAAGACAGTCTTGCATTGCCTGCACTACCTCTCCCCCACTCCCTGGCAGTGCCGTGAGGAGAGAGAACCTATGTGGCTGGGGAGGGAGAGCAAATTACTGTGGGACTTTACACTAGACCTCACTGCTGCCCCGTCACAGTGGAACGCAACACAGGGCAGAATTCTGCTGGCACCCACAGAGGGCACATTTAAGACCAGCCCCAGCCAAGAGGAATGGCCCTGGTGGTAGGAACCTGAGTTCTGGCTAGCTCTACCATTGGCTGACTCAAGCGGTGTGGAGCCCAGAATAAGCCTGGAAGGGAGTCAGGCCACAAGGACTGCAGTCCTGGACCAAGTCCTAATGTGCACTGGGTTTGGAGCCAGACGACTTGGAATGCAAGTGACCCAGCTGTGGCAGCAAAGGGAGTGCTCGTGCCGCCCCTCCCCCAACTCCAGGCAGTTCACCTCAGGGAGAGACTCCTCCCACTTGGAGAAAAGAGAAGGAAGAGTACAGAAGACTTCGTCTTGCAACTTGGGTACTAGCTCAGCCACAACAGAGAAAAGTATCAAGCAGATAGATTCCTGAAGCCCCTGATTCTGGGCCCTAGCTCCTAGATGGCACTTCTAGATCCATCCTGGGCCAGAAGGGAACCTGCTGCCCTGAAGGAAAGGATGCAGTCCTGGCAAGAGTCACCACCTGCTCACCAAAGAGCCCTTGAGCCTTGAATAAACATTAGCAGTAGCCAGGCAGTAGTAGCCATAGGCCGAGGGCAAGACCCGGTACTGCCTGTGCTGACTTCCAGTGTGATCCAGCACATCGTGAGTTGCGGTGGCCACAGGAATGCTCATGCCACCATTCCCCAACGTAGGCAGCCCCGTGCAGAGAGAGACTTCTTCGGTTTGGAGAAAAGTGACAGAAGAAAGCAAGAGACTTTGCCTGGTAATCCAGGAAATTCTCCCAGATTTTAGACAAGCCCACCAGGGAATAACCTCTAGGAGTCAGCAAGAGTGGCAGTATTACTGGGCTTGGAGCGCCCCCTAGTGCTGAATAGCTGCAGTTACCACAGGCTTAGATCACAATACTCAACTCCCTTCGAAAGCCTAAGGATAAGTACAAATAAGCCAAGACTGAAAAGGCTGGAATAAATACATAACTCTTCAATGCCCAGAGATCAGTGAGCATCCACAAGCATCAAGAACATCCAGGAAATCATGACCTCACCAAAGTAAGGCACCAGTGACCAATCCTGGAGTGATGGAGATATGAGAACTTTTAGACAGAGAATTAAAAAATAGCTGTTTTAAGGAAATTCAATGAACTTCAAGATAACATAGAGGAGGAATTCAGAATTCTATCGAAAAATGTAACAAAATGTTGAAATAATTTTTGAATATCAAGCAGAAAATATGGAACTGAAAAATTCATTTCACAAACAAAAATGCATAAGTCAACAGCAGAATTGATCGAGCAGAAGAAATAATTAGTGAGCTTGAAGGCAGCCTATATGAAAATGCACAGTGAGAAGAAAAAAAGAATGAAGTACACCTAAAATATCTACAAAGGAGCCTCAAAAAGGTAAATGTAAGAGTTATTGGCCTTACAGAGGAGGCAGAGAGATCAAAGTAGAAAGTTTATTCAAAGAAATAGTAATGAGAACTTTTCTAATCTAGAAAAAGATATAATATACAGGCACAAAAAGGTCATAAAATACTAAGCCAATTGAACTAAAAGTAAGACTGCCTCAAGGCACTTAATAATCCAACTCTCAAGGGACAAGGATAAATGAAAGAGCATAAAAGAAGTAAGAAAAAAGAAACAAATAATGTATAAAGGATCTCCAATATGTCTGGCAGCAGACTTCTCAGCAGAAAACTTCTAGGGCAGGAGAGAGAAGCGTGACATATTTAAAGTACTGAAGAAAAAAACTTTCATCCTAGAATAATATATCCAGCAAAAATATCCTTCAAACATGAAGGAGAAATAAAGATCCCAAGCAAACAAAAGCTGAGGGATTTCATCAACACCAGACCTGTCCTCTGAGAAATGCTAAATGGAGTTCATCAGTCTGAAGGGAAAGGGCATTAACAAGCAAGAAGAAATCATCTCAAAATATAAAATTCACCATTAATAGTAAGTACACAGACAAATATAGAATAATCTAACACTGTAATTTTGGTATGTAAATCACTCATATCTTGAGTAGGAAGACTAAAAGACAAATCTATCAAAAATAATAACCAATAATATTCTAAAAGGCAGTTTAAAATGATATAAATAGAAACATCAAAAAACTAAAAAATCAGGAATAATGGAGTTAAAGTGTAGAATGTTGTCAGTTTTCTATTTGCTTGCTTGTTTTGGTCTCTTTTTTTATAATAGAGTCAAGTTGTCAGCACTTTAAAATAATTGGTTATAAGATGTTATTTGCAAGACTCATAGTAGCCTCAAACCAAAACACATCCACAAAAAATAAAAAGCAATAAATTAAAACATATGATTAGAGAGAATCACTTTTACACAAAGAAAGACAGGAATAAAGAAAGAAAGAAAGAAAGAAATAGAGGACCACAACACAACTACAAAAAAAAATGGCATTAGTAGGTTCTTACTATCAAAAATAATAGGCATTCATATACGCCAACAACAATCTCATTGAGAACCAAATCAAAGACTCAATTCCCTTCACAATAGCAACAAAGAAATTAAAGTACCTAGGAATATATTTAACCAAAGAGGTAAAAGACCTCTACAGGGAGAACTATGAAACACTGAGGAAGGAAATAGCAGAGGATGTAAACAGATGGAAATCCATACCATGCTCGTGGATCGGCAGGCTCAATATCATCAAAATGTCTATACTACCCAAACTGATCTACAGATTCAATGCAATACCCATTAAAATCCCATCAGCATTCTTCACAAATATAGAAAAAATAATTTTATGCTTCGTATGGAACCAAAGAAGACCCCGAATATCAAGAGCAATTCTAGGCAACAAAAACAAAATGGGAGGCATTAATATGCCAGATATCAAACTATACTACAAAGCTGTAGTAATTAAAACAATATGGTATTGGCACAAAAACAGGAATATAGACCAGTGGAACAGATGTGAGAATCCTGATATAAAACCATCCTCATATAGCCATCTCATCTTTGACAAAGCAGACACAAACATACACTGGGGAAAAGAATCTCTCTTCAATAAATGGTGCTGGGAAAACTGGATAGCCACCTGCAGAAGGCTAAAGCAGGACCCACACCTTTCACCTCTCACAAAAACTAACTCACGCTGGATAACAGACTTAAACCTAAGATATGAAACTATTAGAACTCTAGAGGAAAAAGTTGGAAACACTCTCCTAGACATCGGCCTGGGCAAAGAGTTTATGAAGAAGTCCCCAAAGGCAATCACAGCAGCAACAAAAATAAATAAATGGGACATGATCAAATTACAAAGCTTCTGCACAGCCAAAGAAATAGTCATGAAAGTAAACAGACAACCTACAGAATGGGAGAAAATTTTTGCATCCTATGCATCCGATAAGGGACTGATAACTAGAATATACTTAGAACTCACGAAAATCAGGAAGAAAAAATCAAATAACCCCATTAAAAAGTGGGCAAAGGACTTGAACAGAAATTTTTCTAAAGAAGACAGAAGAATGGCCAACAAACATATGAAGAAATGCTCAACATCTCTAATCATCAGGGAAATGCAAATCAAAACCACAATGAGATATCACTTAACCCCAGTGAGAATGGCCTTTATCAAAAAATCTCCAAACAATAAATGCTGGCGTGGTTGCGGAGAGAGAGGAACACTCCTACACTGCTGGTGGGACTGCAAACTAGTTCAACCTCTGTGGAAAGCAATATGGAGATACCTTAAAGCGATACAAGTGAATCTACCATTTGATCCAGCAATCCCATTGCTGGGCATCTACCCAAATGATCCAGTGACACTCTACAAAAAAGACACCTGCACTCGAATGTTTATAGCAGCACAATTCATAATTGCAAGGCTGTGGAAACAGCCCAAGTGCCCATCAATCCAAGAATGGATTAATAAAATGTGGTATATGTATACCATGGAGTACTATTCAGCTCTAAGAAACAATGGTGATATAGCACATCTTATATTTTCCTGGTTAGAGCTGGAACCCATACTACTAAGTGAAGTATCCCAAGAATGGAAAAACAAGCACCAGATATATTCTCCAGCAAACTGGTATTAACTGAGTAGTACCTAAGTGGACACATAGGTACTACAGTAATAGGGTATTGGGGAGGTGGGAGGGGGGAGGGGGGCGGGTATATACAAACATAACGAGTGAGATGTGCACCATCTGGGGGATGGTCATGATGGAGACTCAGACTTTTGGGGGGAGGGGGGAAATGGGCATTTATTGAAACCTTAAAATCTGTACCCCCATAATATGCCAAAATAAAAAAAATAATAATAATACTGAATGTAAATGGACTAAACTCGCCAATAAAAGACACAGAGTGACTGAATGAACAAAAAAAGAAGACCCGAATATATGCAGCCTAAAAGAAATTCACTTCACGTGTAAAGACACATATGTACTAAAAATAAAGGGACATAAAAAAAAGATAATCCATGCAAACGGAAATGGAAAAAGAGAAAGAGTAGCTATACTTACATCAGGTAAAATAGATTTCAAGACAAAAACTGCAAAAAGAGACAAAGAAGGTCATTATATAATAATAAAGAGGTCAATTCAGCAAGAAAATATAATGATTCTAAATATAATATAACCCAACACTGGAACACTCAGATATATAAAGTAAATATTATTAGAGCTAAAGGGAATGATAGACACCATATAATAATAGCTGAAGACCTCAACATCCCACCTTCAGCATTGAATGGATCATCCATACAGAAAATCAACAAAGAAACATCAGAATTAACTTGAAATTATGAAAGTACTGAAAGAAAACATTTGGGAAACTCTCTAGGACATTGGTCAGGGCAAAGATTTCTTCAGTGATAGCTTAAAAGCACAGGAAACCAAAGCAAAAATGGATAAATGGGATCACAGCAAGCAAAAAGCTTGCACAGCAAAGGAAACAATCAAAAAAGTAAGGAGAGAACTCACAGAATGAAAGAAAATATTTGCAAATTTCCCATCTGACAAAGATAATAACTAGAATAAATAAGTAGCTCAAACAACTCAATAAGAAAAATTCAAACAATCCAACTAGAAAATTAGCAAAAGATCTAAATAGACATTTCTCAAAAGGAGACATACAAATGGCCAATAAGTATATGAAAAAATGTTCAACATCACTAATCATCAGAGAAATGCAACTCAAAACTACTATTATCTCACCTCAGTTGAAACGGCTTTTATCAAAACAACAGGCAATAACAAATGCTGGTGAGCATGTGAGGAAAAGCAAACCCTCATTCATTGTTGGCCAGATTAGTACAGCCACTATGGAGAATAGCATGGAAGTTCCTTTAAAAATTAAAAATAGCACTACCATATGATCCAGCAATCCCACTACTAGGTATATATCCAAAGAACAGAAATCAATTTATTGAAAAGATACCTGCACTCCTATGTTTCTTACAGCACTATTCACAATAGCCAAGATTTGGAATCAACCTAAGTGTCCTACAATGGATGCACAGATAAAGAAAATGTGGTACACATACACAGTGGAATATTATTCAGCCATATAAAGGAATGAAATCCTGCCATTTGCAGCAACATAGATAGAATTGGAAGACATGTTAACAGAAATATACCAGACAAAGACAAATTTCACGTGTTCTCACTCATATGTGAGAGTTTAAAACAACTGAACTCATGGAGATGGAGAGCAGAATGATGGTTACCAGAGGCTGGGAAGGGTAGTGGGGAGGGGAGAATAAAGTGGGGATGGCTAATGGATACAAAACTACAGTTAGATAAAATGAATAAGATATAGTATTTGATAGCACAACAGGGTGACTACAGACAACAATAATTTATTGTATACTATAAAATAACTAAAAGAGTGGAATTGAAATGCTCCTAACATAAAGAAATGATAAATGCTTGAGGTGATGGATACTGCAATTACCCTGATTTGATCATTATACATTGTACCCTTGTATCAAATGATCGCATGTCCCCCATAAATACATACACCTATTATGTACTCATAACAATAATAAAATTTTTAAAAAAGTTAGTTTGTAAAGAATGGAAAAATCTTGTCCTCACCTGAGTAAAAATTATGTGTATTAATGAGAAAAATGAGAAAAAAATAGAGTAAATTGTAAAAAAATTATTCCTTGAAAGATATCAGAAGTCAAGCCAGAAGAAGAGCAATGATAAAGATTCGTGAGAATTAAAGAAGAAAATCTGAAATAACTGGGAAGGGCTCTTAAATAATGATATAAACATTTTTACATATGACTTTAGAAATTACAGTACTATATTATTATATCATTTAATCCTCATAACAAGAAATGAAAGGTATTATTACCTCATTTTATTTAAGAGGCTGTTTTAGAGAGGTCTAACAGCTAGTTAACAGTCACACAGCTAGGAAATGATAATCAGCATTTTAACCCAGATTCCAAGTCTGCTGTCCCTCCACTAGATCACGAATAACCTACTTCTTTATACCAATGTATGGACTCCACATAGTAAAATTAAACCTAAAATTTCAACAAAAGCAAGTAAATGTATCTTGACATTTTTCATCAATATCTGGCATGATAGAACTCAGAGAAAATGTTAATAAAAGAATAAAACATGTTTAAAAACATAAAGTAATTTAAAGATGAGGAAGATTATAAAACATGTCTCCTAGAAAGGAAGCATTTAAAAATCTGTAGGCCTTGAGGTATGAAGGAAAAAAGCTGAATAAATAAAATGATAATGATGTTGACATGTATAATACAGATCAAATGAGAGATCGGCGTATTTCCTATACAGATCACAAACTAACTTAGGCTAGTTTTGGGGGAGTCCATTTCTTAGACGCATCCTTGACTACAAATAAAAATGTCTTGACTAGTTTCACCGATAATATTTTTCAAAAGATAGAGTATGAAACTTAGTAGATTGCTATTCCCAAGTTAATTTAGGCTAGCAAAGAATAATTATAATAACAAGTAACAAGGAATTGTTGTAAACTTTTGAAAGGGAGCAACTAAGGGACTTAAGATACAGAAGGAAAAGTAAGGTAAGGCTGAGTATAGAAATAAAAATACTACAGACTTATGGAAAGCAATAAGTTTTAGAAAAGAATCAGATATTCTTTGGCCAAAGACTCTAAAATTAAAAAAAAAATCAGGAAATAATAAAATAAAATTCTGACAATAACTATCTCCTACAGATACAGTGGCTGGTGGTGCAGAATCACAGTGAGTGTCCAGATGAATTCAGATGTGTTAAAGGATATTTATAAACAGATGGAAAGAAAGACATGCAATCGAGTATGATAGAATAATATTAGGAATACTACAGTCCAAAATAAACTAGGTTCCAGAAAAATACTAAGAACAAAAGGAGATTTGGAATTATGCCCAGAGCAAGAAGACAATGAAGGAAGATGTAGGTCTCCTCTTTAGATGAATATTAAATTTCAAAGGAAGGAGAAACTATGGAATTCTTATTTTGCTTTCATCTTCTCAATCAAGAAGAATAAAATTTAGACAAGAAAGAATAGAACACATATTGGAAAAGGGAAATAAAATCTAAATAGAAGAGATGACAGCACTATCTCATTCTGTTAAATCATCTCAGCGTTATGGTCTTGTTTCCAACATTTCCTTCCAGCGCTGAATTTTATTCTGTTATTTGAAAATTGAAAGAGATGTTTTCAAGCTCAAAGTAAGAAAGGATCTCGTGTCTACCTCATCTAGAGCCTTTATTACTAAAAATGTCACACAGCCTTGCTCTCTGGCTAAAGCTGATTAGACTGAGGATGTGACTTTGGACAAGTATGCCAATCCACCTGACGGAAAACAAAGTGGCTTGAAGCAAAATTATTTGAGCTAAACCAATCAGATGCTTTCAGAATATTAATGTGGAAATATAGAAATGGAAATAACCAAGCCATTATCGATGGCTATAAAGCTTAAAGAATTTCTATAAACAGGAGTCCAGAAATAGAATCAAGGCCCTGAAGGGAGTCATGGAAAACAGAACAAATGAGGAATATAAATTGTACAAGCAGAGGCTCTAAAGTCAAAAAAAGATACACAGACCTTAGGACATGTATAAGTCATAACTAGTGACAGAAAAGATCAGCTTCCAGGAGAAAGCTACAATCTTGGTGGTAAAGCCCTACTGGAAAGATCAACAGACCTCTACTGCTAAGGTATTTAGAGCAGTGTTATGTCCTCTAAGACTATGAACTGCTTAAATTCCTAAGGAATCCATGCTTTTCCATCAGCTCTGTCCTTACAAAAACTTCTCATACCCAAAACGAATGAGGACGTAGATACGTATGTATAGATACGTATGTATGACAGTTCTAGACCCAGAAATTCTGTGTTGGAGAGTGTTTAGGATTTAAAGAAAATTCTAAAATTTCAATTTTTTAAAGGGTGTTTAATCTGCCCTAGGCAGGAGACTTTATTGATTAATGATGTGGGCCATGGAATTTAGTCATACCAGAATTCCAACCCTTGATTCTGCATAGACTTAATTTCAACATTTGAAACTCAAGAACTTTGTTTTCTTACTGCTCTATACAGAATCATCTTGTCCAGAGAAGAATGTTTAGCACATAGTAGAGCCCACAAACATTGGGGAATGAATGCATAAAATTAGATAAGTTACAAAATTTATCTTAGCCTGTTTCCTTAAATATGAAATTACACTGACCTACCTTAGAGTACTGTTGTGAAGATTAAATGAAGTAAACCTTTAGTACCTCACCTAGCGTGATCAGCACTGGATAAGTATGCTGATTATTGTCATCTTGTTTTGTATATATTTTCAGCTGGTTCATAATGTTTTTGCTTTGTACAGTACTCCAGTATTCTTAAAATTGGGTGTAAAATATCAGTATATAATTCTAATACTTTTAAATGTTTTTACATCAATCAGGAATCATATGTGTAAAATAATGGGATTTTTGAGCTTTGACTCTTTTCTTGACAAGTTTTCATGATCCACAAAAATTACTCAATTCATGATTGAAGTAATTGAATCAAATGTGCTGTTAAAATTGGAGGCAAGTGTGTGATATCCTTAATGGCCCCCCAAATCCCTCCAGTAAACAAGTGTCAGAGGTAGCACAAAGTAAACAGCAAGCTATTGAAAGATATGTGTTGAGGACCGGGCGCAGTGGCTCATGCCTGTAGTCCTAGCACTCTGGGAGGCCGAGGTGGGAGGATTGTTCAAGGTCATGAGTTCGAAACCAACCTGAGCAAGAGCGAGACCCCATCTCTACTATAAATAGAAAGAAATTAATTGGCCAACTAATATATATAGAAAAAATTAGCCGGGCATGGTGGTGCATGCCTGTAGTCCCACCTACTTGGGAGGCCGAGGCAGGAGGATTGCTTGAGTCAAGGAGTTTGAGGTTGCTGTGAGCTAGGCTGACTCACTCTAGCCTGGGCAACAAAGCGAGACTGTCTCAAAAAAAAAAAAAAAAAGAAAGGAAGATAAGTGTTGGGAAGGTGGGGTTAGGAATTGCTATTCTTTTTTTAACCATAGCCTCTATAGTTGTGCAAATATTACATATTTGAACATATGAGTTCCAAGTTACATTTGACAGAAACTTAAACATATACTGTTTGTTAAAACTCTTAATTATGATATTTTTAATCAATAAATTAAAACACTAAATTTTTCCACATTTTCCATTAGAAGGCATCTTTTAAGTTACATTGGTGTTACGTCTGATTATATTCTAGATTCTTTAGCTAGAGAGAAAACACTCAGTTCATAACAAGTGAATGTGAATTGCCCTTAGAAACTTTGTTGAAAAATCACACTGTTTAGGAGATTATGCTAATTAGGAGATTATGATAATAAAAGATTATGATAATAAAATGACCTCCATACATAGCATAAAAGAAATATACAGGCCAACAAAGTTCTGAAATGGGACATTTCCCTCCAGCTAACAGAAAGAGTGTAAATAAGTGCCAAATTCAGTAAGAATAATAAACCATAACTATTAGAATGTGTTTGGACACTATCACTGTTTAAATTGCTTAAAGATCCATTTAAAGTTTTTGGATGAAGCTAAATATGATTAATCTTTATAATTTATAAATCTACATATATTTATTTTAATTGCCATTAGTATTATAAATTTTGTCCTCTTGCTAGTTAAAAATTTCCAGGCTTACGCTTAGAGTAAATTAAGTCTACTTTGGCAAAGTTAGATGAGACATTTAGGCGTAAGGATTACAGATGTTAGGAAAAGATGGAAGATTGAACACATCCATCTACTTTCCCTACATTCCTAAACTCCATCAAAAAACAGCAGGGAAGGAATTTTTAACGGGAAAAACCAGCAACAAAAAAGAAGAAATGGAAAGGAGAAAACATCCAGAAAGCAATAGACCAATACGTGACTTAGCCAACCTGAAAAAGTTTAATTAAAAGCCTGCAGTGGGAGAAGATGGAAACTAACTCTATACCATAGAATCTCTCTTATGTACTCGCTATTTTGTAGTAATGATAACCCTTCCTTATGATTATTGCTTTACTTGCCTGCCTCCCACACTGGGCTGTAAGCCCCACACCATAGGGAACAGGTTTATTTTTCTTTGTGTCCCCAGTGCCTGGCCACTGCTTGTTCAACACAAAGTAAGAGCTCAATACATGTTTATGAGACTAATGAATACAACAACTCATTTCATTGTAATTAATAAATACTCATATAATCTGTTTCACCTACTCAACGTATATAAGCTGATTACTCATAAAATCCACATTCTATGAGGCAGCCTTGAACCAACGACCTCACTGAAAAAGTTTAATTTCTGAAGACAGCAATTACGCTTTAAGTAAGCTTCCCCTAGCAAAGGGTAGGCAATCAGTAAATTGTTAAATAAAAGCTCATTTTTTTGAATGGCACATGGAAAAAAGTGAAAAGACCAACATAAGGAAAGGAAGAAAAACTAGAGAAGATACAATAAAACAAAGGGAAAATATAATTAAGCAGAGATCACTAACATTACTAAAGACTGTATCAAACTTTTTCATGAACTTTGTTGCCAAAAATAATAAGAAATAGCAGAGATTTTAATACACATACTAAAAAAAGGAGAAGAAAATAGCTGTTTGGTGGCTGTGTGCAGTGGCTCACTCTGGTAATCCTAGCACTTTGGGAGGCCAAGAAGGGAGGATACCTTGAGCCCAGGAGTTCAAGACCAGCCTGAGAAACATGGAGGAACCCTGTCTCTACAAAAAATAAAATTAAAACTACAGCCAGTTGTGGTGGCACACATCTGTAGTCCTAGCTACTTGGGAGGCTGAGGCAAGAATATTGCTTGAGCCCAGGATTTTGAAGTTGCAGTGAGCTATGATGACGCGACTGCACTCTAGCCCAGGCGATTGAGTGAGAGTCGCTGTCTCAAAACAAACAAACAAACAAACAAACAAAACAGCTGTTTGGTGAATTTAAGAAAAAAAAAATGGACCATGCCAAATGAGGTTGCTGAGCAGGATAATTATTATAGCTGGATCAAGAAAAACTTCTTAATCAGAAAAAATTGTAATTTTTTTTCTTTTAGAAAATGGCAAATGAGTTTCTGAGAATGGATATCAGTTCATGCTGGAAAGAGATTTTTTTTGTCAAATAACCTAAAAATAGGTGGACAAAGATTATATGATGTTATTTTATATTTCATTTTTATTTTGTTTGTTTTTGCCCTACTATTAAGGAATAGGCTTTGTTAATTCTCTTATGTCAATCCTATTACCTGCTCAGAGCTATTTCTGCAAGGGTCATCAATATCCAGGGATCTTAAATTTGAGCTTAAGCTTGCCTGAGTTCAGAGGAGTTCAGTAGACAGGGGTTCTCATTCACTGGGCATAATCACGGACACCAGGCGCAGAGACCCAAACTGTGAGTCCACAAGTCTTCCTGATAATATAATCTTTAAATTTTTACCTCAGGGGAAAGAATAATAATTTCATTGTTTATGCATTATTTTGTTCTTTTAAAATAACATAAAGTGCTGATTTCACTACTATAAAGACAAATACTATGTATGTTGGTCTCTTAAAATGATTTTGCACTAGTCATCTCACTAATAAAAATTCAGAGTAAATATGCAATTTGAGTCTGATATTCTAGACAGTTAAAATAAGACCCTGAATAAAGAATTAATTTTGAAATTCTAAATTTCCTCTGAGTTAAGGGATAACTGAAGGGAAGAAATGCTAACTCCTTGTCCTTTGTGTTTGAGGATTTGGCTCCCAAGCTATGCAAGGGAGTGCAGTACCTGCCCCTTATTCAAGGGAGATATGTTCCAAGACCCAAGTGCATGCCTGAAACAGCAGATATACTTTATTTTTTCCTATACATACACACCTATGATAAAGTTTAAATTATAAACTAGTCCCAATGAGAGATTAACAACAACTAATAATAAAACAGAACAATTATAACAATATGCCAGCCTCACTAATACTGAGCTTTGGGACCATTATTAAGTAAATAAGGGTAACTTGAACACAAGCACTGCAATACCACGAAGCAAAATGGTGAGATTTCATCACACTACTCAGAACAACACAAAATTTAGAACTTATAAATTGCTTATATCTGGAATTTTCCATTTAAGATTTTTGCAGCAAGGTTGATCTGAGGGTAACTGAAACCACGAAAAGCAAAACCTATGTTAAGAGGGGACTATTATATTACATTCAGTGCTAAGACATTCTCAGATCTCTGAATCAGACACTTAACCAGTTGTATGTTTGGGAGTTTTTGCTTAATAATACATTTTTTGTTGTTTTTTTGTTGTTGGTTTTTAGTCTTTAAAATGGGGATAATAATTACTGTTTCCAAGGGTTACTTTAAAAATTTAATGAGACAGAAGGAATGTTTTTAAAAGAAAAGGATACTGACAGTTTGTTGATATTTGTTAAATTAGGTGAAAATTTTCTTTCAATTGGTTTTATCTCTCTTGTATTTTGTTCCCATGGAGGTGATTTTTATTACTATTAACCTTTACAGTTTGCATCATGAAAATGAGTACAGTAAGAGTTTTCAATTGTTTTGAAATGGAGTATTTTTATTAACTGCAAAAATAGCTTTTAACTATAGCATCTATTTTAAATATATATATACATATATACATAGAGAGAGAGAGAGAGACAGAGACAGAGAGAGAGAGACAGAGAGAGAGAGGCCATTATACATGCTACTTAGAATCCCTTAACATTAAAGCTAGAAAAAACTTTAGAGATTATCTAATTCATCATGGCAATTTTTGTCTAAATATTGTTTGTAAACTAGATTGAATATTATATAAGTTTTTGTCAAAATATATATGAAACTTTCAGGATAATGTCTGTAATGGAATTCAAACAATATGTTCTGGGATAGTGTATTTACAAGATAAAGAGATACTCAAAAAACATAGCTGATCTGAACTTCCTTGAGGATTCTGGTACTTCCATTTTCTCCAGAACAAGTAAGAGAGTATCTGTATGTTGTAACAGAAAACCTGGGTAGGTTGTCTTTTCACTAGGAGCAAGAATTCAGTTATAATTTTGGAAGCTCATATTTTCTCAGAATAAATGTTTTTACTGATGATACAGGTGGACAAAAAGGAAATTGCTATTTGCTATGCATTCCTGACACACAAATTGTTTAAAAGGCTCCCTACATCCCCCGCCTGCCCAGTCCCGTTTGTGGAAAAAGCAAAACTATTTGAGTAGGGTAGAAAGTGAGAAAGCATTACATCTGTTCCGCTGTATCTTACATCACAGTTTCTATCACAGTTTTTCTATCAAAGTTGCTATGAACTTAGATACTTGAGGAAAAATGTAATGCAAACTAAGGAATGTTTTCAGTAACATCAAGATGTGTGTTTTATATGAAAAAGAAAGCAAACCAACATCTGCCGAGTGCCGACCACTTTCTTATTTGTTACAGCCATTTTGAGGACCATGTGTCCTGGATTCCATTCGTTCTTCTGGGGATTTATTTTTAAAGAAAACTTTGATCATGATACCACAAAATGTAAACGTTGACCTATCCAAAACCAACAACTAGAATAAATAAAGGCAGCAATAGAAATCCTGAGCATCACAATACCACCATCTCTGCAAAGCCCTACACCATTAAGAGAACCAAAATTCAGAAAAGATACATTAATATAAAAGCATTATGACATAAATGCAAACAAGAAAATCTAACAGGAAATCACTCAGTATTTGCAAAATCATGGGTAGAAAAGCCAATTTACTGAAGAACAAGCATGTTACATTCGAATTAAATCATCACTCCCATTTCCTCACTTAGGAATACATTTCAGAAAATCTTTTTTACCATTGTTTTAAAGGCGATTTCACGTACATTTTATTTGCCTGTATTTCATTACTCCAAATTAGGCTGCTCTTTATTTTGTATGTTCTTAAATGCCTTATGGCAAATAGATATTACTAGGAGTAAATCAAAGTATAACAATAAAGTACCTTAGTAATGAGATAGGAGAATATAAAATAGTTTTGAGATAAAGTGTACAATATGTGTGTGTGTCAGACACACACACACACACACACACGTGCATACACATTCTTTGGGAAGGGAAGATAATTAGGCATAAGCCATGCATACCTGTAGTATTTCTGAAATGAAATTTAGATTAGTTTGAGTCTATTCATTATTAATTTTAAATATTTGGTTTTAGTATTTTTAATTTTTAATTATTTACTAATTATCAAGTCTTTGCTCAATACCTATTAAGTGCCTCATACAAAATATTACACGATTTATATAATTTCACTCATTTAATCCCCATACGACCTTTTGAAGTAGACACAATTATTACTCTAATTTTACAGATCAGAAAACTAAAGCATATGCCGGCTGGGGGGCGGTAAAGCCCCAACTAATGGAAGCAGAACGCACTGTATGGGGGAGGGACATGCGCAGCCCTGGCTTGGGCGGGGCAAACACATTACATGTAACCAAAATATTTGTTCTCCCATAATATCCTGAATAACAAACAAAAAATAAAAAGGAAAAAAAAAAGAAAAGAAAACTAAAGCACAGAGGGTATTAGTGATTTGCCCCAGGTCACACAGACAGTGATTGGCAGAGCTAAACATGAACACAAGTGTTTAAGTGCGAATCATTATGCTATCCTGCCATGGGAAGCATTGTAATGCATAGTTCCTGTTGCAAGAAGCTTGGTTCCTCCTTTGAAGAAGAGAAGGCAAATATAAATAAATCAATTAGAGAATAATTAGAGAGATTAACTGATATACTATGAGGCATAGAACCCCCCTTTATTAATATTGAACCTAAGGACATATCTCCCTTAGCTAGCCATCACTCGATATCAAAGTCAATAAATAAAATAGGGGCATGGGATAGAAAAAGAGAAATTATGGCTTGGGTGAATAATTAGATCCACCTTTATGATTTGAGAGACAGTGGAGGTCTCCCAAAGCCCAGAAATATGTCCATGATCTGCCACAGTGCTGTCAGACCTACCTATGTGAAATTTCCACCACTAATAACTTATTTTAATAAGAAAGAAAAAGCAGAACTGCTTTCTAGAGGAGTCCTTTATGACATTGGGGAAGATATTCCTGGCAGAGGTTAAAACATCTCACATTAATATATTAGTATTGGTGAGCACATTAGCCTGGCTTA
Source organism: Microcebus murinus (assembly GCF_040939455.1). NCBI lineage: Eukaryota > Metazoa > Chordata > Mammalia > Primates > Cheirogaleidae > Microcebus > Microcebus murinus. Next base: position 11,147,717 of record NC_134126.1, read on the forward strand.
GTTGATCAGATTAGCTCACAGTCACCTTGGAAAACATAGGAAAGCAGAGACCTAAGGAGAGATGTATAGTTAGAGGTAGAAAAAGTTATGACATGAAGCCCTGCAAGGGTAAGCAGAATACAGTGTGACATCCTTGTGGAACACAGATTAAGACACAGAATCTAGGTTTCTAACAACAGTTAAAGTTAAGAAGAATGTCTATCAGTCTTGCCCACCTAGAAGTTTTGCTTGGTTTCAGCCATTTCACAGTATAGTGTGTGCCAGGTAGTGCCCTAAAGGTAGACAACTTACTAAATTCCACTTTAGTTGAGGGCATGGGTATATTCACACCTAATGGGTGCAGTGTGCACCATCTGGAGGATGGACTTGCTTGAAGCTCTGACTTGGGTGGGGAAAAGGCAATATATGTAACCTAAACAATTGTACCCCAGTAATATGCTGAAATAAAAATAATTAATTAATCAGTTAATTAATTAAAATGGAAAAAATAAAAATAAATTTTTAAAAAATTTCACTTCAGTACCTGATTCCCAGTCATTTATTTATGTCCTATGTTTAATCATATTCACTCACAATAATGCTATTTTTAGTACAGCACCTTTTCTGAAGCAGCTTCTCACTCCATTGGTTTCCAAAAGGGAATATATGCATCCATGTGTACAAAAGAAGGAAGATTGTTTATTTTAAATTTAACAACAGCAACAAAAACACAAAACTGTCTTACTATGAAAATTTCACATTGGAGCTACTTCAATGCTCTATGTTTTCTGCATTTTGCTTGCCCATGGAAAGATGTCAGGTGTGTCAAAGGTAGAGAGGTAATTTAATGGTTAGTGGTTTAACCTCTTTACTCTGTAGTTAGGGAAACCAATACCAGATTAAGGCATTGAAAACCTCTAATTACAATCTGCAAAGAGAAAAACTGAATGAATATGTATTTACCTGAACCTCAGCCCTCCTACATAAAATAGATTACTTCTATTGAGCATTTGCCTCTTATTTCTCAAGGGAAAATAATAGTTATTAAAATTCTTAAAGATAGGCCGGGCGCGGTGGCTCACGCCTGTAATCCTAGCACTCTGGGAGGCCGAGGCGGGCGGATTGCTCGAGGTTGGGAGTTCGAAACCATCCTGAGCGAGACCCCGTCTCTACTAAAAATAGAAAGAAATTAATTGACCAACTAAAAATATATATACAAAAAAATAGCCGGGCATGGTGGCACATGCCTGTAGTCCCAGCTACTTGGGAGGCTGAGGCAGGAGGATCGTTTGAGCCCAGGAGTTTGAGGTTGCTGTGAGCTAGGCTGACGCCATGGCACTCACTCTAGCCTGGGCAACAAAAGTGAGACTCTGTCTCAAAAAAAAATAAAATAAAAAAAAAAAAAAAAAAAAAAAATTCTTAAAGATATTCTTTCTCTGTGTGGAAAATATTGCTATACAATATATTTTTAGGTCTCCTACTAGCTATTTGATCTGACCTAGACTAAGGTGAGCACATATACTCTATCCTCAGTCTATGTATCAGTCTGCTGATTTACTTTTAGAATAATACCTTAGATTCTATTGCAGTTAGCATAGAACATCAATATTTTCCTTAGGACATAAAAACAACCCAGGAAAATGGCCAAGGAAATAACTGGCATTTGTATTATCTAACATAGAGGGGAATCCTGGCCTATATTTTTGTGAGATCTTCTGTGATATCCTAAGAGTTAATTTTAGGGATTGTCATCTCCCTAACTGCAATTCTAATGGGTAGGTTCCCTGAAAAAAGATCCAGAGGCTCCAAAGCTTTAGAAATTAAGGAAAAGGTAGACTATGGAGGCATAGAAATAGTGGACCCAGCATCTACATAGCTTAATTTATCCTTTACAAAAGTAAGAACCAGGAGCTATGGACTGAATGTTATCCTCCCCAAAATTCATACATTGAAACTCTAACCGCAAATGTGACTATATTTGGAGATAGGACCTTTACAGAAGTAATTAAGGTTGAATAAGGTCAAAGGGCATGGCCCTGACTCTCTAGGATTAATGTTCTTACAAGAAGAGACACCAGAAAGCTCACTTACTGTCTGCCATATGAAGGCACCGTGAGAAGCCAGCCGTCTGCAAGGCAGGAAGAGGGCCCCCACCAGAAACTGGCCCTGCTAGATCTTGTTCTGAGACTTTTAGACTCTGGAACAAGGAGGAAACAAAAAAATTTTTAAGCCACTTCAGCATCGGGCTGCTATTTACTTATAGCAGCCCAAGCAGACAAAGGAAACTTGTAACTGTTTATTTGTGACTTTTGACAAATAGAAAAGTGGCAGAAAGTTTGAGACACTGAAGTATTAGTTTTCAAACATAAGCCACACGCTCAGAAGATTTTTATATAAAACTTGGGCTAAATAATAAGAGGCCTAAGAATTAGACTTAATTTTAGAAATTTATCTTAAAGATTTATAAGGCCATAGAATTGTTACTTCAATTACATTTTAAAAATCAAATACCATTCTTTGAAGTATATGATTAATTTTTTTAATGGTTGATGTGAGTCTATGAGTGAAATATCTCACTTCACTGTACATATCACACAAAGCTCACAGTGTAACATTTCCATAATTTTGCCACACATGCAAGAGTAGTTTTATATGGAGCATTTCCTAATTTTTTAACATATATATAATTGATGCATATTGCCTATTAAACATGCTTTTTTTTTAATTTTTAGAGATAGGGTCTTACTCTGCTCAGTGCAGCATCAAACTCCTAGGCCCAAGTGAAGCAATCCTCCTGCCTAGCCTACTGAGTAGCTAGGACTACAGGTGCGTGCCATCACACCTGGCTATTTTGTTTAATTTTATTTTTCGTAGACACAAGATCTTGCTGTGTTTCATAGGCTGGTCTCAAATACCTGTTCTCAATTGATCCTCCCACCTTGGCCTCCCATTGATTTTATATATGACCTAGAGACACAAGACTGGTAATAAGTTCTCAATTCGCATGACTGTCAAGAATCAGCACAGGCCTGCTGTCTGTTGTCTTGACCTTCCAGAGTCAATACCAGTCACTTAGAATTAATTCAGTTAACTCGAAATAAACAGACTCTTCTATTACATTACTAATGAGATTTAATCCAAAGCAGAAATCTATCATTCAAATAAGTACTACCTCAAAGAATTTAGGAATATGATGACTAACTGATTTGTTATTTTCATATCCTTATCTTGATTTTAATGCAAATATAAAAAATTAGGTTGGCTTCTTTAGTTAATGCATGCCATATTATAGAAGCAGCAATGGTATAGTAGAAAAAGGAAGGATTTGGGAGATTTGAGAGTCAGAGATTTGAAACCTGGCTCTATCTTACCCATACCACCTCTGTGAGCTTCGTCAATTCACTGAATCTCTCAGAGCCTGACAATCCACATCTGAAAAACAAGGATAATAGTTTTGTGAGAATTAAAAATAGCATGTACAGAGCACCTGGCACATAGTAGGTTCTTTAAAATGTGTCGCTGTCATTTATGGAGTATTTACAATGTGTGAAACAATGATAAAAAAAAACAAGTAGGCCGGGCGCTGTGGCTCACGCCTGTAATCCTAGCTCTTGGGAGGCCGAGGCGGGCGGATTGCTCAAGGTCAGGAGTTCAAAACCAGCCTGAGCAAGAGCGAGACCCCGTCTCTACTATAAATAGAAAGAAATTAATTGGCCAACTGATATATATATATAAAATTAGCCGGGCATGGTGGCGCATGCCTGTAGTCCCAGCTACTCGGGAGGCTGAGGCAGAAGGATCACTGGAGCCCAGGAGTTTGAGGTTGCTGTGAGCTAGGCTGACGCCACGGCACTCACTCTAGCCTGGACAACAAAGCGAGACTCTGTCTCAAAAAAAAAAAAAAAAAAAAAAAAAAAAAAAAAAAAAACACGTAAAAAATTGATTCTCTTCAAATAACGTACAACCATGGAGAAAAACATGTAAACTTCAAAGGTATAAATTGTGGTGGAATCTAGGAGAAAAGTCAGTCTAGGGTATGGTGATGAGATGATCCCATTATTTAAAAATCCACCACCAAACTACAACAAATAAATTTGAAAGCAAAACACTTCTTAAGTAACACTGAGAATCCATAAGTCAATTCTAAAGTAGATATTCTGATTAGATTTTATCAACAGATTTGAAATGAGTAACAATTATTACTGTGTCAAGTGAACAAGGATAATGATGATAATGAAATGTTTAAGGGTAGATTTGGGCTTTTTAAGAGTCTTTTAAAACTAACATTTAAGAATTTTACTCTCTTCCTTTCTATTCTAGATCGCCACTATCATATGTGAATCAGAAACAACAAGCAGAACGATTTATACTCATCTCATTTTATTTCTTGGTAATTACTAACCCATAGTTGGGAGGTATTAGAGTTTGGAGGGAAAAGTTTGAGAAACGTATCCCATATAAGCTATTATTTTAAATTATCATTAAAAACCTAAATTAAGAAGAAAACAAAACCCTAACTTGATAAAATTATATTTTAAACTGTATTTCTTGCCAATATTAACTTTTTACTTTTACTTTTGAAGAACTTGGTAACACCCTTTTAAATGAACAATATTCTGTCAAAGATCATCCAAATACAATTTTTACTTAACACAGATTTTATTCATTGAAACAGTATTATAACTATTTAAAATAAAAAAAGAACATCACAAATGTTTATAATTATATAATTTGGAAAATACAGTAATTCTTTTGCACCACAGTAAATCTTGGTGAAGGTATCAATTTTTTCTGTCTTCTTGCTCTTTATCACCAATTTCTAATCACATATGTGCTCACTATCACCCAAAGCCTTATAATAATCCTATTATTATTTTAAACCTTTTAACCTAAAGTAGACATGGAATTTTTTTATCAACTAATAGTACCACTGCAAACCAAATGTTGTTCATATTTTTAAATGACACATATTATACTCATACACAGAAGATACATTTTTATTTTATCTAACAGATGCAGGGAGCAGTTACTATGTGTCAGGATCTAAGCACCTTAAAAATAATAATCCAATCACTTTTATGATGCTAATGTAAATTTTGAAGAAAATAAATTGAGATAATCAGAAAACCCCAGAGTGGGTTGGTGACGGGGGAAACTAACTGGAATGTAGATCAAATCTATCAATAACTAATCATACTCCACTTTTACCTTCCTCTAAAAGGCTTTAAGTAGTGCAAGTAAACATGCCCATAACTCAGCATTTTTCTTTCAATATGTTCTCTGCTTCCCTGGTAGTAAACAGTAGCAAATTTTGCCAATCTTTGTACTCTAACTCAAATGGAATTATTAGATAGGATGGATTCTGTTTTTTACTTAAACAGGCAACCCAGCTGATTTAAGTTTTAGTATTAATGAGCACCATAATGAAAGAGTTTTGTTATTCATGTAATTCAGAGCCCCCAGAGAAATGCATGACCCATAGTTTATTCTCAACGTATATTAATCCAGTCTATGACTCAGATTTGTCTTAAATAACTAGATTATTTTTCCTTGAAATTGGTAAAAGCCTTTCTGAAAAATAAAATCCCTTTTTCCCCATTAAATTGTGAACTAAGTAGGCAATAAGCAAGTTAAGAAGGAAGCTATGCTCTGTCTCTTCAGCATTTGAAATAAAATTATTTTTAGATTTTCTTAAACCCTGTGTATATTTATTGACAATAGTAGCTACCCTAAATTAACAATCTACTGTTGCAAAATAAAAGAGATTGATTTGAACAGCTACTTATCAGGAAACTGAACAGGTTGAAGTAAAAAAGGTTTAAGTAATAAAAGACAAACCATGAATTATATAAAATCCTTATGTCTATACATCTTTAATAACATGTGTTAAATTAATGTCCTTTTCCAATGCAGACAGAAACATTCTAAACACTTTATCATTTAGTGATAAATACATATATGTTTATATTAATATATGTATATATATCTTGGAATCTGTCATTGTTACCTCTTTTTTCATCTTACAGATTATATCAAATCAAATCCCTAAAATGGAAGAAGCCAAAAGCCAAAGTTTGGAGGAAGACTTTGAAGGACAGGCTACACATACAGGCAAGTAACACAGAAGGAAAAATAATTATTAAATTAAAATCAAATCTGGAAATAGGTAATGTTCTTATTGACACCATTTAAGTAGTGAGTTTTGTTATAGGCAATACCTTCATATGATTTGATGGAATAATCTAAAAAATATTTGAGTGGGCAAATTAATTTGAAATCAAATAGCTCTTAACACAGTTTTATTGAGATGTCAAAGAGTAAGAAAAATACTAATTATTGATCATTTCTCACTGCTCAACTATCACACTAGCTCTCAATTTGCACTATAATTAAGCCATTTTCCCCTCTCCTAATTCTTCTCCAATGTGGACTTTTACTGTAAATAATAGCAGAACAAAAGGTAAACAGTATTTAATTTTAATTTTTTTGAATCTAAATTAAAGGGAATGATAAAACATTCTTGAATCAAATGAGTTTCAATATTCCTTCAGAAAACCTAAGGCTTCATTTCATTTAGAGCTTGTTTTCTTAATCTGTTAAATTATGTATGGCTATCTATATGCCACTACTGAGAGCTTAAAAGTTAAATACTATGACTTAAATTTTTTAATTCAAGTTTCTTTTAACTTTTTTAAATCTTGTTTGACTAGTAATTCCCTCTCTCCTTTAACTTGGACCGAAGTCTTTAAATTAAGCCAGAAATGTGAATGCACACAAATACAAGAAAAAATGTGTGAGAATTCATTTTATAATAGTAATATCAGGGATATCTTTCTAAGCATGACACAAAATTAAAAATTTTTTTTTTAAAAAAACTGATAAATTCGGTTAAAGGAAGGAGGGAAAGAAGGATAGACAAAGGGAAGAATGGAGGGAGAGAAGAAGAGAACAAAGGAAGGAAATGTCTGATATCTGGCAAAAGTCACCAGGAGTAAAATTTTAAAAACATTTAACAAATTGGGGTAAAACATTTGTAACTCAATTGACAAAGGGTTAATTTCCTTAATACATATTAAGAAATTCTACAAATCAATAAGAAAAAAAAAAAACAACCAAATTGAACAATAGGCAAAAGATAGGAAAGACTGTTCACTGTGGTTGGGGTGTGCAGCTGTGGGGGGGGGGAGCTGAGAAAAAGACACATAAAGTTAAACTATAGCATTATTTTTGCACAGACTTGGTAAAAGTAAAAAAAGTTTAATAACATTTTTGGCACCCTCATGCATTGCTGATAGGAGTGTAAAGTGGTACAATCTACATTTGTAGAAAACAGGAGAAAAAAAGATTCTCTTTTCTAAGTATATAAGCACACACACATGCATATTTCATATATACATAAACTATATCTAAAAGACGAATACTATATAAGAAAATAAAAAACTTTGATTGCCTAAATATAATATAAATTTATAATAAAGTTATATTGAATTTACATATTATATATAATATAAATAAAATTATTAGGCAATATGGAGAAGAAAGAGGATACACTCACATATAGAATACAATATTAAAGGTATGGATATGGCTAAGTTTTAGTAAGGGATATACAGCTTAATAATGTATGCTTTCAAGAATTTAAGACCTTCTTCCAAGCACTGTTGTTAGTTATCAGGTCAACTGAATATCAGAATTCCAGTTGGATCATCCTTTATTTAATTAGCATTTCTTAAATCTGTAAATCTTATCCTTTCTATATTTCTGCATTTGTATTAGAATATTAGAAGAATTGGATGATTATGTAATGATTTTATTAAAGCTATTTTAGTTTTGTTGAGGTCAGGCCTCCTTTTCACTGGTTGTCTTTTGTGTACTATTGTTTCTCTGATAGTCCGAGTTTCCTTTATTAATAATATAGTGCCAATTTTAGTTTATTGCTGAAGTGTCTTTCTTATGTGATAAAAGTGCTACTTTTCTAAAATTCTAGTTTCTTCTCTATACTCCAGTTTTTTAATGTATTTAATATTTACCCCAAACTTTTGCCATTCGTTCAAAGTGCATAATTTATATTTCCATTAATGTAGATGTTTCAGAAAGATTATTTGCCAAAATCCATTTATAAATTAATGTAGGAGAACATTTTTAAGAGCAGAGCAGCCAGAAAGCTGTAGTCCAAACGACGTGTTTGTTTCTGATGCAGAAGATGACACCTATTCTCATGGCAACACTTACACAAATTGCAACACTATTGTGCAAATAGTCCTTCTGAAAATAAATATGGAAACAGTTCATTTTTAATTTTATTCCAGGACCCAAAGGAGTAATAAGTGATTGGAGAAAGTTTAAATTAGAGAGTGAAGATAGCGATTCAATCCCACCTAGCAAGAAGGAGATTCTCAGGCAAATGTCTTCTCCTCAGAGTAGAGATGACAAAGATTCAAAAGAAAGAATCAGCAGGAAGGTAAGATAAAAAATCAATAACAAATAATTTACAATGTGTTTTCTAATCTACACGACTCTAAAGGATCACTTTACAAAATAGATTGATTGCAGCATTGTTTATACTGGCAAAAAAAAAAAAAAGGAAATGTAAAGAATGCCTATCCAACTTTTCCATACTAAGAAATACATGCAGCTATGAAAAGAATTAGTTACAAATATATGAGTTGACCTAGAGGTAATTTCACAATATGAAAAAGCAGAATACAGACAATTTTAAATTGTATGATCCGATTCTCTAGAACAAAAAAGATACCTTTGTATATGTTCTTATGATTATGAGCCTATGAGTTTGTATATACAAAAGTACAGAAAGACACTCACCAAGTTGACAATATTGGTAATTTGAAAGGATGAGATTGGTTGGGAGAAGACAAGGAGGAAGAAGGCGAGAAAAATAAGCCACAACTTTTAAAAAAAAGATATCCACAAATTTTTAAAAAGCAGCATTTTTATTTGAGTTATATAATATGTATGTCTACATGCATAAAGAGATATATTAAAAAATCATCTCTAAAAGGTTAATGGAGATAATCTCAGAGTATTAGGGTGGTGAAATTCCATATTAATTACTTTCCTCCCTTAGCTTTTAGGTCATTTTTAAATCATCACAATTAGTATGTATAATTTATATAACAATAATAAAAATGATAATAATATAAGAAATCATAAAGTAATTTTTATTGTGAGGAAAAATCACGTTAGTAGATTATTTATTCACAAGCTAGTGAATATGAGTTGTTGTATACAGATTTTTCAACAATGATCAGAAATATGCCTTGATCCCAGGCTTCTGACCATTGTACAAATCTGCAATTCTAAAATTTGGGGAAGGGAGAGGTTGGTTCCTTCACTGAGTCACTATATAATGTAAGACAACCAAATTTCCCCATCTGAGGAATTGTAACAAAACTCCCCCATTTGTTTTGAAGAGATGTGAAGAGAAAATAAATGTAAAAGTGGTATGAAACATGTAAAATACTACACAAATGTGACACATTATAATTGTTAAAAGTTTTGTACAATGGTTAAGCTTTAGAAATGTATCTGAATGCCTAAATATCTAGATGCCTGAATATGCAAAAGAAACAAGTTCTCATATGAATGCTCAAATGCATCTTTAAATCAATATTTGTATGGTTTGGTCTGTAAAATTAACAAAAATATGGTAGCAATTTAAGAATTATACAAAACATAAAACAATTCTTAGATTTAAGACAAACTAAATGGGATAATAAGCTTAAGATAGAAAAAATAAATAAGAAAATTATATGAGGATATTAGGAAAACAAAAGAAACAGAAACAAAAGAAAGAAGTAATGAAAGTATCAGATATTTATACTTAACCTGAATCACAGTATCTTCTTTTGTAAAATTACACTAATAATACCTACCCTCAGAGGTTATTTGTGATGATTAACTAACATGAAATATGTAAAGTGCCTAAGACATGGTAGATTTTCCATGAACGTTCATTTCTTGCCTTCTCAATTCTCCTCTACTTTAAAAATTGACAGTGGTTGCTATTTGACAGGTTACATGATGATAAGGCAGCAGTAGATGATCCTACTTGGGACCATCTAACTTCCGTGGCTTCGGGCTGCCCTATGTCTATCTATCACACCATGTCCCAATGCTGCCTGGTGTCTTTTTTCTTTGTTTTGTTTGGGGGAATGAGTGCTTAATATTCTACTGAATACAATAATAATGGAGTAGCTGTTATGAAAGTCTGTGCAGGTAATTTTATTAAAAAATGGCTGTTTTGGGAAATGAAACTTAGGTTTTTTCTCATTTTGGCCTAAATCAGAGAGTAACAATAACCTGGAGGGCTTGCAAAAATATGGCTTACTCAGACTCACCTTTATAGGTTCTGATTCAGTAGATCTGGGGTAGTACCCAAATATTTGCATTTTCAAGAAGTTCCCCAGTGATGCTGATGCTGCTGGTCCATCAGTTAACCTCTTGGCTCATGTGATGAACTCTAAATAGTAGCAAAAGCTGTCTTGCTTGAATTCCACCCTATATATTCTAAAAAAAAAAAAAATCATTAAGTTTTAAGATATAATCCTTTTAACAGCTTTTGTGAAGGGGACACTAATGTCCAGAGGCATTTGTGGTAGACACATTTAAATGTGTGTGTGTGTGTGTGTGTGTGTGTGTGTATTTTCCTTTATGGTGAAACCCCAGAGCAGAACTTGTTGGGGTTTTATTCCCACTCAAATTAGTGCACAGTTAATTGACATATTTCTGCCTGAGACTGTGTGCATATCATGGCTCCCCTATATTCAGCAATAGTTATATATGCATTTAATCATGGAATAATTATTGAACTCCTGTTATGTGCCAGACATTATGGCAAATGTTAAAGCTAGAATGATGAATGAGACAAATAAAATTCCTGCCCGTGTAAAACATACCAGTTAGAAAAACTAATATTAAACAATTAAACAAATAAATATATAACACAAGGTCAGGTAGTATTTACTGCTATGAAGAAGATAAACCAGTATAAAGAATTGAGATGAGGGCTCTTTTAGATAAAGTTATCAAGGAAGGTGACATTTGAACAAAAAGCTTCCATGAGGTGAAAGAAAGGTCACATCAGGAGTAAAGGCTAGATGGTCCAGTGGGAGAAAACAGCAAAAGCAGACTCTTTGAGTTGGGAATGGGCATGGGTGTATCTAAGGAATATAAATTTCTGACTGAATGATTTCTATCATTTCTCTCATCTGTTCTCAGATGAGCATTCAAGAATATGAACTTATCCAGCAAGGCAAAGAGGACGAAAATTGCCTTCGGAAATACCGCAGACAGTGCATGCAGGACATGCACCAGAAGCTGAGTTTTGGGCCTAGGTATGGCTTTGTGTACGAGCTGGAAACCGGGGAGCAATTCCTGGAAACGATCGAAAAGGAGCAGAAGATCACCACCATCGTTGTCCACATTTATGAAGACGGTATTAAGGGTTGTGACGCTCTAAACAGCAGTTTAACGTGCCTCGCAGCAGAATACCCTATAGTCAAATTCTGTAAAATAAAAGCTTCTAATACAGGCGCTGGGGACCGCTTTTCCTCAGATGTGCTCCCCACACTGCTCATCTACAAAGGTGGGGAACTCATAAGCAATTTTATTAGTGTTACTGAACAGTTTGCTGAAGAATTTTTTGCTGGAGACGTGGAGTCTTTCCTAAATGAATATGGGTTACTACCTGAAAAAGAGGTACATGCCCTAGAGCAGCCCAACACGGATGAAGAAGATATGGAATAAAGAGTCACCATGTCAATAGCTCATATTTATCCTTTATCACTGAACGTTGATTTTGGTAGTATCCATATTCCTTTAGAAGACACCAAGTGTGGCCATGGCTGTTCTAATTTTGAGAAAAAGAATGACACTAACATTGTGTTATTAGCATTTCTTAGTGCTAGTTATTCAAATTAATATAATGCTTTACTACAAAAAAATTATAGTCTTCAGCAATATTGTTAGCAGACAAAGAGGATGTGGATAACATCTGACACTTTTCAAAAATCCCTTTCAAGTTATGTGTTAGCTTTTTTACTCCTCACCCCTTGTTACTATTATTTGGGCTTTTCAAATTATATTATTAATTATAATTTTATCTATGTAATAAGAATAAAATCTCATGAGGAAATAAATTTTCTGTTTGAAGTCTATTCTTTCTCAAGTATTATATTATCGAAGGCCCTAAAAACATTATAAATTCCAAAATACAAAAAAGTTATAATTCAGTAAAACATCTGATATTCCAACCAAATCTATGCATAAGAAACTTAGGAACATTGTGCCAAGTTAAAGTTATATATATATATATTTTAAAAGTATCTGCTATAAAAGCAGAATGGAAGCAAGGTCTTTTTATTCTCTAGATGAAAGAATAATATTTAGTAGTAACAAAAATTAAAATTATCATTTATTGATTGTCTATTAAAGGCCAATATTTTATATGTATCATCTCTCATTCATAACTATAAATCTGCATGTAGATAAGCTCACTCCCATTTTATAAATAGTGAAACTGAGACTCAGAGGGGTGAAGTGGGAGTTTTATTTTTATTTCCATGGAAAGCATTTGGGAGTCTCTCCTTCCACACAAATGGAAGTAGAAAATAAAATATAATTTAAAAAATGTTTTTAAAGACAGGTGTAGTGCCGTGTGCTTGCATTCCCAGCTACTTGGGAGGTTGAGGCAGCAGACTAGCTTGAGCCCAGGAGTTTGAGGCTCCAGTGAGCTATGATTGCACCCCTGTACTCCAGCCAGGGTGACAAAGCAAGTTCCTATCTCTAAAAAATTAAATAAATAAAAATAAAAATGTTTTAAAAGGCATGAATAAGCTGACAAGCAAGATAAGAGAAATTTCTACGTGTCTGAATCAGAGGAGAATAACAATCGTGAGTGGGAACTGAAGTGACACGGCTACAGTTGAAGATACGGTGCTTGACAAACACCTAGAAATGGATTTCCTGCTTAAAGCGGGTTTGCACATTTTCCTCTGAATCAAACATTTGCCACAAGTTCTAATCTTCACTCTCCTAAATGACTACTGTATAGCTTTTCTCCTTTTCCTTAAATCGTTTACACCCGTTCCCCTTACTCCAAACATTTCACCTTGCTCATACTTCTTCGAGAAATAGAAGTTATCAGATGAGACCTACCTCATCTTTCCATCACCAGATCTAAAATGTGCAGCTGCAGCAAAGCCCTGTTCCTACTGGTGTCACAACGGGAGAAGTGCCCATTCTGTCTAAGGCCACCTGATCTAACTGTGCCGTGGATCTTATTCTTTTCACTCATTCAATAATTCTTCTACTGCAATTATTCCCTGTCCCCACCTCAATCATTTTTCTTACTCTATAATGTCTTATTCATATTGGCTTACAAGTGAGTTTTAAAATTGCCCACTATTTGAAATATACCCACCTATAATTGAAAATTTCCAGCTATCACTCACTTCTCTGCTTTCCTTTACGATCACATCTCTCAAAAGAGGTATCCAAAGTCACCATCTTTATTCCTCATGTCTAATTTTTTTATCTCACTCCAATCAAGCCTTCATCCCAAGCACTCTAATTACAGTTGTACTCATCTTGTCAAACTTAATAGCCAATTCTAATTCTCATTCCTTATTTTATTCTATCTTCTATAAGCATGTACCAGAGTTGATTATCTCCTCCTGTTTTCAAGTCACTTCTTTTGGCTTCTTTGATGACACACTGCTTGTTTGCCTTCTACTGACTATTCTTTCTCGAACATACGAGATCGGGCGCGTTCAGGGTGGTATGGCCGTAGACATACTGACTATTGTTTCTAAGTCTCTTTTGCTGACTTCTTCTCCAAACATCCTAGGTAATCACCTCCTGTCCATAGTCGTAAATACCATTCATATTGAGGCCACTCTCAATTCATATCTCCAGCCTTACCTATCTCCTAGACGCCAAAAGCCTATATCTCAACTAGAGGAAAGGAGGAAAAGAATGGGAAAGAGAAAAAAGATCTGCAATTGTACTAGATATTAGTGATAAAAAGATGAATAAGATACAATTCCTATGATCAGTTATTAACACACGGTCTGAGTGTTTTTGTTAATGAATCTAAAATTCCATCCTCTATTCCTCTCTATAAATTGGGAAAACTATTTTAAATACCCCATGGACTATTTCTAAGTTGATGAGTAATATTCATATTAGATGGAGAAAAAAATGCTACAAAGGAGACACGCAGGGTAACTATGCATAAAAATTAGAAGCTTTTAAAAAATACTTCAACATGTTTTCTCCTATCAACTAATTGCTAACAGATGTATGAATCACTTATAGAGTTCTCTGCTAAAGAATTACTGAACCTAAAAAGCTATAGCAAAAAAAAAAAAAAAAAAACAGAAAAAAAAAACAGGGTCCTTGCATGATATAATTATAATTCAGAAACTCCCTAGTAGGACAACTCTTTAGATTGACATTAATTCTGTGGACTGAAAGTAAATACTTAAAAGGATGGTGTCAAGGCAGTGAGGAAAGAGAATCAAATATGCATCTCAAAAGAGAATAATATTTTAAGAATAAAATATATGTTCTTTTCAATCACTAGTCATTGTTAACTTCAGTGTGGTGCAGTTTTGTAGGCCAGGGGCAGTAAAGCAAGGCTAAACAGTGAAAGACTCTTATCTATAGAAAAGATGAATAAAAATGAGTGCTTTGAAAAATTCTTATTTAAAGAAAGCTTTACTCTTGAAAGAAATAACCCATGGTGCCTTGATTTAAAATAGAGTGCTAGCAAGCTTAAGCAGGACTAAGCCCAGGAATGTATTTAACCCATAATTGCCAAAACAAAAGTAACTAGGTGGCACCTGTGTGGAGAGTAAATGATGATAGCAACCATTTTCAAAATAAGCACTTGGTGACTAATGGATGCCAGGGTACAGCTTTGATCATAACACTCATCAGGAAGAGTCGAACAAAAGGCAGGATTTGACTAGAATATTTGAAACCTGCTGCTGCAGAAATCCTGGATTACAAACTCCTCTCATGTAAACACTTAATCTGCTATTTTATTTGGCAGGAGGAGAGAAAGAGATCATTTTTGTCTCTGCCAAAGAATGAAGTTTTAAATGTAAGGGTTTAAAATGTCATAACATGTCTCATAACAAACCACCCAAATAATAACTGGAACAGACTTGAAGGAAAAGCCAAGAGTGTTAGTTGTAAAATAATGGGAAAACAATAGGAAAATTTTGAGGAAATAACAAAATTAAGCTGTAAAGTGAGAAAATCATTGACTTGTTCAAAAAGACTTATTAATAAGCTGCAATGTGCCAGGCATTGTCCTTGACCTCAGGGAACTAAAGGTAAAGAAAACATTTAAACAAGCAATAGATGATAAATGCATCTACATTTTTATCTACATGTCTATATTTTAGTGGTGGTTAATATCTTGAGCACCACTGCCAGACCTCCTAGGTTTGAATCTACTCACTAATTTTGCGACCTTGGGCAAATTAGTTAACCTCTCTGTACCCGTTTCCTCATCTGTAAAATAAGGATAATAATAGTAGTATTCTTTCCATTCACTTCTCCACCTATCTGCCTCAACCACTCCACTGAAAATGGTTCTGATAAACATCAACGAACTCTGTTTCAAGCAGGTCCCTAGCAGGAAACGGTACAACCAGAAAAGGTATGCTTGAAGGGAGTTTAAGGAAAAGACTATTTGCAATGTTATAGGCAGGAAACTAACAACTTGTGAAGCACCACAGGGATATTAACAGGTGAACATGATTACTACCTACAGGACTTGAAGGGACAAGAAACCAGTGAGACCTATAGGAAAAAGCTGCCGAATGGGAGTTCTACCTTTTGGGAAAGAAACACTGCCCCTGCCAATCTATAGCCCAGCAGGGAGAGAGGAATGGGGGAAAAAAAAATAACCTGAGCTCTCCTCTTGCTCTCTTTTCTTTCTTTCTTTTTTTTCAGAGACAAGGCCTTGCTTTGTTGTCCAAACAGAGCACAATCGTGTGATCATAGCTCACTACAGTCTCAAACTCTTTGGCTCAAGTGATCCTCCTGCCTCAGCCTCCCAACTAGCTAGTTGTATAGGCACATGCCACCATGCATGGTTACTATTTTTAGAGATAGGGTCTTGCTATGTTGCCCAGGCGGATCTCAAATTCCTGGACTCAAGCAATCTTCCTGCCTTGGTTTCCCAAAGTGCTGGGTTTACCGGTGTGAGCCACCACACCTGGCTTCCTATTTTTTTTCAGTGCCTCTCATTGTCTGAACTCAAATGGAAACTAGAGGGCAAGAGAACTCAGTTGATGAAATCTGTTAAGTCAACCTTCTCTGGTTGACCTGTCCTGCAGGATAGAGGAAGACAGAAAGTGAATCTTAAGAGGCAAATGGAGGATATTTAACACAACCACCTAACCACCAAACCCCTTAGACTCAACAGTTCTCATCTAACTTAATATGGGGCTCCATTGAATGCTGATGACTACTCACAAATTTCTGTCCTCGCTTGGTTTTCATGATACCACACTCCAGTTTCTTCTCTACTCCCATAATCATTCATTCTCAGTCTTATCTTTTGGCCTTTCTTTCTTCTTATGCTCCTTGTATATTGCTGGGTGTTTGTTTCTTTTTTTTTTTCTTTTTAGTTCCTCCCTATCTTTGGATGCTATTACTCACTCTGATGGCTTCAGGTACTATTGAAAAGTTATACCATGACTTCTAAAATTCACCACTGTTGACATTTTGGGCCAGAAAATTCTTTGTTGTGGGGAGTTGTTTTGTCCATTGAAGGATGTTTAGCAGCATCCCTGGCCTCTACCCACTAGAAGCCATTAGCAACCCTCTCCTGGTATCTTCAGATATTGCCAAGTATCCTCTGGATTGAAAAATCACCCCCAGTTGAGAACCACTTACTTCTGCATTCAAAATATATATCTTCTGTCTCCTGAGTTCCATGCTGATGGAAATTTAATTACCATCATCTGTCTTCTGGGCCACGGCAATCATTTCCTAACTGGGCTCCACAACTCCCAGCCTTCACGCTCACAGCAGACTGATCTATAAAAGATTGTGAATGGGTAAGGGAATCCTAAGTCTGTCAGGCCAGGCAGATGAAAGCATTCTTGGAACATCAGTGAGACAAATGCAAAGAAGTGGAATTGTAAGAATTTTTGATTTACACTCTGAAACATTTGGAGATATAGATGCTCTTCTTGATGACCTGTGAGTTGTGGGAGTGAAGTAACTATAGATACTGTACCTCCCATTACTGGGAAAAGATATTCTTTTCAGAAGAATGTAAATTCAATAGAAATATTTCTCTAGTAAATTTTCAAGAGTTTGATCTCTAATTGAAATTTTGAAATATGAAAAAACATATAAAGATTATAATGGTATTGACATAAACCTAGATAAAAAAATATGCAGGTTTTATGACAAAATAGTTACCATGTTTTACAGCAATTGAACTTGAAAAAACTTGATGCAATGTATCAAATTATATATATATATATATACACACAATAATCATTTTACTTTTATTTTTAAGATAGGTTCTATTTCAATAATCATTGTGCCTTTAGTAAGAAAAATTTGAAAAGTTATTTACAAATGCATCTGTCATAGGGAGTTGTTTATATGTCCTGTTATGAAAATAAAGCATTTCATGAACACATTGAGTAGTATATTCCTGAAACATATATAAGGGTCAAACATTATGCATGTTCATGATTGCTAACAAATTCATGTAAAGGCAATTCCATACATACTGGAATAGTAGCTACAATAACAGCTACAATAACATTTTAATGATATGTTATAATACATAATAATTACACATACATTATATTTTTGAAGAATTATTAGAACACAATTGTCCTATGAGGTAAGCAGAGCCATGTTTTTAATATATCCTGATCAAAGATGACAAAATTAAAGTGTCTGCGGTTTAGGTTTATACAGTTTTTAAGATACAGAGTTTGAACTTAACCTTGGGCCTCCTAACTGTGGTTCCTATGCTTTTCCCATCACATCATACTTCTTACCTAGCAGTCACCAACACAGCGAAACTCAGGATTCTATAAGATTAGAAGATCTATCTTAATATATTTCAAGTCCATATGTCAATTCTGCATAAAAATTCTTTTAAAGTTACCTAGAATCCAGAGGACGCTTCAGTTAAGTCCCACAACTCCAAAGAGTAATACAATGGGCATGTCTCTAGCAAAGAGAACAAAGTGAATATATGGTAATCTTAGTTTTCAATTATGAACTTTCATTATTTGGACAATAGCATTTAAGGAATACATTAAATTTTATCTTTACTTGAGGCTCTCAGCTACAACAACTGTCAAAGTATGTTTATCTTTCAGGGATTTTTTTTTTTTTGTCACAGTATTTAAGAAATTGCTCCTAAAAATTAGTTTTTCACAAAACCATGTGTTTCACCGTAGGCTACTTTATTTCAGACTGTCCATTCCCCGCTACCAATCCTGAACACATACTAGATTGATTTTAACACGTTATCTCAAAAACAGTAATTCATTTTTAAAGTTTTACATTTATTCATTGCTGACAACACACAATTATCTCCCCTACAGGATTCCTGTTGCAACAAATTAGATGCATTTTCAACAGACAATGATAATTACACGTGAGATTGAACTTGCTGAGTAATTTGAATTACAGAGATTTGCACGATAATTGTGAAAGTCCCACAGAAGTATAGAGTAATAAGGACATGGTTCTGCATGATATTTACCTTGTATTAAAAATAATACAGATGCCATTTTTGCTAATAATTTTTCCTGCAATTTATTTTTTCCTTTCTTCAAGCATTTGAATGAAGATTTTTAATTTTATTTTTTGTTGCTTTTATTTTGGTGTGGGAATGGGGAGAACTTTTAAACCTCCATTTAGCTTTTCTGAAGGAGCAGCAGTAAATTGCTATCTATTTGAAACCAGAGTTACTTTACTATTCTCTGTTCCAGAGTAAAAATTTTAAGTAGCAATCATTCCAGACATAATAATGGTAACAAAAAACATAAATAGTTTAAAGTTGATAGTTAAAAGGTGTATATTGTCTAATTAGACTTTTTACAAACCTAGGTACTTGCTATTCAAAAGAGATATATTGAAAGCATAAGAACAGAGAAAAGCAGGATGTGAAATGGTAGAAAAGCAGTATTAAGCAAATATAATTTTTAAAAAGCAAGTATCACTTAATATCAGATGAATAACTTTAAAGAGGAAAAGCATGACTAAATAGAATATAATTCTGTGTGTAGAAATATATGTTTTTTTTGTTTTGTTTTGTTCTGTTTTTTGAGACAGAGTCTCGCTGTGTTGCCCAGGCTAGAGTGAGTGCCGTGGCGTCAGCCTAGCTCACAGCAGCTTCAAACTCCTGGGCTCAAGCAATCCTCCTGCCTCGGTCTCCCAAGTAGCTGGTACTACAGGCATGCGCCACCATGCCCGGCTAATTTTTTCTATATATATATTAGTTGGCCAATTAATTTCTTTCTATTTATAGTAGAGATGGGGTCTCGCTCTTGCTCAGGTTGGTTTCGAACTCCTGACCTTGAGCAATCCACCCGCCTCAGCCTCCCAGAGTGCTAGGATTACAGGCATGAGCCACCATGCCCGGCCAGAAATATATATTATATATACATACAATGCAATATTACTTATGTCATTACAGAATGATAAAGTGGTATATTTCACCAGGAAGAGCTAATAATTAAAACTTACATACACTTAATAAAATGTTATAAAATATACATGGTAAAATTGACGAAATATAGAGAGTAAGCGACAATCCAATGACAGAGATTTCAGCACAGTTCTTTCAATCTTTGATAATCAATTAACAAAAAATTAGTATCTATGCAGATATTAACCACATAATTTACAAGCTGAATATAAGGAACATATATAAAACACTGCAACCAATAATTAGTGAAGTAGCCTCATTTTTTGTCTCCAACACACAGGAACATTTTCTAAAGCTAATAATAAACTAGTATGGTATAGGACATCATACTTTAGGACCACAATGCAATTAAGAAGAAATTAATAACAAATATGTATTTGTTATTAATGAAAATATACAAATACCTAAAAAACTTGTATGTCAAAGAATAAATTATACTAGAAATCTAAAATTCTTAAAACTGAAAAATAATAAAAATATACCAAAACTTCTGGGATAAAGCAAAAAAGGCATATGAGGGAAATTTTTATTATTAAAAACATAAATTACAAAAGAAAGACTTAAAATAAATAACCTGAGTATACAACCTAATAACTTAAGACAATAAAGTAAACCAAGAAAGTAGAAAAATGAGAGAATAAATATGAGCAGAAATTAATGAAATATAAATTCTATAGACAGAATGCACGATGCCAAAGGTTGGTCATTTAATAAGACTAACAAAATAGAGAAGTATCTGCCAGATTTATGGCAGGGAATGTGGTAGGGTGGTAAAAGCACCAAATAAAAGCACCAAATAAACAACATTACAAATAAACAACACTAGGAATTTTTTTAAAACATATTCACAGATGGAGGTGAGATTTAAACGATATAAAACATTATGAACATATAAGACATTTTATATCTTTTTCTTTCTTGAAAACAGAAAAAAAAGACAAACTTCTAGAAAAATACATCTTATCAGAACTTACTTAAGAAAAATAGAAAGTCTGAATAATCCTCTAACCAGGAAATAAACCAGAACAGTAGTTACAAGATATTATCCTGAAACAAACACAAGGTCTAGTTGTATTTGCAAGTTAAATCTATAAAACTGACAAGAAACAGATTATGGAAGCAAAAATTCTAAATAAAATATTAGCAACTCAAATCCAACAGTGTATGTAAAAGACAAAACATGAACAAGTTGGATCTATCCTTGCAATGTAAGGCTGAATGTTCATAGCTACAAAGTTCATAGCTATAGTTTATGATCCTACTCTAGCTTTGATGTCTTTAGTTGCTGGCATTATTACCTAGGCCCCCTCCCACCTCCAAGCCACACAGGAGCAGCTACCCAAACTTGTTGCAACTGCAGTAATTAACTACTCATTCAAACTAAGTAAGCCAAGTCTTCTGTCTATTAGACCCAGAATCCAACCTCCTCAAAAACACTGAAACTAAATCTGCCATTATTCTTAACACTGCAGTCATCTAAAATGTAAGCTCCCCCGCCTCTTCCCACTCCCAGCTGCCCTTTGCCACAACACTCCACTGCACAATCATCCCCATGATAGTCTGTGCTTTCTTGCTTTCTAGCATTAGCACACTTCCCTTTATTTTCAACCTCTTCTCCAAGCATTCCTTCCACATTTTTGCCATCTCTGAAACCTAGCTCTACAGAAGGTACATTTTCTCTTTATAGCCTTCAAGTGGTGATTGTGTATTATTTCATAGTTTAGATATCATTATTGATACTCTCCTTTGTTCCAGATCATTATTCTCACTGGCTTCTATAAAAATATTATGTATCTTTTATGCTTATGCTATCTGTGTATAGCACTTTTTTCCCATCCTTGTGACTGTCAAGTATTGACCTTCTAATCATTCTCCCTCAGTTATCAAAAATTAGACACTTAACTCACAGAGTCTTCCTTCATGCTTCAATTCCTGTCATTATGCTGGATATCATTACTCCAGTAGACAATCCATCCAAAGTCTGGACTCTCTGTTCCTTGACCCCTTCATCTCTTGACCTTCAATAACCTTCTACTACACCTCAGACACTCACTTCCTTTGCTATCACATGTGTTCTTTCTTCCCAAGTCAATATTCTAAGCATTCTTATTTACTTGTGGACTGCTACCAAAATTTTGGATTTTGATTCTTTGATTCCTTCTAGACCTCCACTGCATTGATTCCTAAAGGCCATTAGCCACCTGTGCTATGGAGTCTATCTTCTCCTATCTTCTCAGGAATCTTACATTCATGTTTGCTTAGTTCTGTGCAATCCTCCTATCTAGTTTCTACATACTTGATCATTCCCTTTCATCAGTATCTTTCCTTTAATATACATACACCCTACTAACCATTATGTTTAGCAAGTCACTTTCCTGAACCTGTTTCTGAATTGTTTAAAAGAGCATGATAAAAATGAAAATAACTTGTAAATTGTAAGGTATTAATCGGAGTTAGTTTAAGGTTAGAATTTGTTGCAACCTAGAGATCAAAGGAATTAACTGATTTTCTAAGGTTTTATTGTTTTTTACTTTGCAGATCAAAGGATAACACTTAATTCTCCATAATCATTAGCTATTTATAATTAAAAAGTAGAAAATATTCTCAATAGTGCTAACTTGAAAGCATAGAAAAAAATCTATAAAAGTTATGTTGGGTATGTGTGTTTAGACATAGATATTGCAGTCTAGCATCTTAGCTTCTTGAGATTCAGAATTTTAATCACAGGGTTAGGAGTCTGGCATACTTACTACTAAATTGGATTTACCTAAAATAGAATATAAGACCTAATTAGACTACCTGATCCCTATCATTAAGTTCCCCTCCACAGTTCTGTAAACAAAAGAACTCCTTAACAAACTGAACAAATTAAGTAAAGGATTTTTTCCTAAAATATCAAGTCTTTTTAATTGAGAATTTTTGTACAGGGCTCTTTTGGGATCAGAATTGCAAAAGTTCCACAGTACAATATAAAATATAGCTTCATTTAACAGTGCTAAGTATGCAAAATATTTATAAAATATTTTTACAAAGATGAAAAAAGAAGAAATAATTTCTGATCATCGAAACAAAGATAATAGGTATTTACCCAAATATCTACTCTTCTTATGTGTCTGTGGGACAATACTTAATCAATGTGTTAAGTTTCAATTGTATTCATCAAACTTGGACCTATTCAACAAATCTTTGCCCTGCTTATCACACAAGAATGTTTTTAAAATCCAATGAGATAATGAATGTGAAAACAAAATGGCAAAGGCAGAGACAAACTACTGTTACTTCTAACTCCACTTTCATCCTTTGTCCTTAATAACAATAAATCAAAATCTATTAAAATATTAATTTACCTTTTAATAGGTTATAAATTTTATGAGAACTCCTTGACTACTTTTGGCAAATAGTCATTAATATACTTCATATCCCCAACATAATTATTAGGT
Source organism: Microcebus murinus (assembly GCF_040939455.1). Taxonomy (NCBI): domain Eukaryota; kingdom Metazoa; phylum Chordata; class Mammalia; order Primates; family Cheirogaleidae; genus Microcebus; species Microcebus murinus. The sequence continues at coordinate 11,170,865 of NC_134126.1, forward strand.
TAAAGTCAGAAATCAATAACTGTTTGTTAGATATTTATTGTGCATTGGTTAATTTATACTTAGATGAATCCTTTAGGTAAGAATCAAGAAACATAATCAACTTGTAATAGAGCTTGACTACTGCCAACTATGTCAGTAATATAGTTATGAATGTATTGCTTGTCGAGCACCGTATAAGTAGGGAAAAGGGAAAGACATTTTATTTGTCCACAGAAATGTCACAGAAGAAAGGAGGAAGACAGAAGCACTATACTAAAAGGCAGACTGTGATAAGGTTAACGTGTGGGGTTTTTAGAATAGTAATAATAACCATTTCCTTAGGTAACTCCTTTGTCTCTTCTTTCTCCTATATGGGCATACCTCGTTTCATTCTACATTCTTTTATTGTGTTTCACAGATTCTGCATTTTTTACAAATTGAAAGTTTTGGCAGCCCTGCAATAAGCAAGTTTACTAATGCCACTTTTCCAACACTTTGTTGGAAAGACATTTTCCAACAAATGTCTGTGCCACATTTTAGTAATCCTCATAATATTTTAAACTTTTTCATTATTATTATTTCTGTTATGGTGATCTGTGACAGTGATCTTTGATGTTACTATTCTAATTGACCTGGGGCACCACGAACAATACCCATATAAGACAGCAAACTTAATAAGGTTGTATGTGTTCTGACTACTCCACTGACCAGCTGTTCCCCCATCTCTCTTCCTCTCCTCTGGCCTCCCTGATACATCACAAAATTGAAATTAGGCCAATTAATAACCCTCCAATGGCCTCTTAGTTTTCAAGTGAAAGGAAGTCACCCATGTCTCTCCCTTTAAATCAAAAGTTAGAAATGATTAAGCTTAGTGAGGAAGACATGATGAACGCCAAGACAGGCTGAAAGCTAGGCCTCTTGCTCCAAACAGCCAGGTTGTGAATACAGAGGAAAAGTTATTGAAGAAAATTAAAAGTGCTACTCCAGTGAACACATGAATAAGAAAATGAAATGGCCTTCTTGTTGATGTGGAACAAATCTGAGTAATCTGGATAGATCAAACCAACAAAGTATCCCCTTAAGCCAAAGCCTACTTCAGAGCAAATCTCTATCTCTCTGCAATTCTATGAAGGCTAGGAGAAGTGAGGAAGCTGCAGAAGAAAAGTCTGAAGGTAGCAGAAGTTGGTTCATGAAGTTTAAGGAAAAAAGCCTTCTCCATAACACCCAAGTACAAGGTAAAACAGCAAGTGCTGATGTAGACACTTCAGGAAGTTACCCAGAAAATCTAGCTAAGTAATTGATGCAGGCAGCTATGCTAAGCAATACATTTTCAATGTAAATGAAACAGCCTTATATTGGAAGAAGATGACATCTAGGACTTTTATAGCTAAAGAAGAGAAGTCAATGTCTGGCTTCAAAGCTTCAAAGTATAGGGTAACTCTCTTGTTAGGGTCTAATGCAGTTGGTGACTTTAACTTAAAACCAATGCTCATTTACCATTCTGAAAACCACAGAGCTCTTAAGAATTATGCCAAATCTATTCCACCTGTGTTATATCAATGAACAACAAAGCCAGGATGACAGCACATCTGTTTACTACATGGTTTACTATTTTAAGCCTACTATTAAGACCTACTGCCGAGAAAAAGATTCCTTTCAAAATATTACTTCTCATTGACAATGCACCCAGTCACCCAAGAGCACTCATGGAAATGTACAGTATAAGGAGATTAATGTTTTCACTCCTGCTAACACAACTTCCATTCTGCAGCCCATGAATCAAGGAGTAATTTTGAATTTCAAGTTTTATTATTTAAGAAATAAATTTCATAAGGAGATGACTGCCATAGATAGTGATTCCTCTGATGAACCAGGCAAAGTAAATAAGTAAACTGAAAACTGGCATAGAAGGAACGTATCTCAGAATATAAAAGCCATATATGACAAAATCTATAGCCAACATTATACTAAATGGGAAAAAGTTGAAAGCATTCTCCCTAACAACTGGAACAAGATAAGGATACCCATTGCCACTACTTCTATTCAACATAGTGCAAGAAGTCAGGCAGGGGTGGGGAACCTGCAGCCTTCTGATTTCAAGATCAGTCTTTTTTATGCACCTAAGGAGGCAAGAAAAGCTTCATCTTTCTCTGTTGTACCCCTTTTAATAAAAAGATTTGTTCTATAAAATTTGGATTCAGTCAAAAGGCACACTTAAGCACCTAGAAGGCCACATGTGGCCTGAAGGCCACTGGTTTCCCACCCTTAACAGGTATGAAAATCAGGAAAGAGAAGGTAAACTATCACTCTTCACTAATGATATGATCTTGTGTCTAGAAAACCCCAAAGATTCCACCAAGAGTCTCCTGGAATTGATAAATAAATTCAGCAAAATCTCAGCATACAAAATCAATGTACATAAATCAGTACCATTTCTATCTACCAATAATAGTCAAGCCAAGAGTCAAATCAAAGACTTTAGTACCATTCACCATAGCTACAAAGAAACTAAATACCTAGGAAGATACTTAACCTAGAAGGTGAAAGATCTCTACAAGGAGAATGATGAAACTCCGAGGAAAGAAATCTCAGAGGATACAAAAGGAAAAACATATCATGCTCATGGATAAGCAGACTCAACATTGTTAAAATGTCCATACTACCCAAAGTGACTTATAAATTCAATACAAACCCCATCAAATTATCAATATCATACTTCACAGATATAGAAAAGATAATTCTATGCTCTGTTTGGAACCAGAAAAGAGCCAAATTGCCAAAAAACATTCTTAAGCAAAAAAACAAATCTGGAGGCATCACATTACCAGACTTCAAACCATACTACAAGGCTATAGTAACCCAAAAAGCATGGTACTGGTACAAAAATAGAGGCATAGACCAATGAAACAGAACAGAGAACACAGATATAAAACAATCTACCTGGTACAAAAATAGAGACATAGACCAATGGAACAGAACAGAGAACACGGATATAAAACAATCTACCTGGTACAAAAATAGAGACATAGACCAATGGAACAGAATAGAGAACCCAGACATAAAACAATCTACCTACAACCACTGATCTTAAACAAAGCAGACAATAATGTACACTGGAAAAAAGAAAACTTATTCAATAAAAGGTGCTGGGAAAACTGGATAGCCACATGCAGAAGAATGAAACAAGATCCCTCTCTCTCACCATTCACAAAAATTAATTCAAGATGAATAAAAGACTTAAATCTAAGGCATGAAACCATAAGAATTCTAGAAGAAAATGTAGGTAAAACTCTTCTACATATTGGCCTAGGCAAATAATTCATGACTAAGACCCCAAAGGCAATCATGGCAACAACAAAAATTAATAAATGGGATTTGATTAAACTAAAAAGCTTCTATACAACCAAGGAAACAATGAACAGAGCAATTAGATAACCTAGGGAAGAGGGGAAAATATTCACAAGCTATACATTCAATAAAGGACTAATAACCAGAATCTACAAAGAACTCAAGCAAATAAGCAAGAAAAAAACGGCCGGGCGCGGTGGCTCACGCCTGTAATCCTAGCTCTCTGGGAGGCCGAGGCGGGCGGATTGCTCGAGGTCAGGAGTTCGAAACCAGCCTGAGCAAGAGCGAGACCCCGTCTCTACTATAAATAGAAAGAAACTAATTGGCCAACTAATATATATAGAAAAATATTAGCCGGGCATGGTGGCACATGCCTGTAGTCCCAGCTACTTGGGAGACTGAGGCAGCAGGATTGCTTGAGCCCAGGAGTTTGAGGTTGCTGTGAGCTAGGCTGACGCCACGGCACTCACTCTAGCCTAGGCAACAAAGCGAGACTCTGTCTCAAAAAAAAAAAAAAAAAAAAAACAACCACATTAAAAAATGGGCAAAAGACATGAATAGAAGAAGCTTCTCCAAAGAAGAAAGACAAATGGCCAATAAACATATGAAAAAATGCTCAACATCATTCTGTTGAGAACCAGAAAAATGAAATGCAAATTAAAACCACAATGAGATATCACCTTACCTCAGTTAGAATGGCTTTTATTAAAAAGTCTAAAAACAACAAATGCTGGGAAAGAAAGTAATACTTAAACACTGTTGGTGGGACTGCATATTAATACAACCTCTATGGGAAACAGTATGGAGAGTCCTCAAAGAACTAAAAGTAGACTTACCATTCAATCTAGCAATCCCACTATTGGGTATTTACCCAAAGAAAAAGAAGAGTTTTCATTTAAAACTCACCTTCACTTGAATGTTTATTGCAGCACAATTCACAATTGCAAAGATGTGGAATCAAGCCAAGTGCACCTCAGTTCATGAGTGGATTAATACAATGTGGTATATGTATACCATGAAGTACTACTCAGCCATAAAAAAGATGAATTAATACCTTTTGCAACAATCTGGATGGAACTGGAGACCATTCTCTTAAGTGAAGTGTCTTAAAAATGGAAAAACAAACACTACGTGTACTCATTATTAAACTGGAACTAACTGATGAGCACACATGGGCACAGAGGGAAGTAAAACTTGCTGGAAATCAACAAGGGGTGGGCAGAGGAAGAGGGAAGGAATAAAACCTACCCAATGGGTACAATGAACACTATTTGGGTGATAGGCACACCTATAGCCAGGAGTCAAACATTACAAGAGTGATCCATGTAACCTAAAACATTTGTACTTACTATTTTGAGATTAAAAATATATACATGTGATAAAAAATACTTAGCAGAGGAGATATAAATAGCCAATAAATAAATGGAAAACTAATCAAACACACACAAACAAGTAAACTGAAAACATTCTGGAAAGAATTCACCATTTGAAATGCCATTAAGAACATTTGCAATTCATGTGAGGAGGTCAAATATCATTAACAGGAGTTTGAAAGAAGTTGATTCCAACCTTCATGGGGTACTTGCAGAAGTTCAAGACTTCACAGTAAGAACTGCACATGTGATGGAAATAGCAAGAGAACTAGAATTAGAAGTGGAGCCTGAAGGTGTAACTGAATCACTGCAATCTCATGATAAAACTTGAACAGATGAGAAGCTGCTTCTATGGATGAAGATAAAAAGTGGTTTCTTGAGATGGAATCTACTCCTGGTGAAGGGGCTGTGAACACTGTTGAAATGACAACGAAGGATTTGGAATATTACATAAACCTAGCTGATAACGCAGTAGCAGGGCTTGAGAGAACTGACTCCAATTTTGAAAAGTTTCACTGTGGGTAAAAATCCTATCAGAGATCATTTGCATGTACAGAGAAATCTTTGGTGAAAGAAAGAGTTAATGAATGTGGCAAGCATCATTGTTGTCTTATTTTAAGAAATTGCTACAGCCACCTCAACTTTCAGCAACCATCAATATTGAGGCAAGACCCTCCACCAGCAAAAGATTATGAATCACTGAAGGCTCAAATGATCAGCAGCATTTTTTTTAGCAATAAAGTCTTTTTAATTAAGGTGTGTATATATATTTTTAAAGACATAATGCCATTGCACAATTAGTAGACTACAGTGTAATGTAAACATACTTTTTTTGTTGTTGTTGATAGAGACAGGGTCCCAACACGTTGTCCAAGCTGGTCTGAAGCTCCTAAACTGAAGGTATCCTCCTGCCTTGGCCTCTCAAAGTGCTGGGATTATAGGAATGTATCACACCAGGCCATAAACATAAATTTTATATGCACTGGAAAACCAAAATAATTGTGTTACTTGCTTTGGTGTGATATTCGCTTTACTGTGGTGGTCTGGAACTGAACCTGTAATATCTGAAGAATGCTTGTATTTTTAATCTTCTTGTATTTGATATACACTAAACAATGTATGTGTAGTTACAAATCTCCAGTGATGACTTCCATTACTTCTCTTTGTGTGTATGCCTGCGACAAGACCCCATTGAGAGTTGGGCTTCTTTTCCCCCTCCCGTGGAAACTGGGCTGTCCCTGCATTTGCTTTGACCAATAGAATGCAGAGGAAGTGACATTCAGAGATTTCTGAGACCAGGCCTAAAGAGAATGGACAATTTCTACTTCTTTCATTTTTGAACACTGAATCTTGGAACTCTCCCTTTTGGAATTCAAACACTATGCTGTGAGAAGCCCAAGCTCTATGGAGAGGTCACACGAAGAACAATCAGATAAGCTGTCAACATGTGCATGAGCTGTCCTGTATGTTACAACCTTTAGAAATTAAAGCCCCAGCCAACATCATGTGGAGCAGAAGAACCCTCTAACTGAACCAGGTAAGCCCCATCTATGCACAGAATCATGAGAGTCAATACAATGGTTAAACTACTAAGTTTTGAGATCATTTGTTATGGAGCAAAAGCTATCCAAAATAGAAACTGGCATCTAGAAATAGGGGGCTGTTGGGCTAAAATCAAAACATGTAGACTTAATTTTGGAACTGAGAAGGGGATGGAGACAGTGTGGGCTAGAAGAATAAGAAGGAAGTTGACAGGCAACACTTTCACCTGCAGTAACGTAAAAGGTAGAACTAATAAGCTTGAGGAAATTGTTGAAGAGCAGAAGTAACCTAATAAAACTGCAGATCTAGCCAAGGAGATTTCCAGGCAGAACACTGAAAATACTACATTGATTTCTTCTAGCTGCCTACCATCAAATATGAAAAGAGAGAAATGAACTAAATAAGAAACTGCTCAGTTATGGAGCAAAATCTATAGAAAATATAAGAAGTCCAGAACATCTTTTCCAGCCAACAGGAAGTTCTCAAGGAAGAAATCATATTAGAGCAAAGATCAAATCCAGGGAACTCTTAGTAAACCACAGAATCAGGATCATTCAGGATAAAGGGTGCAGTTGTAATATCCTTTAAGAGTTATGAAACATTTAAGCTAGTGCCTCCTAGACCTCTTAGACAAAAAGATTTCTAAGAATCTGGTCACACTTTGTAGATTATTCCGCTAGACAATGAATATCTAAGACTGCTAAGGGTGCTATCCCTCAACATCCTAACTCTCAGATCAAATTACAGAAAGGCTTGAAGATATTTGTGGTATGCCTTTTTTCTAATGGAGTGGATTATAATTTGATTCAAAGGAAATGTAAGGTGTTTTTAAAGGAATTACATCAGCTTATACTCAAAGGGGCAGAGGTAGTTTAAAATGAAGAGACTGCTGGGCCATCAATCTCCAAAAATCAGAAAGCAATTTGAAAAAGTTACTCAGCTTCAAACGTAAGCCATTTCTCATGGAAAAGGGTGATTCAGAATAAAGAGCCAAGATATCAGAGAAGAGCCAAGAGCTGAGAACCACTCTCAGGGAAGAATTAGGCTCTAATCGACGTACATTCTCTGCTCCTAGAATCATGAGGAATTCGAAACATGTGCCCAGTTGGAGTTCAGAGTTGCTATGGACCATTCACTGCTATACTTCTCTCATTTTCCCTCTTTTTGAACAAGAGCGTGTATTGCCTGACTCAACATTGTATTCTGGGTGAATACAGGAAAGAAAACTCTTTAGTTTCATGCATTTTTAGAGAGGAATTGCAGTAAAAGTGCCTCATATGTACCTGAACTGATTTAGATGATGAGATTCTGGATTTTGAGTTTGGAATTGATGCCATATTGAGACTTTAAGGTTTCTTGGTAGGTGGTTTGTGCATTTTCCACATGATTTACTATGGCCAGGTGTATTATAATCACTAATCACTGAAGACTGCTGTCATCAATCTCTTTCCTTCTTGTATATGCATGCCCCTTCCCCATCAAGAGGTAAAGGTTTTTTCCTTATTTCATCTGGCTGGCTCTGTAAATTACTTTGACCAACACAATGCAGCAGAAATGGTGTTCTGGGACTTCCAAGCCAGGGCCCCAAGAGGACTCAGCTTCTATATTCCTCTTCTTAGAATGCTCACATAGGATGCTACTTCTTGGATCTCAAACATCATCATTGAAAAACTCCAAGCCACATGAAGAAGCCACATAGAGAATTAAGTGAGTTCCCAGCTGATAGTCATTATTAAATATCAATCATGTGAATGGGCTGTTTTGGATGTTTCAAGCATGAACAAGCCCCTAGATAATGGCAGCCCCATCCACTCTTATGTGGAGAACTTTGCTGATTCCTGTCAACTCAGAGAATTGTGAGAAAAGTGAAATGGTTGTAGTTTTGAGCCAGTTAAGTTTGGAGGTGGTTTTTAACAGAGAACCAAAAAATGTTTCATGTATTCATGTGTTACACCTTGCTTCCCTGTCCTGACATCATTCCCATTGAGATGATAAACACTATCCTCAATTATTGATTTATCACAAATATATGTATTCCTACATAATATAGATTTCTTTTAGCTTTACAAAAACTGTCATCACACTGTATGTAGACTTTTTTTTTTTTTTTTTTTTTTTTTTAGACAGAGTCTCGCTTTGTTGCCCAGGCTAGAGTGAGTGCCGTGGCGTCAGCCTAGCTCACAGCAACCTCAAACTCCTGGCTCAAGCAATCCTCCTGCCTCAGCCTCCCAAGTAGCTGGGACTACAGGCATTCGCCACCATGCCCGGCTAATTTTTTATATATATTAGTTGGCCAATTAATTTCTTTCTATTTATAGTAGAGACGGGGTCTCACTCTTGCTCAGGCTGGTTTCGAACTCCTGACCTCGAGCAATCCGCCCGCCTCGGCCTCCCAGAGAGCTAGGATTACAGGCGTGAGCCACCGCGCCCGGCCTGTATGTAGACTTTTGAGACTTGCTTTATCATTATATTTCTAAGATTCCTCTAAGTTGTTGCATGTAGTTTATTCTCCCTACTAAATTACAAACCCCACAATTTATATGTTACTCTTTTGTCAATGGACATTTAAGTGATTAAAACAGTGCTCCATGAGCATTCTTACATGTGTACTTTTCAGGCACATGTATGCAAGAATTCCTCTAAGGTATATATGTACAAGTATTATAGAATGGTTAGGGTATGTGAATACATAACTGCAAGATAGTGCCGAGCTGCTTTCTGAAGAGTGTTATCAGTTTAAAATCCTACCTGCAGTATAAAAGGTGTCTTTCTCATGCACATCATCTTCATTGGTATTGTCTTAATTTTTCAATCTATTGAATGTAAAATGGTAGTGTTCTCAATTAGCCAATCATTTATTAGGTTAAACATCTTTTGCATGTATCCAGTCATATCTTCTCAAAATACCTGTTTTCTGTCTTTTGCTCATTTTTCTACAGAACAATGACAAATAGAAGTGGTGATAAATCGTACACTTTTTCTGATTTTTAACATATACAACCTAGTCATGATGCACTATCCTTTTTTATGTTAAATTCAGTTTATTAATCATGCTTTTGACTTCTATTTGTTAATAAGTTTTCTTCTACTGAATGGTCTGATTTTAATATCACTACGTTATATGTTTTGGCCCCATGAAATAAGCTGGAAATCATTCCTTCATCATCTATTCTTTGAAAGAGTTTGTATAAACTGTTGAGATAGAATGGTCTTTGAAAGAGGGGTAAAACTTACCTGTAAAACTGGGCCAGGTGTTGTCAAAATTTTTTTAATTGTTGTCGTATCTTTTCCATCTCTGCTTTAACTATGTGGTTAGGACTCCTTTTCCAATCTTTATGTTGTTTATTTGTGCCCATTTTCCTCTTGTTCAATTATGCCAGTTTTATTGTTTTGTCATGAAAACAACTTTGACATTGTGATTATCTTTTTCTAATTCATTGATTTTCTCCTTTGCCTGTTATCTCCTTGCTTCTACATTCTGTTTTTTAAACTTGTTACACAGTTCATCTTGTTCCTTAATTCAAGCATTTAAAGCCATTTCCCTTCAAAGTGCTGTTTCTGCTGCAACCAATTTTTAAAAATACGTTTCTTGTAATTAGGTTCTAAGAATTTGTTTCCTTCTTTCTTCTATGTTTTTTAAACTTGTAAATGTATGATTTTTAAAAACTTAATCTTTATTATTGACCTCTACTTGTTTCTGATTATCCATTTGATATCAATTATTTGAAATTGTGATTAACTTTATATCTAGTACATGGTCAATTTTTGCTAATATGCAGTACACTTAAGAAAAATATTTAGTTATTGAATATAAGTCTAAATATGTCCATTGAATCAATATTGTTAGTTACATTACTTAAATGTTTTCACTTATTGTCTGCTTCATTTATCAACAATTGAGAGCTGCTGAAATTTCATGCTGTTGTTCCATTTGTTGCATCAGCCCTATATAGTTCACACATTTTGAGGCCATTTCATAAGGCATATACAAATTTGTTATATATTCCTAGTGAATTGATCCTTTCATTTTTAATGGCTTTCTCCATCTTTTATATCCTAAAGTCTAATTTTAATTAAGATCACTATAGCTACACAAGTTTTCTTTTGATATTTGGCTAATGTATTGTTTATCTTTTTTATTTTCAACCTCCAAACTAGTACAACCTCTATAGAAAGTAATATGGAGATACCTCAAAGAGCTAAAAGTAGAATTACCATTTGATCCAACAATCCCATTACTGGGCACCTACCCAAAGGAAAAACAAAACTTCCTTGTGTCTTATATTTCAGGTGTTTTTCTTTTAAACAGCCTATAGTTGTTTATTTTTTTTTGTTTTAATCTGAGAAGACTGTCATGTAATTGGGTAAGTCAGTCTACTCATATTTATTAGACTTGGTACTATTACCTTACTTTCTAATTTTGCTCCCATCCCCAAAATTTCTTTATTTGTATTGCATTATTGCCTTCCTATTCTGTATTTTAAACTTCTTTTCCTTTGGATGATTTATCCCCTATCTATTCTTTTAGCAGTTACCCTGGAAACCTAACTACACACATTTAACATAATCAATTTTAAAGTTAAACAGTATCTTAACTAGTTTTCTGAATAAAAATATCACAGAACACTTTAGTCGACCTCTTCCCAGCTTATAAGCTACTGTCCAGTTTTTCAATTACAACCTTATTTTACAATTCCACATTATTAACATTGTATAACAATGTTTATTTAGTTTTACATTTATTTACAATTTCTTAAAAACATTTCCTTCATTGATAGTTTTATGCAAACAACATCTTAAATTTGTAATTTATCATTTTATTTACTTCTTCAATCTCAGATCATTCTTTGGGAAGCATTTTCCTTCTTGAAGACCATCCTTTTGCAGTTTCTTTAATGAAGGCCTGCTGATGGTAAAATCCATTTTTCATCTGACCACCTGTTTCAGTTTTGTTTGGTGCAAATTCTGACAATTACTACCTTGGGTCGAAGCATGGATTTTATCTAAATATGTGCTTGGGATATTGTGCTTCCTGAATTTATGAATTTCATGTGTTTCCAACAATTGTAGAAAATTCTGTTATCTCTTCAAATATTGCCTCTCCTTCATTTTGTCCTTCTGGTCTTTATAGTTCTTATCAACTTTCTAATAATTTGTAACTCCTTGTTTCTTAGTTCCTCAATGTGTAATGATTTAAACCTAGCTTCTAGCTCACTTGTCTCTTCAACTGATTCTAATGATGTTCGACATGTCTGAAGGTTTCTTTTTTTCTTATTTCAATAAATATCTTTCTCATTTCTAGGAGTTCCATTTGGTTCTTTTCAGACTTCTTATGTTGATAATGAGAACTTGAGGAACTGAATTCAATGTTTATTTTTTCTATAGGTTCTTCCACATGGTAGCTAGTTTCAACTTGTGCCTGGTGATCTGTATTCATGAAGTAATACTACTTGATCATAATCTATAGGAATCTTAGACCTAAATTAGGAAGGTTTGCCCCTTTGCTTCTGCCAGGCACTAGAGTACTACAAACTGAGGGCCATTTAACCTTCTTCAACTGTCCTGGCTAGAGCAGCATCTCAGATTCGGGTCTCTCCTTGTTTCTGGTTTGAGGCAAACTGCATGTAGCATGCTACTACTGGTATTTGCCATACTGGCAACCATAGTTTACTTCGATGCTTAATATAATATTCATGATTTCCAACTTAAAATCTGTTCCTTTTTGTGGAGAAGGAAAGATAGAGGTGTGGTTCTTAAAGATTTCTCCTACTTCCTTTGAGCCTATTCAAAAGTAGACTTTATTCAGGATCTAGTTGGTTTACAATATCTAGTCTAACATACTGCTGAAAGCAAAAGTCTTATTTTATATATTAAATATATTAAAACTGTTATGATACACTAACCCGAAAAAGCACATGATTTATGTCATTCTTTAATGATTCAAACCTCTCTGGAAAGGTTTCCTCCCTCTTGATTAGAATAAAACATGCAATTTATTGAAATTAAATGCATATTATAAAGGTCCTAGAGGATGAACTTACTCCAACGTTGTTCCACTTGATACAAATTTCTCCTAGAGCTCTATTACTAAGATATACAGTCCACATTGACTGTTCAAATTTTTAATGTCCTGATTAATGTGTAATCTAGATTAGTAGGACTAACATCTATGATAAATAATATCCCATCATTTTGAACCTTTTAAAAATAGACAATAATGATTTGTTATGTGCAACTTCCATCTAGATGCATAACTTTATTTTTGGAAACCTGGGCCACCTATAATATAAACAGGCTAACCAAGGCAGGTGGTGAGTTCATTTTAGTCAGAAACACACCTAACAGGCATTATGGCAGCAAATCTGGCTGCTTCTATCCTAAATACAGATGGATTGTTTACATTTTTATTACTCATAATTTTTAATCAATGTTCTCTGGATGATCAGGAAGCTCTTTGTGCCTCATCCTAATCACTGAAGTAATGAAAGGAGATACCCACAGCAAGGACTGTAACTGCAAATGCTGCAATCACACCTAAAAGTAAAACAAACACAAAACAAATGAAAATGGAATGAGCAAAAGAAAGGCTTAACTAATTCTAGGCTCTGAAATGTGGGTAACTGATGGGTCAAAACAACAACACATATATACATAGACATATATGCTATCATAGACACACACACATACACACACATATACATGTTCTTAAAGCCAGCAAAAGAAAAAAAATCTTAGAGAAAAATATAGCAGTAAGTTGAAAATTTAGATTGCAAATGTTGGACAAAGTGTCTCTCTTGCACACATGTGTGCACTCAGACATATCTAAGAGAAAAACTAACAAATACTGTAAAAGGCTTCTATAAATATCTATATTGGCATACCAGCTATCTTATGCTACTTAGCTCAAACCAAAAGGCAGCTCCAAAACAGCCTGTTGGAGCTATAATGCAAAGCCATTTGTGTCACTACTGAAAACTGCAGAAGCCCACATTCTACCATTTTAAAATCTAAGAATTAGTAAGTCTGGGTTGGTAACTTTTATTTTTTCCTGATTATAGTAAGTTTAAAAGAGAAACTGACCGGAGTAGCCCAGACAGAAACACACACACATGCACACACATACAAATTTATCTAATGAATGACAAGAACTACAACTGAATCTTCTGGCTCCTAATTCTCAGTCAAAAGTCTTAACGCTTAACAGTTCTTAAATTGTTCCTTCACTAAACAATAGTCTACATGTTCTTTGTTCACAAAGTCTGAAAAATGTTCAAGTGACTTTTGCACTTCTTAGAGCCTGTAAAATACAGAAGTTCGTAATAAATGTCCAGACTTGAATTTGACTTTTTTCCATAGAACATCCATCAAAATCTCCTGCAATAGTAATACTAAGAATACAATTTGGAAAACATTGGCCCTACTCTACTAACTGATGCTCAAAACTCTACACATTTTTCTTCTAAAAATACAAAAAAAAAAGATGTTTCATTTTTCAGAACACGTGGAGGATAACACATTATTTACAAATCTTTCTATCTCCAAGGCCTGGAACTTTCCATAATACTCAATAAATACTGACTTAATCTAGTACCTTTAAGAAAGCAAAACGAAATGAAAATAATTTTAAAGCAATATGAAAACTTAAATCCAAAAATCATCTTTTTGATGTTATAAAAGAAGTAAAATACCTATGTTTTGCTGAATTTTCAGTACTATTGTAGTTTTGATTGGTTGTTTTGGTTGTTCATCATCTGTGTTGTCCAATGAAGCTTCACTATTCATAGAAGAACTCACACAAGCTGCAAAAGGATAATAATAAACACTACATAAAATGAGATTTAAAAATGAGTTTTAAAGAACATCACAACAAATTAAAATCAATACCATTTTCCTTCCATTTGTCTTTTTTATAATATAATGAATTTTCTCCTAATTAAATGAAGGTGGATTAAATTTAAGGAAATATATGTCAAAATGACATAGTTTTTAAACACTTAATGTAGCTTTCTCACTGACCTAAACCAGAGGGCCACAGAGCCAGATCTGAATGACTCTAAGAAATTATAATTCGTTTACTATATAGTAGTAGAGATAAATTGATATCAAAAGTCAAACCAGAAAGTAGCAAGGTAAACTTCACTCCTAATTGAGGATTAATTTATATAATTCTTATTGGTGGTTTTGGCAATTAATAATTTTAAATAATTAGATAGTAATAATAAAATCATGGATCAGCAAACTGCAGCCCATCGGCCAAAACTGGCCCATGACCTTTTTTTACAGCTCTTAAGCTAAGAATGAATTTTTATATTTTTAAAGGGCTATAAAAAAAGAATATGTGAAATAGATTTTATGTGGCCGACAAAGCCTAAAATATTTACTATTTGGCATCATACAGAAAAAGTTTGCTTACACTTAACCTAACTTGAAATTTGATATATTCAAATATATAAGCAAAATATGATTAGAAATTTGATCTTAGAACAACTCTGAATGTTAAGCAAGGCAAAGACATCATCCCATTTTACAGATGGAAAACAAAACCTGGGAGCTTAAATGCATACTTGAAGGTCATGGCCCGTCAACTGAGAATGTGAACACAAGTTCTCCTTCTATTGCATTACGCTGACAGCAATTTACGTAGGTTGACCTATCTGAATTTATTTAATGAAAATGTTTGAACTTATAATATCCTTAGAGATTACACAGGCCAGTGGTTTTCTATATGTTTTGTAGTGTTGAAGAATCCTATGAAAATAAATAAGATCTAACAGAAAATCTCAAGTTTGTGAAATATATGAAAGTAGTACTACTTGGGTTGAAGCAGAGATGGAGGGTTCCTGGAGTCAGACAGCTCCTTTCTCCCCCAGCACCTAGAGGTGGGAGAGGTGGTAAAGGAGTGCTATTCCATAGAACTCCAGAGAGCTGCACATGAAAGCAACTACATAAGACTGATCTCTTTATTTACAAAAAACCAGAAGAGAACCACAGAATCGGAGAGGGTTAACGTTAAAATTTAAAGTAAAATAGCCTACTGTTCTGATTTTAAAATGTTCCTGTAGACATTTCTGTATCCCAATACAAAAACACAGGCTCACAAGGATAACATATAAACTTAATAGATATCTATGGTACCAAAATAGATGAAAAAAAAATACCTACTTATTAATTTCCCATGAAGAAAAGTTTACCATGATTTTCAGAAATAATCCCTAATAACTATCTCATTAGAATCAAGGGCACCATCATTTTTTATTTTTTCTTTAAGCATATAACTAAAGTATTTTAAAAACAAACAAAAAACCCTCTTCTCTTTTTTCCTACTCTCACATCAAATCAATCACAAAGAACAACAAATTCTTACGAAGCATCTTTAGAAATATCTAGTCTTCTACATTTCCACAGTTTCTAGTTTTCTCATGAGCTCTAATATCTTAGTTCCAGACTACATTAACCCACTAGCTTAAAATTTCTTCCAACTTCAGTCTATAGGTCTAAAAGTTGAATGGATAATACAATTTTATTCATATTTAAAAAACAAAAAACGTTGGGTCTCCTATGAGTAAATATCTCTGCTAAAAAGTTTTTCTTTCATATTTAGGCCAATAAAATCCTTTTATCAAGTAACAAAAATAGTGAAGTATTAATCATACCTATTTGCTATAAGAATTTTTTACTTGTATACATGTATACAAAGCACACAAAAATTGTTTTACCTTAATACCTTACTTATACATTTAATGTTGAATTGCTATATATGGTGATCATGCTCTAGTACATCAAGTCCTCTGCACAAGTAATTTATTTCTATAAAAGACATTCCACTACTCTATTTCCATTTTTAAAATCTGTCATACAAAATCATGTTATTTGATACAAATTTGAGATAATTTTACCAAAGCAGAACGTTTTTCAAGGAGGAATTAGGCCTGATCACAACAATTTATTTGTCTATTTTTAGTGGGGGCTTGTAGGATTTTAATGCAAATCTCAGACACTATGTCACTTCACCAATATTTCAATATTTTACCTGAAATTTAAGTGCAAATAATGTGATGATTCCATAGAAAATTATATCTCAGCAAGTCCCTAAAACCACATAATTTTAAGTTCAGACAAATTCCAAATTACTCATGAAAGAAAGTAACCTTGAGTGTCTGTCAACAAAAGAGAAAACAAGGGCCATAGTGAATGCATGCAAAGTTTTGGAGGTGCTCAGATTTCATTCCAAGCTACTGATAGGTATGAGGGACCATTTAGAAGCTTAAAATGAAATGTTAGGACTTGAACTCCTTAGTTGTCTTCTTCTCTATACCTAAATCCTAAATTAACAATGTATCACTATAGTCAGCAATTTAGCCATAAAATTACATCTTCAGCATTATTCATTTTTCCTATACAATTAAATTATCAATGTTTAATAACAAAAATTAATTTTAGCTCTGATATCAAGATAATATTGGCAAAGATGAGTTCCACCATATTTTAAAGTTGTGTCTCCAAATTTTTTTAGCTGATACTGTGGATAAAGCACATCTGATTTATTAAGTTAATGTCTACTAGGAGATGACTAACACATCTAAGAAATGTTAAAGCCCCACAGTTATCCCTCATCTTAAGTGAGTCACTTTAACAAACAAGTTGCTCTTCATCCCTTAAGTCATTTAACAGTATGTTATTTTAAGATACTTACTTGGCAAAATATGTATTTTAAACATAGCAACTACTTGGCAACTATATTACAGAACAGAAATAATTAAATAATAATGAAGCAAATAATACAAGTTGAGTATCCCTTATTTAAAATGCTTGGGACAATAAGTATTTCAGATTTTTTTTGGATTTTTAAAACCATGTATGTCTGGCTAGGTATAAGCTTATAATTTTTCAAGAATAAAGTAAGCATGAAAAAGATGTCTGTGGTTTCCTTAAACTTATTTATTCAGTATTTATTAATCAGTAATAAATACTTATGAGAACCTACCATGTTTTAGGCAGAGAGCTCAAATAAATAAATAATTATTCTACTTATTTACTTACTATCAAAGATCTTATAGTCTAAGGGGGAAGGTCAACATTAAATATGATTATCAAAAGTGGGAAAAAAAGAAAAACAAAAAATGCAATTACTATAGTCTGCATTGGTTAGGTACCACAGAAAGGCTATAAAACAAAATTGTTAGGAAAAAAGCACAGACTTTAAAACCAAACTTTTTAAGATTAAATTCCAGCTCCAGCATTCCATAACCCTAGAAAAGTTAAGTAACTTTTCTGAGCCTTAATTCTGTCATCTGGAAAACAATGTTAATAATAGTAACTACATCACAGGGTTGTTATAAGGATTAAATAATTTGGTATTCCTAAGACTCAAAACAGTACCTGGAAAATATTGTTTTCAAAAACTGTAATAGATACTTCCTGCTAGAGAATATGCTACAGTTATACCTTTAGAAACATTAGCTTTCAAGAAAATAAAACATAACTGCTTCTTAAACATCAGGTAGTGAGCAATTTAGAATAGCTTTTTTCCCTTTTAAAATAAACTATTTTCCACATCATGACCAATACTAATCTAGAATTATGAAAAAACTAGAACCCAGTGGTCTCCAACTAACTTGAGGCAGTTTACTGACAGATTTGATATTTTCCAATCAAATAATTACCTGATCACCATAATTTCAAGTGCACTATGAATCAAACACTACTCCCACTGGGTGTGAGAATTAGCAATGCAAAAAGATATAACTATGAAATTAGAAAAGAGACTTAAAAAGATTGCTATATTCAAAACACCCATATTCATAAACACCCATATTCTAATATAACCTGAAATTTTTCTACTAAGATATCATAAGTTTCAAGAATGATAGCTATTTATTCAACATTTATTCACATTTACAAATAATTACTTTTATGGTACATTTTAAAATGTTTTAGGAAGACTATCTTCCACTTACATATTTACAGACTCATTTTCATATTCTGCACTCACCAGAAAACAAAAACAAAGCAAAGCAAAATAAAAAACAAAACCACCTTTCAAAGTATAAGGTCAAATGTGAAAGTGATGGCTAGGGGAAGAAAATGTGTTACCCAATTGGATGGTATGGCAAATCTATGCTCTACAAAAATAACCATTAAACTAATTTTTTAGAACTGCTCATCTCAGCTTAGTGTTCCAATTATATGAAGGGGATATAAAAAGGCAAATAAAATAAAGAAACTGTTGAAAAAACAAAATGTTTAAAAAAACTGTGTGACATGCTGGTTTACCAAATAATTACGATAATGTTTTTCTTTAAAAGTAGACTTCATTGTTTTTTCCAACTATAAGACGTATATACTTGATATAGGAAATTGTGAAAATATAGAAAAGCATATAGAAAAATTTTTTTATTTTATTTCAGAATATTTCAGAGGTTTTGAGAAATTTTTTCTCTTATATTAAAATAAATACTTTAAAGCTTTATATTTCCACTTATTTAAGGCTGAACTTGTTTTATGAAGATCTCCTTGCTAGATCTGAAAAAAACTGAAGTCTCTTAAATTTTGGTACAATTTCCTAGGAAAACACATACTATATGTTTATATATGCAGAAAATAAACAAATGTACTTTTAAATGCCTCAGTTAATATTTTGAAGTATCAAACAGAACTAGCTTTAGTTGAAAGCTTTAACTGAAAGACATACTATTTAAATTAGACATCTCACAGGTAATCTTGGCTGTAGTCTAATCAGGTTCTTAAATAACATCATATAATTACCTGTGTTTATTTCCTCTGCAATTTCCAAGTCTTCTATTTGAATCATATGATCTAACATCTCTATAAAATGGTCTCTGATTTCTTCAGCTGACTCATCACCAAATTTATAATCACATAACATTACAGTGGATCCAGGAATTGGGACAAAAACTCGATGAGGGAGGATGTGGAACTCTTTTTCAGAATCTAAAAGCAGAAGGAATATTATCAATATTTAGATAGGTCTGTCACTGGTATCAGTGATATATTTTTTAGAATTATATGAAAACATCCAACATAAATAAAGTTTAAAAGGTTAATGCCTTTTCATTTTCTAATTGATCTGGCACAAAATTGCTCATACTGAATTATGTTTTACCTCAATATACCTGGACTCTGCAAAGGACCTATAAAAATACTAATATAAAACTTATAAATTTATAATTGCCTTCACTGTAAAGATGTTGATTATACATTCTTTTATGACCCACTGTCTATGCAAGAACACTTAAGAAAGAATCTCATCCTTGTTCTCAGAAATTGTCCTTCTCGCTTGTTTTAACCTTATAAGCACTGTATATTAGATAGTCAATCTTTCCCTTCTTCAAATTAGTGGCCCATCTACATTAAGCATACAGCATATAACAGCACACACTTTTGTACTCATCTCACTACTGACTTCATGTTACTAGATGTAGCCCCCTCTCTATATCAAGCATGTTTAGGACATCAAGACCAATCTTACACTGCCAATACCACCTTGCTTTCTTTTTATCTTCCCTTTGCCTCCTTAATAATACTTATTCTTCTCTTGTTTACTTATAATGTCTCTTTGTAAATAGCTTTAAATCATTTTTAGAAACAACGAATCTGAATATAAATAAATAAAGAATAACTATTTTTCATTCTTCTTTGAATACTTACAAGCCTGAATATATTATATCCCCCAATTTCTAACTTAAAGAGTTACTGGTCCACACAAATACATAATTATTTTTAGTTCAACACCATGATTCTAATGAACTATCACAAAGATAGAGATTTTGTGTAAAAAGTGACCTCTTTCAGCAACAGATATATTAAAAAGCTACTAAGAAAAAGATCAAGTAGAAAACTAAGGCTCACTCTGATAGTAAGCTATACTTCCTTGGAAAGAAACTAGTGGAAACTTTATATAATTACAAACAGAAGATGATGAACAAGGCCTTAAGTGTCATGAGACTGTTATGACTTAAACTGTATTCCTTCTAGATTCTGTGTATTATCTTGTTTACATATAATAACTGGGAGAACAATTTTAGTCTTTGACCAGATTGCCTCCTAGCTGTAGAATTACGTTACTGCAATTTGTGCTGTAGCATATAAATTATGTAGGTATTGAAATTAAGAATATATTAATATATTTTGGGCCACAGTTACTTGAAACATATTAAGCAAAAACTTTCAAAGATGACTATAATGTGCATATGCAAAAGACATGCAAAATTTTAAAACTATTTCAAACTACATAAATTGTAAGTTTATCTGAAAAAAGAATAACATGCTATAAAGTCAAATGTTAAAGAATCAGTTGCAGCTGGGCACTGTAGCTCACTCCCTGTAATCCCAATGCTTTGGGAGGCCAAGGTGGGAGGATCACTTGAGGCCAGGAGTTTCAAACCAGTCTGTGCAACACAATGAGGCCTCGTATCTATGAAATAATAATAATAATAATTGGTTGCAATAAATTTACTCATTAAAAAGGAAAAAGCATTTATAACTTTCAGATTGGCTATTTAATATCAAAATAAAACCAAGTTTTCTAGTTGGTCTAGGGTTAAAAATGAGAAATCTTTTTGAAAAGACACATCTCAAAAAGTATTCCAAAAAATCCTTTGGGATATTCCCATAACAAAGTATCTAGTTCAACATTATTTGAGTAAGTTTAGAGAAAAAAATTTTAAATTTAAGCCAGTATAATAAGAATTAGGGTTCTGCCCATTAAAAATAGAATCCCTAGCGGGTATCAGAGTATTATAGAAGTTTTTTTAGAACAGGTGATACCAGAGCTGAATCTTGAAGGATAACCAGACATTTGCATAAAGGGATGGGGAGAAATGTCATCAGGACAGTGGAATCATGGGCACAGGCAAAGAGGATTACCAATGCTCTTAGAAGATAAGTGGTACGGATGGATACTGATGTAGGAATGGAAGAAGGTAAGACATTTCACAATTGATGACCTAAATTTTCTCAATGAGTATGTGATCTATTGAGAGTAAGTTGGGCAAGACTGAATGAAGGTTTACAGCAAATAATGAAGAAGCCTTAGAATCTGTTTTAAGGAGAATCAAAGAAGAGAAAGATCATAATAAGTAAAATGACTTAGAGTTCTGATTTTTTTTACTGTCACTGAAATATTAAGTTCTTTCATCTGTATAGAAAGAATGCAAAGACTGTGTTTACTTTTTTGTTGTTTTGAGACAGAGCGCCACTCCATTGTGTAGGCTTACCATGCTGCGGCACCAGCCCAGCTCACAGCAGCCTTAAACTCCTGGGCTCAAGTGATCCTCCTGCCTCAGCCTACTGAGTATGTGGGTCTATAGGCATGTACCACCACACCCAGCTACAAAGACTATGTTTACTTTAAAGATTGGGAATTTAAAGTTAATATGTCCTTTGCAGACTTTCTTATGCCTGCTGAAATATTCTAAATCAGGTTAATTTCATGGCATCCATTCTACATTTTACCATATTAAAGTACCTATAAGAAAAATAAGCTAAATAAAATGAGGACAAAATCTAAAATCTAACAATTAGATGTATATATATTCAACTTTAGAAATTTACATTTATTTGTATTATTACACTTGCAATTTATTCTTTTATCTTGATATCTTAAGATAAACTAATATGTTGCTGGAGTAATCATCCTGTTACTGAAGTTTAAAATACATATAACTTGTTTCTTTTTGTAATATAATGCTAAATTTCCCAAAAATTAAAGTTAAGAAACTTTAAAGACAACTAACAAAGTTAGTAATTCTTCTCCTTCATAATCTTTAACTTAATAGCATTACCACTTACTGAGTGCTGGACTTACACCAACTTGTATTATAAACATCACCTCATTTAATCTCACAGCCTCAAAAAGTAACTATTACAATTCATGTTTTACATGTAAGAAAACAGATGCTCATAAAGGCTGAATCATTTGTTTGAGGCCACTCAACTAGTAGTAGAATAGACACAGAAGCTAAGAACTTCAGTCTGTGCTCTGTGCAGTCTATTTCTTTACACAGGTCCTGAGGCCACTCAATCACCAGTGAAAACTTTTTCATTTTTTAAGAACTTATAATTAGATAACATTAAGTTCTAAATACACCAAATGTAATGCACAAATAGTACAAATGCTATTAGAAGCCGTTAATTTACTAATTGGACATCAGAAATTTCAAAATACTAACTCGATATAAAAGAATACCAGGATAGTCATATACTATCATCTTTATAAAGCCTTTTTAAATGGAAAGAGTATACTAATGTGTGTGATAAGGTAGATCTTTAATGTTAATGGTGATATGTCTTCATGCCCCTGAAAATCTTAAAATTCACAATTCAGCTGTAAGACACTGTGCTCAGAAAGAGAAGTAATGGATTTATACCATAAGAGTTACTCAGAGTCGAGTAGCAAAATCAAAGCCATACAAGATGAGGCTGCTAGGCTGACTGACTACGTGAACAGGTCCCACATATTTTCCTTGTAAAAATCTCAATCCAGTTGCTACATCTAAGATTCAAATTTATGTCTTAGCAAAATTATATATCATTAGTACATGAAATTTGAGGATAGTCTGTGAATTGTGGAAAGAATAAATGTTAAATCTGGCAATCTCAAGAATACAACATACTAGGAATATTAAAAAGATTATGATTAGTCCATCAAACCTAATATACTGGCTATCAGCAGTACTAAAAGAAGTTAGTTGCTCTACACACTTACCAGTGAAAAGGAAGATTAAAAAAAAACCAATATAATAATAAAAAAAAAAGAAGTTAGTTATACAGAGGAGCTATGCTTTTTTCCTATGGACAAAAAAATATTACCTTGGAATTTCATAGTCATTTCTTAAAAAAAAAAAAATATTACCTTAATAAGCTAACATGTATGTTTTAATTATATACATATCTACTTGTATCTGAATAGCAGAAGTGGGGAAATGAGGGTATAGCTTCAAAAAGCATACTCAATATTTTAATTTTCTTTTTAGGTAAAAAAAATTTTTTTTTTTTTTTTTTTTTTGAGACAGAGTCTCACTTTGTTGTCCAGGCTAGAGTGAGTGCCGTGGCGTCAGCCTAGCTCACAGCAACCTCAAACTCCTGGGCTTGAGTGATCCTTCTGCCTCAGCCTCCCGAGTAGCTGGGACTACAGGCATGCGCCACCATGCCCGGCTAATTTTTTATATATATATCAGTTGGCCAATTAATTTCTTTCTATTTATAGTAGAGACGGGGTCTCGCTCTTGCTCAGGCTGGTTTTGAACTCCTGACCTTGAGCAATCCGCCCGCCTCGACCTCCCAAGAGCTAGGATTACAGGCGTGAGCCACAGCGCCCGGCCTAAAAAAAATATTTTTAATACAAATTACTAAGATGGTATAAATGGTTTACATTTCCCAAAAGATGGGATATTCATTAAATGGTAAAACAACGTAACTCAGCCTTTTTTAAACCAAAAATGTCTGTTAGAGTATTAGCTAAAGTATAAAAATTAATGTAGTTTATATAAATAGTACTTATTAAACAATCTATTATACAGTACTCAACACTAATGAGTAACATCTTAATTATGGCTAAATTCTTGAAAAAGCACATAGATATTAATAAAAAATATTAGCTTTAAAAATGTCAACACAGTTTACTCATTCTGGCAAGGGAAGGTTTACTCAGAATTAATTTTTAAAAATCTTCCGGTCAGGTCAGGTGGCTCATGCCTGTAATCCTACCACTCTGGGAGCCCGAGGTGGGAGCATCACTTGAACCCAGGAGTTTGAAAACAGCCTTGGCACCCCAGCAAGACACCCTTTCTACAAAAAAGTAGCCGGGCATGGTGGCGTATGCCTGTAGTCCCAAACTGCTTGGGAGGCTGATGCAGAGGGATTCCTTGAGCCCAGGAGTTTAAGGTTGCAGTGAGCTATGACACAACTGCACTCTAGCCTGGGTGACAGAGCCAAACCCTATTTAAAAAAAAAAAAAAATCCTCCCTGAAATTTGAAATTGTTGTATCTTGACAAATTTGCTATTACAGCATTTAAAAAAAATTTTCTGGGCAACAACTGAAAAATTTTCATTCAATAATGAAAGTAAAAGATGACATTGTTATAAAAGATAGGTAGGCAGCTATAAAAGATGACAAATCTATTATATCTTGATGTCCCACTATTATATCAATTGAATACATGCAAAAATTAGTACTTATTTTATACTCATAACTTTTTTTTCTGGAATTTCATTCAAAAGCAGATCCTCAAATAGTATTTCACAACGATCAGCAACCGTGTTCAATATATCCCTCTTCATTGCCTATAGGAAAAGAAACATGAAAAAATACAAGAAATAAAATCCTTTAGATTTAGATTTATATTATTTAATTACCAAAAAACCCTACATAATTTGCTTTCAAGTATAATCATGTCTACTAAATAACTCATACATCATTCTATTTTTTATTTCCATTTATTTGACATGTTTAACATATTTATAGTTTAAAGACAAATTTGCCTACCAATAAATTTACCTAAGTAATAAAGTAAAACCAAAAAAATGAATAACATTTTTATATAAACAAATAATGCCAGTGTTCCAAATTAGGAAATGTATAACTATGACATAAATACCTGTCATCAGCTTTTAAATTTCTGAGCTATATGGACTATAGAACACTACTTAATAATTCTTCCTATAAATACTTTTTCTGTTATTTGAAAAATTCAATTTCCCTCAGAAGAAATAATTTCAAATGGACTAATTTGATACAACTGTGGAGCTCTTACTAAACCTATATAATTATCATTTTTAAAAAATGCATAAAATAGATATTCTATGTATGAAAATCTTAGAACCAAATCTATTAATATGGTACATTTGGGGTGCCCAAAACATTGGGCCCTTATTGGTTAAAATAAAATTAATAATTATAAAATCTGATGTTGAAAAAAGATAAAATTGTAGGCTTTTGAATAGTTTGGTTAACATGCTTCCATTTTTAATATACCAGTACTTCCATTTTGTACCTGCACAGCATCTTTAACCTTGGGTTTATGGCTGTGAATATAAGCTCTGCATTTCACAGCACCCTTGAGGTTTACAGAACCACTGCATATCTGGACCGTGGCTGTGGATCTGTGGTCTGAATTTAGGAGCTGAAAGACAAAATCTGTTGTAAGTTCCAATAGCCAACAATTATTAACCACAGGAAACAAACATTATGTAAACCATCTTACAAAGAATCAGGAATTTTTGACTGAGTCAAGTGTTTGAAAATATGCTGCATAAATTATTTATAGGTCTTCATATTTCTCTTTATAAGTTATAAATTATTTTCTGAGCATTTTGAATGTACACTGAAATTAAACACGACTACTTTTAAATTATTTTACTGACATAACATCTAAAAATCCAATATACATTCAGTATATTCACTAAAAATGTATTATTTGCAGATTACTCAGATAAGTACTGTGAAGATGAAAAGATGTACAAAGAAGACATGATGTAATAGAACAAGGGTCCCCAGCCTGTGGTGAGTTGTGTAATTATTTCATTATATATTACAATGTAATAATAATAAAAATAAAGTGCAATAAATATAATGCGCTTAAATCATCTGGAAACCACCCCCCAAGCCCCCTCATCCGTGGAAAAATTATCTTCCATGAAAATGGTCGCCAGTGCCAAAAAGGTCAGGGACCGCTGTAATAGGAGATGTAAGATATACAATAGAAGATATGTATAAAAATAAAATAAAAAGTGAGATGTAGTAAATATGGTAAAATTATAATCAAGTCATAGATATACATTTATTTATACATTTTCAACTCATAACTTTCATAGAATGAAAGTAATGTTATGCTTCAGAGCAAAAACAAACACACTAACTATGCCTGACACCAGAAAATGATATTAGTGGCTGTAAATAGTCTCTTTCATCTTGCAGTTCCATTTTCTTTAGTCTAAGCAGTGTTAGCTCCTGCTTGGTCTTCAGGTGTTTTGCAGATATTTTTCACCTTATCATCTTAATAAGAGCCAAAACAAGGAGAACGATGAAACCCTGAAAGTACTAGAAATAGCAAGAACATCCCTAATCCAAAAATCTGAAATGCTCTAAAATCTGAAATTTACTAAGCGTCAACATGATGCTCAAAGGAAATGTTCACTGGAGCATATCGGATTTCAGAGTTTTAGATTAGAAATGCTCAACTGGTAAATAATTCTCAAATCTTACAAAATCCAGAAAAATCTGAAACCCAAAACACTTCTGGTCCCAGGCATTTCAAATCAGGTATATCTAGTCACTTCAAAATATCTAGTCAGTTGACCAGTGAAATAACCAACAAAAATATATTATACTACATGATATTAAATAACTATCATGACAAATTATCTTTTATTATTTTCCATTCTTCCTTCTATATTCCCACACTCTATACATCTCCCAACTATACTTTTTTCACTAAAATAATTTTAATCAAACTGTTCAATAAACTAAGAGGTAAGCCTAACTAGTAAAGAGCATAAAGGTACAGAAAAAGCCAGCCTTAAAACAAAGGAAATTTCTAAAATCAAAACAAAGGAACAAAATAAGAGACTAAAATACTTCTAAGATATTGAATAAAAAATTGAGTACTCATGTTGAGTGGCATAAGTAACAATTTAGTAATGTTCTATTGCTAAACACAGAGAAAGGGAAGAAATGAAAACATCCTCAGATGCCAAACTGCCTTTAATTCTACTTTATTCAGTTAAGAAAATCCAAGTCCTAGTAGTATTTTCTTTTCAAAGCCCAGTATAATATTGAAATTAAAAGTTTTCTACAAACATGGCTGTGCTATTTTATACCCTTGTCTGTTCATCAGGATAATTTTGAGCAGGTTTAAAATCAAAGGCATGTATACTTTTAGAAATAATTAGTGGCTTTAAATTTTTTATTCTTCAAGATATCCAAGTTTAAATTTTCGAAGAGAGTTGTAATTTAAAACAACCAAACAGAAATATAAAACTTACTAATATTTTGAGATTTTTATCAAATCAGAGGAGATATAAATCTATTTCAAATTAAGTATATGACAACTCTTTGCACATCTGTGCATACATCTTTTACTTCTAAGTTGTTAAGAATTGCAATTTCACTCATAAAACCTACAACCCAAATTATTTACATACATGTAGCACACACATGTATGTATGTATATATGGTTTTAATAGCTATCTACTTGATGTTAAAAATTTAATAACCTTAAGGCAAAAGACCCAAATAGATTCCACTAATGTTTCTTGTGAATAACTTTCCTACAACTAGACATTTTATACAATCTCTTACATCTCTAAAATTCTTTTATTCTTTCATTATAATCATAAAATCAGAAATAATTTCATTATGGTTATTCTAAGAAACAATCAATTTAAAATAAGTAGCATTTTAAAATATTTACCAACTGTGTTAGCACTCTGACATCAAAACAATGACTAGTAGTTTGAGTATTTCCTCTGGAAGATTTTTTCTGAAAAAAACACAAAATTTAAAAAAACAGACTTTGCAATTATAAGTGGAATATGTTTAGAAACTATCTTACATATACTAAATAACTTAAGAGAAAAAACAAGTCTTATTACATATTTTAATTTAGCTTTTTATACAATGTTACTTTATGTATTCTGTATCAATGTGTACTCTTAGAAATCTTTAATTCCCTACTTTCAGTCCTCTGCAGCAGTTCCCAACCTTTTTGGTACCAGGGACTAGTTTCATGGAAGACAATTTTTCCACAGTAGGGAGTGGGGAGTGGGGAGGGCAGAGCTCAGGCTATGATGTGAGCCATGGGAAGTGGCTATAAATACAGATGAAGCTTCACTCACTTGCCCACTGCTCACCTCCTGCTGTGTGGCCCCTAAGTTTCATGGAAGACATGGTCGGGGGAGGTTGGCAGAGCTCAGCAGCCTTATCACGAAGAGGCCATGGACCTGTAGCAATCTGTGGCCTGGGTGTTAGGGACTGCAACTCTAAAACAAGGACTGGCAAACTATTGCCTCTGGGCCAAATATCTGCATAGCCATCTGTCTTTGTAAATGGAGTTTGACTCAAACACAAGCATGATCATTTATTTACATATCATCTGTGGCTGCGTTAAATAGCAGAGTTAAATAGCTGTAACAAAGACAATATGGCCTGCCAAGTCTAAAATATTTACTATTTGGTTCTTTACAAAAAGTTTGCTGACCCCTGCTCTAAAGGAGAGATCATCAAAGTTTCTCTTCCTTTAGATTAAAGCTATTTTGGAAGCCCATACAGACACCTCTTAGAAAACGGCCACAGCATTTACAAGGCTGTCAGGACAGAAGAACATGTGGCCTTCAGTGATAAGTGAGCAGTTTACAATTTCAAGATAAGAGAGAATTTAAAAGACACTCTCTACTTCGGGTTTCCAATTACATCAGAAATAATCTCTTCCCATCATTTTCTAAGAAAAACATTTGCTCTTTACTGTAAAACAACCTTTGAAATGAGTAGATGAAACTGGTTTTCATGATGGCAAGGACTAAAGATAAGTCATCTTTTATTTTTTCCTAAAGCACACATAATTTAATAAGATGGTTTTCTCTGAACTCACCTGTCCCTCTAATAGGTCACAATCTTCATCTTTAACTTGTCCATTAATCAAATAAACACTGTTTTCTATTTGCTTGGCCCAGCGTGTAAGTCCATTCTTAAATACAACACAGAAATATTTCAGATATACTGTCATCACAATTAAACTCCCTAGTGTCTACTTTTTTCTACATAATACATTGAAATATTATTGATAAGATCCCTATGTATCAATAATACAATATTTAAATCCAGTCTCATATATTTAAAAAGGTATAATCCCAATTTTTGGTACATTATCCATATTTTATAAAATTGTTTTCTTATCTCATCCCAAACTAACATTTGTATCACAAACTCAGAAGGCTTATTAGCTACTTGGAATAGTTAAATAAAATTCAATACTGTTCATTATCTTTTTAAAAAGTGAGAAAAAAAGAGCCTCAAATGAATAATATAAAGCAGTATTAAAGAGCAAAAAATAAGCAAGCTCCATTTTTCTTTTTTTCCTTTTTTGAGGGGAAAAAAAAAGAGGCATCCAGCCTCCATTTTTCTTCTTCAGTGTGAAAAAGGAAGAAAAATGAGATATAAAAAGATTGGTATAGAAATGCAAAAAAGGGCTGGAAGTGGTGGCTTACACGTGTAACACCAGTACTTTGGGAGGCTGAGATGGGAGGATCTCTTGAGGTCAGGATTTCAAACCAGCCACAGGCCACTTAGGGAGACCCTATTTACAAAAAGTAAAAAAATTAGCTGGGCGGGGTGGCATTCACCTGTAGTGCCAGCTACTGAAACAGGAGGATTGCTTGAGACCAGGAACAGGAGGTTACAGAGAGCTATGTTCAGGCCACTGCATTCCAGCAGCCTGGGGGACAGAGTGAGACCCTATCTCAAAAAAAAAAAAAAGAGAAAAAGAAAAAAGAAAAGCAAAAACGGACTAGATAAGGGAAAAAACAAATCTAAGGACCAAGAGAAAGCTAAAAATCCAATCAGTATGACTTTTTACATAATTATGTTTTATAAGGGCAGGGCATAGTGGCTCATGCCTATAATCCTAGCACTCTGGAAGACCAAGGCCAGAGGATTGCTTGAAGCCAGGAGTTTGAAACCAGTTTGAGCAAGAGCAAGACCCCTTCTCTACAAAAAATAGAAAAATTAGCTGGGCATGGTGGTGTGTGCCTGTAGTCCCAGCTATTTGGGAGGCTGAGGCAGGAGAATCGTTTGAGCCCAAGAATTTGAGGTTGCAGCGAGCTATAATGACGCCACTGCACTCTAGCCTGGGCAACAGGGTAAGACAGTGTCTCAAAAAATAAAATAAAATAAAATACATTTACATATGCTAATTAATAAATATTTAGTATGTACCTATGATACTGAATATGCTAGTATTATGACATTGTCCCACCTCTAAAAATATTTCCAATCCGGCTTGGGTAATATGTAACTCACTCATATAACAATGTTATTATAAGTAGAATGTAATTTTCGAGGATTATAAAATGAATGATCCAAAAATTTTTTAAAAAAATAATAGGAAAAAAATGAATGACACAGGCAACCATAATAAAAATAGATTGTTCACTTAGCAATCATGAAAGAAAATTCATTTTCCCTGATACCTTTGTATTTTTCTCCAAAGTATAGTTGACAGAAGTAGTAGAAAGTGGAATGTGAATATTAATGTGAACTGCACACTCTAAAGAAAGCCATGAGGTTGATAATCCATTTTGATACTTCCAATCTGCTGGTTTTGCTGAACTCTAGCAGTAGAGAATGGAGAAAAATAAAATAGATGTGATTTAGGTAAGACACAAGGATCAATAAAACACAAAAATGTACAACCTAGTAACTCATACAAGCTGATATCCAACATATTTGGGCAAATTCCTTGATCAAATGGCTATAGATTAGGAGTGAACAGAAAATAAAGCATGCATTCAGTTCAGTACTCTTCAATACATCCTAAGCAACCCTGGCAACCCTCCTCCTCCTCCCTCCAGTGGCAGACAGAAAAAGGATTAGAAAGTTCCATGTTTAGAATTCTGGAAAGTCCTTTGCTCTTCTAACTTTCACCTATAGCTTCCATAGTTATCAATTCTGAAGATCCTGATGTGGAGCAAATAATCACTGAGTGACTACTAGATGCCAGACATTTTTCTTTCCGTCCCATCCTTGCTAACAATACTGCAAAGTTACTTCCTCACTTTGCTTTTAGACACCTTATTAAAATGCTAGTCTGGATTCTGCTGAATACAAGTAGTTTGTTTCCTAGACATTGCAGCCATTAATACCAAACGTACTCAGTCACTTTTACTATCAGCTCCTCAAATATAACACTAAATACATAAACAAGGTAGGAGAAGCTTAACAAAAATTTTTAACAACTTAAAAAAAAATATAAGTTTTCCTTGCCTACAATAAAATTGTGCATATTTCAAAATAAAAACTACAGTTGGCTGTGGACATCAATAGAAAGTGATGGCAATCAAAATAATTAAAACTAAATATAAAATATTAAAATTAAAATTAATTTTAATTTAAAAATAGTTTACAACACAAAAATCTTTAAAAAGTAATTTTTCTTACCTTTGGATCATGGACATCGTAAGTTCGACAAAATATTCTTTACTAATTAAGGATAGAAATGACCAAAGAAAAGAATTCTTGATAATCAAAAGAATATAAAACATAAAAAATTAAAATTACAAAACACATGCATCCAAGAGTTCTTACAAAAGTCATAACACTTTATATACTTAAAGCTATATATACATGTATATGTATGTATACATGTAACATTTGTGTATGTATACACACACAAATAAATTGCTCTGACTATAGCACTTCCAGTTCTTGAAAACTATTACCTTACATTTATAAATCCTGCTAATCACAATGAATAGAATAAAAGCACCTGTGAAATTTATCTTAACTATACCCCCTCCATAACAGAAAGGAGCACTGTTTTAGATGGGGTCAAGCCTCAGAATGTTCACTGGATCACAAGGCTTGGAAGTGAAACTGTCCAGGTAAATACCAAAGAAGTTAAAAGCTGAGCTTCTGCAGGAATGGTTATTTTTTAAATTGAGCCTTCCAGAAGTCGTAAATGATTAAGCCCTTTAGTTGCATTACTCCGTTGGTGAGGCTGTCTCTGGCTTGGAGGCACCCTACCCCTAGCAAGATGAAGAGAAGAAAAGCTAAGGAGGCCCTGTAACTGGCTTCTAGTGCCACTTGATCTTGGCCAAAGACATAAGAATTTCTTGGGTGCCCTACACTGTCTAGCTCAGCACATTAAAGCTCTGAATTGCACACTTTATCCAAAGGAATTAGAGGTTAAAAAAAAATATTACTTTATCTAAGCTGTCAGCTGAGCATTTAAATCTCTCTAGGGGATCTATTGTGCTTGGATGTATAGGGTAGATAGCTGGTAAAGCATTCAGAATCCTGAGTCCTTGCTATCACTCTCAAACTCTATATAACCCTGGAACATAATTTAAGCATTATTGCTGTTATTATTGGCAGCTTTAATCACGTTATTTACAAAAAAAACCCATACAAAATTATGCTTATTTTCAAAATAATGATGATTTAAATAAGTGGGAGAAAAAACGTGCAGGAATATTATTTTGGTACCACATACTTTTAAACATAAACCCCTAAATAAAAGATACTTTTTTGTAGAAGAGCAAATGTGAAGTGTCACTCGTTCTGAGACCTCTTCCTCTGTGAAATTCCACAGTCTCTTTCTATTCATAGACTTTTCCACAGCAAATATTAGCTGAAAGAAAAACACATCAATGCAAATTGAAAAAAAATAGTAAGAGTAGAAAACAATTATAATGTCACTATGCTTTAAAATGTAGCTTTAAAATTCCACGCTTCTACCATTCATTTTTTTTTTTTTTTTTTGAGACAAAGTCTTGCTATGTTAACTCAAGCAAGTTTTGAACTTCTGGGCTCAAGTGATCTTGCTGCCTCAGTCTCCTGAGTAGCTGAGACTATGAGCACATACCACCAAGTCCGGCTATTTTTTTTTTTTTTTTTTAGAGTCAGAATCTTGCTATGTTGTGCAGGCTACAGTACTATGGCTATTTATAGGCCAATCACAGTGCACTGCAGCCTCGAATTTCTGGGCTAAAATTATCCTCCTGTCTCAGCCTCCAGAGTAGAAAGGCGTATACCACCACAAATTTTTCTTTTTTTCAAAATAAAGACTGAAACTCATCATTAAACTCATCATAAACATCATAAACATTAAACTCATCATAACATTTTAGATCCCATTTTTAGCGATTTACAAAAAAATTAGGTTTTAAATAGAACTGGATATGAAAAATTAATTTGGTGCAACTAGCATTTACATGAAATATAGAAGAGACTATTTTATTTAATTAGAATGAGAAAGACAAATGACTTTAACTATAAAAATGGAGCATGTAACCCATTTAGTGTTTCCTATTTAAATGTCAGAAAAGACTTAAGGTAACTCTAAGGACATATAAAATATAGTAATAATTTAAATGAAAAGTAAAAAAAATCAAAATAGTGACATAAATTTATGTCTGAAATAAGAATTTTAAAAATGCATACTTGATATAAGGGGTATTACACATTTGGCTCTAAGCTTTCTAACAACATGCATAGAGACATCTAATTTGTAACATAATTCAGATGATCCATAAACTGAAAACAAATAATTGATCAGAAGAAGCACAACTTTCTTGATTGCCTGAAAAAAAATTTCTTCCAGACACACAATATTATATAATATAATAAACAACATTCTTAACGATAACTCTTACAGTTGCCGTTAACAAGTTTTATAAGGTTATTTCTTATAGTATCTCTCAATGCTGGCCAATAGAAACAAAGTTAGATCATTGAAATTGAACAATTTCAGAGATATAGCATTTCTAAAATTTTATCTGATTCTTAGGAACAAATGATACAAAAGCAAAAGGATGAAGAATCTGACTGTATCTCTATAGCACGGAGTCCACATTCACCCTATTCACAGTTCAGCTCCAACAATAAAAGGATGCACAATCAATGCTATTAATATTAAATACATACAGATTTAGATTAAATTGCGAAGTGCCAAAGAGGATAAACAACTGCGAATGAGGTAAATTTATTTAAAATGAAAAAATTGGCAGAAGATTGAACAACTAGCCAGGGAGGAGAATATCTCCATTTTCTTCTCTTAATCCCTCAGTGCAAATATCAAAGGCTTAGGTGGGACATCTGCTAGAAGTTACAAAACTGGAAGAAACTGTAGAATCTGGGGTTACTAGCTGCACATTTTTTATGTAAAAATAGTTTGCAGCGATTCTGTGAGGTTTTGTGCTTCTCAAGATTATGAGACTCCTTTTTCTTGGGGTGTGAAATTCCCTTTCAGAAGTTCATTTGGATCTTAAATAGTAAAAGAGATGAAAACTGGCTATATAGAGTTTGCCTTAGGTTTGGGTTTAAAGAAAAATACCTTGTGGACCTTTGTATTTATTTTTAGACTATGTTAACCAATTCTCTGATATAGCAATAAAGCAAAAGATACAGTGGATTCAGGATAGATCCTCTGTCCAGGAATAAAAAATAAATATTTGATTGTTGTTTCTTTATCTTTTACTTTCAAACTCTTAAGAGAATGGAACAGAAGGTGAAGAATCTCAGCACCTATTAATTTTACATACTAGCAATCACTCGTTACTAAATGTAAGATCTAGAAGAATACTGCTATTGCACAAGAAAAACTGTTAAAGCATTGTAACTTGTTTAATAATAGTTAGAAATTATCTTTAAAATAAAGACAGCTCTGATTGCAAATATAAATATTTACATTTATTACACTTAAGATATCTAAGCAATTGGGTGGAAAAAGCTGTTTCAACATAATCCCAGCATAAAGGATATGGAACATGAACCTAAATATGCCTAGGATCATTATTATATATACTCATAGTCAATGAAAATAGCATGTAACTCTGATCTTATTAAATATATCGGACTTACTCTGCGCATGGCATTTTGAAAATCATTTGCCAGTTCTAGAGTAGTAATAATGAATACTCCAAGAACCAAAAGTCCCCCCGGTAGCATTCTGGATACCTAAAAATAGAAATAAAGTATTAGCTGATAAATGCATTTGGCATTATATGCATTCTTTTCTGCTGGAGAAACTAAATATCTTCCTAGAGTGCCCTTAGATTTTTAACTTAAAACTACTTTACAAATAAAATCATCTGATAACAACATCCTTTAGCTATATCAATAAATAAACCCCTTTCTCATAAGAACAAAGACTAACACACCTTCTAAAATTTTTTCAATGGGTTCCCACTACCAGCTAAATAAAATACAAGTCTTATCTTAGACTGGTATATCAGACCTTCTAGAATCTGGTCAATCTGACATTCACAGCCTCATTTGACACTACTTTCTCTGAAATAATTAAAGTATCAGCCAAAAGCTACTCAATGTTATCCACGCATATCCCTATTTAACTGTATGCTTTTACTCAGGCTGTTTCCTAGGCCTGAACTGACTTTTTCTTGTATTTTTACACATCTGACCTCTACTGGATACTTCAAAGTCAGCTTGAGGAAGCTGCCATCCCTGATCCTTTGATCTCTGAGCTCCCATAGGACTTCGGTGTAGTTTTCCCGTGGACCTTATACACATCCTTGTATTTTTACAGATGGCTCTTTTTCTACTGTCTATACTCAGAGAGCAGAGTGCTCTGGTTCACTTTTGTTTACTTAATGTATAAGCAAACAATCACAAAGTTTAGTCTTAGAAAATTAGACACCAGAGTCTAATCCCTAATGTATTTTATTTGCATTATGTCTGCTTGTGGTTCCCTATGATTTTATAAATTCTATTTACTATAGTAGCACAAATTTGACAAGATTTTCATATTTAGCACAGGGAACCTGTATATCTTTTCAAAATCACCAACACATAAAATCATTTCTTTCTAGAAGGAAAGAGATTAATCTAAGTTACTATATAAATTCATTTATTCTTTCTGTGTGTGTATATGTATGTGTATATATACAATATAACTTTTTATAGGAGACAAAAAGCAAAATTAAAATAGGAAGTTATTTACAAGCCACTGGGAATTTAACTTTAAAATATTTAATATTTACTTTAGAAGATAGTTGCTATAGTTTGTATGTTTGTCTCCCTA
Organism: Microcebus murinus; assembly: GCF_040939455.1. Classification (NCBI taxonomy): domain Eukaryota; kingdom Metazoa; phylum Chordata; class Mammalia; order Primates; family Cheirogaleidae; genus Microcebus; species Microcebus murinus. The sequence continues at coordinate 11,206,882 of NC_134126.1, forward strand.
AACATCATGTTGAAATTTGATCCCCAATGTTGGATCAAACACAGAATAATAGGTGTTTGGGTCATGCAGATGGATCCCTCATGAATAGATTAATGCCCTCCCTTAGGGAGGGGGAAAAGTGAGTTCTCACTCTTATTAGTTCCTGTATGAAAGTTGGTTGGTAAAAAAGAGCCTGGCATCTCTCTTCCCTGGCTCTTGCTTCTCTCACCATCTGATCGCTGCACATGCTGCCATAGTGGAAGCAGGCTGAGGCTTTGACCAGATGCCCAATCTTCCAGCCAGCAGAATCAAAACCCAAATTAATCTTCTGTTCTTTATAAACTACCCAGTATCAGGTATTCCTTTATAGCAACAGAAAGACAATAATATTAAATATTTCTTGGATTTTTTATAACTATATACTGCCCCCATCATAAACACAAATACATGTCTATGTGTATACACACAGAAACACGTTTGTGTACTTAAAAGATTTAATTGGAGAAAGAAATAATTGTATGTTTATCTTATTCTAACATTATTTATTATTTATTGAATGATAGAATTCATTCAATAAATACTTTTAAGTGGATTAATTTATTCATCATTCCATCTCACCCACTCTAAATTTGTTTCCTCCTTATATAATGGCAACACTATCCTGCTAGACACCTAGGCTAAAAATCTCATTCATCTTTAGATAGTCTTTCCCTATGTCTCTTTACTCCCAATCTACTTGATCACTAAATCTTCTTCATTATAGCTCATTCTTAACAATGAAATTCTAGCCCAATGTATTAGTTTTATTCATGCATTCATTTATCCAGTATTTGGAGTTCCCATTATAAACCACGGACATACTGTGCTGGGCACTCAGGAAATAGCTATACACAAAACAGATGTGACTCTTGACCTCACAAAGTTCACAGTCTAGATTAGGCTCACATCATCCTCTTTTGGACCATCATTGTAACTATATGTTTTTTGCTGTCTCCAGTCTGCCTACCCGCCATTTACACTGTACCAAGATATCAAAGTTATATTCTAAATTATTGGCAAATCATTCACCTTAACCTTCTCAAAATAAGAAGCTCTGAAAGTCTACCATGGTGCTAGGACTACATTCAAGAACCATCCATAAACTGGCTTCTTCTAGTCTTACCTCTAATTACATTCTTCTATATACCCTGTATTTCAACTATACCCAGTTGCTTGCTATTCTCCTAACATCTTTTACTTTCGTGACTTTGTGTCATTTATCCATACTGTCCTTGGATACTACATGTTCCCTGACTACTTTCATGGCAAAGTCCTACTCATTCTTCAAGTTCAGAGGCTTCTATGAAGCTATTTTGAATATAACCATTGGCAGTTATTTAACCATTCCTTTTTACATTCCTATAGTACTTTTCCACTTTTTCATTTTTTATAGTTGGTATTATTAATAATGTGTTTCTCTTTGGTTAAAATATAAATTCTCTAAGGGCATTTAAAAAGAATAATCTTTTTATTTCCTCAGTGCCTAGCATTAATCCTTTAAACAATCTGACCATCAACAATATTACCACTAATTAGTATTATTTTAAAGTAAAAAAAAAAAAAAAAAAACTAGAAACATGCTAAATGACCAATAACAGGAGGAGATAGGTTAAAAAATTTCATAAACTAACACAATGAACAAATGTTAACAATGGAAAAGCATAGCATTTAAGAGCAAAGTTACACTGTCTGGGTTAAAATCCCAGTTCTACCACTTAATTGCTATGTAATCTTGAGTTACTTAACTTCAAGCAAGAAAATGTATTTTTAAAATTAGACACAGGTAAATCAATAAATAGAAAATATAATCATGGATGAAGCAGAGTAGAAAATACTTCTACTTCTGGTATACTCTACAAGTTTTGAAAACTTAAGAATGAGTATTCTTAAACCCTAGTCGAGTTACCTGAGAAGAAAGTGCTTATTTTTTTGTTGTTGTTAGTCAAATAAACACAAACTTAACTACATGAAGAGACAAATAAGATGACCTGGTTAGCATGTTCTGTGGCCCATTCTTCATCCAAGTTATCCAACTTAGCTTTGGGATGTTTGAGGTTCTCATTTAGTTCCTCTTTGGGTGGTGTTCTAGTGGCAAGAATCACATAATCCTTTTGTGAAGAACACTTCAAAAACAAATTATAGAAGCTTATTAGAGTGATACCTGATTGAGGAACAGATGTCTTAGCTCTTATAACATACAAACTGAGTTATATCTGTAGCAGGTTAAGCTGCTAATATTCACAATATTAATAGCTTCTGCAGGGAAACTAATTTCCAAGGACAGCCTTACACGTTGTATGTATGTATGTATGTATTGATTGATTGATTGACTGAGACAGAGCCTCACTTTGTTGCCCAGGCTAGAGTGAGTGCCATGGCATCAGCCTAGCTCACAGCAACCTCAATCTCCTGGGCTCAAGTGATCCTATTGCCTCAGCCTCCCGAGTAGCTGGGACTACAAGCATGCACACCATGCCTGGCTAATTTTTTTGTATATATATTTTTAGTTGGTCAATTAATTTCTTTCTATTTTTATTAGAGACAGGGTCTCACTCTTGCTCAGGCTGGTCTCAAACTCCTGACCTCAAGTGATCCGCCTGCCTTGGCCTCCCAGAGTGCTAGGATTACAGGCGTGAGCCACCATGCCCAGCCTACCTTTTAACGTATTTAATATCAGCTTCTTATTTATTTGGACATCCCAAATATGAATCAGACAGTGGTCCTTAAAAATGGTTTACTGGATGAGTGAATGAACTACATTAACTAAAAGGTATATGCTTAGTCAGTTTTCTAGCTATTATAATTATTTTCTAAATCTAAATATAAATTATAATTAATTCCTAAATAATTTGAACAGATTGGATGTTTATAAAATATCAGTAAAATAAAGCAACAAATGACCTTGTGTACCTTACTTTAAGTGAAATGATGATAATGGGACATTATCATATTGCACATATGTGTCCACCAAAAAATAAAGGGGATTTGGGACACATATTATAATTTAGAGTGATACCTGATCCTATTTTTAATACCTTCAGTTTTAATAGCAATTAAATGGTAATCAAAGGTGGAAGATCTAAAGATAAACTTAGGGACTATTTAAAAGCTCAGTTTCACTACAGTGAAAGTTTCCTATAAAAACAATGAAAATAAGGATAATAATGCAAGTTAGCATGGTGTAATCCTCATACATGACCTGAAACTCCCATCATTAGTATCATCTTGGGATAGAAAATAAAGAAAGAGTAATTATTCCTACAAAAGTTATTTCCAGAAAGCTACATTCAAATGTGCACACAGGAAAAGAAGGTAGATTCCGATTAAGAAGGCTTCTTTTTTTCATAAAATGTATAACTTTGAAAAGCTAAAGAAACTGACACCAAGAGTAGGAAACAGGCAAGCTTGAGGGGAAGGAGAGAAAGGCGATAAACTCTGGAATAAAAAAGAAGAAAAAAGCATGCAGAATACTGAAAGAAATGAAAAGACAGCATGAAGACAGACTGGAAGGAAGGCCCTAAAATGTGAGAGACTTATTTATAAGACGGTAGTTTTGCTGAGCTCTAGAAATAGCCTATATCCAGTAAGACAAGTTTGAAAGATGTTTTTCCCTGAACTTTTATCTCCACTGATCACATCTCTAAGACTTTTCTTCCCTTAAATTTTGAAAATAAAGGAAGGGAAAAAACTTTAAATAAAAAGTTGCTAACAAAAAGAGCCCCAGGCTAGATATCAAGTAACCTGAATCAAAAGTTCACATGATTGCCAAGACAGACAATCAGGCTGTCTAACGATAGGTCTCACAGGGTAGTAGTACCTGGGTGAACAGTATAGATTTGCCCTCTGTCTTGCAAACTAAGAAATCTGATTTGTAAAAATTCTGAAAATGAACCTGTCTTTCAGGACTAGGCTGACATTAGCTAAGCTCATTCAGAATGACAGAGAAAACTGGAATGTTGTGAAGGAATCTAAACAGGAGTCCTCTGTGCAGTGCATTCTTGATAAGCAGATAACACAGGGCATCAAATTAAAAAAGAAAGTAGCCTGGGAATATGGATAGATTCAGAATAAGGAAAATTAATTATGCAACTTGAAGATTCTAAGACATCAGGCAAAGATATTCAGAAAGAAAATTGTCACAGTGAGAGCTTTATTTGCTACTAGGCTTCAAAATCAACTCCTTGGGTCACAGCGCATTCTCCCCTTAGTGTTTGGACAGATGTAGCCAGTTTGCTTGTGAGACTCTTTTTTTTTTTTTTTTTTTTTTTTGCTTTCTACAGCTGACCAGTTCTTCCTGCTGATTGGCACATTCTTCTTTCAATTATAATAAACCAGTAGCTGCTTATGCTTTTTTCTAGGTGTTCAAATCTCTGTTCCATTTTATGTATTTTCAAGACTGAACTCTATGAGGAAAATAGAATTTGTCTAATTTCCAAATTTCCCCTAATCCCTTTCTCTCCTACTTTCTAATGAACCAACTTAAAAAAAAAAATTCAATAATAATGGGTACTACAGCATCTAACAAAAATATGACGACCACTCTTGTCACAAGTCTGAAATAAGACAAATTAGAATGGGAAAAAAATTATCAAAAGTTTCTTTCATAAAGAATTAGATAACCAGGATTTAATAAAGATTAGAAGAGAGTAAAAATACTTAGGAAAGACAACAAAATGTAAATCATCTGGTCAATAAAAACTCTAATTCTAGAGTTTCTACATTATAAATTACTTCTACATGGTCAAAAGGGAATGTGTTCTGACTTGAGCAAACCTGGGCTAGGTTTGTCCTTCTTCTCCATATATTGCCTCAATAATTCACTTTAAATTTGACATTTTCTACATCCCATCCTTATATCTCCCAACCTTGAGTTTATTGTTAAATAGCAACCTTTAATTTTAAATAAACAGGTCATTTGTTTTATCAATAAATTCAGAATAAAAGATACATACCTGTCCTATTAAAAGGCCAGAGACAAAAGCCTTTCCTTGGAGATTGATGTTTGAAAGATACTGGCCAACAGTCTCTTCCACAATGTAGGTTCTTCCCATTATTGAGAACTAATTCAATCTCCTAAATTATAAGAAAAAAAGATATAGCATTTTTAGGTTAAATATAATTTATAATTTTTTTTTATCATGGGGATAGTATAGTGAGAGAAGTGGTACTGTCCTGATACTACCCCATGCCTTGCAGTGATTGCTTATTAAATAGAGTATTCTTTCTTGCAAAGTTCAAATATAGAATTCTTTTCAACACAGTGCTTCAGCAAACAACTACCAATCAAGCACAGCTGACAAAAAAGATCAAACCTATTGCTCGTATCTGGTAGAGGGAAAGGAGACTAAACTTGAAGTTGTCAACACACCTGATTTCTTATTTTATATCTTCTCCTTAGTTGCATTTTCTTTGATAATCTATTGCTAAGCTTCAGTGTTCTCATTTCTAAAATAGAAAAGATGGATTTCTGAATAGTTCATTGAGAGGGAAAAGAATCAAATTCATTTACTCAATAAGCATATACTGAAGAACTATTTGCTAGAAATTGTGTCAGGTGGGATAACACAAAGATGAGTAACACCTGATCTTTCCCTTGAACAACACACAATACAATAAGTTATGCAAACAGATAAATAAAAATGCAATAACAACATTTCTATAGCTTCTGTTTTGTACAAGACATTATTCTAAGCACTTTACCTGTAACATTTAATAGTCACAAAAACACCATGAGGTAGGTACTATTACTGTAATCTTCATTTTTATAGATGAAGAAAATGAAATGAGAAAGATTAAATAACTTGCCCAGTGACAAAGCTAATAAGTGGCAAAGATGAGATTTAAACTCAGAGAGTCTGGCTCTAAAATCCATGTTCTTTAATACCACATTCATACTGAGGAATCATGACCAGTCTCTCAATTAAATCATTACTAAGGATAGTTTCTATTCTGCTCTGTCTCCAGTTTGTGGATAGAAACCAGTATATTCATTCCCCCTACCAGCTTATGCTCCTCTGATTTGAGTTTCTGTAGCTTAAAACCAAAGATACTGAATAAAAGAGTTAGTCAATAATGAATAATCAAAGAGCTCACATTCAGTGCAGAAGATGAAAATGTACAGAGATGATATTCAAAAAGCCTATGAAATAGATATAAACAGAGACTGTGGGAACACAGTTGCAGCATTTTCAATACTGCAACTTAGAAATACTTAATGATAGTCATTTGGGTTCTGTAAAAAATTTGAATCTTATTCAATACCACTGAGTTAAGGCTACAGATACGCTGGTATGGTATATCTGACATCAGTAAAGTAAACTCCAGTCACAAGGTGGTTTTGCATTACTCTAAAACTAAAGCTCAGAAAATGTGTTCAAGTTTGAAATGACCTATTGGATGCTGTTTTGCTACTATTTCAAAAAGCCTGTTCAGTTTTGTCTCAAAATGAGACATTAATTTCTTCCTGTCTCTTTTCTGACAACAGTGGAAAGTGAATCAGGTTTGAATACCATTTTTTAAAGACTAAGTCTAGAACTCCCTGTGCAAATCATTGATGCCTCTAGTTAAGGGCTGTCAGCTTTTAGTAATGCCTTAAGGTAGTGCTCCTCAACCTTTTTGGCACCAAGGAAAGACAATTTTTTCATGGAAGACAATTTTTCCATGGATGGGGAAGGGGAGATAGTTTCAGAATGATACAAGTGCATTACATTTATTGTGTACTTCATTTCTATTATTATTACATTGTCACTTGCCACTCACTGATAGAGTTTTAATATGAGTCTGCAAGCAATTGATTTATTATGGTCTCTGTGCAGTCTAACCTCTCTGCTAAATATAATCTGTATTTGCAGCTGCTCCCCAGCACTAGCATCACTTCCTCAGCTTCACCTCAGATCATCAGGCATTAGATACTTATAATGAGCATGCAACTTAGACCCCTCACATGCACAGTTTACAGCAGGGTTCCCACTCCTATGAGAATCTGCTGCTGCCACTGATCTGACAGGAGGCAGAACTCAGTGATGCAAGCGATAGGGAGCAGCAGTTAAATACAGATGAAACTTCGCTAGCTAGCCCACTGCTCACCTCATGCAGTGTGGCCCATTCCTAACAGGCCAGGGACCCTTTCAGTCCTCCGCCTGGGGATGGGAACCACAGCCTTAAGATATGCATTTCTATGTATTTACTTTATCGTGTTATTCCATTCCTTTTCTTTCTGCCCTAATAATTCCTGATTCTTGCAAGAAATAACAAGCAACTTCAAAGTTATATTTAACCTTCTAATCTTATTTCTCCCAGTATCACCTACTGGCCATATTAATATGTAAAAAATTGAATGCAATAGGGAGATGAAAACCTATTCGATTATGAAACCTGGATGAATGTCAGATAAATTTTTCTTTAGAGCTCTTTCAAAATTTTTAAAAGTGGTCAACCATATTTTATAAAAGGCACTACTAAAAATGTATACAGTCAGCTCTCTGTATCTGTGTTTCTGTATCTGTGGATTCAACCAACCCTGGACTCAAAACTACTCAGAAAAAAAATGATGGTTGCATCTGTGCTGAACATGTATAGACTTTTTTCATGTCATTATTCCCTAAATAATATGGTATAACAACTATTTACATAGTATTTACATTCTATTAAGTATATATAGAGATGATTTAAAGAATACAGGAGCATGAGTGTAGGTTATATGCAAATACTGCACCATTTAATATAAGGGACTGGAGCATCCACAGGTTTTGGTATCCATGGGAGATCCTGGAACCAAGCCCTTACCAACACCAAGGGACCTGTATCCTGCCTTACACGGTTATAATTTTCCTAAAATGTTGTGCATCAGCCAAAGTTTTTTGTTTTCAAAGCACTGTGACCTAAGACAACTCAACCTCCCTGGACTCTGGTTTCCTAATCTACTAACTAAAGAATTTGGATCCTTGCAGATCTGAAAACCTATCTAATTTTAGCATTCTGTGACTCTAAGTACAGACTATCTGCACTTCCCAAATGACAGATCAACAGTATGATAATACTGTGAGCCTAGGACACAGCACAGTACTTCACATTCCAGCAACCTTAAAGTGTTTATTTATAAAATATTTTTGAAAGAAAAAATCAACCTTAAGCTCCTTACTGATTTACTTTCCTTATCACAAAATATCATAAGATGCTTCTGTTTATATTTCTTAGATGGCTTCAGAGCTACAGATTCAAAAGTATGAACTAGAGAAAAAGAAGAATAAATTTCACGTGAGAACTAAATTACCAATTCGCAGAAGGCCCACGACTGTGGAAACTGCAGAGAGGACATTAGGAATGCTTGATTCAAAATAAATTCTTTCAGAAAAGTAACCAAACATGAAGCAATAACACATTGAACTTAAAAGTTACAGAATTATGATCTGGAAACAAGTAGTTTTGTTATAGTGGCAGGGTGGGAAGTGGCTTTTAAGAATGGGTTTAAAAACTTTAGTTACAACGGTTTTCAAGTTTAAAAACCTCAGCATGGTGTTAGGTAACATTTCTGCAATGAAACATTAAAACACAGGCTACATTCAAACTCCTGGTTTCTTTTAACCCTCTTCCTGAAAAATTAACCGAGCTACTTAAATTCCTTTTAAATCACTCAGTATCCTTCTCCACCCCACGTCCCAAAGGACGTTTCACAGAAGGTAAATTCGTCAAAGGTGTGTGCCAGAGTGACGGTCCATATGTTTTCTACACTCTGTCCCTTTCTTTCTCCCTTGAAAAGGGAGCTCTGCGTCACAGAGTGCACATACACACGTATTACATCCTTAGGCTGTCTCACCTGCTTTCAGAGTGTGCACTCGTGGCAGGAAAATCCGTCAAACTGTCCTCTGGAGATGGAGGGTCACGGTGCAAGTCCTAGCCTCTAGGAGCTAGACTACCCTCTGGTCCCAATCCCACAGCCAATGAATTCATCAGAAAGCGACCGACTTCCCACACCTCACTTCCCACTGCAACACAGGGTCTCGGGATCGGGTGGCGCAGATTGATGACGCAACCTGCCCACCCTCCCTTCTCTGCAGAGCCACAGCCAAAGCGACTGCGGTCGCCACCCCGCCCCCTTCCGGGCGCCATTGAGAGCGTGGCGGTAGCCCAGGGCCTGCCGTCCAGCCCTGCCGGGACCGATGCCCTCTAGTGGCTCAGTGTCCAGAAGCCGCCAAAGAGGACGACCCATGGCATCCCGGGGCTTTGACGGTAAGGACGCCCTGCTCCTCGAGAAGGGACGCGGGTTGACGAGTAGGCAGTGGCGCCACCGCGCGGACAGTAGTCACGCGGCTGAGCGAGGAGGGCCGGGGGCGGGGAGCAGGGAGGAGGCGCGGTGGGCGGCGAGGACCGGGTTTACGGAAGGGAAGGAGGAAAGCACTACGTTTCCCAGAGCGCTGCGAGGCCCGGAGTGGGTGGAGCGGGCGCCGGAAGCTGGGGCGCGCGGCGGAGCCGGGGCAGCCTGTGGACTCGGCTTCCCAGCGCGCTCGGCTCCCGGCGGCTGCGCGCGCGGCGGGCGCGGGCGGGGCGGGCTGCTGGTGCGGGCGCTGAGGCGGGACTCGGTTTCCCAGGGTACCGCCGCGGGAGTCTCCGGCGGGCCGGCGCGCGCGAGCCACCGAGCGAGGCGGCCGACGCGGCGGCCCAGGCTTCTGGGTTCTCCTGGTCTTCGCCTTTCTTCACGGCTTCTACCCCGTCGGCCGCTGCCACCGTGGGCCCCGGCCCGACCGACATGGCGGCGGTGTTGCAGCAGGTCCTGGAGCGCACGGAGCTCAATAAGCTGCCTAAGTCCGTCCAGAACAAACTTGAGAAGTTCCTCGCTGATCAGCAGTCCGAGATCGATGGCCTGAAGGGGCGGCACGAGAAATTTAAGGTGGAGAGCGGTAAGTGAGCCGGCCTTCCCGCCCTTGGTTTCGGGCTTGTCTCCGTGGCCGTGTCTGGGCTCATTACCCCTTGCAAGCTCGCACTCCGAGTAGCACCACTTCCTGGACTCCTCTGGCATGCAGGGCCTTCTCTTTTCCGCTCCCCGCAGTTTGATAAGAAGAAACCTTTTTACAGAAAGTTAGAATCCATGTTGGTTTCAGTTTTCTTTGTAAGTGGGGTGATCTCGTATAGGAATGCTTAACTTTGTCCAACAAACAAGAGTTTGGGTCTTTTTACACCGGACTTGGGAAAGTCTGCGAGCCCTTGCTCTCTAAGCCTGGAGTACCTTATCTGCAAGCATAGTTAACACTTTAAATGATAATGATTTCCACCCTGTTTCCTTGTCACCTGCATCCGTAGGCCTTTGCCTAATTGACCACTTTGTGCACTTGTTCATAGTTTGTCGGCCTGCGATCCTGTAACGAATTAGATATTGACAAAAATGAACATTAAATACATAAGACAGCGTTGGAAACACAGTGAATGTGCAGTAAATAGGTTAACTATATCGATTTTTCTCTAAAAATTGGAATTTGATAGCAAATATATAAAATCTGCTTATAATTAGCTAAAGTAGGTCTTCAAATAAGAAAGTTATCAATAATAGTGGCTTGAACATCCTTGGAAAAAGATTAAGACTGTAGTAATTACCATTAGCAAAATACAAACTTCCTCTTGTGTTTTGGTTTACCATTTGCTTGGGGGAATTGATAACTGTTTTCTGCTAAGTTGACAGGAAACAATAAATTTTCACTTTGAAAAAGTGTAATTATCAAGCAGAATTGATCGTGAAAATTAGTTCTGTGAATTCCACAGCTAAATATAGAACACTGTATTCTACTCATTAATTTACATACAAAATATTTAGTGTCTTCTGTGTACCTGATACTGTGCTGAACAAGACAGACTTAATCCCTACCCTTGAGAAGTTCACACACTTTTACATAAATTCAGTCATTTTACGCTTTCAGATATTATTTTGGCTACTTTAAAATAAGCCTTTTTTTCCCTCCGTTTAATAAATACTTATTTTCAGTCTGCTTAATGCTGAGTCGTCTACTGATGTCTGAAGTAATACTAAGATAAATATGACATGTTACCTGACTTGAAAAAATTCATTTGTAAAACCTCTTTTAGACCTCTTCTCTTTTGTCATTTAGTCATATGGAAGTGCTCATTGGAAGATAAGTCCTTCTCAGTGTTCAACCTAATTATCTTTACGCAGATTCTTTTACTGGGAGTGCAATTCCAATACCGTATCTTAAATTTTAAAATCAAAGTTATTAGAAATAAATAGCAGTATTGACAGTGCATGTACATGTGTGTTTTAGTTTATTTTTATTAGAATTTTTTTTTTTTTTTGCTTGTCTTCTTAGAACAACAGTACTTTGAGATAGAAAAGAGACTATCCCACAGTCAGGAGAGACTTGTGAATGAAACCCGAGAATGCCAAAGCTTACGACTCGAGCTAGAGAAACTCAGTAAGTATTTAATGACTTTTTTATAAGTATTCTTGGAGTGTCGAGATTTTCATACACTTTTGTGTATGCTTTGGAAGCATTTAGTTACTATATATGAAAATACTGATTAAGCATCGTTTTTGTTAATGGTAATATTTTGAATTTTTCACTCCGTGATAAAGACTTAGTAAGAACACATGGCTTAATGATCAGGAGGCATGGGTTCTAATTCTGCCTTGGCTATTTTTTTTTTATTTTTTTTTTTTTTGAGACAGTCTCACTTTTGTTGCCCAGGCTAGAGTGAGTGCTGTAGTGTCAGCCTAGCTCACAGCAACCTCAAACTCCTGGGCTCAAGCGATCCTCCTGCCTCAGCCTCCTGAGTAGCTGGGACTACAGGCATGCACCACCATGCCCGGCTAATTTTTTGTATATATACTTTTAGTTGGTCGATTAATTTCTTTCTATTTTTAGTAGAGACGGGGTCTCGCTCAGGCTGGTTTCCAACTCCCAACCTGGAGCAATTCGCCCGCCTCGGCCTCCCAGAGTGCTAGGATTACAGGCGTGAGCCACCGCACCCGGCCTGCCTTGTCTATTAAAAGAAGTTTTGCAATGTGTAAATCAGAACATATCTGATTGTTTACAATATGGTTAGACTCAAATGTCCGTCTACTTAAACAGCTTTATATGTCAAATGATATTTTTGAAAGCCTTTTGAAGAGACTGAAGCATTGTGCTACTGAAGAAGTAATTTAAAGAGAGTGACTTAATTATTTTATGGCAAAGAATTAAAGCCTATTGATTTCATTTATGTGTTAACTCTCTTTATTCTGTTTTAAATTTTATAAGTATCTATGAATCTTAGGATATTTCATCTTTAAGGTCTAGTTCCTGAGACAGGTGGATAACTAATTTCTGTCTTAGATTTTTCTACATCATTGAATCTTTGATACTACACAAGATCTTAAAGATCCTGACATTTCTTAGGAGAATGATGTATCTTGTGCTTTACTTGTGATTAAAGAAAGCTAACATCAGGAACAATCTTATAGACTAAGGGCATAATTCATTGATATTAAACATACCCCAATTTTAATTTGATTGATGGAGAAGGAACACAGGAAGCTCACAATCAAAGGAATGATTAAAATTTTCAACCTTCTCTCTTTCTGGGTCCATGCCCATCAGCTGTTTGGTTTATAAGTTTTTTCAGCTACTTTTGGGGCCACCATTTTTAAACCGCAACATATATGAGTGATGGTATGTATATGTGTGTGATGGAGCATAAATAGTTAGATCTGGTTTGTTATTTACGTAGTTATCCCTTGACATAGTAAAAAGATCTGTTCAGCAGTGGTGCTGAGTAATTTCAGAAAAATAGCTATGATTACAACTACTTTCATGGGATCTAGGAGAGGGAGAAGATAGGGCTAACCCTAGACAAACATCAAATACCTTCCTGGGATATACAATTAATGTGTTGTTTTTTTTTTTAATATTCTAGATCTGTAAGTCTGGAAAGCAGTAAATCACATTAAAACAAAATAGAAGATCTAGACTCATTTAGCAAGAATATTTTTTCTTTTAATGATCCTCTTAAATAGAAGATTGGAATTAGTTGTAATGTATTTGCTCATTAAATTACCAGCCCATAAGATACATGCATTTTAGTGAAAGTTTCAAAAAGTATATTCTTTCTAATTATTTGTATGTGTTTAAAAGAGAAACTATGTATAAAGCAAGATAGCCCATATTGAGTGGAAATTGAGGGATTGATAATTGAGTATCAAGCATACTTTTTGCCTCCATGTTAAAGACTCTGTTTAGAGTTATAAACAAGTGGAATTGCAAATATCCATTACTATGATTTGTCACATGTATATTTTATGTAGCTTAAATGTTATTTTCTTTCTTAATCCTGTCTTTTTCACTTTTCTTATTTCTAAGTACAATCCACTGTTTCTTATGATACATGGTGATTTAGAAGATATTGAAAAATAAGGAAATTGCATATACTTTTTTCTATAAATGTTGGCTAGAATTCTTACAGTTGATTTTGGAGACAGGATAGCATATTTGAAATTTTGGTCTGGAGTACAGTTTGGAATGTCTTCATAACTTTGAAATGTGATGTACAATTGAGTCTTTCAGGGCTTTGGTTTCCCTCGTTCATAAAATGTGTAAGGGTGACAGTTGATAAAAACAGTCATTGCAAGTTTTAAGCTAACATGTATATGTTCAAAAAATTCATTTTATCCAGACAGTCAGCTGAAGGGATTAACTGAGAAAAACAAGGAACTCGAAATTGCTCAAGATCGCAATATTGCCATTCAGGTAAAAGTTACTCCTATAAATAAAGCTAATTGTAAACATAATGCTTGAGGATATTTTCTATTCTGATTTGTTTATCAGTTATTTGTCAATGGGAAGATGAAACAGACACCCTATTAGGAGAAGCTACCAACAAAAACTTGTATAATATACATAAATTCCTTAATTATATCTTTATATGTTTTATTGATAGATTGGATATTCCTTTTACTCAGTAGAAACTGTCTAGTGAATGCTTACTATAATTAAGGCATTATTTCAAGTATTGTGATATAGTTGGGGATTTGAGCAAATCCATATTGGTAATCATTTCCTTGGGGCAATGATAACAATAAAAAATTGAATATGATCATAAGGACTGCTGACCATTTTTTAAATAAAGTCATACCCGGTGATTCTTTAACCAGGTAGAACTTTAAATTCTTGCCAATACATTTGTAAAATTTTAATTTGACTTGGGGTTAAAAGATAATTTCTTTAGATCTCTAAAAGAAAGAAAAAATTTTCTACTTCCAGAATGTTAATAAGAGCAAAAAAGCCCCATAATATACCTAGAAATAACTACAAAAATGTAAAGTATCTATATCAAAAAAAACTCAAATTCTTTACTGAAAACTATACAAATACACCTTTATAAATGGAGATATAGCATTTCTCAGGATGAGAAGATTGTCTATAATAAATTAATGTGTGTTGGTTATCTCCAAGTGAGATACATTGAAACTTGTTAATGTAGGGGTAAAGGTGATCGAGGGGAAAAAATGTTATGGCTAGGATAATTCTGAAAAAGAAGTATCAACTTAAAAGTACTTGGATTGTTACATATTAAAATGTTTTTATAAAGCTATGGTTATTAAAATATTGCAATGCTGATAGAAGAATCAACATAGAGAATAGAAAACAGTGTAGAAGTAAAAACCAATACAGAGGATCTTAACCTTTTGAGGAGGGGAGTTGTCACAAAATCTTTATAAATCTGGTAAAAGCTGTGAATGTACAGCCTAGGAAAACAGTATTCACAGAAACTTTTGAAGAAAAAAACTACGAGGTAACTTAAAAGGAATAGAATTTATTAAACATCTGAAAAAAGAAACTGAAAGCTTTTCTTCTAAGATACAGTATAAGGCAGGAAAGCCCACTCTGACCACTTTTATTCAATATGGTATTGGAAGTACCAGTAAGAGCAATCAGACAAGAAAAAGAAATATAAGGCATCCAAATTGCAAAGGAAAAATTAAACTTATTTTATTTTATTTCTCTAGTTACAGATGACAAGATCCTATATGTAGAAAACTCAAAGATTCCGAAAAAAAGAACTGTTAAAACTAATAAATGATGAATACAGTACATTTGCAGGATACTAATTCAGCATTCAAATATCAGTAGCATTTCTATATACAAATAATGACCTTGTTGAAAAAGAAACCAAGAAAATAATTTTTTTTATGACAGCAATAAAAAAATAAAATACTTAGGAATAAATTTAACCAAGGAAGTGAAAGATTTGTACACTTAAAACTGTAAAACATTGATGAAACAAATTGAAGATGCCAATAAATGGAAAGGTATCCCATGTTCATGGATCAGAAAAATTAATATTGTTAAAATGTTCATACTACCTAAAGCAATCCTGTTAAAATTCCATTGACATTCTTCATAGAAATAGGAAAAAATTAAAAAATTGTAAAATTCCTATGGAATCAACAAAAAAAACCTTGAATAACCACAAAGCAGCACTGACAAAGAAAATCAAAGTTAAAAGCATCACACTTCCTGATTTAAAATTATATTATAAAACTACAGTAATCCAAATAGTATGGGACTGGCATAAAAATAAAAACAGTCCAGTGGACTAGAGCCCAGAAATAACTCCAAACTTAAACAGTAAGCTAATTTTAACAAGGGCACCAAGAGGACATAATGGGGAAAGGATCATCTTTTCAATAAATCAGGTTAGGAAACTATATTTCCACACACAAAGGAATTAAATTGGACGCTTATTTTCTTCATACACAAAAATCAGCCAAAAATGAAAAACAATTAAGTGTAAGATTTGAAACCATAAGGGGAGGAAGACCTGGACATTGTCCTTGATAATGATTTTTTACCTATCACATCAGCAACTCAAGCTGTAAAAGTAAATAAATGGGACTACATCAAACTAAAAACCTTTTGCACAGCAAATGAGATAATCAACAAAATGAAAAGTCAACGTAAGAATAGGAGAAGATTTGCAAACCACATATTTAATGAGAGGTTAATATCCAAAATACAGAAAGAACATGTAGAACTCAATAGCAGGAAAAACTCTATTAGAAAATGGACAAAGGACCTGAACAGGCATATCTCCAAATAAGATATAAAAATTGTCAAAAGGTATATAAAAAGGGGCTTAGCATCACTAATCATCAGGGAAGTGCAAGTTAAAGCCACAAGGAGATAACATCACACCTTCTTAGGATGGCTGTTAAAAAGAGATAAATGTTGCTGAGGATGTGGAGAAGAGGAAACCCTTGTACACTGTTGGTAGAAATTGGTAAATTGGTGCAACCGTTGTGGAAAACAGTATGGAAGGTCCTAAAAAAATTAAAGCTATCATGTGACCCAGCAGTCCCTCTTCTAGGTACATACCCAAAGCAGATGAAATTAGCGCCTCAAGATGCTTGCACTCTCATGTTCTTGCATCATTCTTCACAATAGCCAAGATAAGAAAACAGCCTAAGTATCTATTGATGGATAAATGGATAAAGAAAATGAGGGGGAATGTATATGTGGGTGTGTGTGTGTATACATGAAACAATCGTATATTATTCAGCCTTAAAAAAGGAAATCCTGCTAGGTGCTATAACATAGAAAGACCTGGAGAACATTATACTAAGTGAAATAAGCCAGACACAGAGAAATATTGTACAATCTCATATGTGGAATGTACAACAAGGTCAGGTATACAAAGAGAATAGTACAGTGGTTGGCAGCGAGGAATGGGAGGGATGTGAGTCAAAGGATATAAAGTAGCAAGTACATAGATAAACAAATCCAGAAATGATATGTACAACATGAGGACTATAGTTAATAAAATTGTATTAGGGATTTTTGTTAAGTAGATTTTAGCTGCTCTTGCTCCAAAAAAAATAACTGAGGTGATAGATAATGTTAATTTGCTTCGCTATAGTTACCATCTTTCTATATGTATCTCATAACATCATGTTGTAAACCTTCAATATACACAATATAATTTATTTAAAAAAAACTTCTAAGCATAAAAACAGTATAAGAACTTAACAATGGGAAAGAATGATAGACTCAATTTAGTAGAAATATAAAAATCTCTACATAAACTAAAATGCCAATGAACTATTAAAAAGTATTTTTTCAGTAAAAATATGATAGTGTTTATGTCCCTAATACATGACTACTTTCAAATTTTAAGGAAATCATTCAAGGGAGATAAGGGCAAAGGAAGTTTTTTTAAAAAAATCAAAGAGGAAGCTATATAAATGGCCAATGGCAGTATGAAATGTTTCTCTACTTGTAATCAGAAAAATGCAGATAAAACAACAATAAGGTAATTATTTTTCACACACCCCCATGTTAGCATTGATCTCTCTCTTTTTCTCACTCTTTGAATAATCATTTCTGTCATGGGTGGCTTGCAATTAGTACTTACAATTCAAAGAAAAGCACATAAACTGTCTTACTGCAAAGCAGTTTGACAAAATAAATATTATTTCAAGTAATTTCATTTCTAGGGATCTGTCTTAAGAAGTAATTTGAACTAAGATGTACAAATGCCATGATAGTCCTCAGACTGTATTTTGAAGGGAAAAAATTAGAAGTACATTAAATGTCCTATAAAGGCTTGTTTAAGCAATTAGGACACTTTCGTGTGATACAAAGGGACTTGGGAAAAATTGTTATGAGCCTAGCAAAAATGTTTTAAAAATCCAAAGTATGAATAGAAATGTTAACTAGTTTTAAACTTTTGGCTGTATAAATTATAAGAAAAAGGAAACCAATCATTTTTAATCTGCAGCTGACGTTAACTAGAGTGACAATTATGTGTTCTATTGCCTATATTGTTCAACTTGATTGTTTTAAATTTAAATTTATTCTTTATATGACAGAGCCAATTTACAAGAACAAAGGAAGAATTAGAAGCTGAGAAAAGAGACTTAATTAGAACCAATGAGAGACTGTCTCAAGAACTTGAATATTTAACAGGTATGAAGTGCTTTAGCTTTTAACTCCATTCTTTCCTTTTTTTCTTCGAATAGTGCTAGGAATTAATCCCCAGTATGTTTTTGCTGCTGACATTTCTTAGGTGTGGCTCAGTATAGAGTTCAGTGTGATATCCTATTCCTTCTCTCACTTATCTTTAAAGCATTATCAAGTGCTTAAAGAGGTGTCTAGAAAGTGCACAGGTGAAAAATATGTCAAAGAAGTAATAATTTGGACCGAGTTTTGCATGCAAAGGTTTTTACTCCAGTGCTGTTTATAATAACAAATTGGTAGCAGTTGAAATGTTCAGTGTAAAAGCTGAATTACTGTTCTTCATTTTATATGGACATCCTTGTTATCTGTAGCCATTCAATATAAGAAGCTGGAAGAAGAACCCGTGTTTAAAAACAGGCTGAAGGGAGTTTAGGAGGCAGAAATATAAAATATATTAAGATAGAATATAGTACATAGCACAGCTTATATATTCAGGTGAACTTGAATCTGAAGTAGTTAATGGTAATGAAGGTTCCCTTTGGTCCTTTTTTTATGGTTTTTGAAAATTTTTATTTCTATAAAACGAGAGAATTTTCAGATATTTATGTTGCTATACAATAATATTCAATTAGATAAATATACTTTTCCAGTCTCAGAGGAGAGTTACTTCAAAGTATTTGTTGATTATGTTGATTAGCTAGCAGTACTTAAAATTAAAAGAATTATTTTCATAAAAACCTGGACATTTATGAAATATAAAAAACAAAAGGGCTGGGCACACTAGATCATGCCTGTAATCCCAGCACTTTGGGAGGCCAAGGCAGGAGGATCACTTGAGCTTAGAAATTTGAGACCAGCCTGAGCAACAGTTTAGCGAGACCCTATCACTACAAAAAGAGAATAAAAGTAATTAGCTGGCCATGGTGTCATGCTCCTATCATTCTAGCTACTAATACAGGAGGCTGAAGCAAGAGGATCACCCGAGCCTGCGAGTTGGAGATAGAGACCCTGTCTCCAAAAAAAGGAAATATATATATATATATATATATATATATATATATATAAAATAAAAAAATGCATAGAACATGTATATTCTAACTCCATATTCTAACTAAACCTTAAATAGAAGGTTTTTTATTGTCATTGCTTTTTAACTTAACAAATGGCTGTTTATAAAATTTTAATAGATCTTTTGGTATGTATTAAGATCAGTAAGATTAATATTGAATATTTAGCTTAAGATACTGTGTTTAAAATAAAGAAACCCAGATAATTCATGTGTTTGATTGGAGGTACAAATTTTAATTCTTAATAATTTATTTGTTAAAATTATGTTTGTAATTGAGTATGGCAAAAGCAAGTTAAAATAGAGAAATGGAGAACTACAGTTGACCTTTGAACAATGCAGGGGTTAGGGGCACTGACCCTTTCCTCCCCAGCCAGTCAAAAATCCATGTATAACTTGGCTCCCCCCAAAAGTGACTAATAGCTGACTGTTGACCAGAGCCTTACTGATAACATAAACAGTTGTTTAACACGTATTTTGTATGTGATATCTATTATACACTGTATTGTTACAAAAAAGTAAGCTAGAAAAGAGAAAATGTTACTAAGAAAATCACAAGAGAATATTCACTGTTCATTAAGTGGAGATGGATCATCATAAAGGTCTTTGTCTTCACCATCTTCACATTGAGTAGTCTGAGGAGGAAGAGGAGGGGTTGGTTTTGCTGTCTCAGGGGTGGCAGAGGCAGATGTAGAGGAGGTATAAGGAGAGACGAGAGGCAGGCATACTTGGTATAACTTTACAGAAATATATGGTAATTTCTGACTTTTTCATTTTTTCATGTCTCTAAAAAATGTTGATATACAGTACCAATCCTCCTTCCACCATTTGCTTTAGGTTCAGTGCCCATATTATAGAAAAGCCAAAGTCATAAAAGAAGTTAGAAGCAGTCTTGAGTTACCAGACTTCAAAGTATACTACAAAACAGCATGTTATTCATGTAAGAATAGAGACATAGACTAATAGAATGAAACAGAGAGCCCAGATATAAAACCAGCTACTTACAACAAATTGATCTTTGAGAAAGCAGACAATAATATACACTGGAGAAAAGAAGCCCTCTTCAATAAGTGGTGCTGGGAACATTGGATAGCCACATGCAAAAGAATGAAACAGGACCCCTTCTTCTCACCACTCACAAAAATTAATCAAAGATGGATAAAATACTTAGATCTAAGGAATGAAGCCATAAGAATTATAGAGGAAAATGTAGATAAAACTCTCCTAGATATGGCCTAGGCAAAGTATTTATGAAGAAGACCCCAATGGAAACCATGCAACAACAAAAATTAATAAACGAGATTTGATTAAACTAAAAGGCTTCTGCATAGCCAAGGAAACAATCAACAGATCTAATAGACAAACTACAGAATGAGAAAAAATATTTGCAAGCTACACATCCAATAAAGAGCTAGTAACCAGAATCTACAAAGAACCAGGCAAATCAGCTAGAAAAAAACAAACAGCCTTATTAGAAAGTAGGCAAATGTCCAATAAACATGAAAACATGCTCAGCATCTCTAATCATCAGGGAAATGTCAATTAAAACCACAGTGATATATCACCTTATCCCAGTTAGAATAGTATTTATCAAAAATTCCCAATAGATGCTGGTGTGGATGTAGAGAGAAAGGAACACTTATACACTGGGACTGCAAATTAATAAAACCTCTATGGGAAAATGGTATGGAGATTCCTCAAAGAACTAAAAGTATACCTACCATTCGACCCAGCAATTGCACTATTGACTGGCTGGGGAGGAAAGGGTCAGGGCCCCTAATCCCTGCATTGTTCAAAGGTCAACTGTAGGTCTCCATTTCTCTATTTTAACTTGTTTTTGCCATACTCAATTACAAACATAATTTTAACAAACAAAGGAAAAAAAAGCTTCACCAAAAAGACACTTGGACTCGAATGTTTATTGCAGAACAATTCACAATTGCAAAGATGTGAAATCAACTGAAGTGCCCTTCAGTTTATGAGTGGATTAATAAAATGTGGTATAAGTATACCATGGAGTACTACTCAGCTATAAAAAAGATGAATTAATACCTTTTGCAACAATCTTCAGGGAACTGGAGACCATTCTCCTAAGTGAAGTGTCTGAAGAATGGGAAAACAAACACCACATGTACTCGATATTAAATTGGAACTAACCTATGAGCACATGTGTGCATAGAGGGAAGTAAAACTCAGTGGAAATCAACAGGGGGGGGAGGATAGAAGAGGGGAGAGGCAAAAACCTACCGAACAGGTACTATGAACACTATTTGGGTGACGGGTATACCTGTAGCCACAACCCAAGCATTACAGAAGTGATCCATGTAACCTAAAACATTTGCAACTCCTTAATATTTTGAAATTTAAAAAAAAAAAGGGAAAAAAAACTATCTTGAGTGATCAGAACCCTTCTGCCAGATTGTGTAATGTCAAGTTTGTTTTCTGACAGTGCTGCTTCAATGTCTTCTTCCTCATTGTCTGGCACCGGTCCAGAAGTACTTTCACCAGTCAGTTGTCTTCTGTTAATTTCTCTGCTGTGGTGTCTATTAGCTCTTGAGTTTCTCCATTATCCATATCTTAAAACCCTTTACCACCCACCTTTTTTGCGATATCCACAATTTCCATGATTTGTTTGATTGGCTCTGTCATAAATCCTGTGAAGCCATGTAGTCATATAATGTTTGGACACACTGTTTTCCAGCAGGAATTTATTATTTCATCTTTGATGGTTCTTATCATTTTTTGTATTAACAGGTCATCTTGAATAGTGTAATCCTTCCAGATGTGCATGATGTTCTCTCCATGGGCTTCTCTTCCATAGTGTTCCAATCCTTTCCCAAAGTACCATGTGTGATGAACCTTACAGTTCCTTAAGATACCCCATGCTAAGGGTGAATTAGAGACGTGGTGTTTAGGGCAAGTAGACTACTTTAGTACCCTCAGTGTTGAACTTATGGGGTTCTGGGTGGCCAGGGACATTGTCCAATACCCAAAAAAATGTTAAAAGGCAATCCCTGTTGACCAGGTACTTCCTGACTTCAGGGACAAAGCATCCATCGAACCAGTATAGAAAAAGATTTCTCGTTTTCCAGGCCTTCTTGTACAACCAGAAAACAGGCATCCGGTGTTTATCTTTTCCTTTCAAAGTTTGGATGTTATTGGCTTTATAGGTAAAGGAAGTCCTGATCATAAACCCAACTGCATTTGCACGAAAAAATGAAGTTAGACTTTTCCTGGTCTGTCTTAAAATCCTGGTGCATGCTTCTCTTCCTTGCTAATAAATGTGCTTTGCTGCTTCCCCCTCCACCCCCAAAATAGGGCACTTTCGTCTGTATTAAAAACCTATTCAGGCAGATACCCTTTCCTCAGTGATTTTCTTAATGGTGGCTGGGAACTCGTCTGCTGTGTCTTAGTTGGTAGAAGCCGCTTCTCCTGTTATCTTGACATTTTTTACGCCAAACCTCTTTCTAACCATTCCTGGCTGGCATTAAATTCTCTACCTTTAGATCCTTCACCTTTCTTTTGCTTTAAGTTGTTATATGACTTTGCTTTCTCTCAGATCATATAGTCATGCCTTTCTTACAACAATTATGCATCCACATAAAAGATGCATTTTCAGTACAAGATAAGGCATTCCACAAAAGGCAAGATTTTTATGCCTGCTGATGTAGCTGCAGCAATGGCTTCAAAAATATTCTTTTACTCTTTCATTTATCTTGAAAGGGCAAGTAGTCACAGCTGCAGACCTTACGATCTAAGGTACATATCAAGCAATTCAGCTTTTTATTGTGATGTCATGACTTTGCTTCTTGGGAGCACTTCCTGCATCATTAGTGGCACTTCATATGGATTCAATGGTGTTAATCAGGGTTTACAGTATTGCAGTAAACACGATAAAATACATGAGAAGCGTGAGAGATTACTTTTTACTGCCATTTGCAATTTACTGGAGATGATTAGCATCACAGGGCATTTTAATCAGATATTTTCAACACTTGAGTTCACTGCAACAAGAGATCCCTACAAAATTATTAAAGTAGTACAGTGCATACTACAGTTAATTTTATGCAGTTATGATTTAACGCTGCATTTTTACATTTGTTTACATTTCTCTCTACTGAATGGTGCCATGTACTGTCTGTAAGTGTGTGTATAAGTTTTGATAAATCTTTTTATAATAGATTTGTAATATATTTTTTGGTAGTAAATGATAAAAATAAACTAGTGCCTACATATATTTGATGCATTCATGACTTACCTTTTTCTTAATTTTTTCTGTATTTCTAGGCTACATGGTTGGTTTGTAAGTTTTTTCAAATTGTCACAAATCTCAAAAAATTTTCTAATATGTTTATTGAAAAAAATACAAGTATATGTGGACCCACACGGTTCAAACCTATGCTGTTCAAGGGTCAACTGTATTGTATTAAAGGTTTATATTCTCAGAGAGAATATTTTTGATATTTGATTCCTGTGAGTGTTAGTGATTATTTTCAAATTCTATTTTGACCTCTAGAGGATGTTAAACGCCTAAATGAAAAACTTAAAGAAAGCAATGCAACAAAGGGTGAACTTCAGTTAAAATTGGATGAACTTCAAGCTTCTGATGTTTCTGTTAAGGCAAGTAACAAGTAATTCCTAATTTATAAAGTAAAATTTTTTGCTTAAAACTCACCTAAGTTAAATTTTAAATATAGGCAAGTTGTGCATAAAATAATTAAAAGCTGTGTTTTGTTTTGTTTTTAATGTCAGGGAATTAAGCATCAGGACTTTTTATTGAACTATTTTGCTTATTTGGAATTTAAGTGTTGTCGTAGTTCTTATTTGATTTTTTCATTAGCTAAGAAACCCTGCAAATATTAATATTTATTTCTGTTTTGAAATAAAATTCTGCTTTTGTCCCTTAGCTACAAAAAAGTCTTTTCAACAACCGTCTTTAATTGTCAGTGTCGTTTTCTTGGATTTCTTTAGTTTCGAGAAAAGCGCTTAGAGCAAGAAAAGGAATTGCTGCATAGTCAGAATACATGGCTGAATACAGAGTTGAAAACCAAAACTGATGAACTTCTAGCTCTTGGAAGAGAAAAAGGAAATGAGATTCTGGAGCTTAAATGTAATCTTGAAAACAAAAAAGAGGAGGTAAATTAGTCAAATTGTGTCTTTCTTTTTGCTGGGTGTAACCTGTATTTGAGTATCAGCTTATTAAATATATATTCAATGGTGTATCTAATTAGTTGCATTGTAAGATTAGAGGTCATATGTGGAGTACATAACTTATTAACATTTGGCCTAGGAAATCAACCATTTTCATTTAAATAAACAATTTAAGATACTCTGTGTTGAATCTTGATACTCTCTACTGTCTTATGATGTATCTTTCCTAAGATTTTTGTGAGCTAAATTCAAACATGTCATTCTATGAACTGTTATTATCCATTTTCTTAAATATGCATATTTTTAAATTGCTTTTTCAGGTGGGGGGATTATTTTGCTTTTCCTTGACAGCATAAACCTCATATCAAAGTAATTTCAGTTAGTATGACATCCTACCCTTCATCCCTACCATGCTTTCTGTTTCTAGGTGACTAGACTAGAAGAACAGATGAATGGCTTAAAAACATCAAATGAACATCTTCAAAAGCATGTGGAGGATCTGTTGACCAAATTAAAAGAGGTATAGACAACCAATTCAAAATGTTTCTTTTATAAAAATATTAAAGCATGTAAGAAGCTGTTATTTTACAAAATGATGTTATCTTTTAATCTGTCTTTGGCACCAGCAAACAGGAATTCTGTATTGTATATCCTGGCTAAAACAGTAATAGCAATTAAATGCTATATCTAATATACTGTCTAAAAAATGAGCATGGGTAATTTTAATATCATTTATTCTATTTTTAAGTTAAAAATATCGATAATATTTTATCCCTAAAGTAATTCATTTTTGTCATGAAAACTGATTTTAGTTTTAATATTGTAGTTTTTATCTCTTAGTTTATAAAAATAGATTTTTTTAATCTCAGCAATTAAAAAGCATTCTAAATTTAGTTCAAGCTAGACTGCTATGATTGGGTTATTTTTTTCAGGCCAAGGAACAACAGGCCAGTATGGAAGAGAAATTCCACAATGAATTAAATGCTCACATAAAACTCTCTAACCTATACAAGGTAAATAACCCACCATACAGGTTGGTATTTTAATGTTACTCTATTGACTATTAGGTAACTTTTTTAAGATTAACTTTTAGAGTGCTGCTGATGACTCAGAGGCAAAGAGCAATGAACTAACCCGGGCAGTGGATGAACTACATAAACTTTTGAAAGAAGCTGGAGAAGGTGAGTGTTTTAATTATGGGAAAATTATTTTTGGTTTTAGATGGAAAGTACTTTTTTCTTTTTTTTTTTTTTTTTTTTTTTTTTGAGACAGAGTCTCGCTTTGTTGCCCAGGCTAGAGTGAGTGCCATGGCGTCAGCCTAGCTCACAGCAACCTCAAACTCCTGGGCTCGAGTGATCCTTCTGCCTCAGCCTCCCGAGTAGCTGGGACTACAGGCATGCGCCACCATGCCCGGCTAATTTTTTTTATATATATATATCAGTTGGCCAATTAATTTCTTTCTATTTATAGTAGAGACGGGGTCTCGCTCTTGCTCAGGCTGGTTTTGAACTCCTGACCTTGAGCAATCCGCCCGCCTCGGCCTCCCAAGAGCTAGGATTACAGGCGTGAGCCACCGCGCCCGGCCAGTACTTTTTTCTTTACCTTTGTATATATTGTTGGATTTTGAAGTTAGACTTAACTTTATCAGGGACAAGATTTGGCACAGAAAAAAGATCTTTGAATTATGAAATTCAGAGTTATATTTTAAGCAAATAGCATATTTGAAAATATAGATAGCAGTTTTTCTGTTTTTGATCTAATAACTTTGTATAATTTCCTGATTTCTAATAAGAAAATGTTCTTCCTTTTTTGAAACATTTACTCTGATAGTACGTTTGGGTACTCCTTTGCTCTATAAATAAGACTCCCTTTTTAAGTTACCAATAGTATATTATAAAATCTTTTATTAATATTTCCTTAAATTCTTGCCTTTTTAAATGTAATATTTAGTCTTTTCCAATAATTTCAGACAAAAGATCAAAATTTGAAACAAAGGTTATACCTAGAACCACTTGAGATTTTATCATTTGAGTTTCTTATTTTCCCTATAGATAAGAGATACCAACAGGAGAAATAGACTCACTAGGCTAGAACATTTCAAGATGTATAAGTAGAGCAAGAACTTTTAGTAGATAACTGTCAAGTGCAGCCTCTGTAGAATTTAACCCTTTGCACTCACTTGTTTTTTTCTCAATTCCTTTATTCTACTTGGGATTTAATTTTTTAAATACCCCAGATTTTACAAAGCATGGCAGTAGAATAAAAAACTGGAGTTTCTTTTCATACAAACTTATTTATTTGGATTTTTTTATATTTCAAATTATTGATACATTCAAAGATTAATTTTAATCTCTATAATTTTTCATAGTGTGATATTTTTTGAAACATTCACCCATATGAAGACCTGGTTTACATTCACATGTTTCACAAATACAAATCGTCTCTCTTCTTCCTCCTTTGATTTTTCTGTTAGAACAAACAGCACAATCTTTGTGTTTTTTGTTATGCTAAGGTGTGATTATATGGAGCTTTCCATCTAAACGTTGCTCTAAGTTAGTGGATAATAATCTACCCCTGGAAGTTAGTGTACCATCTCTGCATTTACATTTTACTTGTCCTTTCATGCTAATGAAAACAAGAAAAGTTGCTGGAAAAATAGACAAAAATCCTCCTTCCCCCCGCAGTGAAACTACGTGTCGAGTGTGGCTCGACATACGAACTGCTACCAATGCTAACCGTGTCGAGTCACATTCGACATCCGAGTGCAAAGGGTTAATGTTGTCTGCAGAAGAGAGAAATGACTGTTCTGGAAGATTTTAATGATATGTTTGGTTATTCTGTCTTTTAAAATGTTTTTAGCCAACAAAGCAATACAAGATCATCTTTTAGAAGTGGAGGAATCTAAAGATCAAATGGAAAAAGAAATGCTTGATAAAATAGGGAAATTGGAGAAGGAATTAGAGAATGCAAATGACCTGCTTTCTGCTACAAAACGTAAAGGTATGGCTAATAGATGCTTATTAATGGCTTGAAACACTAGAACTTCCCTACTTAAAAGTCATTTAATTTCACTCATAGAATTTCCTTGTTTTTGTGTGATGTAGGAAATTCCATCAAGTTATATTATTGAAATTTATTTTTAAAGTTAATACTCTGTACCTTTATTGAGTCATCAGATATAAGTGCCTTTTGATCACACATAATTGTGTGATTTATAAATGCCCAGGTTATTTCATAATTTTTAGAATTGGGTTATGTTACGTGATTTGTATGTCATATTTTTTAAATCTTCATAGGAATATGTAATGTACAGTACATGCCACTTATATTTATTTTAGTTATCTTGAAAAATTATTAGTGCCTTTTAGTTGAAATGTTATCGAAATATACTAGATTTGTATGTGTTGGCACAGGAGCCATATTATCTGAAGAAGAGCTTGCGGCCATGTCTCCTACTGCAGCAGCTGTAGCTAAGATAGTGAAACCTGGCATGAAATTAACTGAGGTAAGAGCAGTATTAAATCTTGTAAAATCTTCAACAAAGGTGTTCAGATCTTTCTGAAATTCTCCCCCAAAATTCTTAACATCATCTTATAATTCATGGATCATCCTAGGAAAGACTTTCTTTAGTTCCTAGTTCTACATTAATATATAAGTTAACATTTCCATTTTGTGTAAGTGCTAAAGAATGTTTATTATAAAACTAGACCACATGCTTCCGTTATTATGGTTAGATTTGACATGGCCCTTCTTCTGCTTTCAGCTGTATAATGCTTATGTGGAAACTCAGGATCAGTTGCTTTTGGAGAAACTAGAGAACAAAAGAATTAATAAGTATCTAGATGAAATAGTGAAAGAAGTTGAAGCCAAAGCACCGATTTTGAAACGCCAGCGTGAGGAGTATGAACGTGCACAGAAAGCGGTGGCAAGTTTATCTGTTAAGCTTGAACAAGCTATGAAGGTTAGTTCCATTCCTAAATTACAGTTGTGGGAAGCATACAAATGAGAAATCATTTACTAGGTAGTGTTTTCTTAAGGTGTTTGAATCAGAAAAATCTAAATAGGATTTTTAGTAATACGGCAGTTATACATTTTGAAACTTCTCATCACATTATTAAACACCTCTGATTACAAAATGTTCTACCTTTATTTAGCTAAAATTATGAGAGGCTTTTATGTTTTTTAAAGGCATTTGGTATATTTTCCTTAGGATTCTCTAGTAGAGAATAAATAGCCAAATCTCCTCAGACCACTCTTTAAATTAAAATAATCTCTCTTTATAATAGAACTCCTCTAAATTTAGCATAATCACTGTTTGTCAGACAGTTGTGACATCCTGCCTAGAAATGATAATATTGAAAGAAAAAGAAAATATTGTTTGACCATAGGTAAGAACTCCTTTTTTATACCATTTCACAATTTGGCATAACTTTTATACATTATTTTGTTACTGTTCCTTTGCATATTAAAAGTGTCAAGGAAATTCATAAGTATCCTTTATGTCTGAAGACTACTTTTTAATTGATAATGATAAAAAAAGAATGTTTATATCTATTTTGCTTTTAGGTTACAACTATTAATATTACTGAGGGAAATCTTCAAGATTATTGAATCAGTTTTATTGAGGAAATTCAGCTAAATGAATTTATATCTACCATTCTAAGCTGATAAATTTCTTTTTCTCTTTTTTTTTTTTTTGGTGGAGAAGAATATAAATAAATTGTAGCCCTAATTCTGAATTAAATCCCTGCTGCTATTAAAGTTTAGAAGTCAGCTTAAATGCAGATACTATATTATAGCCAATGATGTTTTTGGTTTTTTTTTGTTTTTTTGAGACAGAGTCTCGCTTTTGTTGTCCAGGCTAGAGTGAGTGCCATGGCGTCAGCCTAGCTCACAGCAACCTCAAACTCCTGGGCTCGAGTGATCCTTCTGCCTCAGCCTCCCGAGTAGCTGGGACTACAGGCATGCGCCACCATGCCCGGCTAATTTTTTATATATATATCAGTTGGCCAATTAATTTCTTTCAATTTATAGTAGAGACGGGGTCTCGCTCTTGCTCAGGCTGGTTTTGAACTCCTGACCTTGAGCAATCCGCCCGCCTCGGCCTCCCAAGAGCTAGGATTACAGGCGTGAGCCACAGCGCCCGGCCTGATGTTTTTGTTTTTAATCAGATGAAGTCTACCAGTCTTTCCCTGACTAGAAATAATTAACTTTTTTTGACACCCACATTCCTTCCCCAACAGTGTAGATTGCAAAGAGATCCCTTCAGTCCAATTAGATCTTCTTGAGCTTCTGTCTGTTGAAAGTGAGGAATTTGCCTGGAGCTTCTTTTTGTCTGAAGAGGGGGAATTGAGGGGTGGAGGGGCTTAGTAGATTAACAGCTGTTTACTATGGAAAAATCCTGTTTGTTCCTTCTTCATGAATGTATAATAATAGTAGTACAAACATTTTTAAATACTTCATAGCTGCTAAAGAATTTGAAGATAATTTTTTTCCTTTTCATAGCTAAATTTTTCTGTCCATAACATATCATGTATCTTCCAGGATAGATTCAATAATGCTCATTTGCAAGGTTCTAATAGTTTTATGACCAAATTGCTTCCTCCTTTGTCATCTTAACTAATCGTATTTTGAACACAGTAGATTTTATCACTGTGATCTTTCATGAACATTTACCTACTTCATTTTTCATTTATCTGTTCCTTTTGAAATTTTTTTATGTACCTTTAGATCAGTGTATTCAGAAATACTTGAAACACCAGAATAAATATAAATTATCTTTAATTTAAATAGTATTTAAAATATTACTATGTGAAAATAACACATTAGGAATCAAAATTTGCATGAATTTGAGATAAAACATAAGATTTCAATGCTGTAAGGTTTCTGTGACTGTAGCAATCTCCTAAAAACTGTCCCTAACCCCCTAATGATAATTTTGATGGAAAACTGCAAAACTTCATATCATGTATCTTTTTTAAAAAAACAGCTTTGTGCATCGGCTGCTGCTGCTTTAGAATTACTTACTGATGCATTTTTTTAAAATATATCAAGTACTTTTTTCATTTTACCCAATATATTTTACCCAATATATTTTACTTTTGACATTTATCTCCAGATGCCAAGTCTAATAATGATCATCACTGCAATGTAGTCTGATGTTTTTGTCTTCGTAACAAACCTTTTGAGAGCATTTCTGTGATACCATTTGGTAACAAACTAAGAATATGATGTGGCTGTCAGATTGTAGTTGACAGTAAATTTGGTGGGAGGATGGCAAATTCCCCATCATTTTCATATAGTGACAAGCATAGTAATGAATAGTATTTGAGATATTAAGAAATAATGTCACATTTATACAGAATTTCTCCCTTTTTTAGAAACTATTAAGTAGAATTTTTTAGTTTATAAATTGATTACTATGGTATTTGTACACTGTATATTTTTATTATTTGTATACCTGTTTCAATTGTATAATTCACTTGAATTTACATCTTAAAGGAGATTCAGCGATTACAGGAGGACACTGATAAAGCCAACAAACATTCATCTGTACTGGAGAGAGATAATCAAAGAATGGAAATACAAATAAAAGATCTTTCACAACAGGTTAGAATTTCTTTCTTCTTCTGTTTTTTAAACTGGCTGCCTAATAATGTTCGAATCTGAAGGTATCAAAGATAGAACTACCACATAGGTAATTGTAATCAATTAGAAGTACTGCTCTACTAGGGTTGTAGCCTAGGCATTGTTTTATCATAGCTCCTCTCTTTTTTTCAAGTGTTTTATAAATCTTTAAATTATAGGTACTAGATGTAATAAGTGGACAGACAATTCAAAGGGAATAACGTTTTCTCCAACTTTCACCCCCGTCCCCGAAGAATGTAACCATTGTTAACAAACTGTTTTGTGTTCTTTCATATCTTTATATGTATAAACATATATGAGTGTATATGAACAAATGTAAGAATTGTTTGATTTTACTGAAATACAATCATATGCATTACTCTGCTAATTGGTTTTTTCTTAATTAGCAACTCAATAAATGTAGATCTGTCTCATTCATAAATTTTACCTTAATTTTTGTGTGTGTGCTTTTTGTTTAAAAATCAATTCTATTCTCTCTCTACCCTACCTATAATATATACATGCTTTTTTGTTTAAAAATCTATTTATTTCTCTCTCTACCATACATACAAGACATACATAATCACATACACAAAATATCTCTATGTGGGTGCTATTTGATCATTGTTTTACAAAAATGGGGCCACATTTCAAGAATTTTAATTTGCTACTTTTTAATAAATAAAAGCCTTCATTACATACTTAAAAATAATTTTACTCTGTTAAAATTTTCTTTGATTATTTAGGTTTCAATCTATAAAGTGCTAACACTTGATTATTTGTTCTTTAAGATAAGTTAGTATAAATCGAATTTTCATAAATAATGTTTTCATTTGTAAATTTGTTTTCTTCTAAACATTTCCAGAATTAAAATTAACAGTATATTATAACATATTAAAACTTCATTTTTAGATTAGAGTGCTTTTGATGGAACTTGAAGAAGCAAGGGGTAACCATGTAATTCGTGATGAAGAAGTAAGCTCTGCTGATATAAGTAGTTCATCTGAAGTAATATCACAGCATCTAGTATCTTACAGAAATATTGAAGAGCTTCAACAACAAAATCAGCGTCTTTTAGTGGCTCTTAGGGAACTTGGGGAAACCAGAGAAAGAGAAGAACAAGAAACAACTTCATCCAAGTAAGCAATTGACTACCTTAGTTGGGTCAGCAAACATTTATTGAGATCTTTTGATCTTTTATGTGCCCCTAACTGCTAGATACTATGGATATAGTGATTAGAGGGGGGAGCATTGAGTAACAATACCAAAAAAAAATAAATTCTACTCTTAGGGACCTCAGTTTTGAGTGAGGCAGACAAAACAGATAATAATAGGTAACGAAATAATTAAGTAGATAATTTTTGTTCATTGTGATTAGTGCTATAACAGATAAAAGCCTATCTATAGGAGCATAGAGGTGGAGGACCTAGGCTAGATTTTGGGGGAACACACTAGGCTTTATGGAGAACACGTGCAGGAATTACTCAAAGAGTTTTTTCAAAAAACGTGTATGCTAGAAGGAAAAGAATGGCTATGAAAGCAAGAAGATGACTAAAGTTTGGACTGAGTTGAATTAATTTTTGCAGCAAATTTTTCAGATTGCATTGGTGAGTATGAGTACATGAGTCCTCTATGGTAGGGATTTAAAAAGTGGGGTGACTCATGCCTGTAATCCTGGTACTCTGGGGAGCTGAGATGGGAAGATGGCTTGAGCTCAGGAGTTGAGACCAGCCCAAACAAGAGTGAGATCCTGTCTCTACCAAAAATAGAAAAAGCCAGGTGTGGTGGTGCACGCCTATAGTCCCAGCTACCCAGGAGGCTGAGGCAGGAGGATCTCTTTGGCCCAGGAGTTTGAGGTTGCAGTGAGCTATGATGACATCACTGCACTCTACCTTGGGCAACAGAGCAAGATACTGTCTCAAAAAAAAAAAAAAATCAGTAGGAAAAAGAGGACAGGAGAGACAAAAATAGTGTGCTTGGTGGTAGATGAAGATGCTTAGGGAATTTATGTTAGAAATTATAGTTGCCTAACTCTTCAACGCAGCCTGGTGACATAGACTGATTTCTTTTCCTTATAGAATCACTGAGCTTCAGCTCAAACTTGAGAGCTCCCTCACTGAACTGGAGCAACTCCGTGAGTCACGACAGCATCAGATGCAGCTTGTTGATTCCATAGTTCGTCAGCGTGATATGTACCGCATTTTATTGTCACAAACAACAGGAGTAGTCATTCCCTTACAAGGTAGTCTTTTGTATGTTATCTTAAAGAATATTTTGGAAATGAATATTAGAGAATAAATTTTGCATAAGCAGTAGCTATTCTGATGATAGTAGCTTCAAATTTGACTACAATAAAAGATTGATTATAACATGTCTTCAACTCTGAAACACACGATTATTTTATATATTACTAAGAAGGAAGAAATGCTTACTATTATTATAAAATGTGCATCTTAGAATGAATAACATATTTTGGTTATGTGTTAACATTTAATCTGTAAATATTAAATTATCTCTAACCAGCAAAAATAATACATTATTTAGTAGATTTCTTATTTTAAAACTCCTGTAATCTTATGATTTCATTTAAATAAATGTAGCTTATTGATTTTGTCATGATGTATTTGCAAAGAAATATTAGATTAAAACTGATTAATAAAAGCCAACAAAGCATTTTATAAGTCTTTTTACTTTTCTGAAGCTTCAAGCTTAGATGATGTTTCTCTAGTGTCAACTCCAAAACGGTCAAGTACATCACAGACTGCTTCCACACCTACTCCAGTACCTGTTATTGAATCAACAGAGGCCATAGAAGCTAAGGCTGCCCTTAAACAGGTAAAGATCACACCTTTATCTTTGTGTTGGTTTTTTAGAGAACAATGTTATCTTTTAATAATTTCCAATATTTAGTTGCAGGAAATTTTCGAGAACTATAAAAAAGAAAAAGTAGATAACGAAAAAATGCAAAACGAGCAGCTTGAGAAACTTCAGGAGCAAGTTACAGATTTGCGGTCACAAAATACCAAAATTTCTACCCAGCTGGATTTTGCTTCTAAACGGTAAATTTTCTTTTGCTCAAAATTTAATAAAGTCTAAGTGTTATACTTCAATAGATCAATCAAATGCAAGAGTTAATTTGCAATAGTGTTTCTTTTTTGTGGACCATGTTCCAGAACGAGAACCTATGGTAGTTCATTTTAGTATTGATTAATGATTTTCCTGGACAGTGCTAAGAGATTATATTATTTATAAGTTGAAATTCATGTGAGGAATGTTGCTAGTTTCCCTTCTTGAGATCAAAGGATTTGTTGTTTCTGTAGGACTTAATTCTTTTGTAAATGTTCCAAAGTATAGAGAAATGGGAACACATTTATTCTGCTATTTCTATTCTAGGTAGAAGAGAAGCGAGTCTTAGGTAATCTTAGGAAAATTCACTTTCTTGATCACTTCCAAAGAAATAGTAAATTGCATTTCATGGTAAATTTCGTGGTTATTAGATTCATTGAATGCTTGTTAATTTAGCATGTTAGGACAAAATTTGTTTTTATATATAGTATGTGATAAATATATGTTTTTATGAGCATATAGCAGGTAGTTACTACTGTACATCTAGTAATACAATATCCTCTTTTGTTCTAAGTTGACACCTTTAGGCAGCCATTTTCTAACCTTTCAAGCACACAAGAAAATAAGATGAAGGATTATAGTGGAAAAAAGGATTGGAAAAAAATCCATCACTACCCATGCATAAATATCTTAAGTTGCTATACCGCATTGTGGTGGGTGTCTGGTGTATCAGCATTATATTGGTGTTATTTTAAATGTGATTAAATTTTCCTGAATGCGTAAAATGAAAAAGTTATTCAGCATAAAATACTGTACTTACTTAGAACTTGAATTTAACCATCAAGTTGGAATTTGGAAAAAAGATTGAAGGTTTTCCATTATTGTATGAGCCACTTTTTCATATTATTAATCATGTAAAATTAAGCTGTTGTGAAATTCTTCAGGGATCTAAACTAGGATATAGTATTTCAGTTGCTTATAGAATTTTTTTTCCTATTTAAGGTATGAAATGCTACAAGATAATGTTGAAGGATATCGTCGAGAAATAACATCGTTACATGAAAGAAATCAAAAACTCACTGCAACGACTCAAAAGCAGGAACAGATCATCAATACAATGACTCAAGATTTGAGAGGAGCAAATGAAAAGCTAGCTGTCGCAGAAGTGAGACCAATCTCTCTCATCTGATTTGCATTATAAATTGCATTTAACATTTCTTTAGTTTTTACTTTGATTTAACTCATTGATGTGATTTATATATTTAAGAGGTTTGTGGATTACAAGTCCTTATTACATAGTTCATTTTTATCTTGCTCACACTCCATTGTGAGAAGTGGGCAGCAGCATTTTTTCAAACTGATGGAGTAAATTTTATGACTGATAATTCATACGAATCATCATGTGTAAATACTTTGAAATGAAATATTAATTTTCAGAGCATTCTCCCAGGTCCCCCGAGGCTCAGAGTATACTCTTTATGAGGGAAAAGAAAAAGTTTAAATATATCAGTCATCACTTTCTAACAGGTACTTAGAAACAAATATGGATTTTAAAAATATGCATAATTTATTAGTGTGCAGGTATGACTATAGTGTAGTGATATAGTTTTTTTCTTTTACTCTGGCATTTTAGATTTTTCTTGCTATTTCTAAAGTCTGGTTTGTTAGAGCAAAGAAATAATAAGTACTTGTAGTAATTGTAAGATTTTTTTCTTTGATCTATTCCCAGTAATTTTTGCTTCATATTTTAATATATGAAACTTAATGTTATATTTCCTCATATAATGGGAGGTATAGTTTCTAAAGAGCATTAAAAATATGTAGTAGTGAATCATTTTAATTTTATAATTGAATTACTACATTTGACACAATATTTTCCAACATGTTTTCTTTCACTTGTATTTGTCTTAAGGTAAGAGCAGAAAATTTGAAAAAGGAAAAGGAAATGCTTAAATTGTCAGAAGTCCGTCTTTCTCAGCAAAGAGAGTCTTTGTTAGCTGAACAAAGGGGGCAAAACTTGCTGCTAACTAATCTGCAAACAATTCAGGTAACCAAATAAAAAGCACTTATAGAAAAAAGTTTATAGAAGTTAAGTTGAAATATAAATTATCTTTGTATCCTCTCAAGTCTTCTTTATTAGAAAATTTATCTGTCACTTTTTCATCCTTTATGATAATCATTGAATTTTGGGGTTCATTAAGGCATTTCAATATTTTAAATAGAACATTGAAAGAACTGATTGAAACAATGCAAATTGGCAGGTTTGCTACTCAGGTCTGTATTTATAGAGTCTTATGCAACTTAACTATTCACAAGATTAATTCTTTGGTTTTATTTTTCTCTAAAACTTTGGGAAATCTGAATGACTTGTAACATGTTTCTCTTATATATATATATATTAGATATTTTAATATGAAAAATGTCAAAATGCTTTCTTGGTAAATATTCTATAATAGATCTTAACTTCTTCATATAGTAATGTGTTGTAATCCTCTAATTCTCTATAGCTTTTAATTCTCTTTGTATTTTAAATTTTAATTTTTTTACTTTTTCTTAAACATAACCAAAAATTTTTTCTTCACCTCAGGGAATATTAGAGCGCTCTGAAACAGAAACCAAACAAAGGCTTAGTAGCCAGATAGAAAAATTAGAACATGAGATCTCTCATCTAAAGAAGAAGTTGGAAAACGAGGTGGAACAAAGGCATACACTTACTAGAAATCTGGATGTGAGTGTATCAGTGTTCTGAATTTCTATAGTTTGTTTATATTTAGTAATTAATCTGATGTGTGGACATACTGCCATCCAAGTTGAAACATGGTATTGAAAATCTTTTCTTAACAGAGTTTTTCTTGCCTCATTATATGCCTAATTATTTTTGACTGGGTGCCATACATTGTGAGTTTTAGCCTCTTGAATGTTGGATTTTTTTAAATCTTCTTGAGGTTTGTTCTGGGATGCAGTAAAATTAATTGAAAATGGTTTGATTCTTTTGAGTCTTTTTATGATGTGTTAAGTGGGCCCACAGCAGTGCTCAACCTAGGATTAATTCCCCACTACTGAGGCAAGACCTTGAATACTAATCCCAGTGTCCAGTTAAATTCAATTTTTTCAGTCTGACTGCTGGGAACAGGCATTCTTCCTCACTTTGAGTGCCAGGCACTCTTCACTCCAATCCCTTTGAATGATTCTTTCCTCTGTCTGGAGTAGTCTTCTCACATGCATGCACCGAGCACTACTTTGCTGAGTGCTTGAGGGGACCATCTACAGATCTCCAGGGTACTCAGTCTGTGAAACTCTCTTCTCTCTGATAGTCTGTCTTATGAATTTGAGCTACTTTAGTCTTCCTGAATTCTCAAACCTGTCTTTCCGATTCAGGGAATCTCCTGGTGTCTGCCTCATTTCCCCTGCCCTGTGTGATAGCCTGGGAACTTTGAAGTCAGAAAACTAAGGCATTTGTAGGGTTCACCTCTTATTTACCATCTCAAGGATCTTAGATGTTTCATGTGTTTTGTCTACTTTCTTTTGATTGTTTGAGGTGGGAAACTAAATCTATTTTCTGTTACTCTATCTTGGTTAGAGTTCTAAGGCTCTGTAGAAAGAAAACTTGAACCTCTAGTTACTTAGGACCTAAAGATACTGTTTATAGAATTTATATATTTTTTCTTACAGGTTCAACTTTTGGATACAAAAAGACAACTAGATACTGAGGCAAATCTTCATCTTAGCACAAAGGAACTATTAAAAAATGCTCAAAAGGAAATTACTACCTTGAAACAGCACCTCAGTAATATGGAAGTCCAACTTGCTTCTCAGTCTTCACAGAGAACTGGTAAAGGTAAATAAATAAGACTGATACAATATTAAGTAAAGAAGGACTTTGTTAGGTTTATAATATATTTTGTAAATATTCTTTTTGGATGTTGAAAAAGGAAAAAAAACATCTTCACTCTTCATATAGTAAACAAAACATCTTCACTCTTCATATAGTAAAGCTCAATTTTGGGCTTAAATTAATTTGCTGTCTTGAAGATTCAAAATAGTTATGTAGGGCACCTGGCCAAGGTATGTTCTGATTTTTTCAATTCTACATGGTTTTATTTCCTAATGGAAGGGAAAAAATAGTGTTTACAGATGGTCCCTGACTTACGATTGTTCAACTTCAGATTTTTCAACTTTATCATGGTGCAAAAGCTATATGCATTCGGTAGAAACTGTACTTTAGTACAGTAGTCAATAAAGTGCATAAGATATTGAGCACTTTATTATAAAATAGACTAGATATTAGATGAGTTTGCCCAACTGTAAGCTAATATAAGTGTTCTGAGCACATTCAAGGCAGCCTGGGTTAGGCTATGATATTCAGTAGGTTAGGTGTATTAAATGTGTTCTCAGCTTAAGACATTGTCAACTTCTAATGGATTTATCAGGACATCACCCCATCATAAGTCAAGGAGCATCTCCGTGTATGTGTGTGTGTGTGTGTGTGTATATATATATATATATATATATATGTAAACAGATTTATAGGTATCTGATACATGTATAAAGGAGACACATATATGTATAATTATCCAATAGTCCTTGTTGATACCATGTGCATTCTTGTCAACTTAAAATTTTTGCCTTTTTAATGCATTTTAGATAACAAAAATTGGGCTAAATATCTTTTTCAGTTTTTGTGATAGCTGATATCAAATATTTGAACTTTTTGAAGAAGTAATATTACAAAATACATGTTAGTTTTATTTTGGTATCCAGCATGGATTGAAATATGAAATATAGTTTCCAGATAGTTAAGTACTTCTATATGTGAGCCTTAATTGTAATTTCACAAACTCTTTGATAACAGAGGTATTGCATCTTTTAGGTCAGCCTACCGACAAAGAAGATGTGGATGATCTTCTGAGTCAGCTAAGGCAAACAGAAGAGCAGGTGAATGACTTGAAAGAGAGACTCAAAACAAGTACTAGTAATGTAGAACAGTATCGAGCGATGGTTACTAGTTTAGAAGAATCCCTGAACAAGGAAAAACAGGTATGTACAATTCTGAAGTCAATTTGAACACATTATTAACCTTTTTGTAAATTATGAGCCTGCTATGTATAAGGCACTGCGGTATGAATTGGATTGACATTATCACCATTAACTTCTGAGAGTGCTTGAGTCTAATAAGCCAGATAAATGAAAAACACAAAATTCACACAGCAAGGAAAGACGTAATTGCTATAGGAAAGGTACAGTTGAGGAAAATGAGAGGCAGGGAAAGTTATTTGTCCTCTGGAAATGCATGACTTCACACAAGAGACAATACTTGTGGCAGAGCCTTGAATGAAGGTATCCTCTAGATAATCAAGTGTAGTAGAAAGATATTCCATGTAGTAGGAATCCTCAGCCAAGATACAAAGGAATCAGATGATAACAATTTGTAATTTGGCTATTGTACTGAGTTTGTGAAGTGAAATAGTGAAGGACACAATTACAAAAGCCATTGAGAACCAAATGTGAAAGGTTTTTAATGCAATGTTAAATTATATTCTGTAGGTTTATTAAGAGTCATTTGGGTTTTTTTTAACATTCATAACCAGAATTTTTTATCTTTTTATTTTTTTTGCTTAGAAAATTAATTTGATAGATTGGAGGATTCATTTGGAGGGTATAGCAGTAATCTAGGACCACAGTTTTAAAAGCTTTTGGGTTGGCATCAGTGGAAAGCAGTGAAAACGTGTGAGGAACATACCTTTCAGTGGTAGAGTAGGCACATTTGCCAAGAAGATCTGAGGATTGAGGGAAAAGTAAGGGAATGGAAATGTCCCTTCAAAAGAGAAAAATGGCCAATAGTCAAGTTGAGAGGTAAATGATGCTTGTAGATTTGCATGGTATTTTGCTTGTTTTTGTATCTTCTCGTCACATTTCATGGATTCTTTATCTAATATAAGGAAACATTAATTTTAGTACTTAACCAAATTTAGATTTGTAGAAAGTAATTGTATAATTTTAAATGTGTAATTTTTGTATCCTACTTTTGGTAATATGGCGAAGGTGACAGAAGAAGTGCGTAAGAATATTGAAGTTCGTTTAAAAGAGTCAGCTGAGTTTCAGACACAGTTGGAAAAGAAGTTGATGGAAGTAGAGAAGGAAAAACAAGAACTTCAGGATGATAAGCGAAAAGCCATAGAGAGCATGGAACAACAGGTATATTAGGTTATTAACTATATTAATCTTTTTTCTTGTAAGGATTTGAATTCTTTTATCTAGCTAATTAGTTACCATTGAGATCATTTCAACAGAATTTATTGAACATGTAGGCAACAATTTTAGCTTTGTGTTTTACCCCGTGTATCTGTATACATTTCCTTGTGAAAATGTTAGACTACAGAAGTAGGTATTAGTGCTGCTTTTAAGAAGCCTATGTCTGAGATTTGACTTTTGCAAACATTAGTTAGGGGGGGAGTGGATATAGAGTTCTATAACTGTACAGTAGATTACATCAGGTTATAAGTCTTTTAAATTTAGCAGCAGTCCTTTGGGCTAATTGGATTTTTAAAAATCTGTCCGTCAATGCAGTAACGCAACACAGTATTTTCTAAGTAAGTTTGTTGTTAACTCTGGTTTAATCATCTTCCTCCTTAGTTATCTGAGTTGAAGAAAACACTTTCCAGTGTTCAGAATGAAGTACAAGAAGCTCTTCAGAGAGCAAGCACAGCTCTAAGTAATGAACAGCAAGCCAGACGTGACTGTCAGGAACAGGTAAGTGTTGTGTTCATAGCCAGTTATTAAGAAATCAGCTTTGAGCCTAGAGAATGGTTCTTGGAGTATATTTATATGTTTGGAGGACAAGTAGATCTTACAAAAATGCAAGATTATTTCCACTCTTCTGGAACCTGGATTAAGATAAGTTGAAGAGTATACATGAAGGCTAAAAGTAAATCATACAGTATTCGTTAACAGAGCAATCTTGACAAATGGGAAAAAATGGAAAAACAGGATTAGGAGGCTAAAACATATACATGCTTTCATTTGTGAATATTCTTTTACTATTTTGGTCTTTCAGTAGATACTGTTATAAAATTGCATTACAGACAAAATGGTTAGAGGTATGTTCCCTCAACAAACAAGGACCTCTTGATAACATTTTTAATGCATTGCTGAGCTTGCACAGATTTCTATACACCTCTTTTTGTAGAATTATAAAAAATGTCTTGTTATTTTAAGTGTATATGTATACGTGCATATGCATGTGACAAACCTTTTTATAATTGTTTTAAGAAGTGATAAAACACAATTCAGGAGAGTAAGAGTTAGTAAAATGGTGGGATGGGAAAGGTATACATGTAAGGTTTTTGGTAATGTCCTCATTTTTAAATTAGGTGTTATATTAGAATATGTTAAAACAGCTATTAAGCTGTTCATTGGTTACTATTCTTTATTGCTTTATGTATGTGTAATATATATACATCAATATTACTTTAAAAAAGGAATACAGGATAAAGAGACTTCATAAGTAAATTTAATAAAATTATCCTTGGCTTATTGCCAAACACCATAAACCATTGGAAATTAAAATTAAATAATTGATCTATAATTCAATATGCAATAAATGATTTTCATTTCCCTTTATTTTTAAGTTTCTGTGTGTGGTTTCATAGGCTACCTATGACAGAAATAAAAAGAAAAATAAAAAATAGAAGAAGTTTGTGTGTGTGTATATTTCACATAGCTTGGTTATTTTTAGCTTTTTATTTCATAAAGTTTATTCCAAATTGCTACCTAGTCTTCTAAGTTTCATTGTTAAAAGTTCTTTAAGTAGGTATAGCATTAACTTTTAATTTTCCTGTTTGCTACATTTGGATTGTTGCCACTTTATTTTTAAAAATGTACTGTGTGTCTTTTCCAAAAGTACTGATTAGCATTATGGATTTTTAATCTTTGGTGTCAATGTGGGAATAATTTCTTACAGGCTAAAATAGCTGTGGAAGCTCAGAATAAGTATGAGAGAGAATTGATGCTACATGCTGCTGATGTCGAAGCTCTACAAGCCGCCAAGGAACAGGTTTCAAAAATGGCATCGATCCGTCAGCATTTGGAAGAAACAACCCAGAAAGCAGAATCACAGTTGTTGGAATGTAAAGCATCTTGGGAGGAAAGAGAGAGAATGTTAAAGGTACTATTGTACATCATAACAGAATGTTCCAGGGAATTCAAAGAGGTTTTTTTAAAATGTATATTGGAAAGATCTGCTATTATGATAGACCTCTTGGCTTATAGGATGAAGTTTCTAAGTGTGTTTCACGCTGTGAAGATCTAGAGAAACAAAACAGATTACTTCATGATCAGATTGAAAAACTAAGTGACAAAGTAGTTACTTCTATAAAAGAAGGTGTACAAGGTCCATTGAATGTATCACTCAGTGAAGAAGGAAAATCTCAAGAACAAATTTTAGAAATTCTCAGGTAAATCAAATATGTTTTTCATTCTTCATTTCTGTGTCCTAATAACTATAAAATGAAATTATAAATGCATATATTAGAGAGTGGAATTATACACAGTTTTGATACAAAGCTCATTCTGTCTTTTATTGGCCAACAAACCCACAACCACCAAATTGGTCACTTTTAACAGGTAGAAATAGTAAATAAATGACTTTAAAGTTGATTCTGATAGATAAGAATATGAGCAGCCTTCTCTTGAAAAACTATAGTCTTTCAGGTTATTTTAAAGATAGACATTTTTACAGCATCTCTCATTATTATTAACGAAAACGTGAAAATAGTTAATAAAGTGAGTAATTTTTGTCATCTTAAAAATTACCTAAGTTTTAAAATGTTGTCTTTTTTAATTCAAATAAGATTTTAACATATATATTCTTGTAGATTTATACGACGAGAAAAAGAAATTGCTGAAACTAGGTTTGAGGTGGCTCAAGTTGAAAGTCTACGTTATCGACAGAGGGTTGAACTTTTAGAAAGAGAATTACAAGAACTGCAGGAT
The DNA here is from genome assembly GCF_040939455.1 of Microcebus murinus. Lineage (NCBI taxonomy): Eukaryota > Metazoa > Chordata > Mammalia > Primates > Cheirogaleidae > Microcebus > Microcebus murinus. Next base: position 11,249,737 of record NC_134126.1, read on the forward strand.
AGTCTCAATGCTGAAAGGGAGAAAGTCCAGGTATGTATACTAAACTTTAAGAAAACAATTGTTAAGTCAAAAGAAAACAATTCATTTATATTTCTACCAGTTAACATAGCATAAAATTTACTTTGAAATAAACATTCTTCCTAGATTTGTAAACTCATTAAATGACTGGTAAGTGCAATATAATATAGTGGTTCAGTGTGAAGGCTCTGTAATCAAATGCCTGGTTTCAAATTCTAGCTTCATACCATCATCTGTGTGGTCTTGGGTACATTGTTTAACTTCACTGCTCTTTGTTTCCTTACCTGTAACATCTGGATAATAGTAATGAGGAACTAGAACCATGTCTGCTTTGTAGTATGCACTTAATAAATTCCAGCTGTCTCAGTTTATTCTAGTTGTCATTGTATATACATCTGGGTAGTCATTCTAGAATAAAATGGTAGAATAAAACTGCTACCAAATATATCTTTCTCAACAAAGGAACAGAATGTAGTCAAAGCTAACAAAGAAAAGAAAAGAAAATGCTGTAATGAAATGGATTTTTATAACACAATACCAGCACCCAAAAACTTATTGTTGAGTTACCTCATTCTGAGGAGATACAGTAATATACCCCCACATCTAAAAGGAAGGAAATTAAGACCTTAAAATATTTACCTTCTTTTAACTAATAAGTAGTCAAAATGACAGCAAGGGAGAAACTATTGAACAGGGCAAAGTAATAATTAGATTTATGGGATTGTGTTTTCAGCAGAAGTTAAAAAGTTTCAGAATTTCATCCTGTTGAGAAAATAATCCAAATTCAAATTTATCACCATGGAAATTAAATAAACAGACCCTCCCATTCAATAGAGTTAACACTTGAAGGAAAGAAGGGCAGAATTAGGGTTTCTAACAAAGATGGCATAATGTCTCAGTCTTTTCTGTTCCCTTTGTCGTTCCCTTGGGCTATAGAAAAACAAATACTAAAAAGTACCCAGCCCATGAACAAGTTCAGAGGGGAAAACCAACTCTTAGATATAAGAGGAAAAGAATCAAGAAGTAATACACATTATTTCAAAAATAATAGCTGTCCAAGTATGAGCGGTATAGCATGGCAACCACAAAATATGCCATAGCTTTCAAAGTAGTGGGGAAAGAAAGTAATATCACATACAAAAGATGGATAATTATATCCAATGAGAAGAAAAAAAGTTCTTCACAGTTCAATAGATATTTTGTAAAATTGCTCAGTACAAAGTGACAAAACAACAGAAGAAAAGAGGGATTTCTGAACACAAGGGAAAAAACTGAGGATTAAAATAACATTATTTTAGAACTATTACTAAATTCAGTGCAGTAAGAAAAAATAATACAGAAAGATAGAGGTTTGGATTAATGTTTTTACCTAATGTTATACTGGCTATTGGTGTGATTTGTAGTGTCTTTTTACTTTTGTCTTTATAATTCCTTGCATTTGTTTAAACTCTTTGCAATTAGAGTGCATCACAGAAAATTATAAACTTTCAAAAATTTCAGTTTTAAAAGTTGAAATTTAAATTCTATTTTGCTGTAGAGAGGATTAGATCTAGTAGGAAAGGTAGCCTTTCAACTGTTATTAAATGTTGGTGTCTATATGTATATGAAATGTTTAGGTAACTGCAAAAACAATGGCTCAGCATGAAGAACTGATGAAGAAAACTGAAACAATGAATGTAGTTATGGAAACTAATAAGATGCTAAGAGAAGAAAAGGAGAGACTAGAACAGGATCTACAGCAGATGCAAGCAAAGGTTTGTAGATTAGTAATCAAAAATGGAGGCATGTGATTATTTTTAATAATATTATAAGTGAATTTTTGCATTACTTGTTAAAAAATATATTGGTACTGTTTTCAGGTGAGAAAACTGGAGTTAGATATTTTACCCTTACAAGAAGCAAATGCTGAGCTGAGTGAGAAAAGTGGTATGTTACAGGCAGAGAAGAAGTTACTAGAAGAGGATGTCAAACGTTGGAAAGCACGTAACCAGGTAAATGCAGTTATACCTATTCCTAGACATGAAAACATGTCTAGGAATACATGTTGATTTTAACTAGTAGGGTAAAATGTAAGGGGATAAAAATATTTGAAGAACTAATGAAAATTTTTTTTGTTTTTATCAGTGAAAGTCTTAATATGTTACGTGTATATATGCAACAGATGTTAAACTTAAAACTCAATTTAAAAAAAAAATTTTTTGGTTACATTTAATTTTTAAAAAGCAGTTACTTTATTTCCCATAATTCCAAAATTTTAGTCTTTATCTCTGAGATACTTTTATACATGAAAATAGGAATTTATATAGTTTATTGAAGCACTTTAAGAAGATTTGTTTCTGGTACCTTTTTAGAGATGAAACCATATAGCATAGTATGGTTAGAAACTCCAGCTCTGTATTCAGCCATAAGGTTGAAAATCTGCCTTGCACATACTAGTTATGTAATTATAGGTTAAGAACCTTTCACAGGAAATAATACCACTCTTCATGTGATGGAAATTAAATAAACATAAAGAAGTTCACCCAGCACTTTGCACCCAGAAAATGATCATGTGTGTTTAAATTGTAATACATTGTGCACATTTTTTTATTGTAAACATCACTTTAATGAAATTAGGTACTTAAAAGCTTTTAAGATTCTTTGTTTCCCTTTATTTGGTCTCATTATAAATAATCTGAAATGTATATTCACAAATATGAAAAAATAATGAGCAGTTAAAAACATTTGATTTTTTTCCCCCTCTTCCATTCTGGCTAAACAAACTAAATCTTAGTTTGCTCTTGGTATCTTGTAGTTCTGTGCTTGATCACTTTACATGCAGGATACTTAATATAAACATAATTAGATATTCTACTATTTTATTATAGCACATTTGTTTCATAAAGCCTAAAAAACCAAATATGCATTTTTGATCTTCTAGCATCTAGTAAATCAACAGAAAGACCCAGATACAGAAGAATATCGGAAGCTCCTTTCTGAAAAGGAAGTCCATACTAAGCGTATTCAACAGTTGACGGAAGAAATTGGAAGACTAAAAGCTGAAATTGCAAGGTATATGGAAAGAAGCCTTAAATCATATATAATGCATGAAATCTTGAAGTTTATTTCAACTCTTTATATGACTCCCCAAGTGCTTCCTAGTTTCAGAAAGAATGGAAAGCATTAGAGCCCTTTTATGTGGCTTTCCTCTATTTTTCTGTGGAGTCTAGCAAATGATGATATAATATTATGCCTTCAAATATAAAATATATATAAGAATATTATTCTCATTATAGAGAATTATTTCTCTATATTTTATTTTTTTTAAAGTTAATTAGTATAATTCTAAAGCTAGTTAATTTGCTAAGCGACTGTCAAAATAACTTTAACAAGTAGGTTTTTCTTTTCTTTTTTTGGTTACCTTATATTCATGAAACTCTACGAGTAGTTTTTAAATTAAATATTTCCTTAAATGAACTTATACTGAAGTTTTGCCCATTTAAAGATAAATATTAAAATTAATGTTTCTGGTTTACATTTTTCAAATTTTAGTATAATTTGTCAATGTCATGTCTCCTACTTATATGGATGCTTTACAGCTTATAACTTTTTGTCATATATACTCCGTTCATAACAGTAGTCTTGTATATTGATTAGGAGAGATATTATTTTTTAGCTTTACAGATGAGGAAGCTAAGATTCAAAAAGTTTGACTACCTAAGGTTCCAGAGTTGGTTGTTAAACCCATGCTCTTAATTTAGGTCATCTGATTTCAAGTTCAGTTCATAATACAGTACAAGGGTTGGCACACTATAGCCTGCAGGCCAAATCTTGCCCAAGACTTGTGTTTGTACAGCCTATAAGCTAAGAATGATTTTTACATTTTTAAAGCACTGTATAAAAAAAAGAACATGTGACGAAGACTTTATGTGGCTTGCAAAGCCTAACATATTTACTCTGTGTGGTCCATTACAGAAAAAGAGTCACAACAGTGAAAAGAATGTAGGTGTGCTATCAAGCAAGTCTGAATTAAAATCTAGATACCATCTAATTATGCATGTTACTTGACTACTAGCAGCTCAGTTTCTCTCACCTCTGAAATAGGCACATATATCTATGTAATAAGGTCTTTCCAAAGGACCATAAATTTATAAGTTAAGTAATTATCTTGAAGTGTGTGTGGAGTTTTTTTAGGATTTTTAAATAAACTTATTGAAGTAGCATAATATAAACTTATATTGAAGTATTTGAAAATTTGAAAAAAGTCTCAATACTTAGTCTTTGTTCTTTCCTCCATTTTTTAAAGATCAAATGCATCTTTGACCAACAACCAGAACTTAATTCAGAGTCTGAAGGAAGATTTAAATAAAGTAAGAACTGAAAAGGAAACCATTCAGAAGGACTTAGATGCCAAAATAATTGATATCCAAGAAAAAGTCAAAACTATTACTCAAGTCAAGAAAATTGGACGGAGATACAAGACTCAATATGAAGAACTTAAGGCACAACAAGATAAGGTATTTTGAAAAGCTTTTCTTTAAAAAAAAAAAAATTAGGATGAATCTTAAACCTTATTTTTTTGTAATCTTGAATATTACTGGATTTTAGATTCTAAATTCTTGTGTAAGTGTATATGATATCTTTATTTGGTTTAAGAGTGGTGTTTTTAGTATGTCTGAAGTACATTATAAACTCAAAAAGAAAGTTTGATAAATGGTAGATATTTTAGTTCAGTTTTCACATTTCAAATACTATCCCTCTTTAAAGCTACATCCTCATAATTCATTGCTAATTAAAATTGTGTATAGCAAAAAAAAATTGTGTATAGCAAAAAAATGATGACTAATCAGGCTTTGTATAGTTTCAAGGAAGTTGTTTGTTAAATGCCTATCAAAAAGAATCCAAGGCCGGGCGCTGTGGCTCACGCCTGTAATCCTAGCTCTTGGGAGGCCGAGGCGGGCGGATTGCTCAAGGTCAGGAGTTCAAAACCAGCCTGAGCAAGAGCGAGACCCCGTCTCTACTATAAATAGAAAGAAATTAATTGGCCAACTGATATATATATATAAAAAATTAGCTGGGCATGGTGGCGCATGCCTGTAGTCCCAGCTACTCGGGAGGCTGAGGCAGAAGGATCACTCAAGCCCAGGAGTTTGAGGTTGCTGTGAGCTAGGCTGACGCCACGGCACTCACTCTAGCCTGGACAACAAAGTGAGACTCTGTCTCAAAAAAAAAAAAAAAAAAAAGAATCCAGAAATCTTCGTTATATTTTTAACCTAAATCTTGTTTTTAATTCCCAAAGATAAAGAATTTGTATGTTGACTTAATTTCATATTTATCCTATGTTGGATTAGAAAATATATAAAGAAAAAAATCCAAAATTCTTAACCACTCAGTGTTAATCACTGTTAGCACATTAGTATACTTTTCTGTACATGTAATATGTTTTCTAAGAAATATCATTTGCATGTGTTCTTTTGTGGTCTTGCTTTTTTCCACTTTATGTTAAGTGAAAAGCTCATTATTGTGAAAATATGTTTCTGTGTCAAAAATCCATCTATAATGCATCATCATTTTGATTATCTATTTAGTATCCAGTTGTATGGAAAACCATAATTTACTTAACTAATTCCCTATTTTTGGACATTAAAAGTTGTTCTATAGAAAATTCATTTTGAATACCCTCGGGTAAAATTTCCTTGCATAACTATGATTATTTCCTTAGATAAACTTGCAGAAGTTGAGTTACTGAATGTAAATACATAATTGTATTATTACTGTTTGTCATCCTAGGTCATGGAGACTTCTGCTCAGTCTTCTGGAGACCATCAGGAACAGCATGTCTCAGTCCAGGAAATGCAAGAGCTCAAAGAAACCCTCAACCAAGCTGAAACAAAGTCAAAATCACTTGAGAGTCAAGTAGAGAATCTGCAAAAGGTATGCATGTGAGAGCAGTAAAAGGTGTAGTCCCTAATTCTTTCCTTATTGTATACCTAAAGAAATATGAGTCAGCCACTGTCACTTTCCCTTATCATGTGGGAATGCATAAATTTATTCTTTTTATTTTGAATGGCTCATATGTGTAAACAGTATCTAATTATCTTCAAGTGTCCATTTACTTGATTTGACCACTTTTTTATATTTATACTTTCATTTAATCTAATAAAAAGCAAATTAAGGTTACATTTTAAGTTTATATGGCAGACATACAGTTTATGTTGATTTAATTGAATTCTATGGTGAATGCTTTGTCTTTAAAAGACATTGTCTGAAAAAGAGTTGGAAGCAAGAAATCTTCAAGAACAGACTGTGCAGCTTCAATCTGAACTTTCAAGGCTTCGTCAGGATCTTCAAGATAGAACCACACAGGAGGAGCAGCTCCGACAACAGATAACTGAAAAGGAAGAAAAAACAAGAAAGGCTATTGTAGCAGCAAAATCAAAAATTGCACACTTAGCTGGTAAATCTCTGTTCAATGTTTGAACTTGGTAATAAAACTTGGTTATGTGATGCAGGCTTAAAATTAAATTGGAAAGAAGAAAAGTACACATATTATGAAGTGATTTATTTAGTGTGTGCTTTAAATATTAGGTGTATTTAGTTAGACACAAACATATAGCAGTTTTAATTTTCAAGTGCAATGATAATGTCGATATATTTATGAAGTTTTTCTTAATTGTTAACTGGTAATAGATAATAGGTACTGCTATCCTTTTGCTTTAGTGTGTTAACAATTCTGTGTTGTGACAGAGATCATTTGGGCCCAGACTGTGCCACCCAGGTACCATCTGTAGACAGCATTGGATCTTACCAGCCCAGGGATTTTTTTTGTGCCTCACTGGACAGAGGGCCCCTCTAGCTTTTTAGGGAGGGCGCCATGTCAGATTTATGAGAAGCCCAGTGCTGCAAGGCTCATGGCCTTATTCACCTTTGCCTGCCAGTCTGCTGAGTAGTTAAATAAAATATCAAACTGTTGGGTTTTATCATGTGAATTATTTTTAATGATCTCTAAGACAGTGTCCCAGCAACTTATTTCATAAAGTTATTGAATTATTCTTAAATATATGCTGTAGATTATATGAAATGAAAATTTTGCAACTCATAGTAATGAATTGAATGGTACATTAAAATATTAAAGTTCCCGTAAAAGAATTCTGCTAACTGGAATTCTATAGCTTTTTGAGATTTTAGTTAGGAAAAGTTACAATTTTTATTGGAGTAAGTATATTTTATATTAGAATACTAAACATGGATATGTTAGAACTTTGCTCATTGAGATGTATAATATGTCAGAACTAATTTAGATGCTAAAGTATAGTAGTGGAATCTGATATGATCTTTGTATGCTAATTAAGCATATAAATGTTCTTTTCTGCGTTTTCTTATAATGTAAATATCATTGCATGGGTACTTCTTTAGGTGTAAAAGATCAGCTAACTAAAGAAAATGAAGAGCTTAAACAAAGGAATGGAGCCTTGGATCAACAGAAAGATGAACTGGATGTTCGTATGACTGCTCTTAAGTCCCAATATGAAGGTCGAATTAGTCGCTTGGAAAGAGAACTCAGGGAGCATCAAGAGAGACACCTTGAGCAGAGAGATGAACCTCAGGAACCCTCTAATAAGGTGATTAGCTAATTCTGTTTAAATGGCAAGTCATTTTTTTTCTTTATACATTTTACTTGAAAGTGCCTTGTGATTCAGGAGCCTTTGTCAGAATGAATTTTGGCTAAATTCAAAGTATACAAAAAGAATTAGGAAGATATTTTGATGGCATTGTTTGTTGGACTCTTGTGGGATAAGGCACAAAAATCAGTCATTTTCTCTTTATAGGTCCCAGAACAGCAGAGACAGATCACATTAAAAACAACTCCAGCTTCTGGTGAAAGAGGAATGTGAGTTTTAGTTCTTTTACAGTTTGGATTTTGTTTTTCTTTTAAATTTCAGGGAACTTGTAGTAATCTTTGGGGAGAAACCAGAAATCTATATATTCTGTTATAAAAACATTTATTTGTCTCTGCAAAACTCTATCATGTAGTTGCCAACTTTTGTTTTTTAGCATACTTTCTATCTTATTGAGTAGAGCTTTGTGACAGAGAAAACATCTTTCATCTTTTAGTTTGTGATTGGCTTCTAAGTTAGTCTACTACTGATTTTCTCTGTGATGTCATACGGTGACAAATAAAAAAGGCTGGGCTGAGACTTGGATTCAGCGATTCAGTAGTTAGATACATTCTGCGTAATCAGAATGCATCACTCCAGAGCAGTTTTTAATGCTTAAGTTCGAAACCTCTTCATTAAGAGTTTGAAACATTTAGTGACCAAGAAGTAGAGAACTGTGCTCACTGTCTTTCTAAAAATACTTGTTTTAAATCTGCCTAATAATTTTTTATGAATCATTATTCTTGTATTTTTCTATTTTTGTATTTTAAAAAGTGCCAGCACATCAGACCCACCAACAGCCAATATCAAGCCAACTCCTGTTGTGTCTACTCCAAGTAAAGTGACAGCTGCAGCTATGGCTGGGAATAAATCAACACCCAGGGCTAGTATCCGCCCAATGGTTACACCCGCAACTGTGACAAATCCCACTACTACCCCCACAGCTACAGTGATGCCCACCACACAAGTGGAATCACAAGAAGGTTAGTAAAATAAAATAGATCTGATTGAACTGACTGCTTATTTAGAGTTATTATGGGATGATGACAGTTAACTTTAAGGATAGTTGAAGCATCCACTAAAGCTGAAGTCAAATATTGTAAAGGTGGATGTTTAATGTTTCAAGTGTATACCTCCCAGGATATTTGTTAATATAGCAAATTTCCTCCTCCCTTCTCTTCTTTTCTGCTTTGTTTTTAAGCTAAAGAAGTGGGAAAGTATACAGCATGTTTTTCTAGGACTAAAATTTTCACTTCTAATGACTAAGAAAGATGATATGAAATCCACTTTGAAAAACCATACTAAATTACTGGCTCAGCCCAACATCACTTTTCCACTGTAATTATCTGGTGTTTTCATTGCTTTCTCCACTTTTTTCCCATGGTGCTTTATTACTTATTAAGGCAATTACAACTTTTTATTTTATGCAGTTGTGTACATGCTTTTTGATGCCACTACCCTGGGTTCCTCAAGGACAAGAATCTTACTTTTTATCATTTAATCCATTTACTGAACTCCAAAAATAGGTGTTCAGCTAAACTTTGCTATAAGTATATTTTCTTAGATTTTTATCTTGATGTGTATTAGAATTCAGTAAATTATTCAAGCATTTAGAAATATGATTTGTGTGTATGCTATCAAAGTACAGAATATTTTATTTTGACTATATCCAACAAAATGTTTACCAAACATATTACCAATTAAACTTACTCTTTGTGTTATGGTATCAATTAGAAAAAACAATGCTTAATGAAAACTTCTAATTTGACTTGAACTTCTTAATTTCATTAGGTAATGATTTAAGTGAAATAATAGATGCAAAAGGTTTCAGATATGTATTTGTTTATTTAATTCAGCCAATAATTTATTGAATACTACCGTATCAATCACATAGGCAATACAAACATGCATAATACATTACCTTTACCCACAATGCTTTTGTCTCTTAAGTAGTAGGAGAATAATTATGCAAAACTGTGCAAAATGTGACATGTACCACAATAGGGAAGAATAATTCCAGCTTTGGTAAGAACAGATGACTTATATTAAACATTATGATTATTTTTCAGCTATGCAGTCAGAAGGGCCGGTGGAACATGTTCCAGTTTTTGGAAGCACAAGTGGGTCTGTTCGCTCAACCAGTCCTAATGTCCAGCCCTCTATCTCTCAATCCATTTTAACTGTTCAGCAACAGACACAAGCTACGGCTTTTGTGCAGCCCACTCAACAGAGTCATCCTCAGATCGAGCCTGCCAATCAAGAGTTATCCCCAAACATAGTAGAGGTTGTTCAGAGTTCACCAGTTGAGCGGCCTTCTACCTCCACAGCGGTGTTTGGCACTGGTAAGATTAATTTTAAAATGAAGTTAGAGTTGACCTGTGCATTTATGATAGCTTGGATATAATATGTGTCTTGAGTATTCTTCATACATACTTGATTTCTTCCATGTATTAGAATGAATGAATGCATTCCTAACATCATTTCGTGCTTACTCCTGAATTCGACTATTTTAGGTCAGTTATATTTTTGTCATTAAGACCTTTCTTCCCCTCTAGTTATTTTTTGACTTGTTTTAAAGATGAAGCAACCCAAAACATACTATATATAACTTAATTGCAGGTCCTGAGGACTAAAAGACACCTAAGACAAAACCATACACTGATTTACATACAGTGTAAGTTTTTCATCCTGAGAGTCCTGGTTTTTATAAAAGGCCCCTATGTAAACTTTATAAATAGCAATTATTAATACATATCAATACAATCTCATTCATTGTAAGTATTAGGGTCTTTATTAATCAAAGGTTATGTTGGCCTGAAAACATTGATTCAGAGCATAAGTTGCTCTTTGTTTAGCCATAGATTAGCAGAAACAAATTATGTTGATGGACATATATCTAGGACTTAATTGATTGTATTCTAATAATTTGTACAATTAAATGTTTACTGTGTTCTTCTTTGGTTAAATGACCATGTTAGCTAAATTATCTTTGTTTAAATTGAGTTATTCTCTAATTTCAAGATTTACATTATGTACTTTTAAAGTTTCAGCTACCCCAAGTTCTTTGCCAAAGCGTACACGTGAAGAGGAAGAGGATAGTGCCGTAGAAGCAACAGACCAAGTCTCTGATGATACAGTGGAAATGCCTCTTCCAAAGAAGTTGAAAACTGTTACACCTGTTGGAACTGAGGTGTGTAAAGTTATTTTGTTTATATTTATTTTTGCCAGTAAGGTTAAAGTATTCTTTTCAGTTAAAGCCTAATGAAAAGTAACCTTTGGAGCCAAAATGCATTATCTGGAGAACACTCTTATTGAACGTACTATATAAAGTTTCCACAAACAACCCAGGTATCATTGCCTACAATGTTTTATGTTATTCTTTGCATATCTTTAATCAAATTTGTTTCCATTTCAATAAAAAAAATCATTGTAAACACCTAAGTTGAATTCCATTTCATAGTTTTTTAAGTTTATAAGTCTCATGGATATTTTAAACTGTTATCTACCTCCTTATCTAACCAAAATTATAATCCTTTATTTTTTGTTGTTGTTAGAGCTAAATTTTAATGAATTAGGTTTTATATCAAATATTAAGGCTACTAAATTAACTTCATATGTATTAATGTTTACAAATCTTGTATATACTGAAGAGGAGTATGATGATATTTTTATATATATTTTATTATAAATAAAAATAAATGGACATTTCTTTTATATAGCTTTAAAATTATAGATTTGAGTTTTGTTTTATTGAGAGAACAAGTAGAACAAATAGCCCTTCATCTAGTGTACTGATAACATTAATATGCTTGCATATTATGATTCAGGAAGAAGTCATGGCAGAAGAAAGTACTGATGGAGAGGTAGAAACTCAAGTATACAACCAGGATTCTCAAGATTCCATAGGAGAAGTAAGTAAAAATATACTTAAAGTAACAAATGGTTGCTTTTAATGAATGAAATTAGCTTTGACAAAACATTTTCTGGAATTTTTTTAACTTGTTCTCATATTTAATGAAATAGTACTAGAATTCACTAGTGTAATTTCTGCTTATTTTACCCCTATGAGTATACTACCTTCTAAACTTATATTAAAGAAATGTTTTTTGTTCATATGTAGCATAGATTTCCAGATTTTCCAGAGTTGTGAGTGAAGATTATCCGCTATTTTGATTAAGTTGAGGGATAAGAGTGCTGGTTGAGTCTTGAGTTAATACATGATGCCTCATTTGCTGGGGTCCTCTGTTGTTTCCCTTATAGAATTAAATACTCCATAAAAGGAAATGCATTTGTATACTTCGTTTTCTAAACTCACATTGAGATTCCTCTAGAGGCAGCTTTACTGGCAGAAAGATTATAGACTGAAGTTACAAAGCACTTGGTTCCATTCCTAGCTCTACCACTTAGAAACTCTGACTGTCAGCATGTCATTATTTCTCTCAGTTGTCTCACTGTTCAAAAAATTTAATTTTTAAGATTGTGAAGTACCTAAAATAGTATCTATCCACATATTAGGCACTGAAAATGCTATTACTTTTCTTGTGTCCCTCTGCCACACACGATGAGAATTTATCTATAATAATATTAATAGTTAACTATTAATACTTAACATAGAACTCATTACCATATGCCAAGTGTTGATCTGAGAAATACATTTATTCACTATGGGAGCCAACATGGGAGGATCACTTTAGGCCAAGAGTTCAAGACCAGCCTGAGCAAGAGTGAGACCCCCGTCTCTACAAAAAAATAGAAAAATGAGCCGGGCATAGTGAGGTGCACCTGTAGTCCAGCTACTTGGGAGGCTGAGGCAGGAGGATCACTTGAGCCTAGAATTTGAGGTTGCAGTGAGCTATGATAACACCTCTGCACTCTGGCCCAGGTGACAGAGTGAGACCCTGTCTCAAAAAAAAAGAAAGATTTGTATTTATTAACTAATTTAATCCTCAAAACAACCCCATTTTATAGATGAAGAAACTAATACCCAGATAAGTAATATACCTAAGTTCATACAGCGTTGGAGCTAGGATTTAAACCCAGGCTATGTAGTTTTCAACTATCCTCTTAAGTTTGAAACAATACTTTCTCTCTGGATAAACTTTTAGGGTCATTTTATTAACTATGTAAAATTAAGGAATTATCTCAAGCTAATCTTAAGTAACAATAAATTGTAAGTAAATTTTAGTTTCTTAGATACATTCAGTCTATAAGTTAATTTTACTAGCTTCTGTTGACTAAAAACAAAAAACTAAACCTTAAGTGAATGTGTAGTACAAGTTGAACATCCATAATTTGAAAATCCAAAATGCACAATGCTCTAAAATCCAAAACTTTTTGAGCACAAACATGAAAGCCACATGTGAAATATTCATTCCACACCTAACCCTATGTGACAGGTCACAGTCAGAATACCATCAAAACTTTGTTTCATGCACAAAACTATTAAAATATTACATATAACTATCCTCAGGATATGTGTGTAAACATGTGCAACATAAATGAATTTCATGTTTAGACTTGGGTCTTACCCCCAAGATGTATTGTTATATATATGCAAATATTCCAAAATCCAAAAGATTTTTGGTCCTAAGCATTTCAAAAAAGAGATACTCAACCTGTACTAAAAGTGATATCTGTTCCATGTATCTTTCAGAGAGTATTGTCTCTGAAGAATATAAAATAATTTGAAATAATAAGATGTGAATTTCTGTTTTATTCTCAGACTTGGTTAAATTATAGTAAAATATTCTATGGAAACCTTTTTCTTGAGATTGGCAAAATTGTCTGTGACTCAAAAATATCATTTGACCTTTCATTCCACACCTCTGAATGTGTAATAGTTCGTTTTTCTGATTTTCTGACAATGAAGCAGATGTTCTTTGTAAGTGTTGCTTTTCCTAAAATAAACATGTCACTTTGAGATAGACTTTTTTTTTTTTTTTTTTTGAGACAGAGTCTCGCTTTGTTGCCCAGGCTAGAGTGAGTGCCATGGCGTCAGCCTAGCTCACAGCAACCTCAAACTCCTCGGCTCAGGTGATTCTCCTGCCTCAGCCTCCCGAGTAGCTAGGACTACAGGCATGTGCCACCATGCCCAGCTAATTTTTTTCTATATGTATTAGTTGGCCAATTAATTTCTTTCTATTTTTATAGTAGAGACAGGGTCTTGCTCAGGCTGGTTTTGAACTCCTGACCTTGAGCAATCCGCCCGCCTCGGCCTCCCAGAGTGCTAGGATTACGAGCGTGAGCCACTGGGCCCGGCCTTACATTTTTAATTATATCATGACTTACTAATTTTTTCCATTATAGTATACATAATTTTTGATGAATGTCTCAGTTCAAAAGACATTGTTGTTAGCCGGGCGCGGTGGCTCACGCCTGTAATCCTAGCACTCTGGGAGGCTGAGGCGGGCGGATTGCTCGAGGTCAGGAGTTCGAAACCAGCCTGAGCAAGAGCGAGACCCCATTTCTACTATAAATAGAAAGAAATTAATTGGCCAACTAATATATATATAAAATTAGCCGGGCATGGTGGCACATGCCTGTAGTCCCAGCTACTCGGGAGGCTGAGGCAGCAGGATTGCTTGAGCACAGGAGTTTGAGGTTGCTGTGAGCTAGGCTGACGCCACGGCACTCACTCTAGCCTGGGCAACAAGCGAGACTCTGTCTCAAAAAAAAAAAAAAAAAAAAAAGACATTGTTGTTGGCTTGTAAAAGAAATAGATATTACTGATTGCTTAAGCCAAAAAGTAGACATTTAACTTTTTATAGTAAATATCAGAAATTGAGTTAAAATAATAGTTTATTTCAGTAGCTAACAAAGTAGAATTGTGGAAGTATATTGAACAGGGAAATTATTTTAATATCTGATATCTTTAATGTGGTTTGAAGGCTTAGGATAATGAGAGTTTTGGGGAGAAAAAAGGTTTCTTTGTAAAAAGACAATAATGGTTTATTTTATTTAATGTATTTCCAGTTTATTTCTAATTTAGAGGAAAATTTTTTAATAAAATGGTGCAGATCCATGTATATATTGTTTTCTGACTTTGACTTTGGTCTACAACTACACTGTCAACTAATCACATTGGTTACTGACTACTTGAAATAAGGCTAGTCCAAACTTAGATAAGAGTAACATACACATCAGATTTTGAAAACTTAGTAAAAATTTTAAAATGTAAAATATCAGATTAATAATGTGTTAAAATAATGTTTTGGATATATTGGTTAAGTATATTATGAAAATTTACTTCACTTGTTTCTTTTCCTTTTTTTTAAGTGGCTATTAGAAAATTCAAAATTACATGTGACACACATTGTGGCTCACATATTTCTGTTGGACAGCACTGATCTACAATATAATACGATAGTTTTGAACATGCATATATTTATATATTTTTTCTCTTATGTATTACCCAATAAGATTTATAATAATTCTTCTATAGGAAGACAGTAAAGAAACTCAAGATTCATCATCTTTAACATGTATTTCAAATTCTACTTTTGAAACCATATTTTTAAAAATGAAATACATCTAGTCTATTAAGTATTCTTTAATCTTTATTTTGACTCACTGACCATTTTAGGTTTGATTTTTTTTTTTTTTTTTTTTTTCAATTTTTGACTTTTTATTTTTAAAGGGAGTAACCCAGGGAGATTATACACCTATGGAAGACAGTGAAGAAACCTCTCAGTCTCTACAAATAGATCTTGGACCACTTCAGTCAGATCAGCAAACAACAACTTCATCCCAAGATGGTCAAGGCAAAGGAGATGATGTCATTGTAATTGACAGTGATGATGAAGAAGAGGATGATGATGAAAATGATGGAGAACATGAGGTAAATTTGATTTGAAATCATCCAGTGTTTACATGAGAGTGCTTACTTATATCCTTGGGACAACTAATGCATCAACTAGTAAATTCTGATTTCTAGTCAGTTTAAATAGATTTTGTTGGGGCCAGGCCCAGTGGCTTAGGCCTGAAATCCTAGCACTCTGGGAGGCTGAGGAAGGAGGATCACCTGAGCCCAGAAGTTTGAGACCAGCCTGAGCAAGAGTGAGACTTCATCTCTACTAAAAATAGAAAAAATTAGCTGGGCATGGTGGCACTCACCTGTAGTCCCAGCTACTCGGGGAGAGGCTGAGGCGGGAGGATCACTTGGGCCCAAGAGATTGAGGTTGCAGTGAGCTATGATGATGCCACTGCATGCTAGCCTGGGCAACAGAGTGAGACCCTATCTCAAACAAAATTAATAAATAAAAGTTTTTTAAAAAGTAGATTTTGTTGCTTTACTTTTATCCGATTAGTTCAAAAATTAACATTTTGTAATAAAAATGAGTATAGAACCAGTGCTAGAAAATCCCAGGTTTTAAAATTTTGGTTTTTTTTTTTAATGATTGCTAAGCATTTAAGATTTGTTCTCAGTTAAACTTAATCTTAAGTCATTGATAAGTGACTATATGAATTTAATTGTAACTGCTATGGTTTCTAGAAATAAAAAGAAGAAATAAGGATTTCTTTTCTCTTAGAGCCCCATAGTTTATTTCAGAAGTAACTGAGGATACCATTATTGAAGCATATTTTAACTGAAATACTGTATTTTTTAAAAATTTAATTCTGTATTGATAGCTTTTCATTTTATACTTTTTGGTTAATAAAGCAACATTTTTTTTTTTTTTTTTTTTGAGACAGAGTCTCGCCGCTTTGTTGCCCAGTCTAGAGTGAGTGCCATGGCGTCAGCCTAGCTCACAGCAACCTCAAACTCCTGGGCTCAAGCAATCCTCCTGCCTCAGCCTCCCCAGTAGCTGGGACTACAGGCATGCCGCCACCATGCCCGGCTAATTTTTTCTATATATATTAGTTGGCCAATTAATTTCTTTCTATTTATAGTAGAGACAGGGTCTCGCTCTTGCTCAGGGTAGTTTCGAACTCCTGACCTTGAGCAATCCACCCTCCTCGGCCTCCCAGAGTGCTAGGATTACAGGCATGAGCCACCGTGCCCGGCCATAAAGCAACATTTTTTAAAAGCTTCTGGTATAGTGTAATTTCATTGTTTCCTTCTTCAACGTATCCTATTTAAACTTAGAATTAAAGTAGACCACTTGGCACTTTGCTGACATCTAGGGGCAATAATCTTTTAATGATCTCATGCAAACAGTTAGAGCTCGGAATTGATTGCCACGTTACTAATTCTAGTAAGCATCAAAGTTGTCATATCTGGTGCTGCTGCACTAATTCCATACAACACTCAAGACAACTATTTCCTGACCAATGATGAGTCACTTAAATGTCTACATTAGTATCAAGATGTGCAGAACATGTGGGCAATATCCTAGACTGTAAATAATTCATAATTTCTACTAGGATTATGAAGAAGATGAAGACGACGACGATGATGACGAAGATGACACAGGGATGGGAGACGAGGGTGAAGATAGCAATGAAGGAACTGGGAGTGCAGATGGCAATGATGGATATGAAGCTGATGATGCTGAGGTGACTGGCTAGAATTTTTACCATTCATTTTACGAGCTTGCTTAGAAAACTTGCTGTTTTCTAGGGCTATAGAAAGGCCTATGTCATTAGTACACTAAAACCTTTTATGCCTTTGTGGTTTTTTGGTTGGTTGTTTTTGCTGTGGTTTGGTTTGGTTAATTATTAAGTTTGGTTTTTTTAAGGTATTTATTTAATTTACTTGAATTTACATCATCACATTTTATTTTCAGGGTGGTGATGGGACTGACCCAGGCACAGAAACAGAGGAAAGCATGGGTGGAGGTGAAGGTAATCAGAGAGCTGCTGATTCTCAAAACAGTGGTGAGATTTGTATCAGTCTTTTTTTAATTGAATATTTATAAACTAGGTAATATTTTCTAAACTAAATAGTACTTTCTAAACTCAAATTGTATTTAATTATCCTGTATAAAACTTACTTAGTAAATTGACAAGTACGGCATTGACTCTTATTCTAGCTATGTCACTACTATGCTCTCATAAAGTCTACTATACTGTTAGGTGCCATCATTATACTATCTTTTCTCCCTCATTGGTAGAAAAATATTTTTAAATTTCTAAAATATTCTAAATGCCATATGCTGCTGCTGCTCTAATTAAAGGAAAACATTAAATCAGGGACTTCTAACACAGTAACAACAGTTCACAACCAGGAGAGGTCAGTCTAATCAAGCTTCGTATTTTAACATTTATGGATATTGGAGCTTTGCAGTATGATCTGGTTTTCTAATGAAAAAAGTATTTTTTGAGCAGTATAAGTATACCTTTTGTTGTAACTTTGAAAGAAGGAGTCCTGGAAGTCCACTGAAAAGTTGTAGGCATTAAAGGATTATGAAAATTATAGAAAATAATTTTATTTTATTCTCATTGTTTTAAAATGTGTCTTCAAGAATTAGCAATCAGCTAGTATAATATTCCTGGTTTTACGGATAGAACTGAGCCAAAATCATTAGTAGTGATATAGTAAAATCTTATATATTTGGGTTAATGGGAAAGCATTGTATCTGGGATTCTGTAGAGGCCTGAATATTTAAAAGGGCAAAATATATACTCATTTGAATGAATATGAAGCAAGGGCAAGCAACCCTTTCAACTTTTAAGTCTTTTAAGAGAAAAATAGACTAAGGAATATTAAGCCATGTAATAAAGAATAATCTTTTTAAGGAAGTAAAGAAGAGAGAAATTGATATACTTGGGGTAAAAATTTATATTTTATAAACATTTTGTAAATTAAGAAACATTTTGTGTGCATCACATAGTTGGGAAAGAGGGAAAAATTTTTGCCTCGTTAGGTATTATCAATAAAAGTTAGGTCTGTTGAGGGCAAATGTTCATAGTTATTTTTCCCAGATATCGAGAGTTTTTATTCTCCTTTTCTCTCTCTCTTTTTTTTTTCTTGCACTCAAGCAAAAATAGGCCTAGTGGTATGTGGTCTGACTAAAATTTAGTGGATAGATTTGGTATATTGCCAAAAGTTACTGACTGCTTTACTTTACTTGTACTGAACTATTTAATTCTTACAATAAACTTAATCAAGTTCAGGTACCAGTGAAGAATCACAGAGAAGTGACTTAACCAAAGTCACGTAGCTACTAAATATTAGAAGAAGGATCTGATTCTAGACCTTAAGGCTTTTAAACTACTATATTCTGTAATACCCTGTTCAACTTTTCATGCTGAAAGACAGCTTCTTTTGTTTCTATAATGTATATAGAAGACAGACATTTGAGGAACCACTGAAATTCAAAATTTGGGAAAACCAAGATATAAAAGTGTAGTTGTAAAGCTTTTCCTTAGTCTCCTTCACCCTGTTTGATTGTTGTATTCTAGTGGTCTGACCTTTAGGTAATTTGCCCACTTTATTAAGACAAGATTTATTAAATATTTATCACATGTTGCTAGGTGCTTTATGTTCATTATTTGAAATCTTCAGAAAAACCTTACTTATAGGTTATATTTGCTCTATTAACCAACCAAAAAACAAACTCAAAGAGGTTAAGGCAGCAGTCTCCAACCTTTTTGACATCGGGGACCAGTTTCAGGGAAGATAATTTTTCCACAGACGGGGGGCTGGAGGAGTGAGGTGGAGGAGCGAGTGCAAAGCTCAGGCAGTGATGCAAATGGGTACCAGGCCGCAGTGCTGGGGTTAGGGACTGCTGGGTTATGGGACTTGCAACAGGCAAACAACAGGCAAACCCCATTATTTCTGAGTCTAAAGCCCAACACACCTTACTACTTTACTTCTGAAAATATTAGTGAGATGAACATTCCTAACGGTAAGATTTACGTCTCTAGGGATTGTCCAGGTTATTTTGTAGCAATTTAATAGTTCAAAAATAAGCTTCTCTTTTCCTATATAGGTGAAGGAAATACAGGTGCTGCAGAATCTTCTTTTTCCCAGGAGGTCTCTAGAGAACAGCAGCCATCGTCAGCATCCGAAAGACAGACCCCTCGAGCCCCTCAGTCACCAAGACGCCCACCACATCCACTTCCCCCGCGACTGACCATTCATGCTCCACCTCAAGAGTTGGGACCACCAGTTCAGGTATTAAAAGTACCGGTCATTCTGAAAAATGATCTTTTAAAAATCTTGGCTTTTTTGCCATTTCCATTAGATATTTTTCTTCTTGTTTTCAGAAATTAAATGAACTTTTTAATGTTTTGATATATTCTCACAAAATTTTCTAAACTGAAACTGGACTCTGATTTCTTTTCCTTGAAATATGACAGTAATTTACTTTCATAAACGGAATAAATTTTACAATGGCAAGACTTACTAAAATTGAATATAATATAGTCATATATATAAATTGAAATAATTATAGTCATAGCAAATAAAATTCTGTTACTATTTCTACAGGTGAAAAACAAAAAATATTTTCTTGGGTTTTAATGAAAATAAAGTATATTTTAGCAGCTCACTACCATCTGATTTGAAGGTTTCTTTCTGTAGTGTGCACATGTTTATTAAAAAAAGGAATTTCTATTCTACTTAACAGAAGAGCATTTTTTCTCTCATTTGTTTGTAATCACATATTTCTACTTTCAAAACTGATGAAAGTATGCATGACCGTTTACATTTAGCATGAAGTAGGGTTGGGCATCTCTTAATGAAAAGTGCTTGTAGAAATAGCTGGAAAAGTATAAAACTTCTGTTAATCTAGCTTGAGTTTTATCCTGTAACATAGTGTGTTAAAACACTTTCAAGTATAACTTCTACTAAAGTGCCACTGATGAAAATAACTTCATTATGTGAAAATACAAAGTCCTAAAGGACCATGTATGGATGCTGCAAAATATACCCAGTCCGTCAATTTAGAATGACCCTAACTGGGAAGCAATTTATAAGAAGACAGTACTGCTCTTTGAACTCCAAAGAATAATTAAGGCTTAAGATCCAAAGGCCTACTTGCTAACATTTTCAGTTAAGGAGATAGGAATAAATTAATTTACATACAAATAAGATAGGATCATAAATTCATTTTAATTTGAATATTACTTAATATTTTGTGTGTTGGTTAATAAAATATCTTTTTTTGGTTAATATTATAGTGTACATAATTAAAAATTTGTCACTGATTAAAATTGATTTCTTTAGGACAAGAATAGTAGCAATTTTTTCTGAGAAAATATCCTATTGATTACGTATCTGCTAACATTTTAGTTATTTTATTGCCCGCATAATAAGCTATCTGTTGATAATTGATGTTTGTTTCATTGCTTGATTCTTTAAGACAAATGTACTTTCATTCTTGACACTCAGAGAATTCAGATGACCCGGAGGCAGTCTGTAGGACGTGGGCTTCAGTTGACTCCAGGAATAGGTGGCATGGTAAGTACTTATCATATAAAAGTGATTTGTTTATTCAGCAAATATTTGTACAGTCCATATGTGTGACGTGCCTATTAACGCCTATTTTCTATCTCTGTCATAGCAGCAGCATTTTTTTGATGATGAAGACAGAACAGTTCCAAGTACACCAACCCTTGTGGTGCCGCATCGTACTGATGGATTTGCTGAAGCAATTCAGTAAGTTAATGAAATAGAAACATATTTTGTCACTGACCAAATACTGTTTCCCTGTTAATTTATCATTCGATTGACTCATTATTTGTTGAGCCCTTCTCTGCTGTGTCCTAGTAAGCACTTGGGATAGAAGGGTTGAGGATATAGTGTTGAGGAAAATTATACAGAGGTGAACGAAATACAGTTGCTTCTATTGAGAATTTTTAATTAAAAGACAATACAACAATGGTTAGAACTGTGATCTCTGAAGTCAGAATGCCTGTGTTTGAAACATAGCTCTACTGCTTACTAGCAGCAAGTTCCTTAGGTTCTCTGATCCTGAGTATACTCATATAATAAAAAGTGGGAATAATTTAATAATTCCTACTTCATAAGTTGTGAGAATTAAATGAATTAATTTGTGTTAACATGTTTAAGATATTACCTGACATGTAATATATGCTATCTAGGTGTTGGTTGAGGTGTTGCTAATTATACCGATCGTAATGGATAATATTGTGAAATCTAAGCATACGTGCAACTAACTATAACTTCAGCAGTCTAGAAGAAAACTAAAGGTGTAAACAATAAGCTCTGTTAATAGAAATGAGGAAGTAACTTATTCCAACAATTAGGGGAAAAGAATCTGAGAGGACTTAATGGAGAGGACATTGAATTCAGTCTTGGAAAAGAATAGCTAACATTGCTTGAGCATTTTTATGTATCATCTTATTTTATCCTCATAATTATGAGGGTAGACACTGTTATCATTGCCATTTTACAGATAAGGATACTGAAGCCCAGAGATGTTAACTTATTTGTCTGAGGACAGACAGCCAGGAAGTAACAGTTTTTTGGTTTCAAACCAGTTAGTCTGGCTCTAGAATTTATGTTAGCTGTTATGCTATAGCACTACTCTTGAAAGATTAAAAGGCTTTCCATATGGAAGTATACATGTTTCATTGTGGCTGAACTGTTATTTGTATAGCAAGATTTACTTGAAGATCAAAATAAAAAAGTTTCCACAAAATTGGAAAAAGGTTAATTGTTCTGTAGCTATGGTAACATGGCAGTCAGGACCAGTTTTAAATGCACTTAGTTAACCATAGTATATCTGAGCTAACACACTTTTGCAAGCCTACCAACTAGTGTAAGCTCCTCCTTTCTGAAAGTCAGCAATCAGGAAGAGACTTCAATAACATGCCTCTGAGTATCAGCCAACATTTTCACAGTTTCAAGTATCAACAGCATTTTCACCCAAATAAATGGGCTTCTACAGATGTCAAACTAAAGCCTTTAATAGTCACCAGTCCCTCAACCCCATGTTCCCTAAAAATCCTGTGTAAGAATAGCAGTCCTGGAGAGAATGTGCCTGACTGACATACCTTTCTCTTATTATAGAAAGCAATAAATTCAGCTTTGCCTTTTTTATTTCAGATATTGAGGTATAATCTGATTATCTAACAAAGATAAGACTGAAAAAGTAGAATGAGGCCTTAATCAACAGGTAGCCTTTTAGTGCCTTGGAGCTACTTAAGATTTTGGTCCAGATAGGAAACGAGGGCTAGCTCAGGAGAGCTCGACATTTTTCCATAAGAGGATAACTGTATGAAGACAAGTTTAAAAATCCACCTGAAAGAGAAGGGCCTTAACTAAAGCAATAGTGTTAAAATAGAAAAGAACATAGATTCAAGAGGTATTATAGAGTATAATTGTTAAGTATTAATAGCTGGCTACCTAATGAAGGATAGGGTACAGAGTGGGCAAAGGAAGAAATAATTCTGAGTTTTTTATTCTGGATTGTGGGCAGAAAAAATAAATGATAGTGTTGTTAGGATAATGGGGAAAGCAAGTTTTTAGCCATCTAAGAGAATTTTTCAAAACCTTGGGCACCAGCTAGTGAACTCAAGGCCAGACAGGTGACTTGATTTTTTGCTGACTCAACAGTGAAAATTAAGATAAAATTTTGTCTCATGACTTCATTCTAACTCTCTTTTTATGCTTTTTGTTGAGTTTGTGTTGTTTTCAATATATATATGTGGCAATATGTAACAGATTCAGGAAATATGAGGCATAGTTCAGAAGAGCTAAAAGATAGTTCTATGTAAATCACAGGTTATTCATATTATTACTAAATTCACTAATAGCTGATATTTTGAGTATTTTTATAAGTAAAATACCCTTTATTGACTTTATTTTCAATCTATTTCTTTCCCAATTTGTTGATGCTCATTCTTTCTTCTTCCTATATTCTTTCCACCTTTGTGGTTTAAACAAGGTAACTTTGTAAGTTTCGTCTGAAACTAATTTTTATCCATTTAGTTCCCCACAGGTTGCTGGTGTTCCTAGATTCCGGTTTGGGCCACCTGAAGATATGCCACAGACAAGTTCTAGTCATTCTGATCTTGGCCAGCTTGCTTCTCAAGGAGGTAAATAGTTAAATAAACCCTTAGATTTCCTGGATTTGTATGTATTCAGTAATCAACTATTATGATTTTAAATTTTAAGAAAAGAGCAACTATAAATATTTTAAAAGTTGATATTTAAATCCCTTTGCTAATTTATAAAGAAAGCTATAATATACTTATTAAGCATTGCCTTAAATATAAATCTTATCTTTTCAACAAAGTTATCATTTCTTTGAGCATAAGGACTGGTTTTTACTTGTGCATCTCTTCTGGCTCCTAGTATAGTGTCATACATGAAGTAAATATTCAGAAATATATAATGAACCAGTAAATATACCATAGGTACTACCTGTTTACAGTTTGACACTTGTAACATTCTTGGGTAAAAGTATAAGATTAGTTTTATTTTTTCCATTAAGATTACTTAACAAAAAAATGTTCAAAATATATGGAATAAAATGACCTCTAAATTAAGTAATAGAAGTAGTTGGTTTTCTGCATGTGAATTATGCTGTTTGTGAAATTTATTACCTTTTAATCTTCAGTTGGGATTCATATAGCCCACGTTATTTCTAGAAAGCTATCTGGCATTTTATAAGTAGACATAGAATGCATACTTTGTTAATAGTAAGCCCAATACAAAAGATTAATCTGCAGCCCTCATAAAACTTACTGAATGTGACACCTGGTTGTTTAGGATTTTAGTTCTAATCCTACAGGCCTCTCTACTGTTAAGAAATTATAAGTTGAATTTATACATTTGAAGTGTTATGTGACTTTGTATGTTAGGACAATTTCCTAAGCTTGGGAGTCAGATCTAGGCTTAAATCGGAATGCTACCACTTACTAACTTTGTAACCTTGGGGAGAGTTAAATAGCCTCCTTGAACTTAAGTTTCATTAGCAAAAGGGGGGTGATAAATACCTTGCTGTTTTGGTGAGGAATAGATAATAATATAGTACTTTGTTCATAGTTGGATACCTCAGAGAAGTTAGCTTGTACAAAACCATTAAGAGCATTTTAGCTTAAAGGTACTTTAATTAGTGTGAGGGAATTTAAAGTATATGTTTAAATTGTATTTAAAATTTGAAAGATTGATTTTTGTTTGATGGGATAATTAAATTACAGGCTTTAGCAAAATTGTGTGTCTCCACTAATTAATGTTTTTCTTTCAGGTACCTGGCATATTGACAATTTTATGTTCTTTCAGTCATTCATTAATATTCAGAATTGTCTTTAGGTTTAGGAATGTATGAAACACCCCTCTTCCTAGCACATGAAGAAGAGTCAGGTGGCCGGAGTGTTCCCACTACTCCTCTACAAGTAGCAGCCCCAGGTGGGTATCAAGGGCAGATTAGTAGATTTCATGTCTTAATTATAAAAGTAAAATGGAAGCTATAAAATATCTTCTGGCTAAAAATTTTATAAGCTGCAGAGTTAAAATTTTAATTTTTTTTATTGTTTTATTCCTTTTAAAGTGACTGTGTTTACTGAGAGTACCACCTCTGATGCTTCAGAGCATGCCTCTCAGTCTGTTCCAATGGTGACAACGTCCACTGGCACTTTATCTACAACAAATGAAACAGCAACAGGTGATGATGGAGATGAAGTATTTGTGGAGGCAGAATCCGAAGGGTAATTTACTTTACAGTTTTTCCCTGCTTTAAACTCATCAGATTTTGTATTTGTTTTCCTTTAGCTGGAAAAATGTGTTGCGCTCACTTTCAGTAGCATCCTACTAAAAAAACAAACCAAGCCATATGCTTTGAAAGACTCTTTTGCATATAGTAATGTATTTTAGAACTTGAAGATTATTATACAACACAAATAATTTTTAAAACTACTGTCTCCCTGAAAATTGTATGATACATTCTAGATCAGAGTATTTGTTTAAAAATACTGGTACCTTTCCATTAACATAGCTGCTTGAACTTTTCCCTAAGAAAGAAGCCTTTCTGTGAAAATTAGGAATATTGGGAATGACTCACTTTCCATTTAGCAGTGGGCTCTCAAGGGATCCTCATTCTTTATTTGTGCGCATTTAGACTTTGATGCCTAAAATACTGGCTTCATAAAAATGAGATTTTTCTAGTAGTTTTCAAGACATGACTACATTTTTAACACATCAGTTATAAAGTTTAGCAAAAGTATTTTGTGACAAGTCCTCTGGACTTTTTAATAAATCAAAGGAAATGGTGTAATTTAATGTAAAGAGCCATTGGACAGTGATCTTACAGAAGTTTAACTTTCAAGATGGACTCTAATTCTTTATAAGATGAAAAAACTGGACCACCTCATGATCAGAAGCTAGAAGTAGAACCCAGATGTCCTAGGTAGAACTCAAGAACTTTATTTTATTTAACATTTTCTTACAAGAATTATAGGCCAGCTATAGTATATAAGGAAAGCAGGTCTGTTGTTACTCTTTAACACAGTGCTGCTTAATGGGGGAAGTGAAAGACCCTGTTGAGTATATTAGCTGCCATTAATTCCATACAGATGCAGATCACTTTATATATGTCATATCTAACTCACACACTATCACTGCAAAGTATTATCTCCATTATACAAATGAAAAACCTCAGGCACAGAGCATGTTAAAATAACTCTGTTAGGCTATACTGTTGGTAACCAGCTCAGATGGGATTTGAAACCCTCACTCCAGTCCCATGCTCTTTACATTTCACCAGCACTTCTCAACTTCAGCATATAGTCCTAAGAGATACTGCTCAGGTAAATTATTACTAATAACCACTGAAGTTTGCAAATGAATTAAAAACCTGGAGCAGATTCATGTTACTCTTATACTATCTCCCTCACTGGCTTCTCGAGTGGAAGAAGGATGGAGTTGTCACCATAGAGCCAGGAGTTTCACATCCCCAAAGCCTATCTCCTGTGGGCTAGAAGCCTATGGGGAGTTCCTGGTATACTATTAGTAGTGTGACTAATTTGAATTATTTTAGTACTCTGTTCTCCTAAAAAGTTTTGGAATTTATGAAAATCTGGACAATATATATCCTATGAGTGTCAAGAATGTGGAATCCTTGTCAAAAGGAAAGAGGGAAACAAAAAAAGTAAAAACAAAATCTCAAATTGGAACATATCCTTTTGAGAAAAGGAATGAGGAAAAAACAACTTGACCTCTTTTCTTCCCTGCGCCTTTAAAAAATATGTTTGGTTACCAATATCAGAATCTGTAATTTTTAGTTTAAGGGGAGTTTTAGATAATTTAAGTGATAAACTAGATTTTAAAAAGTTTGGAAATAATTTAGGATACATTCTAGAATCAGTTTTATATTTTCTGATCAATTTTTGTTTTCCTTAGTATTAGCTCAGAAGCAGGCCTAGAAATTGACAGCCAGCAGGAAGAAGAGCCTGTTCAGGTATCTGATGAGTCAGATCTCCCTTCTACCAGCCAGGATCCTCCTTCCAGCTCCTCTGTAGGTAAGTTCCTGCTCTTGACTACAGTACAAATGTTATACATCAAATTTGTTTGTGAAAACACTGTCATATTAGTAACAAATCCATAACCTTTTTTTTTTCCTGTACTTTAAAATGCTTTATTTAGAAGGGAAGTTTTTTAATTAAAGGGAACTTGGTTTATACTGAAGTCATTATTCTAAGAATATTCTGACATTGATAACCAGAAATATGGATATGGTGGATCCATCCCAAAAGAATAGTTCCCTTAATGTTTCATCTAGACAAGTGGTTCTCAACATACTGTTCCGTAGAGTTCTTGGGTCTCTTAGAGGTACTACAGGGGTTGTAGGGGATGGGCATATTGGGAGGGAAGCTAAGGAGGGAGGG
This sequence comes from Microcebus murinus, assembly GCF_040939455.1. Classification (NCBI taxonomy): domain Eukaryota; kingdom Metazoa; phylum Chordata; class Mammalia; order Primates; family Cheirogaleidae; genus Microcebus; species Microcebus murinus. The sequence continues at coordinate 11,277,129 of NC_134126.1, forward strand.
GTAAGTACTCCAGGCGTCTTGCCTCTGTGTGAACCAGAGCAGCTCCATTTTTGGTTGTTCAGTATACTGGGGTCCTACATGACATTTGATGTGGAGTGCTGAAAGGTAGAAGCTCTGTTGCTTCAAAAAATGTTTGCAGTTTACTGAGGTAAACAGTTTCAGAATTTGGCTTTTCAAATTTGAAGTTAATTTTATTAAAAAAGATATTATGTATCTTTCCTGTAAGAAAAGTTATTCTTTTATATAATAACAATTAGCATTTTTTTTGAGCACTTTCTGTGGTATCAGGCCATATTCTAAGCCCTTTGCATATATATTTACTCTTTTGATTCTCACAACATCTCAGCGTGGTAGATACTCATACCTGTTTCGTAGATGTTGAGACTGAGGCACAGAAAGGACAAATAATATCTTCAAGGCCAAATAACCAATAAGTAATGGATAAGCCAAAATGCAAAATAAAGTTTGGCTCCAGAGACTCTACTCTTAAACAATATACCATACTAGTTTATCTATCTCAAAATTTTTAGGCAGGAAATTACCTTTATTATTGAGGAAATACAGTACTCAGTCATTTACTCTGATTATTTTCATTTTGAATTGTTTATAGGAATAATTCTTGAACTCTGCCATGGAACCTTCACATGATAAGTTGGGGGTGGGAGAAGATAGATCAAGTAGATCATTGTAATTGCCTTGGCTTTCATGGGTATAGGAAGCTATTAGAGAGCTTCAGGCAGAGTAATGACATGATCTGACTTAAAGGCTTAATAGTATGGTTTGGCTGCTATGTAAAGAAGAGATGAAAAATAAGTAATGGACAGAAACAAGGAAAAGGTTTGGAGGCTATTACAATAACTCAAAGTAAAGATGGTGATGGCTTAGGCAGGATGGTAGAGTTAAGACTATGACAAGTGGTTAGATTTGGAATGTATATTTAAATTTGAGCTTGTAGGGTTTGCTAATGATTAGATTTGGGGTGTCCAAAACAGAAGTATCAGATATGATTCATGTTCTGTTGTTTGGGCTATTTGCTAAGGGACCTGATAATTTGTTTTCCATTGTATTTCCCAGCACCTAGCACCATGTCTGATACATGAGTAGTCACCAATTAAATATTTATTAAATTAGTTGAGTGAGTGAATGCAAAAAGCGAGGCACATTTTTTCTTAAATAAGATTTTTTTTTAACCATTTATCCTCTTTTGGTTTGTTAAATGTCCTCTCTTTGCTAAAAAAAAAAATATATTAAATGTAAATGGACATGTCTACATGTTATCCATACATTCATTTAGTAATTAGTTTGTGTCATTATAAGTGCTTCTTGTTTTAACATGCTTTTTTTGTATCTTAATGTTTTTCTCAGATACTAGCAGTAGTCAGCCAAAGCCTTTCAGACGAGTAAGACTTCAGACAACATTGAGACAAGGTGTCCGTGGTCGTCAGTTTAACAGACAGAGAGGTGAATTTCTAATCTACTGATTACATAATAGATGTGAGATAGTGATAAATGAAACACGTTTTCTAATCCTAAGCTTCCCATTTAATTTTTTAAATATTCCAAGGATTAATTAAATAATTACATGTGAAACGTGATATTTGCTAATTTATAAGCTTCTTATAGACAGATTTATATACCATAGATATGATAAATATGTATTTATAGTTTATATATTGATTTCTTTCTTAAATCCCAATTAAGAGTTGAAAAATCTAAAGTATTATAGTGCTATAATCATTTGTTATATCTCTGCCTATTGTCATTGTTTTGTTAAGTATTTTTTATACAACAGAATGAAATTTATGACTTGGTTTTAGCTAGTAAAAAGAATTTAAAATGTTAATAATCTGATTATTGTAATGATTTCCATTAAAGATGTGGAATATCTGTTTCATATCCACAGTGCTTTGATATTTCATATTGAAAATAATCTCTCAAAGAACTTACTAAAATAAGGGAATATCCTAGTTTTGAGCTATCTTTAAAGATGCATTCAATTTTATTCTATTTTTTTCTCTTACAGGTGTGAGCCATGCAATGGGAGGTAGAGGAGGAATAAATAGAGGAAATATTAATTAAATGGTCTATAAACTAAAATAACTGAATAAGATTGTCATCTGTTTTAGTGTAATGATTGTCGCATTTACAGACATTTTTATATTTAAATTGGTATGCTTATCTCAACATTCTTTATTAATAAAATGTATTTCAGTGTCAAAGTTTATTATTCTCTTCTTCATTTTAATTAGTTGACTCTTCCTTTGCCCATCAGTTAAGGACAGTTGTACCAGACTTTGGATAGGGTCTGCCCAGAACGAGTCGTAATTGCTCGTGCTGTTCTACTAGGCACATCGATGTTATAGTATTGATCTAAATGGAAGAGAAATCATTTTTTTAATTAAAAGGAAAAAAGAACACTCAAAACTCAAAAATAATTTGTGCTGATTATTATGCTCAAAGATACTATTTATCATTTTAATATGAGAAATGTTTTTATTAATTAATTTGAACTGACAAAAAAAAAAACCAATTACTTTGACCTTTCTACCTTTCAGCTTTTTTGACCTTTCAAAAGATTGACCTTTCAACATCTTCCAGTAAAATTTGGCTCAACTCTCCTTTTTGAAGTAAGCATTTAAAAAATAACCGAATTAGTCTGAAAAATAATTCACTTAAGTTAATCCTTTTTAACAGTACATTCTGATGTCATTCGTATTATGGAATCATAGGCAGAATAACTTACATTGGTGGGCTTTTCAAAAAAGTGTCCTAGGTAATATAATTTAATTAGTAAAATTAATTTCTCAGAAACTTCTTTCTGATCTTTTAGACTATGTATTGATACAAATGAGTAAAATTTTGTGTCATACAAGGCATCTATTAAATGCCACAGATGATAGAAGTAAAATACTGTTTTCAGTAGCAGTTTTACTCAAGTAGTTGGATGTTTTATTATAATTTCGTGAAGGTTAGAGCAGAATTGAATGGCAGTACCATTCAGTTTAATTGAAATACAAGCAAAAACCTAAAAACTCTTTTTCACAGCAATGAGAATACTATAGTTTAAATTCTCACTTTCGGTCACCATTACATAGTTGGTGTTTTTGCTGTGATTATATTCATATTTTCACAAGTGATATCACCTCCTTAAGAAGCTATCAAAGTTATGCTTAATGACTTACCTTTAGAAAAGGCATAATAGTCGTAGCCATCAGGTTTTCTGATATTGGGTAGTGAGATAGCTGAGGTAACCATATTTGGAAGTCCTCTCCACAGTGTACTCACTTTAACTTCATTATGAAGGAAACCTGCAGATGACATTTTTAATAAAAGGTATCAAATTAAAAGACAATATCTTGGAAAGAGCCAGATGGACCTGGGTTTTTTTTTTGTTTGTTTGTTTGTTTGAGACAGAGTCTCGCTTGTTGACCAGGCTAGAGTGAGTGCCGTGGCGTGAGCCTAGCTCACAGCAACCTCAAACTCCTGGGCTCAAGCAATCCTTCTGCCTCAGCCTCCCGAGTAGCTGGGACTACAGGCATGCGCCACCATGCTCGGCTAATTTTTATATATATATTAGTTGGCCAATTAATTTCTTTCTATTTATAGTAGAGACAGGGTCTTGCTCTTGCTCAGGCTGGTTTCGAACTCCTGACCTCGAGCAATCCGCCCGCCTCAGCCTCCCAGAGTGCTAGGATTACAGGCGTGAGCCACCGCGCCCAGCTTGGACCTGGGTTTTAATCTCAGTTTATTCACTTAGTAGCTGTTACTTAGGTAAGTTATTTAACTTCAGTGCTTCAGTTTTTGCCCTCTGATACAGCACTGATAGCTACCTTTTAGAACTGTTGAGGGCTGCAGATTTGTATATAATGTTCTTGGTAAGAAGTACTTGACAAATAGTATTTGTTACAACTAACAAAGCTGAGTAAACTGTTTTCCTTACCCACAAAGAAAAAGAAAATATTGCTCTGTTTATTCAGTAAGGCAAGTTGATGTGTTTTGCATAAATAATCTTAAATTATTAGGTCACTATTTATATTTAATAAGCCTTACTCTATAAGAACCTATATTATGTTTACTTTATGTTTAAGAATTTTTAACACAATAAAAATCTTACCTTTGTCTTGATAAACAACTCTGACTGGTGAATATTGAATTCTGATGACATGTGTTTGAGAAGGTCCTACAGCTCGTTCAAAGCGACGTCTCCTAACCTGTGTCGTTTCTCCGTACACTGGATAATGTATAGCAGGCCTTCTTCCAGGGCACTTCCTGACAGGTTCCTGTTTATAAGTATACTGCTGAACGCTACCACCTGTTATGTGTGAGAAAGTCACATAGAATATGAAAATTGATTTAACTCTCCCAGATAGAAAAGAACTTTTACAAAGTGGAAAAAATGATCAATTTTTTCTTGTTTTCATAAAATGTCTAGATATTAATAATGGATATTAATCAAGGGTATTAAAAATAATTACTAACTGTGAAATACTTGTTGAATGCATAAACGCAACAAATTGCATAGTTATATATTTAACATTAATTGAAGGTAAATGATGACATTCCGTCAGTGACCTGAAAACTCAGATGAACCTGACAAGACATCTAAATACTTTTTACAACCTTCAATTTTGATTTTTTCCTTGAAAATATTTGATTTCAGCCGTTAAAGATATCTTTTGACAGTAAACCCAGTAATACATTAAAAAATTAAATAAAAATCAATTCTTTAAAAGTTTTATAATTTTGTCAATTATATAACACATACCTCTCTTGAAGAAATACACAGATTCAGGCCTGTTCTTGTATTTAGCTATTGAAAGAGCTCCCACTATTTTTCCATTTAGTCCTCCAAATCCTTTTACAATTTGCTTGGGATACCCTGCATCTTTTATATCATTCGTGAAACGCCAGTACTGAGAATCCTGACAATTTAAAAGAGAAAATGATGTTAACAGCTTTGAAAAAGGTTAGTAACTCATTTTTAGATTTAAGTGTAGGAAGAAAGTGTTAACATTATTTAAATGTTGTAATATGTTGACCATTAATGTTATCAAATTAAGTATTTATGATTAAATTTTGATTATAGAGTAATTAAAATGTGGAAACACGTCTGAATTGGAGGGTAAAATGGTTCATGTTGTCATAATGCAGTTACTATTTACTGACTTCTCTCATAAAGATATTTTTGTTACCTTAAAGAAGAAAGTTTTTCCTTCACAGTTGCATCTAGTAAAAACAGTATCAATGGGGGAAGGAATACCCCAGACTTCAGTAATTCTGCGAGCTGGAGACGGAGGACTGAATGGATTTAGCATCCAGAAATAATGACCTAAAATTTAAAGAGAGACATCAGCCTATAAGCTGGGTACTAAAACCTATTCCAAAGAAACCAAAATGAAAAAGTTTTAAATGGTTATAAAAAAAAATTATATTATGCATTGTATGACTGGAAGTTTAGGCAGTTACAGAAGATAATATTTGAACATTTCTGAAAGTAGGTATTTCTCAAGTCCAGAGAAATCTAGCATAACCTTTGAGCTATCTTAGTTTTCCAGTTTCTCTAGAAAGAGCCTTTTGGCTTTTTCTTTTAGAATTAAGGAGTTACAACTTAATGACTATGAAAATCTCTTCAGAGTATTTACTGTGTGAGCATGTTTTCAGATTTAATCTAAATATATTTTAAGAAGCCTAGACTAGTAGAGAATTAACATGAAATAATTGCTTTTCTCCTGTTACTCTTCCACAAAGAATGTAACACTTTTGAACACATCACAGCTTAGATGTTACTTTCAAATAAAACAAAGCAGGGAATACAAATTCTTATGTCATTTCATTTGATATGAAAGTAAAATTTGAACTACCTTTTAAATCCTAACAGTAGGAGAAAAGCCTCTGTAGTATCAATTTAAGGTTTTTGGTTACTTCAATTTATCTAATTTTACTAATCCAATATTTTGGTTATACTGTCAAGTTCTCATTGTGTGAGGTAGATTTACCAATCAGGTGCCCCTCCAGAAAGTTCAGCCCAAACTAGCACTCCTCCATGGCTTTGGTTCTCATAAATGCCAAAACAAAATGATGGGAAGAAAGAGAAATGTATACATCACCTCGGAATGCAACTAATGTCCCGTTACGCAGGGTAGTCAGTCCATCTACTGGCTTACCATTGCATAAATTGGTCTCATCTAAACAAATTAACAAAAAACAAATATATAGAACTGAATGAGAAAAGTATGTTATTTTCAAGTCCTCCCACAGGATTCCATTTCCTGTTTACCCTGTTCTAAGATCTTGAAGGGCACGGTTTGAGGTGATTGCATTTCAGAGGTGAAAGAAGTGATATACTTCGTAATTCCCTTGTACTTAAAGGTGATACTACGGTATTCAAAAGTATATATAAAATAAGTTATTATGAATTTAAATGGGCCAGGTTACCTTGATCTTCAGGTAAATTAGACATTTTTTGGATGTGTGAACTCAATGTGCAATTCCATTTCTGATTGCTTTTGGGTTGGTTTCGAAAAGAATACTACAGATTTTTTTGACAGTACCGTGTCTGCTTCTTACAGACACAGAAACACTAAATTCCTAGCCCTGGATTATTACTCAATTTCCTAAAGACTGATTAAGCTTACTATGATTGTTCCTCTTCTGACCTACAGGGGAACTGTAAAACTTCACAAGTTAATAAGGTCTGGGTTCTAGGTAATATATCTTAGTACAGTGATCCTAAATCAGGGCATTCTGGTTAAGATAGATGTAAATAAACATTACTAGTTTTAAAAATGAAAGTGGTTCTTATTACCTGAAAGCATAGGGTTGATGACAATGCCTTGATTTTGTCCTCTCACTGAATAATCAATGCCTGGAATAACTATAGGAACTAACACCGGGGGCCTAGGTATCATGTGAGGTTTTTCTTCTGCACCATCTGCATCGTCATTCTTTGGATATACTTCATCTATTTCTGAATTTGGAGTTTGGTTAGGGCTGGTGGTGGTTTGAAGCCTGGTTTCTGCTAAAGATGTAGGGTTCAATTCAGGCATTGTAGTCATCTTTGGAGGAGTTGGTGTTGTCTTTGGTTTTCTCACTCTATCTGTTGGTCTTGGTTTTTTGGTAGAAGTGGGCTTTTTGGGTGCTTTAGTTGGCTTTTGGGGTTTAGGAGTTGTCGCTTTAGAATTAGTAGTTGTATCTTTTGGTTTAGCTGTTTCTTTAGGTGTTTTCGTAGTCGTCTCAGTTGTAGTAGTTGTCTTTTTTGTTGCAGTAGTTACTTTGGGTGCAAGAGTTGTTGCTTTAAGAGTAGTAATTTTGACTGATGTGGTATCTTGAGTTGTGGTAGGTGTTACCTGTGTGGTTGTACTTGTTTTGGATTCAGTTGTTTCTTTTGTAGTTGCTGTCTCTTTTGTTGTAATCTTAGGTGCTGCTGTTGTAATTTCAGGAACAGTATGTATGTCTTTTTCTGTTGTCTTGTCTTGAGCTGTTGTAGTCATTTGGGGTTTGGTCACTGCAGGAATCTTAGTTGTAGGTACAGCAGGATCCTTGGGACTGTTTTCAGGAGGATTTGGTGTGGGTCCTGCGGAGAACTCGGGAGTTGATTCAGGAGGGGTCTTAGGGGTAGCAGGAGGCTCCATGGTGGTAGTTGAAGTAGAAGCCTCTGACGTGGTTGGAGCAGGCTCCTTGGGTGTGGTGGGTGTGGGCTCCTTGGGGGTATTTAGAGCAGGGTCCTTGGAGGTGGTAGGTACAGGCTCCTTGGGGATAGTAGGAGTAGGTTCCTTGGGAGTGGTAGATGTGGGCTCCTTGGGATCAGTAGGTGTGGGCTCCTTGGGGATGGTAGGTGTGGTATCCTTGGAGGTAGTTGGAGCAGAGTCCTTGGGGGTGGTAGGTTCAGGCTCCTTGGTGGTAGCAGGTGTAGGCTCCTTAGGGGTGGTGGGTGTAGGCTCCTTGGGGGTGGTGGATGCAGGCTCCTTGGGGGTGGTGGGTGCAGGTTCCTTGGGGGTGGTGGGTGCGGGCTCCTTGGGGGTGGTGGGTGCGGGCTCCTTGGGGGTGGTGGGTGCGGGCTCCTTGGGGGTGGTGGGTGGGGGCTCCTTGGGGGTGGTGGGTGCGGGCTCCTTGGGGGTGGTGGGTGCGGGCTCCTTGGGGGTGGTGGGTGCGGGCTCCTTGGGGGTGGTGGGTGCAGGCTTCTTGGGGGTAGTGGGTGCAGGCTCCTTGGGAGTGGTAGGAGGTTGTTCCTTAGGGGTGGTGGGTACAGGCTCCTTAGGGGTGGTGGGTGCAGGCTCCTTAGGGGTGGTGGGTACAGGCTCCTTAGGGGTGGTGGGTACAGGCTCCTTAGGGGTGGTGGGTGCAGGCTCCTTGGTGGTAGTGGGTGTCGGCTCCTTGGTGGTAGTGGGTGCAGGCTCCTTGGTGGTAGTCGGTGCAGGCTCCTTGGGGGTGGTGAGAGCAGAGGCTTTGGTTGTAGTTTCAGCTTTGGAGGTAGGTTTAGCAGGCACTTCAGATGTGGGTGCTAAATCTTTAGCAGATGTTTTCTCTGCACTCCGTGTCTCTTTAGCTGAAGTCTCTTTTGTGCTAGTTGAAGTCTGTTTATTTGTTACAGTAGTCTCTTTAGTTTCAGCTTTTGTTTCTTTATTGTCTGTCAAAGATGTCTCTTCAGATGTATCAGAATTAGGTGGAAGACTGGATTTAGGGGTTACTGGTTTTGCTGTTGTAATCTTGGGAGATGTAGTAACTTTATTGGGTTGGGTGGTAGGAATGTCAGGATTATCTGGGCCACTTCCAGCTTCCTCTTCAGCTGGTGGTTCTGGGGTAGGTTTTTTTTTAGGAGTTCTTTTCTTGTTATCTTTTACTAGAGGAAAAAATAGACATCTTGTTATTTTAGAATAATTTTTTCTTTTAATAGTGACCTAAAGATCCCATCTTTATCATTGACTAGTTGTGTGTTTCTAGGCAAATTGCTAACCTCTAATATATCCATTAATTTACTGTGAAATGGTAAATATTCAACCTATCTTGTTGGGCTGCATGATGTAAGGAATGAAAAGTACAAGTGAAACCCTATACAGTTAATACAGAGAAGTTTTAGTGGCAATATTGAAATCAACAACATGATCAGTAATTCATCTCGTCAGAGTACTAATTCATCTCTATATAATGCTCTTGACCCCTCACTTTTTCTACTCCTCTTGTTCTTCAGTGCCCAGTGCCCTTTCCTTCCTCCCTCTGTCTCTCCCCTCCTTCCTTCCTTCCTTCTTTCCTTTCTTGTTTTCTTCCTCCCTTCCCTCCTTCCTTCCTTCCAACATCTAGTTGCACTGTATCAATTACCGTATAGGCCTCTTCAGCCAGCTCTGAGGAAATCTCCCCCAATTATCCCCAAAGCCCCTGCTGAGCCCTGTTCTCATACCTAGGCCTATTAGCTGCTCTCTGTCCTCTGCTTAACTAAACTTGACAGTCCCTGGAGACAGGGAGTAGCAGCCATGGCAGCAGAAAGACCCTATTTTGCAGAATTTCCCATAGCAGCTACCCCATAGGAGAACTACAAAGCCCAAGGGGCACTTCACTGAGATGAATTCCATTTAGCTAACATGTATTACACTTTTATTGTGTGCAAGATTTTCTGGATGACTATGATTAAATATCTGGCTATTCAGCTAGAGAGAATGCTTCAGAGGAAATCTCAACCACCCAGGAAATGGAGTTCTCTAAAACTCTGTTGTCCAAAATCCAGTATTTCCTGGAGAAAGAGAACATATTTTGGAACTTGAAGAAATAATAAAGAGAACAGAGAGAATCTCCTTTCAGGCAGTAATAGCCTACTCTGTGGCACATTCTCTACTAGAGAAAAATCAGCCAGATATAATTTCTAGGAAAATAGTAAAGAGGATCTGTAAAATGTGGATAATATTCCCCTTCTTAGAGGTTTATGAGAATTTAATGGATTAATATTTGTAAAAACATTTAAGCAGCATATAAGTGTTTGTTTAAAAAAACAAAAGGCTGGGGAGGGGAAAATGAAAACAAGGAAGATAGAGGAAAGGGAAGAAAGCAAAATGCTAACAGGTAGACAGGAATTGCAGTAGAACACCATAAATAATCATCTCGGGTACCATCCCGTGGTTCCACAGTCACTGCTTGTCCTTTGCTTTTAAGAGTGGCCTCGCAGCTATTTGGTACTAATTTCCTGTAGGAAGTATTCATTTGGTACTTTCTAAGATAATTTTTATAAAGTTATATACCCGCCCCCATATTTTGAGATACTCTCATTCTACCAACACACATTACTTTTAAATAATCATTGTTAATATGGCATTGATATAGTCTTTGATCTTTATCAATGCTCAAACCTTTGGGTTTCTTCTGTAATTCTCTATTAGCAGCTGAATTTTTGGAAGACTTGACTTTCCGAATAGTTGAAGAAGAAGAGGAAGAGGAGGAGGAGGAGGAGGACTCTTGATTTTCAGAAACAGAATGTTCTATAAATCAAATAAAAAAGGTTGATCACACCAACTGTGATTTCAAACAAAAAAGAACTGCCAGTCCAAATGCAATAAGAAATTCTGTTTACTGATCTACAAATATCTGTGTTCTGCTTTTGTTTACAAATAACATGATGAACTGCTCTTTTGTCAGAAGCAAGGAACCTGAGCTTATCACAGATATTAGTACTACAACTAATATCTCTCAACTTTACCATAGTTGCCAAAATTTCTCACAGAATCCAATTATTCTACAAAGAAAATCATGGGGTTGTTTTTATATTTATTTTTTACGTAACATTTATCCCTTCTGACTTTTTCTAATCCAGACTAATGCTAGGTTTGGTAAATAAGAAAGACTATAAATAACTGAGGGTTTACAATTTGTTTTAAACTTTGACTTAAAGCGAAGTCAAACAAAGTTATCGAGTAATGAGCCTTTCATGACTCCTAAGATTACCCTGTTCTCTGAGAACAGTCTTATGTAAGTAGTCCACCTACAGGGCATTTTGTCTAAGAAATAGCTTCCTTTTGTTGCATCTGCCATCTTCCTACCTTCTGTTATTTCCTCTGATTCTACAACTTTCTTAGTCTTCTTCTTGTCTGGTGATTTGGGTGAACGTTTGGTTGTTGATTTGATGTTTGGACGTGCTCCTGGAGGCTGAGGTGCAGTCTTGGAAGATGGTGGTGATGTGGGATTATGCACTGAGGCCAAGCAAGACAGGTCAGTTAACATCCTGGTTATATTCATGAGCAACCCTAACTGAAAAGCACAGATGCATCTGGCTTCAAGAGTAGATGCTGGTGAAAGCCACTGCAGGCAGGCTCTAGCACAACACTAGTGGCTCCAAACCTATTCATGCTGAGGATGCATTGTTATAAAATATTTGTTCTCAGATTGAAAGTTATGACTGGGAGCAGTCTCAGGAAATCAGAAAACCTGAATTCCTGTCCTAGTTCTACAAGCCTCTATCACTGTGACCTTGGGCACATAGGCTAACTCATCTTGAACCTCATTTTCTTGTCTACAAACAGATGTTTATTCCAGATGGTCTCTGAAGGTATTTGCTTGCCTAAAAAAATTAATTCTATAAGCTTTATCTTCTGTAATTATAAAAATAATACTGCATGTGGATGACAGGATATTTATGCTCTTGATAAGAGTATAATTACATTTTTCCTATTTTCATGTTCATTTAAATCAAATGATATGAATTTACCTTTCAGTTATTTTTTAATTACAAAAGTTCTATATGAATATTTATTCTTGTGAAAATTTCACACTTTCACATTACACTTTTCCTCAAAATGCGCTTCCCTTCCAAAGATAAGCAGCCATTAATATTTTGGTGTAAATCTTTTTAACTTTTTATCCCCTTCACTCCTACCCCTTTTCATATCTAGATGAGAAGACATACAGCATTTTTTGATCATTAGGAACCAGAAGAAAGGAAGAGGAATTTCTGAAAGATAAGAAAACAGAGAGCAATGGGGACTCTCTAGTACAGAAGAACTGTGATAAATCCTGCTACTCCCACCAGATATCTGCTCGGAACTTTATTGCTATAGACCCCATGAGCTAACCACTGTTCTTGTTTCTCCTCCCACCTAACAAGAACATCAACTATCTCAAACAGCTCTGCCATGTAGTAGCTAATGCTCTTGGGCAAAACAGTGAGTTACCTTCTTGCACTCAAGTTTTCTCACCCACATTCAGAAGCACTTGGACAGCTGTGATTCCTTCAATGCTTAAAATGCTTTGATTTTTAGGTAGTTGCCTATAAGCCATATTTATATTGAAACAACTAAGTGGTGAGTCTCAAAATAACTTAAAAAATGAAGTCTTGAAGCTCTGAGTGGTTCCATTATTTTGGGAGCCTGATTGATGATTGCTGTAAATGAAGTTGCTTGGCATTGCCTTCATCACTTTTTTTCAATGAGTTCTTCCTAAACCTTAGATAATCTGACCCAACACTTCATAGCGTAAAGTACTGTCTTTAGTAAAGTGTTCTCTCAGTGCTTCATCACTCTCTAATCATCTTTCCTCTCCACCCATTCTCTGCCCAAAATAGATTCTTAGCTTTTTGTTTTGCAGCCAAAACAATTATCAGGGTAAGGAGTAAATATGTGTCTCTCATCATGGGGCCTTCCAAAAGCTACAGGAATGTTGAGCTCTGAGTTGGGCGCTTTTTTTGTTTGATGTTTTGTTTTTTCCACCTGGTTTCATGAGCCCTAAGTTTTGATTACAAGGGTGTTGTCTTCATTATTTTTGGAATGCTTTCCAATGGAAACATTGAACAGTTAAGAAACATCCCTCAACTCTGCCGATTAACAGTTTTTCACTGTTTTTCCACTGTTTTAAAGGAGCGGGAAGTGCAGCCTTGTTTAAATAAAATGATAAGATTATGCAAGCAATGCTTATTTTCACTTTTACCTCCCCAAATATTCTCGTTTTAACAAAGTAGGATTTAAGACAAACATTTGATACAAGAAAATTCATTATTTAAGTATATTTTTTCAATCTTTTTTTTTTTTTTTTTTTTGTAACAAGTGGAGGGTGTTGTTATACTCTCAGAGTACTCCTTCAGGACCTATAACCAGAGAGGAGGATCTGAAATGGAGCTATCCTTTTTGACGGTCATGTACAGACACTTGAGCAGAGACTACTGAGGAGACTGTAGAGATGGGAAGGAACATATAACTGACAGTTGACTTTTTAGCAGATTTGCCCGTAATTTTAGTGGCTTAAACTACTTCGCAAATTTACTTGTTTAGAAAAGCTAAAAGTGTCGATTCTATCCTTATATATACATTCAAACATTGAGGCCAAAAGCACAGATAGCTCGAAGAACAGTTGACTTTGTGAAATCAGCAAGGGTGAGACAAGAAATCATCAAATGAGTTGATTACTGTTGATTTAACCTGAAATTGAACCACATCTGAGGGAAAAAGCATGTACACTCTGTCCCATCCTCTCTGTGACTTAGTCTCCTGTCTCCCAGAGCCCAACTGAGCCTGCAGCTGCTGTTGTTGGAAGATGCTTTGCTTCTTTAATTCATCTCCATGAAACAAAATTGTTATGAAATAGTTGATGAGTTAGTAAAATCAAGACCTTAGATGGACTGCATGTTAAAGCATGTTAAATGTTATCAGTGACACTGGGATCGGTGCACAGAGCAGCCGTACTGAGAGACATTGGTCAGTACTGTGATGCTTACCTTCTTCACAGAAATTCTCGTAGTCGGAGCAGCACTTGCCATACTTCTTACACTGGGAGTCACAGTCACACTCCCTTCCTCTCGCAAAGGACTCAAAGCAGCGGCCTTTACAGGAAAGCTCTACCCAGAGCACAAGAAAACATTGCGGATTATTATGCATGAAGCCCTACCCGTGTGCTTGGTAGCCATTTCTCATTTCATAGCTGACTAGAGTTCCAACAGTGCATGTCTCAGTCTTTTATTTAGAATGTGAAGTACATGATCCAGTTAAAGATGGATGGTGTCCCAAATGGAGACAGCCCAAGTCGAGAAAGAAATATGATGACTTAGAGTAACTTTTCATGTCCTTTAAGGCTCCAAAAGACACCTCAGTGCTACCTGAGTCATTTATATGTATGGACAATAGAAAATTGGGAAATGTCTGCATAGTGAAGGGACTTCCATGAAATCCCTCCATCGTCTCTTCACACCATTGCTTTGTAATTCATTTATATTAATTAAATATTCAGATCTTATGGCAATATATTCCAAAGAGGTGGCTTAATATAAATGGGTCACAATTTGGATTTGAAAATTATTTATAATGCAGAGACCTTTATGATGACAAGCTAGGCAGAGTGCAAAGATAAAGGATTTCAGTCTAATCCCATGGTGTGGACTGTAAAAGTGAGGCCTGCTCATTTCAAAAAAAGCCTTGTTTAGAGGTACAGTGACTCACCAAGGCCTGTTAGAAATAATTACCTTAGCCAATACACAAATTGTGCAACAATATTTATCAGTTTCACATGCAAATTGTAAAGCAATTATAACTCTAAATAATTTTAATTATAATTTTCATAAATTGAATATGAAATGTTTTCTGTGTTAATGAGAAAATGACCCCAAAATATGTTCACGTGAAATACCACCCATAACTTAAAAGTCAGACCTTTGGGTTTTAACGGAAACTCATCATTATTAACAGTAGTACTTTATAGAGCCTTTTTTAGATAATTTAAAAACATGTTAATATCAAAAAGTCAAATAGTAGACAAGATTAGTCTATGCTATGAATTCTTTTGATGAACTTACTAAAAGACTCTAAGCAATTACATTTCCGATCATTAGTAAATAATTACCCATTACTAACTACTTAATGTCTCCTGAGTCACAGTGTTGTCTCTATTTAAAACAAGACATTTTACTTGAATTAGTAACCTTGTGCAAGTGACAGATTTCCAGGCTCCTCTTACCCTCCCCCAGTAATCACAAGCCTTGACACCATCCGTAAGGACAGAGCACCGCAACATTTATGCAAGTGAAGGGAAAGGCACTTAAGCAAAGGAAGCAAAATGGCGCGGGAAAACAGCGCTGCAAAGGGGTGCAAGGGGCGGCTCACTGCGCAGCCTCGCTTGACAGGATGAGACACCAGCTCTCGGGACTTACCCACAGTGCAGACTCTCTTGAAATCAGGGCAGCACTCCATGTAGTGTTGACAGTTATAGTCACAGTTGCAGGTGGCATCTCTAGAATACCCTTCCCCACATCTCCCTGCACAGCTTGATAAATCTAAAATTATACAATACTAGCGTAAATATGGCCAGACCACAGAGAGGGAGAGATCTAATGAGGGGGACAAAGCCGCTTTGTTGAGAGAATTGTATCAATTGGGGAAATGTTGGAATGATGGTTAGCAACAGGCCCAGTCAATAATTGGCTGATCTTTGATGTGATCTTGATCATGTCACTTTATTCTTCGCTAGGCTTGAGAAGATAAATACACTTTTGAAATCGGGCAAAGTAATGGCTCTGCTAAAGAGAGTGATATTCCTAACGGAGAAGTGGCTATGGCTATGATGATTACCAGCTGCCATTTATTGAGCATCTCTGTGCCAGGTACTGAGTCAAACATTGTCCCTAATGCTTATGAAAATGTTTCCAGGAGAGTATTAGTATCCCTTTTTTAGAAATAAGGAAGCTGAAACACAGAAATTTTAATAACTTGCTCAATGGCACACAGCTAATAGTTCTAGTATACCTATATTACAGGTCAATTAATATCTATTAATTATTTGTACTGACTTCTTTTATAAGTGCCCTAATTTGGATAATAAATTATATAGTCATCTTAAGTAAACAGTCCATCCAGAATTTGGACTCTGATGTATCTGACTCTAAAACCCCAGCTTTTTCCACCCAATTACATTGCCTCTCATTCCTGATGCCGAGTTTAAAGCAAGCTGGTTATGCCAGCATGAACTTTACTAGGCATTCTCCTCCTTTATTGTTGGGAATAACTGGATACTTTAAATGTTGGGAACACCAGATGCTTAGAACCACTGCTAAAGTTAGTACAAAATAGTGAACTCTTGAAATAGCATCTGGACTTGAATATAAAGGTCACGAATGGAGTTTTTCTGGACAGAAACAAACAATAACAAAAGCACAATTATCCTCTAATTTGTTTTAAAATAAATCTTGGAAAACAACACCTTAGAAACCTCCCTGAGAGTTGACCGCAGCAACATAACAATGGAATCCGTCTCTGGAATAGAAATTGGCAGATGCAATGTCCTAAATCCATAGAGGAATGTTGAAACACACTGAAAAAAAAATCTCAAAAGAATAGAGTCCAGGAAAGTTAAAGTCTGAATATGCAAATACAACAGTAAATAGTAGGACAACTTTCAGGTCTTTTTGCATGCATATATGCATAAGACATGAAAATGCATATATAGTATATATATATAAATATATATAAAGAAAAAAGAATGAGAAGAGGTTGAGAAAGCAAGAGAAGCAGACAACATCAAAAGAGTGTTCTTTTACAGTTGGCAGATTTCTTAAATAAGAAATCAGTTATCTTTACAGGAAAAGTTTATTTTCATAAATTAAATGTCCTACTTTTGTTCCTGTTAATTTTAACGACTAATCTTAATTTCATTTGTTTAAAGGAAAGTAAAATGGTTTTAGTGAAAACTTGATTGTATTACAGAGGAAAAGGTAATTTAGGAAATGTGCCCAGTTTTGTGAGCCTTGTAGTAATATTATGAGAGAGCTGAAGGATCTGGAGATACCAGAGTAGTCATAATTCCTTATGAAATATTCATATTTGCTTTCATGTGTTTTTCCATCTTTTCTTATCTAAGCAATTCTGCAACTATGCCTGTGCAGGCAGTTATCTCCCATATTCAGGTTTCATAAGAATTTTAGTTATTTTACTGGAACTGTCTACTTTAGAAATGTAATTTCACCATAACAGTCATGAATCTTGATTTTTCTTCTCTCAGATTTTGCTTATCAAAAGAAAAAAAAAGGAAAAGAGAGATCTTGGTGTTGTTACACTGATCAATCTAGATCTCATGCAAGCAACTTTTGCTAATGTGATTACAGTGAATGTTCTTAACATTCTTTAAGAAGGAATAACAAGAACTGTTCGTCCAGGACTGACTCTGTTCTGGGAGGTCCATGAATAGTTCAATATTGTAACACAAAATGACAGTCACATTTGTATAAGTCTATATCTGAACAAATAGTCCTTATAATAGAAAATACTTTCAAGATTAATAAAATACCATTTGAAACATTGTAAATGTTCATTATAATATGATATCTTTGTCTACATGATGCCAAAATAAGTTATTTATCAATGATTTACTTGATGTAAAAGACTAGTTAAATTTTTTTGTCACCATACAGGCAAAAATTATATGATAAATATTGTACTTTTAGTTATTTTGATGATATTGTATAGCTCCAGTATAGTTTTATCATATGTCTGAATTTTTTAAACTTTTGGAAGAACCAGAGGAATAATGAAAACCATAATTATTCTGTACAAAAGCTCAAAATTTCTTGAAAGTTTTCATAATGCAGAAGAAAAAGGTGAGAATTCCAAATCATTCCTACATATGCTTCATATGTTTCACATTTTATTAAGGTATCAATTTCTAAAATATCAATTTTTAGAAATTAATTTCATTTGTTAAAAATCAGGACAATGACTAGCAATAGTTGTTAAGCAAAAGTATTTTTGATGGTTAAGTTACCTTGAGATGAAACTTGCTGAATCAAAAAAACAGAAAGCAGCAGCAATACGTGAATGGGAAATATTTTCCACTCCATGGTTGTTTTCAGGTACTACACCCTTGCTGAAAATAAAATACAAGTATCAGAAAACTGCTCTTTTATCTCACCACTGACTTTTGCTTGTGTTACACACAAGGTTTTAATAACTTTAAAATGTAATTTAATAATAAAAATATCCCATTCTTGAAACAACTCTTTTTAAAGTAATTCTATAGAAAATATCTGACCATTATATTCACTCTTATGCAGAACAAATCATCATTACCCTCAGTTATGTTATTGACCATTTTAATACCTTAAAAATCTCCAACATAGAAAACAGACTTACCTTAAAACCCTATTCAAAGTGTAGCATATATTTACAGTGCAAGTTTTAAATTCTATCTTGGGGGGAAAAAATAACTGGCTTCAATAAAATTTAATTTAACAAGCATAGTAGAGTTATTGTTCCAACTTTCCCTTTACTCTCAATATAAATTATAAAAGCTTCCAACAGGTGTATTGCATAAATATCTTTTTAAAAAATTTCCAGGTACTGTCCTTATAAATCTTTTTCAAGTACCTTTAATGAAAACACACTTAATTCCATGAAGCAAGTTAACTTTGACACTTACCGGTAAATGGATAGATGAATTTCTCCAATGTGCTGTCTTATATATCAGTGCAAATATATTGGGATGAACCAATTAGTCCAAAGGTTAGACAAAATCAACAGTGACAACCTATGAAATCAAACTTTCCTCATGTTTTGGAAGTAGGCCCAGACGACTAGACTTAGGCAACATCTGGAAAACACTTCCATTAAGAAAAGTGACTACTACAAAATAAATTTAGATTTATTGGCTAAAACATTTCTAATTTCTAAGTGAAGTGAACAAATTGTTCTGAGATGGTACATTATGCTGGCAGGCTTTGAATAGTATATCAAAGCAGCAACTTTAAAATAGTGAAATACTGGTATCATTCCTTTTTCTCATTTTTTTTCCTAGCTAAATCTAGCAAAGGTGGCTTTGAAATGTATCTATTGTTACCTTGCAGCATGAATTTCCTGAATTTATAGCATTAAATCAAATGTACATTTCTTTTCTTGAGTATTTTCATTTTCACTGAACACAGAAAACATGTTCTCAATTACCTACAGGTAAATTATTGATACTGTGGATCTTCCTTTACTACACTAAAAACCTGCTTAAAAACTGTATTGATATTTCCATTAGCCCCTTTATTTAAGAGCACCAGTGTTTGGAAAAGGTCTTTTAAATTACTAATTTATTTTTCTTGCCATAGAGAAAATGTGAACCATCAACCTTGCAGAGCTAAGTTAGCTCAAGGCTTTCCCCTGTTTTGATAAGGAATGTTCTGGTTTAAATCCTACCCACCAACATATGGCCTCATTCATCATGTCCTAGCACCTCCCTGAAACCTTCCTGGGTCAATCTAAATCACCTCTAGAATTATAGTCAACAAATATACTACATTTTATTGAAAGTATCTGTCCATCTGTCTCCCACCCTCAACAGACTGTGATTTCCCTAAGGACGACCAACACCTGGATCTTAACTCTACTGCCACATCTAGTCCAGGGCTTCACCAAAGTTATGTGTCTAATGCATGTTTGGAGAAACAAATTATTGTTGTAGCCTTGACTCTGCTATATACTATGGATTTTGTAGGTACTGCATTTAATTATCACTAAATACCTTTAGGTTAAATATAATCATCCACATTGTACAAATAACAAGTTGAAGACCCACAAATGAAGGGTTTGTGACCCATCCAAAGAACCATAAAGACAAGGAGCCAGAACCAAGATCTGAACCCATTTCTTTGCATTTTAAGTTCCATCATGTTGCCACTATCCTCATCTCCATTTTGATCAAGACCATCACTTCAGTGTGTAATCATTGTGCTAAATTTTAGTCCATCATGGGTATACATAGGTTTATGAGATTATGACCTTCTTAAGGACAGAAATTATACTCTTTTGTTTCCACAATGCTTATTTCTGGGCTAAATATATAAAAGCAATTTAGAAGCTATCTGCTCACTTCTTAATAATCCCGTTTCTCTGGGAACTACTTCCCCATCTATAGGGATATTTTCCTTTTGGCTCTAGTTATATATGTTATTTTGCCACATCAGTGACAGCTAATAGGATTAGGAGTAGAAACCTAAACTAACCTGGGCCTGTATGTTTCCCTTTCCTGGAAGTTTGAAAATATGATTCAGAGATTACAAGTCTATCTGCCTATGTAGACCTATAACATGTACATGGTCTAAAGAAGTAGAAAATGTCCTTCAAAATAAGGAGATGATTATGAATGAAGCAGCCATGCAGACAGAGAGATTTCTGATGACTTTCCATGTCTTGGTTACTCTGTGTTTTAGACCCAGTCTTTTGCTCTTTATCGTTATAGCAAATTCTCCCTTTGGAGCTGAAGCTAGCTAAAGATGATTTTTGGTACTTAAGATCACAAATCAATGAATAGTAGATACACATAAGACCTGTTGGATGGAGTTGAACAGAATTCTCTTGATTCTTATCTATGCTGAGGTGAAGAGGGGGAAGCTGGAAGCTTTGTAAATTTTTCAATCCAGACCTGTGCCGTGTTGCATTATTATTTGTTTGGAATATTGGGAATACCCAAATCAGATACAAATATACACAGAGACACATATTTTTTTTTTTTTTTTTTCTGAGAGAGAGTCTTGCTCTGTTGCCCGGGCTAGAGTGCTGTGGCGCCAGCCTAGCTCATAGCAACCTCAAACTCCTGGGCTCAAGCTATCCTCCTGCCTCAGCCTCCCAAGTAGCTGGGACTACAGGCATGTGCCACCATGCCTGGCTAATTTTTTCTCTCTATTTTTAATTGTCCATCTAATTTCTTTCTATTTTTAATAGAGACGGGGTGTTGCTCTTGCTCAGGATGATCTTGAACTCCTGAGCTCAAACGATCCTCCTGCCTTGAACTCCCAGAGTGCTAGGATTACAGGCGTGAGCCACCTCTCCCAGCCGAGACACATTTTTAAATAAAATATAAGTTGCTTTCTGATTATGTGTATTATCATTTTTCTCCTTTGTATGAAATTCATTATAAATGACAGCAAATAACATTCTAAAATTGATTCATTAATATACACTTGTTCTTAAGTTCAGATTCAAGGCTAGGAATACTGACAAAACACATACACACACACATACACATACACCACATCACACTATTATGGCCAATGTAAGCTATAACTTTAAACATATCCATACCATAGTCTCATTGTTATCAAATATGTTTTCACTGTGTAATAAAATATAAAAAAGAATAAGAAACTATTAAATGCCCAGCCAATTAAATTTAACTCATAAATACATGATTTACTTCATTTAATTGGATAATGGGGCTGTCTGGGTAATTTACTCTTAAAATATGGAAACATTTTAATTTTATCTATTAAATATATTTTCATAAACTAAATATTCTGTGAAATTGGACCATTTAACCTTCATTGTGAATCACACAGCAATAGTCCTATTAGGCTATAGGTTTCCCTTTAAATTTCATTTCTCATTAAGGGTATTTTCTTAATGTTGATTTCAATCTTGTTTAATTGGGATAAGAATTATCCCAGAATTGGTTTTTAATGTAAAGGAGACAGGAAGAGGAAAGAGAGATGGAGTGGATATGTATAATAGTAAATCCTATACTCGTTTTCGAGGGGTGATTTCACATGGTTCACCCTCATGGAGATCAGTCTCTGTACTTGTCAGCAACACCATGATGCCTTCAGAGAATATTCAGGTAGGTTTAGGGATATTTTCTCTGCATTATATTATCCTAGACTGTTTGTGTCCTTCTTCTTGGTGTGTTCTGTCTCCATCCCTGCAGTTAGCTGTCTCTTTGCCCTGTAGCCAGAGTGTCTGTACCTAGTGGCTTCCCTCCACTTTTCCACATCTTTGATGTGTTTCATTTCCTTCCAGCAGTAACCTAGGAAAAATCAAAGCATGCCAGGGAAAAATCACAGATCCAAGCCCTAATTTTGCACACAATGCTAAGTTAGTGTATTCTAGAGGTGAAAGAACTTCCCGGCTCTCATAAGCAATAGAGAGGAGAACTTTGGGACACGTTTGTCCATTCCATTCAGGCATTTTCACATACTGGAAAGGATCGTACCTTTTTTTCCTGGGTGTTTGACCAAAAGTCTGACCATTAGATCAGTAAAAGTGTTACTGGATTTGCTTTTGGAGATTGTGGCAGTCTGATAATTGATCCCAATCTTTCCTACCTTTTTCTAACTTTCCAGCTAGAGATTACATTTCCTAGCTTCAGGTAGGTGCAACCATGTAACTGTGTTTTCTCTGGTGAAACAGAAATAGAAGAGATACAGGCAACTTCCACTCATTTTCCTAGTAGGAAATAGAGCTGCTTCTTTCCCCGTTTCTTGCAAACTGGAAGGTGAACGTCAGAGACCAGCTCTGATCATGCAGGCAGAGAGCGGCTAGGGGCTAACATTCGCGGTGGAACACACATGCTCTCTCACTCCCTGCGCCAGTCACAGTGTCTCAGAAAAGGACACACATTTCCATTTTACTTGAAAAATTTTAATGTTAGGTCTTTTTAAGACATTATTCTAATTAACGTAAAATCATAAATCCCCATATATTTAAAGGAATTGTATTCTACAAATTAATTGGTATACTCTACAACAATGGAAAAGAATGAACTGTCGGTAATAGATTATTGACATTGGAAAGGGAGAGGCAAGCTATCTTCATTTGCAGATGACATGATTATATCTGTAGAAGATCCTAAAGAATCTCAAAGTGGTAAAAACTACTGAGTGACTTTGGCAAAACTGCAGGATAGAAGACCACTAACATGAACCATATGGAGGCCATTTTAATGCATGAACTTAGATGCACAAGAAAAAAGTATTTCCTCCACTGAATTTTCTAAAAATAAGAGTTCATTCATCCAATTCATTCATTAATTCAATTATTTTGATAAACAATTATCAAATAGTGCTCCCTATCTACTAAACCTAGTATTAATTGCTGGAGATACATGTATGTGCAAGAGAGAGTCTCTGGCTCCTAGGAATTCTTAGACTAAACAAGGAGCCAGACATTTAAACAAATAGTTCAAATATCATGTGAAAGGAGGAAGGCAGTGTGGTGAACAGCTAGAGCTGGGCTTAGAATAGGTCAGACCATTGTTCAAATCTGTGTTAAAATTTTCTAACTGGTGGGTTTATACAATTGTCTTGACTTATCTAGACCTCAGTTTCCTTATCTGCAAAGTAGGAGCAATAATTCCTGTTATTATTTGGCATAGCAGATGTGCATAATAGATAAGGCAGAATTATATTGAACACCAGTGACATGTGCTTAATAAATCAAAGGTATCATGTTTGTGGTTATGATTATAATTCTAGAGCTACACACTAACTGCTAGGAAAACATGGGTCAGGAAGTGCCAACTCTACCTGAGGAATTTTTCACAGTTGAATGACATATGATCTGGAGTCTGAGGCTCCTATGGCTAGGAAATGGAACAGTAGCCAAAAGCAACAATAATAGAAAAAATGGCATAACTTCTCTTTTCATTCTTCTTAACTATTTGTTCTTTAGTTCCTGACAATCTGGCTGCTTCTCTTTCATGAAATAGAGCTTTGAACGATAAAAAATGACCTTAGAATCATCCTAGGATAGACTTTTTCTAATGGACCATTTTAGTAACCTAATAATAATAGGAAACATGTTGAGCCTTTATTTTGATACATGGCATAAATACATGACTTTATTGATTCTCACAATGCTCTTATGACATTATCATTATTACTATTAAACCCATTTTACAGTTGATATTATCAGAGGCACAGAAAGGATAAGTAACTTGCTCAAGATCACAAAGTTAGAAAGCCAGTAAGTGATAAAGGTAGTATTTAACCCATGTCTTTTCTGACTCCAAAGCCTATGATTTTAACCAATTCCATGACCCACCCACTATAATATCCAGGGTTGATAACTACCTTCTTTGTGCTCCTACATAACTGTATTTGTATCTCTAAAATAGTATCTTATCAATATCCATCTTTCCCACGATGTTGCAAGCTCTTTAAGGTTTCAGAATGATTACATCTTATTCATTTTGTAGCTTTTTCACAGCTAGCATGGTTTCTTCTTATACATCATAGGTACTCTATAGTTGTTTGTTGAATTCAACGTAGGCTTACTGTCTTTCTTGTAGTGACCACTTCGCCATCACATCTGTCTTCTGACCCCTATCAGTATAGCATTGTGATCCTTCCAGTCCACATCACTCGGGTTCCAGATGTCAAGGAAGCATACTGCGTGACAACTCAGACAGGAACATTACAGACTTGTTTCCTGGTAGCCAAAAACATGAGTAATTTCCACATAACTATTTAAGTGAGTGAAAGTGAATCGGGGTGCTATAATAACTCAGTGTGACAAATACTTTAGAATTGGGAAATTCAGAGAGTGGGAGCAAAGTTTGGGTGTGGTTGGGTGTGGTCGAAGGACCCACAGATAGGTAGGATAGGAGGAAAGTCTCCCAAGACACAATGTGGAAGACATTTCATTGAGTCATTCCAAAGCAGGAACACAAGGCCCTTTAAAGATATTGAGTATAAGGCAGTTTGAGCTGATTACATAGCATTGCATAATATTATAATATTTCTTACTCATTGTTGCTTATATTTCTTATTATATATCAGAATGTATATTTATTTCTTATATATTTCTTATTCTTATTATAATATTTTATAATAATTCTTTAAAAATCCTTTTCCCTGTGATGGTAGCTAGTTTCTGTCAAAAGGACTTAAGAAGCAGGATGTTTATAATGAATTATCTCTGTGGAGCTTATATGAAGCTTGATAAGGAAAACCCAGTCAGAGGCTTAACGTAAAATTCAACATTTCCTCTATTTTTGCTAAATCACATATAAAAATAGACTCCACAGGATCGCCACACCTCTGGCAGCTCAGTAGATGTTAGCTGCATGAATTAATGAATAAGTGTTATTGCTAATATTAGCACTTGCTCCGCCTCTCCCTGGCATTGGACAGGAGGCCCTTGGTATTGACAAAGCCACAGGTTCTTTGCTCATGTAACTTAGACCTCAAAATGGTTAAAGGGATGGAGAGCAGAGATGGGACAAGTGGTTACTTACTTATCCTTTTATTTGTACTCTGCGTTTTCTGCAAAGAAAACATTTATGGCAGGGGCACTCATGGAAGGCAGATCCTGTTCCTCTAAATCCTACTTGAGTAATGCAGTGAGAAGCCGTGTCCTTTATGGAGAGGAACTCAAGGTCATAGCCAGGCCTTGAAGAATCCTATGCTCAGCTTTCGACAGCACCCCCACCAGCCATCAACACCTATTAAGCGTCAGCCAGGTCCCAGGCATTTTTCTGATTAAAGCAAAACCAAACAAACAAAAACAAAATAAGACAAGTGGTGAGGTAACCTTTATTATTATCCTCATATTACAAACAAGGAACCGAGCATCAGAATTTCAGTAACTTTTCCTATGAAAATGGTAGGAACAGGATTCCAGCCTACATTTGTCTGAAAATTATGAAACAGGTTTCTCTCAATATTATACTAACACTGAATTACTATAAGGGCCCAAAGAAGCTTTGGGTATTTAAATTTTTATTCCGTTTAAATGATGGACGTGTCTTCCTCTTTCATAGATGGGCTGTCATGATGAATTCAATGGAACACGAGAACTCTAAGCCTCTCTTTTTTTGTATTTAATTATAAAAATACTGAAATTAATAAAAGGTATTTACCTATAATTTAATAAGTAAACACCTATTAATTAATAATAGGTGTTTACCTATAATTTTACCACTCTAACACACTATTTACATTCTTGACTATTGTCTTCCAGATTTTGACATTATGCAACTAAAATTGCATAATCACATTCAAGATCAATGTTATATTTTTAATTTTTTACCATTGAATTAGCCAACATGTTTATTTTTTCCTTATAATTGTCATGTTAATTACTATATAATACTCCATGTAGTTGAGATACCATAATTAAATTTCATTGAACAAATACTTTTTTTTTTCTTTTTTTTTTTTGTTTTGAGGCAGGGTCTCACTCTGTGACCCAGGCTAGAGTACAGCTGTGTCACTAGCTCACAGCAACCTCACACTCCTGGGCTCAAGTGATTCTTCTACCTTAGCCTCTCCGGCAGCTGGGACTATAGGCATGCGCCACCACGCCTGGCTAATTTTTCTATTTTTTGTAGAGATAGGGTCTTGCTCTTGCTCAGGCTGGTCTGGAACTCCTGGCATCTCAAAGTGCTAGGATTACAGGCATGAGACAGTGTGCCTAGCCTGAGCTAATTCTTATGAGACATTTCTGGCTATTTTATAATAAAAATGTACATTTAGCTTTTTTCTTCTATTAGAGAAAACTTGGGGACTTAGCATGGCAAATACGTAGGTAACTTGCATTTTTTATTCTTTTTT
Organism: Microcebus murinus; assembly: GCF_040939455.1. Lineage (NCBI taxonomy): Eukaryota > Metazoa > Chordata > Mammalia > Primates > Cheirogaleidae > Microcebus > Microcebus murinus. Next base: position 11,303,386 of record NC_134126.1, read on the forward strand.
TTATTTTTGAAGTTTGGAAGAAGCAATCATGGGCATAGCCTGAGCTTCAGCTGCACAAAGTTAAACTTTGGGTCCCAAAGAAAAATTCTATATCATGTAGCCTGTAATTAACTGTTCCCTAAAACCTTTTTGTGGTAAATTATTAACTCTCCTCTTTCAGTGGCCAGTATACAATTTAAAAGAAATAGTCTCTCCTTGCCCAGATTTCTATAAACTCCCTGACCCTCTATATTGTACTTCTTAGGGCATATTTGTTCTAAATCTGTCGAGTTAACTACAAAAAATGAGATATATTAAAAATGAGATATAAAAAATGAGCATGCCTTTATAATAAAATTTAATTTAGCAAATGTCAGCAGTATATATCCTAAGGGTCAATGTTTTTGTTTTAATCTTCATAATTATTATTTTAAATGATGGTATAATATTTTAATCTTTACTTACCTGTCACTCTATCATTGACCTTTATCCAACTTATTTCCAGTTTTTTGCTTATGATTAATGCTGCAACAAATTCCTTTTTTAAATGCAGCTTATATTGAATTTTACCTTTAAAATAAATTCTTAGGAGTGGGAACATCTTTATGATTTTTGATAAGTATTGTGAAATTATCTTGCTGTCTAGATTGTAAATTCATCACAGGCAAGGAAATTGTCTCATATATGTTTGTGCTTCCAGCACCTGGCAGAGGACTTGGAACATGAGTGTTTGCTAAAATATCAGATTGAATTTAATGAAACTGTAGGATTGCTATCAGTGTGACAGGCATTGTAAAAATTCTTTTTTTCCCCTCCCAATAATGGAAGTGAGTTGGCACTTAGACACATCCTGCTTGGTTATTCTTCCATCTGAGAGCAGGCATTTGGAAGCAGGAGACAGAACTGATGGGTGTGCCCTACGTAGGTCATAAACACCTTGTCAGGTAAGGAATGGTGCTGGGAAACAAATGACTTCTGAAGGAACCTTCCACTGAGTGGTCTCAGAACTGAGAAAACTCACGGTCAGCACTCCATAGCTCCATATCTTTGAAGGCAAGAACTTCTCTCTCTTTTTTTAATCTTAAAGCAGACTGGTACAGATATGAATGTTAGCAGAAGAACTCAGAAGGTCAAAGTTGAGGCAAGAAGCCAAAAACTAATTTCTTTCCTGTCAGACTTTATCTTTTTCCATGCTTCTTGTAGAAGAAGAATGCGGGGGCTGGGCCTTAAGGAGAAAATAAATGACAAGCCAAAAGAGATAAGTCCTGATGTAAATATTTGACATTGTCTTACACAGAACCATCTATCTTATGTCTGGTAGAGTCAGGCAGAGATTTCAGAAGGAAAAAAAAAATAGAGTAATTTATATGGATGCTAGTAAGACTAAAATTGGGATTGTCTAAGATTTTTGGAAAGCCAATTGAACTATTTGGCACCTCTGTTTTTGGATCTAAAAAAATTAAATTAATATAGGAAAGTAAAGAAATTATGTATTACACAATATAATGATCTAGGAAAAATATTATTTTATTAAAGCAACAATTCATTTTGCACCCCATCTTGCCTTCTAGAGACTGATTGTATCAAAATAAAATTTTATTATAATCAGCCCTCAGCAAACTAGAAGCTCATCAGCATTCAGACACTGCATCCTACGAAAAGGTTGGAGGAAGCAGAGAGAGTGAGTGATCAGTTGGAAGGAAAGGGGAGAGAAAGAGGAAGGGCTCTTAGATGGAAGGATAGCAAGGCTGAAGTAGGAATTTAGATAAATAGCAAGTGACTAATGGAGATTTAATTAACTCATGTGCAATATAACTCCCTCTCTCCCCGTTCCTTAGGAAATCTTCAGTGAATCCAATAATCTTCACAGAAGCTTTTGATTTCAATGGATTTGTTATGGTGATTATAAAAATTAAAAGTAGATTCTTTTTGCTACACATGCATTGGGTCATGACTGGCACTGGACAAAACCAGAAGCTACATATGGGTGACTCTGACACTTCACCTCTAAGGATACCAAGCAATGACATCACATCTAGTATGTAAAATATGAGGGGAAAGCATTCTCAACCCAAGCGCTTTCAGAAGCTTACAGTCACTACGATGGGTATGGGCTGAAAGCATAATAGCCCCCAAAAATTGAGAAAGAATTGGAAGTAATCAAAGTGTTTGAGGGAACTCCTCTGGTTGGGGAAACTGACATAGGGGACTGTCGGGAAGATCCCAATAGGCAGCTCCCCGGGGCCTGGGGCAGAGGCAGAGTCCTGGCTGGGAGGATTCTTGTTCGCCCCAGGAGGCCATGCGAGAGTCCTAGGTTGAGGTGTTTCAGGACCAGAGAGAGGGCAGTTTGGTTTTTTGCTTATATTTTGTTTTATCATTCACTAAAACACTTAAGCATGATAAAAGAAAGCAATTCTAACAGCAAGTGAAAGTTTTGAGAAACAGGAAAACTGTTTAAAAGGGGGGAAAAGGTGAGGGTGGAGGTTTGTTGTTCATGGATTACAGCCAGTTCCTTCTTCTTGATGGTGATTCTTACAAGTGATGTGCTGTTATGAACTGGAATAATAGCTAATGACCAGAGTGACTCACTGAAGGGATGATGGGAAATTGGTCAACGAAGTACGGCAACTTTTGGGTAATAGGTCACTTTATATCTTCTGGCTTGGGCCGCTCTCTCTCTCCCTTTGCTCCTAGAATTTCACCTGAACGTCCCTTTTCTGCTTTATTGCATCAAGAAAAGTTGGATTCAACTCTAACTTTTTAAAGCCTCTTACAGGAAACAAACCTATGAATCAACGGCTCAATGGGGGTGACCTAATCACTAGTCCAGGCTTCCTGCCATCGGCAACCCACCAAACTCTTCACTCCTTCAGAAGATTTCTTTATAGAGGCTGTGAGCGCTAATTATTTGCAGCTGCTGCTGAGCTTGCTGGGTGCGACAACGTGATGGGCTCCCCCTAGAAGTCTGGCAGACTGACCAGCATATATGGGGCTATTGACCCAGTCTTAGGAAAATCAAAGATACTGGGAGTATAGAAATTATATGGGGGGAAATCTTAAGAGCAACCTCAGAAAAGTCTCTGTAGAAATGTATATTTTGCTCAAAAGCAGCCAATTCCAGAACTGTTAGCTTTAGAGAGAAAGTACCAGCAGGGAATTGTAGAACATAGTAAAAAGTGGTGATCAGTGGGAGAGGATAAAGGAAGGAAAGAATGAATCACCACTGGGAGACTTGGATCTAGGAAGGCAATTGCTCCCCAGGGTGGCATATTGGAGGAAGGGAACAGCCCAGCCCAGGAGCAATGGTAGTAAGTGGAGATGTTCGAGCTGGTAGTAACCTCAGGGTAGGAATGGGATGAAAAGGATCACAGGAAGGAAGTGGGCACATGCCAAGGCCTGGCCAGGTGGAGCGGTATCTTCAGGACATTCAAGCAGGCACCTGCAAGGGCCACCCTCAACCTAAAAATGGGTAGTGCTTACATGCTTTCTAAACAAAGACAACATAGCTGCCTTTGGAGAATTAGGGAGTCAGTACAGGTGTCTTTTTTCACTTTTTTTTTTTTTTTTTTGAGTCAAGGCTATTTACAGAAGAGTGGCTCGAAGGGTCATATTTTACTTAATAATTTTTGTGACACTAATTTCTTGTATTTTTGAAAATGATTGAAATGCATAGATTTTCAAAAACATAATGTTTATAGTTCATGTCAAGATAGGCTATTTCAGTCATTCAGAGAGCAGATTCTTGGTCAGTTCTTGTATTGTCCATAGTTCCCTATTAGCAGATAATATCCAAAAATAAACGATGCATAAGGAAATTTACATTTTGTTTATCAAAAGTTATGTTACATCAAATAGGTAACTTTCTATAAAGTGGAGCAAGAACGTGCTAACTCGTCTGTGACTCTGTGTTTACAGCCACAGAGCTGGAGAGGCACCGTTCTCTACTGCACATCCAATTGTGTCAGAATTTTCTAATTGTGCTAACTTTCAAATCTTCCACCTTCTCCCTGTAAGAGACACCCTTGGTATTCCCCTCAGGAATCAACATCCTAAGATTCTGGCCCTTTATCAAAGCTATCCTGTCAAAAGCTGGTCTTTTAAAAGGAATGAGTAAATTCAACAATGTGACTGATTTCAGTGTTACCTGCCTTTTGTTGAATTTGAATTTTAATAAAAATCACCCAGTCCCTTTAAAAATATCTCCCTAAAGCAATTTCTCAGACAAAATCTTTACAAGGAATCAAAATCTTATTTCAAGACTGCTGTAAGGGAAAAGTTGTTTGAGAAAGCCAACTGAGTGTTGGTAGAGCCTTAGTATGAAAGATGAGGGCATAAACTCTGATTATAAGATTGGATAAGAAAGTAAAAGAATGTGCGCTAAGATCACTAGACTCTCTGAGGTTAACGTTATTAGGTTGCTCCCAGGGATGACAGACAAGGTATGCAGTTCACAGAGAGGCCTCCTAGACTCATTAAAATCTATCAAGTAGGAATTCTGATTTCTTCACAGAAGGAACAGCTAGCTGATCACAGCAGATCATAACTTCTGCCCCAGCTCAGGGCTGAGACTACTTTTTCTCTCATATGTATCCTGAACATTTTTTCGTACTTTTCATTGATTCGCTTTTTTAGACATTAGCAAATATCCAAATAAGGAAGACAAAACTAGAATATTAAAAAAAAACAAAAACATGGAAACTCATGACTGCAATTATATCAACCTTTATCATCGCTTCTTTGTCTGAGTGAATTTTAAAAGGTAAGCTTCACATCCTGAATTTAAACTGGGAAAAGGAGCCAAGTCTAGCTTCCAATTCAACATTAAGGAGAGAATTAGGAGCAGACTAGTTTCCTGACTACTATACTATTAACTTACATAATCATAAAATAGGGCATAGGAATATAAAGTTTGGAGGAAATTCCAGATATAATAGAACACTTTATAAATTTAAATATACTACATGGCACCTAATATTTAGGCATATTTATTAAAAATAAACAAAACAACACATAAATGAGATGATATAGATGAAGAGTTTGTTTTATTCCACACAAGCTTTAAAAAGGTATTCAGCTACAGTATGAAGTGACAGGGTAATGTGAATTCATAATCTAATTTGAGGTCTGTCACAAACTTTTGAAAAGCTATTGATTGCCCTTGTGGATAGAAAAAATGTCATATGAATAATCATATCATCAAGTAACTCAAGCTCACTAGCTATGTGAATTTAGGTAAATTATTTAGCCACTATTGTGGAAGGATGTTGTAATCACATGGGTTAATGCATATAATGCACTTAGAACAATACTAGTTACATAAGGTACATTCAGTAAAAGTTACCTTTCATTATCACTGTTGTTTGTATTATATGAGTTTGAGTTATTTGATGTGATACCAAATTCCATGGTAAAAAGACTCTCTCAATATCCAAATGGTAGCCTACAACCAATCCTAACAACGGAAGAGTACTACAGCGACTGTCAGAGAAACATTACTGAAATAAATTAAAAATGTTGGATCAGTTAGTTCAAGTCTTCACACAGAAATTGAAGAAGAGAAAACTTAAATTCTCTTCTTCCCAGACACACGGTTGTATGCATTTGCCGGCATCCAGGGGGCCATGGGACCGTGTGTGGATCGTGGGCAGAAGTGACATGTACCCTTCCATCTTGGACAAAACGGAGGACTCCAATGCCCCAGATGGTGGCAGAGCCACCCCTTGGAAGAAGCCTGGACCCCTGAGTGACTGTGGAGCAGAGGCCCTGCTCTCCTCTCCTCTCCCCTGCATTGGACTACAGTTATGCATCATAAATAAACTTTAATTGTGTTATAAACATTTGACAGGTTTTTTTTTTTTTTTTAATGGCAGCATAGCCTGACTAATACAGAAATCTTGTAAAACTGGTAAAATGTAAATTGATTTTTCTTCTGGTAAAGTAGAGTGTACCCTTGAGATAAAACTATAAAGCACTCCCATCTCTGGTGAGTAATTTTATGAAGTGCTTGTGGCAATTGGTGAAAAGAGGCCGAATGGAAAATCCCCTTGCATCAAGCTGTGAGTAGTGTTGTCTTTTCAGCTTGGCCATCCAAAATTGGTCCCCAGCTTCCCTGTTTTGGAAACCTCAAAATACGGTAAGCGGTTTCAATTACACCATTCTACGAGAAATTACATTTTTAAAAGCATTATTAATTAAACCATCATTTTTGTAAGGATGTAGATGAGATTTACTTGCCACAAATCTCTAGACACAGAGGCAGAGTCCATTTCTAACACAAGGGGAGAGAAAGAAGACTTTGGAGACAGAGTCTTTGAGTGCTAGTGTTCCAAGCAGAAGAACCTTCCATAAGCCAATCTACTTTGGGCTCCATCTGGGAGTAAATCTAGTCATCAGAGCTTTTCACAGGATGCAGCAAGTTGGGGATAATCGTTATTGTCCTTGGGGCAACATAGTCAGAAGGTAGTTGCTGTGATAGAGGGTCCCAAAACAAAACTGAAAACCACTAAAGAGTCATACACTGAAATAAAAAAATTCTCCATAAACTCATGCCCCTCGATACTCAAACCAATGTCCAAACGCCTCAGTACAGACTATAGGCCCTTTGTGATCGGGTGTTTGTTTACCCTAGGGCCACATCTCTTCCCACCCTCCCTTAGCAATTTACGCTGGCCACACTGAACCTTTTATAGCTTCTTCAATTGCTCGTGCTCTTTCTCACCTGCAATTTTATTTGTACATGTTGTTTCCCTTTTCGCAGCTGCTAAAGATCTTTCCTACTGACTCCACGACTTGGTTAATTGAAAAGAGATTCAAGGAGGCAACTGATCGTGATGAAGGAAGTTGGTACTCGGAGAGGATTCAAAGTAATATGCTTCGTAATGGTGACCTTTCCAGCCTCCACTTGGATGTCCTTTCCACGTGGAAGCCGTCTGGTTAGTTGCTTCATCTACGTTCTCCAATAGTTGTGTGTGTGCCAACGTCTTCCAGTTACCGTGCTCTGTCCCCAGTGTACCCCGCCCTCCACCACCCCCAGCACACACGCACACACACACACACACACGCACACACACACACACACACACACAACTGAGAGCTTCTTGAGAGCAGTGCTCACATCTTGTCTATCCCTGTTGTCTCTCAGGCGTCAGTGCCTAGGAATTTGTCGAAAGATTAAATGAATGCACTGACCACCATCATCAAAATAAGTAGCTGAAACAGCCCCACCATTCTACTTTTCACTCCAAGGTAAACAATACTATTTTTGGACATCTTGTGTCTCTTTGATGCTGCCTTTAATGGTCACTTACAATTTATATCTTTTGTATCAAAATGCATAAGGAAATGGAATATATGCTGTATTTTGTCCACAGAATTCTTTTCCAGCCCAGGGGCCACTCATTGACCATAGCAATGACAAACCTTTTTTGTTTGTTTGTTTTCAGAGACAGGATCTCACTCAGGCTGGAATGCAGTGGCTCCGTCATAGCTCACTGTAACCTCAAATTCCTGAACTCAAGTGATCCTCCCACCTCAGAGTCCCTAGTAACTGGGATTATAGGCACTTGCCACCACACTTGGCTACTTAAAAGAAAAATTTGTAAAGATAGGGTTTTGCTGCGTTAGCCCAGGCTAGTGTGTAACTCCTGGCTTCGAGCGATCACCCCACCTTGGCTTCCCAAAATGCTGGGTTTGGAGGTGTGAGTCATCACACCTGGCCCTCCTTTTTTTTTTTTTAATCAAATAAGGGCAATTTGGAAAAAAATGATTATGATTTTCATTTTTGAATTAAAAGTAAAAAAGCTCTATTGAGGTAAAAAGGTATATTTCTATAACTCAAATAACATATTGAAAGAGAACTCAATAAAAAGGGAACTACTTTAAAAATATATCATTTTAACTTTTCATTCTATAATGAATAATTTCAGACTCACAAAAAGTTGCAAAATAGTACAATGATTTCCCATATTTTTCACCCAGGTATCCTAATACTAACATATTATACTACCACAGTTTTCAAAATGAAGAAATTATTATTGTTATACTAGTAGTACTATATCTATTTTATAGACTTTATTTCAAATGTCACCAATTGTTTCACTGATGTATTTTTTCTGACTCAGGAGCCAATCCAGTATTATCCATTGCATTTACACACATCCTTATTGTCATTTTTGGAAAACTCCTCAATTATTTTGTCTTTAATGACATGGACAATTACTGTTCGGTTATCTTGCAGAATTTTCTTACATTTGGGTTTGTCTGATTTGTCCTCCTGATTAAGTTCAGATTATGCATTTTTGTTAATAACATAGAAGAAGTGTTGTATTCTTCTTAATATATTATATCAGGAGGCACTTTTTATTCAGTTTGACCACTTGGTTAAGGGAGTATCTGCCAGATTTCTCCACTGTAAAGTTACTGTTTATTTTCCTTTATAATTAATAGATATCTTATGGAGAGACAATTGAATATGATAAAAATATTCTGTTTCTCATTATAAAAAATATTTTGTTTCTCATTATACTTTCACCCTCTAATGTCAACATGCATTGGGGATCTCTGCCTAAAACAATTATTACTATGGTGCTTAACAAACAGTAATTTTTTATATCCTTCATTCATTCTACATTTATTAGTTGGAATTCTGCTGAAAGGAAGAGTTTTCTTATTTATTTATTTATTCAGAATGGACTCATGGATTCGTATTTTAATAAACGGGTTAAAATCAATTACTATCACTATTTACTTATTGTTCAAATTGTTCCAGGTTTGAGGGTAAAAGTGATATCATAATTTTGTATATCCATAGCACCTGCCACAGGGCAGGCATAGTGGATGCTCAAAAAAATATTTGCTAAGTCATTAAGGATGCTAAAGGGAAAAAATAGAACTTGATTATTTTTTATGCATAATAATGAAAATGAGAATACGAAGTAACTTTTATTTATAGATGGTTTCTAGAAAATTTAAAGCAGCATGGTAAGAAACACATGATAAAAAGCGTAATGTCAATTAGAAGAGAAGGTTGGTGCAAAGGAAAAACTGAAGTAGGAATATGTAATGGAAATAAGAATAAGGCTAGTGCTCAAAATGTGTTACTTGAAGATGTATACGTTCGCTGAGAATAGAAAGCAGAATTGTTTGCTTCATGGAGTTCGATTATGGTGACAATAATGAAACCAGGATTGCTGAGCTTCAGGTCATTTTGAGACTGAGGTGTCGAGCCTGGGCATAAAGGAATAGTTTGCTTTTTTGTTTTTTAGAAAGGCGGTATAACTATTAGAATCTTCAATCTTAAATTGCTTTCATAATTTTAAACAGCTGTTTAAAGGGCAAAGGGTAAGTCTGATGTACAACAAAAGAATATCATATAAAGAATGGAAGAGAACAAGACAGAGAATGTTCCACTCTTGGCTTCCTTTGGCCCTTTTATAATCTTGCTAATGAGCCCCATCTGTGCCAGCTTCTGAGTCTTTGCAACTTGTTTCTGGTTAGACTCACAGCCCTGCTTCTCTTTTATGGAAAACAGCAGTCTAAAATCAAGCCCTCTCACAGGGAAAGGTTGCCAAGCCATCTGGGGTCCCTCTGGGGACCAGAGAAGTTTAGCATATTCCATCAGAGGCAGGCAGATGTGCCCTACATAAAGACCAATAGCTGCCTAGCAAAGCAAAAAGAGAACGCAAATGATCATGAAAAATAATTTTTACTGCTCTGCTTAAAGGAAAAACAGATTTGATCTCTGCATACTGAAGTTACCATATCCCCAGGAAAGCAACAAACTGCCCTTGGGCACTGTAATGCCCTGCTTTCGTTCTGAATTATGTTTTCATAATTTCAAGTTTCTTTACTGCAGGTCAACTCAGAGCCTTTAATATACAGTGAATGAATGTATAACATGACTTTCTGAAAGGAGAATGTTATTTAAAGCATTTTCCAAATGTATCTTGGAATATGTTGGGACATTCTCATAGGCCAGTAGTTCTCAAATTTTAGCATGCACCAGAGTCACCTGGATTCTGTTAAAACAGGATTTTCTGTCTCACCCCCCCAACTCTGGAGTTTCAGATTCAGCCGGTCTGTGGTGGGCTCAATAATTTGCATTTCTAAGAGGCACCCAGGTGATGCTTCTTGGATGCTGCTGGTCCAGGGACCATTTTGGGGGCCACTGGCCCAGGTATATGGTACCCAAACCATATGGGTTTAAATCTATTTTAGGGGTCCTTAATATCCTTCAACTCCCAACAAGTGGCAAACTAAAACATAGGTCTCGCCTCATTGGAATCTTTTTGTTGTTTTTGTTAAACTTCAATCAAAGATTTTTCAAAAGTGTAGATCAAGAATTACTAATGATCCATTGCGACCTCCAAGAGACTCACAAGTTGTTTTATTATAGCATTGGTGTGTATAATATGGCAGTGCCTGTTTCCAACAGTTAAGAAACATTGACTTACAGTATTTTATTGTTTCAGATTTTATCCCATTGGTGATTCATTAAGAGAAACCTTAGTCTTTTTGCAGATTTTGGTGGGATATTTTGTATACAGGTGTTTGGGCTTGTTTTAGGGGTTTTGTTTAAATTTTTGATCCCATTAAAAAGTTTTTAGGAAAAAAAACCCCTAACTTATAAGGACTTCATGGAAGTAGTAAAGTTTTTGTGTGGCCATGATTGAAAATATTAATAGGAGATGGATGGTGGAAATAACAACAAAGAACGCTGAATCCTGTGGGTTAAGTATTAATACCAAACCTAGTTTAAATCAAAGGTATTTACATAGATGTTCCCTGTTTGCTATACGTGTCTAGGAATATTTTCAAGCCAACTATTTCCATACTTGCCTTTTCATTATAATGCATCTGTTCTTCCTGATCTTAGGGTGCAACAGGGAAACCAAAATTTAAGTTTAATGTTTGTTGTTATGCTAGTAATCATCAAGAACAATTCTAGTTCATGTCCATTATTCAAAAATCCCCAGAAACAGATGTGTTTCATAATTAGGAATTCAGAATTTCTATCACTATAGAATGCTAAACAGTGAACACACTGTGCAATACATGTAGCACTTCCAATAGGATCCAGGATGGCACTTGCTAAAGAAATGCATTAATACTGCTGTAGGACAATATATGAATAGTCACACTAAGCACATAATAAAGACAACGAACAGTTTTATAATGGTTACGTTTTGCTACCAAATGAGTTGAAGTTATGTCATTTTTTTATATTGTTTAAAACAGCTTTATTGAGATATAATTCACATACCATAATATTCACTATTGTAAAGTATGCAATTCAGAAGTGTTTAGTATACTCAGAACTGTGCAACCATTGCCACTGTTTAATTTTAGAATATATTTATCATTCTCGATTTCTCCTCCTTTCTGGCCCCTGGCAACCACTAATTCACTTTCCACCTTTATGGATTTGACTATTTTGTACAATTCATATAAACAGAATCATACAATATTTGGCCTTTTGTGTCTATCTTCTTTTGCTTAGCATAATGTTTTCAACGTTCATCCATGTAGTAGCACATATCAGTACTTCATTCCTTTACACTGCTGAATAACATTCTATTTTATGGCTATACTACATCCATTCATCAGTCAACAAACTTTTGAGCTCTCCACATTTTGGTTGTTATGAATAGTGGCATTATGAACTACCAGGGACAATTTCTTATATAAATATATTGGTATATACCTAGGAGTGGAATTTTTGAGATCATATGGTAACTCTGTTTAATTTTTTTGAGGAACTGGGAAATTTTTTTCCAAAATGGTGCAGCCATTTTATAGTTCCACCAGCAATATATGATGGTTCCAATTTCTCCTCATCCTGGCCAACACCTGTTATTGTGCATCTTTTTTATTATATGCATCCTTGTGACTTTGACGTGACATTTCATTGCAGTCTTGATTTTAATTTTCCTGATGGCTAATGATGTTTACATTTTTCATGTGCTTATTGGTCATTTCCATACCTTCTTTGCAGAAGTATTTATCCAAGTCTTTTGCTCATTTTTAAGTTGGGTTATTTCTCTTTTTATTGTTGAGTTATAATAATTCTTCGTAAACACTCCTTATCGCAAGCCTTATTAATTTGCAGAGCTCTGAAATATTAATAGTTGATTTTACAATTTTTTGCTAGTATTCTCCTAACCTTTATGGAGGATCTGTTTTTCAGAGCTTCTTATTCTGCCATTCCAGAAGTGCTTGCCAGGTCATATTTTATAGATCACAAAAAAACCTTTCATTTTTCAAAACTTTTTTGAACTGTGGAATTGTGAATAAGATTTTTCTCTGAATATAAATCATGCTCACATTTTTAAAAGCGAATTCTCCTTTGGAGTGCCCATATGATTTGAATGAAAGCGACAAGGAAATCATATGACTGGAAATATAGCTTTCTCAACGTCCAGTAGAACCTGTTGATGATGATGTGAAAAGAAAATCCAAAATGGAGAAGATTATGCCCGAGGTATCTAAAAAGGAGCTGGGAGGGCATGAAGAGTTAGACCCCAGTCATGTGCACATCCAGGTGGAATCTGACCTGCAACTGGGCCAAATCATAAAACCAGCTGCATTTGACATGAATTATTTATGCTGGGCCTGATCACCAACCTCCTGGAAAGACAGCTACCTGAACTGGATTGATCATCCACTAGGGACATCCTAAGCTGATAACCAGCCAGCATCAATCATGGACTGTGCTAAAATCTTCCAGGTGTGTAAACTTACGGTAGCCCTATAAGCCATTGACCATCCTTGCTTGGATAGAACATGGTTTAGCTACTTGCTAGATTTGTGTTTCCCAAATTGCAATTCCTAACACCTTGATTAGAATGTCTTTTCTTTTCTTTGCTACTCTGCAGTGCTGGTTTTATTTCTTATAAGTTGATGAGGAAGAGGTAGTTAAACATAAATCCCAAATTTTTATGTTGATATTTTGGAGTATCTTTGTTATAATGTTCCCTACATGAGAAGAAAAATAATATTAATTTTGATTTATACTTATTTTATATTAAGAAACACTTGTTTTCATAAGAACAAGCCAAAAACCAAATGTTTTGATTTTTACTGGCAGAAAGTAAAAGCAATATAAAAATTTAATTAAGGTTGCAACTCTTCTATAAATTCACAAATTTCACTGACAACTAATTACTCTGTGTTTTGATGTTTTCTGTCCTTTAAAACTATAAGATTTAAAAAATTGGTTTGATGATAAAAATTCATTGGAAAACCATCAGATTTTAAATATTCAGCTGTTAAGAATTTCAAACAGTCATGTTTTGCTTATGGACTTTTAGAGGATACCAGAAACAGGCTTACTAGTGCAGGGGAGAGCAAAATGGCTTCCCTCCACTCTGAGGTTCTTTGGCTGGGCTACAAATTAAATTGACATAAGACAAACGAATAGGAGAAAAACCACGTTTAATTAGGTATGTATGGACAGGAGTCTCACAAAAATATGAGACTCAAAGAAGGGCCAGATGACTGAAGCTTGTATAGCATTCTGAGCTACAGAAAAGAATAGGGGCTTGGGGCTTCTGGGAGTGGCGGAGACAAGCTATGGGAGGGTAAGGGGAGGAAATGTGTGGTGAATAAAGATCATCTTATTATGCAGATAGAAAAGTCAGGTAATAAAATTATCTTGGAGCAGCCCTCTTTCTGATATAGATACTTTTACTGATGTAGATTTCCATTTTAGATGAAAATTTCTTTTACAAAAGGACAGTTTTTCAGAGCTACTCCTGTGTCTGCAGAATCTCAGAATAACCAGCTCAAACTATGCCAAAAAAGTATATTTTGGGAGTGGCATATTCTAGCCTCCCGTACTTATATTTTAGGGTAGTGTGTCCTGAGCCCTAACACTAATAATATGGAAGGCTCAGGAGCCCTAGAAACTGGTATGTATGGACCATGTACTATAAGCCTAGGTACGTGTGACTGTGTTTGGAGATAGAGCCTTTAAGGAGATAATCGAAATAAAATGGGGTCACATGGGTAAACCCTAATTCAGTATGGCTGGTGGCTTTATAAGAAGGGGGGATTAGGACACAGACAACACACAGACCTAGGAGTGGCCATGTGAGGACACAGTGAGAATGTGGCCATTCACAAGCCAAGGAGAGAGACCTCGGAAGAAATTAACCTGCCAACACCTTGATCTTGGGCTTCTCGCCTCCAGAACTATGAAAATAAATTTCTGTTGCTGAAGCCACTCAGTGTACGGTATTTTTTTTTTTATGGCAGTCCTAGAAAACTAATACAATGTAGCAAGAAGATAATAACATAAAGAAAAATATGACAATGTCATATAAATACTGGGAAGAAAAAGTGAAAGCAGACAGCATGGATAGAGAAGGATGGAGGGGGTGTATATATGTGCCAACCTAAAACAATCAAAAGGGTCAGAGTCTCAGTTAAAGAGAGTTTATTCAAGTATAAAATGTGAAACGTCAACTCCAAGCGAATAGAATCGGTGTTCCAAAGTAGGAAAGTTAAGGTTTCATTTATATCAGCAGAGACAGAGGAGTTTTTAGCAGGATTATAACCTTTATATAAGGTTGGCACATGGCTGCAGCAATTTAATTGGTTATAGACAGTGTTTCTTTTCAGGAAGGGCACATTTAACATTTTTTTACAAAGGATGTAATAATAGTCATGAGTTTTCTGTTATCTGGTCTTAGCAAAGCAGAACAACAAAGGGGAAGCTAATCTATAACAAGCATCATTAATTAAGGAGGCAGGAGTTTTTTGTCCCTGACACCATTTAATTTTCTTTGGTCATTGAACAGAGCAAGAAAAATAAGAAAGCGAGTCAATCTATAATATGAGAAATAGAGGTTGTAGCCATGTGTGATTCAGATCACAGTCACACCTCTCTCAAGGCTTAAAGTATTTTGGAGGTTCCAACAGCTTTTATATTGTATTTATTTTTACATATGATACGGGTGGCTTGGGAAGTAAGTGGCATTTGGGAGACTTTCATAAAGTGAAGAAGTATGGACATCTGGACATTCTGGACATCTGGGAAGAGATGGAAAAAGCAACCAACACCAAGGTTCTGAGGTTGAAATGTATTATCATCATGACTCCTCTTGTGCTCAAAGATCAGAGAAAACAGACACACCTTTAAGAAACAGGTGAGTGTGGGTTACTTGGCTTGAAAGCACTCTGAGACTACTTATTAGTACCTGTGGGATTTTAGCTTATGGAGGTGACTAAGTGATGACATGAGCAGGCCAATGCCATTGAACGATTTTTATTACTCACAATTCCTGAGAGGAGGGGCAAGCCATGCCATTCAGGCACACAAGGGAAGCATCAGGTTTTAGTCAGAAGGAAGGAGGAGCAAGGGGAAATTCTAGGCATGAATCTTTACTGGCGTTTTTGTTTGTTTGGTTTTGTTTTTGTTTTTTGGGGTAAACAGTTTAGAATTGGGATAGTTAGAATAATTCCTGCAGGCTTTGGGCTATAGGGATGTTCTCTAGTGGCCTGGTTCCTGGGGTTTGTTGGTTTGCATATGAGCCCCTTGCTATCTCTAAGAATTGGCTAGCTTTGGGGCTACAGTCTCTCCAGCCAGTGAGCTTTTTCAGGTGTCAAAACATCATAAAATACAGTAAGAAAAATGCAAGCAAATAGGGAAGATTTATGCAGAAACCTTTGATAAGTTGGTTTGTAACTAGGTTTGTAACTTAATTCACAGAATTCATAGCTCTGAGAATTCTTTAGCAATATTTCCACCACCACCCATCTTCAATCATAAACCACAAAGAAATTTTAGCACCTCCAAAGAAGTGCTTGGAAGTATTTCCCTAAAAACATTTTGAAAGTGAGACCAAATATTTAAAAACACATAAAATCTATAAGTTTTAAAACTGTTTGTCCTGCCTTGTCTTTTCTGCAAAAACCCCAATAAAGACTCACATAACTAAAGTTAGATTCAGAGAAGATAAATAATATTCCTAAGATCTACAGAGAGTAAAATTTTGTCTGATTATAAATCTCATATTTTTAAAAATCACATTTTCAAAAACAAAAGAGGCTTAAGTAAGTTTCAAATATTTATGGAATATTCTGACAGTTTGTGCAATCAATGGTGTCATCTAGTGGCAATTCATTCAAATCTCAACCAAATGTCCCAGAGAGCTCTGCTAAATCATTAGAGAATATTATCAAGCAAACTTTCTCCAACTTAAATGACTGTCAAATTATAGTCACCACTGTTTTGAAATAATTATAGCTATTTACATAGTATTTACATTGTATTAGGTTTTATAAGTAACCTAGACATGATTTAAAGTGTATTGGAGTATGTACCTAGATTACATGCAAATTCTATGCCTTTTTATATAAGGGATTTGAGCATCCTCGAATTTTGATATCTATGGAAGGTCCTAGAACTAATCCCCCACGAATATGGAGGGATGATTATATCCCTCTCTGCTACCCCTTTATAGTCACACACACTCCCCTCTTTTCTACCATCTCTAACCATTAATTTTTTTCCATCTCTATAATTTTGTCATTTTAAGAATGTTTTCTAAATGAAATCATATACTATGTGACTTTTGGAGATTGACTTTTTTCCACTCAGCATAATTCCCTGAAGAGTCATAGAAGTTGCTGCTGTCAAAATAAGTAATTAAAAATCTGAGCTGTTGGGACTTTAAAATATTCTGAGCCTTAAGGGAATGTGACTATGAGACCTGAGTCACACAAACAGGCAGCTATAACCTAGTCTGCTGTAACCTTTGTTTCTCTGATCATAGATTAGGTTTTTTCCTTATCTACATTGTTTTGTAAAATGCTTAAATTACTAACAGGCATCCACACCTTCTAACAGGGAAAACACCCCCCTCTTAACTATTGATCTTCATTATAGATTAACTTCCTTTTTACCTTTCTCAAATACCTCATGACTATCACATTGGCTAAAATGGAATGTTAAATATATTCTTTCAAATTGGAAAGGAAATGAAAATAAGCTGTATAGAAAAGAAGACAAACTGTGACTAAATTGTTGTAACTCATAAATCAACCTTGCACAGAAAATGTCAACCTACTAAATTTCTTTGTTTTCTGCTTATATGAGCAAGACCTTAACTTTTAATTTTGGATCACTGACCCCATTTCTCTGGAGTACACGTTTTCTGAGTGGCTATTCCCAGCTTTTTGCTTGAATAAACACTTTACAACTGGATTCTATGATCCTCTCAGTAGACGCAGAAAAAGCATTAGACAAAATTCAGTACCCTTTTATGATAAGAATGCTTAACAAAATAGGCATAGATGGGATTTCCCTCAAAATGATAAAAGCCATTTATGACAAACCCCCACCACCATCATACTGAAAGCGGAAAAATTGAGAGCATTCCTGTTGAGAACTGGAACCAGACAAGATTGCTCTCTATCACCACTTATATTCAACATAGTGCTGCAAGTCCTAGCCAGAGCAATCAGACAAGAGAAGGAAATCAAGGGCATCCATATAGGGGCAGAAGAGGTCAAACTATTGCTCTTTGCTGACAATATGATCTTATATTTAGAAAACCTCACAGATTCTGCCATAAGACTACTGGCATTGATAAACAAATTCAGCAAAGTCTCAGGCTACAAAATCAATATACAGAAATCGGTAGTATTCCTATATGCCAACAACAGTCAAACTGAGAACTAAATCAAAGACTCAATACCCTTCACAATAGCAACAAAGAAAACAAAATACCCAGAAATATATTTAACTAAGGAGGTGAAAAACCTCTATAGGGAGAACTATGAAATATGGAACACAAACAGGTAGAAAACCATACCAGGTTCATGGGTCAGCAGAATCAACATTATTAGAATGTCTATACTACCCAAAGTGATCCACAGATTCAATTCAATCCCTATTAAAATACCAACATGATTTTTCATAAATCTAGAAAAAATAATTCTACATTTCATATGAAACCAGAGAAGACCTTGAATAGCAAAAGCAATCTTAAGCAAAAAAGAACAAATTGGGATGCATCAATTTACGAGACTTCAAGCTATACTGACTTTCTACCTAACCCCCCCCACACACACACACCACCTCAAGACAGAGGGGAGGGATCTCTCTTTATTGCCCACTGAGGGTTAAAATCAAGGCTTCCTACTCAGATTTTGTTGATGTGGGTAGGGTGGGGGTTGCATTTTTTCCCCACGATGTTTGGTAGGAGTAGGGCAATTATTGTCAAATGGTTTATATATTGCCGGGCTGCTCCTTTCCTGGTCCTTTGGCTAGAGAAAGAAGACTTTTCTTTAGGATTTTTTGGTCTATATCTGTGAGTATTTCCAAGTTGCTGGCATTTCCATCACCCAGTCTGAAATATATGAAACAAAGGGAAAACACAGTATATTTATACTACCATGTTACTTCTAAGGACACAAGGTTCCTAGGCAATCTGGCTTTCCTCCTCAACCTTTCAGAATATTTGTTTGCTTGACATATAAAATTCATGGTTGTTACCTGGATTTAATGGGAGGAATGGGGAAAGTGTGTCTACTCCATTTTGTCCAGAAATGGAACTAAAAGTCAGTCACCAATTTAAAAAAACTTATTATGGTGAAATTCACATAACAAAAATTTAACCAATTAAAATGAAAATATCCATAGATTTAGCTACAAAAAGTTAATGATGTCTAGCTTCCAATCAAAAGTTACTAGATATAATAAGAAGAAGGAAACTGTGATCTGTGATGAGGAGAAAAATCAATCAATGGAAACAGATCCAAAACTGACAAGAGATGATGACTATTATGAATATATTTAGGGATTTCCGGAAAACTATAAATATTGAAACTATAAAAAAGAACCAAATGAAACTTTTAGAACTGAAAAATTAATATCTCAAATGAAAAATTTCTCCAAATGGGCTTTAGATCAGATCGGATAGTACAGAAGAATGAATTAGGGAAATTGAAGTCAAAGCAATAGAAATTATCCAAATTGAAGTACAGAGAGAAAAATAAGTGTTAAAAAATAAACAGAGCCTTATTGACCTCTGGGACAATATCAAGTGCCCTAATATATATATGTTAAATTCCAGAAGGAAGGGATGGAGCAGAAAAAATATTCAAAAAAATAGTGACCAAAACTTTCCTGATTTGATAAAAATTATCTAATCACAAATCTGAGATGTTCAAGGAACTCCATGCCATATAACCCCCCCACCACCAAAAAATACCACACACGAAGGCCTATTATAATAAAACTGCTGAAGACTATTAATAAATAGAAAATCATAAAAGCAATCTGAGAAAAAAGATACTTATATACAAGAGATCCAAGATAAATTTTATTATTGAATTCTCATCAGAGATAATACAAACCAGAAGATGATGAAGCAACATATTTTAAAGCGAAATTTGTGTTAAAATGAAGGAAAAACCCATGCCCAGCTAAAATTCTAGTCTACCAAAAGTATCCTTCAAAAATAATGTTGATGTGGGTCTTGTTTCAGTCTTCTACATGTGGCTATCCAATTTTCCCAGCACCATTTATTGAATAAGGATTCTTTTCCCCAGTGTATGTTTTTGTCTGCTTTGTCGAAGATTAGTTGGCTGTATGAGGATGGTTTTATATCTGGGTTCTTGATTCTGTTCCACTGGTCAATGTCTCTGTTCTTGTGCCAATACCAAAAGCTGTTTTAATGACTATAGCCTTGTAGCATAGTTTGAAGTCTGGTAAATTGATACCTCCTATTTTGTTTTTATTGCCTAGGATTGATTTTGCTATATGGGGTCTTCTCTGGTTCCATACGATGAGTAAAACTATTTTTTTCTATATCTGTGAAAAATGATGGTGTAGAAGACTGAAACAGGACCCATACCTTTCCTCTCACAAAAATCAACTCACACTGGGTAACAGACTTGAACCTTAGGTGTGAAACTATTAGAATTCCAGAGGAAAACATTGGAAATACTCTTCTAGACATTGGCCTAGGTAAAGAATTTATGAAGAAGACCCCAAAGGCAATCACGGCAGCAACAAAAATAAATAAATGGGACCTGATCAAATTAAAAAGCTTCTGCACAGCCAAAGAAACTGTCAAGAGAGCAAACTGACAACCCACAGAATGGGAGAAATTTTTCGCCAGCTACACATCGGATAAAGGGCTGATAACTAAATCTATTTAGAACTCAGGAAAATCAGCAAGGAAAAATCAAATAACCCCATTAAAAAATGGGCAAAGGACATGAACAGAAACTTCTCAAAAGAAGACAGAATAATGGCCAACAAACATATGAAAAAATGCTCAACATCTCTAATCATCAGGGAAATGTAAATGAAAACCACAATGAGATATCACTTAACTCCAGTGAGAATGGCCTTTATCAAAAAATCCCCAAACAATAAATGCTGGCATGGATGTGGAGAGATAGGAACACTCCTACACTACTGGTGGGACTGCAAACTAGTTCAACCTCTGTGGAAAGCAATATGGAGATACCTCAATGCGATATAAGTAGATCTACCATTTGATCCAGCAATTCCACTACTGGGCATCTACCGAAAAAATCAAAAGTCACTTTATGAAAAAGACACCTGCACTCGAATGTTTATACAGCACAATTCACAATTGCAAAGTTGTGGAAACAACCCAAGTGCCCATCAATTCATGAGTGGATTAATAAATGTGGTATATGTATACCATGGAGTACTACTCAGCT
Source organism: Microcebus murinus (assembly GCF_040939455.1). Classification (NCBI taxonomy): domain Eukaryota; kingdom Metazoa; phylum Chordata; class Mammalia; order Primates; family Cheirogaleidae; genus Microcebus; species Microcebus murinus. Next base: position 11,324,068 of record NC_134126.1, read on the forward strand.
TTAAGAAACAATGGAGATATAGCAACTCTTGTATTTTCCTGGATAGAGCTGGAACCCATTCTACTAAGTGAAGTATCTCAAGAATGGAAAAACCAGCACCACATATACTCACCAGCCAATTGGTATTAATGGATCAACACCTAAGTGGACATATGGGAATAACATTTATCGGGTGTTGGGCAGGAGTGGAGGGGAGGAGGGGATGGGTATATACAAACACAATGAGTGAGATGTACAACATTTGGGGGATGGTCACGTTTGAGGTTCTGACTCAAGGGGGGAGGGGGCATGGGCAATATATGTAACCTTAACACTTGTACTCTCATAATACGTTAAAAAAAAAAAAGTTTAATGGCCTTAGAACCCAGGGTGGAGCTACCTGGGGATAGACTGTGGATTAAAAATAAAACAAAACAAAGCGCCAAAATAAAAAAAATAATAATAATAAAATAAAGACATTTCAAACAAACAAAAGTGAACACAATCTATCATTGGCATGCCTGTACTGTTAATATAAAGAAAGTTCTTTAGACTAAAGGAAGATGATACTATATACAAACTTGAATTTATGCAAAGGAATGAAAATCACTGGAAATGGCAAATATATTCTGACATCGTGTTTTCACTGCTATTGAAGTTACTGATCTCTTTACATTTTTAACTGATAAAATGAATATGCTATCATATTTCAGATGTGGATGCAAACTTTAATGTAATCTGGTTCAATTTAATACCTAATGCAGGATTCACTTAGTTTCTAACCACCTGTAGTGAGTCGGCTACATAAAAAATAAGGTACTACAAACTGGGTGGCTTGAAACAACAGAAATTCATTCTCTCATGGTTCTGGATGCCAGAAGTCTGAAATCAAGGTGTCACTACCACTGTGACCTCTCTGAAGGCTCTAGGGCTTACGTCTTTCTAGCTGCTGGCAGTTGCCAGCAATCCTTGGTGTTCCTTGGCTTCTAGATGCATCACTCCAAACTCTGCCTCTGTCTAAACATGGCCGTCTTCCCTCTGTGTCTGTATGCAAATTTCTGTCTTCTTATATGAACACTCTAATCCAGTATGAATGCAATTTGTATACATCTACAAAGATTCTATTTTCAAATAAGTTCACATTGGCTGGTATTAAAGATTAGGACTTAACATTAATTAATTAATTAATTATTAGAGACAAGGTCTTGCTGTGTTACCCAGGCCGGCCTTAAACGCCTGTCCTGAGCTCAACCTATCCTCCTGCCTCAGCCTCCTGAATAGCTGGGATTACAGGGACATGATTAATGTGTCTTTTTGAGAGACACAATTCATCCTTCAATAGTCGTCCATTCCATATTTGAAGCACTCTAATTACTAGAAATTTCTTACAAGGCACTAAGTCAGTCTTCCTGTAGCTATAAAGAACATGACTAACTTGAACCAGAAGTTCAGTATTATAATTCCAACTGAGCAAGGAACTGCTCTGTGACTTTGAGTCAGAATTTTAATTTAGCCTCTCTCTGAGCCTAACTTTCCTGGTTTGTAGAATAAAGAGATTGGACAAGGAGAATAATTTTTCTATTTTTCAAATTCCAGGTTCCAATAGCACTTTCACAGAACCTTGTGACATTTGAAGGCAACCATCATACTCCCTGTAGGTTTTCTTTTGGTGCACTGCTGTTCTGAATTTATTCATTTGCCATGGTTTCGGATCCTTCATAGTCCTTATTTTCCTTCCCTGGATACTTTTGAAATTACCAACGTGCTAAGATGTGGCAACCAGAAATGAAAAAATAAATGTTCCATATGTAGCCTGGCTCCTTAAGAAAAATGACATAGGGAGGTTGGAAAAAGAGAGAGAGAGAGAGCAAGGATGAGAGTGAGTGCATGAGACAATACCAGGCAAATCATAGCCACAAGGAGGTAGGTGAACAATTCAAACTAACCATTACTTAAGGCAAAAAAGTGGGCCAGGCACGGTGGCTCATTCATGCCTGTAATCCTAGCACTCTGAGAGGCTGAGGCGGGAGGATCACTTGAGCTCAGGAGTAACAGACCAACCTGAGCTAGGGTGGGACCCCGTCTCTACTAAAAATAGAAAAATTAGCGGGGCGCAGTTTGCTGCAGCAAGGGAGGGAGGTAAGGGCTTCCTGTAAAGTTTGGGTTTGTGCTTTCGTGCTGAGTGGTTTTAAGGAGGGATGAGGGAAGAGAGGACAACCTCTGACTGGCTAGTGTCTAGAAGCCACAGTTTGGTGTGTTAACAATCCTTTCCTTTTCTCACCAGTATAGCTCCAGAGTTCAAACTATTTTTTTCCCCAGCACTTACTGAGTCCATATCTGAAAACTCTATTATCTCAAGCCCCTGTATGTCTGTTGTTTCTGCTGGTTTTCATTCATATTTTGTGGTCCTTTTATGCGAGGGTTGTTTTTTTTTAATATGCCAGACTTTGCATTTGGAAAATTATAGAAACAACTGGAGGCCTAGGAAGATGTCATCTTCTTCTAGAGTGGACTGACATTGTTTCTGTCTGGTTCCTTCATGTTATTCCAATTTTAGGCATTGAGATAATTTGAAGCTGAGCTTTGGTTGGCGTGAGGGCCATCGACTTCCAGTTTGCCCCTGCTCCTAGGGTGCAGCTCTGTCCGAAACTGAAAAAGGAAGATTCGTTAGACACTCTTTTGGCAAATTCTGATTCTCATCCCCTGTTCCCCAAACCCTGTGCATCTGTTCAAAGCACTGTTCAATCCCTTGGCCTCCTCCTCTGGGATTGGCAAATTAACCCTCCAGGACTGCCAGACATCTCCCGGGGAAAAATGACCCCAAACTCCAAGCTCCTTCCCCAATTCTATGTCCTCCCCTGACTTTTAGCTCAATATTTCTTCACTATTTTATTAGCTCTATGAGTCCATCAAGCAGTTAAAAAAATTTTTTTTGTCCAGTTGTCTTCAGTTAAAAGGTTGGTTGGCCAGTCCATACCATATATAATTTTGAAAAATTAATTCTATTTTATTATCTTTTTTTTTTATTTTTTATTTTTTGTATTGTGGTTTTTTTTTTATTTTGGCATATTATGGGGGTACAGATTTTAAGGTTTCAATAAATGCCCATTTCCCCCCCCCAAAAGTCTGAGTCTCCATCATGACCATCCCCCAGATGGTGCACATCTCACTCATTATGAATGTATATACCCTCCCCCCTCCCCCCTCCCACCTGCCCAATACCCTATTACTGTAGTACCTATGTGTCCACTTAGGTACTACTCAGTTAATACCAGTTTGCTGGAGAATATATCTGGTGCTTGTTTTTCCATTCTTGGGATACTTCACTTAGTAGTATGGGTTCCAGCTCTAACCAGGAAAATATAAGATGTGCTATATCGCCATTGTTTCTTAGAGCTGAATAGTACTCCATGGTATACATATACCACATTTTATTAATCCATTCTTGGATGGATGGGCACTTGGGCTGTTTCCACAGCCTTGCAATTATGAATTGTGCTGCTATAAACATTCGAGTGCAGGTGTCTTTTTTGTAGAGTGTCATTGGATCATTTGGGTAGATGCCCAGCAATGGGATTGCTGGATCAAATGGTAGATTCACTTGTATCGCTTTAAGGTATCTCCATATTGCTTTCCACAGAGGTTGAACTAGTCTGCAGTCCCACCAGCAGTGTAGGAGTGTTCCTGTCTCTCCACATCCATGCCAGCATTTATTGTTTGGGGATTTTTGATAAAGGCCATTCTCACTGGAGTTAAGTGATATCTCATTGTGGTTTTGATTTGCATTTCCCTGATGATTAAGGTATGAAACTATTAGAACACTACAGAAAAAAGTTGGAAACACTCTCCTAGACATCGGTCTGGGCAAAGAGTTTATGAAGAAGTCCCCAAAGGCAATCACAGCAGCAACAAAAATAAATAAATGGGACATGATCAAACTACAAAGCTTCTGCACAGCCAAAGAAATAGTCATGAAAGTAAACAGACAACCTACAGAATGGGAGAAAATTTTTGCATCCTATGCATCCGATAAGGGACTGATAACTAGAATATACTTAGAACTCACGAAAATCAGGAAGAAAAAATCAAATAACCCCATCAAAAAGTGGGCAAAGGACTTGAACAGAAACTTTTCTAAAGAAGACAGAAAAATGGCCAACAAACTATTTTATTATCTTTAATGTTCTTGCATAAAATTAGTAATCTAGGTATGGAATATTTACAAGCTGTTTATTACTAAGAGCAAGTTGTTATCCAATGACTCACTCTCGCAAAGCATGATGGATAACAAAATTAACTTGACTTTCTGAAGAGTATTTTACATTTCTTTAAACATAGAGTGTACTAGAAAGATGTTTCATATCACATGCTTCACAATTAAGTTGGCTAGTTCTATTTTCTCTTACTGGGTCCTCTTTAATTAATTTAGCACAAAGCCCTCAGTTAATCAAACATTAAGACACTCAAGAGGGAAAGTGCCAGTTATAAACCTCCACAAATTGAAGTAACAAATTTACTCACTTAGACCTTGGTTTTGCAAGACCTGCCACCAAAGAAGGTAGCATGTCAATGGCAATTCTGGAGACATTACTTCATTACAAATGGATCTGAGACGATAATTAGTTTCCTTTTCCTAAACCATGTGTCTCATGCACATCTGTTAAAAAGAAGGGTTGTTTGCAGAGTCAATATAATTTTGCCATTACAAAATCTGCAAAAGGACACAACAAACTCTATTCCAAACTTACAGTTTAAATGTAATATTTTTCTTCATCCACTTTCCTGCTGAAGTTAATTTAAATTTAAATAAGCTAAAGGATGTTTATAGTTTGAAGGAAATGCCCAGTTGGAGCCAGGGGGCCGACGTAGCAGGGATGAAATCTTTCCAATCTGAAATCATTTCAGACTATGATTTAATGGTGACAAAACAGGAGTTCCCAGAAAAATATAATTTCCATTTCCCTTGCTGCAAGTGTTCATCGAGTTTGAATTGTTAATATCCCTGAAACCAGACCAACATCAGGAAGTGTCCTGAATATAACTAATTTTCCAGTTACTTTCCCTAGAAGTGGTGGGTAAAAGTGCAGCAAAATAGAAATGGGCACAATCTGTACTAAGTGTCTTGAGGAAATTGCTTTGTGAAAGGCTAGTAGGACCATTAAAGATTATAAAGTATACATTTAAGAATATCATATAAATATGAGGTGAACGGGAATGTTAATGGCCATCTTCATGACTTGGGAAGCATATAACAGATGCAGATTCTAAATACTATTAACCAAGAAAGACATTAACTATGGAAATTGATCAAAATAGTAAGTTAGAAAATAGGAAAGGAGATGGTGATGAATATATTTTTGCCTCTTGGGATTAAAGACAAACAACAAAAACACTTTTTTCCCCCAAGGGTCTTTAGTCACTCTAAACTCCAAAAAAAGGAAAATGAATTACCGAATGGAAATCATATCTGTTCTCCATCCTAGCGGCGTTGCTGATTGCTGCCTGGTCTCTACCCCATCTCCAGGAGCACAGCCTGCCATCCCGCCCCTGCTGAGGGTGGGCTTCCCAGCAAACACGAGCGACCTTTGCAAGGTCCGTAAGCAGCTGGTGGTGGGTCCACAATCTATAGTCATTATACTATGGTATATTATCATTCTGCCCCTATGAGCAGAGCTAATTAAGAGTGCATTATACTATAGTCAAAGCTCTCTCTTTAAAAATAGTGAAATGAATCAACTTCATAAAAATACACCAGCCTCGTTAAAAGTGCTGAGGAAAATAATCATGATTTTACACTTAAGTGGAAGGAAGTTCTACTCAGTCTTTTGTAAGGGCTCTGGCGTTTAGTATGTGTGAACATTCCATGTTCCGGCTGGGCGTGGTGGCTTACGCCTGTAATCCTAGCACTCTGGGAGGCCGAGGCGGATGGATTGCTCGAGGTCAGGAGTTCAAAACCAGCCTGAGCAAGAGCGAGACCCCATCTCTACTATAAATAGAAAGAAATTAATTGGCCAACTAATATATATAGAAAAAATTAGCCGGGCATGGTGGCATGTGCCTATAGTCCTAGCTACTCGGGAGGCTGAGGCAGGAGGATCGCTTGAGCCCAGGAGTTTGAGGTTGCTGTGAGCTAGGCTGACGCCACGGCGCTCGCTCTAGCCTGGGCAACAAAGCGAGACTGTCTCAAAAAATAAAATAAAATAAAAACACTGAGTATTAACTATAAAAGCTCTGTTCCCTCAAGGAGTCTTCAGATGGAGCTTGTTTCCTTTACCACGGGCTCCCCAGCCCCTGGCACAGTGCCCCGGCTTCAGTAAACGATCATCATTCGATGAAGATGAGTAAACAAGTCTGAGTAGTTATGAGAGAAGTGAGCACAAGGAGAGCCCCTAGGGCTATGGCAGCACCTAACCTGGTTGGGGGTGGGGACAGGGTATCAGCGGGGGCTATGAGGTGAGGGGTCCCCCAAAATGTTCTGTGAAAGATGAACAATAATAGAAAGAATAGCAACAGACCAGATGGGAACAGGGAAGGGCATTCCAGAGGAAGAGGGGAGAAGATGATAGGAAAGGAACCTTTTATGACTTTGTCACATGGGGAAAATTTAAAATTAAAATTAAGAATTTTCTCTGTTTGAATTTTAGAAGTGCAGCTTATTTCCTCAGGTACATAGGTGTATGAACATAATTTGCTTATTTGATATTGATAAGCCATAACAACCTAGGTTGTCATTTAATCATATCATATGAGTCTACTAATGACTAGCAAAGAAAAGTATTCGGTGTGTTATATTAGAACATTTGGAGATGACCTTTTATCTCCTAGATTAAAGTATTATCTCAGCTTCAAAGCAAAAAGGTGATTTTTGATGGTTAATGCATCATCATGGTGCAAGCAGTCATTGTAATGAGGGGGGTTTGGAATCCTTGTTTAAAATGTATGCAGGCCACGTGCGGTGGCTCTCGCCTGTAATCCTAAGCACTCCGGGAGGCAGAGGAGGGAGGATTGCTTGAGACCAGGAGTTCGAGACCAGCCTGGGCAAGAGGGAGGCCCTGTCTCTACTAAAAAATATATATAAAAATTAGCCACGTGTGGTAGCACGTGTCTGTAGCCCCAGCTACTTGGGAGGCTGAGGTAGGAGGATCGCTTGAGCCCAGGAGTTTGAGGTTGCTGTGAGCTAGGCTGAGCAACACAGTGAGACCCTGTCTCAAAGAAAAAAAAAAGTATGCAAATAGTGAAATTGATTTGATTAAGAGATCCTATAAAATGTTTTTCAGAAGCTTCCACTCCTAATTCAACATCTCAGACATAAGACATTCAAACCCAAAGTTGCAAAGAATTACAGAATCAGGAAATCCTTTAAAAGTCAACGTCGTTTTCTCTGATAAATAGTGTTTACCTCATTAAAACAAAAATTTCATTGTAAAAAGTTTTCCATTTTTCATAGTTTGGAGGGAAATGGGAAGTTACTAGCTTTTCACAGTATATTTCAGCCAAGTGTCAGTCCTGACAACACTGTCCCCTCATGTGTGCATTTCGTACTTGTTACTTGAACAATCACCTCTCAATACTTTTGAAACCCTTTCTTCCTGTTCAGTAAATGACATCATATCCTCAGTTTCTCGGACAATCTTGAGTCCTCTCTTCCCGTCACACCTCACATCCAAACCAGCAGGGCTTTTTCCTTGTTTATTTTCTGTCTGCTCTCATTCAATGTAAGCTCTGAGTGAGGAGGGATCTCGTCAGTCCTGTTCATAAACAAATCCTCAGCGTCTAGACAGAGGACGTATTAAGGCATAGTTATTGAATGAATTAATAAAAACATTAATAACATTTTTGGTATAAGATATGCATTGTCTTAGATGAGATTTTCTTTTAATAGACCATTTTTGGGGGGGCAGTTATAGTTTCACAACAAAACTGAGAGGAAAATACAGAAGTTTCCCATACACACACACACACACACACACACACACACACACACGCATAGCTTTCCCATTACCAGCATCCTGCACCGCAGTGTACATCTGTTACAACTCAGGAACCTACTGTGTTTCCCCGAAAATAAGACAGGGGCTTATATTTATTTTTCCTCAAGAAGACACCCTAGGGCTTATTTTCAGGGGATGTGTTATTTTCCCCTCAAAGCCTCAGCTTGCAGCACGCGCAGGATGTCTGGGACCTTACAGGGGAGCCCACCTTGTTAGTGGGGCTGCCCGTACCTTTCTGGTCATCTCTGGGATAGTAGCTGTCACGATGGGGCAGGTGACAAGGGCTGCTTGTCTTCTTTACCGTTCTGCAACGAAATGCATGGGCTGTGCAGATGCGCTGCGTCGCCACGCCCATCACTAGGGCTTATTTTCAGGGTAGGGCATATATTGTGCAAATGCTTAGATATTCTGTTAGGGCTTATTTTATGGGTAGGTCTTATGTGGGGGGAAACATGGTACATGGACACATCAGTGTCACCAAGAGTCCATAGTTTATGTTAGGGCTCCCTCTTGGTTGTCCATTCTGAGGGTTTACACGAGTTTGTGATGACATGATCCGCCGTCACAGCCCCACACAGGGTAGTGTCACTGCTCTGAGGGGCCTCCGTGCTCCTCCCACTCTCCCACCCCCTCCCTCAACCCCTGGCAACCACTGATCCTTTCACTATCGCCTTAGTTTTGACTTTTCCAGAATGTCATGTGGTTGGAATCATGCATAGATTCACTTCTTTCCTTAGTCATATTCAAGGTTCTTCACGTCTTTTCACGGCCTGATAGCACCTTTCTTTTCAACGCTGAATAATGTTCTATTGTCTGGATGTACAACAGTTTATTACCTGCTCACCCAGCGAAGGACATCTTAGTTGCTTTCAAGTTTTGGCCATTATTAAGAAAGCTGCTATTAACATCCAAGTGTAGCTTTTTGTGGGACAGATTTCCACCTTCTTTGGGTAAACATCAAGGAGTGCAATTGCTGGACTGTATGGTAAGATTGTATGTTTAATTTTGGAAGAAACCACCGTGTTGTCTTCCAAAGTGCCCATGTCATTTGTGCCATTCATTCTCATCAGCAGCGACTGAGAGTTCCTGTTTTTCCACATCCTCATCAGCATTTGGTGTTGTCAGTATTCTAGATTTTGGCCATTTTAGTAGGTGCATAGTATCTCCTTGGGTTGATTTGCATTTCCCTGATGACTGTGATGCGCATATCTTTTCATATGCTTATTTGCCATGTGTGTATCTTCTTTGGTGAGGTACTCGTTAAGGTCTTTGGTCCATTTTGAAATCAGGTTGTTTTCTTATTGCTGATTAGGTTAGATTTTGAAACACATAGAAAGATATAAAGAATGAAACGTTGGTCCCTAAATCTTTGTATCCAGAGATACCCTATTAATTAGCCACTATTAAAAATCTGACATCTTTCTTCTACAAATATAAAAGTAAAAATTGTGATACATTTAGCAATTGATTTCTGAAGATGAATTGCAGCATCAAAGAAAATTAATTTTTAAGGCTTTTAAGACACATTGGAATATTATGTAAGTTTTCTGAAGCTTTTATTTTTCCCCTCATATAAATCATAAATAAGTATTTATTTTCACATTAGTAAAATTTGAAGATATACTTTAATGTTTGCATATTTCATCACATGAATATACTATAATTTAATTTATTAGCCTATACTTCCATTTTGCCATGACATTGTTTTCCTATTTTTGAGTTTTTAAGAAACATCAGGATGAGTATCAGTATATAATCTTTCAGGATACTTCTTTGATAGTCAGAAGAGGAACTACATCAATTAATGAAAACATTTTTTAGAGTCTCTATGCACACTGCCAAATTACTTTCTAGAAACATAATAGTTTACATTCAATAAACTGAACAGGAGTGCCTGATTCATTACCCCTCTGTTATATATGTATATACATTTACCTTTTTGCTAAGGGCCTGGCATAATATTTTTTAGTAGGCATATTTTCAAGAAGACTTTTATTAAAATTATAGGAAACTTTTATTTAATTTTAGGTTTTTAAAATTTATTTGTGTTTGTTAGAAGCAGAATATAGTTAATGATATTTCACCTCGAATAATATAGTTTATGAAAATTCCTCATATTTGCTGCCTATATGAGCCATACAACAACCATTTGAGGCAGAAAGGGAAGGTGTGCTAAAAATTGCTACTTGCTTTCTAAAGTTCCTTTTCCCGTTTTTCCATAATCCTGAAATCATTTAGCCAGAACAAATGGTCACAGTAAAGATACATTTCTCTTTGCAGTGAGCATGTATATGCTACTTTGTTCTTGCCAGTGGTATGTAAGTTGGAGTGTCATATAGCATTTCCACAGGAATCTTTTAAAAGATGCTGTTGACGTGTGCTCCTTGACACTTTTCTTCACTCATCCATGTTACTGCTTGGAACATAGATAATACCGTCGTGGGCCACCGAGCATGGAGGTTAGTGAATCCAACGTTGACAGAAGCCAGACAGACCCCATAAATGGGGACCATGCGTGCCCTGCCTGACAGGCCAGAGGCCACTCAGCTCCACAGATCACTGCCCTGTGGGCACGAGGATCCAGTGCGGCCACCTTATCTAGAGAGACTACAAATACAAATTCTAATTCGAGAGCTCTCAGTTTTTAAATGTTGAGGTTTTTAATGTTTTCTACAAAAAATGGGCTTTGTGTTTTTAGAGGACTGTTAGCTCTAGAGCAGTCTTTACCTTTCTAGATTGCTGTCCAAATCGAATGTTGACTGAGACGCAGGCTGGGTGGTTTGGAGAGATGATGGGGGCCTGGGCGAGGCCTGGGGCACTCTGCAGACCTGGACTTGGAACCCAGAGGTCTCGGCCGTGGAGAGCATTTGGCCCGGGAGGCCCGGGGAGCTACCCCATTTGCAGTCTGTTTACGAAGCAAATACTGGGATGGAGACCCTGAGTAAAGAGGGAGGGGAGGGTAAGAGGATAACTAAAAACATGGCCCGATTCCGAATTTTGCCTGGGGATGTCAATATTCATAAATATGAACAACACTGGGCATATACTGTGTGGTTGGTTCGAGGTCACAAAATGATCTTGTGGCCTAAATTTGACAAGAATTCATTTTTTCCCCAAATTAAAACAGTTGAATGCTGCATACTGAGTTGGTGACATAACCTAAGAAGGAAGGGACATTTCAAATGACTTTATAACACAGCGATTTGTCTGTGTGATGTACTCTAAGAACAAAAAGAATTGCAAAGATATGTGTTTCCAACCAAACAACAGCTCTGGCCTTTGAAATGAATGTATTTGCTTCTCACGGGAACCCGGGCGAGCCCCATCTTGTGACTGTTCGCCTTCAGCGGCTCGTCTCACCGTGAGGCTGAGCCCGCTTTGCCTGTAGCACAGACCTTCTGCTCTTTCATTGTCCAAACATTCCACAAGCCCCACTATGGTTACGAAAGGGTGTTAGAAATGGAAGCAACACACTTTTGAAAACGCAACTGTGATTTTCGTCCTTACAGAATTTATGATTCTTATGCGAAGAATTATATACCATCGGCCGGGCGCAGTGGCTCACGCCTGTAATCCTAGCTCTCTGGGAGGCCAAGGCAGGAGGATCGCTCAAGGTTAGGAGTTCGAAACTAGCCTGAGCAAGAGCGAGACCCCGTCTCTACTGAAAAATAGAAAGAAATTAATTGGCCAACTAAAAATATATAGAAAAAATTAGCTGGGCATGGTGGCACATGCCTGTAGTCCCAACTACTGGGGAGGCTGAGGCAGGAGGATTGCTTGAGCCCAGGAGTTTGAGGTTGCTGTGAGCTAGGCTGATGCCACAGCCCTCTAGCCTGGGCAACGGAGTGAGACTCTGTCTTAAAAAAAAAAAAAGAATTACGCACCATCAACACCATGCAGCGATATGATGGTATAAAATGCACGATGCATGGACATTTGGATCAGGAGGGGGTTTTAGAGGTTTGTTAACAGAGATGTGACAAGGTCGTTTTGGTATATTTGAAATATCTTTGTGGCAATGGTGTAAAGTGATATGAGTTCAAAGAGGCAGCCCCGCTTGGTGATTAAGAGAATGGGCCCCTGAACACCGCTTCTCAGCTGTGTAATGGGGCCTGTTAATCCCACTGGGCCTGAACTCATCCATCTGTAAAGGGGAGATCATTTTATTACTCTTTTTTTTTTTTTTTTTTTTTTTGAGACAGAGTCTCACTTTGTTGTCCAGGCTAGAGTGCCATGGCGTCAGCCTAGCTCACAGCAACCTCAAACTCCTGGGCTCGAGTGATCCTTCTGCCTCAGCCTCCCGAGTAGCTGGGACTACAGGCATGTGCCACTATGCCCGGCTAATTTTTTTTTTTATATATATATATCAGTTGGCCAATTAATTTCTTTCTGTTTATAGTAGAGACGGGGTCTTGCTCTTGCTCAGGCTGGTTTTGAACTCCTGACCTTGAGCAATCCGCCCGCCTCGGCCTCCCAAGAGCTAGGATTACAGGCGTGAGCCACAGCGCCCGGCCCATTTTATTACTCTTTTGACAGGGCTGATGTGAGGATTAAGTAAGTTCATAAATGCAAAGCACTTAGAACAGTCCCTGTCTCAGAGTAAACACTATATTATTAATATTATATGGTATCTAATAGTAAATTATTATCATTCTTAATTTACTTTATGGCATAAAAATACTTCAACTAGTATAATTTTGAGGATGATAGTTTTGTCATCCTCATAATTTGTCATAATTCTGCTATATATAACATAAAAATTATAGGAGGGGCATATAATATATCTTTCTCATTTATGAAGAGGCATAAAATAGGAAGGATGTGCAAAAAAAATCATTCTGAGAATTAAATGAAACAAATGGAGATAATTATAAAAATGTATCTAGAGGGAATTCACATTAGGTTGAAAATTATGATGGCTAATTTAATTTGAAACATTTTTATCAAATGTCCTGAATTAAAAGTCATAGCTAAATGTACCTGTGATGAAATCTTGTCAGCTGGAAACACACAGAAATATATTATAATAGTAAAACATGCATTTTGTTTTTATCTTCAAAAACAGAAGTCTTGAGTTTTGAAATTCTTTTTTGTGTCAATATGTCATTTGAGAATATTAAGATTGTCCTTTCCTTACATGAATAGAAGTCTTTCACAGAAAGAGTTATGGCTCCTCAGGTTTCTACTTGGGAGGGCACTCTCAGATGGCCAGATCTTGAAAACATGAGACACATCTTTTAGGAGGTTAAATCTTGCCCTAATTAAATAGAGGTCATCACATGCTCAGCCAATCATAGCAAACACATGTGGCAAAATATTTGCGATGGAGAGAAAACATACTCCTGACGGACCCTGTGGACTTTATGGGGTCATAGAAGAGACATTTTAGAGGAAAGCAAATGTTCTTTGGCTCTTACTGGATAATTGAAGCCTAATTATATGAAATAAATCAGTGGTTGGGTTGGTGATGGTGATGAAAACTGTTAGTCCTTGGCCTTACACTTAGAGGGTGTTTTTCTTTTAGAGTAACAGCTTGGAGACATATATAATTAACTTCTTAAAAGACGATGAAAAATATATATAGCCACCTATTCGCTAAGGCAAGTGTAAAGGAAAAGGTCATTTCACTCGTCTACAATTGAGTATTTTAGTAACGCTTCTTGTTTTTACTTTTTGCTGTTTACTTTTATATTTTATTTCATGAAGTATAGAGAAGTTAAGGTTGGGATTTTATTAAATATTTGGAATATTCTCAAGCAAGAATCCCCTTATTCATGTACGGTTTCTTAGCTTAACAACTCGAATTTTAATGACTTATGAAAATTCAAGCTTCTGCCTCTTATTTCCTTCCTGGTCGCTATAGTCATCTAGAGAATTTCAGCACATTGAGGAACATCTTGTACTTTATTACTGAAGAGGAAGATGATTTAAAAATTACACATGTGCTTGTACCCTGTGATATTTTTTTTTTGCCAAACAAGAGCTCATAGAATGCGCTGTGTTGGTGGGTGCTGGGTCATGAAGGATGTTCATTCCTTTAATAGCATTCCTTATTAAAATACACATACCGCACAAAGCATGGGAAGAATTATTGACTAGCCCTGTATTTTGGATCAATCTAAAGGAACATCGTTGTGAAAATAAGACCCTAGGAAGGGATCTGGACAGGGCAGATGCCAGAAGTCAAGGTATGAAGGTGTTAAAAATATAAGTAGAATCTCACAGTGTAATCAAGAACCCAACTGATTTTCTATGTGTATTCTTTTCGCCTTCCTGCCTGTTTCTTGTTGTTTACCCTTTTGTTCCCATAGTCTCCATTTCCATGACAAGTCACTTACTTTGTTAGCCTCCCTGCCACATATATTGACTCACCTGCTCCTATGAATGTGACCAGGTGTCCTGCTGTTGCTGCGTATTCACATCCTCAGTGGGCCCATGCTAAGCATGACCTGAGTATGGGAGCTGTCTTCTAGCTATTAATCAGCTCATCTTATGTCCCTTTAAGCCATGTGGACTCCGTGGCCCAGAAACCTGGGAAATAGACACCATTGCACTTACTAGCCTGATGATGATGATGGCGATGATATAGTAGCTGATATCTAATGAGGACTTATTATGTGCCAGGCACTCTGCTAAGGAATTTAGATATACTCCCATTCTTAAATCTCAAAACTGTTCTTATGAGTTTAGGGACTATTATGATTCCCATATTACAATAAGGGAATTAAGACACATGGAGATTAGCACCGCACAGGAAGTGAGGGAGGGGTGGGATTTGAGCCCTGCCTGTGTGGTTCTGGACCTCATGCTTTTAATTGGTTTCTTCTATCTGACTTTTATTTACAAGCACTCAGCTTGAATAACTGAAGAATTTTAATATCAAAGGCTATAGACTGTTCTGTGCAACTTGACTGAAGATAGTCTGTTTCTGCCTTTTTTTCCATCTGCCTTTCTTGAGGGGCCCTCAAGATTACTTGCAGATCACTGGGGTCCACTGATGAGAGGGAGGGTTGCTTTCGGTTGGATTTAGCCACTCAAATGCTCTGCTGCTCTTGGTTACACCTGTGACCTGAAAATTCCTTTCATGGAGAGTCCCTCTGGGAGTTGCTTGTGTATCTCCTCATCAGGAATGGCTCACCCTGCCCTAGAGTGAAAGGATGTCAGGGATCAGAAACATGATGCCTCCCCCTTGAGTCACACACCCCTCTCCTCCTGAGCTCCTCTTGTCCTGCTTCTGCCTGGACATCTCCAGCCCAGCTTCTTCACACAGGGCGACTCAGCTCTGTTGTCCTTTCAACCCTGCTCCAAAGTAGGTGATTGTCTTGTCCCAGTGGAGTGTTTGACTGCCTTGAATTTTCTGTATTTCACGCCCACAAAGTGCTGAGGCACTTCACACAAACCAAGAGCCCCCATACACAACAAACACTGCTCTTTCCAATGAATCATCATGGATTATCCATACTGCCCATGTGCTTTCTGCCCATGCAGACCTGTGCACCTGTTTCTATTTCTCTATGTGCAGTGGTGGGTCCTGGGTTTAGATGCAAGGTCTCCACTAGAGTGGAGCAGGACAGAAGTGGCCTTGGAATAGCTGAGGATAGCTCCCTTAGCTCGGGGAACTTTTATATTTTGAAGATTTTTTAAAAATTGGTGGTTCGGCTCTGAGAAGTAGCAAACATTACATCTAATGCTGATGAGTTCTCCTGGGGTTATGTGTTCAGGCACATGGCTGTGTGAGTTAACTAGGTGAGCTTATTGCTAGGGGCTATATCAAGAGTGAGTGCTCAGATCCAATATGGAAAGTGTGTTCACGATGCTGAAGATTTTCTTTTCTCAAAGCATCATGGGAAAAGAGCCCTGTCCTGGCGCCCACAGCAGTAGCTGTGCCAGAGGATTCTGTCTTTACCACTGAGCTCTACATGCTACATGTGTAAACAAGCCTTGTTGACAAGTAAAACATTTTTCTTCCCAGCATCTTCCATCCTGAGGCTCATGCTGGATTGCCTTGTGTCTTCTGAAAAAGCAACTCCACTGCGGTCATGTAGGCTTGTTCTACCACAGCCAAAATTCACACAACTTCACACCTGCAGGGAAACCGGAAATTGAAAGAACTTCCATCAATAGGACCCTGGCCAGCTTGGCTGGGAGCCACTCCACTGGCTCAACACGGGGATGTGGGTAGCCTACATAAAGACATTGGATAGAAAATTATGCTATTCCACTGGCAGTGGCTTTTATTGGGGTTGGAGGCTTTGTAGGGCTTTCTAAACTTCAAGACATAATTTACCAAGGCTAATTTCTAACCAAAACTAGTGAACCTCTGCCATCACTGCACACATCAAGAGAGATCTGAGACAGACTGATCTGTCTTTTCCAGACTGGTTTAAGCATTTGGGGACTCTCTGGATGAGGAGCCTAGAGGGTGACAGACTGGATTAATAGAAAACTTGCTGCTGCCAAGAGGTGCAGACTCCAGTATTTGCATTTTGGTAATAGATAAGAAGAAGCTGGGGTGAACAGACACCTCACATGCTATATGTTAACAGAGATATGTGTGCATGCGACAGTGTGCATATTTATGCGTATGTTTTGGGAAAGGAGGAAATGTATGTTGAATATAACTAAGTACTATTTTCGGTGCATACCGGAGTGGTCAAAAGGTCCAAAATCACAGCGGAGTGTCCGCTGTGCAAGCAGCCCTTTGACTCTATCTTCCACTCCGTGAGGGCAGAGGACGACTTCAAGGAGTACGTCCTCAGGGCTTCGTGTGACGGTCCCGCTGTTCCAGGACGTGGCTCCCGTCCAGCTGTGACCAGGGAACTGAATGCTCCCGCACCCGGTGGTCCCGCGAACGGAACGACCACAGCTCCACCAGACACTGGGGTTCTGTTTGAAATGTCAGGCAGCGCAGCAGCAGGGGGACAAGTGGCGATTCCTGAGTTACTGAGTCAGTTTGCAGTCGCCAGGCCAACGACTGCCCAGGAAAGATCTTTGCTGACAGTTCAGGAACACGATATGATTAACTTTAGACGAGCTCTCTATCGGGCTGGTGCTCGAGTTAGAAGCGTTGGAGGTGGTGGCCGCTATAGGGACATTTCAGCTGGATTTTTCCGCAGAAATCCGGCTTCCCTGCGCAGATTAGTGCCCTGGCTAAGACGGGAGCTGAGAGTTCTTTTAGGAGCTCGTGAATCTTTAGTGGATATGGTCCAGCACGTCATCATGACTAACGTTACTCGCTACGATTTGGAGAGCCAGGCCTTCGTGTCTGATTTAAGACCATTTTTACTTAATCTGAGTATTTTTGTACATGAGTTTATCAGTTTTGCTCGATCTCCTTTTCGAATGGTGGCGTTTGACCAACACGCTAATTATGGTCACCCTGCGCCTTCCAATGCAGAGCGCAGCCGGTCTGAGTCTTCAGTCATTACAATATCTTCAGATGAGTCTGAGACCCGAGAGCCAGATACTGACGCAGCCAGCTTCACACCACAGCATGTGTCAATCATAAATACATCTTACTAAATGAAAGAAGTCAGAGCGAGAAGGCCACATAATGCATGACTTCATTTCTATGACACCTCAGAAAAAGCAAAAGTAGAGGGACAAAAAATGGATCAGTGGTTGCTGGCTTTGGGGCTTTGGTAGAAGGGTTGACTACACAAGGGATCTGGGGGATAAATGTGGTGGTCGGTGCATGACACTATCATTTATCAAAACCTATATAACTGTAAACTACAGGGGTCAAATATTCTGCTTTTTATTTTTTTAATAAATTTTATTATGTATATTTGAGGTTTATAACATGCTATTATGGGCTATGTATAGATAATGAAATGGTTACTATGGTGAAGGAAATTAAGATATCTATCATCTGACATAGTTACTTTTTTGTGTATTAGAGAAGTTAAAAATCTACTTTTACCAAAAATCCTAAATACAATGTGATAAACTATAGTCCTCATGTTGCACATGGGATCTCTAGACTTGTTCATCCTACATACTTGCTACATCACATCTTTTTACCTACACCTTCCCATTTCCTCTGGCCTCCCTTGCCCTTGGTAGCTACTGTTTTATTCTCTCTCTCTGTATATTTGACCTTGAACAAAAAGAAAAAAATAATTCCACATATACATGAGATCATGCAATATTTTTCTTTCTGTGTCTGGCTTATTTCACTTGGCACAGTATCCTTCGAGTCCATCGAATGTTGAGGCAAATAGCAGGAGCTCCTTCTTTTGTAAGGCTGAATAATATTCCACAGTATATACACACATTTTCTTTATCCATTAGTCTCAAAGCGACACTTAGGGTGTTCCCACATCTTGGCTATTGTGAATAATGCTGACATCAACATGGCAGTGCAGTATCTTTACAAGATGATGATTCCATTTCCTGTGGGTAAATACCCAGAAGAGGTATCGCTGGATCATACGGTAGTTCTGATTTTAATTTCTTTGGGACCCTCCATATTGTTTGCCTTAATGGCTCTCCCAGTCTACATTCCCACCAACCGTGTACTAGGGTTCCCCTGTCTCTACACCTTTACCAACATTTTTTACTTCTTGTGCTTTTGATAAGAGCCATCCTACTGGGCGATGTCTTACTCACAGTGGTTTTAATTTGCATTTCTCAGATGATCAGTGATGTTGAACAGTTTATCATATAGATATTAGCCCTTCCTATCCCTCTCTCTATGAAGATGTAGAGCTGTGCATTAATTGATTATTTGTTCCAAATATATATTATTTTGCTAGCTGTTTTATAAATTTTAGTGGTAGTCTCTGTGTAGATAGTTGTAACGTTTGTACCAAAGACTAGTCTATGCTATCAACAAGACCCAAACAGACAAGCAAGGGCAGGAGAAGAAAAAAGCCTCAAACAAAACATTTGTAAGACATATAACAAAGGGTTAGTAACAATAGAACATGAAGAATATCCATAAACAAAAAAGATACATTGAAAATGTTAGTCATAAGAGCATAATCTGTGCTAGTAAAAGTTGGAAACAACCTAAATATTTATCAATAGAAAATAGGTTTAATAAAACACAAAGTATGATATATTCACACTATATCAAGTAGAGACAACCATGAGCAGTTTGTGAGTTTCTATCACTATTTCAATATTTATGATTAAATAAATGAAACCCTAGAAATGGAAGTAGGAAATTATAGTTTTTTTTCCATACATCACAAGATATTAAGTAAATTATAGCTTTTAAACACAATTAGAGGATTTTTTATTATTCATATAGCAGTTCCTATAAGCCTTTATAATGACTATCATGAACCCAAGTTGGCTTTAAGTGCCAATTTGTCATAATAAGCAAACAAGGGACCTAGGAATATGGGCTTGACCACAAAGTAAGGTACATAGGATATAGGAGTTTTCTTTAAGTTTCAGTGAGAAACAAATTTCCTCAGGAAGACATTTGACAAATAATAATTAATCCTCAAGAGAAAATTTTAAAAAATAAAATAAATCTCAAAGGCCTCACTCCCTGTCATCTTAAGATGACAGCCTATAAAGCATTTCTGCTCTACCACTCCCAGTTATCAGATTACCAGCCTAGTTACCTCAAATTTCTACCCGTCTGCTCCACCTCCTTCTCTTCCTCACGTATCAAGAGGGTTGATCAATAATGTTGACTGAAGGCACAATAAATCCAGAACTCCTGAATAGATGAAATGCAAACTTGTAAGATAAAAATAAAATCTGATCTTTGTCCCAAAGAGTCTATAATCTGGGAAAGACCCCATAAACATATAGGGCAATGCTTCTCTACATTTACATCAGTTTAATAAGCAAAGAGTGGCTGTAATTCTGAAACCAGTAAAATGACCCATCCATGATCTGTAGGGGTCACTTTCCCCAGTGATGAAGAAGTAGTTGAGTCCTCAAACCCAAGAGCAGCTGCCCTCCTAGACTGCGTCCATTCATCCCTCAACATACGCAGACAGTCCCCAACTTATTATGGTTCCACTTAACATTTTTCAGCTTTATGATGGTGTGGACGCAGTACACATTCAGTAGGAATCATACTTCAAATACTGATACATTCTGCTTTTCATTTTCAGTACAGTATTTGATAGGTTACATGGGATACTCAACACTTTATTATATAATAAAGTAGGCTCTATGTTAGATGATTTGCCCAACTGTAGGCTAACGTAAGTGTTCTGAGCGTGTTTAAGGTAAACTAGGCTAAGCTTTTCTGTTGTTAGTTTAAGTGTATTGAATGCATTTTTGAATTCTGATATTTTCAACTTATGTTGGGTTTATTGGAACATGACCTCATTATAAGTCAAGGAGCACCTGTACATAAAGCTACTTACTCATTATTTTTTGGAAGGACGGGCATAAGCAGTAGCCTTGGATGCCTATTTTTTCTCAGGTTCCCCTTTTACTAACAGATTCAAAATTACGTAGAGTTCTTATCCTGTTGATTCTTCAATGCCCTGACTGCAAACAAAACACGCTCCTCATGTCAGTCTCATAGGCAACACAGCAACCGCCAACCTTATATCAATGACCCATTGAGACTCTGTTCTCTGGGAAATTGATTTTGACTCCACAAGTCAATCAGAGGAAACCTGCAAGTGGATCGTTCATTGCCTTTCTGTCAGAGCAGGTTCTACAGCCACACATACCCCCATCACCGCCACAATGTAGCCAGCTCACAGCACCGCATCTTCATTCAGGATGGAATAGTGACAGAATGCACAATGAAAACGTGACATGCTTAGTAGTGGTTAAAAGCAGGAAAAAAATAAATATATGGGTCCAATCCATAAAAGCCTCAGAAAGAGGTGTCATACTAAACTAGGTGGGGGATCCAGGCCAAATTCTTCTCTCACGTACACCATTACCAGTCCCTGTGCACATAAATAATCATATTGATTAGTAAGTATATCTCTGCCGCCACCACCCTTTGGGTACTTCCAAATGTGTCCCTCCCATTCTTTCTTAGATCTATTCTAATCAGCCCTTGGATTCCCCAAAGATTCTCCACCATGATCACTTTATCAAACATTTCCTTTCAAGATCACCAACCAACCCAATGTTGTGAAGTCTAGTGGTCAACTCTCAGTCTTCATGTAGCTCTATAGCAGCACTGTGACACAGTTGATCCCACCTATCTTTTCAATACACTTCCTTCTTTCCAATACACTTCCGGTGGCTTCCAGGCCACCAGAAAAATTTCTTTTCCCTCCTATTCCATGGGCTACTCTTTCTCATTCTCCTTTGCTGCCTCTTTCTCTTCTTCCCAATTTCTAAGAGCTGTGGCCCAAGGCTCTGTCTTTGGTTCTTTTCTCTTTTCTATGGACACTGACTGCTGGGATAATTTCTTACAGTCTTGTGTTTTTAAGAATATTGATGTGCCCAAGAGCCCTGGTGGTTTTAACCTTCATCCAAAATGTCTCTCCTGAACTTCAGGTTGTCTACTTGATATGTCTACTCGGATGTTTAATACACATCACAAACTTAACAAGTCCCAGACTGAATTTTTGTTCTTCCCCTTTAAATCTGCTTCCCCTACAGACTTTCCCATCTCAGTTGTGGGGATTTTATTCTTTTATTTACTCAGACCACAAACCTAGAGTCACTCTTAATTCTTTACTTTCTCTCTTTATCCAGATTTATTCTGTCAGGAATTCCTACTAGTTCAACCTTCAAAATTTATTCAGGATTGGACAATTCCTTACCATCTTCACTGTTTCCACCTTGTTCTAAAAACCATCATAAATCGTAATCTAGACTGTTGCTGTAGTCTTCTAATTGGCCTCACTGATGTTCTTCTTGCCCCCAAATTTCCCCGAGAGTAATCTTTTCTAACCTAAGTCAATCATCTTGAGGCAAATACTATAATCTCCCTGAACAGTATATCAATCATATGAAAAAAAAATGAATGTAATGATGCTTTTATTGGGTTTATCTAAGGGATCAATGAGATGATAGATAAAAACCACTATAACACTTAGCACATAGTATGAACTTAATTATAGTAGTATGTGCATGACAGTAATTTTTTTGTTATTTCTGACATCTGTTGTCTCTATGAATTATAAGCTACTAATTATTTCCCAAGTTTTGGAGGCTGCTATAGCCTGAAAGTTTGTCCCCGCCAAATTCGCATGTTGAAATCCTAACCCCACACCCAAGGTGATGGTTTTAGGAGATTAGACCTTGGGGAGGGTAAAGCCATCATGACTGGGATTAGTGTGCTTATAAAAGAGACCTCAGGCCGGGCGCTGTGGCTCACGCCTGTAATCCTAGCTCTTGGGAGGCCGAGGCGGGCGGATTGCTCAACGTCAGGAGTTCGAAACCAGCCTGAGCAAGAGTGAGACCCCGTCTCTACTATAAATAGAAAGAAATTAATTGGCCAACTGATATATATATAAAAAAAATTAGCCGGGCATGGTGGCGCATGCCTGTAGTCCCAGCTACCCGGGAGGCTGAGGCAGAAGGATCACCCGAGCCCAGGAGTTTGAGGTTGCTGTGAGCTAGGCTGACGCCACGGCACTCACTCTAGCCTGGGCAACAAAGCGAGACTCTGTCTCAAAAAAAAAAAAAAAAAAAAAAAAAAAAAGAGACCTCAGAGCGCTAGCTCTTCCCTTCTGTCATATGAGGACATGGGAAGAAGGTACGTGCTTTGAACCAGGAAGTGGGACTTCACCAGCTACCAAATCTGCCAGTGCCTTGATCTTGGACTTCTCAGCCTTCAAAACTGCCAGAAACAAATTTCTGTTGTTTATAAGCTATTCAATTTATGGTACTTTTTTATAATAGCTCAAACAAACTAAGACAAAGTATATGCTTCAAAGTTCTCTATATTTACAACCATGAAGTCACTGTTTGAGGGAACCCTAGACCCATGGACTAGCTTCTAAGCTGATTGGATAGGCTGTAGAATCGCCAAGGGGCCGCCTAGGGCCAGGCATGCCTCCTGCACTGGCTTCCTTTCCAGTCGCGGTGTAGTGTGAATGCAGGATCGTGGGCTGCCATGCACATTTGAAAATTTACTTGAAAAGTGATCCACGGGTTACACATCATACCTGCGTCTAACGCCTAAGGAATTACCCTTTGCCCCCCGCATTTGCTCCCACATAACATAGCTGGGCATTCGTACATTCATCTTCCGCATACACAAGACCACCACCCACTGCTTTACAGAACGGCGACGCGCGAGTGCGGCGGCCTCGCTAATCCAGCCATCCTGCAGGAGCGCCGCTCCCAGCGCACTGGCTGGCGGGTTTGAAGGCCGCTCCTGGCGCCGCACGCGGCTCCGCCCCGCCGCCGCCGCCAATCAACGCGCTCGCGCCGCGATTGTGCACCCGAGCCCGAGCCGCGCTGGGGCCGCGAGCGCACCGAGGACGGTTCTAGAACGTTTGCTGTGCTCGCCGTGGACGCCTGACTAGCAGAGGTGGCAACGGGGCGCTTTAGCTGACGTTCTTTCTCTACACATTTCACCTACTATTTGAGGGTTTGAACCTCGATTTCGTGAACCTAGAACCTACAGGCGAGGCCAAAACCACGAAACTCCTACCTGCCTGGGGGTCGAGGCAGCCGCTGGGGGCCTCGTCCTCTTGCGAGGACAGTGAAGCGCCCCCGCCTGCTCCTGCTTCTGAGGGTAGGCGGACAAGTCGCCAGGTACGGGGACAAGTCACCAGATTCGCGAACAAGTTACCAGGTACGCGGACAAGTCGCCAGGTTCCCGGACAAGTCGCCAGGTACGGGGACAAGTCGCCAGATTCGCGGACAAGTTGCCAGGTACGCGGACAAGTCGCCAGGTTCGCAGATAAGTCCCCAGGTACAGGGACAAGTCTCCAGGTACACGGACGAGTCGCCAGATTCGCGGACGAGTTGCCAGGTACGGGGGCAAGTCTCCAGGCACAAGAACAAGTCTCCAGGTACACGGGCAAGTCGCCAGGTACAAGTCCCCAGGTACTCGGACAAGGCTCCGGTGCGCCTCCGCGCGGCCTGTCCACACCAGCGTGGCTGTGAGCACTGTCCCGAGCTGCCAGGAGCGCCCCAGCGCCGGGGAATTCCCAGATCAGCCGCCCAGGAACTGCCAATGGACCGCTGCCCTCCCGGAGCCGGCACCAGCACGTCCCAGCAGACGGTGGCGGCTCACGCAGCTCCCGACTCCAGGTGTCCCATATGCTTGTTTAGATTTGATAACGTGTCTTACGTCAACAGCTGCTTACACAGGTACTGCTTTCGCTGCATCCGGGAGTGGTCCAAAATCACAGCGGAGTGTCCGCTGTGCAAGCAGCCCTTTGACTCTATCTTCCACTCCGTGAGGGCAGAGGACGACTTCAAGGAGTACGTCCTCAGGGCTTCGTGTGACGGTCCCGCTGTTCCAGGACGTCGCCCCCGTCCAGCTGTGACCAGGGAACTGAATGCTCCCGCACCCGGTGGTCCCGCGAACGGAACGACGACAGCTCCACCAGACACTGGGGTTCTGTTTGAAATGTCAGGCAGCGCAGCAGCAGGGGGACAAGTGGCGATTCCTGAGTTACTGAGTCAGTTTGCAGTCGCCAGGCCCACGACTGCCCAGGAAAGACCTTTGCCGACAGTTCAGGAACACGATATGATTAACTTTAGACGAGCTCTCTACCGGGCTGGTGCTCGAGTTAGAAGCGTTGGAGGTGGTGGCCGCTACAGGGACATTTCAGCTGGATTTTTCCGCAGAAATCCGGCTTCCCTGCGCAGATTAGTGCCCTGGCTAAGACGGGAGCTGAGAGTTCTTTTAGGAGCTCGTGAATCTTTAGTGGATATGGTCCAGCACGTCATCATGACTAACGTTACTTGCCACGATTTGGAGAGCCAGGCCTTCGTGTCTGATTTAAGACCATTTTTACTTAATCTCACTGAGCATTTTGTACATGAGTTTATCAGTTTTGCTCGATCTCCTTTTCGAATGGTAGCGTTTGACCAACACGCTAATTATGGTCACCCTGCGCCTTCCAATGCAGAACGCAGCCGGTCTGAGTCTTCGGTCATTACAATATCTTCAGATGAGTCTGAGACCCAAGAGCGAGATACTGACACAGCCAGGGTCAGTGAGGCACCATGGGGTGATGAAACACCGGGACCATCTTGCACAAGCTCAAAGCAAGTGCATATTTCTATGTCATCCCTTGTAAATGTTTCTGATAGTTCAGATGAAGAGCTGGTTACAGGGAGAGCCACGTCTCAGATGCAAGGAGTACAAACCGCTGAGGACTTAAACAATGGCAGTGATTCTTCTTCAGATGACTGTGTCATTGTTGGGTTTGCTAAACCACTAGCTGAGAGAATCCCAGAAATTATTGAACTGTCTTCCGATTCTGAGGAGGTAAGTACTCAGGAGGAAATGGAGACAGCAGGGACACAGGAACAAGACCAGCCTTCTGGTTCTGGTGATAGTGATCTTCGTAGACGTTCATCTCAGCTCTCTCTCCTTGCAACTGATGAGCCAGTAAATGAAGGTCATCCTGATTCATCAAAGGAGGAAGAGGAACCATCTACATCCTCATCCACTAGAGTCTTGAGCTCATCTTTGAGAGGAGACAGAGTATGTTCTCCAAACAGCCATAGATATGAGAAAAGGGCAAGATCAAGAAGTTCAGGTTCAAGTTCCCAGAATGGAAATGAGTATGATAACAATCCTAGAGAGCATCCTGGGAAGAAAAGAATGAAAAGCAAAAGATCAGGAAGTAGGGAAAGTAGCCCTAGAGGGAGAAGAGACAAAAAGAGATCAAGAACTAGAGAGAGCACTTGGTCTAGCAGCCAAACTCTATCTCTGGGTAGTGAAAGCACAGGCAGATGGCAATCTTATAGTAGTCATCAGGGTAAAGGAAGGTCACGGAGCGGAAGTGGAGATTGTTATCATTTAGGAAATGATTATGGAAGCAGATACACGTGGGACAGGGATGACTGCGAATCATCTTACAGGAGAAGGGCTCTGTCTAGACCTCATTCTTCCAGCCACTCTTCAATTCCAGAATCTGGAATTCAGTCTTTTCCTGAAAGAAAAATTTCCAGGGAGAAAACTAATCCCAGCCAAAGACAATATTACTATGATGAAAGGCACAGATCAGGGAGCCTGTCTAGTAACAGGTCAATGACCTCATCTACAAGGCCCTGGCAGGTGAGCAATGAAACACCTGGAGGGAAACGAAAGTACAAAGCACGGCATTTGGAAGGTACTGACGAAGTGGCTCCCGCATCTCATGAATATTCTTCTGCTGTAAAGAACAGTCGTTACCAAAAATCTCACTCAGAATTGGATGACAACTACAAACACGATAGTGACAGCTTTTCGGACAACCTATCATCGGACGCAGAGACAGAACGCAAGGGGAGAAAAAGGGCCCGGAGCCCCAGTGTAGAGATCGTTTATGAAGGGAAAGCTACTGATACAACCATACATCACAAAAAGAGAAAGAAGAAACACCATGGAGACAGTACTTCGCAGTCCCCTGTTGTCATTATCATCGACAGTGATAGTGACGAGGTTTCTGAAGTAAAAGAAGATGCAGGATATCACAATAATGGGCCTCAAGACCCTCTAGGACATGAGTTCTAGGCTCCTTCCTTGGAACCATTGGAAACTGAAGATGCAGTTACAAGAGAAGGTGAATTTGGTGTCCTGGACAAAGAGTGTGATATTCCTGCACTTACTAACATCTTTGAATAATGCCAGCAAAACTGTACCTAATAGTCCACCCCCAGCACCTTCAGTGCAACTGACTCTTGATGTAAGAAAGACAGCACACGTGCCTCTGATTTGGAGAGCAGCCCGGTAACGTTGCATCTATCTGAACTCACTCATCAAGGCAACTGCCATCTCCACGGACATCGTCAATGTCAGTGTCTCTTAGCAGAGACCAATATGTCTTAAAACTGCCAAAGCAACTCATTGAGAATTCTGGCGGTATAAAAAGGAAAAAAGGAACAATGTCATCTACTACAGTCTATTTAAAGATGACTTTTGATGAAAACTCTTTTCCCGCTTAGAATATTTTAAGTGATTTTTTTGTGTGTGTTAATTTGTTAAATTCATTATTTGTTCAAAAAGTATTTATGTCCCACCCTCAGAGATACGCACTTTTAAATGAAGAAAATAATATTGCTAGCAGTTTGTTTAAAACTTAGCATCCTTTTTAAATAAAAATAAATAAATGTTAGAAGTTATTTCATATTGAATTTTGTTCTTTGAGAGTTGTTATGGAAATGTATTATAAGCTAGGAGAATCCCTTTGGACAGTCTTTATTTTATTTTTTACTTGAAAATGTGTATGATTCAACACCATTTCTTCAGGTTAAACAGAGGCATTTTAGTCTGCACAGTTTGTCTTGACTTCTGTCAAAGGATAATTTACTATTTCCTTTATATACTTGTTAATCCGGACTGCTGTTAAAACAAACGTGTATTCAACAAAAGAAAAACTAAAACAGCAACACTTTAAAACAAGAATCAGAAAAAAATATACAAAAAAGAATTGTCAAGGGAAACTATTTTCTATCTCAGGAATACATTAGAACATGCTAAGGCTTTCCACCAGGAAAATTAAGAGAAAGGTCAAACCGAACTTAACGGGGAAAAGAATTATGGGATCATCGTGGCTGCTCTGCCCTGCTGCTTTCAGTGTAGTCAGCCTGCTCGTGGAACACTGACAGTTCCCCTAGGACTAGCTCCTACAGTCAGCCACCACCCTCTGTCCTAAAATGCATGACTCTTTTTCTTCACCTCCATCTCCTTCTCCACACCATGCCCCTCACTTACTTTTGTGACTTGTGTAATTCCTCTTCTCCAACACTTCTAATGATTTTCAGTATGTCATGTTGCCTTGTATTCCGCAAACTCACAGCTCTGGGTATAAGAAAGTTCTTCCTACCCTTAGCTCTGCCAGATGCCAGTCTAAACCCGGTCCTACTTGCCATCAGAAGTCCCCTCTGAGTTCCTAGAACTGAATGCCAGCAAGACAGTGATGACAATTTGAGTAGTGCTCTTCCCCAGAACACAGTACCATCTTATTTTATATGCATAACAATAATAATAACAGCAGCTGATACTTCTTTAGCACTTACTATGTTTCAGGAACTGCTTTTAGTGTTTTACATATATAAATTCATTTAATGCCTATAAGCACTATATGAGGATGGAAAATTGAGGTCCAGAGGGGTTTAGTAACTCACCTAAGGTCACGTACATAGTAAGTGATGGTTCTGGAATCAGCACCTGGACAGTCTGATCCAGCATTTGCGCTCTTAACCACTGTGCTTTGCCATACACAGCCTCATAGAAACAAGGGAGGTGTATAGGGAAATACACCACTTCATCACGAAAGTCTTTGGTCTTACATACCAGGAAGCATGGATAATAGGACTCAATTAATTCAGGATTGAAACTGACTAGAATTGGTGCGTAAAACGGAACAATCACACTTCACAGTTGGGAAACTGAAAAACAGAATCCAGACGTTTACGAAGCTGATGAATAATCATAACACCAACATCAGTAACACTTAGGCAATTTAAGACAAATTCGAATGGCAGGAAAGTTCTTCGTTGTGGTGCACAGGGGCATGCAGTAGCATGTGGTTCCAAGCATGACAGACGTCTGTGGGTGTAACTGTTCAATCATTCGAACCAAACTGAGACAAAGACAATGAGTAAATCCAAATTTTACAGAGAGGTGTTGGCACCAGCCGTCATGGAGTTCAAAAGCAACGCATCAATGGGCCTCACTGTTTCCCTAGATCGTGTGCCTGTGCTGGTGTCTAGTGTTTGCTGGGCAGCAAATTCTGGCTCAGTGGTTCTTGAAGATTCTCATCAATCAAAAATATTATAAAAACCCAGGTAATACTACAGAAGAAAAAAGACCAGCCCTAGGTAAAGCAATACTCTGCAAGTGGGATTATATTACAAACTATTAATACTATAAATTGAACCATCACCATACCAGTGCTTTACTTCAATGTAGTTCATCCCACAAGAAACATACAAGGGAGATTTGCTCATCCCTGTTACATGTGAGGAAATGCAGGCTCCTAAGGGACTAACTCAGCCAAGACTTCACTGCTAGTAGTATTAAAGTTGGAGTCAAATCCGGTTTTTTAGTACCCTAAAGCTTACACTCTTAACCACAAAGCAATTGAGAAATAAATAACATTTGATATCAAGTATAGCTCTTTTGCCTTAAATGCATAGAATGCTGAAGGAAGGAGGTCTAGAATTTCTCTTTGAAAACATCCATACCATTGTCTACATCCACCACCACCTGGCAGTAATTGAGGACAACATCTAAAAGTAATTGTCTCTTTCTCTCCACTGCATTCCCTTTACTCTCCCGTCTATAACATAAACCAGGTAG
Organism: Microcebus murinus; assembly: GCF_040939455.1. Classification (NCBI taxonomy): domain Eukaryota; kingdom Metazoa; phylum Chordata; class Mammalia; order Primates; family Cheirogaleidae; genus Microcebus; species Microcebus murinus. The sequence continues at coordinate 11,353,405 of NC_134126.1, forward strand.
AATAGACAGAGCCTAAGAGGGATTTGTAAAATTAAAATACTTACTGAAATGTCATTGACTTAAGCTACTGTGTTCTGCTTTTATGACAATCCAGGCTAAGACAAATGCAGACTCTATGTTCTTTCATGCCATTAACATGTTTCCTAATAGGCTAGAGAAGAGGCATATTGATGGGTTTAGCTTTTAGGGGGCAAAAAGGGGAGTCTTTGACCTTTAGGCAGTCTGTGACTTTACATTGCCTCCCACCCAAGTGCACCCCGAATAACACTTTCCCAGGCTAGGTACCGTGAGAAGAAACTAAACTTTGACAGGTGACATTTAGAAGTGTCCTGAAAGCTATGTAGAGAGAAAATGGCTTCTCAGACGTCTCCTGTGTCACTGTGGTCTGTATGTCACCCTGAGAAGACGTTTGAGAGCCCAAGGCCGTGACAAGCTTATTGTGTAGCTTGGAACAATGCCGAGATTGTGTGGCTATCACCCCCTTAAGATTCATGTCGCAGGCAGGATGTAAATATGTCCCAAGCAGGCTTTGACAGCTGTTTCTGGGCTTTCTAAATCAGAGATAGAAACAGATCTGATCTGCAAAGCCTCCTTTTCGTGCTACGTTTCCAAGTGAGTGGGTTGCCTTTCATCTTACACAGCCAACCCCAGCAAGTGACGCAGCCTCGTACCGCCCACAGGCCTGCCCAGCCCGCCTTGCTAGCCGCTGCCATCTTCCCGTAACCATTTTCCAAGATACTGAGAATCAAGTCCACATCCTGAAGACCTGCTGGGTCCTGGGGTGCTTAGCAGAATCACTAACGAAGGACAAGTATCAGTTACAGATTAACAGAAGAAGGAACTCAGGCTCCTTGAAATTAAACCACACTGTTTTAACAAATTCAAAAAATATCCCAGTTATTGTATAGGCCATCCATTTTATTCAACAGATATTTTCTGGGGTGGGTTCTCCATGAGCTGGGCCCAATAGTGGATGCCTGGGGGTGCCATGTCAAGCAATCACAGTCCTATTCCTTCGAGAGCTTGCAGTGAGGGTAACAATCTTACATAGACACAACCTCAATGGAGTGTTATGAAAGATAAGCAAAGACTACTACAGCCAGCCAAGAAATAGCAAGTGAGGCACATGTATAAAAATATTCTCTTATTCCCTTCTGTAGTGGCTAAAACAGATGAGATATATAAACACCGAATGGGTTTATCCAAAGCAAGAGCCAGTGAGTCTTCCCGTTTCTTCCCATACCCACCTGATCTATAACACACGAGTCCATCTCCCAGACAACAGGTTGTACCAAGGATGGACACCTGATAGACAATTTTGTGACCTATATTAGGCTAGAAAAAAGAATCGTGTATTAGAAGGCCTGTAACACCCCCTGCCAAAATATATGAACCAATACTATTCTCTCTCCCTCTTAGGAAATTTAACTGAGAAACAGGAAGAATTTGTCAGTTGGTATTGGGGGGCAGGAATAGATCGCACCGCCAGGAGTGTGGCCATGAGCCGATAATAGTGAGTACATGACAGAGTCTCACATGGTTTTTCTAAAATCCCAAAGGTGTTCTCGAATCCAGGGTCTCACCCGGAGCTTGCGTTTCGGTGACGCCTGGCTGCACGTCCTCTCCTGTCTGTGGGTCCTCGTGAAGTCCTGGCCCCTTACCGACACTCTCCACGGCTCTCCTGACCTGGGCTAGCCTCAGTTTGTTCTGTTCCTTATAGCAAAGGGGCTCAACACAGGGGCCTGAGTGAAACAAACATGTTCAAATGTCAAATTTAGTCAGATTTTCTTTTTTTTCTTTTGATTTTTTTTTTTTTTTTTGAGACAAAGTCTTACTTTGTTGCCCAGGGTAGAGTGAGTGCCATGGCGTCAGCCTCGCTCACAGCAACCTCAAACTCCTGGGCTTAAGTGATCCTCCTGCCTCAGCCTCCTGAGTAGCTGGGACTACAGGCATGCGCCACCATGCCCGGCTAATTTTTTCTATATATATTAGTTGGCCAATTAATTTCTTTTTATTTATAGTAGAGACGAGGTCTCGCTCTTGCTCTGGCTTGTCGCGCCCGCCTCGCCAGCAAGGAAGACGCGGCAACCGGAGTTCTTCTGACCGTGCTTTAATGGGGTTCCCTTTAGACTTACATGATGCGGAAGACCCAGCCCGGCAGCGCGCAGGCCGCTATATACCTCAGAAGCACAACCCCTAAGCTGCGATAGGCCGCTCAACTGTCGAGCCACCAAAGCATTAGCCCATATCAGGACCCTTTGTTTGCATTCTCGCGCCACAGGGCAACCGACAATTGTGCGTGCGCTGAACTTGTTAGCTGCTCTAGGCAAAGCCGGAAACAGGCGCCAACTTGTAATGGCGTTGACACCGCGCCCCACACTGGCTGGTTTTGAACTCCTGACCTTGAGCAATCTGCCCGCCTCGGCCTCCCAGAGTGCTAGGATTACAGGCGTGAGCCACCGCGCCCGGCCAGATTTTCTTTTTCTTTTTTTTTTTTTTTTTTTTTTGAGACAGAGTCTCGCTTTGTTGCCCAGGCTAGAGTGAGTGCCGTGGCATCAGCCTAGCTCACAGCAACCTCAAACTCCTGGGCTTGAGCGATCCTTCTGCCTCAGCCTCCCGAGTAGCTGGGACTACAGGCATGCGCCACCATGCCCGGCTAATTTTATATATATATATATCAGTTGGCCAATTAATTTCTTTCTATTTATAGTAGAGACGGGGTCTCGCTCTTGCTCAGGCTGGTTTTGAACTCCTGACCTTGAGCAATCCGCCCGCCTCGGCCTCCCAAGAGCTAGGATTACAGGCGTGAGCCACAGCGCCCGGCCCAGATTTTCTTTTTAATGTATTAATTTTTGTGTGAAACCACACAAATACAAACAAAAAAGTCAGTAATCTCCAAATGAAATTTTCCCCAATTCCACCGGGCTTCTTTCAAGAAGCCAATAGAGAATGATCTCTACACCTTTCTTTAAACTTAAAAAAATTATACATATTAAATACATAATTATATCCTCATACGTGAGGTCTTATTTTGGTTTGTGGACATTAAATTTATAATAAATTTATTCTAAGCTCTTTCTGATACTATTTACGGATGGTTTAATGCTGTTAGAGCAAAAAAAAAAAAGCTAGAATCTATTTCCAATTTTGTCACCGTTTTTCCATAAGATTGTATAGAAATCAACTCAGCTCTCCCTGAATTAGAGCTCCCACCTCTTCATTAAAGACAAAAGGCAATAATGTATCCTTGTGCTTGGTGCTGTCCTAAGTAAATTTTTAAAATTCCATGCTTTTCCTATAGATGCCCACACAGCAAAAAATAAAATAAAATAAAATAAAATAAAATAAAATAACCTAGGAGTGATAACAATGTGCTCAGAGGAACATGGTTAGAAAATAACCCCTGCAGCCCCACCCCACCCTCACACACCTGACACAATGAGACAGAGACAAATACACACCCAAGATGAGGGCCAACATACCATATTATAAATTACCAGGAGGAGAAATCTTTCCTGGTCCTAGCTATGGTTCTACATGCGATTTGAGCAAATTGCTTAACATCTTGGCTCTTAGATTAGTCATATATAAAATTCAATCCAATAATTTTTGGCAACTACATGTCACTCTGTGTTAGGCATTAGGTATTGAGGAAAAAAAGGATTGGGACAGAATTTCTGCCCTTCAAATAGCTTGCAATCCCAATAACAACAGGATATTGCTGTGAACAATAAAGTATAACAAACTATATCTGGTGTGCTTTCACAGCAAAAGGAAAACTGTTATGCAGCTCCAAAGAAAGAGAACGTGGTCTGCCTGAGGGCCTTGGAGTAGGGGAAGGCTTAGCAGGGGCAGTTTCTGTTCAGCACAGACGTGAGTTTGCAGGTCGCTTAATAGAGTAAGAGAGTTAGGCTGGGGAACCCGTGAGAACCCTTCCTCCTCTGACTGCCTTTGAGCTTATGAGACAAAAACCTGGGACATAGGCTATGCTTCCTCCTTCCCACATGCACAAAATCAGGATACAGTGGCGTAGCTAGCACCTGAGATTGGGAATAATATCTAATGAGCAGGACAATTCTGCTTGTGTTTTCTCTGTGGTGTATCCATTTCTTCTTCACATGCTCCTGTCCCCTCATCTATAAACCATAGTGCATGTCCACCTGAGACAAGAGGTAAGATGAGCTTCTCTTAGGTTTCATGCCCCTTCCACTGCATTTTATACTGTTGGAGACTAATGAAGAAGAGATACTACAGAGACAGTGTTCTGTTATTAAGGACACAGATGCTAGAGTTAGGCTTGAATGTTGGCTTCATTATTTACTGCCTACATGCCTTTGAACAAGTTATCTGATGTCTCTGAGTGTCAGTGGTTTCTGTTTTTCTTTAACATGAAATTGAGATAAAATTTAAAATACAGTGCTGTTAGAGAATTAAACTAAACAATTTATGTAAGCCCTTAACTTCTGGAACACAAAGCAGATCATTCATCATTGATATGAAAAATAGATACCAGACTAAGGTTAAAACTTGTTAGTTTTCTATAAATACAGAATGGCTATTAGTTAGAATATAATCAAACTATTAGTGAAGACTGTAATCATGAATTGCCCCATGTAGGCATAGCATCAGAATCATGATTTAGCAGAAATATAAAGTGGAGCAAAAGTGCAGACATCATAAGCTGTCATAAATATTTTACATATCTTCTGTCCTTACTTTCTTTTGAATTACTAAATATGAAACGCTGTCATACATGTTGACATGTTGGTACTAATCAAAGTACCACAAGCTGCTATAACAAACAAATCCTCAAATCTCAGTGGCTTCTCATAATCAAAGCTTATCTCTAGCTTATGAACATGCAAATGTCCACGTTTCTGGTTATGAAGTAGCCAACCATCCTGGTTTGCCCAGGATAGAGAGGGATCCTAGGTTATGAGATTTTCAGTATTAAGACTTGAAAAGTTCTGGGCAAACCAGGTCCACTTGGTCATTTCACTGGTCAAGCAGACTGTTCTTGAAGAGAGGCCTGGACTTCATCCATCTTGTGACATCAACATTTTTACCACTTGACTTCCAAAGTTGGGCTATATCTATTCCCATCCAACCAGAAATAGAAAAGAACACAGAAGATATCATGGGAGGTTTCCTGGCCAAGTCTGGAAGTGGTATACCTCACTTGTTCCCTCATTCCATTGGCTAGACTCAGTCATCTGGCAACACTTACCTACAAGGGTGACTAGGAAATGCAATCTATCTGTTTTTTAAGAAAGATCTTATTTAATGATCAGCTAGTGATATATGGCACATCAACATACATAGCAATATGTATCAAAAACTTTCCCCCCAATTTTTTTTTTCCTGATCATTCCTTTGAATAATTGCTTGCATGTTCTCAAGAATTCTCTTTATAACCATTTAACAGCTTCTTTTTCTGTGTATTTCACTGAATATGTCCCAACAGAAACCATTATTTTTTAAATCAGAGAGTACTCAGTCTTTCTCAGGTAGAGGTAGAGTGTGGTAGTTGTCTCCCAGCACATGGCAGGGGAGAAGTTAGTCTTGGATGTGCTTTTTATTGTGGAGGTATATCTTCATTCTTTCACATGCATGGTTTCGATTGTGATTATCTTTCAAGTTATTTTTTTTTTCAGCAATTTCTGTAAAATCACAGATAAGCCAAAAATTCTGCTACTTCTGAAGATAAGCTCCATCATGGAACCGATGCAGCATAGACAGCTCAAAACATCAGCAAAGTGTTTGGAAAGAACATGGCTAATGAATGCACAGTATGCTGATGGTTTGAGAAGTTCCGTTCCGGTGATTTTGATCTTTAAAATGAGCCACATGGGTGACCTGAGACCACAGTGGATAATGATGAGCTGAAAGCTGTAGCGGAAGTGAATCTATCTCAACCTACATTATTCCCACAATATTGGACCATTTGCAAAACAAAAAAAAAAAAACGGCAAAGAAGCAGGATAGATGGGTTCTGCATGAATTAAATGACTGTCAGAAAAGAAATGGTCTTAAAGCTTGCCTTCTTTGGCGTCATGACATAAAGTTGAATCATTTACCAAAGTAGGATACCCATCTGCATCCAGCCCATAGGTGGTGGGTAAAGAGCAGGGAGGGTCACGTGGGGAGATTTTCATCAGCCAAACCTGAAAGTGGTACATTTCACTTACACCTACATTCCACAGGCTGGAATTCAGTTATATGATATGATGGTTAATTTCCTGTGTTAACTTGACTGGGCTACAGGGTGCCCAGATATCTGGTCAAACATTATTCTGGGTAATTCTATGAAGATGTTTTTGGATGAGAGTAACATTTAAATGTGTTGAATAAGTAAAGCAGATCACCCTCCATGTGTGTGGATCTCATTCAATCAGTTGAAGGTCTGAATAGAATAAAAGCCTGACCCTCCCCAGTTAGGAGAGAGTTCTCCTGCCTGATGGCCTTTGAATTGAAATATTGGCTCTTTCTGTCTGATGGTCTTTGAACTGGGACATTGGCTCTTCCTTGTTCTACAGCCACTTGATGGCCTTTGGACTCAAACTGGTGTATGGGCTCTGTAGATTTTGAACTTGCCAGTTTCCATAATTGTGTAAGCCAATTCCTTATAATAAATGTCTTTCTATATAATCTCCTATTGCTCTGTTTCTCTGGAGACCCCTGACTCACACACATGGCTATATGCAATGGTAACAGTGGCTGGGGAAACAGTCTTTGAGTCTAGGAAGAAGAGAAATGAGTTTAGAGAATAGTTAGCCAATCTCTCTTACACTTATGGACGCTGGACTCCAGGAATCAGGCTTTCAACCTTAATAAAGATCCTAGTGCACAAATATGGCACTGGAGCAGTGAAGTCATTTGCCTTTGGGAGACCGTGCTTTCATGGACAATTATTTCCCAGCAGTGATGCATGTAGACTGATAACCAGAAGGATTCCCTTAATGCTCTGGATGTGATATGAAAGACTTTTCAAGATCTTTGCAAAGGTAACATCCATAATGACTCAGTTTAACTTTTCTTGTGCTCGGAGGGAAGGAAGAGGATTAAATCCAATTTAGAGGACATTTTAGCTACTGCTTCATAGCAAACAGCCACGAAGTGCCAGTGGCGTGTCACAACCAGCTCTCCTCTATTCCATGCTGGCAGTTGGCCCGAGGGCTGTCTGATCCAGGTGGGCTTGGCTCTGTGCTACAGGCTGGATGCAGGTCTGCCCCGGGTGTCTCTCATCCTTCTTGGACCAGCAGCCTGTTCTTCTCATGGGATAAAGCAGGAGTAGGTAAGATAGGGAAGGCTCCAGGGAAATTTAGTGGGTGGTGATGCCATTTCCATAAATAGGGAGAAAAGGGGCTGGATCTGGGAGCGGTTGGAAACAGAGATGACGAGCTTAATTTTGAACCTGTTGGAGGTTTGGGACATCCCAGTGGAGACATGCCATGTAGTGAAAAGAGAGGACACTGTTCTTGCACGTGTCGAACCCACAGTCTGTGCTTAGCACATTTCAATTCTAGTTGCCCTCTCCCGTATGCGCCTCACACCAAAAAGTACAGACCATGACCACAGGATCAGGTATTAGGTACCAGAAATTTTCCATGTGGATATAATTGGAATTTCTTTATAAAAACATGGAAAAAAGCATATATCTCAAGCCTACAATATCTTTATGAGACTAGATTAAGATGATGTTTGATTCTTGATCAAATCCCTATGTGACAGTTCTAGGTGAACTGAGATCACAAAACTTGAAACAAGTAGGTTTAAGATGGAAAGAGTAAGTATTCTTTCCCCAGAGGATGGTTAAGTTATAGACCTAAAGCTGTGGGATAAAATGCAGGATGCCTGGTTAAATGAATTACAAATAATAAACAAATAAGTTGTTAGTATGTCACAAACATTGCATGGTACATACTTAAAGCAAATAATTCTTTGTTGTTTATATGAAATTAAAATTTAACTAGGTGCTCTGTATTTATATTTGCTAAATTTGACAAACCCATTATAGACATCATTACCCTAAAAAGAATGTTAAACTGAAAATATAAAATATAGTGGCTGCATTCATTTCCTATTGGTGCTATAATAAATTACCACAAACTTAGAGGCTGAAAACAACACAAATTTATTATCTTACAGCTCTGGAGTGAAGGAATCCAAAGTGGGTTTCACTGGGCTAACATCAAAGTGTCGCCAGGCCTGCGTACCTTCTGAAGGCGCTAGGACAGGATCCATTCCCTTGTCTTTTTCAGCTTCCAGAAGTCTCTGCCTTCCTTGACTCACAGCCCCTTTGTCTGTCTTCAGAACTGTCAGCATTTCATCTTCCAATCTCTGTCTCTGACCCTTCTCCCTCCCTCATAAGGACACGTTGATTATGATGGAACCACCTGGATGATCCAGGATAACACCCCATCCCAAGATCCTTAATGTCACCACATCTGCAAAGTCCCTTTGGCTGTATCAGGGCACATCTTCACAGGCTCCAGGGACTGGGGCCTGAGCATCTTTGCAGGGCCGTTGTTCTGTCCCCACAGCAGGTTTCCAAAAACATTAGACTCATGGACATCAAATCTACAAGGGACTAACACGTGCTATTCTGTGTGATGTCACCTTCAGTTTCCTGAGTTGTTTTTTTTTTTGATCAGTTTTGTGTGCCAGCCTGAAGACAAGGTTCTGTAAAGTGGCTGGCCTACTAGCACTGCTGTGACATACTTCAAATCCTGCAGGGCTGGGTGTGAGGAAAGCCAACTCTACCAGGGTACAAGGTTGTCTGGAGTTATAACTGGGCAACAAAGGGCAAGGGGTTGATGGAGAGCGAGTTATTTTAAATATGTGGAGCTCCCGCTGTGATGGTGCTGAAGCTACGGGTGTTGGGAGGTAGAGAGATGTGTCCAGAAGGAACTTTGAAGAATAATTCTCCCTCTCTCTCTCTCTCTCTTTTACTTAACCTTTTCTTTAAAGAAGAAGCATCAAGGAAGAATGTGTGCAAATTAATTAAAAGGCAGAGTCAGAATGATGCCAAAGCAACTGATGAATTTGGTCATTTCAAACAACTGAAAAATTTCTCCAGTTGACTGAAAACACACTAAACTTACAGTGTCAGAGAGAAAAAGAAAAAATTTGCTTTACTTGCTTTTACTTTTTAATTGATTATGAGCATTCTATCATAAAAGTCCTATTCAATATCTATTATGTCCTAGGTATTGTGCCAGATAATTTTACCTATGTTATTTTCTTTACTCCCCCTAACGATCCTTCAAGGTAGGTAATATTCCCCATTTTACACCAGCGGAAACTGAGGAACAAAGAGATTAGCTTGCCTGTCCAAGATGCAACAGTTTAACGTTTACAGTTAGAATGTAGATGCTGCTTTTCTTAACCCCAAGACACTTTCATCTCTGTGTCATGTTTCTAGGATGTGGTCACACCTTGTTTGAAAAGCTGTAATGGGACATACATACATAATGAGTGCGATGCGCACCAACTGGGGGATGGACACGCTTGGAGCTCTGACTCAAGGGGGAGAAGGGGCGAGGGCAATATACGTAACCTTAACATTTGTACCCCCACAATATGCTGGAAAAAAATTAAAAATCAAAAAACATATAAACAGCAGACTGCAAAACAAACAAACAAAAACAAAACAAAAGCTATAAAATGGAATGCTGAAATACCAATTGGGAAAGTTGTAATTATTCTTTGTTCCTCTGTCAGGGAGAGTCCTGGTGGTCGTGTATAAATTTGCTTCAGCTGCATGGAAATGGCCAGGTAGCAATTACCTAAGGGGATAAGTGTGCCCTCTTGAGAGGAGGACAGCCACCTTGTTGTCCAATCCCTTCTCCCCCATACAGCTTAATAATTGTTTAACAAGAGGACTACACCGAGGTAAGACATTCTCAACGCTGAGGCATATTTTGGCTTTCTCGGGAGACATGAATTTCTGGCCCTCCTTAATGTTACTCTTTTGTTCTTTGTACAGTGAAGCTCCAAGGGAGTTTTCTATTTTTTCCACCAGAATTTTACTGTCTTGAGGCGTCCAGGGATTGGAAACCCAGGACACTGGTGAGCCAGCGAGAGGCGTCGGCCCATGGTCAGACCCAGCCCAATGACATAAGCTGAGACAATCTCACTCTGCCAGATTTGGTTTCTTTGCCACGCTCTGCTGCAAATATGTTTTTCTGAACACACCCAAATCCCAAAGATTTTCATCTTTTCTGGGCTCCCAACATCCGCTTTGTCAAATAACAAGCTATTACACAACAAACCCGGTCTAGATTTCCAGCAGAACTCCTGTTGAGAACGACATTCGTTCCTCCTTATAGCAGGATAGCGAGAGGCGATGAGTTTTAGAGCTGTCCTTGATTATCTTATTGGGCAAAGACTTTTGAAATCATTTGTTTCTGTTGAGTAATCCAGAGAAAGGGAAACAGGTACAATGTTCTTCTACTTTGGCAATGCAAACAAGGATCCTTTGGCAGCAAATGACTTAGCACAAATACATGGAGTGTTTTGAAAGCAAATTCAGTGATTTTGTTCTCATTGATGACTTCGAGTATTCTTTGGTGAGTAGCTGCCTGGTGTGATGGCAGGGTGGGACTGCATCTGTTGACATGGAAAGAAGCACAATGTGGGCAAGTCAGTTGAGTCCCAGTTCTACCACCTTCTAGCAGGGTCACCGGGATGAATGATCTAAGTGCTCAGATTCTTAACTTTCTCAATGGTGGAATAGCTTAGGCTTAATCATACTTCTTTCAGGATGCAACTATGAGGATTAAACATAATAATGTATTTAAAGTGCCTTGGTTCACAAAAAGAGCTCAGTAAGTGGGAGCTACTATTATTTTTCCTCCTTAGCACTTTGAACGTCATTGGCCTTCAGAGAATTTTTGAGGGAAGGACGGAGAAAAGCAAGGAAAGTTGTCTAAAGTCACGAAAGCTTCTTTCTCTTCTTTGAATGGCCGTTTCTCCTTCCCAAGCAATCACGGAACTCTTCACTTGTTCCTCTTCGTACATGCTGATCCTGGTTGCCATTGCTATCCACCAAATTTTTACCTCTCGGTTATAACCAACAAACATTCACTGAACGTATTCCATGTACCCGTCACTCAGCCAGCTATGGCAGAGAATATAAAAATAAATCAGACATAGATCCTCCCTCCAAATCACTTATTGCTTACTGTTCGATAAAGGATATAAGGCAAAAAAACAGCAATACAAGGGAGGAAAAAAAAACTCATGTAATAAAAGAGTCCACTACAGTGCACTGAGAGAAAGACAGGGAAGGACTTCAGATGGGCAATAGCATTTATGCTTATCCCCAGTGAGATCTGGACCTGCAGGAAGGAAGCCTAAGGATACTCGGGAAAGGAAACAGCATGCAGAAGTGGATGTTGGATGCAAAGGGCGATAAAAATAATCATAATTACTATTAATTGAGCACTTATTTTGTGTCAGATGCTATTCTAAGTACTTTATATAAGATGTTTCATTTGATTATCAAAACAAACTGTGGAGATATATTATTATTGGCTCAAAATACCTTTATTTCAGTCTTGAGTAAAATTTATATGGGCCCAGTGGGTATGAGCACTGGCATTGGGAGCCTTAGGAGGCTTAGAACATTTGAGCTATTGACATGGTGTTTTGAGAATTTAGGATACTAACTACCCTTAAATTCATTTTAAAATAATAAATATAAAAAAGACAACTGAGAATATTCATCGGTCAGGTAGCTTGAAGATTTTAAATGTATAAACCCAGGACCTGAAGGGATGAAGACCGTCTTATACTTGTTCCATATCTTCTCATTGTGAAATTGGGTTGTTTATTTTATAAGAAGCCCCTTGTGGGAATCATCTACTGTAACTACAATAATCCTTAACTTTCAGTATATGATACTTGTTTTAATTAAGAAATTATATTCATTGATTGGTGGAGAAGATGATTGATCTCATAGTTAACTTAAGCCGTGTAAAAGACTGTTCTATTGTCTTGAGGGCAGGAAAAATACCTGTTTCCTTCCTGTAAATTTATGCAAGTAAAAACTGAATGGTGATTCTGTTAGAATTATCTTGAACAGACAATGTAGGGTCTTGCTGTTTCACTGGCATGTGATTTTGGTATCACATCACCCCCATCTGCAGGTCAAGGAAGCTGAGATTTAACGAGGTTCAATGTGGAAGCCACAAGAACATGCCTTGCAGGACTCCCACCGACTCCAGCTTTGCTCTCGAACCTCCTTTGCATCTGCTTGTGGCAAAGCTATGCTTCTCATTGCTGCTTCCAGCCCAGGACTGAACACTGAAGGTGTGCGAAGGCAGGCCCATTCCTGGGAGGCACTGGGCTCCTCTGACAGCCGACTTTGGCTTGAGGAGGGCTGGTGGCCTTGCTGAACCTTCCTTACCTTGCCCATCACTTCCTTCTTTCACTCTACCCAGTCACTCGGGGTCTGACTTAGAGTGTAGTCTAGTAGCTCCTCCAGCTTTCCCCAGCATACACCCATTCTCTCTCACAGATGTTGACCCTTACATAATCCTTCCTCATTTACTCCTGTTTTGGCACCTGCCAGAAGCCAAGAAGGAGGACCTAGACAAACACATTCAGTGACTTGCCCAAGGTCACGCAGCTATAAAGTGGCAAAGCTAGGGCTGATCCCAGGGTTTGCACCAAACGGTGGGGTGAGGAGTGGGAGACAAGGTTGGAACACTGGTTACTCAGAACAAAAATACTGTCTAGATCTTCTTGGGAAGGATTTGGTTGAATTCAGTCAGTAGTTCCCAAAGAATCTTATTTTAGAGATAGGATAGAGAAGCACCACTTTGGACTTTCAGTCTTTGTGAGTTCTCTTTTGGAAGGTACATACCTGCTTGGTATTCTCAATCTTCTCACACAATTTAGCTCATGCTTTAGTTGACCAGCAGGCGTGAGCAAAACCCTGCCATCATTGATTAGATAATTGATATTTGGGGGTTGGAAGTTTGGAAACCCAGAGAGGAAGGACCTCAAAGAAGAGGGGAGGGTCATTCACGTCATTGTGCTTCGTATGAGTCCCAAGGAGCCAGAACTGATTTCTGCGGAAGCACTAAGAGTTTATGAGCTAGAACTTCTGTTGTTAATGTGTGCTCCTTAAAAGTGGCTTAAAGACTAAAAAAAAAAAAAAAAAAAAAAAATGAAATTCAAGAGCCCGTAGTCAAATTACAATGCATGTTGATTACCCTGAGATTTATAAGACTGGGCCAGCCCCCTTTAGGCAAGGATGTGAAGTCTGCGAAATTGCTCATTAATGTGCTCTACCTGCCTTTTCTGTGTTCGTTCTAATTGGTGATGATCAGGTGAGCGAGGTGCAATCAGACTGCAGTTCTACCCTCATTAGCTGCGCTGCCCCGTGTGATCCACTAAGCCTTTGCGAATCTCAGGTTTCCTCCCGCCCCAGGCAAAATGGGTAAGTGTGAGGAGTAGAAGAATTAAGACAAATGCAGAACAAAAAGGAAAAAGAAATGCGCTTGTTCTACTTCTACCTCGCTTTCCCCATTGCCTATCCTGCTCTGCTCCAGCCCATGCAGCCTTGCTCCTCTTCCTCAAGCTGCTCAGCCCACTGGTGCCTCAGGCACATGCCTGTCCCGTTGCTTGGAATATTCTTCCCCGCATCTTTGCGGGGCTTCCTCTTTCCCACCTTTCAGGTCTCTGGTGAGATTTGTCCTCGGAGTAGCCTTCTTGGGCTTTCCTGTATAAAACAGGGATTATTCTGCCTTCACTGTCTGCCTCTTTAGCCTAATTTCTATTTTCTTAATGGCCCTTATCATGAAAATAAATTATATAATTTATGTATTTACAGACTTGTTTGAGTAGCTCTCCCACTAGGCTAAAGGCACCAAGAAGGCAGGGTTTTTTGTTTGTGTGTTTGTGTTCATGGCTGAATCCTGGTGGCATAGGAGATCATGTGGCACACGGTAGAGCGTCATTCGATGTTTCTGAATGAATGAACAGATGAATGAGTAAAATTGGTGTGCTCAGCTCAAAGTAGATCTTGTGAAAATATTATCTTTTTTCTTTCTGGTTTCCCTTTAAAGACGACCGACAGTTTTTAGTGCAACAGTTTTCCAAGAATATGTGCATTTAAAGGAGGATCTCGGAAGAGACAAGGTTATAACCCAGTGGGATGACTGTCCCAGGCTGGCAGTTCCGGGCCCGTGCCTAAGAGCCTGTGCCTGATTCTTGAGCCAGGGTGTTTACCCTAGTTCTCACACATCGGCTTAGATGGGTTAGCACCCAACAGGATAAAAGATGACAATGTTGAATTTTAGCTGATCCTGGAAAACAGTGAAGGTTAAGAAATCCTTCCCCCCCTGTGCATTCTGGAAAATGCTTACTGCAAAAACCACCCTTTCTCGGATGACTTAGCTGCGGCTCATGGATGCTTTCTGTGTTTGCCTATGACAAGGCCAGACACAGACTTTCCAAATTCCCATTCTTTTTCCTCACAATAATTAGCTGAACTGCTCGATGCCACTGATCCATGGGACCAAAATGCTTTGCTAACCACACTTGGGGCTGTGCTTTCTCTCCTGCCCCAGTTGGTTCCTGCGCTCGGCCTCCCTCACCCGGCCCACAGCCCCTCCTGAGAACACGCCGGCCTTAGGGAGAACGTTCTCTGGTCTAGGGTCTGATCGTGCCACCCTTTCGTCCCCCTTCTCCGCACCCAGTGCTTCCCAGCCTGCTTACCACTGTCTGGGAGAGAAAATCCTCTTTTATCTAATTCCTGACTCTGGCAGATCCTGTGGTCATAGTGCTCGCTCTCCTTGTCGCACGGCCTCCCTTCCCCATAGCGACGCTTCCCCCTTGTCCCCTCCGCCCCAGCCCCCATGATAATCTTTTTTCAAATAAAGTCCTGTCTTTCTGAGCCTAGATTTGTTCTTATTTGACAAAGAACAAAAATGTTACTTTTTGATGGCTGGTGGGGGGTGGGGCAGGGACTTCGGGTAAACACTGATTAGTCATCGTCACGTCTTTGGATTTTGCCTCTGCAGCATGTTTGCTGTTTCTCCATCTGCCCTGCTACTGTCCATTCTAACCTGTGACTGTTGCCATTTACCCGCTCTCGCCCGGATTCCTGCAGGGACAGCTCGCTGCCCTCCCCCTATTTGTTTGTGCCCCACCCTGGTCTCCATACGGTGCCTAAGTGCTTGTCCTACCAAGCACATCTGAGCAGGTCACGGCACGATGTTCAACACTTTGGTGGCAAAATACATTTTTGCAAGTATAATGTAGACTTTTTTCTCTTAGTATTTTTCCCTTTCCTTTTCTCCGTTTGCATAGGGAGCCAACTCTGGGCTTCCTGGCCTCAGGGGAAGTTTGTGGCGAGGCTCCTTGTAGTTTTGTTTTTATTTTTCCAAAAGTTCCTCAGAAGATATTCTGTGAGGTATTTTGGCAGCTTTGAGGACAGCCAGGAGTGTTTATGAGGGAAACTTGGTGAGGAATTTTCCTCCCTGGATAAAATAAAGATTAATAAAAGGCTCTGGGAGAGGTGACAGCGTCCTGGGGATTCCAAAATCCGCAGGGGACTTGAGCCGGGCTCCATCGCCAAGGCCAGCAGGCGGGCAGGGCAGCTGCAAAGGGCGAAATGGTGCCCTGCAAAGAGTGTGCAGGTCTAGAGTGCAGATTTCAGTTCTAGCTCAGCTCCAAAATTGCTGTTTCACGCCTTTGAGTTTCAACTTCCTATCAAGTAAATAGAGGTAATGACAAAAAATTAAGATTATTGTATAAGAAAGTTATGAGAAAAATACAAAACTTGGTACTTGGCACAGACTAGCCATTCAATAAACATGGGTTTCACTCCCTCTATCAAGAAAGCAAGCTGTGGTTTAAATAGATGTGCACATGGGTGTGGGCCGTGGAGCGGGTCCGAGGAAAGTTCTGTTGGTCCAGACCTTTCTCTACAGAAATAAGGAGTGAGGCTCTGCTTCGGCCTGCGGTATTTGTGAACAATTCTGTATTTAACCCCCGAAGGGGAGACTACGGCACCCACCAGTTAGGTGAATCTATTAGGACACCTATGACATACATACATTGCCTCCTTTTAATGTGGAATCCTCCATATTATCATTTTTTTCTGGGCTTTTCTGTCAGATGCCTATCTTTGGAATTAAGTGCTCATTTATTTCAGGCCTTTATTATTGCTTCAGTCCCCAAATTTTTTATGCTTTTGAGACACTTAGGCATGATTTTTGATTGAAGCTGTGGCTATTCATGTAATATGTTTTATTTTTTTTTAAATTATGACTTCAGTGGAAGGCTGCTCTGTTTTTTGTCATACAAGCATGGACTTAACTGCCCAGAAATTTACTTTAGCCAAATACAGCAGTGTCTTGCATTTTCATGGCCAGCATTCTGGTATTTACTAATTGACTCATATGAAACTTCTTATGCTATAAAATGATTTATTTTATTTTAAGAATTTATTTTCCATCAGTAATGGTTTTCAATATGAAACAAAAAACAGTGACTTATTTAGTTCCATATGCGGTGCATAAGTTACTATACATATATTCTCAAAATAACAAACTCAATACTTTGATCAGATCCCAAAGGAATCATAATTAACTTTTAGGGTCAAATATCTAGACTGTTTCAGCTTGGGGTTTACAAAAAGCAACTATACCATCAACCTAATTAAATCATGCTTATTCACAAACAAAAGCAGATTTAGTATATGATGAGGTTTATCATATTGGCTATTCATAGTTCTCCTCCACACTGAAGTAAAGGTTACCAAAAAGGATGGTGTCTCATCACCTTAAATAATCACATATTTGCAAATGGTTGATAGTGTATTTTTGATCTGTCTTGGGATTTATTCTAAAGCTGACATTATGAATTGAATATAATAGAAAGAATTAGGTAAACTCAGATTTTAAATTAAGTATCCAGAGACCAGAAGACTATAGCTAGCATTTAATTCTATGCTAAAAACTGCATTAAAGTTGTGCTTGGATTAACATTATTTTTGTAACAATTAAGCTGCTTTTAATTAATCAATGCAGAGTTGCTATTTGACCCACCAACTCCGTGAAGAGAGTTTGGAAATAGTTGAAAGTGAAAGAATGCAATGTCCTGACCAGAGACACATCCTGCTGCTGTCAGAGTTCTGTCCCAAATGAAACCCTGTTGAAGAATGTCCCCTTGAAGAATGTCTGAAGCCACCAGGATCTTGTGCTGAGGTGGTCACTTCAGCACCGCCAGGGAAGGGCGGGTGGGAAGCTCTGCTCGTGGCGCCGTGTGGACAGTCATGCTCTGCCTAATCGGAGGGCGTAGGCTCAGATTCCAGCTTCATAAAGTCACGAGCTCACTGAATCTCATGTTGGATTCAATGGTTGAATTTAAAAAAGACTAGGCCTCCAATGTTGGTCTCCTATTGCTCTAGAGAAAATGATCCTTGCTTCCTGGGCGTGATGGCATAGGAGGAATTCAGGCAAATATTGAGGTTAGTAAAGAATTTGGGGTTTTCTCAGAATGTGTATGGCTTTTACATCCATGTTCCATTTCCTTTACTCCCTACATGATATCTTCATTAGGCGAAATATAGTGCTTCATGTTATTAATATTCCTCAAGACTGGGAGCCTATTTTCTTAATTATTATCTAACCCTTAGATCAGAATTGATATAGTAATTTGGACAAATAAGCCAACATTGGCCTTAGCTTTGGTTTAGAGAAATAAAAAACTCACATTTAAATAAAACAGCTTGCAAAATGATTCTGCATGTGTACTGTGTTTTGCTTTGTCTTGTGTTATTTCCACTAGAACTACACTTCCCAGAATCCTTCCCTGCACAGTTCCAGGTTGGTGTGGGTCACGAGAGACATATTGCACGTGATCTGGAAGGTGGAAATACTGTCGGAGGGTTGGTGCAGGTCACACACCTGGTCCTGCTCATCTTGGTGGCGTGGACCAGCTGGGCGTCTCCTGCTCCCACCTGACCCTTCCTTCAGCTTCTGCTCCTGGGCCAAGTGCAGGTTTAGCTCCTGGGGGAAAGGTGCCAGCTCCTCCTGGGGGTCACTCGAGCCATTGAAGTTGGAGGCTGGCAGTCTCCGTCCGTCTTGCCCTCTGGCTCCCAGTTTGTCACTGTTCTCCCTCGTCCCATAATCATTGTTTTTCCCTGAGTGTCTGCCTTGCTGAATCAGGCCCAACAAGAGGTGTGGAAACAACAGCAGAACGTAAAGTATTTGAGCAGCTCTCGTGTGTGAGGTCAAATCTCTGCAATAATCTCCCATCACACACATAACTTCCTAGTGGTTTGCTTCTCTGATCGAGCCATGATTGATTTTTGCCATGATTGGTGTTTGTTTTGGTGCCCAAGAGTGTATAAGCCAGAATTTCTTTTCCTAGGAAAGTTTAACTCACAGGAGTTATTAATACAAACTAAGGACCTCTATTGTTGTAACAAGTCTACTAATTTGTTGAGCTGGCAGAAAACTTAATAAGAATCTGAATTTAAAGAAATAAATACCGATTTTGATGGCTTTCGAGATTTCTTTTCCTATATGTTTATAATCTAAATATGTCTGTTATTAGTTTTATGGGGGACTAGTTCTATAGGAATAGAAATTCACTACTGAAACTGTGATAGATATATCTTCTTAAAACACAAAATAAGATGCAGTCTAGAAAACCTAGAAAAACCATATGCATTGCCCTCCATCCATGAGCTAAGCTGATGGATTGCATTGGGTGATGTCGGAAGTTTGGGTTTTGGAATCATGCCAAATTGGACTCAGAAATTTATTGCTGTGTAACCGCAGACATGTCATTTAATCTCTCTGAGCCTTGGTTTTTCTATCTGCAAAATTCAGCTGAAAATATTGTAAGATTTTAATATTCTAGAGTTGTGAACTAAATGAAACAACGCATCAAGACTAGATAATGCACGGATGAGCGCAGGACTTGCCACTGACCACCACATCCAATAGTCACCTGTGTGTGTCTCGCCTCTTTTTCTAAAATTTGAAGATGCCCTTGTGGGTGGGACTATGCTCCTTTCATCATTGTTTCTAACACGGTATGAGGAGTTCAGTGACTTCATGTACGTGGCTCACACTCAATAGTGTCTGTGACACAAATGAGTGAATGAATGCCAGAGGCACTTCTTTATTGCTGGTGCAGCATACCTAGACCTGGTGTTGATTAGATCTTCTCTTCTGGGATTCAAAGTAGATAAACTGCCCATTATGTTTGGAAAGGTGGAAGTGTCGCATGGACCAACGTCTGAGAATCATTGTGTCTGCCACAGTGCTCAAGTTAAAGCATGTCTGAGCTCAAGATCTTGGAAGCGGCCGGGCGCTGTGGCTCACGCCTGTAATCCTAGCTCTTGGGAGGCCGAGGCGGGCGGATTGCTCAAGGTCAGGAGTTCAAAACCAGCCTGAGCAAGAGCGAGACCCCGTCTCTACTATAAATAGAAAGAAATTAATTGGCCAACTGATATATATATAAAAAATTAGCCGGGCATGGTGGCGCATGCCTGTAGTCCCAGCTACTCGGGAGGCTGAGGCAGGAGGATCGCTTGAGCCCAGGAGTTTGAGGTTGCTGTGAGCTAGGCTGACGCCATGGCACTCACTCTAGCCTGGACAACAAAGTGAGACTCTGTCTCAAAAAAGAAAAAAAAAAAACAAAACAAAAAAAAAAAAAAAGATCTTGGAAGGCCCGAGACCTGCACTTACAATCGTTCACCAGTGGATGGCAGTCTTGGAACATGCAAATGTGCTTTCACGCTTCCTTCGAGAAGGCCAGGCGGACGCTCCATGTTTGCTTCTTTCCCCAGAATAGTGTGGGAAACGATGTTGGTCTCCAGAAGACATCCATCATCGCAGAGCCCTCCCTGCTTCATCTTCATCTAGGGAAGAAAGAGGAATTGTAGAAAACTTGGCAAAGGATACTTTTATCTATAGGAATGGTGTCCGTTGATTGATGGAATTTGGAAAATGCCTCTTAGTGAATTGATATCAGTAAAAAATGCTGTTTGGCGAAGGTATTAGTCGCCTCTAGGGAAGGAAACCAGGAGGTTCAGGCAGAGGAACTGGGAGAATTACTGTCCACTCCTGCATTATTGCTTGTTGATGTGTTGTACTTTGTTAATAAATAATTCATTCAAAAGTAAAGATTAAATAAACCATTGTTTGGCAAAATCTTGACAGCGTATTCTTTTTTCCTCGAATTGTTTTCCTGTTACTCACTAAGGCAATTTCTATTTTGAAAAAAACACTGATAACATTTTCTGCAATGCTATTGTCTTCATTCCTCAAACGGGTTTCTCATCCCGACATTAATCCATATTATGTACTTCAATATTTATCACGAACCTAACTATGCATTAGGAGTTACACAAGTGCTCAGATCTGGTGGTAAATCAGATACACACAAGTTTTAAACAAAGAGCTAATATGAACTAGAGTTTTACAAAGAACTAATAGGAAATATGCTGGCTTTGAAATTATATGTGTCTCGTCTCTAGTTTATAGATAGATTTCCAACTAGGTAAATTTATAATAAAAATATACAATTAAAAATTTTATATGGGTAAAAATGTATTATGAAGTTGACTGAATCAAGTCCTTTCTACCTGGGAATGTAAACTGTGACCTGCTGTCAGAGCAGTTTGTTGATATGTCTCTGAAACCTCAGGAATCGTCATAATTTTTGACCTAGAAATTCCACATCTAGAAATCATTCTTCAGTGACAAAGTTGTACTTTTTTTTTTTTAACGAAACAGGTTCAGAAGGTACAAAGATGTATTTTAGAGGTATGTACAAGAGAGTTTTAGTAAGAACTATTTATGTTGGAGAAAGACCAGAAGCGAGAAAGAGGAAGTACAATAATCATCTCCCTTAGCAAAACAGCGGGGTGGGAGGGCAGGCGCGGTGGCTCACGCCTGTAATCCCAGCACTCTGGGAGGCCGAGGTGGGCTGATCCTTTGAGTTCAGGAGTTTGAGACCAGCCTGAGCAAAAGCAAGACCCCATCTCTACCAAAAAGAAAAGAAAGAAATTAGCTGGACAACTAAAAGTATGTATGTAAAAATATTAGCCAGGCATGGTTGCGCATGCCTGTAGTCCCAGCTACTCGGGAGGCTGAGGCAGGAGGATCTCTCGAGCCCAGGAGTTTGAGGTTGCTGTGAGCTAGGCTGACGCCACGGCACTCTAGCCTGGGCCACAGAGCGAGACTCTGTCTCAAAAAAAAAAAAAAAGACAATGTGGGGAGATGCAGCGGCTGCCAAAGCACAAAGATGGTGCATTCTCAACCACCCCTCTGCCTGTGGGTCACTTTCGGTCACTTGTGCCCTGTGCAAGGTCCCAGGCAGGAAAGTGGCAAGAAGTGGGTTCCCTTTCCTTTGACTTTCGTGGAGAGGGAGTCCCCACAAAAAGTCCTGTGGACAAGCGATATTACACACAATGGTTGGCAACAATTCCGAACCAGAGGCCTTTGATTAGAGGCTGAGATGAAACTGACACAAGCCCTACGTTTGGGACACGGGGACCTGCAGATATACTGCGGGACATCCTCATCGCCCTGTTCGAGTAGAAACATCGGCAAGCTCTCTTTTTGTTGTTTTTTACTTACAGCTCAAGGTTTGTTCAAACCCCATATCTGAAGCAATCTCCAAAAGATGGAGGAACTGTAGAAGCAGCAGTGAAAAAGATTCTAACAGTCACTTTCAATCGTAGGTCTGGTCACAGTTTCTGCTTTATATCAAAGGATGTCTATTTTTCATCTCATTTCATACCACGTTGCCAAAACTGTAATAATAAAGAAGTGTTATTCTGTAAAGGAACAGCCTGGCCTCGAATGCATGTCCTTCTTTGATCCCACGGAGCCAGATGACAGTTATTTTGGTGTCAAGGCAGCGATGAAGGTTGGCCAATGCAGCAACGTTTGAGCGGGGCGTGTGTCAATTGAGGACAGATGCGTGTGCCCCTCTTCTAACTGGAGGATAAGAAGGCTTAGTTTTATTTGTTCAGAATCCAGATGTAGCAACTGGTACTCAAAAATCAGTTTATAGGATGGAAGCTCCCAAGGTGTGAGAAAGATTAAAGTCTGTGGAGTAATGCCCTGCTGGCAGGAAGCTGAACGGATGCGTGCAAGCATTGCTGCTTGTTCATTCTCATCCGCATCTGCTTTGAATGAAAGCTCCTTCTTTTTTTGTGCTACCTGGAAATCAAGCTACTTGTAATATTTTTTTCAAGAAATACTTTCCTAGAGGGCAATCAGATAATTTGAATTGTGGTTTATTTCAAAGTGAAATAAAAAATTACAAGCTAGATGGAACACCACTTGGCTCAATAATGTCAATTTTGTAATTTTTACCCTTGCTTTTTAATTATACTTAATAATAAGGACTTAGGAATTTTGTCTGCCTATTGTAATGGTGTTCTAAACGCTGCCAAGTGCTCTGTTTCCTTCCACAATTCTACAACTGATGGTAGAAAGGTCTTAGACGAGGAATGGGAATTGTCATGAGGAAAACACCCGAGGTGTCAGTGGTAGCATGGGCCATGCTGGCCTGTCAATGGCCAGGTTCAGGCTTTGCCTGAGAAGTGATTGTTGACCAACCTCAATTCCCCACAGACATTGTTACCAAAAGTTTGGCACTTGTGGTTTGAGGAGAAGGAAAGAGAGGTTTATTAATTTGCCAGCAATGAATAGGATTGAGGCTCCTGTCTAACAGTGCCATTGTCCTATATAGAAGCAGAAATATGGAGTTTTAATAGGAGGGTTTTCAGTTTCAGGGTATCGTTGTTGAACTACAGTTGAAAGTTCTGATCAACCCCATCTCTGGTGAAGACAATCTCGTGACTTCTGCCTGGACAGTTCCTTTGAGCCATCTCCTGTGCTACAAAGAAGAAAGAATATAACCTGCTCCTCCCACCCACTGGCCTTGGGCAGGGATGCAGGTTTCAATGCCCACAATGAGTGGGAAAGGTTTTAAAGAGACAACTTGTAATACATTTTGCTCCTTTCCAGGCCGTTCCTTCTGTTACATATTCCCCACTGTCAATTTTCCCCTTCTATAACGATGGGAGGAGGGGCGACATAGTCATTGCGCTACTTCCTGCTGAATTGGGGTAATCTTTTAGATGGAAGGTTTATCCTTATTTATGTCATGGTAAAGCTTTGGCAATAGATTTACAAAAACAAAGAAGACAACAGATTACCAGGTGGAAAAAAGCAAAAGCAACAACTACAACCATGAGGATTGACAAGGAGATATGGAGGATACTTGATAAGAGAGATTTTACCCCACTTGGTATCTAAGACACCAGTAGGACTGTGAGTCCTTCCTGTCACCTTGCACATGATATCTAATATGACAAACCCAGCAGTGGGACAGATCAGCAGAAGAGGCAATAGACTAGAGAAATCCTCACTAAGAAATTGTCTCTCCATTGTATAGACAGAACAAATAACCAAAGAAAATTAGTGAAAATATCAATATTTCATTTTTCTTTCTTCTTAACAGATACTTTAGATCACCTAAAGTCTGGTCCATCCACTGGGGACTTGGATCCTCTTCTTCCATGGGACAACTCTTTACTTTGGTATTATGGACCCAAGGTTTTTACTTCTGACAATTTCAATAAGCTGTGAGTTGTCAGAGGCACTCATGGGGTCCCTTCCACTTCTCTGTTTTCAACTGGGGTGGGGACCTGAAAGAGGCAAACTCATGCATAGCGGTTAGTGTCTGACCCACTCATGTGACATATGCCTTTACTCTGCTTTCTTGTACTCATGGTTATATTACCATACTCACCTTGGGGTGCTAGGAAGGGTCTCTCATAAATTATTTCTTAAGGAGTTAACTTAAGCCTGTTTCTAGGGGCTACCTTTGTCCAGAGGAGGGCAAGTGGTAACACCTTATCCCACTTTAGATGGGTTTCGGGCATCAATTCCAGGATGCATGCAATTTTCATTCTAGACATAGGGCTTTGCTTACTTGCTAGGTTACCTCTGATACAAAGGAGGGTCCATTACCACTTTTCATGGGGGAACAGAGCCTATGAACATCTTGGTGACCCGTGGGATCATTGAGTCCAACTCCTTGGAAAAGAAGTTCACCAGGTCCCCACTGGGAGGGCATCTGCTTGAAAAAGCTCAGGGGTGACTGCAGGACATTGTGCAGAAGGTCCAGGTGCAGATGGTGACTGGCAAAGATCCTCCCCAGTGGACACCACCATGGAGTGGCCGAACGCGATGATATCTTGTGAAATGCCCAGGCTCCGTGGAGTGTGCTCCTGGGTCCTGTCGACAATGGGGCCATCGGTCCAGAGACTGAGCCAATGGTTAGAAGCCAGGGCAGCAGCCTGTCTGAGCCTTGTCTGCCTCCATCAGCTTCCAGGTCTCTTCCTTCTTGGCCCTGGTTTTCTGAAGCTCGGCCACGCTGCTGTGGTGCCTGCTGACGTCCCCGCTGGAGGAGGAGGAGCTGCTGAGCTGTCTCTGCAGCTGCCTGCCCATGGCGTCCATTACCGGCATGTCATTCTCCATCTGCTTGGCCTCTTTCCCTGGACTGCTGATGCCCATTATCCCACCATCCCCTGCGGCCTGTCCCTGCTCTGTGCTGGCATGGGCATGCAATGAATCAGCAAAGGCCCTGCCCTGGGCCATCAGTTCCTGGTAGGAGCCATCTCAGAGTGAACTCCTGTAGAAGGATTCTGGTAACTGCAGATGCTCTCTCTTTGGGGGTAGGATAAGCCTCTACCCAGCCTGAAAAGGGATCTACTAATACAAGTTTAGGCATCTGAGTGAAATTGCCTGTCACTTAGAGGGTGGGTCCCCACATGTCGGGCTCCCTGTGTAGCAGGTTGTGCCTCTGTCTCTGGACCATTTCAAGCACACACAAATAGTCTGCTGCAACCAGGGTCCTCTCAAATGAGGTCCCACCAAATCTGTCAAGGCATCATGCCCCCCATGTGTGCATTCATGAGGGACCCCCCGAGAGGCCAAACCAAGGCCTCAGGCAGGAGAACAAGTCCATGAGAATTCTGTCTCCATTTAGCTGTGTCATCCCAATGTCAGAGCCCCAGTCTTTAGTTTTAAAGCGATCTACATCTAGCTGGGGGATCAAGACCCCAAGGCCTTATTTCCTGCTGTCAGCAGCCCCTTTCCTTCCAAATGGCACCGTGAGCACGCACAATCATAAAAGCATATTTAGTTACCTTTTCTCCTCTGGATAACTGAAGCGTTCTGGTTAAAGCTGTCAGCTCAGCTTTCTGGGCTGAAGTCCCAGGTGGCGGTGGCCCTGCCGTGATCACCGCATATCCAGCTCTTTGCTGTCCGTAAAGCTGCTCCCATCGGTGAAAAAAATCCCAATTTGGCTCTGGCATTGGCTGATCTGATAGATCCATCCTGATAGAATCCACAGACTCCAGAACCTCTAAATCGGGCGTCCTCAAACTACGGCCCGCCGGCTACACACCGCCTGCCTAGGACCTTTATCCGGCCCGCTGGGTGTTTTTGCCACCACTGCCTGTCCTGCTTAGCAGCCGACTTGTCCCAGGCTCCATGAGCACGAGCTGGAGCGTGGTTGAGCTCATGGTGTCTTCCCATGGATCGCCCCAGCTGTGGCCGGTGCCTGCACCTCCCTGCCATGTCATGTGAGTGCAGCGGGTGGGGGTGGGCGGGGGTGGGCACTCCCTCCCCACCCAGCTGTGGCAGTGGGCTGTGCTCGCTGGTCCCTGCTCTTGCTGGGTCTTCCCCCAGGCTGCACTTGCCCCCGACCCAGAACTGGTGCAGAACAGGGCAATTCAAGTGTTTAATTAAAACATAGTATCACAAAGGCCAGGGGCAGATAGGGCAATGGGTAAAGGGCTCATAAGATTCAACCTGATTGGCTGGGCGTGGTGGCTCACGCCTGTAATCCTAGCACTCTGGGAGGCCGAGGCGGGGGGATTGCTCAAGGTCAGGAATTCAAAACCAGCCTGAGCGAGACCCCGTCTCTACCATAAAAATAGAAAGAAATTAATTGGCCAACTAATATATATAATATAAAAATCAGCC
This sequence comes from Microcebus murinus, assembly GCF_040939455.1. NCBI lineage: Eukaryota > Metazoa > Chordata > Mammalia > Primates > Cheirogaleidae > Microcebus > Microcebus murinus. The sequence continues at coordinate 11,379,453 of NC_134126.1, forward strand.
GGGCATGGTGGCACATGCCTGTAGTCCCAGCTACTCCGGAGGCTGAGGCAGGAGGATCGCTTGAGCCCAGGAGTTTGAGGTTGCTGTGAGCTAGGGTGACACCACGGCACTCACTCTAGCCTAAGCAAGAAAGCCAGACTCTGTCTCAAAAAAAAAAAAAAAAAAAGATTCAACCTGATTAATCCCTCCTCACTTCTATCATCTATCAGCCTCTTTATTATGTAATTGCATGAAAGATTATACATATGGGATCTCGTCCCATTTACCTGACCTTTTACAAAATAATTTCAGTTGTGAGACAGTATAATAATTTAAGGTTTCGTTCAACAGCCACTTCTCACACTCCAACATGTACATTGGATTACAATAACACCATTCTCTTTTAGACACAGACTTATAGCTATAAATTGGCCATTCAGCCAAGATTCTCCCCAAGGGGTTTCAGATGGAGCCTCCTTATGCTGCAACAAAACTCACAAACCACAAACATGGACAGTAACGTGAATCCCCAACACAAAGTGCCAAGGCCTGCCAAGTGGGCAGCATCCAAGTGGGAACCAAATTCTCAAATGAGAACCAACATCTCCCAATCCCTGCCCCCCCCCCCCGTTCCCTAGGAATTGTACAAATGGGCTCCAAATAGCAAACCAGATTCCTTAGTTCCACTCAACCTAGTGACTTCCACCCTAAATGGCACCTCCAAAGAAATCCAACAGGAAGGTCTGAAAACCTTCCCCAAATGGATGGAACCAAGGGTCTTGGTGTCCATGCTGGGGAACTTACTAGACAAGTGGTTGAGGCTGTTGTGCTGCTTCCCAAATCTGTTTCCTTTTTCTCAACAAGTTTCAAGTTGATTGGAGCTGCAACTAATTTGGGGAGAAAGAGACAGGAGATACCTGGAGCAAAAACAAGCTCCAGCAGCAGCTGGGGTCATTCCTTACTCTCTCACCTTGAAAAGAAGTTGCTTCTACCAGCAAAGACCCACGGCTTGACCCAGGGTTGCTGCCCACTGCTTCTACCACAGCAGTCGTGGGGTGCCGTTCCACTGGGGCATTGATGGGCCCACCCAGGGGCACCAAATTCTGTTACCGAAAGTTCAGCACTTGCCCCCAAGGCTGCATCAGAAGGACGAGGACAAGTGGTTTGAGGAGAAGGAAAGGGAGGTTTATTAATTTGATAGCAAGTGAGGAGGATGGAGACTCCTATCTAAAAGTGCCATTGTTCTATTTATAAGCAGAAATACAGAGCTTTTAAAGGGTGAGGTTCAGCTTCAGAGTATTGTTGTTTAACTACAGTTGATGGCTGTGATGGACCCCGTCTCTGGCAAAGACAATCTCGTGACTTCTGACTGGACAGTTTCGTTGAGTCATCTCCTGTGGTACAAAGAACAAAGAACACTCCCCTGCCCTTCCTGACCACTGTCCTCAGGCAGGGATGCAGGTTTTAATTCTCAAAAAGAGTGGGGGAGGTTTTAAAGAGACCTCTTGGAATACATTTTGCCCTTTTTCGGGCCACTCCCTCTGTTACAAAGTCACACTTCTGAGCCAGATAGTCCTGGTCTCCTGGTTCCAGCAAGTGCACCTCTGGCCTCCTGGACCCCTTGCTAAGTGTCCTGGTACAGTCTCATTCAGACAGGATCAGACTAAACTCATCAGACTTCACTATCTAGATTCTAGAATAAGGGTATTTGATCGTTTTGCCTTATGGAAAATAAATGAACCCTTACCAAACAATCTGTGCCTAAGTTTTCTATAACATTCCTCAATTTGGGATGAGGACCAACTTCCCAGGGTTGATCTCATTGAGTTCAGCCCTTCAGGAGCTCTCAAAACAAACTCTGTTTCACATTACTCTGGAAATAAAGTCACGACTCCCTAAAAGAATTTACGAGAACCTTTACATTTTAGCATCTGCTTTGTTCTCTAGCCTTTTAGCCATACAGAACTACTCACTCACCTCTGAACCTAATGATCTCTTTGGAGAACAACTTGTTTCTGCTGATTCTCTTTTACTGCCCCTTCCCCTTCCTTGCGCGTGCGAAACTCTGGGCCATTCATTGCACCGTGGAGCACAGAGGCTAGGAGCCAAAGGCAACCTGGTTTCATAGCCAGGCTCTGCCGTATACAATCCATATTAGGTTTGGGCAGATTATCTCATTTGTATGGCTCTATTTTCTATAAACTGAGGATAAATTGCAGCACCCACCTTAAGGGGTTGTTAAAATGTTCATTAGCTAATTTAGGGAATACACGTAAATCATGCAGAATTGTGTTTGGCTCAGTAAGTGCTAGCTAATATTATTATGATTCAGGTTTTAGCGTGGCTGCCACAGTCCCTTGGTCCTTTCAGTCCTGGTTTAGTGTCCCTACATGTGCCCTACTTATACCCTGTTCTTTTCCTATTGTATCACTCATCTGGGGCAGAAGTCTATGCCGAGTAAGCTAGAGCAGTCCTGTTTGTAGGTATGAAATACTGTCACCCATAGAGTAATTGCACTTAATCTCTCTTTCATATTCTCCTGCATTGAATGCTCCAGTCACTTAAAGAATACCCCTTACATTCCCAAACCACTACCCCTCGAAGAGACCACATAAAAAGTTTAGTTTTCAAAGGGGGAAAAGATGAAAGCCATAAGCTTGTGGAATATCTCATTCTTCCCCTATTGGGCTCACGGAACTTTTCACCTGCTGATTCACTGCAGTGAGTCCGGGAAGCTGTTTCATTTCTTTGGCAAATGAAATATTTTTTTTTTTTTTTTTTACCAAGTCTCTCTATACAAAAAGGATAGGAGTCTGGCTTGAGGAGTCCGTTGTGGTGGAATTGTGCCTCTGTGCAGCGTGGATCTGTTTCTAGCACAGCGACACACTTGCGACAGGAACGCACGACTCGCCACGCAGCTTCTACTCTTGCTTCCGATACCATCGTCCATATGCTAGAAATGCCACAAGATGCACAAAATATTGTTCGATTAGCAGCTATGATCATCTGGGGCTGGCAATTCACTGTTTTTCAGGCCTTGGGCTTCCTGGGGGTCCAGGGTACGAGAGGCTTGACTGACTGCCTGAACACAACAGAAACACAGGAGAACGACGAAGCACTCAGACACTTTTCCAGATGTTTTCAGAGATCGGGGAGTGAGGTTTTGTGCCCACCAAACATCTGGGAAGATTTTTCATTTTCCATCCACGTGTTTCTATGCACAGCCCCAATTTCTTTTAATCTCACTTGGTCTCCTTGGCAACAAAACGGCTGATCCATTTAGTAACCGCTCTTCTCTTCCTCTCACTAAGTCTTTCATTCAGTCTTACTCTGTACTCCCAAGCCCCTGCCTGTTCCATTTAATTGTTCACGCTTGAAACAGTTCTGATATTGCAGTCCACATGTAAGGGAGCACAAAAGTACGAAATTAGTATTTCATAGTCTAGTAGTAAATTGGCATTTTAATCTCGTTAGTAACTTCAGGGATCTTTAATTTCGGAGACAAAGATTCCATCATAATGAGCTTCTGAGAAATTTTCAAGTGTCTTTAAGTTAATACTCAATATAGAAGGTTTATTCTTCTACCTAAATCCAGGCAAATCAATAGAACTGTCTTCAGTGACCACAACTGTATTAGACATATGTATATTCACCCATACATTTATCACACATTCGTTCAGACCTACTATATGCCAGGCACTGTGCTAAGTACAGGAGATACATTATTAACAAATGCATTGGTACGGACTTGGAGGAAATATGGAAACAGAAAGCTCCCATATACCATTGCCATAGGCTGAATCGTGTCCCCGCAAAAGTCAGGTATTGAACTCCTAACCCCAATACCTCAAAATGTGACTGTATTTGGAGAGAGGATCTTTAACGAGGTTATTAAGTTAAAATGAGGTCGTTAGGGCAAGCCTTAATCTGACTGGTGTCCTTATAAGGTGAAAGATTTTGGACACGCAAAGAGACGCCAGGGACATGTGTGCACAGAAGGACAATCCTCCGCAAGCCAGAGAGGGAGGCTTCAGAAGAAAGAAAACCTGCTGGCACCTTGATCTTGGACTTCCAGCCTCCAGAACCCTGAGAAAACCAAATTCTGTTGTTTAAGCCACCCAGCCTTTTGTCACAGCAGCCTTAGCAAACGAATACAACTGTTGATAAGTACGTGGTCCTATGTGAATATCGAGAAGGTGAACTAGACCTAGTTGGAGTTGGAGATAGGATTTTAAGAGAGACAGGAAAATGTAGTACCACAGCTAAACCATTACGAGATATTTTTATAAGCAGCATGTACATTCTATAAAGACCTGTTCTATCAGCCGTTCTGCATAGCAGAATACATCCACATTGAATGAGATTCCAACAGTAGGTGCATTTCCAGCATTTTTGTGGGCCATTGCTACTAATGCATAAAAACAAAAATATCTCGATTAGTTATTTTCAATCTTTTTAAAGAAATATCCAGCCTTGCTTTTAACTGATGCACATATAGCCTGAACGTAGAAAATGGGTTTTACGTTGCTGCCATAGAAGCGAGTATTGGAGCCTAAGGCTGACCCACTTAGCCTTACTGCCGAAAATAATTCATGAGGTATGTTTAGTTAGTCCAAGGACATAAGGAAAGTTATTTATCTTGATAGCACAGGGTGGAAAACTCTCCATGCCAAATTTGGAACTAGGCTCAATTTTAGACAGAGATTGAAACTTCCTTCCAAAAAGCAGAAAAGCCCTCATGTCAGAAGGGACCTTTCCATGGCTGTTAGGCATAGAGTAGGACGGTGTGGACCCGCCTGGCCAGGGCTGTAGACATGACTTAGAACAAAGAAATAAAAGGACAAGAGGGAGAAAAGAGTTTTTTACTGCCACCTTTGGGCCAAGGGTTTCAACAATACCATTTTCACTGCTGGGTTTTGCACTAGAATATTTTCATAGAAGAGTGAGTTTTGAGTAAAGCTTGAAAGAAGAAAGACACCACATCTCTCAGAAAGAAGTAGAGTGGGCATTCTAGTTAGGGGAAATGAGTAAAATGATTAAGGATAGTTTAAGGGTGTTAAACAATGGATTGGGATATAAATTAGTTTGGAGGTCAAATGTATGTAGATCTTTAAAAGGAGACACAGACTTCTGAGTTAAATAAGGAATCAGTTAGTAGAGACCCTCAAAAGCCTTACTGAGGATTTTTCATATTAGTCCTAGGTGTTGGCTATTTCCCTAGATTTCTGGACCTTGGACTTTTTTTTTTGAGCTATAGATTGTGGTTTTCCTTCTCTGGTTGTCTGGTTTTGCACTGATCTTTACATTTTGTATATACAGTGACTCCAGATGGCCTATTAACTCTGATGTTAAGTCTCCTTATAAGCTTTGGTCATGTGTTCATGTGCCTATTCTAATTTTTTTTTTATTTCGGCATATTATGGGGATATAGATTTTAAGGTTTCAATAAATGCTCTTTCCCCCAGTCCCCCCACAAGTCTGAGTTTCCAGCATGACCATCCCCCAGATGGTGCACATCTCCCTTATTATGTATGTATATACCCGCCCCCCTCCCCCTCTCATGGCAGTTAATGTGTTAAATTAGAATAGGCAGGGAGAAGTGCCTATTCTAATTTAACATGTTATCTGCCAGGAGAGTTGTATGCTGGGTTAATTGATTGGGGCAAAACACCCAGCTAGCAATAAAGAACGCGTATTTGCCTTGACTTTGCGTATCTCCATGTAAATGGATTGAGTGGGTGCTAGACAGTTAGTAGGATGCTGATACCTTCCCTACATCGCTAGCCAGTATCCCACAGGTTCCGAGAACGATCGACAGACACGTGCCAACAGAAGGGCATGCTGCCACCGAGCGCGGGCGATGGGAAAGGACGGGGACCCCAGAGAAGGCAGCTGAGGCGGTGACGCCAAGCGAGGGCCGGGGCGGCGGGGGCGGGGAGGGGGAGCTCGTCCAGAAACCGCTGTGAGGAGCTTCCAAATGCCCAGGCCGTTCCTCGGAGAGCAGAAAATTTGAAACAGAGTCTTGGCAGAGCGCGGAGATTGGGAAACTGCGACCGCTGGACCAGCCGCCCTCCTGCCGCCCCAGCCCTGCGGGCCTTTCTGCCTCGGAGGCCGTCGCCCCGGAGAGCCGGCCGGCTTGTCCCCTCCGAGGCCCCCGGAGCGCAGGCCGGCTTGTCCCCTCCGAGGCCCCCGGAGCGCCGGCTTGTCCCCTCTGAGGCCCCCGGAGCGCAGGCCGGCTTGTCCCCTCCGAGGCCCCCAGAGAGCCGGCTTGTCCCCTCCGAGGCCCCCGGAGAGCCGGCTTGTCCCTTCCGAGGCCCCCGGAGAGCCGGCTTGTCCCCTCCGAGGCCCCCGGAGAGCCGGCTTGTCCCCTCCGAGGCCCCCGGAGCGCCGGCTTGTCCCCTCCGAGGCCCCCGGAGCGCCGGCTTGTCCCCTCCGAGGCCCCCGGAGCGCAGGCCGGCTTGTCCCCTCCGAGGCCCCCGGAGCGCAGGCCGGCTTGTCCCCTCCGAGGCCCCCGGCGCGCCGTGGCCGTTCAGCGGGACATGGAGGTCACTGGGCATTGGGACGCGTGCGTTGGACGCCTGGGGACGCCCGCCGGCGCGTCCCGGCCGAGCCCGCGGAGCTGGGTCAGGCCTGGCCAGCGGGACGGCAGGCTCGGTCCCCACTCGCGGAGCCGTTCTGTCCAGCAGCGCGGCCGGAGCGCGGGGAGGTCGTCTCCACCCCGCCGCCGTCCGACTCAGAGGTGGAGGGAACTGGAAACATCGGGACGCTGGGGGCCCGCGAACCAAGGGGGTGGGAGCGAAGGGTCGCCACGCGCACGGGCAGCCCCCAGCACCAGAGCATCCGCGGGAGCTCAGGACTCTCTGGTCCCCCCACCGGTCCCTGCAGGACGCCTGGAGAGCGACTGTCCCATTGGGCCAACGTGCACCATTTCCATCAGGAGCCCCGCGGGTGGCTAACGCCCGGGCTGCTCCCTGGGCAGAGCCAAACACCGCCAGCCCGGCCGGCCGCAGGCCCCTTGTTACTCTGCGAAACCAAGTGAAAAGGAACATAGTGTTGAAGGGGAAAAGGTCTCAGCAAAAGAGGAGAATGAGGGCAGAGCCAGCTCTTCCAGTCTTTCCTTACAAACCATGAGTAGGGAGTTGGTGTGTTGATTGAATAAATATGAAGCCACGGGCATTGGTTTTGTTTGTTTGTTGTTGGTTGGTTGGTTTTTGTTTTAAGGGAGCTGATAGAGTCAGTCATCTTCCCTTCCACGCCTCTTCCTTCCCGGATCCTCTTCCCTGTCCCCCACCAACACCAAGGTGACTCTCTTATTCCCCACACACGCAGGGCAAGAGAAACACAGTCCCGGGCAATCCCACTCACTAGTAACTGTTTTCTCTCTGCTGCCTACATAGGTCCTGGCACAGGATACGAAATGATACTGTGGTAATGACAGCTAACACAGAGCACCGTGTTAATGACTTAGCAGGAAATGCGCCTTTTGATTCTCAAGTAAAAGCAGGTATTATTAACAGCCCCATTTTAAAGAGGGGGAAACAGAAGTTTGGCAAGATTCAGAGAGGTTAATATGCCTCAGATTATGATAGTAGGAAGTGGAGCTAGCTGTGAATTCAGATTACCTGACTCCTATTTTCTACAATTTAGAAATGGTTTTTATCTTCCCAAGTTGATCTATAGAATTGAATGCAATCTCTATTAAAATCCCACAGGATCTTTTGCAGAAATTGATAGATGATCCTAAAACTTATGTGGAAATGTAAGAGACCCACTATGGCCAAAATAATCTTGAAGGAAAAAGTTAGAGGACTTATACTTCCTGTTTATAAAACTTACTCCACAACTACAGTAACCAATTTATTATCAATTAATTTTTCACAAAGGTGCCAAGGCAATTCAACGGGAAAGGTGGCATTCTGGGATAACTGGATCGGCATAGGCAATATGATGAATTTTGATCCTTACTTTACATTATATAAAAAATTAAATCAAAACATACCATAAATTTACATGTAAGAGCTTTCTTGAAAACTTTTGGAAGAAAACATAGAAAATCTTTTTGATCTTGGGTTAGACAAAGATTTCTTAGCTAGAACAGCATATGCACAATCTATTAAGGAAAAAAATGATAAATTGGACTTAAAGTTAAAATTTTTGCACTTCAAAAGATGCCATTAAAAAAATGGAAAGACCTTGGCAATTAATTTACGTAACCCCAATTGCCTGATTGATAAAACATTGTGAAGGTGAATGTTTGTAAATCACTTAACAAACCATGTAAGAAAGAAAGGAAATGAAAAGATCAGCCCTAGACTAGGAAAAAGATATTTGCAAATCATATATAGATAAAGAACTCATATCTAGAACATATAAAGAACTCTTAACAAAACAATTTCAAAAGTTAAATAACCCAGTTTAAAATGGGCAAATTATTATCTTCACCAAAGAAGATATCCAAATGGCCAATAGCACATGAAAAGATATTCAACATCATTAGTCACTAGGGAAATGCAAATTAAAATGAGGTACCATAATATACTACAATAGCTATAACCAAAAAGAGAGACAATATATGTTGGTGAGCATATGGAGAAACTGGAACCCTCATATGTGTGCATTACTGATGAGAATATGAATGGTGCAGCCACTTTGAAAAACAGTTTGGCAATTACAAATTTAAATGTAAATTTACCAAAGGGCTCAGCAATTTTACTCCTAGGTAGCTATGAAAGAGAAATGTCTACACAAAAACTTACATGTGAATTTTTGTAGCAATGTTATTCACAAAAGCCAAAAACTGGAAAAAAACTCAAATGTCTGTCAACTAAGGAATGGATAAATAAAAGTGGTATAGCCACACATTGGAACAATATTCAGCAATAAAAAGAAGTGAAATACTGATAATTTGAATGAATCTCAAGAACATTATGCTAAATGGAAATAGACACAAAAGAGCGAATATTGTTTGATTCCATTTATATAAAAAGTTCAGTAAAGGAAAATCTATAGAGATGGAAAATAGATTAGGGGTTATCTAGGATTGGAAATGAAATCAAGGAACAACTGCAAATGGACATGAGGGATCTTTTTAGAGGGATGGAAATATCCTAAAATTACACTGTGATGATAGTTGTACAACTCTGTAAATTTACTGAAATCATTGAGTTTTACACTTAAAACTGTGGGTAAAATACATGGCTTTTCAATTATACAGCCAATAAAATCTGTTAAAAAAAAAGAAATATAGTTTCCAAATGGATAAATAAATAAGTCTTCAGGCTTTTAGCTTTTGCTTGCTTTTTTGGTCCATCATTCATTTCTTGGTTTTACTTATTTTTCGTGCTAGCCTAGAATCCATCACCCATTTCTTTGGACACGACTATCAGTAGCATCATCAACTCCACCGTGGCGACTTCCCTGCACTTAACCTACTCTGCAAAGCTTGGATCATGGACAAATTAAACTCTACATTCTCCATTTCAACTGGTGACGTACACTTGCCCATGCTGCTGTCAGAAAACATTCAAGAGACATGATCTCTATTATGCTCTTAGCAACACTTGCCAGTTTTAGCATAGATGCCTTGGGAAGTCTTTTTCTGATTGTTTTTAGCTGCTGTTTCACAGCTTGACTCTTCTCAAGCCCTCTATTTCAATTTGCTACCTCTGTTTTCACATCTATTTTCACAGAAAAAATAGAGGCTATCTAGTGTGAACTCTCTGAACATCTTGTCTTCATAATGACAAAGAGACATTCATTTGTAACACCATTGCTGTTCCACACATCCTAACTTGAGTGAGATAAGAGTTCCTTCTCTCTCAAATCCTATAAATTCCTAACTCTGCATCAACATATTTACACATTCTTTTGTTTGTTTGCATGGTTTTCCATGCAGGGCAGAGGGCATAGCTGCATACTGGGAGAGTCACACAAATGAATGCATTGGAGCCAGAACTGTGTATGGTTTTATGATGTCATATGAACTACTATGGAATACTACTAAGTAATCCTTTAAATACTTCTAATTCACTCTATCTCCTATTTTTCATGAGAGCAGTCATAAAAATTTACCCCCATCCTTACAACTCTTGAACCCTAAGCAGATGGTTTTGTTTCTCTCTCACTCGGAAACTTACCGAGCACTTCACCCATTCCGACATTCTTTCTGCCATTCACTCCTGGACCTGAGTTGTGTTCCCTCAAAATTCGTATGTTGAAGCCCTACCTCCTAATGTGACGGTGTTTTGAGATAGGACTGTTGAGGAGGTAGTTAAGGTTAAATGAGATCGTAAGTGTGGTCCCTAATTCAACAAGACTGGCACCCTTGTGGAAGAGGAAGGGACACTGGGGTGTAGATGCACAGAGGAAAGACCGAGTGAGGACACTGCAAGAAGGTGGCCATGTGCAAGCCAGTGACAGGGACTGCAGGAGACACCAAACCTGTTGACACCTTCATCTCTGACTTCCAACCTCCAGAACTGTGAAAAATACATTTTACTGTGTAGGCCACCCAGTCTGTGCTATTAGTCGTGGCAGCCCTGGAAGACCAAGACGACCCTTGTTCATCTGTAATACTCTCGACTCAGCTTTGGAGTAGACTCTTTCCACGTCTTCCAGAACCTTGCTCTACCAATTTTTCTCTTTCCTTTGTTTTTAATCACCCTATAGGTTTTGGCTCTTTCTCATGTTCAAGACAAAATAGAATAGTTCCAGTGTTTCCTCTGTCATTAGGTATCTCCCCTTTCTTTCACAGCTCTTGGAAGAAGAAAACCCTTCTCATTCTTTCCGGAACCTTCCTCCAATTCTTGTAGTGTCTTGTGCAGAGATCCCTAGTTGTCTTTTCTTTTTCATAATAACAGAGCATGGAACTCAACCAAAACATTATTTTTCTTTGCTTCCCATGTAGCTGTGAAGTTCTGGCCCATGAGATATAAGTGAAATGTTGTGTGGGAACTTCTGAGACGTTTTCTTAAAGGGGAGGTGTGTGTTTTCCCAGTTTCTCCTTATTGTCTGAAATGTGAACTCTTACCTGCTTTTCCCAGTGGATTTAGGACTACATTTCCCTATCTACCCATTGCAGTTTGTACAGACTTTTATTATAATTATCATAATGGATTATAAATATAATTGTTTATTTTTACGTACGCATTCTCACTGGGCTATAAGCATAATATCTTTTTGTTTTTGCATTCTCATGTTTCTAAGTCAGCCCAGAACATAGTAAGCATTCAATATATACTTTCTCAATGAAGAAATAAATATATGAACGATTGAATCTATGGATAGCTTCGATCATTATAAACCTTAGGCTCCTTTTTATCTAAATTCAGTCTATCAATTAGTCAGTAATCATCCTTGTACTTGGTGTGTGGGTATACGGTAGTTATACTGTTCTGTGCTAAGTCAAGTGCAGGATAATCAATGAATATGATTCAAAGCCTTTTCTGCCTAGGAGACGAGCAAATGCTTGTGCCAAGCAACCACCGTACAAAGTAGAGGGTGAGAGGTGTCGAAGGAGAAGCAGGAAGAAAGACTGAGTTCAGAGGTGAAAGTGAGGTCTTTTGTTTAAAGGATCAGGGAAGACTCTATGGAGGATCTGGCGTTAAACAGGGCTTGGAAAGCGGGTGAGCACTGAGCATGTGGAGTTGGGAAGGAGAGCGTGCCAATAGGCAAAAATACAAGGAAGACTAGAGTATGGAGAGAGTGTGGTGCCATCGCATGGACACCAGGGCACATATCAAAGGGGTGTTATAATATAAGCATCGCAAAGGTGAGCTAGGGTCCAGTTGTGGGGAAATCTGGGGTCACCTCTAATAATGGGAAGAGCCACCGCAGGTGACCTTTTGTGAAGGCTAGGATGTCTCAATTCTTGAGGCCTTTTGGGTAAACAGCTAATTGGTTAGGAAGCTTTCTCTTTGACTTTAGCTGACCCGACCACGACTGTAAAACCTCAAGCTTCTGCATCTGGAAGGTGAAGTACTGAATTTTGCTAGTGGCATCAAATTTCATTCTTTCAGCTTCATCAGCTAGTGTTAATGAAATGTCAGGTCACACCCTGAGTAGTCATAGCTGAATTCCAGTTGATGATTTCCAAGGATGAATGATATCTTCAACTACACCAATCGCCAGAGCTGACGTCCCACTGCACCGGGAGGCGTGAGGGCGCTCGGTCAGAGCACCAGCCTGAGCCGCTGCGGTTCACGTCTACACTGCGGTTATGACGCTTGGCGGTAAGCAGGCGTTTCTGAAGGGGCTGAGAGGAATTTCCTTATTCAGATTATTGGCAAGTGTTGTGGTTTTGAAGTCAGGTGAACTTGGGTCCAAATCCTGACTCTAATATCTCCTATCAGTGGTAGGACTTTGCAGCAAGTTATTTCATCTCTCTGAGATACAACTGCCTCCTCTGTGAAATGCTGGATTATAATTTTTAGTTTATGGTGTTGTGCATTGCAGTGTTTTTCAAACTACCTGTGGTAAATTTTTTTTAACCCTTTGCACTCGCTTGCTTTTTTTCTCTTGCTGCTACCGATGCTAACCGTGTCGAGTCACACTCGACATCCGGGTGCAAAGGGTTAAGTTCCAATCCATTGCAGATTCAACTGGTTTTTTTTTTAAAGTTCCAATCTATAGCAGATGGTTACTTTTGTAAAACACAATAAAAATGAATTACTAGAAAATAAAATGAAAAATACATATAAAATACAAGCTTCACTAAAAACATTTTAGTTGTTTTTATTGCATTTCACAGACACAAGTTTGGTTGTACATCTAGAAGCAATAAGAGGAGAGGGAGGCAGGTTCTAGGGAAGGTCATCTGTCTCTTGCAAGAGATTTCAAGGGAGGCTATACCAGGTTATTTAGGCGAGGGTGACTAACCTCAGACAGAGAAGAAGGTATGCTTCCATTGGCAAAAAAAACACAAAAAACAAAAAACAAAAAACAACGATATCAGATTTGGGGTTTAAAGTTTCTGGCTTCACCAAAATATTTCATAAGTCTCTGTCCCAAATTTTAGGGCCACATTTTTGTTTTTAATGTGTCCTAACTTTAATATAAGAGACTCCATAAGATTGGGAATTTAATATGAGTGGTAATTCAGCCACTGTCAGGATTAGAATTTTGTTCAATTGCTAGAAGTGTTGGCCCTACAATGATAGGGAAGGATTTCTTTTGAGCTGTCATTCAACTTCACATCCTTTTTGTAGATCTTTAGCTGGGAATAAAGCCCTTAACTCATTATTTTCTTTCTCCAAGTTCTCCAGTGCACTTAGAAGCAAGCAAGCAGCCCTATTATACTCTCCCTTTTCATAAAAATGAGCTGTAGAAGAAAACTGAAGGCCAAGAGTATGAGCTGGAACCCAGGAGGATGGACTGGACCCTGTGTTGGTCTCTGTATTAGTCAGCTCCAGCTGCCATAACAAAATACCACAGACCACAGGCTTTGGAAAACAGGAATTTATTTTCTCACATGTCTGGAGACTGGAAAGTTCAAGAACAAAGTCCACCAGTTTCTGGTGAGAACTCCCTTTCTGGCTTGCAGAGACCTGACTTCTTGCTGTGTCCTCATATAGTGGGGTGGGGGAGATGTAGAGAGAGATCTCTGGTGTCTCCTCTCATAAAGACACTAATCCTATCAGGTTATGCCTTGTTTAACCCTAATTACCTCTTCATAGGCCTTGGGGTTAGGGCTTCAGTGTGTGCATTTGTAAGGAGACAATTCAGCCCATAGCAGTCTTTTATCATCTTCAACTTTCCACCATCAATGATGTAGGCCCCACGCAGGAGAAGCCAGGGTCTTTGTCACAAGAGCAGACACATATGTGGCCCCAGGCGTTGCAGAAGATAAAGAAGGATCCAGCAGAGGCAGAGTGGCCGTTGGCCCACCACTGTCCTGCACCAACAGGGGAACTAACAGACAATGACAAGGTCCATGACTTGCAACAGCACCTGGTACCCCTGCAGTGACATTCCAAGTGTAAAAACAATATAGCTGCAGCTTCACTTCTACTTTCCAAATCTCATGCGAAATCTTTTTGTGGGCCACACTCCGAACTGTGTAGAGAAGGGAAATGTAGTTTCAGTGTGTCAAAGCTTACATGGCAGGGAGAAACCAGTTCATCTAACACCTTTAGGCCATGAAAGAAAAGAATGTCAAGTCACTGATGGAGTCACATGATCTGATAGATGTTGTTAAAAGACCTGTCTTGTAGAAAATGGAGAGCGGCAGAGCAGGAGTGGAGAAGGGGCCAGCTAGAGTGTACTGTGTGAGGCAGGGATGGCCTTGCCTAGGACGGGAGTAGTGGAAATGAAGAGTTCCATTTTGGTAGATTGAATGTGGGGACTTTGAGTGAATGAGAAGTTAGCAATGAATCTCAGGGTTTCAGCTGGAGTGACTGGATGAATGGCAGTACAATTAATATATGAATGGGTGGGAAGGACTAGGAGAGAAATGGTTTGAAGGAGGGTCATTCTGTAAGCACAAAGGTATTTAGCTGTAAATAGAGACAATGCAACAAACAATTGCGGAAATAAGCGAGGAGTTTATTAGTCTCAAATAATCAGAAGTCCTGGGGTAGTTATTCCAGTGCTGATAGAGTGGTTCAGCAATGTCATGTAATGTCTCAGGCTCACACTTCCTTCCATCCTCCTCCATCCTTGGTATGTAGGCTTTCACCCTCAGACTGTTGCGGCAGTGTGTACAGCTACCGTTACAGCTCTTATTCATTTGACCGGGAAAGAACCGAGCAGCGCACGAAGAGTCAGAGAACAGCCTTTATTTTTCTACAGCAGACTCAGCACACCTAGTGATACCACTCTCTTCCTGTCTTCTGATGTTCCCTCAATGTTCTCCCCCTTCCTGCCCTTCTGGCCCTGCTTTTATACCCTTGGTAGGGCTCAAGAAGCATCCAATCAACTACAAGCTTTAACATCCAATCAGCAACAGGCTTTAACATCCAATCAGCAACAGGCTTTAACATCCAATCAACAACAAGCCTTAACATCCAACTAAAAACAGTGGGATTCAAAAATTACCCAATCAGGATCATGCAAGCAGCTGGCCAGAAACAGGCCAGGAGGGCCTGGGCCATTCCAGCACGTGGGGGATCTCCGGCAGCATGGTGCCTCGGGGGTCCGGGGTGGCTGGGTGCCACGGGGCCCAGCCCCAGCGGCGTGCCTTTAACTGGCCACGCACAGCACTGGCCCCCGGAGATGCGGAACTACGGGGAGGCGGCAATTGGCCACGTCCTGGCACCCGACATTTTCCGCATCAAGACTTGTTACCAAATTGTTATGAGATGGTTGCTGCGTCTTCGTTCATGTCCTGAGCATGATCAAAAAAGGCAAAAGACTAAACTGGCATGCCACCAAGATTACCCCTTTTAAAGTGATTTCCCAAAAGCCCCTCTGAGTGATGTCTGCTGACATCTTTATGGACAAAATGGAGTCACATGATTACTGTGATGAGAAGGTTGCTGGGCACGTGATCACCGTGATGAGAAGGTTGCTGGGCACGTGATCACTGTGATGAAGGTTGCTGGGCACGTGATCACCGTGATGAGAAGGTTGCTGGGCACGTGATCACTGTGATGAGAAGGTTGCTGGGCACGTGATCACCGTGATGAGAAGGTTGCTGGGCACGTGATCACTGTGATGAAGGTTTCTGGGCACGTGATCACTATGATGAGAAGGTTGCTGGGCACGTGATCACTGTGATGAGAAGGTTTCTGGGCACGTGATCACCGTGATGAGAAGGTTGCTGGGCACGTGATCACTATGATGAGAAGGTTGCTGGGCACGTGATCACCGTGATGAGAAGGTTTCTGGGCACGTGATCACCGTGATGAGAAGGTTGCTGGGCACGTGATCACCGTGATGAGAAGGTTTCTGGGCACGTGATCACCGTGATGAGAAGGTTGCTGGGCACGTGATCACCGTGATGAGAAGGTTGCTGGGCACGTGATCACCGTGATGAGAAGGTTTCTGGGCACGTGATCACTGTGATGAGAAGGTTTCTGGGCACGTGATCACCATGATGAGAAGGTTGCTGGGCACGTGATCACCGTGATGAGAAGGTTGCTGGGCACGTGATCACCGTGATGAGAAGGTTGCTGGGCACCTGATCACCGTGATGAGAAGGTTGCTGGGCACCTGATCACCGTGATGAGAAGGTTGCTGGGCACGTGATCACTGTGATGAAGGTTTCTGGGCACGTGATCACCGTGATGAGAAGGTTGCTGGGCACGTGATCACCGTGATGAGAAGGTTTCTGGGCACGTGATCACCGTGATGAGAAGGTTGCTGGGCACGTGATCACCGTGATGAGAAGGTTTCTGGGCACGTGATCACTGTGATGAGAAGGTTGCTGGGCACGTGATCACTGTGATGAGAAGGTTGCTGGGCACGTGATCACTATGATGAGAAGGTTTCTGGGCACGTGATCACCGTGATGAGAAGGTTGCTGGGCACGTGACCACCGTGATGAGAAGGTTGCTGGGCACGTGATCACCGTGATGAGAAGGTTTCTGGGCACGTGATCACTGTGATGAGAAGGTTTCTGGGCACGTGATCACCGTGATGAGAAGGTTGCTGGGCACGTGATCACCGTGATGAGAAGGTTTCTGGGCACGTGATCACCGTGATGAGAAGGTTTCTGGGCACGTGATCACCGTGATGAGAAGGTTTCTGGGCACGTGATCACCGTGTTGAGAAGGTTGCTGGGCACGAGATCACCGTGATGAGAAGGTTTCTGGGCACGTGATCACCGTGATGAGAAGGTTTCTGGGCACGTGATCACCGTGATGAGAAGGTTGCTGGGCACGTGATCACCGTGATGAGAAGGTTTCTGGGCACGTGATCACCGTGATGAGAAGGTTTCTGGGCACGTGATCACCGTGATGAGAAGGTTGCTGGGCACGTGATCACCGTGATGAGAAGGTTTCTGGGCACGTGATCACCGTGATGAGAAGGTTGCTGGGCACGTGATCACCGTGATGAGAAGGTTTCTGGGCACGTGATCACTGTGATGAGAAGGTTTCTGGGCACGTGATCACCGTGATGAGAAGGTTGCTGGGCACGTGATCACTGTGATGAGAAGGTTTCTGGGCACGTGATCACCGTGATGAGAAGGTTGCTGGGCACGTGATCACTGTGATGAGAAGGTTTCTGGGCACGTGATCACTGTGATGAGAAGGTTTCTGGGCACGTGATCACCGTGATGAGAAGGTTTCTGGGCACGTGATCACCGTGATGAGAAGGTTTCTGGGCACGTGATCACCGTGATGAGAAGGTTTCTGGGCACGTGATCACCGTGATGAGAAGGTTTCTGGGCACGTGATCACCGTGATGAGAAGGTTGCTGGGCACGTGATCACTGTGATGAGAAGGTTGCTGGGCACGTGATCACTGTGATGAGAAGGTTGCTGGCACGTGATCACCATGATGAGAAGGTTTCTGGGCACGTGATCATTGTGATGAGAAGGTTGCTGGGGAGAAGGAGCTATGTGGATGGGATGGGGATCAACTGTAAGGGTAGGGAGCTCACTAGGCGCCCACAGCATGGGTAGAGAATGAATTCTCACACAAAGATTAGGATATAAAGAAGTAAAATGTTTATTTTGCTTTTTCAGAAAGAGAGACAGAGAGAAAGTGAGAGAGAAGATGGCATGACACCTGAAAGAAAGCAGGAGGAAGTGCTGGCAGCTGAGGAAAAGCAGCTCAGGCTTTTTTAAAGGGTGAAAAATGTTTTTTTCCCCCCCTGCTGCAGACTGATAGCAGGAGGCAGCTGGCAACTGTTTCTCCCATTTTCCCCTCTTCACCTGGAGACGGTCTTATCCATAGTCTAGCCCAGGGGTCCTCAAACTTTTTAAACAGGGGGCCAGTTCACTGTCCCTCAGACCGTTGGCAGGCCAGACTATAGTTTAGAAAAACTATGAATAAATTCCTATGCACACTGCACATATCTTATTTTGAAGTAAAAAAAAATGGGCAAAAACACCCACATGTGGCCCACGGGCTGTAGTTTGAGGACTCCTGGACTCTAGCCTAACGGGTCTGGTAAGGAGAATTTGTTTCCTTTTGTCTACTCAGCTCCTTTGAATTGCTGTGTAAATGTCCCTGCAGGCAATGAGTTAATTTTAAAAGTCAGGTAATCTCAAGAACAGCAAGTTTAAGGTTAATGTCCCTGCCATCAATCTTGGGGATCGCAAAAATGGTTAGACGGTTTATATTTTTCTGTTAGATAGTTCATTAGCAAAGCCGTCCTTTTATCTCCCCCCTTTCTTTGATGAAAATTTATATTCTTCTTTTAATGAACTCAGAAACTGGGGTACTTGGATGGAGGTCTTTCCTTCTGCAACTTCTTGCTGGCTCAGGGATGAAGCATGGTCCCTACCTGAGAGAGTTCGTTTGCCTCATTAAGGGGGAGGGGTTGAAGAAGGATGGTCTTAAAAGCAAGAGTGGAAGCAGAATGGGGGTTTTGCTGGAGAGAAACAGCTAAGGCCCGAGTTTGCGGCGGGTAGCAGTAGGTTCACTGGAGGATCAGTAGGTTTGAGTTGGGAGAGATGAATCCAGGACAGGATTCCCAGAGCTCAGCTGTGGTGGAGGTAGTGAGAATAATTCGAAAGGACCTCTCTATGGAGGTTAGAGGGGGCTCGTTGGTCCTGAAGACTTCTAGGTAAAGCCCAGTCTGCAGGCTGTAAATGTTGCAGTCCCTTTACATTAAGAGGTTGAGGTCGAGGAAGGATATATGGGTTTTACTGCTGCAGGTAGGTGCCGCGAGGAGATGGGGAAATTGAGGTGAAAGGAGGCAGGAGAGCAGAACAGCCATACAGAAGTTCAAAGGGGCTAAGAAACAAAGTTGCCCTAGAGGAGATGTGGAGTTGAACTAATCCCACCCCTTGGAATTGGCCCTTACAATCTCACACGCCTGTCTCTTTCCCAATAGTCCCTGGGCCTAGAGGGAGGATTTTTAATAGTAGGGCTTTCACAGTGAATAACAGGTTCCGGCCAGGTGGGATTCAATAGTTTTAAATCCTGGAGATATCAGGTAAACTTGCTATTTATTTAATACTTGTCATGACTCTGGAAAACAAAGCAAGAGGATCAGTATTGTTTTAAATAAAAGTCATAAATAAATAAAAACCAGTACTTTGAATAGGGAAACAATGACTCTTAGCAATAGCATGAGACATTTTCTGACTGTCTTAAATAATTTAGCATAAAACACTTGTTGTAAAACAGGATCACAGGTTACTATAAAATTATAGTTATTCATTTAGCCAAACTGGTAATTAAAGATTTTAAAAGGCAAAAATTTTACTCTTCAATAGAGACTCAGCATATAAGGAGGCAAACTGAATCTGTCTCTTTTCTCTCCTTCCCCCCTTTTTTAAAAGGTGAACAAAATCATTTGTTATTTTTATTAATACTATATGAAAATCTTATTTGAAAGAGAAAATAAATTTTATCTTTGTCCTTCGTTTCAAATGAGTTTTATCTCAGTACCAGTAACTTAGCAGTTGTAGTTCACAAGTAGGCAGGAAAGAAAATATAGAGAAAAAGAGAACTTCACAAACTCTACATCTTAACCACATAGCTGCAAGTTGACCATTTGAGTTCTAAACTTTTTGATGTAATTTGTTTATCAGTTTAAACATGTGTATAAGAACAGAACATAATATGTGGAGACCAGCTGGCATCTTAGAAAACCTGGCATGTCTGAACCTCTCCATTTACACAAATACTTATAAGTAGAGGTGCCATAAACCAACTGGGGTGTGTAAAGGGGGTCACTCTCCTTGTCTTTCCTCATTTTTAAAGGATTTGTTTCCATTTTTCTTTAAAGGAAGCAACTGAACTGTGGACTAGGGTTTAGTGTAGTGGATCAGAGTGTGCTGATTGTGGGTGAGACTCCACAGTGTTTCACCACTGAGTCCTTCTCACCCTTTTTCTGTATCTTAGTTTCTCTTTTTGGGAGTCTACTACCTCGGAAAGGGCTCAAAACACCGAGTGATCAGCTCTTATGTGTGTTTCTTGGACAAACCTTCTTTTAATTAATTTTTTTGGTGGGCGTGGTTCTCTGTAGGGCCACGTGGGCTGTAGGAAATTGCCCCAGGCAACGTCCACTCAGGCAATGGAGAAGATTCTTTAGAATGTACTTTCCAATCAAAATTAGGATCCCAAATGCCAACTTTCTAGGAAAAGAACAAACAGCTCAGAAAAAACCATCAAACCTTTAAACCTTCTGGGCAACATAAGAGTAAAAACCAAAATGTCAAAGGCAGGTTATCAAATTAATTAAAAAGTGTTGAGCTACCATATTCTTGGGTTTAGTTGCAGACTTGTAGCAACCATAACATCGTTAACCATTTTATCTAAGGAATTTAGAGACTTTTGTCATGTCACGATATTTTAGTTTCCTTAGTAATTTATCATAATAAGGTGGTTGATAAATTCAATTTTATATCTCCTTTTGCACAAACTCCACAACTGAGAACATACATCTTTGTTGTTTTGACCAAAAATTTGTCTTTTAATTATAGTTAACTTGCTCACATACAAAATTCCTTTATAAATTCCCTTCTTTGAACCTCATCTCGACTCACATCTCCCATCTACAACATACTTAAGCTTTCTGTTTTGTTCTAAAGTTTTCTTCTCTTAAACAACCAGTTATTTTAGGACAAAAATTTCCATACAAGACCTTTTCTTATACAATGTTATTCTCCTTTCTGTTTAACCTTTCTTACCAAAATTTTATCATATTTCTACATTCACTTCCTTTCCACATCTCCCCCTGTCACTTCACTAGTTTCCTTCCATTCTGTTTTCACTTTCTTCCTAAATTTATACTTTGAAAGCATAGAGTTAGGATGTTAGGCCTAGATAATGGGGAAAGAAGATTGTATGTAAAGTCTCAGTTAAGTCTTTCCCAAAATATGTTTATGAAAGGAAGCCTGTGGTGTTAAAGGTGCTTAATTTAACCTAAAAATTCTTTTTCCAGCAAGAGGGGAGTGGGCAATTGGGAATTATTAAGACTTGATCTCCCGGCAAGAAGAGGGGCTGTGGAGTACACAGGGGACTTTGTATTTTATCTTTCACTCACACGATGGAGACAGGGTAGGGAAGTAGAATTCCCGAAAATTCAGGAAGAACAGAGTAAGTGGCTCTGGTGTTTATTGAAATCAGTTTGCTTACCTGTGACAGAGAAAGCATTACCCAATGCTTGGCCGTCTTGATGTCATGAAGTGAAGCTGGTTTTGGAGCTGGGGTCTGTCCATCAGACTGAAGCAGTCCCAGAGGGTTGGTGGATATGGAGGATGCTGGCTCAGGGGCCTGCCAGTTCCGGAGGGCGAGTGCAGTCCCGTTTCAAGGAGAAAGCACTCCTGCTCTCAGTGCCCCTCCCTTTTGCAGAGAGGGCATGGTCTCAGCAGAGCTCACTCCTTGGGGCATTGTTTTCTAGGGGCCCACCTGGCTGCAGAGGAAGCAGGCTTCAGTTCCTATAGAAGGGCATGGTCCTGGTGTCTTGCCTGGGCCTTTTGAGTAGCCCTGTCTCTGAGAAGCCTTGTCTATAGCAGTAGCCACCATTTGGAAAACGTCTTTCTGCTCTAGGGATCCACTGCCAATCCCGCTCTCTCTCTTCCTCTTGCCTCTCCTCATTTCGGTTATCAAAGACCTTGAAGGCCAGGATTAAAGTTCTGCTTGTGAAATCTGAGGCCCCTTTTCAAGTCTTTGGAGTTTATGCAGAGTATTGGAGGCCGACTGGGAATGAAGTGTATTGGTAGGACGGATCATCCTTCCCTGGTGTCAGGGTATAAATTAGTAAAGAGGCGAATGACCTCAGACAGTCGTGAAAGATAAAGGGCTGGATTTCCATCTTGGCTCTGGGGTGATTTACAATGCCTTGTGACCCTGTAACCTCCCAGAGAGGGATTTGTTGCATAGGTGGGGAGGGAGTTTGGAAGGGCCAGCTGGAGCGAGAGCAGCTGAGCAAGAGTGGTGAAGATAGACAAGAAGAAGGAGGGAGAACAGGGGAAGCTGAAAGAGAAATATCATCTGGGAAGTGAAGACAGTGAGAGATGCAAGGTAAGAAGTGACATGTGGCAGGCAGAGTGAAGACCAGAAAGTCCAGCAAGTTCAAAGAACTTCCAAACACAGAGGACTTTAGACTCCTGGCCAAGCCAGTGGAAATAAAGTCTAGTATCAAGATTAAGAGATCCATTCTCGGGCCAAATCTCCTGGTCATTTAATTTTTATTGTGGCCAGGCTGTCAATACAAGACTACACATTAGGGATGGAGGTCAGAGACTTACCAAGTCCTGAGTGATTATTGCAGGCACCGAGAAGGATGTCCTGCGAGCTGTGCAGCGGGGCAGGGAGCAGTCTTGAGACAGAAACAGAAATGTGAGCTCCTCGTATGGAAGCAGAGAAGTGACGTGACTTCCCCATATGGGCCATGAGGTGTAAGAGTGGGGCGCTCATTAGGTGCTCATGACGTGGGTAGAGAAAGAATTCTCATACAGAGATTAGGATATAAGGAAGTAAAATGGTTATTTTACACACACACACAGAGAGAGAGAGAGAGAGAGAGAGAGAGATGGCACAGCACCTGAAAGAAAGTAGGGGGATGTACCAGCAGCTGAGGAAAAGCAGCTCCAGCTTTAAAGGATTTTTTTTGCTGCTACAGACTGATAACAGGAGGCAGCTGGCAGCAGTTTCTCCTTTTTTTTCTCCCTTTTGCCTGGAGATATTCTTATCTATAGTTCAGCTGAACTGGTCTGCTGAGCTCCTTTTAATTGCTGTCTAAACATCTCTGCAGGCAATTAGTTAATCTTAAAAGACAGGGAATTAATCTCAGGAACAGGGAGGTTAAGGTTAATATCCCTGCCATCAATTTTGGAGACAGTGTGTTAGATGCTTTATATTTTCCCGTTAGATAGTTCTTTAGCAAAGCTGTCCTTTCATCAACCATATGTGGGATGTGTAGGTTTGACTCAGCTGTGAGAGCCAAGTGAGAACATCAAGTAGTCAGTTGGATGAATGGGTCTTTACCTTGGGAGTGTCAGATCTTTGGCCTCTCTGGCTCACCCACGTGATCCAAAGTGTGAAATGGTAAGTTCTGGTGAGTGTGGTGATATCTCACCCTGCAAAGCATGTTCCTGTGTGCATGTGTGTGTTTATGAATGGAGAGTGGGGCTTGAACATGCCCCAACCTAACAGCTAAGTAGGTAACCTGGGTCAATGGAAAGGATGAGAATGGGTTAGAGAGATTTGGCAGGATCTGCTGTCTCCAAAATTGATGGTAGGGATATTAACCTTCACCTCGCTGTTCCTGAGATTAACATCTATCTTTTAAGATTAACTAATTGCCTGCAGAGATGTTTATACAGCAATTAAAAGGAGCTCCGCAGACCAGTTCAGCTGAACTACAGATAATAACATCTTCTGGCAAAGGGGGGAAAAAGGAGAAACTGATGCCTCTTAATTTTAGTCTGCAGGACCCTTGGACACGCAGAGGACAGCATCCTGCTGTGACACTCATCAGAGCCATGGCCTAATACCCTGTGCTTAGATTGAGCTGTTGTGAATGATAAAAAGAATTATGCCCATTTTGTAGATCAGAAGTAAACTATGATCTCCAGGCCAAATCCAGCCAAATTTTGTAAATAAAGTGTTACTGGAGCACATGTTTATGTGTTGTCTATGGACGCTTTCATGCTGAACAGCACAGGTGAATAGTAGCAACAGAGACCGTATGGTCTAAAGAGCCTAAAATATTTATACTTTGCCCTTTACAGAAAAAAATTTGTTGAGCCCTGGTGTAGATCATGCTTCTGTTTATGTTAACATCAGATACATTAACTAATTGCATTGTAGGTAACCTTCATATAACATATAAGGGATTATAGATATTTGAGTCTAATATTACCTGTGAGGTATCTCATTTGTTCCTCTTGGTTTCCTTCCTTTGGAGAGCTTCCCTTTTCTGCTAGTCGTCCTGTCTGGGATATTTGAGGAATTTACAGGCTCAGAAGACTGTAATAGTGACAGACAGGATGTGGGCTTGCTCCTCACAGCTCTGCTAGATGCCTTGAAGGAGCGTTTCACAACCCAGCCCAGCGCCTCAAAGAACTGTCCCGTTTGATGATTGGCCCCATGGCCTAACTCTGCTCAACCACCAGGTGCTTATGGAACGTTTCAAGGCAATTTTGTTAAAAGTACTTGGTTAAAGTTAAGATTCTGGCTGGATCTTTGGCTCCAAATAGGAATTTCCAAATCAAATATTGTAGTAAGTAGGAGTCTGTTCCTACTCATGATTGTACAGTCGCTCATTGTCTGGTCACTACCCTGAAAGTCTCTACGCTTGCAGAATATTGGACAGAGGAAAGGAGCAAAATTAATGTAGTTTAATGTTAGAAAGAAGCTCAATGGTCAGGTTCAAGTGCTGAAATTGTTTACCAAAGTAGGTTACAGAGTGTCCTTTCTAAGGATCGAGGAGTGAAGCAGATGTCTGTATCACACCAGCATTCCCCCACGTGTTCCTGTTCAGTGAGATCATATTAGGGGAAAAAGGTTTGTAATTAAACACTTTAGAAAATGTTGGCTTGAACAAATTAAACCTGTTTACTACTGAACTCCTAAGATCCTTTAAGTGTCAGTAATCGTGATAAATCTTTAATAGGAGCACATATTATGCAGTGTTTCTCAAACTTGTTTTATCATGGAACCCCTTTGACTTAAGGTACCTTTACTGGCCTGACTAGTGCTCTATAGAACATTCTTCGGTAAACAATGATTTAGATATTACCTGCCTGACTACCATGCTGTGGACTACATAATTTTTCCAGGTTTCTTTAAATAATGTGATTCTACGTAAAATTATAGGCCATGATTAGGCCTTCACTAGTTTAATATACAGTACAGATAGGAGATGAATTCAGAGATGAGATACAAGGAAACTGTTTAGGTGGATGAGAAAACTGTCATGTTGTGGAGATGTCATTTGACTTGGAGTCAAAGTAGGTGGAAGGTATGACATTTCCGCCACTACCCAGCTGTGTTGTCTTAAGAAAGTTACAAAAGTTATCTGTGTTACAGGATCCTAACCTATAATATGAGAATAATACTAGTGCCTATCTCAAAGGCTCTTGTTTGTGTTTATGTGTATGACTATAAACTTTAATACCTATTACAGCTATAAAGAAACAAACTTTAGGTTCTCAAAAAGGTTAAGAAAAAGGATGTGAAAAATTTATTTAGGCTAATTTTACTGTTACATTGCTTTTTTTATAAAATAATTTTATAAAAGAGTCTCATCAAGATATTATATAGAAAATACGAACTAAGGTAATAGATATAAACTTCATAAAAATAGAATACATCTTGGCATTTGCTTACAGAGTTTGTTACCACCACATACAGTGTATTGACGTTTAACATTTGTGCTAATTTGAACGTATGATATTTTTTTAAAAAACAAAGAAACCTACCCCATTGGTATTTTTTGCATTGTTTTCATTGACAGGACACTAAAAAATTCTGGAATGTAAAAGTTATGAAGCTAACTGGATGGAAAGTTATCTCTAAATATTAGAGCAAAGATCCGTGCCATGAACAATTATCTGAGGATAAAAAATATTTTCTTTCTATTATTATAAGTGGTTCAGCTGATTTCACAAAATCACTGAAAATAATATACAAGTTCTGGATGTTCAATCAAGCTGAGTACCATTTGGGATCAAACAAACCTTCTAGTAGCTGTAGCAAATTTCTAAAATCCGTGGTGTTTCCTTTTTTCCTTAGAATGAAAATAAGTGTGTCAGTCCTATTACAAAATACCAAAACTTTTAAAAAAAAAGCAACTTCATAAGTTATTTTATAAGCTTTGATCAAAACAAAAAGCAATTAGCTTTATTATTTTAAAAATAGCCAAATGCTCAAAAATCTATGTGACATTGAATTAGATGTTTCTGTTTGCTTTGGTTTGGTTTCAAGGAAAATGATCTTAGCTACTGCGCTGCTGTGACATCACTGATACGTCCTGCTAGATGTTCAGAATAATCTTTGGGAAGTAACTGCTCCAGTGTAATAAATAAAGAAAGTAATAAGGGACTTTTCCAGACCTTACTGAAAGATATGACCATGGCAGGATCATGAAAATGCATCAGCAGTACCAAAGAAGGCACACAAAACAGAGTATAGCACCATTTTCAAGTTGCCAAGATTGCAACTGTTCAAGAGACAGTAATCTGCAAAGAGAGTTGACTGCCATGATTAATGCAGTTTAAGTATGTGGAATAGGCTTTGGAGAGTTTTTAGTACGGATAGGCAGACACAGCTATATACACTATGAATGTGGTTTGATATTCAATGGTCCCATTGGCACTGTAGGATAAGGCTTGAACCCTCATGCGGTAAGTCTCTGGTTCTCGTAGTGGTCGTGTCGTGTACACTACTCCTTTCAGGTTTTCATCCCTTAAGGCAAAAGGAACAGTTTGTTCCTCATCTACCATGAGGAAAGTTGTCCTGGGATGCATCA
This sequence comes from Microcebus murinus, assembly GCF_040939455.1. Classification (NCBI taxonomy): domain Eukaryota; kingdom Metazoa; phylum Chordata; class Mammalia; order Primates; family Cheirogaleidae; genus Microcebus; species Microcebus murinus. The sequence goes on from NC_134126.1 coordinate 11,405,967, forward strand.
CTCCATCCTGCGTGTATGCAACCAGCCGGATTAAATCTTGATTGGCGCCTATTCCAAATGGGAGGGAGACAAGTTTGTATTCCAAAGCATATGGGCTCAAGGCACATTCCAAATCATTGGGTGGACAGTTCTTGAGGCAGAACCTAAGGACAACAAACACATGAAATACACACAGTTATCTGGAAGCAGGAGAAGGCATAACGCAGGTGATCATGATCCACGACAACTTTTAGGCACGACATGCAGGAGACAGTCTGGCTGTGAGAGCAGTAAGACTCACCCCATGTTCTGTGTCACTAACTCAAACCAGATGCCTGAAGGCTATGAGAATATGCTGGGGCAGAGTCAAATATCTATCTCTCAGCTCCATTAAAATCGGAAGAATTTGAGCCACTGAAGTAAGCATGAATACCTCAAGAGTTCTGCTTTAAAATGAAAAGTCAGTTTTGGAAATAAAAGCATCTGCACATATATTGGAAACAAGCACTTCTTAAAGATAGGAATACAAGCTATTTCTTTAAATCATAACATCTAACCCTGTTTGAAAGCTGAAATGGATATACCGATATTTGGTTTATTTTTCTAAAAATAATAAAAGGTCAATTAGGATTCCTGGAGGGGGAGAACTTCCTTTTGTAATTGTCTTTATTTCATTTTAGATTAAAAACTATAATTTCTTTTACCAGAGCCCACATTGACCATTTTTTGAGTGATCATGACTTCTGAATTGTTTGCCAGAAATCACAGGTAATGAAGAGGGAAAAAATGCACAGAGTGCCATTTTATGAAGATATGGATTCTTTAGCCATAGTATTTTTAGAAGTTTCATAAGTCTATATTTTCAATTTTCTCCTTCGTCTTCCCATTCCCATCAGATCAATTACAAACAAGCTCTTGCTGGATTCTGGGCAGTTACTCGGTAGGCATTTCCAAGAGGAAAACAAAGTGTGAGCTCCAACGAGTATTTGTTTTCAGAAGCACTTTCTTATTGTGGCAAAGCCTCCCCTACAAGACATCACTGCTTGTTTTCAAGCACCCCGTTACCTTGGTACCTGGACAGAGTACAATATTTCTGTAAGGAGAGGGAGAATTGTTTATTCAGAACCCAGAAAATGACTGTTGCAGACGGCAGGAAATGTAAGCAAGATGACATATGAATGGGCAGTCGGCTGACTCATCCTTGCCCATCCGGCCGGCCGCACACGGAGTGGCCCCCACACGGGGAGGGTGGCATACTTGCTGCAGTGCTCTAAGTGCTGAGAGCCCTTACAATTCTGAGGGTACAAAATGGAAACCTAAGACTTGCAAAGAGAGGCAGGCTCCATCACCCCATAAAAGGCTCACTAGCACGGCAGAATTGACTCTAGAAGTCGCGCAGCAGGTTGCCGGGGAGGCAGCCGTGGGAAGTGCTGGCAGCCAAGAGTGAGTTTAGGCTGCAGTGGCTGCTGCGGGTGAGCTCACCTCTCGCCCATTCGCTGAAGAAGGAGCACACTGAGACCCCACATCCCTCCACAGGTGCTGACTTCCTTTGGGTTCAGCATGACTACAGACAAGGTTTGCGTTGGTCAAGGAGAAAGATGAGGGATTTTCAATAGCATGTCTGGGATGAGAAGGCAAGACGTACCCTGAAACGGGATCCCGCTGGTAGTCGGGTGGGCAGGGCGTGTCAATGCACTGGTAGCTTCCCCTCATGTTGAAGCACATGCGGTTTGGTCCACAGCGAACGTTCTGCTCCAGACACTCATCGACATCTAGGGACGGCACAAGGGACAGGCGGTGTCAGCACTGAGGGTCAGAACAGGCCATCAGAGCAGAAAATAAGAGCCATGAAGGCCGGGCGCGGTGGCTCACGCCTGTAATCCTAGCACTCTGGGAGGCTGAGGCAGGTGGATTGCACAAGGTCAGGAGTTCGAAACCAGCCTGAGCAAGAGCAAGACCTTGTCTCTACTATAAATAGAAAGAAATTAATTGGCCAACTAATATACATATAGAAAAAGTCAGCCGGGCATGGTGGTGCATGCCTGTAGTCCCAGCTACTTGGGGGGCTGAGGCAGGATTGCTTGAACCCAGGAGTTTGAGGTTGCTGTGAGCCAGGCTGACGCCACAGCACTCACTCTGGCCTGGGCAACAAAGTAAGACTTTGTCTCAAAAAAAAAAAAAAAAAAATAAGAGCCATGAAAGCAGAAGGGGAGCTAGTAAGAGCTTTTTGGTGTCTTTTATATTTGGAAAATAGAGTATATTTGAGTTTTATAAAGCAAATATTTTAAATGAACAGGTTAAAAATTTAAATGACATTTGTGAATATTTTTGTAAAGTGAAGAATTTCCTTAAAATGTGAGTGATCCTTCCCTAAGTTCAAATTGTTGAGAGGGAAATAGGAGAGGATAAATTAAAGGAGTCAAGCTATAAATTCAGGGGAGAATGTACGGGTTAGTCAGATCTTGAGGAAAGAGACAAAATAAAGAATAAAACAGGTTCATATAAATGACCCAAGAACCACAATCCAAGTCTGATTAAATGGAGCAGAGTCCAGCTGAGTCTGGAATGTGCAGAGTCCATCCTTAGTTGTTATGGTGACAAGATGCTCTCCTAGGGTAATCACAGAAGTATGGGGGAAATATGCAAATGAATACTCTATTTTGTTGTTGTCTACACAAAGTTGTTAAGTAGAAACATACTTAAATGTTTTCTGAAAATGAGTGTTTTTGAGGCATGATTATTAACTTGGGAGTCTATATTTGAGCATAAGGGGATCTGTGAATGAAAATATTTGTGTGCGTGTATATGTGTTTACGTGTGTGTTTATGTGTGTGTGTGTGTGAGAGAGAGAGGGGGAGAGAGAGAGAGAGAGAGAGAGAGAGAGAGAGAGAGAGAGAGAGAGACACTACAGACAGAGAAAGTGAAACTGAGAACAGACTGATGGATGGAATTTCTGGAAAGAGGGTCCATAGACTTCAACAAAACTTCTGAGGGATTTTGAGATTGCAAAATTAAGAACCAAATTTTAGAGCAATAGTTCTCAAACTGGGGCATCTGTATTCCCCTGGTGATGCATGAAGGCTTTCTAGCAGTATGAAGGCAGGTAAATATTCCAGGAAATGTTCACATTTTCATTTTCCACATGTTCTTCTTCCCAAGATCAATCTGTCTGAGAACTTCTTGTGGCCCGGAGGTCTCCTATCCCTTCTCCTCCTTTTCATCCTTCTTCTGTTTTGCCAAAAGGTTTCCACTAACCCCAGGGCACAAAGAAAGGGTGAGAATGTTGGTAATAAATAGCGATGGAGGCAGGCCTTATTTTGTCATGGCTACAAACCAGCAGCCTTAGCTCTGTTTTAAATTAGATTTCAGATAAGAGTTGGTTGCCATGGGAACACCTACTAACACTTTTGTTTGAACAGAGAAGTCAAGTTAGACTTTTGTCCAACAGTCAATCCAATTGGTTTGACAATGAGTACAAACTTCTAAATTAAATAGTGGCCATCCTCTATTAACTGAGGAAGTTAAACTTGCAGCTCTGAATTTTTGATCAAAGTATATTTAAAGCACATGCTCATTAAATAACAATGCCAGCATTCACACCCTTTGCAACTATTTAAACTTATGTTAAGAAACTTTAAGATTTAATTTAAAAAAGTATGAGGGAATATAAAGTTTTCAAAGTCTAAGTCAATTAGCTGCATATAGGCACTTGTACCATCATTCTTCTTTAGCATTTGAATAAACAGAGAGCCTGAGGCACAGCAGGGAACAATTACATTTAATGAATTCAAGTTGGTCCTCAGAGCATTGGGTCCTGAAGGTCAAATGCACTCTGTCATGGAATCTGTGCTAAGACCAGTGGGCATGTGTATGTCATTTTGCAGTAACTTGGTACTTTTACTGGATGTGGGTTAAAGCTGTGAAGCTCTTTTGAGAATTCTTAAATAACTTGGGATATTGCTATGAAAGAAAGAGAAAGAAGGAATTCCAAGAGACAATATATTAATCATGTATAATAAATGTCAAATTTCATTTCTGAATTGTTTACCATTTGCATTTTGGCTCCAAAATGAGCATTTTAGATTTGGTTCCAAATATATTGCTTTCTAAGGAAACCACAGACAATGTAATTATTTACTTTAAACTTAATAACAGTCTAGTCTGTAGAAAGTAAAAAGATACTATGCCAAAATGATACAGAGTAAATCACTTACTTGACCTTTTAGTTTTTTATATGTGCTGGCAATGATGTAATGTGCTTTCTATGAGTAGTTTTATATTAGGACTGGTTTTCCTACAGGAATGAAACACAGTGTGAAACAAGTTTTTATTTCAGTTAAGTCTTGCCTATTGTCTCTGTGAAACAATTTCTAATTATGATTTTATCTGTCAGAAGTGCTTCCTTTCCTTGACAAAATGAGATTGTCTCAGAGGGAAGTGAAAAGCCCCTAGAAAAACGTGGAAGAAATTCAATTAGCCTTACCTTCCTTTCATTAAAAACATTTTCCTTCCCATTCATCCTCCAAATTTCATTTCATCTCTAATTTTTATAGTGCAGTCACATAAAAACACGGAGGCCAGTGGGCTCCAGGGTCCCCTGATAACATGGCCTAGAGACCAGGAATGGACGTATGACTGTGTGCAAAGAGCAGTTACCTTATCATGGATTTGCAATGTCTGACTATGAATCTATAAAGAAATATCAGAATCTACTATACAAAGTGTTTGTCCTGAGTCCATAATGATGCATGCTTTCCACAGAAAGGCTCCTGTGTAAGTACTGAGATGCTGGGCAGGTGGCTGTCCTTTGTCATTGGTTTGTTACTATCTACTCAGGATCAAGTACCCTATAGGAATTCACTCAATTCATTGTTCTTAAAAAAGAGAGAGAAATTGTGATGATGTCTTTTGTTAACGAACAATTTGGTCATGTCTCGTTGTTATTAAATAATATATTATTATGATAGAAAGTGTAGGCATTTTGTAACATAAATATTATTGTTGCAAGAAAAGAATCTCAAAATGAGCTGAGAAACATATTAATAGCTTTAGAACACCCGAGTGCATTTAACCAAGTGCTTCTGAATTCTTTAAAAAAATAATTTAGGATAAACATACTGGAAACACGTGTCTTAGAGAAAGTATAAGTAATTCAGGTTCTTGATAAACATTATGGATTACTTTTCTAAAAGCACAGATGGATAAGAACACTCATTTCAATTGCAATGCCAATATAATGTTTCCAAATTTTTAGAATTAGAAGAGTGGTGCATAAAGTTAGCATGAGGATCTTATAGTTTTCTCCTCTCTTGCTTCTTAGGCAATTCTTGATTGGTCATGCTTTTTGGTTTTCATTTTGCAGTCTGGTGACTTTCACTTTTGACTAGAGTCTCCTTGTTCAATGTCAAATTCACTTTAATTTCTCTTTTATTACTGACATGTCTAGCACTAAGGTATAAAGCTCTAAAAAATCACATGTGAATGAAAGGCAGTCTTTTGTACCTCATAAATGCCTCAAACACTTTCTAAAACTATAAAAAGACCCCAAGTTATTCTTTAAAGACCTCTTTAAAAGACGTAATTGTTTTCTCTCATGTCTTCTTAAAACCACAAAAATATGTAACCTATTTAAATTGCAAGCATTCCAAATGACACCTGTTTCTGATTTGTTCACATTATTTTCCATTCTGAGGCACAACTGAAAACCGAAAAAGGTTTTGAATTCAATGAGTGACAAGGGCAATTAAAAAATAAACTGGGATAATTTACAAAAGATGAAAAATTCTCTAATGAGAATATAACCCTTTAGAATCTGGCTAAGGGGTTTTGCATTTTGTGTGGTTATTCCAAATGCTTCACTATCCACCCTGTTTCCTTCCCAGATTGCCTAGGGCACCTGCAGGGGGTATAGTTTTAGTGTGGGGCATTGTCACTCCTTTAGAAAGATTCTTGGGTTGGAGAAGAGGGGAAAGCCATAAAACACGGACAAAGTGCTGTCGCTGCATCCTGCTGCCACAGCGTAGTGCCTGGGGCGCTCCCAGCATCCTAGGAGACGCAGTGGACTAGTCTAGATACATGAGATCTGAGGTCAAGTCCTACCTCTGCTCTCAATTGTTCTGGGACATTGAAGCTCACATAATCACTCTAAGAATTAGTTTTAGAATAGGTACAAATTACCTAATGGGTACCCACTAGGATAGGTACAAATTACTGCCTTTGACATATCTGTACGGCTGATTAAAATGACATAATAGTTGCTTTGGAAAAACATAATGCTATAATGTAAATAAGTTATTCCAGTACTTCAAATATCAATAAAATGTTCTGCGTGGGGTAGGTTCTTAGTAAACGTGTGGTGGCCAGGAGCAAAGGTTATCACTGAGTTCACATTCCCTTCCCAGCCCACGCAATCAGCGGGGCTCTCAGGCAACGTGCACGGGTGACTGGGTAGGGTCAGGGTGGCGCTGGGGTGGTAACTAAGGAGAGGCCGTCGTTCACCCTGTTCTGCCTCCTGGAACACATTTTCCATGAGCTACAGCCTAGCAGGTCTTTTGTGAATCTCATACAGAGGAAAAATTCGATCCGAATTTGCTGCTGATAAAGCACTCTTTCGGAGATTTTATTTGCTATGCTTTACAGAAGAATATAGTTTGTCCATGACAGAAATTAATGTAATTCAGAAGCTTATTAAGACCTACATAATACTCCTAGATTTTATCCACAACATTGAAGGAGTTTCTTAGAATATTTTTAAGAGGTATACAAGTTCTTACTTCTTTAACATCTAAGTACATGTTGCAGTGTTATAAACCTCACTAAATTACAATGCCCCTCTCACAGTTTTGTGTGTACAAAAAAGGAAATACAGAGATTGGTATTTTTTCCTTTCTGTCATGGCTGTTATAGAACCTATAAACTATATTTTGATTTATTCATATGCTGCTTCCTCTAGATTGTAAGCACTTAAAAGGAAGGACTGATGCTTCTTTATCTGTTTAAACCTTCTGCATCCTGCAACGCTAGCATGTAATTGTTCTACACCATATGTAGACTCAATGAATGAATGAATGAATGAATAATTTAATTTATTGCCGACTGATCACTCTAAAAATAAATCTAATGAGACAAAATATAAAATAATGCCTAACACTGAAGTACATTTACGGAGTACTCTTCTCATTTCCTCTTCTGTCTTAGCTGAATTGTGAAAAAATATTTGAAGAGATCTATTCCCATTAAGTTTAAAAAATATATAATATGAATTGATTCAGGCACTCTTGCTCCTTCTATTAAGATCATACCAAAACTGTTTCCTAACTATTTTCCTTTGCTTAATTGCTCTCTCATTGTTTCTCCTACTTGCAGAAAGATTGAACATAGTCTGTCCTGTGGGAATGGGGTAAAAGAGGAAGCAAAGAGAAGAATGATTATTCAAAAAAACTTTTCACCTCCCCTATATTGGTTTTAATTGAAGTTACAGTAATAAACATCCCAAAGTTTTCTCACCTTGGCATGTCTTTCCATTGAGTGTGAGCTGATAGCCAGGTGGGCAGATGCACTGATAGCTTCCAAAGGTATTCTTACACTCATGCTGGCAGGTGTCTGTGTTTTCACATTCATCAATATCTGTTCAGAAAGAAAGTAGAGGGTGTCACCACATAAGACAAAGGCAGAAACTGTGACAGCCAACTATCAACAAATGGAATCTGAAGACCCACACTGGTCAATTTTCATATTAGTTAAGTAAGTTAGACTGAAATGACAGAAGAAACAGATTTGTACAAGATCCTCAAATACCAAAGTATGAAACTCTTGACAGAATGGTAGAATTTACCTAAAAGATAAGAGTTTATGTTAAGATTAATTAAAAAAGAAGGATTAGTTTTTATTTTATTTAAATTTTACCTATTCTCTCTCTCTCTCCCTGCATCCTGTCCATCAATACCCACGCAAAGCTTTCCCATGCACAGACAGCATCAAATGAAAATGGTTTTATTTTTGTGATAGAACTATTCATCAAACTTTCCATATAGTTGCAGAGTACTAATGGCAAGTATATATACTTGTGTATACACAAGTGTGTGTGTATATATATACACACACACATAGTTGTTGTGCTACCTTTGGCAGGCCACTTAACTTCTCAAGATCTCAGTCCAATTCTCCTGCCAAAACGGAAACACTGAGACCATCTGCCCTACTTCACAGGTTTGTTGGAAGTTTCATATACAGTAAAATATATAGGAAACTATTTTATAAACTATAAGGAACTGTCTGCTATTATTAAATAAAGCCAAGAAAATAGTAATATAAAAGACAGTGAGAATAGATGATAATTCAAAATTAATTGATATTTGCTTTAAGGATAAGGGATGTGATTTGGGAAGCCTAAGATTTCTTGTCCTTATTGTGTTTTATTGTGACTTACATTAAAATTTGCTCATATTCCCTGAGCATACACTAAGAAGTAGAAGACTGAAGAAAACGCGACATGAAATGGGAACAAGAGTGTTGTAGACAGAATTAAACAGAAGACAAAGTGAAATCTGGGAGATGACTCAGAGCAAAAGGATCTATTCATTTTGCATATTTTGCACATGCTGAAAATCTAATCATAATGACTCAAAATCTGTTAATGATAAACACTCATCAAACATTTGTTTGTTAATGTTTTTGTATTACTTTAACCAAAGTGTTTGTTCCATGACTTGTGTGAGTTATTTTTACTTTTTTCCTTTAAAATCTGCTTTAACCTTAAATAAAAACAGAAATTTTAATGATGTTGAACTCCAAGTAGTTAACACAGAATTTTCCAAAGTATAAATTTCAAAGTGGCCCAAAGTGTGATTTCTGTGTTCAAAAGTAATACAATATTCCGTTATGCTTTGGGATCCTTCAAAAGCTAAATTTTCACTTAACTCTAATAAGATTCCACAGTGTGAATTTGAATCTTTTGTACTATGTCTATTCATTACAGTTAATTGAAGGTATTTGGTGTTTTTTTGCAAGTTGCTCTTGTTACATAATTCCAAAGCTGTCTACAATTTTAGTGTAAATTTCTTTGTTAGTCTCAATACCATAAATATAAAATACTCACCATACTTTAAGAAATGTTTAAGCCTATTAATTGCCACAAATAAACTTAAATATCCAGCAATTGACTAGTTATAAAAGTTTGCTTTAGATTTCTAAGATTGATCCTCACTGAAACAGTCGCTGCCTCAGTGAATGACTGCCTACAGAAGACAATTCTGATAATGTAACATTGGTTTAATATAAATAGAAAGACAGAAAACATTTATAAGACTCTAATGATGTAACTATAGTGATGAAGAAATAGAGGATTGGTTATTAATCATGAAGCTTTCTTATAATAACTTGGGCATTTGTCATATCATAACAAAGATTTGGGGGCAGGAAGGTAAAGGTAAAACAGAAGAAAAGAGCTTGTCTCTTTCTGAAGGCTGGGCATGGGATGGTAATAGGGTGTGAAAACTCTCTGGTGGGAATGACTATTTGGAGAAACATTGAAAGACAAAATGTTAGGTATTAATTCTGTCAATAAAAGAATATTGAAAAATTTTAGTGAAGAGTCAAAACTGTGGGAATAAAAAATTACCAACACTCAGAATGGTTTGTAGCAGGTTGAGAGTGTTTTTTAATATCCCAGCAAGCAGAGGAGAGCCCACAGATTTAGTGATTAGGCAGTATTGGACCACATGGGACAAAATGGAGAGAGTTGTTAGTGAATCCATTAATGTTTGATGAGTAGCAGAAACTACTATAGAATTGTCCACTGTTCTGGGAAGCTGATCACAAGTGGTATGTTTCCATATCCCTCAAAATTAAGCCTCAGGTATATCGGGATATCTAGACAGAATAGCTCTGGAAAATTATGAACATAAAAAACAAAGGGTAAAGGTTGAGTATCCAGAGGAATTGAGGGTGCAAGTGAGTAGAAGTGACATGAGAAGGTGGATCCACCTACGGCTGAGCAGTAGCATGTCTGAGAAGATAATGATACAGAAACACAGAGAAGGGTAGAAAAAATGTCAAAAATTGAAGTTTGAAGGAGAAAAAAATGTTTACAATTTTCAAAAGAAATGTTTATCAGAAAGCATATTTAGGAGAGAATTAACACTTATAAATGTAAGAAAATGAAGTTTGCAGAGTAGCCTTTGAATTTAAACTGAATTCCTTTCTTTTCTCCCTCTTTATTTCCTTTCTCCCTTCCTTCCTTTCTTTCTTTTTCCCATCTAACAAATAGTGAAGCTAATTCCTGTCTGCTAATTCCCCTTGGTTCCTAGCTCAATGCCCTGCATACTGTGGATACTCAAGAAATTGAGTTAAATGAATGACAGATGGTAACGTTTGCAACTTAACACTACAACACGGTCTCAATACTTAAATTGGAAATTACACTTCACTTTTGCAAACAAAATTACAGACTTGCAAGTTTAAATAAAGATATTGAAAGCACATATTTTAGAGTGACTGAAGCAACTTAATCTTGCCCTGGTTCACATTATATTTTCAGTGACATAAAAAAGTACAAAATACTCAAACTGAGGAATGCCACGGGGAATGCGTGGCAACCGTCAGTGGGACGTTGGGTGTCATATAGAACAAGGAATTGACTGTGTAGCTAAAATGCTCATTTTTAAACCAGTGCTTTTGCTTCAATTAGATACAGCCATAATCGGATGGTACTATATTACGTGGCAGTATGTATATCCTCTTTAAAAAAAAAATATATTCTGGATGCCACTGAAATTTATTTCTATACAGCATTAAATTTAGTAACACTTTCATGAGTGATCAAAAAGAGAAACTGTTAGTATAACACAATAAATTATTAGAATGCACACATGTAAATACATCACTTGAGTGAAGTTTGTAATAGTTTTAGGTGCCAGAATGTCTTGAAACTTTGAGTCATTCCAGACTTGAGATCAGATGCAGTTTGCTACACCCAAACAATCCCAGGGGCTGTGCACACGCTTAGACGCCAGTGAGTCAGTGAGCCCACAGAAAGGAAATGCAATATGGCTGACATTTACCTACACATGTGTCATGGCTTGCCTCAGAGCCTTCAGGGCAAGGTTTCCTAATAGTCCTTCTAGTCCTGGAGAGAGATGTTCTGCTGTTTCTATACTCTGAGTAGGAGCTGTAGAGATGTGAGTACTGTCTGTAATGCTGTTGAGGTTGATAGTTGTTTCTCACAGGGGAGAACCGTGCAAGGTTATAGCTACTGTACTGAGTGCCATAATTGGGCAGCCTCTCCAATCCAGCGCAAGATTTCCCGTCCCCTAATAAATGTTGTCCTGGGGGACAGTTACACTTGAAGCTGCCGGGGGTGTTGGAGCATTGATGTGCACAAGGTTTAGGCACTTGTTCACATTCATTAATGTCTGCTCGTGTGCCATGATACATAAAAAGAGAAAAAAAAAACAACACATACACACATACATACACAAAACACAGGAATAAAGAATCAGTCTGTGAAACAAACTGAAGACATTATGTTATCCTCCAAATGCCAGGAATACAGTAATTTCTCCCCAACTGTTACAAACGTTTGAGAAAGCTTTAATCATTCAGTTAGGAATACATAGAACGATTCTGTAACTCTCCCTAAACATTGCTTCACATGTACAGGTTTTATTTGAATGCTCACAATGGAGCAGGTGGCTCAGAAAACCAGACACTAGTTCTGGGAATCCATCCTCCTTTTACTTTCAGCTGTGATGGCCTCAAGATCTAAGGAACTCTGTAAGCCTTGTCTCCTTGACTACAAAAGAAAAACTTGATGTTGTATTAATTAGTTTGGGCTAATTTGTTATACATTTTTACATGTAATCATAAGCATGACATTGGCATTTTAAATTGTATAAACACTACCCTCAGATTTCTGAGTTCAACTAGATAGAGATATCCTAGTTTGTATATATTTTGTATATCTTCCTGTGGCAAAAAAGATGCAAAAGGGTGTGGAATCAAAACTAATACAATTTTCATGAAACTACAATTATAAAAAAGTCTCAATAGTATCTCTTAATACAACCATATGTGAACATTTTCAAAATTTATTTCTTTAACTTGCTCTTTCTCTCTTTTGGCAAATAGATCCTTCAGATGGATTTCTGATTTTCCTAATTAGTTGACAATACCAGAAACAATCATAATTATATCTATGTCTAGATATAATTTTTCTATGTATGTAAGTACCTTTATGCTTTTTAAAATGTTTATGTCAGTGCCTTGGTCTTTCTGCATCCATCTTTGCCTCCTTATGCTTTATTCTCCACACAGCAGCCAGAATGATCTTTTTCAAATGTTATTGATATTATAACTGTATTATATATTGCTTGTCTGATTGCTTAAGACTTTCTACGTCATTCCTTCAGAAATTTGAAAGAAAATATAAATTCTTTTTCATGGTTCTTTACCCTTTGCCTACCTTTGCTCCAACGGCGCTGGCCCTTTGGTTGTTCCTTGATTATGGTGAACGCATCCCTCTCTGAAGGACTTGCCCTCAGCCTGGAATACACTTGCTCAGACCTTCTGTGGCCGCTGCTCCGAAACTGTGCTCAGTCTCTCAGAGAGACTGGCTGGACCAGAGCGCTACCACCCTCATCTGGGGCAGTCTTTCTCCTTGCCCTGTTTTATCTTTCTGAGTGCTCATCACTATCTGAAATTATATATATTTGTTTTGTGATTCTTGTTTCTCCCCATGGAAGGGGAGAAACTCTGGTCTGCCCTGTTTAGCACTGTAATCCCTCAATCTAGAACATTGGCCTGCACAAATCAGATGCTCAATAAATATCTGTAAATGAATGCAGGAATGAGCTTGACATCATGTGCCAAATCAAGCCACTAGCAGTAGAAACAAAAAAGGGTCAAATGGAAAATTGTGGTCTTGTAGACACAAAAACCAGAGTTCAAAAGTTAAGGTAGATCTTAATTCTGTTGGTAGAGAGAAAAATGAAATTGCATCTTCAGTCTGAATTTAGTTATAATATTGATCACTAGCATTTCTAAACTTCCATACACTTACAAGTTTCAGATGTATGAATATTGCCATAACTATGGACTTTTAAATTTCCTTTTGTCATTTCTGAATTTATAATTTTGGATTAATCATCAAGCCAAGCACATTTTTCCCCCAAAGGTTTAAAAAGAACTCAACAAAGACACAGAATAATTTCTTACAAAGACATAAACTCAACAAACCCATATAATTTTAAAAAGTTATTTTTCTTTCTATTTCTAAGTTAATACACGGAGTCTATACTCACAACACTTCCTGTAAATTGGAAAAGTGAATGAAAACCAGGGATGAAAATCAAATTCTTAATCTATTACCACAGTGGCATTTTAAAAAGCAACATAGAAAGGTGGGATAAAAGTAGTAAATTTTGCTTTAAAAATTACTGTAGTAGGCAAAAATTAAAATTAATATTTTTAATTTTTTTGAAGCAATCATCCTACCTTCTTCCTTGTTTTATTCCCCGACCTAATTCTGACATTCAATTGTTGGTCGAATTAGTAAACAAATAAACATATTTCATTCTGAAAAGTCACTGTTATGGGTGTTCAAGATGTTAAATTATATGTAAATTATAATATCTAAATAGAAGACTAAAATGACATGCCATGCACTACAGCTATTAAAGGGCATTTCTTTTAAAAGAGTTTCTCATAATGTTTGAACATTTGCTATGTGAAAACTACTATGCTAGGGACTCCGTAAAGAGAGAACTAAGTCTTCTTAGGAGAATTTGTTATAAATAATTGTTTAGTAGACAACAAGGCAACCAATTTTATAAGCATAGCATGAAACTCAGTAGGTAGAATTTAAAATCCCACACAATCTTTTATTGCACTTAAATATTCTAAGGAAGACACTGTTTCATAGATCAGTTTGTTTATTACAAATGCAATAACTTTTTAACAAGCATATGGTTACCTTCTTACAGGTATTTTCTATGATCTGCCTTACTTTGCATTCAATTGTAACTAAGATGGAAACAAACAGGCAGTTGGGAGAGATGAATGAAATATTTTTAGCACAGGAAAAGGCACATGATAAGCACTAAATATATGCTAGATAAAGTAATACTTATCAATTTGTTTAAATTGGGTGTTCAAATTTTAATCCCTCATACCCAAACTTTCATACCACATACAGATATACTTCATACTCAATAAAATGTATCTATGCAAACATTTACATCCTGTACATGGAGAAATAATCAATGAGATCATCTTGGTAATTAAGTTGTCATGGCAATTATATTAGAACCTCACTTTGATATGCACAGTGTATATACAGCAAGCACTTAGTGATTATTGCCATATGAAATGTCAGTGTAAATTGAACTCATAGGAAATCTCCAAATAATAAGAACAATAAGAAGTATCCAAATTATATTATGAATTATTTAAACAAACTTATATACCTTTTAACTGTAGCAAGAGACTGTTTACGGACAGAGAGAGTGGTCCTAAGCAAGTTGGTAAGGCTAGCTAACTATGTTAGTAATTTATTACTCAGTAAGAGTTCCTGTTAACTTACCCATACAGGGTCTTCCAACTCCTTGAAACCGATAACCTCTTGGGCACACACAGCGATAGCTGCCTCTCGTATTTTCACATATCTGGTTATATCTGCACTGATGGGTCCCGTCTTTACATTCATCAATATCTACAGACACGGAGGCAATACAAAGTAATAACATTTCCTCTTTCAAACCCGAAGTCATTATACTTAAAATTAACATTCTGTAGAATTGCCAAAGGTTGCAATTCTCACCATGCGGTTGAGATCAGATCAACTTATGACTTGGAGTAAGAAAGCGTGGGTTCAAGTCCCAGCTCTGCCACTTATTAACTGGCTCCTTTTCTTCTTCCTGCTCCCTACTGTGGAAAGAGTTTTATTCTTAACCTTTTTTTCCTCCTTGTCTATACTGCCTCCTCCTTTTGCCATTTATTTATATTAGTGATTAACGTGTAGGCAGATTGAGAGCAAAGTACCACATCGCTTCTGATCTACAGTCCCACATTCCAGCTGCTAGCTGGACATCTTCTCCGTGTTTTACCAGCACTTCAAGCCCAGCACGTCCCCAGCATCTTATCTTTGCGCCCTAATTTAGCACAGCAGCACTCCTGAGTTCCCACTCAACCTGGCTGCTGATGCCAGAGTCATCTTTAACTTATCCCCTCAATCAGTTGCCAAGATTGGGTAATTCTATTTCCTTCAATCAAACCTTATATTTCCACATTTCCAGCCCCTCTTAGCAATATATTTGTTCTGTAGCTTCTTAAACAGTCTTCTGAGTTTTCAGCTCATCTCATGGCTAATTAATCTCATACATAACGAGTCAATATTCCTAAAAATATATACAGTTGCATATAACTATACATGATGCCATGAGTTGGCTGCTACTCTTAAGATTTTAAAAAAATTATTTACCTATCTCCACAGTGTTACAGTTGAAAAGAGTCTTTGAAATCTGATAGTCCAAACCACCACCATATTTTTTTAAGTTTACTCAACCTTCATATATCTCAACAAGTTATCAATAAGTGGTCAAGAGTCCTTTGCCTATACCTACACCCAGCAGTGATATCATATTGTTCTGAGACAAATCTAAGACATGATGTAACTTTATTTATAAATATTTTAGAGTACATTTTTAAGAAAACTGTGCTATTTTTACAATGAGAAACTTAAATTTCTGTGTGATCAGAAGACTTTTCCAAAGTTAGATAGCTCTCAAGAAAGAAAGATGAATTTTAATACTTTATTTGTAAGTCCAGTACTTTCTCCCTTGAACAGGGCTTTCTTGCTTCCCTTTTTCTCTCACCTCCACCTATTAACATTCCACCGAAATCTATATTTACATGTGATAACTTCTATGAACTCCTTAATGGTCACTCCTATTAGATATGATGAGTTTCTTGGGTATTGTTGTACAATTCCATCTGTACCTCTTTTATGATGTTTCATTCTGCCTTGTGATGTAGCTTTTTTTTTCCTTTGGTGGAGGGAGTAGAGAACACTAATTTAACCCATGAATCATGCCCTCCTCTTGTGTATTTTAACCCAGTACATTGTAAGTATATGAGAGCAAGAATGGTATCTGTTTTATTTTTTGTAAATCCTGCAGTTTCTGGCTCTGTTAACTTGGGTAGGGTGGTCTATAGAATAGGCATACAAAGAATATACTTAGGGAAAAATATAATTTACTTTATTGTCTGGTCATTAATTTGACATATGCTAACTAAATAGACTAGTACAGAATAAACACACAAAGAATAAACTTTGGGTGAAATATAGTTTATTTCATTGGTCATTGATTTGACATTTAAGGAATATTTAGTTTTAAAATAATTATATTTTTAACTTTTAATAAATCTCTACAAACATAATTTTTCTTAGCTCCTTTGAAATTCTAAACATACATGCTAAATTTCATATTAGAAATGATGTGAGAAAATACCAATTCATGTGGATATTAAACTATGTAAACAAAATGTATAATTGATGGGAAGTCAAAATGGTCATAAGTGTCCATAGTGAGCTTCCATTCCTGGTATAGCCATGACCCTAGGACCCCAGAGCTCAACCATACTAGAACTTGGGAGTCCCTACAGAGAAAGGAACATTTCCTTGTTAGCTTAAATGTGTACTCTAATCATTAATTTTAAAATCATTTGTTTAAAAAAGTAAGATACCTTACTTGACTTGTTGATGTTAAAGAGATCTCAGGCACTGAAATAGGCACTCACCGATGCAAGTTCCATTTTCTGCCTTGGTCATTCCATTCGGACAAAGATCAATGCACTTATAGCCACCACGGGTATTCTTACAGTGCTGATCTGGTCTGCATACATTCTGTCTACACTCGTTCACATCTTGATAAAAGAACAAAGGTAATGCATATTGAGAAAATGATTTATTCCACTTTTCCACAGAAACCATACTTTAGGATTTTAAGAATATTATAAACTAATATAGATGTTCACTGAAAAATCATTGTGTAAGATTAATGACAAAGTGTGTAACATACTTTAAAACAGAAAGATAAAAATAAAAAACAAAAGCAAAATATTGCTTCACAGAGCTGGTAGCCATGCCAACCACTTTCTCTCCTAGAAAAATAAAAATGATAAAAAATAGATATATAGAAAAACTTCATATGTGTGTATATATATAATGTACATTCATATATGTATGAACATATGTATTTTATACTTTTTCAAGAAAAATTCAGTAAATGGAGGAAATGTTAAAAAATGGTTATTCAATTAGAAAATGAGCCCATAAAATACAGCATTTGTCTCCATTTCAGTTTTGCATGGATTATATACATGAGACATGACTGATGTCATATATATGAACCAGTCCCAAGACATGTAGATCAGAACAGCAGTAAGAAGTTACTGAGAAATCATTTTTTAAGTTCAAAGCACTTTTCTTACCCACACATTTTCTGCCTTTGAGCTGATACCCAGGTTCACAGCCACAGTGGAAACTTCCTATGGCATTGAAACAGTGCTGGTGACAGGGGCTGGATTCTTGACATTCATTAATATCTGTTAAATAAAACAAAACTCTCATTATATGCTGTTAGAAAACCTGAGCTAATTTATCCCAAATGTTTAACACTTCAATGATCTTGATCATCACCATGTGTAAGATCTTTTCTAAAACAAATCCAATACATTTGCTCTTACATGATCTGCTAAATATCGACTGCTGGAGAGGGTATCTTTCTTCATTACTACTTAAAAGTAGACATTTGTTAATGATTTAGAACTATGTCAGTGAAACACTCCTTTACTTTAAGTATTTTACCATATGGCTCCCACTCCTGCTTCTAGGAAGTTTTAGGCCTGGAATGTTTAGGCCTGATAGACGGTGATGCTGAAGACAGAAAAAAGGAAAAAAAAAAAAAAAAAGCACTGTCTTTTTCAGTTTTCTTTTTGTCTTTGGCAATTTTCTTCCCCATTCTTGCTGCTGTTAGCCCAATACAGGTCTTTATCACTCTTTTCCCTGATTGACTGCAGCAAAGTCAGAATTTTTTCTCATCTATAGTGTTTGCCAAATTAAATTTTCCAAACGTTACCTGAGTCATAGTTTAATAGAAAGAGTGCTTGTGTGAATTCCCTAAACTCTTGTGCACTTGCCTGTGTTTTGTACGTTTTCCCCTTTTTCATTCCATTCCCAGAGGAGGAGAGACCTCTGACGTGGCCTGATTATAGGACGGGGGATGACACAGAACATAAAATAACGACACAGACACACATGGACATGACAATGACTCGGGTGACCAATGTACTGGTCGCTTTATTTTTATACCCCCCAGACTTAAGATTAGTTTCTTGTATGTGAGCAACTGAGCATAGCAACGATATTAGTCAATTCTGGAGTTGTTTTGAAAAGGAACAATTTTTTATGGTCTCAGACCTTAAAATGGTTATTAAAGTTAAGGTGCAGGACAGAACTCAAAAGCCAGGCCGAGATAGGCAATATAAAACAATGCAGCAGACCTCTTCTTCCATTCAAGAAAAGTCCCTCTATTTGAGCTTTGAGGTCTGCAGCCTACCCTCCCCCTCCTCACCAAGATGAGGATTGTGGTCCATCAATCATTCCCTCTTCCAGTGCGTTTTTAAAGTCCTTTCTCATTACTGTCATCTTTCCCATAATCTGAATAGTGAACCCAGAAATAAAGCCACATATCTATAGCCAACTGATCTTTAACAAAGTCAACAAGAACATACACTGTGGAAAGGATAATCTTTTCAATTAAATGGTGCTGGGAAAACTGGATTGCTGTATGCAGAAGAATGAAACTGGATCCCTGTCTCTCGCCATGTATAAAAATCAATTCAAGATGGATTAAATTTTAAACGTAAAATTTGAAACTATGAAGATACTAGAAGAAAACTTAGGGAAAACTTTTCTGGACATTGATCTAGGCAAAGAATTCATGATTAAGCACTCAAAAGCACAGTCAACAAAACCAAAAATAGACAGATGGGACTTAATTCAACTACAAAGCCTCCTCACAGCAAAACAAAACGCCCGTAGAATGAAGAAACAATCTGCAGAATTGGGAGAAAACATTTGCAAACTGATAGGAGTCTAATAACTGGAATTTATAAGAAACTCAAACAGCTCAACAATAATAACAACAACAAAACAAATAATTCCATTAAAAAGTAGGCAAAGGACATAAATAGACATTTTTCCAAAGAAGACATACAAATGGCCAAAAAGCATATGAAAAATGCTCAACATCACCAATCATCAGAGAAATGCAAATTAAAACTACAATGAGATATCATCTATATCAGTCAGAATGGCTATTATTAAAAAGTCAAAAAAATAACAGATATTGTTGAAGATATAGAGAAAAAAATGCTTACACACTGTTGGTGGGAGTGTGTATTAGTACAACCTCTGTAGAAAACAGTATGGAGATTTCTCAAACAACTAAAAACAGAACTACTATTCAATCCAGCAATCTCAGTACTGGGTATCTAACCAAAGGAAAGGAAACCATTATATCAAAAAGATACTTGCACTCACATGTGTATTGCAGCACTATTCACAATAGCAAAGATATGGAATCAACCTAAGTGTCCATCGATGAGTGACTGGATAAAGAAAATGTGATATATATACACAACGGAATACTGTACAACCATAAAAATGAATTCATGCGTTCTGCAGCAACATGAATGGAACCGGAGGCCATTATCTCAAGCGAAACACTTATTTACAGAAAGAAAAATATCTCATGTTCTCACTTATAAGAGAGAGGTAAACAATGTGCACACATGGATATAGAACATGAATGATGGACAATGGAGACTCAGAAGGGTGGGGGGGTGGATGATGAGAAATTACTTAATGACACAATGTACGTTATTCGGATGATGGATACACTAAAAGCCCTGACTTCACCACTATGCAATACACCCATGTGACAAAATTACACTTGTACACCTTAAATTTTTACAAATAAAAAATCCCCAATGGCCAGGTGCAGTGGCTCATACCTGTAATCCTAGCACTCTAGAAGGCCGAGGTGGGCAGGTTGTTTGAGCTCAGGAGTTTGAACCAGCCTGAGCAAGAGCGAGACTCCATCTCTACCAAAAATAGAAAAAATTAGCCAGGCATGGTGGTGCATGCCTGTAGTTCCAGCTACTCAGGAGGCTGAAGCGGAAGGTTTGCTTGAGCCCAGGAGTCTGAGGTTGCTGTGAGCTAGGCTGACACCATGGCACTCTAGCCCAGGCAACAGAGTGAGACTCTATCTCAAAAAAAAAAAAAAAAAAAAAAACCCAAAAAGCATAAAAACCCAAATCCCTCCCTCAGTTCTATACTGATCTCAAGCTCCTGCCCGTTTCTCTATTGTTCTATTCCAATCACTTCAAAAGAAAAATCATATTTAGGTTATTTACTTCCTCATCTTACATTCCAAACCTTGAGATTGCCAATGTCTCTTAGTTTGTACTATTTTCTATTTGAGGTTAATTTAACCTCTCAAAAGCCACAACTTATATAAATGCACAAATGTGATCATATACTTATGAAATATTTTCATAGTGTGGTTTTGTTTTTTCTTCCTCTTCCTCTTTTGCTTGGCCTTCCTTTTCCCTTTTTATCCTCTCACTCACCAAAGACAAACAACACTAACAATCTTTACTAAACTTTATTAGTATGAATAATAACATATCTGCTCTGCATACACATACGTATCTTTACCTAAATATATAGATCCATTTCCTTTTTCTTTGGTTATTGTTTTCCAGCTACATACTATTTTCTACAAAAGTTATATATAATTTGGGTTTTCTCACAGCTGTGCAATGGTTCATGGTGTAGATGTATGATGCTTCATTTAGTCTTTCTACCATTGATGGACATTCAGTTATGGATCCACTCTTTTTACTTCTATGAAAATTCCTGATAGAAGCTTTATTTATATTTGACCAAACTTAGAAGCAACCCAGATGTCTTTCAGTAGGTGAATGAATAAACTGTGGTACATTCACACAATGGAATATTATTCAGTGTTAAAAAGAAATGTGTTATCAAGCCAGGCAAAGACATGAGGAACCTTAAATGCACATTCTTAAGTGGAAGAAGCCAATTTGCAAAGGCTACATACGATAAGATTCTAACTATATGACATTCTGGAAAAGGCAAACCTATGGACACAGCGAAACTATTAGTTGTTGCCAGAGGTTAGAGGGAGGGAAGGATGAATCCGTGGATCTTTAGAGCAGTGAAACTATTCTGTAGGATAGATGCTGTAACGGTAGATACATGTCGTTATAAATTAGTGCAAACCCACAGGATGTACAACACCGAGGGAACTCTAATTTAATCTGCAGACTCTGAGTGATAAGGATGTCGGTGTAGGTTCATTGGTTGTAACAAAGGTACCACCGTGGAAGGGGATGTTGACAGTGCAGGAGGCTGTGTGTGTGTGTGTGGGGGGGGAAGGAATTATATGGAAACTCTCTGTACTTTCTGCTCAATTTTGCTGTGAACCTAAAACTGCTCTAAAATATAGTCTTTTTAAAAAATTCATTCAATAAACATTTTGGTAGTCTTATGCAATGGGATTTTTATGAAATAGACTTTATTAGATTGTGCTGTATAATCTCCTCTGTCAAATGGTAACAGCCAAATGTTATTTAAAACCACTGTGCTACAAATACTTAAAATAGCTGTGGAATATTCTATCTAAATAATATATTATCAAGAATCTGACCTTACAAAACATGTAAAATGAAGTCCTGGTTTAAGTTTTCCTGGGAGACTGGAGTCCCACTTGCTTGGTATCTCCTCACTCTCTCCCTTTCATCCGGTCCTTCCCCATTGGAATTTTTCCCCGAGAGAGTCTATTTTAAATTAGGATTCCAAAGGGGGTCTAATTCTTAGTGTCATGAACATTAATAAAAGGCCTTCAGTTTTATACCTTGACAACTCAGCCCATCAGAGGTTCTCCGGAAGCCAATTCCACAGCGGACCACACAGCGATAGGACCCAATAGTATTGTCACAATCCTGACCAGTGTGGCAGGTGTGTCCACCCAAAGCACATTCGTCAATATCTGCAAAAGAGGGAATCATTCAACTGAAGTCCGCTGAAAAAAACCCAACCTAAGAATCTCCCGTGAAATGGGGATAAGAAAAGCAATGAATGAATGACACTTGAAAAATAGAAAAGAGCTAGAAGGACTGGATTTTTTTTTGGTTGAGTCCTTTCAGGTGGGTTAAATAGCTGACAAATTCATAGCAGCATGCTGTGATATCTTCATAGACTGATGATCAATTAGACCACGTATAAATTAGGTGGCTTTTAAGAAGTTACTTCTCCTTTCTGAGATCTTGAGTAAGTCACCCGAGGCAGCCCTGCTTTGAGAGTGCCCCATGGGAAGGGAGCACACGAGCAGTATTCCCCCTTTCCTTCTCAACCCAGGGAAGACCTTTCGTGTTTGTTGTAAAGGTGTGGGGATAGGTAGTAGGAAAGAAGGGGATTGGTCTACCACACTTTTCCTAGGTCAAAGATTGCCTTGACCATTGCATAAATGTGTCTGTTAGATTTTGCTGTGTGAACACCTTGACAAGTTCTTCCATCTGCAGCGATGGTGAGGCCTTTTGGGCAGGAGCAGTAGTAGGTTCCCATGGCATTATGGCAGCTATGGGAGCAGGGATTCCCTGCTGCACATTCATCCTCATCTGAAAGAAGGAAGAAAAGGCCTATCAGTAGGTATAACCCTTAGAAGTTATTTCCTAGGTTCTATAGAAAGTTCTAAAACTTTCTAGAAGTTATTTAAAGCCAGTGAAAATAGTTGCTTATAGAGGCCAGTGAGTTGAATTAAATGCAGTAGAAAATGCTCTAAGAGCCACAAAGTGTAATTGCTAAATAAAAATTAATTTGGGGTCTCCAAGTTATTTTTGATGGTAAATAGATGTTTCCATTATATTCTAAAACAACAGTGATAGCTAAAATTTATTTACCATTTACAGTGATCTAAATGCTTTCTGCCTGCCTTAACTCACTCTTCACAGTGCTCCTGGGACATAGGTATTTTTATTACCATTCTCACTTTGCATGATAAAATTAAAGAAAAAAGAGGTTAAGTAAATTGCCCAAGGTTACACTGGTCATTGCTGGCAGAGCTCAGATTTGAACTTGAGCAGTCTGAAAACCAACTGGGCAGTCTGAAGACTACCTTTTAACAATAAGACTATATTGCATCATGTATCAGTGAAAGAAAAGTACTATGTATGCAAATTTGAGTTCCTTAAGCCATTTACGTAGCTTTTTACTTATCTGTGACTCTATTATATTGGTCCTTCAACTAATCATTAGTTCTAGGTCCACAGTCCTGCCCTATCTGAGCAACTCTAGGGTTAGATGACTTAGTATTGGATTATTGCTATCACACACCCATTGTAACCAAGCCACCAGATGGAGTTCGGTGTTGGCTCTTTGTTCACCCCATCTCTGTACTTGGTCACTATCTCTGACACAGTTGACAATGGCCACATTGAAAGAGTATGGGCTTTGTAATCTAATTTAAATTCAAATCTAGCTTTGCCACCTGATGCTGAGTGATTTTAGACAGTTTATTGAACTCCTCTACATCTCAATTTCCTCAGCTGTCAAATGGGACGTTTACAGGACTGTTGCAATGATTAAATTCCTAGTAAAAGTGCAACAGATGTCCACTGAATGATATCCATCATGATAGTTTTATAAAAATAGAAATGCTTTATTTATTCCTGTACTTACCAGCACAGAAAGGTCCAACTGAGTCTAAGGCGAACCCAGAGGGGCACTGATTACTGCGATCTCCTACCACAGAGAGGAAAGCAAAGTTAACTGCCTTATTAGTATATTAGCACCAGTTTATTTCTATTGCAATCTTCCCTGGGGAGATATGCCAAAGTTGAAAAAGATGAGACACATGATGCAAAAATGCAATAGGCAAGAATGGAAAATTTCCTGTTTCTCAACCAAGGACTGAAGGAATCCTAGTCTAGAGATCATTGGTAAACTGCCATGGAAACAGATTTTCTGTGTAATTTGTTTATATCAATAAAAAGAAAATTAAATAAAATTATTCCGTGATAACTAAAAAGTGTCCAAGATAAATGTGTATGTCAGGCATAACCACAGGCAAAGTCCTATTCTTCCAGCCATCACTATTCTGTTTTATTCTAGTAGGAGGAATGCTGTTTTCAAGCAATGTAAAATAATTTGTGCCGGTTAAAAATACAAACTCTATAAAGAAACCCCCTCCTTTTGTGGATCTCCTCCATTTGCAATGTTGAACATTTGGGTCAAAATCCCTCATGTGTGACTAAACGTTTTCCCTTTCCACATAGTTGATGCAAAGAGAAACAGGCATATTGTGATAAAACATATTTAAATTAGGCGTCAGAAAAAAAACACACTAACAAGAACAGGTTAGGATACTCTTTCCTGAGTGCTCTTAATCTTCCTGTGCGTGCAAGGGAGTGGGAATAGATGGGACAGAAATGTCTAGGGCATATTGCTAAATTATCATTGCGTGGTTACTGTGTGTCACACAGGGTACTGTGAGCTTCATGTTTTTTATTTCATTTAAACTTCACAGCTCCCTAATCTCCTGGTACCCAATTTTCAGACAAGGAACTTGAGACTGAGGTTATATAAGTTGCCTATGGTCAAAGAGCTAATATGTGCAGAAGCAAGATTTTGATGCAAATCTGTTTGGCTTTCAACCAAGGAACTCAATACAACTCAGGTGGTGATCATAATTTATATCCCATTTAGTCATTTGTTTATACATTCCTTAATCCAACAGTAGGTTGTTTGGGGCACTGTGTTGGGGATACAGCTGTGAAAAAAACATGTCTTATAAACATGATAAGTTATTATCTGATAGTAGGTTTAGATTTTTGGTGGCATTTAGGAAGTTTTTTGGAGACACTTTGGTTGTCATGATGATAACAGGACTATTAAAATTTAGTGAGGGGGCAGACCTTGGGGCAGGTTTTACAATATTGCAATGTGTGAGATAGTCCTGCAAGATGATGTGTCCCTTGCCCTGCAAGACTTTTATGAAAGTAAAACAGCTGTACTTTTCTAAGCTGGAACCTGTCTGCCATGATTTAAATATACAGTGAACTTTCCAGGAGTGCAGTTGTCATATAAATTGATAGCTGATTCTACTTTGTTTAATTTAGGATATTACTAAGAGTTGCTTGATGTTTCAAAACAAAATCACAGTAGGATTCTATATGTATGTTCATGCATATGACTAATTCTCTTTGTCCAAAGATTTTTATATTAAAATGCATTATATTTTATTATGAATTCTTTCTTTTATTTATTTTTAATATTAAAGTTAAAGTGTGTTCTTTTGAATTATATTAGTTATGATTTTTCTTTCAAGATAGAAGGCAACCCAAAATATTTATGTTATAATAATGTATGATAATAGTAGACACTTTACAAGTATAAAATAAAATTCCTTATAATCTTGTCACTTTTAACAAGCTACTTCTGAGATTTTGATGTTTTTCCTTTCAGTAATTTTTACATACTTACAAATTAAGCTGATACAAAGACTAATAATTGCCAAACTTTACTGATCATAAAAATCAGTTGGAAAGTTTATTAAAAATATAGATCCCTTGGTCCTATTCCTATGAAAATTGGCAAGAAAAACACCAAGGAATCTGTGCTTCTAAGCAGTATAAAGATTTCCTTAAAATCACTCAGGCGTGTGTGACCCAAGTTTGGGTCACACTATATACTGCTTTTCAATTGTTGTCACAAACATTCTCCTTTGTCACTTGTTTACAGTTATACTGTCAGTTGTTCTGGGTATTGAACAGTGTCTAGCACACTGTAGGAACTCCACAATGCTTGTTCAAATGAATAAATAAAATAGAATAAATAAATATTTCTGAAAAATTATTTCAATGGTTGTTTAAGAATTTATCACAAAGCTGTGCCATAATTTACCTATTTATTTTCTACTTCACGGACATGTATTCATTATTTTCCTATTATAAATAGCACGGGATGAAGCTTTCTGACCATTCATCTTTGACTTTTTCTATGATTTTCTTAGAACAGACTCCTAGGATAACTGAAAAGATTTAAACATTTGAAAAGCTACTGATACATCCTACCTTCCAGAAATGTTGAACCAATTTATACCCCTGCCAGCAATTTAGAAGAGTGTTCAATTCCCACTAATTCTTTAATACTAGCCAGTCATCACACTTGCTAATCTCTGATAATGATAGTTAAAAAATGATACCTCAGTTTTACTTTAAATTTCTTTGCTAATTAATGAAGGTAAACATTTTCTTCAGATTTATTTGTCATTATGACTTTTTTGTGAATTTCCTTTATGTATTTTTCTATAGAGGATATTTGTCTCTTTCTTACTGATTTTTAAGAGCCTTGTATATATAAACGTTAATCATAGTTGTCAATAATATGTGATGAAAATATTTCTTCTTTGTGCATATTTTACCTTCTCATTTTGCTTTTTTTATACTCCCATGAGGAAGTTTTAAAAATTTATTCATAGTTAAATTTATCTCTTCCTTTATAGTTTCTGATATCTTCTGATTAATTTGTAAAATATAAATATACTTTATAATTTTAAAAAATCCACTTCATTTTAAAGAATAAAATTTTTTTAGTGAGATTGATTTATATTTGTGAGTTGTCTTGACCACTAGTTAGTTTCCAAAAACCAGTGTCCAGATCAGATATGTTAGAATCATTCAGGGTCTGTGTTAAAAGTAGAGAGTCCTGGGCCCTTGTTTAGACTTGCTAAACCAAAACTCTTTGTGCCTAGAAATCTGAACTTTTATCAAGCTCTCTACATGATTCTAATTGCGCTGTAACCATACATAGCTCTATTCTAGACCCAACATAATAAAAAGAGCATTTGCTGGCTAAATTACTAAGAAGGCAAGCTTGCCCTCTGGTGGTCACTCAAAAACAAATTGCAGGCACACAATTCTCACAATTCGCAAGAACAATGTCAACAACAAATGGCACATGTATCAGATGTAATTCATAGAGCCATGGTATCCAAGAACACTAAAGGGCCTTAAAGGGCTTACAGGGTGTGTCCTTATATTGAGGGATCCAGATCCCTCAACAGCACTCCCAGAGATGCCACAAAGGCCTTCAAGCAGTTTTAGGCTTAGAAAATTGACATGACTGGGTCCAAAGGGTATGTGACTTTTCAAAAATCATTTTAATTCTTTTAGTCCCAGATAGTATAATTTCATTTATAACCAATGTCTTGTGCTGAGTTACCTGTTTTTAGAGTACTGAAAAGAGTAGAAACAGAAGTTAGATTTGGAAAGCAGGCATAATTGGGAAGAGACGATATAGCTCTTCATTCCAATAGGCTTTTCTTTTGTCCAAGTGGCCTGAACGTGCATGACAATAATAAAACAAGGTGGTGGTGGAGATGATGTGGGTGGAGGAGATGGGAGACTCTGGACCTCGCTGGCTATGAGATTTTATAAATCTGTGATTATCTCAAAAAACGTGTACTCACACTCCCAGATTTTAAATTTGATGAAGCAGGTCTGATACATGTTGACGAAGAAAATGGTCATATGCACAACTGATGAAAGCAAGAGTGAACACTAAAAATGAATGTTTAGTTTATCTGCTAAGCATGTTAGAACAAAATGGTGATGTTTAAAATATACTTGGGTCTATGATAGGACAGCCAGCACATAGCAAAACACACGTATTCACAAGGTCCAATGTGAATCCTTTTAAATGTACTCATGGAAGCCTAAAGTTCAAAGCTAAAGTCATGCAAATACTGAATGTCTATAGCATAAATACATGCAAGTATCTCCCAATATCAAAACCCCACAGAATAAAGAATGCTAATTGCTGTGGTGGCTCTTATGACAGAAAAGGAAATCTCAGCGAACAGACATATTGAAGAACCCACACAGCAAAGGGAGGCTGTTTAGATCAAGGGTTGGAGAAAGATGCTTGGAAAATGGAAAGCAGTTCAACAATCATAATTTGCAGGAAAAGAAATGACAGTTGGAATCCTGATTATTGCTGCACAGCTTTCAAAATATGAAAACTTTTTTTTTTTTTTTACTATTTTTGGCTAAGATACACCTTTACATTATCTTTCAGGAATTTAAAAAATTCTTTGACAAATACAAGATTCAGAATAGTAACAAACGGACTTTATTACTCAAAGAAAAATGTTTCAGACAGATTATATAGTTTTAACTCTCTCTGTAAATAAGGAATAGAAGAATAACTCTACTATGTAGTATGAAGATGCATATTAGTAAATTAACTGTACTAGAACTCCAATTTGGTTGGCTTTACCACAGGGCTTTACCTACAATAAAATATAGACAACACACATGAAAAACCTTATATTATCATGTTAGGTCTAGGCCTTCATATCCTTATTTTGAATGGCATCAATGCAATTTTTATTTTTACTCTTTTAGAAAGGACTGGATGCCATAAAGATAAGGACTTTCCTTTAATAAAATTACCTTTGGAAATTGAAGCATGGATTTTAAAACCCAATGTCTCTTCTAACTGGTTATAGTCAGATTCTACAGAGGTCGCATGGAGTGTTTCTACCAAGAAAGGCATTCTTCCCCGAGCATGGTCATAAAAAATGGTGTGGTTCCAAGTGTACGGGACGCTGATGCCATCAATGGTGAACAGACGGGTTGAGTAGGCATACAGCTGCCCAGGACCTGTTTGAATGTAGTCCTCTGTGTAATCCTAAGGAGAATATGGATTTGAAGATCAACATGGCTCATACCATTTTTTTTTTCTTAAGAGTACTATAAGATACAGAAAGAGGGGTGGGGGAAAGGCTTAGGGGCTAAAAATACTCAGTTACAAATAAAATTGTAATTGTACAGTCATGTTTAGGAAATAATTTGAAGTTTGAACCTTTTAATTGTAACCGTATTAGTTTTATAATTTTACTGTCGCAAATTTCATTTTAATAAGAGACTCAAAGTTTTAAGTAGAGGATAAAGAAGGATGTAAAAGGGTGATTGTTATTCTTTAATTTCTGACATACTTTTGTGGATGATACACAAAATCTTTTTATGCAAGAATTTTTATTCTCTTTGTCTGAAGAAAATTAAACAAATGGCTTAAATCAACACAGCAGTGATCTTGGTCCTGAAAAGCAGGGTAATAAAACCCCTAAGAGAATGTTGTTCCTAAAGATTTTTAAACAAAGACCGGATAATCATTTATAACCTAGATTTAGGCATTTACTCTCCAAAATCAACAAGGGAAAATACACAGGTTCTCTGCACTCTTTCTATGGATCTTTGACTCATAATCTTATCATTACTCTAATGAACAGTGCAGAAAAATTATTCGGGCATTTTACCTTTACGGTGACTTCAGCAGGTGACTGAAGCTGCAGCACATAGCCACTCACAACAATATCTAGCAACAAAGCGCCATCAGGATCCAGGCCCCGGGCAATGTGAGTCATACGCAAGATTTCTCCTGGAAATTATAAGGCATTCATTTTGACAGCAAAAAATATATGGTTTGTGTAAGCAGACAGCGGATTTACCTCACATACCAGTTCAGCTCTGTTATTTTAGTTTAAACCTGAACGAGCACAGATGATAAGAGAATTAAATTAGCACTTAACCTCCCAATCAAAGAGTGTGGCTTATTGAATGAAGTTTCTTCTAAAATTTCTTTTTGTGTGGCAAAAACGTAGCATGTGATTATGTGAAGAATTCCATACTTTAAACTCACAAGAAATAACAAGGCAGCTCTACAAAGATGGATTGAGAATGGAAGAACAGCTTCATCAGGCAATCTGGCAATAACCACAAGCCTGGCCACAGGACTTTGTTCTTTCTGATGCTTCAAAGAAAAGTATTAATAGCAAAAGGGCCTCTCAATAAGTGGATGACATGAAAAGACCCAACTTGTCTTCTTGGTGACTAATGTTGTTTAAAGATATGACTTCGCTCAACACTTCTTTCTTAACTGTCACTGCCATTGAGGCTGACAACTTTGAAGAGGCTTGAAATGGAGCTCTATAAATACCTGTATGCACCTTGAAAGGGCATGAAGAGCTAACACGTACTACTTAACACCGTGGATAAGTGAAAAGCTTTTAGATTTGCTTGTTTTTATTTCCTTCTTTTTGATAAAGAATTGCTATATGTTACCCAGATTGAATCTCAAATTAAAGGCAAAAGTGTTTAATTTATAACAATGACTTATTTGCCTTCTTTGGCCTTTAAAACCCTCTCTAAGGATTTAAAGAGAAAAGATACAGAAAAGAGGAGAAAAAAACTTTTGGACTATACAAATTACTGTACTGTTTGAGAACACATGGCCTCTTATGACTTCATGTCAGTACAAGTTTACAGGAAAATATGAAATTGCCTTTATATCATTTATGATAAGATTGTATCAAAAACTTTGTAATTATTCTCTGTGGGAGCCTATAACATATTTTTCTTAACCTCCAATCTTTATGGCAATCATAGTTTTAAAATTAATAATAGAATATGAAGTTCAGCTGACACTAACCCGTTGCAAATTCTACTTGGGTTTCTCTTTTGAAGACTGCATTGGTGAGGGTAAAGCCATTGACTGCTTCTCCTATTTCCTTTGCTGTTGTCCAATAAATGGGATTTAAAATAGAAACTATCTTTTTCATTGCTGAACCTAAAGAAAAAAGATAAATAAGGTGACAGAGCAAAATATTTACAGCCTTTTATTTTTTGATAGCATGTTCTTCATCAGGATGAATTCTATAATGTTGAAGAACACAAAAAAATACCCATACCTAATGTATCCTTAAAAGCTTACCATTGGAATAGAGCTAAGTACTACTCTATTGATGACTTAGTAATAGCATCCTCTAGAAGATTTAAGGGAAAGTAATAAGATGAAGAATAATTTATAAATTTTTAAAAGGAGGCTATGAACAACTTTTATAAGCAAAGAGACTTACCAAGAGTGCGTGGTACATTAGTAATTTTGGCATGTATTACTCTAGTATCAGAGTTAGGGCTATCTGTTACTGTGGCATTAAGAAAAGCAATTCCAAATTCAACATCATTAATATTTCCAATAAC
This sequence comes from Microcebus murinus, assembly GCF_040939455.1. Lineage (NCBI taxonomy): Eukaryota > Metazoa > Chordata > Mammalia > Primates > Cheirogaleidae > Microcebus > Microcebus murinus. The sequence continues at coordinate 11,437,134 of NC_134126.1, forward strand.
ACTTCCTCTGGCTCGCTGGGGCCCACCTATTGGGAAAAGAAAAAACATTCCTGGATAAGGAAGCAATTCCATCAACATTACATGGGAGTAAAGAAGGCCAGTATTCAGAGATGCTACAAATCTTTTCTCAAATATCAAAAAGGTCATATGACATCGGAATTTAAAAGTGAAATAAATAAGCTTTTAAAACATTTGACTTCCATGTAACACCCATCATCCCCCATAAATCTAGGATCCTTCCAATCTATGTTCATCATAATATTAATTTACAAGCCAAAGAATACAATCAGCATCCAGTCCCAAAACTAAAATAAAGTATGTGTTTGTTGGTGGTGATGAAATGATGAAATGAGAATATAGCTATCATGTCATGCACAACAGTAAACACTTAATATGCCTTAACTCTTTTAATACTATTAACAATTCTACAAGATGGCTTTAAGTAGCTATAGTCTGCAGATTAGGAAAAGTTCATAGAAATCAAGCAATTTTCCCATCATTACATAGCTAGAAAGTGGAGCAATGATTTGAACATGGATCTTCTCAGCATTAAAACGGATGTTCCTTTATTTAGTGCTTCCTTCATGAGAAGACAGAGAAAGAAGAGAGCTCGCCAGCAAAACAGCCTCTAAGCCTTCTTACAGGCCACTGCCAACATGAATGTGGAGTATCTGAGGGACACTGTTCTGCCTCAGGCTCTAGATCAAGGGTTTATCAAGTTCTTCATGTTGCATATATATTAAAAAATGCTTAACTTGAGAAAGATACTATACTTTTGACAGTGCTGTAAAATTCATACCAAGCCAATTTGGTTCAAAAACAATTATAACATCTGGGGTATGGACTCACTTGAAGCTCTGACTCAGGTGGGGCAAGGGAAATACACATAACTTAAACATTTGTACCCCCAAAATATGCTGAAATAAAAAAAAATAAAAAAGAAATAAAAGAAATAAAACCTTCAGAATGACAAAAAACAATTATAAATAAAAAGAAATGTCTTTACAGTAATTTCATCCCTTTTTATGAAGACAAAATTATTGTTTACTAGTACAGAATAGGTGGCTAATGAATTTTTAAAAATTAATTTCATGCTTTGACAAGAAGGGCAACATATTGGGAAGAAGCTGATAGTGAAATTTATACACATTCATTATCTGGTATCTTTTAATATTTAAAGCAAGGACTAGGTATTTCAGATACTGTCATCATATACAGGCATATCTCATTTTATTGTACTTCACTTTACTGCACTTCATAGATATTGCAGTTCTTACATATTGAAGATTTGCGGCAGCCCTCTGATGAGCAAGTCTACTGGCATCACTTTGCCAACAGCATATGCTCACTTCGTCTCTGTGTCACATTTTGGTGAATCTTGCAATATTTCAAACTTTTTCATTATCACTATATCTGTTATGGTGATCTGTGATCAGTGATCTTTGTTGTCACTAGTGTAATTGTTTTGGGGCACTGCAAACTTCATCCGTATAATGTGAACTTAGTCCATGTTTTGTATGTTCTGACTGCTCTACCAACTGATGAGCTACTCCTCTATCTCAAGCCTCCCTCATCCCTGAGACACCATAATATTGAAATTAGGCCAATTATTTACCGTGCAACAGCTTCTAAGTGTTCACACGAAAGAAAGAGTTGCACATCTCTCACTCAAATTCAAGTTAGAAATGATTAAGCTTAATAAGGAAGACATGTTCAAAGCTGAGATAGGCAAAGTAGGCTTCTTGCATCCCAGTTAGCCAAGTTGTGAATGCAAAAGAAGAGTTCTTGAAGAAAATTAAAAGTGCCACTCCAGTAAACACACAAATGATAAAAAAGTGAAATAGCCTTATTGTTGATACAGAGAAAATTTTAGCAGTCTGGACAGAAAATCAAACCAGCCACAAAGCCCAAAGCCAAAGCCCAATCCAGAGAAAGACGCGAACTCTCTTTAATTCTATGAAGGCTGAAAGAGGAGAGGAAGCTGTAGAAGGAAAATGGTTGTTGGTTTAAGAGGTTTAAGGCAAGAAACTATCTCCATAACATAAAAGTGCATGGTGAAGCAGCAAGTGCTGATGGAGAAGCTGCAGCAAGTTTTCCAGAATATCTAGCTAAGTAACTGATGAAGGTGACTTCAATAATCAATGGATTTTCAATGTAGACAAAACAGCCTTATATTGGAAGATGAAGCTGTCTAAGACTGTCACAGCTAGAGAGGAGAAGTCAATGCCTGGCTCCTGAGCTTCAAAAAACAAACTGACTCTCTTCTTAGGGGCTAATTCAGTCACCAGCTACATTAGCCCCTGTACTGAGGCCAATGGTCATTTACCATTCCAAGAATTCTAGAGCCCTTAAGAATTATGCTAAATCTACTCTGTCTGTGCTCTATAAATGAAATAACAAAGTTTGAATGTCAGCACATCTTTTACAGCATGGTTTACTGAATATTTTAAGCCTACTACTAAGACCTGCTGCTCAGGGAGAAAGATTCCTTTCAAAATATTACTTCTTATTGACAATGCACCTAGACATCCAAGAGCTCTAATGGAGATATGCGGTACAAGGAGATTAATGTTGTTTTCATGCCTGCTAACACATACATTCTGCAGCCCATGGATCAAGGAGCAATTTTGACTTTCAAGTCTTATTATTTGAGAAATACACTGAGAAATAGGGGAGAGCTGCCATACATAGTAATTCCTCTGATGGATCTGGGCAAAGTATATTGAAAACTTTTGGGAAAGGATTCTTCACTCTATAGATGTCATTAAGAGCCTTTGTGATTCATGGCAGGAGGTCAAAATATCAACTTTAACAAGAGTTTTGGAAGAAGATGATTCCAACCCTCATGGATAACTTTGAGGGGTCCAACTTCAGCGGAGGAAGTAACTGCAGAAGTTGTGGAAATAGCAAGAGAACTAGAATTAGAAGCGGAGCCTGAAGACATGACTGAAGTGCTGCAATCTCATGATATAATCTGAGTGGATGAGAAGTTGCTTTTTAAACATGAGAAAAGAAAGTGGTTTCTTTAGATGGAATCTAGTCCAGGTGAGGATGCTGTGAACACTGCTGAAATGACAACAAAGGATACAGAATATTACATAAACTTGGTAACGCAGTCTGCAGGGTTTGAGAGGATTGACTCCATTTTGAAAGAAGTTCTACCGTGGGCAAAAGGCTTCAAACAGCATTGAATGCCGCAGAGAAAGCTTCCATGAGAAGAAAGAGAAAGAGTCCATTGATGCTGCAAACGTCATTGCTGTCTTATTTTAAGGAATCGCCACACCACCTCAACGTTCAGCAGCCACCACCTGATGAGTCAGCAGACACCAACATCGAGGCGAGGGAACACCAGCAAGATTACCACATTCTAAAGGCTCAGAGAAGTTGGAAGTTTTTGCAATAAAGTATTTTTAAATTAAGGTATGTACATTGTTTTTTAGACATAATGATATTGCACACTTAAGTGACTACAGGATACTGTAAACATAGCTTTTATGTTCACTGGGAAACCAAAAAATGTGTGTGACTTGCTTTATTGCTATTGTAATATTTGCTTTATTGAGATGGTCTGGAACCAAATCCACAATATCTTTGAGGGATGTCAAATGGGTCTTATTAATTTTTAGGGGCTTTTTATTTCTAAAGCAACCTTAAAGCTTTGAAAAGCCCAATAGCACCTTGACACTTTAGCAGTATGAAATGGCTCTTGTTGGTCTTCTTAGAGCCTTTAGAAGCCTGTCCTCTGAGGCAAGGTATTTATTATTATCCACCATTTCTTGGAATCCCAGAAAACTCTTTCTAAGGGCATGAGTTCTAGAATTCTGAAATTTCACATCACTTACAATATCCAGCTGTGATGCATGACTTGGGTGATGGTACTTGAGGTCCCCCATTCTTTCTCCTCAAACTGAACTGACCGTTATTTTACTTCCACTCTGCCTCACCCGTCAAGCCTAGGACTACCATTATGGCTGTGACAACTGTAGCCTTTTACCAGGAAGCTTGGAAGGGGGCCAGCAGAGGCTACAACCCAGCCCTGAATATGGATAAAGAGCTGCATCAACTAGGGGCAAGAAATAAAGTTTTTCTAATTGCTCCTCCTAGAGTTGGCACTGTTTTGTGAGAGTTTTTAATAATTTACACAAAGGCTCTAAATGTGCCAGCGATGGTCCTTCCAAAGTCCAATTTAGTTGCTTACCTGGACACGTTTGCATATTGCATCTCGATACCTGAGTAGCATCTCCTGGACAGGGACGACCACCTCTAGCTGGCGCTGGATTGTCGCACAGCCGCATCCGTGTCTTTTCGCCTCTTCCACAAGAGGCAGAACACTGGCTCCAACTCTGCCAGTTGCCCCAGCTTCCATCCACTGTGAACAAGAGTGGCATGTTCGATCACTATTAACAAATTCATTGTAAAGCACACACGTAGGGTGCCCTGCCCATACAACTGCCACTGGGTCTGGAACGACGCGGATGCCACAATGAGCACTAATGAAATGTTTCCCTCGTTCTACTGCCAGGGGTCGAGAGGCTCACCGGGACACACGTCAGTGTTGCACCTCTGGATCTGGGAGTCTGGCCCCCCACAAGCTCTGCCTCCGTTGGCGGGGCGAGGGTTGTCACACACGCGGTGCCGCCGCATCTGCCCTCCATTACACGTCCGGCTGCAAGTTCCCCAGCCACTCCAAGGACTCCAGTGCCCATGCGCTGCAACACAGAACCATTTGACATAAAAGCAGCTCCAAAATGAGAAGTGCTAACAATGGCATTCATCCAAAGGGTATGGAAAAGCCTCTCCTCGGGAACTGAAAGGAAACACACAAATCTACAAATAGGCAGCTTCCAAAGGAAGACGGCTTGGCTGCTATTTTGACTAGAAACTGGGTGTACGTTCCAGTAATTGTGTGATTCCATTTCACACATTTATTGATTCTTAGAATATTCCAGGAACTGGAGGGTATGAATGAGACAGGGTCTCTGCTTCTGATGAGCCAGGCGGTGACATTCAGGATACAGTGGAACTCACATTTCCAGACATCAAGTTGCTGCTAAGGTCTAGAAATCTAGCTTGATGACTGAATTAAGGCAGAGAGCTGCCTCCTTGCCTCCATAAAGGATTCATAAGCATCATTAAGGGTGAGCATGTAAGCGTGCTCTCATCCTTGTACTCCACAGTTGGTCCTATAATAGAGTGAGTGAACTAGGACACAGCCCCTGCCCATATGAATCAATGTCTATGGCATTACAGGGACACGACAGCAACCACCAACATTTGGATGCCCTAAAGCAAAGGTTGAAGACTGAAGTAACAGAATACTATATGGACTTAAGAAAGTATAATGTTGACTCACTATTTCCAACACTCACTTGGACAAGGGTCACTATTGCAAAAATCACTCTGGACATCACTCCCTTCACATTTGCTTCCTCCATGCTGGGGGGCGGGGTCAGAGCAGTCCCTTGTTCTCTGTCTGGCGCCTCCTCCACAGGACACCGTACAGGCACTCCAACTGGCCCAAGTTGCCCACTTGCCATCCACTGCAGTAAGGGAAAAACGTATGTGATTTGTTACTACCTAAAAATCACCAGGTTAAATCCTGGGCATTGTTAGATTGAGTGATGTTCTTGTGGGTATAATCAGAAGGGAAGAGATGCTTACCGACATCCTACCTAGATAAGATAGGTAGATGTGAATTTATTAAAGATATGAACAGTGTATTTCTTTTACCCGGACAGTGTCTTTCATTGCAAACTTGCATCTGTGTTTCTGCCCCATCACAGTAGGATCCAGCAAACGATGGCGGCGGGTTATTGCAAAGTCTCCTCCTCGTCTGGGTTCCTCTCCCACAGCTTTCACTGCATGGCCCCCAAGGCTGCCAAGTACTCCATGCTCCATGAACTACAAACACCCCAAGAGACAAGAGTTTCAAGCCACAGAACTATCTTTAAAAAACAAAATTATACAAATAAATTAACTCAGCAATGAGTTGCTTAGCCCACAATCCAAAATAATTTATATTGAACCAAAGGAAACATAATAAATAATGTTCTTCCTTTTTCCTTCCAGTTGTATTTTCAGAGGAATTTGTATCTATAGGGAAATTCAGAAGACCAACCTAATGCCAAAATAAATGTTTAACATCACCCCAAGGGGCTATTTCATTAAATTTAAATTTACTCAAACTACCATATGTATTAAGAAACACAACCTGAGTGTTTAAACCCTAGCAAGGTATTTGTCTCTTTTCTATGCTCTGGGGAAAGTAGAAGGAACCTGGAACTAGGAACAAGGCTATATAACAGATCTAGATGTGGTCATGGAGAACACAAACATTACCACAGTGATAATTTGGGACCCAGGCTGCGAGACCGCAGCTTTAAGCCTGATTCGGCTTCATCCTTACATGTGTGCTTGCATCTTTCAACAGCATGATGATTTGCACAGTGGTAACTCTTTGAAAAATTTTTCTCCATTACATAATGTTCATGAATTAAAAGTTCTGAATAACATGCTCACCTGCTTCCTAAACAACAGAAAAAGCTGACCAGTAGTTTCCAAAGAGTGATATTAAGGCCTTCCTTTTGGTAACTAACATATTACGCCATCTGACCACAAGACTGGAACAACCTTATGTTTCTTACCTAGGTGCATGCAAGTCAGTATCAGGTCATATTTTAGTTTAAGGGAACTTTCTAGATATGGGGCTCATAAAGTATGTTTCTTGGACATCCACCTTAATCAAAATCTGAATCAAAATAGGGGCCCTGAGGTCTGAGTCTAAATATTCTCTTACTAAAACCTATAAGATATCAAAGGAATAAGTCAAAAACCAAGTAGTGAAACTATCATTTGCTTTGATAGAAAATGTTTTAAAACACATTTTGCATTTTATAATATTAACTGATTTCTAATCGAGTTGCCTATTTATCTCTGTGCTTTGTAGACATAAACAAATACAGTCTTATTTTAGCCAACAAGAATTTGCACCACAAAGTATTTGGCTAAATCTCAGAGGAAAGAAGAAAGCCTTAACCACTTCGGTCCGGCACTCACCGGCAGCGAAACCTTGCCCACAGCACTCATAGTCCGCATGATAGTTTGTGCTGTGCATTGACGGACAACGAGTCCGTTTTGCTCCTGTGTGATGAGGAAAGCTTTAAAGCACCGAAAGCTTGTTTTACATTATAGGCAGCTTTACTTGTAATGTAAATCAGAATAGGTAACATATACATATATGTTTTCATTATGTTACTTTTAAATGTTCACAATTTTATTTTGATAAGTGAAAAATTAGAAAAGTCATATCATGGCTGTCGGCTAAAGTCGCTGTAAACGTTCATCTGTGGCTGTCGACTATAGTCGACGCTGGTACCGAAGTGGTTAAACCTCTGGCAGGCATTCAAAACTACTTCTCTATTAATTCAGGTGGCAGACGCTCATAGTTCTCATATATAGACTATATAATTTCAAAAAATCTGCACTTCCAATTATTTTAATACATTCTATTTTCAAGGCCTTGGTTAACAAAAACCCAAATCTCTAACAATATAGAGCCATTTAGCATAGATGTATTTTTTTATTGGAGGATTATAATTGGGTAACATTTTTTCATTTACTACCTGTGTCATTTCCACTGCATATAAACATAGGTTTTTAGCTGAAGACCTATTTATTTTTATTTTTTAATCAACATAGAAAACCTTAACCATAATTGAACTTCATAATGTAAAATGTGGTAGAGTTGAAATGTTTCTATTATATGAATGGAATAATAGCAAGAAAAAAGGAAGAATGATAACATAAACCAAAGAAGGCATAAAACATCATGATATATAGATGATATAAAAAAACTATGGAGGAATTAGTATATAGGAAAGTACAAAATATAATAACTGGATTTTCTGTTGCACCACATTACAGCTCTGATTACGGATGGGCAATGAAGCACAGTGCTACATGCAGGGACCATGGGGCAGACGCCCTGCGCCTGAGGAACTGCCCTGCCCATACCAGCTGTGCCACCCTGACAAATGACTTGGCTTCTGTGTGCCTAGTGTCATCATCATCTGCAATAAACAGATAATAAAGGAATATATCTTATTAGGGTTGGGATGAGGAATAAAGAGTTTATAGATGACAAATGCTTAGAATAGTGCAGGAAATTCAGCAAGTCTTACATAAAAAGTATGAGCTATGAGCTATTAGGAGCTTCACTCAGAGTTCTCGATAGTTTCAGAAAGACACATGAAAAATGCTTTTCTGTAAGTAATCTGTAATCTGTATACACATATATACATGTATGTATATATGTGTATACACACAGACACATATTTAATGAAAACAGTTCTCAAATGGCAGAATGGGCCACCACAGAAGATATCAATCTTTTTTAGGAGGAAGATTGGCAGCTTAAAAATACTCTTTTAAATGGGGCAGGGAAAGTACAAGATAAGCCTGAAATACCTATTTGCACTAGCAAGAAAGGAAGTAATCAAAAAATCATGGGGAAATCCCAAGAGAACACTGAAGTGAACCTACAGGGGCTGCCTCCACTAACCAAATCTAGGATAATTTGAGCAGCACAAAAAATGATGATAGCAGTGCATAATAAACCATTAAATGATACCTCAGTATCATGACATTGAAAAATATCTGAGTTCTTACTGATATAAATCAAGAAGTAAAGAAATTGGGAAGTTCTTTATAGTAGAAAGTCAATAACAGATATATTAATATATGATAGAGTTAGAAATAACTATCTTGCAAAGATCATAGTAATAACTTATTCAAACAAGAATCATAAATGGATGCTAAAACTCGTGAGTGAAAGATGGATAAGAAGATATTTATGTAGTCTCAAAGTTCCCCTACAAAATACTTATTACTTATAAAGGTAAAAATAGTAACTATGCATATAATGGCAGACACAACCTTAACCAAGCAAACAAAGTTAACAGCACCAGGATGGGGTAAACTGACATGATATGCCTTCTGAAATGAGAAGGACACAAAGTCATTTCTGTGATATTCTTGTAAAATACAAACCTAAATGTAATCATGAGGAAATATCAGACAAATCCAAATTAAAAGCTCTTATATAAATAATGATTGGCCTGTATACTACAAAAATATCAAGGTCATGAAAAACAAAAAGAGATTGCGAATTTTTTCCAATTAAAAAAGACTAAAGAAAAAAAATTAAAAAGACTAAAGAGACATGACAAGTGCAAGTGTGACCCTGGATTGAGTCTTGGAATGGGAAAAAAAAGTTATAAAGGATATTACTGGGACAATTGACAAAATTTGAATGGAGACTGTGGATTAGATAATATGGTCAGATGATAAGATTAGATAACAGTATTATGTCATTGTTAAATTTCCCAATTTTGACCATTGTACTGTGTTTATGAAAGAGAATGTCCTTGTTTTAGGGAATACATACAATTGGTGAATATGAGTAAGGGTTATATAGGAATTCTTTGTACTATTCCTGCAACTTTTCTATAAGTTTGACGTTGTTAAAAATAAATTTGTACTAATAGCAAATATCTTCTACCACCAAGATTTTTATATACTCCTGGATGAGAAAGGCTATTTTAAGCTAACTGCTCATTTTTGAGTGGTGGGCTGAGAAATATCTAACAACCAGCTCTCTGGGGGTGGGGAAGGAAACTGACTTGTAGCATCTGCTAATTTCTGTAGTATAGATACTCCCATTATGGTTGATATCTACCTACCAATATGGCATCCCTAAACTCTCACATGTGCTCTTACTGGGAAGAGATACATGCCCTTACTGACTGGCGCCAGGATGTCACTGGCATTATGCCAAAACAACAGCTAAATTCAATTGGCTTAGAGGTTGGTGGAATAACTAAAGAAAACCTAAAAACAGTAAGACTATAGAACAGTGAACAAAACAATGGAAATTAAGTAAATAGTTACTAACATGAAGAGAACAAATTGACTTTTATCTTAGAACATTTATAAATATCATTTAATTTTTCATTATATAGTTATCATACCTGACAAGTTGTACAAAAATAGCTCTAATCAGGTATTTCTGACTTTTTAAAAATTTTAGAACAATGCTATTACAATTAGCTTTTTAATTCTTTAAGACTAAAAAATATTTGGCTTTTGATTTATCTTCTTTAATATTTAAGGACAATATTTTATTTTTGTAATGTAACTGAAGTTCTGAACTACAAATTAAGATATGCAGGATCTAAACGAATAGGCTTGGGAATCTAATCAACCTGGGTTAGAATCCTTGATTCACTTTTTACTGGCTAACCTTAGTGTATGTAACCTTAGTGAATTACCTAACATTATTTTCTGAAACTTTCCTCGTCTGCACAGTAGGATGCAATACCCAATGTAGTGGATACCTGTCTCTTTTTGGTTTGTCCACATCCCTTTTTCAACCATTCTAGCTAAGGTGTCTCTGCCAGTTGTACTTCACCACTTCAACTCTTTGAGTTTGTTCAGCATGCCATTAATATTTGAAAGATATTGTCTGTTTATCACTCTAACTCTAGCAATTACAACAGTGTCATAAGCACTTTGTTGGATGAATGAATGAATAGATGAATGAACAGTCCCTCTTCTACTCCATACGATTTCTTTTGGGCTGCCAAATAAGGAGCTCTGACCCTTTTCCCACGAGATGGGCAAGTCACCTAAGCTGGTTATCAGAGTACTCGTCTCCTGGACTCACTTGAGCTCAGGGCTGAGCATGTGACTCAAACAAAATGAAACAGGGCTCTTAGAGGTGGATATGAATCCTGAGACACAGAGGAACTCTTTTTCTCCGAGGCCTTACTTAGATTAAGGCCACTGTGAGCCAGTAGCTGCCAGCAATCATTTTTTCCACCACATGGAAAGAGTTTAATAGAGAATAAAGCCAAAGAGAGGAAAGCAGGGATGAGAGACAGAAAACATGCTAGTAAAAACGTTGTCCAAATCCTTGGATTCAATTATACCTGTAGAGTTTTTTACTTAAGCTTGTTTAAGTTTGATGTCTACCACTTTAATCTGAAAGAGCCCTACAAGGCCAGGCCAATAGCAACATGAATATAAAGCACCTAGAATGGTTCCTATCATGATAGGTATTTAGTGAATGATAGTTATTAGTATTTTACCCCTCACCAGTTGTGTTTGCCAGCCAAGTCTTTAACCTCTCTAGGCTTCCTTTTTCTTACCTGAAAATGGATGGCTGGACCAGATGTTACTTTGTGACTTTGCAAATACTTAGTTTTCATTACATGATTAAAAAATACACTACAGTTTGGAGCCTTTGTTCATATTCACTGAAATCAGGTATTTCACTTAACATTGATTAATGTCATATGTTCATAATTTTTTTTATGAAACAGATTCTCAAGGATAGAGGCCATAATATCTTTTGACAATGAAGAAGAAAAGGCAATTATAGTTCCTTTATAGAAATTAAAAATATGAAAGTTTTGCTTATCCTACCTAGTATAATCAGTGGCTTCTCACCTGGGCAAGGCCTGATGTTGCACATGATCATTTCCACAGCATTCCCTTCGCATGGCCTCCCACCATGCTGCGCTGATGGATTACTGCAAGTTCTTGTCCTGGTTCGGTTGCCACGTCCACAGCTCCTTGTGCATTCTTCCCAAGGACTCCATTCTGACCAGCTACCGTCCACTATGCAAAGGTAACCATTATACCATCAGGTATATTTCAATTGAAAGTACTAACACTGAGGCAATCCACAGGTAAGGAACAGAAATGAATCTCTATTGAACACATGCCTATCAGTTGAAGACAGAGGTGTACCTGGACACAACTTGTTTTGACAGTTTCTCATTTCAGAATCTGACCCTTGGCAAGGCTTCCCACCATTGGCTGGAAGGGGATTGTTGCAGAGACGGCTCCTCTTTTGGATGCCTTTTCCACAGGTAACACTGCAGGATCTCCATGCAGACCAGTGGGAAAATCCACCATGAACTGCAAACAAAACATTGTACTTTTGTCTCAGCTTTTGCAAATAAAAAATTGTAAATCAGATTTTTATTTAAGAATGCACTGGGTACAGAACTGAATTTACAATTGCTGAGAAATAGCTTATAGAAGTTCTCCTTGAAGGTAAAATTAAAATCTAAGAGTGAGAGAAGAAACTCAGTCAACTAGAGCTTCTCAGATTCAATCCTTCCTCACTTAGACATGGCTGCTAGAAGTGTCAGAGACCAAGAAATTTATATATTGTTTAATTTCTGGATGTGAGGCCTTTTTTAAAGCAAATTATATATGTTGGGGATTTCTGAGAATACATTTGACTTAGTTTTGGATCAAAAATTTAGTTTGAGATTTTGAATTATTAACTTGTTATTTTAAAATTCTAATCTGCATTGTTTTAGTCCCTTCAGTCTGTAAATTATGATGTGATTTTTGTCCTATTCCCATTACCTAGAAGTATCTAAAGATTAAAGGAGATCCAAAGTAAAACATTAACAATTTTTATGCTTTGGGTTGCCCCAGGTACTGTTTATATGAATATCCCTCTGATCACACTCACCCTGCACGATGACAGGCACTCTGACGAGGACAGAACCCATTAAGTTTCGAGCAACACATTCATAATCAGAGGTATCTTCTTTCTGAGCAGCAGCAATATATAATGAGCTGTTGGACAACACAGTAACTCGGTCATCCCAGGGGATAGAGTGCCCTTGACGGGACCATGTAATGGTTGGATGAGGCTCTCCAGCTGCCTGACAATTCAATATGATGTTACCACCAGCATTAATAACAGTTCCTACTGGCTCAAGAGTGATAATAGGAGGACCTGCGGAAAAAAGCACATAGTCTTTCTTAGTTTTTGTGGAGTTATGACATTTTTATCATGTATTACATAGTAACATTATTTTTTTAAAAAACTCATGTGATTTATTTATAAAACACTGTTGCTTCCCAGTTCCTAAGGTTGTAGGTTATAATTGTCATAACATTTTAATAAAATTTTCATAGCTCTGTTTTATTTAGTGAATGTCAAAAATTTTAAATCCCCAAATAGATCAGCCTAGAATATGGACTCTACAATCAGACTTTCTGGATTAAAATTCTGCCCCTGTTCCCTCCTTACCATCTCTCTGAGCCTCTGTGTCCTTAAAAATGGTGACTACTTCAGGAGATTCCTGTGTAAGCACAACTTTTAAACAGAGTACATGCACAATACTCCTAGGTACTATTGTTACTTTTGTCTGCGTTTTACATAGCGAACAATCACTTTTTTCCTTAGATGATTTTTGAGGTAAAGAGTCGTCATTAACTAATTCTTTGCCATAGTCATCATTCGTTTGCTCAGTAAACATGTATTGAGAGCCTACTGAGTGCCAGGCATTGAGATAACAGATATTATTTCTAGTCTCAAGGAGCTCACAGTCCGCAAATGAACTAGACAAGTAACTAATCATTTACTTGTGCTATAGTATATTTATAGAATAGCTAAATGTGTGCTAGCTAATATTGGAGCATAAACAACAGTAATTTAATAGATCAAACAGAAGCACACCACTGGAAATGGAGAGGAAAAGGAAGACATATTCAAGAATTATTTAGAAAATAGAAATGATAGGAAATGATAGGCCATTGAGTGGCATGGACTAAAGAGAAGAATTGATGACTACTGGGTTCTGATTTGGACAACATGGTGTGTGTTTGGGCAATTCAATAGCACATAGCAGGAAGAACAGATTTGTTGGGAGGTAATAAGGAACAATGCACTCATTTAGGACTGTTGAGCTTGAGGTATCCTTGGGACATTCATATAAAGATGCCTAGAGGGCAGGTGTATATTTATATCTAGAGATCAGAACAGAGATATGGGCAAGAAATATAGATTTGTGAGTCTTTTATGAGTGGATAAGATTGCCCCAGAAAGCACTCTAAAAGGAGAGGAAGACAGCCAAAGACAGAAACCATTGTAACAGCATTATTTAAGAGATGAACAGAAGACAAGCCTATAAATGATACTAAGAACTGATCACTGAAGTAGGAAGAAAATCAGGAGAAAAATGGCATCCTGGCAACCAAAGGAAGGAGTCTCAAGATGAGACAGGTTAATGGTATCTACAGTGGATGATAGCTGCTCCAGTAAAATCCTTTGCAAGAATGTAAAAGAAGTTGTATATTGTTGGTGGCAGAATGTTTATCTTTATATTGGTCTACAGCACCAAGAAATACAGAATATGAAAAGCTTCACTGGGGTGAAGACACTTGAACTGTATTTTAAATAATGATAATTATATGGACAGAGATGATCAGGGAGATCACTTGGAGAAAAAGACACAGCATGGAGATAGATTTAGCTATTTTCTTTTCTTAGGCAATGAGGAGAATGGAAAGGATGATTTACCCTGAAGAGAAGCAGCATGCAAAATTTTAAACACTGGTTAAAATCTTAAAGAAAATCAGAAGGGTTTACATTTAATAGGAAAGCAAAGGGCAAGCGTTTGCATTCTTGAGGAGATGTATGATGGGATGAGAGCACTGTTTTAGTGAGATTGAATTGAAAGGTGGAATGATTTGCTCAGTGAGAGGTAATGATTATCAGTAATTCAGGGTGGTGGCTGCATATTTTAGATGGAGAGCTATATCTGGAATAGACGTAACATAAATAAGACAAAAATAGAAGTAAAATGTGTTTAGTTTTGATATTATTATATTATGCTAGTATGTTCTAAAATGGTATTACTAACATGTTGTCTTTTACAAAAGCAATTCCTTCATGTGAGGTTTGACTATTTTAAGCAAGTGTCAATATTCTTATATATGCCCAATATCACTGTACACAATTGCATTCTTACTGATGCTTACACTAGCTTTACTCTAGAAACTTTCAGGGCCAGTGCTTTTACTTTTCTCTTAGAATTCAGATCGCACTGTGTACTCAATAAACTTATTGAATAAAGTAAATATCTCAGATTTATCATTCAATACTAACTGGCAACATAATAACTAAGTTAGCTCATCTGCTCATATTATTATGGACAAAGAAAGTGTCAAATAAGACTCAGAACCTTAATTTAGATACCATATTTGGACATTTTCAATAGCACCTAAGTCTATAAATTATTATAACAATAAAATTCCACACAGACATCTTTTCAGGATGAATTAATTCATCATTCACATAATTACCAATCAAATATGAGCATTTTATCTAAATAAAAACATTGCTTCTGGTGCTTTAAATTTGAATCAAATTACATTTGTGGCTTTTTTATAGGCCTCATTTATTAAAATGAATTTATTGTTGGTCTGTGTAGCAGAGCTGCTCTAATGCAGCCTTTCTGAAACTGGGTCAGTGGAACACCCTTGCAGGAGAGATTGATCGTGTGACGCCCTACCAGCAGTCACCCAACAAAGAGGGGAGGAAGGTCATGGGAATAACATTTAATTTGAAAAATGTGACATATTATATTGTCCTCTGGTTGAGCCATAATTCACATCAGTACATTAACATTTCTGCAAAGAGCTGCAGTGAAGAAACTTGGTATACCTAGGTGGGGCTGGACACATAGTAGGTGTTCTTTATATGTTTCATAAATTAATGAGTTCTTTTAATCCACTTTTTCTTAGACTTATTGACCATAGAACCCTATTTTATTCCTAATAACATCCCACAACATTATCATTTGACAGACAAGTACTTTAATAAAACATTGCCTTAGATATCTATTAAATGTCTATTATACAAATCTTACAGAATTGCAGTTTGGCAAACAGCTGTTAGAAAATACTAGACCATAGGGTCTTTCAATAGTGAATGAAAAAAATGAAAAGTCATCCTGTTCAATACTGAGCCTGTTCACAAAATAAATTAGCTTGCTTAAATTCTCAACCCAGTGATGTTGTCTTTGCTTCTGTACTCTCCAGTGGGCCCTGGCGTCCTTCATGTTTTTCTAACCATGAAAGCTCTGTTTTCCGATGGCTTGAGGAGCTTCATGATGAGTAGGAGGATCCCACCCAGAACATTTAGCTATTTCAAGGAAGATTGCTGGCAATCGACTTGGATCGCCTTTGAGCTCATTTATGTTAGTCTTTATTTTTAACAAATATTTAAAAAGTGTCACAAAATGTTATCTTTGTAAGCATGGTTGCAAGAACTGTAGAGACCTGTAAGAAGGGTACTCCAATGAATATGTTGTAAAGAAAAAGGTCTGCCACCAATTTCAATCCTACACTGCATATGTTACATAAAATAGAGAAAAATAACTGTACAGAGTATATCAGTTTTATACTTGATGACAACTGTTCTATGAGCTGCAGAAACTAAATTAGACATAATGGGAGAGCTACCACTAATGAACTTGCTATAAAGAAAATTAACATTCTTTATTAGGTCATGTTTTCTTAAATCAGATGTTAATTTGAGTTTCATTAAGCAGCTTACTTTGCAGAGTCAGGCTCATGCTGCGCTCCACGGCCCCAGCTTCATTGGTAGCTACACATGTATAGTCACCAGCATCTTCGTTCTATGGAAATAAGCAGTATTTTAATAAAAACATGATCCTACAGAGCAGGGCAAACCAGTTTTTTCATCATGATGCTGATTTATTTGAAATTTCATTTTTGAGAAGGCATTTTAATGGAAATAGGAAGATCTACATTTATCTAACCTCATAAATAGGATTAAGGAAGGAGGAGGAGGAGGAAGTGGAAGAGGAGTGGGAAGGAAGAGAAAAAGAAATTCCAAGCCTAAACTTTTTCAAAATGGCCATCATTGATCTCCAGGAGGAACAACTGGTAGGAAACTGAAGCAAAAATAACATTATTTTATAATCTATCTGAAATTACTGTACTAAAGAAAAATTCCAATGCCATTCTCATGGATATATTCAAAAGTATTAAAATAATCAGGACAAATGAACAAATATTGAGTCCTTTCTAATGTGAGTTACTAAAAATGCATTCAACTGGGCATCTGTCTAGAGAGTTTGAAATTTAAGAGAGGAAGTGAAAAACTAACTTACTTGTAACAATAAATCATAGAATGTAAGTCATAAATTTATACATATGGTCCATTGAATTGGGTAAATAGTATATTTTACTTATTATTTCAATTAATTAAACAATGAAAGCACATAAAAGGCCTCACCAAATGCAATTTAACAAATTAACCATATGTGTTCTACCTAAGACACCTTCAGATAAAATATCTCACTTTGGGGTCATTTGACCCCCAAATTAGAATAATAACCAAAAGCACCACTCATTTTCTGAATTACTCAAACTTTAGAAAAACCTAATACAGTTATCAGCTTACTGACAAAAATCTACTCCATAATTTATTTTTAATTGTGTTTGTAATTCTTATATTTCCTAGTTCTAAAACAGGTTAGAGGAAGTTATCTCCTAATGTTAAATAATAGGTCAATGATTGGGAACAAAGTAGCAAAATTATCTTACTGCTGTACTTATTTGAAAGGGCTAAAACTCCCAGTTTTAACCATCATTTCAATTTTTAAAAAGGAGTCCTCGGATTCAGATTTTATAATTTAAGTAAGAATGGAAGAGAAACATTTGTTATCTATGCCACTTACAGAGGGGCATTGCTGGGGGGGTTAAATGTGCACGGGTAATTCAGTGTGACTTACTACAGTGCCATAGATGGCGAGAGAGCCATTGCCCAGCTGCCGGATTCTGTGGCTAATTTCAACATCCACTCCCTTTTTGCTCCACTGGATGGTTGGGGTGGGGTCTCCTTTCACCTCACAATTCAGGATTGCATTCCCACCAAGTGGCTCAATCCAGTTAGAAGGGTAATCACCTTTGAAGACTGGAGGTTCTGGAAAATAAGATAAGACAGGAAAATTAAATTAAAAGTAAGCACTGATAATTTCTTTGTGATTTTTGACCTATTTAGAAAGATAATTTACTAAAGAGGAAGAAAAGCCACTTTAAAACCTCACAAATTTTCTAGAATCAACTGCTGGATGTAAAATCACCAGATAATTTTGTCAATTTCAGTATTCAAGGGGGATGATTCCACTTTGTGTGAAATGATTTCTTTACTCACTTCTTATCTACTTTTGAGTTGAAGTCTCATAATTTTTTTCCCGTGAATTTGTACATCCACGAAATAGAACTAAGTAGATTCATAAACTGAAATTATATTGTATTACTACATAGTAAGGAAGCAAACCTCAAATCATTCATGATAAGTACATTATAAATTAAAAACGGAGTACTTTTACCTACCTTTCACATAAACAAACCCAATTGCTTTCACAAAACCAACGCTGTTCTCTGCGGTGCACACGTAAGTACCGGAATCCTCTTTTGACACTCTTTCAATAACAAGTTCACTGTGTCCATTGACACTGTCAAAGTGGGCTGAGGGAAACACGTTAGGAAACAACATAAATGCCTCTTAGTAACCTAGGAAATATTTCACGACAGCTCAGTATTTTGCATGCTAGATTTATGAGCCAGTACAGCAACTGAACCAAAGAAATGACACTGGAGAAGAGAGCCTTTTCCACAGATTTCTTCCTCTGAATTATTTACCATGTCTATAGACACTTGTTTGAAGAATGAAAAACAGCGGAAGGAACAGGAAAAGAGAATAAAAACAAACATTTTTAAAAACTATTTTAAATTCAAAGTACACCTTTCATCTCAACATGTTGCTCAAAGTTGGCTCATAGTATCTCTGGGTTTCAAAAATCTTTCATTCAGAAATATTACAGTTTCCATTTCATGTATCTCACCTTCACTTTTCCTCCCAAACAATTTACATCAAAAACAGAAAAATATTTTCAGCTTATAATTCAACTGAGTTGGCAGGTCAGAGGGGAAATCATGAAACATATGCTAGTTAGGTAATAATGACAACAGGATCAAAATTGTAACAATTTAAACTTCTCTATAAATCCTAAGTGGTGATTATATAAACATTTACAAAGTCAAATATTTATTTATTTAAAAATTTATAATATGAATATTTATAAAATTTATATTACAAATTTAAAAATGTATAATATTTGGAATAAGAATATAAGGTAAACATGCTAATACTACAACTAATACTAAATAAGATTCAGACTAAACCAGCTAATACCTAGTAATAATTAACTATGTTTACCTTGCATGCTTTCTTCCATTCAAGTTATTTTTTAAAATTTCATATTTCTGAATATTAAGTGGAAAAGTAACCTTTAAAAGTGTAAATAGCTAGATTAGTACTATATCTTCAGAAAACAGTATTGCTTAGACTTTTTAGACTTTGTTTTTCCTTAGCGAGGTGTACTATTATTAAGGTAATAGAGTTGATGAATTTCAGTCATTAAGATAAATCTTTATAACAGAAAAAACCCTCAAGCTTATTACTACTTTTCTAGCAAGATAGCAAACACTAGTAGTGCAGTACTTCAGAACTCAATTTTGGGATAGGACAACTTTTCAGCACTGACAATGCCTTTATGCTGATGACAGAGTCCAAGAAATAAGTAGACATTTGTTCCCAGATGAGTGCTCCTGGGTTTCAGGCACTATCTTAACATGTAGTATACATAGTGACTAGAAATTTTCTACATAAATTGATCCTATTAATATAATAGGGGCAATTCATACAGTGAGAAACAGAAGTCTTCTCTGTAAATCAGGTGAATTTTCAGGATTCCCACAGTAGTCGCCTTAATCCATTTCTCAATGATGAAGGAGGTTCAGGTGGGATAAGTTTTGGTGCCTACATATATGCAATACTGTCTTCTCATGGGGGAGGAGGATTACTTTTAGGTTAAAAAAATCTACTTATAACCTGCAATATACGGTCCTGTGATCAACTTATCTTTTCCAAAGAATGAACAGAACATACATGCTAGGTCGAGGGTAAAATCCAAGCAAAAGTGCACATTTTACAGAATTTAAATCAATCAATTTTTCAATTGTTACTTTTCAAATGATTCTTGCAGCTAAAGGAAATAGAAATGGGTCTAGTGTCTTATATGGATATATTTATTCACTTGTTAATAATTAAACCACCAACCTGGGATAATATTATTATTGAAGGTCCATGTCAATTTGGGCAATGGAATACCAGTTGCTTTACAGCTCAATCGTAGCTGTTCTCCTTTATTTAATGCCACATCTCCAGGCAGTTCGGTAAAGGTGGGAAGGACATGCACAGTCAGGCTGACGGTGTGTGTGTCTTCACCAGCAGCATTGTTAGCGACACAAGTATAGGTGCCCGAATCCTCCAGCTGAAATAAAAAAAAAATTATAGCACTTTAACTGTCATCATCTTACATCATATTACATAAAACACACTAAATTGCATAGCTAGGTCTCCAAAGGAACATTTTTGCCTAAAAAAATTTAAATTTCTATCTGTTGTCTAAACTATCAAGTTAGCTTTTGCATAACCTAATTTAATATGAATAAGAGTTTAAACATAAGCCCATACCATACAGAACTATAGCAATCATAGTTTTCTAAAGAAAACTTTAGATTCTGTACTGCTGCCCTGCAATACACAAATAAAGAACTAATAATTCCACAGGCTAATAGCATCTTGACAGCATAGTTGGCTCTCTGGGTAATGTGGGACTAAAGACCACCAAAACTATCAGAGGAAATGGCAAGAGTAGGGCAATATTACGTACAATTCTAAAGTTTCACTTGCTAAATCCATTTATTTTTTCTTCCTCATACCCTATTTGCAATCTATCAGGAAATGCTAGCTTCACAGGATATGCAGAATTCTACAACTCCTCACCTCTTCCCTGCTAACACTCTGCTTTGAGTTCTAACACTTCTCATCTGCCTCTAGAGGCTCTTACCAGAGGTGTCCCTGCTCCTGTCCTTGCCTCCCTACTGTCTAGTCTCCTCACAATAGCAAATGTAGCTCTTCAAAAATGTAAGGCAAATAATATTGATTCGCTGCTGAAAACCTGCTATGGATTCTGACTTTTACTCAGAGTAAAAGGCAAAATTGTTACAAGACCCTATACAATCTGGCCTCCATTTTTCTTGACTTCTTTCTTTTTCAAACCCTTTTTTTTTTTACTTTCACTGGCTTCCTATTTCTCAAATACATCAGGCATATTCCCACTTTAAGTTCTTTGCTTTACCTATTTTATTTGCCTGGAATGCTTCTCCTTTAGATATTTGCTTGGCTAACTCATTTCCTTCAAGTTTTACACAAATGTCATCTTCCCACGGGGGTTTATGCCAACCATCTTATTTAAAACTATAACCTGCACTGCTCCAACTCCTGATACCCTTTGTCTCTTATTTTTCATACCGCTTTTTTTTCTTCTGACTTAATGTATATATTGCTTATTATTTTTAGTTTTTATCATTTCCTTTCTCTAGAAATAAACTCCATGAGGGCAAGGAGCTTTGATTCTTTTGTTCCCTGATGTATTCCCAGTGTCCAAATCAGTCCTTGTCACAGAAAAGGTACTTGATAAATGTTTGTTGAATTAATGATTGAATGATTCCGGATGCATTAAGGCATATCTTACAGACTTTTCTCCTCTTTTTTAAACGTTTAATAATTTTTTTCCATTGAAGCATTAAAGAATTGGAAATATAACATAAAACTTACTATCATTAATTATAGATATAATCTTAATTTTGTTGCATGCCATCATGTTTTTTTCAAAAAAGGGCAAACATGAAGAAATTGTATTGCCTGTGAAGGTCTCCCCACCTGCACACCACTTAACTGTTCTTAAATTCCCAGGTTGTGACAAATTAAGTTTACAATCAAGGTTTTCATGAAAATGAAGCTTTTAAAAATCTGGATCATGGCTGAGCGCGGTGGCTCATGTCTGTAATCCTAGCACTCTGGGAGGCCAAGGAGGGAGGATAGCTCAGGGTCAGGAGTTCGAAACCAGCCTGAACAAGAGCAAGACTCTGTCTCTACTAAAAATAGAAATTAACTGGCCAACTAAAATATATACAGAAAAAAAATTAGCCAGGCATGGTGGTGCATGCCTACAGTCTCAGCTACTTGGGAGGCTGAGGCAGCAGGATTGCTTGAGCCCAGAGGTTGGAGGTTGCTGTGAGCTAGGCTAATGCCATGGCACTCTAGCCTGGGCAACAGAGTGAGACTCTGTAGAAAAGAAAAAAAAAAAAAAACCTGGATCATACATATTATTCACAAATAGACTTCTATATATAATTTATGTCTCTCATCTGGTATTTATAAGTGACCTTATTGTTGGTACTCTTTTAATGTATCTGAATCATTGTCCCACTAATAAAACTCCAAACTGTTTTTTTTCCCTCATTTAATTCCTTAATGTCTAGAAGAGTGATTGAGGGGTCAAATTCAACATTCCTGAACATGGGGGTAATGCCCATTAGATACATTTAGCAGTTTAAACAAGTAAGATTTATCTTTATTTTATCAATTCTAAAATTCATATTTTTTTAACTTTTAATATCTGAAATTGGGGTACAATTTAAACATTGATTGTCTGCTATAGTTTACTTGATTGTATTACTTTTTTCTAAGTGGTACATAAAATCCTGGTGCATCTCACGATTGATGGAAACTCATATTTGAATAAATATAATTTCCACTGGCATATGTAATAATGTTAGGGCCTAATGACATAACTTGTCAATAGGGCTCTTTACCTGGTAATCCTAGGAGACTGGCTAATTGGCTGAGATTATACTCTAAAGTGAATATAATCAATTTTATCATTATAATCTGTTCAAATTTAATTCTGCCCAAATTTTGTAATGAAACTTGGGCATTCTGAAGGGTTATGAAAAGGAACAAACATATGCACAAATGTTCTGGATGATTCACCCTTTAAGTGTGTCTAATATTTGGTGTGAAGTGTTGATACCATTAACCCACATAATTTTTTGAAAAGTCACATGATGTGCATATATAGAGATTCCTCTTTAAGAGGATTACCACTGAAAAACTGCAATGCTCATGATAGATACTACTCTGAAAATCAGGAGAAGTATCACTTAAGAATATCCAAAAGCCTCAGTTTGCACATAGATCCCTGAGACTTTAGTTTCCATGTCAATGATTTAAAAACCTGAAAAGAGCAACACTGCCTTATGTATTTGGTTAATAATACATAGATATTCAGGCCAGGCATGGTGGCTCACGCTTGTAATCCTAACACTCTCGGAGGCCGAGGCGGGTGGATTGTTCAAAGTCAAGAGTTCAAAACCAGCCTGAGCAAGAGAGAGACCACGTCTCTACTATAAATAGAAAGAAATTAATTGGCCAACTAATATATATATAGAAAAAATTAGCCGGGCATGGTGGCGCATGCCTATAGTCCCAGCTACTCGGGAGGCTGAGGCAGGAGGATTGCTTAAGTCCAGGGGTTTGAGGTTGCTGTGAGCTAGGCTGACGCCACGGCACTCATTCTAGCCTGGGCAACAAAGTGAGACTCTGTCTCAAAAAAAAAAAAAAAAAAAGAAATACATAGACATTCTTATATCTCCTCTCTTCTTATCATTCCCATACATTGTTACAAGCACAGAATATAGCACAGGCCCTCAGCATTTTTCTTGGTAAACACAAATTTCCACAAAAATACAATAACAATTTTAGAGGGAGGACACTTGTGAGTTCCTACTATCTGTTAAATACTGTTCTCATTTAAGGGACATAAAATGAAATATGTGTAAAATTAATTTCGTGACCTGAATTTATAAGAATATTTTCTTTTATTTTGAAGGATATATTTCCAAGCTAAATTACTAAATATAAGAAGGTGAATTAACAATCTGGCTTAATGTAGCTGTTCATGCCCCATTAAACTTACCCCAGCATTTTCCAAAATGAGTTCTCCATATGGTTCAGCAGTGTATTTTCCTAACAAGTTAGTTAAAAGAACATTGTCTTTTTTCCAGTTAATTGCTGGTGTGGGGATTCCATCAGCCACGCATGGCAGAATGGCTTGTGAGTTTTCATTGACCGTGTAGTGTACTTCTGTACTTCGGATCCTGGGTGGTACTATGAAAAGTTGAAAAAAAGGTTATCATCCAGGAAACCGAGTTCAATAATATCTTTATTCACATTGAAAATTAACAAACAAAAGACTCTTTTAAAGGAAATTTTGCTAGAAATAATAAAAGAACTATTAAGATGTTGATTTGTTTGCTGCTATGAGAGTAATCAATATTTTTGATGCAAACAAGAATTCTAATGGATTTGAACTTACTGAATATATTTACACTCCATTTCTGAGCAAATTACTTAGAACTGGGTTGAAAATCTTTGCATTTTATTTGGCTTCCTGACTTTTCCATACTTCAGTTTCTTCTACTTATTGTAGTGAATTGAAACAAACAAACAAACGAACAAACAAACAAAGTACCAATCAACAAAGACCAAAAATGCTTCAATGGTTGTATAACTGTTGGATTTGTCTCACAGATATATTATGAGGATGAACTAGTAATAGTTATCATAAAACACTGTAAAACACTCACCCAATATTGAATATCACAAAGGGCTATTGAAAAATATATTTATTGTAGTATTTCACATGTTAAAATGAATGCAAGTAAACCAGATCAAGACATTTAATTCAGTTTTTATCATGTAACTGAGGAAATTTTTATAGTGATTTCATAACTTTGTGCATTGTAATACCAAATACTTCCTGTGACTCAATTTTTTGAACTGGAATTTAGACAAAATAGAGATGAACTAAATACTTTAGTGTACTAAAAAACACTTTGGTGGACTTAGAACTAAGATATTTACTTCTAAAGGAAAGACTTAAAAAGTATTAAGAATTCTTGGTTCAAAAAAAAGTAAAAATACACTTCCTTTTCACAACAATGAATTTTGGAATTATTCAAATGTATCAGTGAGAAAGGGACCAATTTTAATGATATTTTTAAAAATGACAGGACAATAGTTGGTCTTAGCAAAAGTAAAGTTGTTGTACAAACTTTAATTAACTGCTTTTAGTTATATTAAATGTTTAGTTAAATTCACTTTTAGTTATATTACTTTTAACCTTCTTTATGATTAGATGGGTAAATACACAAACATTATATGAATAACTATATGCATAAATATTATATGACATATATAGACAATTTGGAAAACACAAAAACCTATTTTGCTGAATGGCACATCATAAATATTTAATTGATTTTTCATTAATTTATGCTGTATTTTCATTTATCTCTTTTATTCTGGTTCCCTTAGAGTTGCTATTTATCTTTTGCTGGAGGTTACAAAATTCAGCATTAGTATATTTACTTTAGTTCTTTCTTTTTCAAAATGGAAGAACTATGGCTATGACTTCATAGTTGATTTTAGCTTTTATCACATGCTGTACATTTTGATATGTAGTGTCCTTATTTCTATTATTTTCTAAATAATCTGAAAATAAAAACATATACTTTGACTTACTTGTTAGCTAGAAGAGTATTTTTTAAGGTTCATGACAAATTTTTAGCTTTATTGCACAGTGGGCAGGAATTGTGGTCTATATTTTTAAAACTTATTAATAATTTGTTTCTTTACATATGGTTAATTTTGGTAAATTTTCCACAAATATTTGAAAAGAAAGAGTATTATTTATTTGAAGGTAAAGGGCTAATGTATATTGATTAGTTCAATTCTATTAACTGAAAGCAGAAGAATTATTGGGAAAATTCATAAATGATGATTTTTAATTCTGGCTAAATTGTTTATTCAATCAAAAATGTTGACACTTGAAATTGTCACTGTAACTATGAAGTTGTAGAAAACTCAAACGCACTTGGAAAATAAAAACAGCTTTAACAATGTTTTAAAAAATTAAAAAGCAGAAACTCCTCACTATCATAAAAGTTACCTTGGAAAACAGGAGTTGGAAGCAGTTAAATTTGCTATTGTTTCCTACCACTGATAGCAATAGGGATTCTGTCTTTAGACTTAAAATGTACAATAAAAACTAAAATATTTCTAGTGCTGATCTTTAGATATTTTGCCAGTTGTCTTAATACAAGGAAAAAACATTTTTTTCTATTATAAAAATATGCATGTAAATATTTTGCTATTTTAAAATAGCAAAACAAATAGACCTCCAACTCCCACTCGGTTCATGCTATATAACGACGTCCTATTATGATAGTTCTGAGCCAAGGCGACTCGAAGCTTGAGAAGTAAAGCAGAAGAGTCACAAAACACAAATGGACTCCTCATAAGCCAAGCACAGATCCCAGTAATCGCAATAAGGGGGGATTGTTGGCATCACATTAATTATCCTGGCAGTATTAATAAACTCACACTTATGTGCGCACACACATAAACAGAGCCTATAGAAAGCAGATTTGAAGGGGAGGTGCACCTGCACACCACACACACGCTTTGGATTGCTGAGTTTCCATGGTTTTGATTTCCATCATACTTGCTCATGCTAGTATTTTCTCTTTGCTGTGGTAAAGTAGCAAACTGAAACCATTCACGTGAAGCAACCTACCATGCACAGTGAGCCTGGTGCTCGTGCTGCTCGATCCCGCCGCGTTGGCGGCCGTGCACGTGTACTGACCGGCGTCACCCGGCTGGGCAAATGCTATTTGCAGAGCACCTGAGCTGAGGACTCGCTGGCGGATGGATTCCGTAATTGCCTGCCCGTCTTTATGCCACGTGATGTCAGGTGGGGGGAGGCCATCTGCCTCACACGACAGCATGATGGGTTTGTCCACAGCAGTAACATATTCCTTTGGATGAGGGCTAATGACTGGAGGAACTAGAAGACACAGAGTTCAAACCTTATCTTAAAAGCCTGAGTGTACAAATTTTACACTACAGTACTGCTCTGGAAAAGTGAGTGAACACTGATAAGAAACAAAATTCTGACTTCTATCATATCATCAAAAAAGGATCAGTTTGCTTTCATTGGAACATAAACTTTAGTGAGCCCATTTCAGAAAATTAGTCTATATAGTTAACAAATAAATGTAAGCGATAGTCGATTTTAGATAAGGAGACAAACATATGTTCATGAGGGTTTGCATGTCTGGAAAGTTTGGGCTGTTTCAATATAAGTATTTTTCTTTAAAAGACATGAATTGTGCAATTCACTTTAGGTACTTAAACTTCCAAAATAGACTCTCTCTAATTTTAGAAAATATTCAACTGCTCAAAGATACTTTTACTCACGTATTTCCTACAGAGCTTAGCATGGTGTATTATATACATTGGCTATATTTACTAAAGTATTATCTGAGTGAATGAATAAATAAATAGATCATGGAAAATAACTGCATAGGTAAAACTCTTCCCACCTCTTCAGAAACCTGTAAAAGGGCTTATGATAAGGATTTCCCTTTCAAGTATTTACAGTAGGCTGATCACACTTAGGTATTAGCCTATTCTACCAAGTCTTATGCATCATCATAAAAAGGCATATGAAATAATTATGAATAATCATATCAACATTATTTATAGCAACCGAAATTATATGGTTGAATTTTTGCTTCCCCTTACATAGCGTATCTTCCAGGAGACAGTCTATCCAGAATTTCATGCTTCTGGAGCACACAATTATCTCTGGTTGCTTTTGGAATGCTGGAATGCTTTTAGTTGTTTAATGTGTTTCTTTGTCCCTTAATTGTTCTCATATCAATCATTTTAATCATTTAATGAAGGAAAAAGAAATTCCTTAAATCTTAAACTGTTCTTTCATTCAACCTCTAAGTTTCTGGAACCAATCAATACTTTTGGGTTCTTGTCTTATTTGTCTTACTCAATTGTATTCAACACAGCTGTCCACTCCTCTCTTCTTGAAACACTGTCCTGCCCTAGCCTTGATCTAGTTTCCTCTGACATATCTGCCCTCTCCTTTGTATTCTTTTCCAGAATCCTCTCGTTTCTCAGACCTCTAAACAATGCGCTGTCTCAGGACTTTGTCCTTAGCAATCCTTTCTGTCCATATTCTGTTATCCTAGGTGATCTCATTCAGTCTCATGAATTTAAGACTGATTACTTTCAAAGTTTTATCTTACTACAATGAAATAGAGTGCCAAATGCAGATGCATTGAAATTGAATACTATGGGATGCCTTAGTTTTCTTATACCAACAATGGCAAGCAAAATAAAACACATTAAACTTCCTTCTTCATAAGGGTAACAGAAAAACAAATAGGTTAATGCAAACTGAGAATGCTGAGAACTCTGGGGAAACAGCAACATAATCGTTTTAGATACATGAATATTTGTTACACATTGTTACAAATATTTTTGAATTGAAAACAGAGATGAATTATTGAGGTACCTTGGACGTTCAATTTGATTTTGCCCAAGGCTGTGCCAGCTGGGTTCTGAGCCACACACATGTAAGTGCCGGCATCCTCCCGGACAGCTCTGGAGATCTGTAAGCCGCCACTGGGGAGAACTGCATGGCTTTTGCCTACATCACGGTTACAAAAGCAGAGTGAAAAGAATTTTTATTGTCATTTAAAAAAATCACACTGACTTCTGAATTATGAAACAATGACTGTGCCTTATAGAAACAGTGGCAGGTACCTGAAGTGATGACATTGATGCCTTCTTTTTGCCAAGTAATGAAAGGACTGGGTGTTCCTGTTGCTTCACATGGTAATAAAATAGGATTGTTTAGAATGACATCTAGTTCGCTTGGTTGGGGCTGAATGACTGGAGGCTCTATAAAATATGATAACACAAGAAAAAGAAGTAATAGGACTCACTGGTTAGTGGCAGGAATGTCTATTGTAGCATAAGTTTAAATATACCCAAATTCATAATTACAAAATATTAGTGCTTTGACTGTCTAAGAGAAAAGTGAGTATTGGCCACCTTACATTCTTTGAATCTTGGTATCATAGCCAGTTTCCATTAGAAGAACTCCATTGGAAGACTGGTAGCAGGAAAAGATTATAAAAATCCCAAAAGAAAGATAATTGTGAGGTTGTTTTGAATGTTTTTTCATCTGTGTGCCCTTTTTATTCTATTGAAAAATATTTTCCAGGCTTTCATGTTCCCAAGATATTACTATGGTTCATAGCTTTGGATAGTACCATCTTTCAAGCATAAACATGACTAAAAAAATTCCCCCAAACAAAACAAAAAACCTCAAACCCAGCAAGGTTTTAATGAGTAAAATAACCTTCCATACCTTGAACATGAAGGGTCACATGTCGATGAACAGAACCGGCTGCATTCCTTGCAACACAAGTGTATCTTCCAGCATGGTGTAACTGGGTGGCAAATATTTCAATTGCTCCTAAAAATAAAAAAAAAAGTTTTAATGTATAGTGTATCCT
Source organism: Microcebus murinus (assembly GCF_040939455.1). Taxonomy (NCBI): domain Eukaryota; kingdom Metazoa; phylum Chordata; class Mammalia; order Primates; family Cheirogaleidae; genus Microcebus; species Microcebus murinus. The sequence continues at coordinate 11,466,393 of NC_134126.1, forward strand.
TATTTTTCTCATTCAATGAATTATGTCTCTTTCATTTTTGTGTGTGTTTCTGTACCTAGCATGGTGGTGTGTGGCTTATATTCATGCTTATCTCCTGAAGTGCCTAGCACAGTACTCTATTACTATTATTAACAGCTTTATTGAGGTATAATTTACATATCATAAAAGTCACCCATTTAAATGCATAATTCAATGATTTCCAGTCCATTTACGGAGTTGTGCAACTATCACCAAAATCTGATTTTGTTATAGAATATTTCCATCACCCCAGAAAGAAGCCACTAATCTATTAATATTTTCTGGTTCTACAGATTTGCCTTTTCTGAACACTTTATACAAAATAAATCACACAGTATGTGGTATTTTGTGTCTAACTTATTTCACTATGGGCATGTTTTTGAGATTCATATGTTGTAGCATGTATCAATATTTTGTTCCTTTTTATTGCCAAGTAGAATTCCATTGTGTGGATAAAGCACATTTTGTTTTACCCATTCATCAGTTGATGGATATTTGAATTGTTCTCACTTTTTGGCTATTGTGAGTGATGCTATATGAACATTTGCATATAAGTCTTTGTGCAGACATATGTTTTCATTTCTCTTGGGTAAATACCTAGGAATGGAATTGCTGGGTCTTACGGTAACTGTGCTTAACGTTTTGAGAAAGTTCTAAACTGTTTTCTTAGCATAATACTTTGTTCTATAGAGCAGCTAACTTATATGTTATGATTTAAATTGCTACTAGTCTACACAAGTTTCTGAGAAAGCCTAAATACTTTGCCCTGAAAGCCAAGTTGCATTCTGAGAATAAATCTTCCACTATTTCCTTTCTATTGAAGAAATAAACCAATTCTCTTAGAATAATATACACACACTCATAGAGTCCCAGGATATTAGTTGCTACTTTAGTTTATCTTTAGTGTACCTCTCCAGTGCAGGATAAGTTTTCAGAAACACCAGTATAAATCACCACTCTTTCATTTAGGAGAATTGTTTTTTTCCTCCTCAGTGCTATAAATTGTATAAATGATGGTTACTACCATGATAAAAAAAAAAAATTTTCCTTCATAGTACTTATCACATGGTCTTGCCTTATCCACTCAGATTTAAAAGCCTTGAAACAAGAACCCTGTTTTAGTTTTATAGTCTCAAACTTAGTAGATATATATAGCCTGTCTTAGGTACTACGTGTTTGATAAATGAGGAAACATTGTATTTAGCCAATGAAAGAAGTGTGGTTCATTCACAGGTAACCAAAGAATTTGTTAAACCTTAGGTTTAGTAAATATATACATAAATACCAGTGATAATGCTTATTATATTCATATTAGTCTTATGATATTATGTTATTTTGTTTCCAGACTCTTTTTTTCTCTTCCTTTTCCTAGATTCCCTTTCAACTCTAATTGCATTTCTTTTCCCAGATGCTTAAGTTCGGATACGTGCATATTTTATTTTTTTACTCTGGTACAACAAAAGGCCAGGTAAGGCCACCTATTAATAACTAATTAAATTAACAGATGTGAAATCACTGGGCTTAGTCTTACCTGATGATAGAATTCTATAGCCATCTCCTCTGGGAAGCAGTCTTAGACCATTTTTAGTCCAGTGAATTGAGGGAAATGGAACTCCTGAAGCAGTGCAGGTAATTACTGCTGGGGCATGTTTGGTTACTAGGACATCCGTAGGCTCATCAGCTATGGAAGGTGGAACTAAAACAATAACAACAACAGAAAGAAAGAAAGCTACACGTTTCTAACCCTTACAAATTCCCAAAGCTTTATCATACCTCTTCCTCTTTCTGCTCTGAAAATAAATGTTAGGTAAACATAAAAGAAAATCCTCCTGTGAAGCAGGGGAATGATGAAGTGATGCATTATAATAACTGTCAGTCCATGTTGTGAGCCAGTTCTACCTTGGACAGTGAGATCCACAGTTCTCTTATCCTCTCCAGCATCATTTGTCACAGTGCACTCATAGGCTGCAGTGTCATCCACAGAAGGAGATATAATTACTAGTGAACCTGAAGAAAGAAGCCTAGAAGACAGATTTCAATGCATGAGATACTATATATATGATTTCATAAATTTTTCCAGTTGGTTCAATGTGGTACCATGTTGTAAACTTACAGAATTTACATGAACTCCTTCTGCATGTTAGAATGAGCATTATTCCTTTGATGCAAACTTTGTGTGTTAAGAGTTTAAGTTTATATAGCAGGGTTAATAGGGCCTCAAACTTCATATTTACAGGAGGCAGTTGGTTGGAAGGATTGTCTGAAGAGGGAATCTTGCATTTTCTGAATGTTTATACAATGATCAACCTTGCTCTCCTGGGAGAAATACAGTGCAATGAGCACAAAGATGATGGCTACTATTTATTGAGTATTGAATACATTCCTGGAACCATTTCAAATATTTCATATAAATTATCTTTAAATTTAACAATAACTTTGCAGATTGGTATTTGATTATTTCCATTGAAAGATGGGTGACTACAGGTCCACCTATCTCACTCCTTTTCCTACTTCACATGTTTCCTTAAATGTGATGGCTACCTTTGAGATGCATTTTATTTATTTTTATATATGTATAAATATATATATATATATACACACACACACACACACACAAACACACACACACAAACACACACACTCAGAAGGGTGAGAGGGTTGAAGGGGTGGAGGATAAGAAATCGCTCAATAGGTAAAACATATATTATTCAGGTGATGGATACCCTAACAGACTGACTTGATCATTATGCAATCTATCCAAGTAATGAGTTTGCATTTTACTCCATAAATTTATATAAATAATAATTATATGTATATATAAATTTATCAATTCAAAACTAAAGCAATCTGGATCCCTGGAGTGGGGAACCCGAGCTTGTGGCTTTAGGGGCCACATGTGGCCTTCCCGATCCTTGAGTGCATCCTTTTGAATGAATACAAATTTTAACAAAGGGATTTTTTCTGTGAAGCTTGGATTCAGTTAAGAGGCTGCACTTGGGGATCTGGAGGGCCACATGTGGCGTTGAGGCTGCAGGTTCCCCACCCCTATGTGGGCCGCCAAGGTTTAGTAAATACACATACATGATTAAAAGTAAATATAAATTAAAATATCTGTTTTCTTACTTCAAACTGTGCACTGACAGAATAGAAATGATTTGATTTCATGGAAACATATTAGATATGCTTTTTCACTCAAGAGCATGGCGCATTTCCCATACTGTGTGTACTTTCAAGCCACTGAACTCCCAATGCCAAAAGATTAAAAGGGTGAGAAAGAGAGAAATGATAGAATTTCAACTGAGGCACTCCTAGTTTCATATTTCCTGGTATATCAGAATTGATTTTTGTCACAGTGGACCTAAGAGAGCATTTGTTTTTAGTACTCTGGCAAATCGCTTGACAGGATAACTATCTATTAGCTCAACTGAAATATAAAAATGATGCTCACCTAAAATATCAGAAATTCTTACTGATTTAAAGTTTAGGCTTTGAAAAACCAACATTGCCATGTTATGAGATATAGTAGTAAAGCTGTAGGAATTAAAAAAATTGGAGAAAATACTGTTTTCTCTCCCCACATGCTGCCAAATAACTAAATTGTATTTCAAGTCATAAAATTTGATTTTTATTTTATAACTAAACTTGTATTTATTTTTACAAAATAGTTTTTCTTTTATATCAAATGATGTTTTTATCCTTTGTCTTTATAAAATTCCAAAAGGTGGTAAACAAATAAAGCTGGATGGAAATCTAATCCTGTAGACCTCACTGACTGTCATCCACAGGGTTTGTGTATGGAAAGGTTGCACCTATAATTCAGAAAAATATTTTAGGCTGAAAAACGAATTCCATATTAAGGAAAAAAATCTCTCTATATTAATTAATTTGTTGTACTTTATATATTTGCTGCCCCCATTGATAGAATTATAATGTTGATTCTTTTAAAAAATATTTCCAAATAGTAGGTGGGATTTTTCAATTAATTTATCCTTACCTGTAGGAATTCTGATTTTGATCCACATTAAGAAGATGCCCATTTTTCCTCCAGTGGATTGATGGTTTTGGAATCCCAGTAGCCTCACAAGCCAGAGTAGTTTGGACATTTACTGTTACAGTTATGTTGGTAGGACCCGGAGCAATGGATGGAGGAACTAAAACAACATCACCAAATAAGAGGAAAACACATTTAGCAAATAGTGTGCTATTCAAAGTATTTCTGCTGAACTGAAGTTTGTCGATGGTAATTTGCCCCATAGTCATGAACATAACAAGTGTCTGTGGATTTTAAGTGTTGTGATGGATGTTAACTGTAGTGAGGAGAAAACATGGGATGTGACTGTTCATAACACAATGCAATATGCTTAAATAGCTCTTAGTGTCAGGTCTTCATGACCTCACTAGTTTAGGCTATCAAGGAGCACTGGACACAAAGACTGGATGTTGTTTATAAAGGTATATTTACCATGGACCTGTAAATCTATGCGCCTGCGGTCTGTTCCAGCAGCATTGGTAGCCATGCACAAATATCGCCCTGTGTCGGTGACATGCGCTGACTGAATATGAAGGAATCCATTTTCCAAGACAGAGTATCTACAAGAGAAATCACAAGTGAAGTTTCCTGAATCACTCTTTTTGACTATTCACATTTTGACTAGGAGAAATTTTCAAAACTTGATGAAATCCATTTCCAGTCTTTTTCTTGTTTTAGATGACACATATTTACAATACTCCTGGTGGAAGAAAAGGATATGACACAAAAGCACATTGCAGATGGGCTTGTGATCTTGTACGGTTTATAGTCATTATTTAGACTTAAGCCTTAGCAATTATGCTTTTAAAATACTAAATTTTTATTCTCATATTAAGATGAAATGACTAATTCTCAACATAACAAGATCAAAATAATGCACTGGAAAAAAGATGCAAGGATTTATATTTTGGTTCTTACAGTATTTTTCATCCTTTTCCAAAACTGTTACCTTGCATGATTCCCAGCTAGAACAGCTCCATCCTTTCTCCATGTTATCCGTGGGGCTGGGACACCTTCAGCAATGCATTCCAATGTAGCTGACTGACTTAAGAGAATGACTAGACTCTGGGAGCCACCTTTTATGCTTGGAGGAACTGAACAAGAGATGCACATGAAAAAATTCAGTTATACTAAATAACATAGCCTGAACTAAGACCCTAAAGATGTAATACAAGATGAGCTTTGAGTCAAATGTGTGGCTTTGTCTACACTAATCTAAGTTAGTATAAATAGAATTGAAGTTTAATTCCTGAAGTCTTACTCAAGGTACTTTGTGTATAAAAATAAAGGGTAGATGGGAAGGGGAATTTTAAATCCCTGATATGGTGTAGGAAATCTGGCTCTCTGTGGGAGAGGCTTAAATCAAAATCAGCTCTGGTTTGATGCAAATTAAAGATGATATTTCTTATTTCTCGTTGGCCAAATAATGGTCAGAGAATGTTAACACTGGAACAACTTCACTTTAAATAAAGAACAGAAAATGGGCTGTTTTAACAAAAAGCACATCTGTGATTAATCATACAAGTCTCAGAGCATGTATTTTATTAATCATTGAGTTCCTATGGGAATAGAAAGCCTGGATTTTAATTTTAGCATTAGGGATATTAGTTGTGTGGGTCACCTAATATGCTGTAAAATTTCATATATTAAAAATCCAAAGGGAATATTTTGGGGAAAAGTCTACATTATCTTCCTAAATTTTGGCAAATTTTGGTATTTAGATATGATATTTAAGAAAATTACCATCCTAAGACAGTCTCCATCTATCACATACATACTCTAAAGCCACATCGATAAAAGTGAACTACAGGATGGGCCATTTGTCATTCAAAGATTTAGTGTATTGACTTCCTCAATAGTTGTAATCTGAATGACACAAAACATCATGATACGCTGATAACAACTGGACATGCATTATCCTCAAGATAGAGTAATGTATTTCTAGTTGTGTTTTTTTTTGAAATTGAGTTAATTTGCAATGTAGCTCTCATACAAATACAACAAGTTGTCTTTTTCAGAAGAAATATGATAACTACAAGGCTTCATTTAGTATGCTCATGGAAAAAAGTATCATCTCTGAATGCTCTGGTTGTACTTTTAAATTGTGAATGAATAAATTTTCTTACCATTCACAGTGAGAATAAATTCTCTTGTAGTCTTTCCTGCAATGTTGCTGGCAACACAGGTATAATTGGCTGTATCACCTAGATCTGCATTGTTAATTTGCAAGTATCTTCCTCCAGACAGGATTCGAACTCGAGGTGTTGCCTAGATTCAACAAGTAAAATTTACCATGTCAATGTCAGGAAAAGAGAATCAAATGTTATTTTATAGCATCAAAAGTAACTACAGTGAACTGTGGAGATGCTTTGTGCCTGCACGCCTTGTCTGCTCCCCCTACAATTATTATGGTATCAAAAATCCCTGAGAACTATTTCAATGAGTGCAGTTAAGTCCAGGGCACAAGCAGTGTCCTTGATTCTCCTGGCCACAATGACCCACTCAAGAATGGGCAGGTGACTCAAGTCGAGCCTAGTGTTGGGGGAATAGGCATGCCCTTCTTACTAGAATCACAGGTTGTGAGGATGACATAAGCATGGCAGCGGTCTTATCATGTAGGGACTGATTGCCCCGAATCTAAGACAAACCAAGTAGAGTTGAGATTCAGAGAAAGAACACAGATGCTTCATTACATAATTAGAGCCTCTGGACATAGCAATGACGAAAGCCCAAATTCACCAATTATTGTAGCCCATAAATTTCCTTTTTTCTTTTTTTTTCTCATTTAAGTTGGCTTGAGTTTAAATTCTGTCACTTACAACTGAAAGCTTTCTTATTAACAAAAATTAATTTTGATTAACTTAGAGAAAACATTATCTTCTAACATCTTTTAAAGTAAGCAAATAAACTATTTTGATCTAAATATTTTTTAAGCATTTGTTTTGTGTCTAGGCATGGGACCAAGAATTATGAAAATATAGCGCAATGAAACCTAATCTCTGTTATTAAGTCTAATTGAGGAGATAGATGTAAACAAGTATGTTAGAATAAATTATAGTATATGATGTACATTATTAAAAAATTGTTAAAAATGTCAGGTAGCATCAAAGAATGATATTCACTGGTTGTTCCTAAAATGGAAGCATTTCAGGAATAGCCCAAATAAGATTTCTCTACCATACAGGCAGGCTCTGTCCCAGATAGATGTATATTCCTAATGAAAAAAAAATGTTCACACTAAAATATGCAATTCAGGTCCATTTATTTTAAAAGTTCACACATTTTCTCCAGGCCTTCCATTGCTATTGGAGCTAGTAGTGAAAAAATTATGTTACCTCTGTTGAGAATAAGTGATTTCTTAAATATAGATGTTAAGTTCTGTGAAACATTTTAATTTTTAACTTTTATATGGGTCTAGCAGGATTTTAGGCTAATAAAAACTTTCAGAGATATTTGTACAATGTCCTTCTTCCATGAGTATCAGTAAGTTCTCCTAACTTATTGTCTCACCACAATTTTCTCTGGTTTTCTTTCCATTCTTCCAAATTTATTTCTCTCCTCAGATAGAATCTCATTCTCAGCAGAAGACCTTGTTTCCTGTTCTGCTGAAAACATCAAAGCCCTGTTTCTGCAATTCTCTCCTCCTACCACTTTGGATATGCATACAATCTTCCTTCCTATTTCCCCACCTCTGCAGAAAATGATCAACTCTTCTGGCCAAGGCTAATTTCTTCACTTGTGTCCTGGGTTCCATTCCTCCCCAATCCAGTACACCTTGCACTGTACATCTCTCTCTCTCTTTCCCATATCTCAAAACTCTTTTTTTTTCCCAGCAAATAAACATATAGAAATCTCTTTTATCTTTAAAGAATAGTCCATACTTGTTTCTACTTCCTCTCCTACTAATTTCCCAAACCACTGTAATCTGCCTTGTACTTTGGTCACTCTAATGAAGAACCATTGCTCAGATCTTTAATCACCTCAATATATTTCCAAAGCCAATGGACACAACTTAATGTGTACCGCAGGTGGCCTCTATTAACCAATCCCTCTCTTTTCTTTGGCTTTGAGTACACCAATATCTCCTATTTTCAATCCTGTCTTTCTGAGTCCTCCTTCTCAGTCCCATTCATCTTTTTCCATTGCTCACCATGTAATTACCACTGATGCTTTATTTTCATTTACTGGTCTTCTCATAGTCTGTGTTTTCTGGTCAACCTCATACAAACTTATGATTTCAACAATGGTTTATACTATGAGGACTAACACATCAAATACTTTATTTTTGGAGGCAATATGGACTATTGAATCAAAGCCTTTTTTAAAAAAATATGAACCAGTATTTTTTAATGATTTCTAGAATTTCTCCTTGATTATACAGATATTGAATTATATAGATAATTCAAACTCTAGATATCTAAACCTGAACGCATCTTTTTTCATCACTGGGGAACCCACCCTTCCCCAGCACTGATATTCCAGGTCATACCTGGGATCAGCCTAGACTTCTCCATCATTGACGTTCACTCAGTCCCTACCTTCCCTCCTAATGCTCCAGAGTGAAGTGCTTGGGAGGTGAGACTATGGAGGCAAAGTCAGAGTATGAAGGGCCTTGTGAGCAAAGCTGGGTAATTTTACCAGGATCTTGAAATCTATTGGGAACCGTCAAAGAATTTTAATCAAGGTCTACTATAACCATAACAAGCTACTTGCAGTTCTTGGAACTACAGCATAACTTTTCTTGTAATGGCTTCGAATATGCCTTTACCTGTGATTAGAATCCCTTTCTTACCCTGTCTCACCTAATACCTATTCTTTAAAACTGAACTCCCCCTTTCTAAGAGGCTTCCCTGGGCTGTTCCTTACCCCTTGGTCTGGGTTATTTGCTTCTCCCCTCTGTTTCTGTAAAATACAGTACATTACCCATCAGTAGTATTCATTCTCTCATCTTTGACTTACCTCTGTCTTTTCAGATAGTTTGTGAGCACCTTGAGGGTCAACACTATTCTCAGACTATTCTCTGATATGCCTGGCAGCATTATCAGGCATGCAATAAATAGAGAAGCTGAAGCACAGAAGGGTGAAGTGATAGGCATGATGATTTAGCATGTCAGTAACTCTCAGAACCCAGTCTCTCTCTGTTTGGTCTTTGTGTGGTTTGGTGGTGGTGGAAGTCTTTATGCCTTAGGTGTTTGGGGACATAACTGCTTTAATAAGTAACTGCTAGGAAAACAATGTGGGTTATGATAATAGTATAAAGAAGAACAAAGAGGAAAAAAATGATAACTAACTAACTACTGGGATTCCACACCAAAGCTTTCAGCCAGCACTATAAGGCTACTAAAGACCCTGGGCTGTGACACTCTATGACAGCAGATAGGTATTGCCTGAGCACGGGAAGCTTTAGAGAGCCAGTAGCTGGCTCTTTGAGGATTCCAGTCCCAGACACCTGGTATCTATTGGTATTACACACATCTTTGGGGTCACTCCTGAGGTCCAAGTTTAGACCAGAGAAATTCAGTGAAAAATGAATTCACTCTAGAGACATGGCAGGACAGGTCAGTTATTTTGACACTCCGAAGGTGTCTTCCTTCTTAAGTTAAGAAATAACTGAGTGTTCCAAATAGGTCTTTAATCCTTTCTTGTGACCCATAACCAAATACTATCCCAGCAAAGGCTGAGAAACCAAAGCTGATTAAAAGACCCTGTGTCCGCCTCTGCAATGTTGAGTAACTAGTAGTCTGGTGTTATTTGGTTTTGTCTACCTAGCAAAGGATCCGTAGCTGATTTTTTCTTTCTTTCTTTTGTCTCAAAAAAGGAATCTGTGTAGTTTAGCAAAAGATTTACCTGTAACCGCTCTCCATTTTTGAGCCAAGTAATTACAGGTGGGGGCACTGCATCCGATTTGCATTCCAATGTCACTTGTCTGTTCCGTAACACAGAGAAATCCTGGGGCTCATCAGTTCCAGCAATATTAGGAGGAACTAATATGAGAAGAAATATGTTAAAGGATTTTAAAAAATGAGATGTAAAAGATTTGAATTATCATAGGTGTTCAAAAAATGTTGGTTCTGCTATATGAAACAAGATGTATAAACTTAAAACAGTACTCATGTTATTTATAGTGCAGATAATTATAAACAGTGGAATTTTTTTTACCTTATTCAGCACTTTCACATACATTAAGTAATGAAATCCTTCCAATGGCTGCATGAATGATAGGATAAGTATTATAATATAATCACATCATAATTACCATTTGACAGGTAAAGAAACTAAGGCCCAAAGAAGGAGTCCCTTGTCCAGGCTGTACACTTAGTAATAATTTTTTCTGAGCATAAGATTTTAAAACTACCAAATCAAGGAGTACCCATGGTAATGGTAATATACAGAAATGTATATATACTTTTCTTGATATACAGAAATATATTTTTGTGACTTTTTTCTTAGCAAAAAATATGAACATTTTCATTTTTCCCTTTTTTTTTTTTAACAGACACCTTAGATTGCTTAAAGTCTGGTGCCTCCACTGGAGACTTTTTGGGACTCATATACAGAATTTTTGTGTCAGTTAATGGCAAGCCTAATTTGCGTTTGGGACTGCAGGGATACTTAAATCCTAGACAGTTCGCACTGCCTAGTCATTTAGACTATGAGAATGAAACAAAGATCTTCAGTTTAGTTTTTCAAATATTCCTCCCCATGAAGAGTAATTCCCATTTCTATGTCAAAGCACTATTGGACAGAGTCTGATTGGCCCAACGTTTTTAGAAAGTAATTTGGCAATAAGCTTCGACATCGTTAAAAGTGTGTGCATGTGTGTGTGCATGTACACATGTGTGGAACCAAGCAAATGTACTTACAGAAATTTCTCAAAATAAAGGGAACAGGCCAACATGCATATATCAATATATCTACAATAGTGTTGCTTATTGGTGAAACTATAGAAACAGCCTAAATATCCAAAAATGAGGAGTAAAATGGGACACTATGCAATTACTAAAAATTATGTTATAAAAATATGTTTATTGACATGACAATACATTTTCCATATCATTAAGTAAGATAAATCAAGTTAAATACTATATGTTCAGAATATATATATATATATATATGCACACACATATATACTATATGATCACATTTTTGTGACAAAACATTTATGGGCAAAAAAGTTTTATCTATGTTGAGATTACAGATTATTTTTATTCTCCTTATCACAATTTATATAACTCAAAATAATCACTTGAACTATCCCCCAAGAGTACCTGATCAGTCAAATTAAGAATCAGATTTATAATATACCTATTTTCTAATTTATAAACATATCTTGTGATGTGCTATGGAGTTGCCCCGTGTTCTATAAATTGTGGCTTCTAATTAAATGTGTGTATGATAGAGGGTAGGACATTTGGTCAAATTTACCGTGCACTCTCACTAAATATTCTTTATCATCATCTCCTGCAGGACTGGATGCCAGACAGGTATATCTTCCTGTATCCTCGACCTACAAAACCCAAATAAGTGAATTATATAATGTTAACATATTAGTTTTGGTGATCAGAGTAAATATCCAGTAGATATTTATGTAAAAATGAATGAAAAAATGAAGTGAATATAAAAATCCCCACATGAAAAGCAAGATATCATTAAGTGTAAAACTGTTTTATGTTAAAATAATAAAACAAACTGTTTTAATTATTGTGCTTGTAATTAGCATTCTGATATTGAGCATTGATTGGCATCTATATTATTTGCAAACCCATGTCTTAACAGGGTTCTTCTTAAATCAAGATTTGATTTAAGAAAGTTTGCAAGTCAGGTATACTTAACGACATCACAAAGGGCAGATACAGATCTAGCACCAATCATGACAGATCACAGACTCAATGTTCATGGAAAAAATAAATATTCATGGGTTTAAATTGAAGGCTGAGTTCATCTGAAGCCTTCCTGAAGAAAATAAAATGTTTATTAAATAAATAAGCAGGTAAATAAAATATCAGAATATTAAAATCAAACACATTAATGCCACATCTTGGCTCTATCTTTAATATAAATGACAAAACAAAGGGGTTATAATATGTAATTTGTTATAAATAGGGTCAGACTGACAGCAGAATCTACTATTAATAGTATCTCACTACAGCCAGAATTATTTTTTTAAAAATCCCCCTGCATGGTTTCCACTGGAAGTCAGTCTTCATTCACATGTTTGACATTGTGTAGACACAATCCATGCTTAGGTACCTGAGCATACTCTGGAAAATAGATGATCTTACTACTGTGAAAAATATATTTTGGAAAAGTAGAAAAATCCTGTTCTTGTTTCTTGTACTACTTGAACATTCCTAGAATATTGGAATGTTTAAAATTCTTACATTCCAAACTGACTTTATAGGTAATGGAAAAACTTTTTGATAGGCTACAAAAACTTTGAAAAAACTTAAGACTAGAATGTTTGGAAAAATACATAAATACAGTTTTAGAAGAACAACTCTCATGTAGTCATTTAATTAAACATTAAAAAATGATGTAATGACTTCTAGAGAATAATTTCTGAATTCTCATCATATCTTTAGAACCTCTAAAACTAACTCTTTTCTCTCAACTATGCTCATTTTGTATTGATATTATCCCCTCATTTGCCTTGACTTCACCAAATCTGAACCATCACTACTCTTAAATTTTGCTTACTCCAGGAAAAAGCTACAGTTATTTGCAGTTACAGTTTCTAAAGTGTATTTTGTTACTAGGGTATTTAAAAATTATAGTGAAGCAGGTGTCTTTAGAGTAAGATTTTTCAGAGTTGTTAACATGCATTGTGGCTCATAAAAGAGAGTAATATATAATATATAAGGTTTTCCAAATCTATTTGGTCATAGACTGGTCACCTTTCCCCTTGGAATAAATCACAGAACTAGTGTTTGATAAAAGATATTTTAGGAAACTCCTTTCTCTACAATTGGAATTTGGAATTTGCAAATCATCCACACCCATTATGTGCCAGGCATAACTATATGTTGCAAAAAATATATATAAAAAGACAAAGTTCAGATAAGTAAAATATAATGTTGAAGTATTATAATAGAAGTATATGTAAAATGCTATGAAAACACACAGCAGCAGAGAAACCAAAATCAGTCTTGGGACTTGATCATATTTCATTTTCTACATCAATGCTGTTTTTAATGGTTCTATTATTGTTTCATATCTAATTATACTTTTATGTATTGCATTTTCACTTTCCCTTGAAAACTGGAAACTTCTTAAAGGTTGAGACATGTCTTACGAATTCTCAACAATAGCTAAAACACATGGGGGATGTGGTCATCATTTAACACTCTATGACAGCGGTCCCCAACCTCTGGCACCAGGGACCAGTTACTTGGAAGACAACTTTTCCATGGGTGGGGTGTGGGGAGGTAGGTGGAGCTCAGGTGGTGACGTGAGTGATGCGGAGTGGCTGTAAATACAGATGAAGCTTTGCTCACTCACTTCCTGCTGTGTGGCGCAAGCCCTGGCTTTCCCAAGTTTCATGGAAGACAATTTTTCCCCAGACCGGTGGTGGGTGCGTGGGTGGGGCTTATCTCTGCGGTGGGTCCCTAACAGGCCACCGACTGGTACTGGTCCACCGCCAGGGGGTTAGGGATCGCAACTCTATGAGATCTTGTTTTCCTGTAACATAATTTTTTGTTCTCACCTTTAAGAACTACCCTTTCAAGCTGGAACTTCCCTTTCAAGCTTTATTTATCAGTACAGTTATTGTTTATATTTGGGATTCTATTCCCCACTTTCCTGTCACCACACTGTTTCTAATTTCACAAAATTCTTTTGCTTTCTTTTTTTGTCTGTTGAAATTATAACATTCAAGGGTTTTGATTCAGTAAGTGGTTTGATAGAGTTTAATCTGACTTCTTTCTAAATTACTGCAATGTTTGGAATGGAGTGAAAAGAGGCGAATGGGAGGGATGCAACCATGACATTGGAAACTGTGCGGAGGGCCACTGGCCTGGCTTTCTGACCAGATCCCAGATTGAGAACGAGCCTCCTAGCACCAAGCAACAGTGAGTACTTGGCAGCCCAGGACTTAATCTCTCTGTGCCTGTCTCCGGATGGCTAGGATGGGGCTACGGACTCTGCCTCAGAGAGCTGTCATGAGGGTTGAGGGTGTGATAATGAGCCCGGAGCTGAACACAGCACGGACATAGCGACAACGTGCAATCCTTCGCTCTCTTTGTCCAGCTGCCCTTCCTTCCTCTTTCCTCAGTTAAAATGCTAACAAAATATGATTAAATAATTTGTTATTTCACATTCAAAGGGCAACAACAGCAGCAATAAAAATTCTATATAGCTCTTTTTTAAGGCATTTACTACATACTGGTGGCACCGGTCGAAGCACATCATGTTAAATAAAGTCTTTAAATCCCCAAGTGTATGAGTTAGGTATTATTATTACCATTTTTATCACCTGTTTACAAATGAGGGCATTAGGGCTCAGATGGAGAATATTTGTAATATAAGATTTACCTTTATTGGTGGAATAGATAATTTTTAAGATATCCCAAACATACTTCTCTTTAATATAGTCACATTTCTGATCAATTTCCTTAAACATAAACTAAACAAATGAGTTTTGCTGAACTTTGAACTTTGAATCAGCCCTTGCTAAAGTTACTGAAATCTGTGATATATCTGTATTCAAAAACATAACTTCTTCAACAATTCTCATATATTAGCAAGTGGGGTTATAACCTAAAACAACTGTATGAACTGTGACATTTACCTGAGCACTAGAAATTTGAAGAATCTCTCCTCCTGCTAGAGTTTGTACTTGATCTGTCTGTGGAAGGGGCCGGCCATCTTTCATCCAGGTAATTTTAGGGGCTGGAATTCCAGAAGCTATGCAAGTAAGTTCAAGTGGGTTGTTAACAATTACTGATATCTCGCCAGGTTCTTCAGATCCATTAATGTGAGGTGGTTCTATTTAAAGGGAATCAAAAACAACAATGAAATAAACTTGCTGTTTGAATAAAATACTGCTAATTAGAAAAACTTGAAAAACTACATCTCAAGTTCACATTCACATGATATATTATTAATTGATTAGAACAAGGAAACTGAAATGATAATTCCTAGATGTCATTACCACTTCTCACTGGAAACTGTTTCAAAAGTGATGAATTGTGCCTATAAGAGATCATGAGGTAAATGGAAGTCCATTACAAGGTAATTTTAGAATAACAATTTGAACTCAGTTAATCAGAGCAGTCCTATTTAACAATAAAGATATTAAAACAATAAGACTAAACCTATCTTTTATCACTTCTTTTTAGAGGGCCTTAAACATATTAGTGTGTTTTTGTGCCTTTTAAATACTGATTGATTCTACAACAGCAATGGGTAAATAAATATTATGGAATTTTGCTATAATCTTTTCTATGTAGAACTTTGAGAGGAAACAATGACTAAGCAGAAGAAAAAATAGTTATATTTGGAGATAATGATTTCTGCATGAAACATATTTGTTATGTCCGGGCAGGAGTAACTTCCTTTTTTGTTATTTATACTTCTAAAATTACTTTTCTCAAGAGAAGTTTGAAAAATCTAAACAGTGGGAAGAAACATTAAAGTTTTTTAGTCCAACTACTCCCAAGTTAATAAATTCCTTTAAAACAGATTCTCCTTACAATGACCATTCAATTTTACTATGAAACTTTTGTATAATAGTTCAAGTTTCCAGCTTCCTATTTCACAGGGCAGCTCAAATAGCTGTCAGACAGCTCCAAGGGTAAGCAGGATTCCCACCCCCCTTTATCATTTTTCTTTCCTTTCCTTTTTTTTTTTCAAAATCAGTCACATAGTTTAGAACAGTGACTCACAGTAGATGATACAGAGTCTGAGTTTAAATCCTGATGCCACCAATTATTAGGTTAGGGGATTTGGGCAAATCTCTTAAAATGGTAATAGCAACATGATTTACTGAATAGGATCGCTGTGAGGTTTGATGAGATAAACTAAACATTTTTGTGTTTCTGTATCTGTTTCATTTTATAATTGAAGGATTTAAAAAAGTTATTGCTACTATAGTCTTTACTACAGCTCTTGGTATTATTATTAAAATCTGCTTCCTAAAAATTTCCACTTATTAGTCCTCATTTTCCCTTCTGGAGAAAGGGAATATTAGATCTATTCTCCATTTCAGATTATAATCAAGAAGTCAGCATTTCTTAACTGTTGTCCCACATGACCTCTTTTTTTTACTTTCATCTATCTTACATATTACTGTAAAAATACATTTTCTTAAGTGCAGTTTAAGATTGATCTAAGATTTTCTGCCTAAAAGGTTTTAATGACTCCATGTTGCTTACTGGATTAAATAAAAACTTCCCGTCATGGCTTCCAAAGCTTCTGCAATAGATATATCTTTTAACATTATTTACTTTCAATTTACTTATATGTCACCTAGACTCCAAATTGGGCTACTTCTCTCCATCAAACCCAGTCCTTTCTTGTTCCCCCTAGTCCCCTCCCCTAACTGAGCATGTTGAAGTACTATCAGGGTTACATTCATGCTATCAAGCTCATCTGTAAAAGCCATAAATCCTTTCTTGATTCTTTCAACTAAATGTCTACCCCTTTTAACTTTCATAGCATGTTGTTTGCACCACTCAAAAGCACTTATCTGATTCACAGTTTGACACAGTCAATTATTACTGCCCTTACTTCTCAGTTATTTACCATGTATCAGTTAACGTGAATAGGAAAATTAATCTGGCATGGCCTTCCCCTTCAAAAGTTTACAAGCACCAGAGTTAAAACAGCAGCAGCAGCAACACCAACAGCAGTATTAACATGTTCCCAACTGGTTAAACCCGTCTCCAGATCTTATGTGTGCTAAGTGATCGTAACCTATTATACTGTTTTTCCCAAATGTCTTGGACTTGGGGCACAGGAAGAGCTGACCATTCTCTGATGACTCCAGAATTTATATTTCTAGCCTAGATCTCTCTTCTGAGCTTCAGATCCATAAAAGCAATTATCAGATGAACACGGATGTTTGAAAACCACTTGAAACTCAACATGTATTCAGACTGAATCTGTTGTCTTAATTCTCAAAACCTGGTTCTAAATTCATCACATAGGTGCATTTCGTGCATCTTCTTTCTCGTCACTCCTGTGTCTTAATCCACAACCAAGTCCTACCATGTTTCCCCGAAAATAATGCAGGGTCTTATATTTATTTTTCCTCAAGAATACACCCTAGGGCTTATTTTCAGGGGATATGTTATTTTCCCCTCAAAGCCTCACCTTGCAGCACGCACAGGATGGCTGGGACCTGGCAGGGGGAGCCAACCTTGTTGGTGGGGCTGCCCACACCTTTCCGGTCATCTCTGGGATAGTAGCTGTCTCGATGGGGCAGATGAGAAGGGCTGCTTGTCTTCTTTACCGCTCTGTGAGGAAATGCATGGGTTGTGCAGATAAGCTGCATAGCCACGCCCAACACTAGGTCTTATTTTCGGGGTAGAGTTTATATTGCACAAATGCTTAGAAATCCTGCTAGGGCTTATTTTATGGGTAGGTCTTATTCTCAGGGAAACATGGTAATATTTCTACTGCATTTATTTCTAGAATACATCTTTTTCTTTCACCTCCCTCACTCTACTCTGAGCTATAATACTATTTGCTTGAAGTAATGTCTCCTTCTTCCTGTTTATAGGTACCTACCCAATATTATTTCTTTCTTTCTTATTAGAATACTCGAATTTTGTTGGGGCTGCCAATGTGCTAAAAAAAGTTACATTTCCTAGCCTCTCTAGCAAGAGTACATGGAATGGGATGTGAAAATCCTGACCAATATGAGATAAATGGACATGGTTTTGTGGGGCTTCCAAGAAAGTCTCTAAAGAGGAAACTCTTTGCCCTCCCTACTTTTCCTGTTCTATTGTTGCATCTAGAGCTGAACCTAATTATGCTGGGAGTTAGCAGATATTGCATGATAACTGACTAACCATGGTGTAAAGTCCAAGAGAACCGCACATATCTGAACCGTTGACCCAATGCAGCAACTGCCTGCCTCCAGACATCTCACTCCAGGAGAAAAACAAAAGTTCCTTGTTTAAGCCACCATATTTAGACTCTGTTATTCACAGCCAAACATAATTCCTAATAATACACTAGTCTCTCAAATCTATTGTTGTCCTGCTCCGAGAAGCTTTCCACTTTGCAGCCCCAGTGCTCTGTAGCTCTACTCATGTTACTCCATTTAATAGAACTTTCAAGGATTTCTCATTGCTATAGAATAAAAAACAAACTTCTTAATGTGATCAACAAAGCCCTTCATGCCTTGACCCTATCAACCCCCACTAGTTTTATTTTGTATAATGCTTTCCTTTGTTTTCAGCATTCTAGCCACATTGGACTTTTTAGAACCACTAGTATATAATGACACTTCCTTCCATGTGGATAGAATTAAATTGAGAATAGTCCCCCAAGTTAAGATGTTTGAATTCTGAGTGGTAGCACTGCTTCAAGTGAAGGACCTTTCAGAGTTTAATTTTCAACAGATGCTGAAATGCTGAAACTTCTCATCCTTCTGCTGAGCCAGTTTTCAAATTTGTTTTAAGGAAATATTATCCTTGTAAACTATTCAACTAGGCAGACTGTTCTTTGCACATTAGTCTAACAATATCAGTTTTTTTCTCTTTTATTTTTTTCATCCAGAAATGCACTGGTCTGTGATTCTGCTCCTGGGTCCTGCAGTTATATTCTTTCTCTCTCCCTGAGTGCTACATGCTAGACCAGACCCTGCATTTTCAGGCCTATATAAATACAACAGCCTCTTCAATTCATTCTTCACTATGTCACTAGAGCCATTTTTTTTTTTTTGGAAGTGAAATATGGGTGTAACATATTCCTGCTCAAGATTCTTCCATCACCTTTGTAATGAGGTCCAAACTCTGTAAAGTGTTCTCAAGGCTCTTCTTTGTTTATCATCTGCCCACATATATTTCTAGTCTTATCTCTTGCTACTCTTTCTTTCTCACTCAGTTTAAGTGAGTATAAATTGACAATTCAAGTTTTATCATCTCTAGTTGAGAAATGTAGACAAAGATCTCTAACTTCCCACTCATCTCTACAGTCCTACCTTTCAAGGCTCAGATTTAGGAAATCTAATCTGAAATTTACCATCCCACAGAATGTTATTTTAACCATATAATCCTTGTCACACTCAAAAGTAGTTACTTGTTCAGTATCTGTGTTCCTGCTGGATGTAGGAACTTGAGGGCTGAAGTCTTTGTATGTTTGGCTTATTTCACATAATGCTACATCCTCCAGGTTTATCTATGTTGTCAAAAATGACAGGATATCATTGTTTTCACGGCTGAATAGTATTGCATCGTGTGTATGTATCACATTTTCTTTCTCCATGCAACTGTTGTTGAACATATAGGTTGATTCCATATCCTGGCTATTGTGAATAATGTGCACTACACATGGATCTCTTTCGCATACAGATTGTAGTTCTTTTAGATATAATCGAGTAGTGGGATAGCTGAATCATATGACAGTTTCATTTTTAATCTTTTGCAGAACCTCCATACTGTTTTTCATAATGGCTGTACTAATTTACAATTCCACCAACAGTGTGTAAGTGTTTCCTTTTCTCCACATCTTCACCAACACTTGTTATTTTTTGTCTTTTTGATAACTAGAGAGAGGTGATATTTCATTGTGATTTTGATCTGCCTTTCCCTGATGATTACTTATGTTGAGCATTTTTTTCATATCCTTGGCCATTTGTATGTCTTTTTTGTTGAGAAATGTCTTTAAGATCTTTTGCCCTATTTTTAATTGAGTTATTTGTTTGCTATTGAGGTGAGTTCTTTATATATTTTGGATGTTTAAGCTTATCAGATACATAGTTTGCAAATATTTTCTTCCATTATATATGTTGTCTCTTCACTCTGTTGATTGTTTTCTTTGCTGTGCAGCAGCTTTTTAGTTTGATGTAGTCCCATTTGTCTACTTTTGCTTTTACTGGCCATACTTTTTGAAGTCTTATCCAAAAAATCTTTGCCCAGTCCAACATCATGAAATATTTCCCCTGTCATTTCTTCTAGTACTTTCAGTTTGGGATCTTACGTTTAAGTCTTTAATCCACTTTGCATTAATTTTTGTACATGGTGAAAGATAGGGGTCCAGTATCATTCTTCTGCTTGTGGATATCCAATTTTCCTAGTACCATTTATTGAAGAGACTATCCTTTCCCCACTGAGTGTTCTTGGCACCTTCATTGAAAATTAGTAGATGTATGAATTTATTTCTGGGCATGGGTCTGTGTTTTTAGGCCAATTCCATGCAGTTTTGGTTACTATAACTTTGCAGTATATTTTGAAGTTAGATACTGTGATGTCTCCAGCTTTCTCCTTTTCAATCAAGATTTCTTTGCTGACTCCTGAGCATGGTATGATTTTCCACCTGTTTATGTCCTCTGCTATTTCCTTCCCCAGTGTTTTATAGTTCTTCCTGTAGAGGTCTTTTACCTCTGTAGTTAAACATATTCCTAGATATTTTATTTCATTTGTTGCTATTATGAAGGTTATTTAGTCTTTGATTTGGTTCTCAATTTGACTGTTGGCATATGGGAATGCTACTGATTTCTGTACATTGATTTTGTAACCTGGGACTTTGCTGAATTTGTTTGTCATTGCCAGTAGTCTCATGGAAGAATCTTTGGGGTTTTCTAGATATAAGATCATATTGTCAGCAAAGAGCGGTAGTTTGACCTCTTCTTTCCCCATTTGGATGCCCTGGATTTCCTTCTCTTGCCTGATTGTTCAGCCTAGGACTTCCATCACTATGTTGAATAGAAGCAGTGATAGAGGGCAACCTTGTCTGGTCCCAGTTCTAAGCAGGAATGTTTTCAATTTTTCCCTGTTCAGTATGATGTTGGCTGTGGGTTTGTCATATATGGCTTTTATTATTTTCAGGTAAGTCCCATCCTTGCCTATTTTGTTATCAGTTCTTGTTATGAAAGGGTATTTAATTTTGTCATATACTTTTTCTGCATCTATTGAGAGGATCATATGGTCTTTGCTTTTGCTTCTATTTATGTGGTGAATTACATTTATAGATTTGCATATGTTGAACCATCCCTGCATCTCTGGGATGAAGCCCACTTGGTTGTGATGGATTATATTTTTGATAAGCACCTGAATTTGGTTTGCTAGGATCTTGTAGAGAATTTTTGTAACTGTATTCATAAGGGATATTGGTCTATAGTTTTCTTTTTTTTGCATCCTTTCCTGGTCTTGGTACTAGGGTGATGTTGGCTTCATAAAATGTCTTGGGGAGGATCCCTTCTGTCTCCATGTTGTGGAAAAATTTCTGCAGGATAGATAGGCACCAGTTCTTCTTTGTAAGTCACATAAAATCAGGGTGCAAAATCATCTGGTCTGGGACTTTTCTTTTTAGGAAGGTTTTTTATTGCTGCTTCAATTTTGATACTTGATATTGGTCTGTTCAGGGAATTCTATTTCTTCCTGATTCAGCCTAGGGAGACTGGGATTTTAAGAATTTGCCCATTTCCTTCACATTTTCAAGTTTATGTGCATAGAGGTTTTTATAAAATTCACAGATGATATTTTGTATTTCCATGTTCAGTTGTAATTTCCTCTTTTTCAATGCAATCCCTACTAAAATACCAACATCATTTTTTGCAGATCTGGAAAAAATAATTCTATGCTTCATATGGAACCAGAGAAGACCCTGTATAGCAAAAGCAATCCTAGGCAATAAAAACAAAATGGGAAGTATCAATTACTTCAAACTATCCTACAAGGTTATAGTAATTAAAATATCTTGGTACTGGCACAAGAACAGGGATGTTGACCAGTGGAACAGAACAGAGAACCCAGATATAAAACCATCCTCATATAGCCATCTAATCTTTGACAAAGCAGACAAAAACATACACTGGGGAAAAGAATCCTTATTCAATAAATGGTGCTGGGAAAACTGGATAGCCACATGTAGAAGACAGAAACAGGACCCACACCTTTCACCTCTCACAAAAATCAACTCACGCTAGGTAACAGACTTAAACCTTCGGTGCGAAACTATTAGAATTCTAGAGAAAATCTTTGGAAATACTCTTCTAGACATTGGCCTAGGCAAAGAATTTATGAAGAAGACCCCAAAGGCAATCACAGCAGCAACAAAAATAAATAAATGGGACCTGATCAAATTAAAAAGCTTCTGCACAAAGAAACTGTTTCGAGAGGAAACAGACAACCTACAGAATGGAAGAAAACTTTCGCAAGCTACACATCCGATAAAGAGCTGATAACTAGAATCTATTTAGAACTCAGAAATATCAGCAAGAAAAAAATCAAACAACCCTATCAAAAAAGTGGGCAAAGGACATGAACAGAAACTTTTCAAAGGAAGACAGAATAATGGCCAACAAGATGAAAAAAATGCTCAACATCTCTAATCATCAGGGAAATGCAAATCAAAACCACAATGAGATATCACTTAACTCCAGTGAGAATGGCCTTTATCAAAAAGTCCCAAAACTAAAAATGCTGGCGTGGATGAGGAGAGATAGGTACAATCATACACTGCTGGTTGGACTGCAAACTGGTGCAACCTCTGTGAAAAGTAATATGGAGACACCTCAAAGAGCTACAAGCAACTACCATTTGATCCAGCAATCCCATTACTGGGCATCCACTCAAAGGAAGAAAATATATTCTATAAAAAAGACATCTGCATTAGAATGTTTATAGCAGCATAATTCACAAATAAATGTGAATTGGGTGTTGGGCATGTGAAAGGGGAGAGGAAGGTATAACTACATTCCCAGCTAATGGGTGTGGTGCACACTGTGTGGGGATGGACATGCTTAAAGCTCTGACTTGGGTGGAGCAAAGGCAATATATATAACCTAAACATTTTTACCCCCGTAATATGCTGAAATAAAAACATTAAAAATAACCCACCACAAATCAAACAAAACAAAACAAAAAGATTTATTTGGCTATTGAGGGTCTTTTGTGGTTCCACGCAAACTTTAGGATTGTTTTTTCTACTTGTGTGAAGAATGTCATTGGTATTTTGATTGAGATTGCATCGAATCTGTAGATTGGGGTAGTATGGCCATTTTAACAACATTAATTCTTCCAATCTATGAACATGAGACATCTTTCCATTCATCTGTGTCCTTTTTAATTTCTTTCATCAATGTTTAAATTGATTTCTAGGTATCTTACTTTTTGATGGTTATTGTACAGTCATCCGTCAGTATCTGCAAGGGATGGGTTCCAGGATTCCCATGAACACCAAAATCTATGGTTTCCCAAGCCCCACAGTAGGCCCCGTGAATGCCATGGGTACAAAAACTTAGCCCTCTGTCTTGGTGGGTCGCACATCTGATGAATACTGTATTTTCAATCATTGTTTGTTTAAATTTGTGGTTGTCACTTATTTCCTAATTATTCCATATTTAACAGCATGTTTACATACCTAGGACCTTCAGGATAAAGTGCTTGCTGACTTCTCCAGCTTCATTTGAGGCAATACAAGTATATCTTCCTGAATCTTCAGTCTCTGCTTTGATAAGCTGGAGGACCATTCCTTCAGTGTTGATCATCAGATGGGCATCAAGCCCTAGAGACAGGCCATTTCTAAGCCAGGACATACTGGGAGTTGGGGTTCCATCGGTAATGCATCTCATAGAGGTGGAGCTGCCTTTGAGAATTGTTATTTCCTCTGT
Organism: Microcebus murinus; assembly: GCF_040939455.1. Lineage (NCBI taxonomy): Eukaryota > Metazoa > Chordata > Mammalia > Primates > Cheirogaleidae > Microcebus > Microcebus murinus. The sequence continues at coordinate 11,490,221 of NC_134126.1, forward strand.
CCCCATTGCATTGTCCATATTCGGTGGTACTACAAAGAAAACAAAATGGGCATAATTTATATTTCTATTGTAATTTGAGATAAATTTAAATAAAAATATTTAAATAATTCTATATTGTTTCTATGGTCAATAAAAATATATGTTTCAAATTAGCATGTAATAAATTGATGACTTTACTATAAAACCATCTTTTAGGCATACTAATTATTAATCTTCCAAATATTGGCAATGAAACCTAAAAATTATTTTCTTGTGGAACATATAACCAATGTGTTTTAAATTTTGGTGATTTTTCAACTTCTTAGGTTTGTCTCTTTAATTTTTTATAATGTATATAATAGTTCTAGTAGTATTCTTTTAACTACTTTATGTGGAATAAATAAAATAATTTCAAGTTATACAGTAAATTTGATATGATCCAACATAAATCATTTATAGATTACAGTAAACAGTTACTTAGCTGTTCGGAAATGTTCTTGAGGATTGACAAATTTGGACCAACAGACCTCAATATTTCAGAAATTGAAGGTTTTAAGTTCTTTCTCTATAGACACATACATGCAGAAACACACATGAACATGGATTCATTCATATTTTAAATACTCTAAACAAGCTGCTAATATTATAGAAAACTGTTTTGACTTCTTTGTATAAAAAGACTGGTCTTGTGTCTGAACTGAAATGCTATATCACAAAATTTAGATTTGATTTAGTGCAAAATTCCAGGTCAGAAAAGTGTTTTGACAGACAGTATGTCTGTCAAATATGACAGTGTGTCTGTCAATAATATGGACTCCTTGGGAGAAAATATATTCTTCTCTAGTTAGTAGGATCCTACTTCCCTAATTCTTTTTGACAGAGAAAAGTTAGATTTCTAAATCTATGAGGAAGTCAATTTCTAAAGATAAGCTTGTTGCTTAATACTGCACACATAGTAAAGTAGTAGGGTCATTTCTGTGACATACCAAGCACTTGAAGGTTGTAATTTTTATTATCCACCCCAGCTCTGTTGGAGGCCACACAAGTATACACAGCGACATCAGACACCTGAGCTCTCACAATCCTGAGAAACAATTTGATTCAACATTTCATAATTTGATCCCATGCAACATACATAAGTAAAATAATTATGATTTATAAATAGATTATGGAAGGTGATTTATGTTGGGAAATTTTAATTATGAAGCTTATAACCATGTATCACAAAATACAGACGGTTCAAATGCAATTTATTCTGCAACATTGATTAGGCAGTGGCTATAAGTCACTGAAAATATGGCACAATTTGAGAAGTGAATATTTTTCCAATATGTATTAATAGAGAATAAGGCTAACATGAAAATGATGTGATCAAAGTAAGCATCTTCCTACCATCTTGCCATATAAATTTTAGCTTAAAATAGTAGTTCTTGGAATATGTGAAAACTCTGTGAAAGACCCATTTCATACAAATTTACTAAAACATGGGTATTTATGTAAGAACAAAAACCATTTCATTTTTTTAATTTGTTGTCTTTCTGCTAAAAATAGACTGAAAGGGAAAAAAACAGTAAAAGCTTAGGAAAAAGCATTTCTTAAACACTGTTTACACGAAGGTCTACAATAACAGTTACTTTATTTGTCTAGAAAATCACACTCAATAAAAGCTGACCTGATAACTTGCCCTGCTGAGAGCAACCGGATATGGGAGGAGAGAGGCAGAGGGAGTCCGTTCTTCAGCCAGTTGATCTGTGGTGGAGGCATCCCTGTGGCTCTGCATTCAATATTTATTGAAGTATCCACCAAGGTCATCAGTTTCTCTGCTTCTTCTTTATTACCTCTAATAGTAGGTGGAACTATGTTATGCAAAAAGAGAGAGAAAGAGAAGACGGGGAATATTATCAGTTCAAATCATTTAAACTATGATTACCTTCATTTCTGCTTTGTATCCCAAAGGGAAATAGCAGTGGCATCACAATTAAAACTAAATGCTCGAGACATCTGCTGCTGGACCTTCATTTCTATGATAGATACTTAACCTAGCATAGTCAAAAGAGGGTGATATTTCATATTTACCATAGACATTCAAGTTAAAAATTCGGTCTTCTTCTCCGGCAGGATTAGTAGCAACACATGTGTATTTCCCCATGTTGGATGTGACAGCTCCATAAATGTTTAATGTGCTGCCATCTGCAGTCACCCTATGGAAAAGGTCATAATAGAGGCACTAAGATCATTAAAGTGCAGCTAAGATCTGGAAAACTCACTCCAGGTTATTGTGTTCTTTTAAATATACCACCATAAAATGATGTCTTCATCTTGGATATACAGTGCTTTGAATCTATTTCACTAAGTACATGGAAGCCTACTACAATCAGAGTTAGAGAAACTGATGGAGATTTCAGGCAACCAACTAAAATTCTACAATTATGGGTCTCATATCCAACACCTTCTCATGAGAAAAAGGAAATTAACAAAATCAGGTTAGGAACGACTGTACCCAAATCATAGCCAATGACATGTTTTTCTTGGAGCTAGAATACTGTATTCTTAGTTACCAATATAAGGTTTGAATTAAATGAAAATTATAAAACATTCTGATATGAAAATTGAAAACTGTTGTAGATAATGAAAAACTGAAGAAATTATACATCAAAAATCTAGCTATAAACAACTTAATACTTTAATTAGAAGGAGTAGAATAGGATAATTTATTTAAACTATGACAACAATTTGTATGGATATCTTTAGTAAAAATTTTTCTACAAATTGCTAAATAAAGCTTTTCTTTTGATTTACATTATTAAATCAGTAAAGTATAGGGTAAATATACAATTAGAACATCAAAGATATCTAAGTTAAGATTATTTTATTATTGCTTGTCTTCACACTCCATTCATCACCAAACAAAATTTCCTGTGTTTCATAAAGCGATTAAATTGCCATCTACAGTTATCCCTATAATAGTGATTTCATTAGAATCTTCCATTGTTAAAAGTAAATACTCCATTTGTATTATATCATTTATTAAATGTTTATTGAGAATTATAATATCATTATCTGAGGCTAGTTGTATTTTTTCTTTTTCAAAATATGAATTTTAAAATTCAGTGAGTTTCACCATATTAATAAGCAAAAAAATCAAGTTGCCATGATTAAAGAAAAATGGTAAGCTGGCTTTGAGAAATTACTGTACTTTATTTGATTAATAAATTGTTCTACCTACAAATATACATGTATTGTGGAGTAGTGAACAAATAATAAACAAAGTGAGCAGATATAAGAATAAGTAAATTTAGAATGTTAATGTAACAGAAGAAATGATAGACCTTAAATTCCTAGGAACAAATATTATCTTACATAAAATCTTTAGGTCCTACCAAGTATCTAGTAATTGGTGTAGAATATAGCCACTATCAGTTGATTAAATAAAAATAATTAAATACTTGTTAATTATTCAGAAATGTTCACACCAGAGAAATAAAACTTAAAATGTATCTCTAAAAGATTATTTGGCCAATTACCTAACCTTCTAAAGGGACAAAACATCTAAATTTTAACATACAATGAATACAAAGAAAGTATATTCATTTGTCTTTTAAGTTATATATATTCCATTCATTGACTAGAATATATGCTCCAAATCTTTAAATTTAAAATATTGGTTCAAAATTATAAAGTTTACAATATATTTAATGAATGCCTACTTGTAAGCAAGTGGAGTGTAGAATTTTGGATTGTCTTTCCAAAGGAATTTTTTGTTGTAAGTAGTAGGAGGCCTTTACTACATTATTACTCCATCTCTGTGTGGTTTGAGGTATAGGTAACAGTATCAGCTGAAAACAGGATTTGGATAAACCACTACGAGGGTTATGATGTTACTGTATCTTTTCTCAAAATAAGCCATTCAGTATGGCATATACACAGTTTGGTGGTTTCGGGACATAAAATCATATCTGGCATTATTGATGGGTCTTTTATGGAATGAAATTGGTTTAATATTAGTAGGAAAGAACAAATCATTTTATGACATGGACTTTGGTATATACATTCTGAAATTAGAAAAATAAAACCAACAATAGTTAATTACCATTTTAAGAATGAGCTTCTAAGGAGATTTATAACACAGAGTTGATGGAGAAGAAACACATACGTTAATTTTTGAGCGATTCTCTAAGGAGAATTTCTATGTCCAGTTCTCCAAAAACTTATAATCTTTCTTTGTGAATATAATAATGGCCAAGTTCCAATGAGATGAAATTTGGTATTATTATTCTTGTGAAATTTGATGCATAAAGCATTGTAGAAGATCTTACAATTTATAATGCAAAGATTCTTTTTACATACCGAATTCTTTCCGTTTCATCACTGGTTATGGGTTTTCCATCTTTAAGCCATTGAATAAGTGGGGTGGGAATGCCATTTGCACTGCACACCAACTCAACATTTTCTCCTAGAAGGACACTGACATCACTTGGAATTTCAGCACCAGCAACACTTGGAGGAACTTTGGAGAAATAATTGGGGCTTTCATTAACAAGACACAAGGATATAAGTTCTAATGAATACAACAGAATCATAGAACAACATGCCATCTTTATTTCATATTCTTCCTAGATTACGGTTCAAGATTAAACTACTGTTATCTTCATGAATCACTTTTAAATGAGGAAGATAAAGGAATCAGGTCAATACTTCGGGTGTATTTGTAAGTTGATGTAATTATTTAGTGACGGGGCTGGTGATCCATCTACCTCATGAGTGCCCTTTCTGGCCAAATTAAATCACTTTTAGATTTAATCCTTAATAGATAGCTTAGAATAAGTACAGTGTAGGAGGATCTATTATATAAAATCTTGGCATAAAGATCTGAGAAAAGTATCTATGTTGGTTATTTCTTTTTCCATTATCCAATTTAAATATCATTTATTCCAAACAATGGATAGTATTATTGTAGTTTTCAAAATCCAGTGGTTTTTTTTCTCTTTTCCTAGCTATCTCGGTTTTCACTTCAATGATTTGATTGAGCAATAACATGTAACAAAAATATTGACAATGGCATCAGACAGAAACACATTAGAATTCCTATTCTATATAATTACAGTGATGTGCAGGAGGTAGCTCCTACCAGCTTACAAGAGTCAATTTGCATATGTCTTCCTTACTTCATGTTCAGTGACATCACCTTTTTAGCTTGAAATACTTTTATATATTAGGCCATGGTGGAAATATTTAAACCACAGAAACTGGCAAACGGCTACAAATCAGGACCTTTTTGTCTGGAGAGTCAACTGTTAAACATTTATCAGCACAGCACTGTATAATCTCTCTGAATCTCATTATAATCACCCAGAAAATGTTAATAGTTGTACCAAATTCCCAGAATTTAGAGTATTAAAGAAGCCAAATCAATAAGAATATTAATAATAAGAGATATTCTATAATAAGTGTCTGATATATGGCAAGCACTGGACTAAGCCATATATGCATGTATCTCTCTAGTTCTAAGGCATAATAAAGTATATAAAAAGTCTGGTAAAATGTTTGACTATACCACAGACTTCAGACCTCATAATTAGCATTTATTATTATTAATGCATTAAACATAATTAAACATGCAGTTTCTGACACTTAATCTCAGAATAGCTATTTTTCCTTTATGCTTCTGAAATTTTAAAGCATCACTAATCATTACAGAAAGACCACTGATAATGATGAACTTATTTAAATTTTTTTAATTTCATTTTTTTGGAGTTAGCTTTAGCAGAGCAAAGAATATATACAAAGATGAACTCATACCTATATTACAGAAACTATTCCACACCATTGAGAAGGATGGTATTCTTCCTAACTCATTCAACAAAGCCAATATCACCTTGATACCAAAGCCAGGAAAGGATGCAACAAAAAAAGAAAATTACAGACCAATGGGATGCAAGGCTGGTTCAACATATGCAAGTCTATAAATGCAATTCACTTTATAAATAAAATCAAGAACAAAGACCATATGATCCTGTCAATAGATGCAGAAAAAGCATTTGACAAAGTCCAACATACCTTCATGATAAAAACTCTTAACAAAATAGGCATAGACAACCCATACCTTAAACTTATCAAATCCATTTATGACAAACCAACTGCTAATATCATTTTAAATTGGGAAAAATTGAAATCATTCCCTCTTCGAACCGGAACTAGACAAGGATGCCCACTAACTCCTCTCGTATTCAACATAGTGCTTGAAGTCCTAGCTATAGCAATCAGGCAAGAGAGGGGTATTAAGGGCATCCAAGTCAGGGCAGATGAGATAAAACTCTCACTCTTCGCTGATGATATGATATTATACCTAGAAAACTCCATGGATTAATCCAAGAGACTCCTAGATTTGATAAATGAATTCAGTAAAGTTTCAGGGTATAAAATCAATATACACAAATCAGAAGCATTCATATATGCCAAGAACCATCAAACAGAAACTCAAATCAAAGACACATTACCCTTTACTATAGCCCCAAAGAAAATTAAATACCTAGGGATATATTTAATGAGATATACGAAAGATTTATACAAGGAGAACTACGAAACACTAAAAAAATTAATTGCAGATGATTTAAACAGATGGAAAATCTACCATGCTCATGGCTTGGTAGAATCAATATTGTTAAAATCTCAATATTACCTAAGGTGATCTACAGAATCAATGCAATCCCCATCAAAATGCCACCAGCATTCTTTACAGATCTAGAAAAAGTAATTCTTCTTTGTATAGAACCAGAGAAAACCATGTATAGCCAAAGCAATCTTAAGTAAAAAGAACAAACTGGGGGGCATCAGTCTTCATGACTTCAAGTTGTACTATAAAGCAATAATAGTTAAATCTGCCTGGTATTGGCACAAGAACAGAAGCATTGATATCTGGAATAGATCTGAGATACCAGAGATGAAACCATCTGTATATGGTAACCTAATCTTTGATAAAGCAGACAAAAATATACTATGGGGAAAAGATTCTCTCTTCAATAAATGGTGCTGGGAAAACTGGTTAGCAACATGCAGAAGAGCGAATCAGGATCCCAACCTCTCACCTCTCACAAAAATTCAGTCAAGATGGATAACAGACCTAAATCTAAGGCAAGAAACCTTAAGAATCCTAGAAGAAGATATTGGGAAAACCCTATTAGATATTGATCTAGGCAAAGAATTTTTGAGGAAGACCCCCAAGGCAATCACCACTGTATCAAAAAATAAACAAATGGGATCTGATCAAATTAAAAAGTTTCTGCAATGCCAAGGAAACTATCATTAGAGAAAATAGACAACCCGCAGAGTGAGAGAAAATATTCGCTCTCTACACTTCTGATAAAGGTCTAATAACAAGAATCTATCTAGAACTTAAAAGAATAAACAAGAAAAAATCAAACAACCCCATCAAGAAATGAGCAATGGAAATGAACAGAAACTTCTCCAAAGAAGACAGGATAATGGCCTGCAAACATATAAAAAATGTTCAACATCTCTAATCATTAGAGGAATGCAAATCAAAACCACAAGATACCACCTAACCCCAGTGAGAATGGCCTGTATCAAGAAATCCCAAAACAACAAATGCTGGCGAGGATGTGGAGAGACAAAAACACTCCTACACTGCTGGTGGGACTGCAAATTAATGCAACCTTTGTGGAAAAGAATTTGGAGATACCTCAAACAGCTAGAAATAAAAATACCATTCGACCCAGCAATAGCATTGTTGGGCATCTACCCAAAAGAATATAAGTCACTCTTTTATAAAGACATCTGCACCCGAATGTTTATGGCAGCACAATTCACTATTGCACGGTCATGGAAACAACTCAAGTGCCCGTCAATTCACGAGTGGATAACTAAAATGTGGTATATGCTCACAATGGAATATTACTCAATTCTAAGAAACAGTGAGCTAGCAGCATTTATGCTATCCTAGATTAAGCTTAAGTCTGTTATACAAAGCGAGGCGACACAAGATCTGGAAAATGGGCTACACATCTACTCACCATCAAATTGGTAATGACTGATTAAAACTATGATGCTCAAAAAATGGAAATGTTCACCAGGGATTTGGGGGGAGAGACCCACATCTTAGGGATGTGGGGAGCATTGGGGGGGGGGAAGGGATTACCTCTAACCCTTTTTGGGGAAAGGCAAAGATATACATTGTAACCAAAGTGTCTTAAAAAAACTGTTATTGGGAGGTGGGCAGGTGGAAGGGGTGAGAAGGGGAAGGGTGTGTACTTACATAATGGGTGCAGTGTGCACCACCTAGGGCTTGGACACGCTTGAAGCTCTGGCATAGCGGGGTGGGGGAGGGGTAGCAGGGGCAATATATGTAACCCTAACAATATCTGTATCCCCATAATATGAGGAAATAAAAGGGAAAAAAAGTATTTCAAGTTAGTGGTTTCAAGTGGTTTCAAGTTAGACTTTCATTTCAATTTCAATACTGATCCAAAAATAATAATCAGAAGTTTATTGAAAATCAAAAGGAAACAAGTTTGCTCTGCAGTGTTCAAACTATGCTGAAACATAGTAGGCATTAATTAAATATCTGTTTGATGAATTAATGTTCTTTATTCACATCTCCAAATTGTATAAGACTATATCACAATTAGTTGAAATTTACCTAATATACCTAATCTTCTGTGGTCTCACTATATAGTACAACCTCTTCATGAATTAAATCTTATTTATCTATAAAATAAGAACAGACCTACAGGTTTAGCATCAATATAAATTATTTCAGTTTAAATAAGTATCATTCAATAGAATGTATATTATAGAAAGGTAATAATTTCATTAAAAATTGAAAAAATAGAGATTATCAAATTTCTGCTATTCTTTTTTCCACGTTTATGTACATTTCTATGAAAACAGAATCTACTGGTAGATGTAAAACAGAAAATTCACAATATTTTTGGTTGATGTAAAGGTATTTTGAATCAATTACTAGTGATCTAATTAAATGTAGACTATTTTGTACTATAAATGGAATATAACAAATAAATTGAAGATAGATCATAGTATACACAACATACCTTGAATTGAAAGAATGTAATTTTTCTGTGCTTTTCCTTCCATATTGGAGGCAATGCATGTATAGTTTCCACTGTCTGAACGCTGAGACCGGGCAATTTGGAGTTTGCTCCCTCCAGACAAAATATGAACTTCAAGTGAGTCAGAATTTTCTGGAAGTAGAAACAAAGCAAAAGAAAACATAAAAAAGCTTTTTTTATTTTTAACACCTCTACAATTCACCATCAAAATGTCTTGCTTTATGTGATCAAAGTATTTCTTAAAAGTTCTCCCTTTGTGCTTTTATTTTAAATGAGAGCCTTTTTGAAAAAGGAAAAGAAAGAATCCCTTTATAAAATGAATAATTATTTTACAAGTCTATCTTGCAAATTTATATCTCAATATATTAAAGTTTCTTGAATTAAACACCACTAGGAGCGTGACACTGAAAATGTGCTAGTTTATAAATCTAATGATTTAAGAGCAAAAGAAAACCACCACCACGGCGTTACCTATGGGCTTGTGGTTCTTTAACCATGCTATCACGGGAGGGGGGATCCCCGTGGCATCACATGTTAAGGTCACAGGATTGCTGATAGTCTCCACAACCACTTCTGTTTCAGGCCCTTCAATACTGGGTGGCACTGTAAAAAACAGAAGAAAGCCATGTGTCCTCATTAAACTAATTCAGGACACTTTCTTTCATTTGCATATCTGGGGGAAAAAGAGTTGTATTAGAGGCAGATGCTCACCATATACATTGAGGTGGAAATTTTTATCATCCCGTCCTGCTACATTTATAGCTCTACATACATACTGGCCTGTGTCAGATACCTAAAAGAAAAAGATACTATTGTATGTGCTCCATTAAGTTATAGATGACCAATCACACTGTTTCAGTGTAGATTAAATCATCAGTCATCTTTCTGCTCAAATGCCCCAGATCTAATTGCCTTCTGCAATCTTGCTGTTTTTTTTTTTTTTTTTTTAGTGGAAATAAAGTCAATGGCACAATGTAATTTTAATAAAAATCATTTTTCACTATGGTAAAGGGAATACTCAACTTCTACTTGTCTCTCCCACAGCACAACCCCACCATGAAGTCATGACACTCAAACGAGAATAAAAGATGCACCTCGGCTTTCTTGATGTGCAGCATTTGTCCATCAGCTAAAATCTCCACGTGAGTAGACTCTGCTATCATTCGGCCATTCTTATACCAAGTGACGACTGGAGGTGGGACAGCATTTGACTCGCACTCCAATGACACTGAAGTTCCCTCTCTTACGTTAACTACAGAAAGAGATTCGCTGCCATGATCTTTAATGCTCGGGGGCACTGAGGGAAGGAAAGAAGAACAGAAGGAAGGTCAGATAGAAAATATTGAATAACAGTTTAAAATGAAAGAATTTTATGAGGAGAGTAAAAACAAACCATAAACTGTCAGGGAAACCTTTTTCTTGCTTTCACCAGCTTGGTTGATAGCTATACAAGTGTATTCACCACCATCAGATACCTTAGCCCGGAGAATTTGTAGAGTTCGACCACCTGTGAGCAAATATAATGCAAATTGAAGACTCGTATCCAGGTTGTTCTAAATAACTATTTTATCAATAAGATAAATGGCAAAATATATCCTTTACCTTAGAGTAAAATTTATACAGAAACATCCATATTTAAAACAAAATAATTCAGTTTTCTTTGACCATTCCTTTATTATTGACCTACCTCCTTATGCACAAAGAGATTCATAGATTTTTTTCCCTCCAGCAACTAAACATGGACAGCAAAATTGTTTGATACAGGTTCTAGGGAGCAAATAGTAACTGTACTATAGTCAAAAATATATTAAACATTTTCTGGGTTTAAATTTCCCACAGTGCAGAGGTGACTGACTACTTACCTACCTATCTACCTAACATATCATCCATCCTCAAGGGGCTCTAGAATTGATTGAAAACAACCAGTAGACTTATCCAGTGAAAGTTCTATTTATCGTCTACCACTCAAAATTACTAAGCCATTCTGTTTTGAAATTTCATGATTTGTTGAAGGAGATCTTGCTATACATTCCCACTATAATCATAAAAGTCTATACAACCTTACCATAAGGCACCAAATGGGTAAAGAGAGGCATTTATTGTGAACAAATAAATGAAACAGACAAGAATTTGGAAAGAGAATAAATTGAAATTCCATTTATATTTAAAAAAAAAGGAAAATGAGAAAGTTCTGCCCAGCTTATAATAATAAATCCCTTACCAGGAACAATGAGAGCATTTGTGTTTAGCTTGATAGGCTGTTCATTCTTGAGCCAGCTGAGATCAGGAGGTGGAAAACCAGAGACCTCGCAGGTCAAAGAGATGAAATTGTTTATCACAACAGTAAGATTCTCAGGGTTAGGACCAATGACACTTGGAGGAACTATAATAGTAAATATATTAAAAGTGAAATTTGATATTAGCAACATATATTCCAATTTACTAAATATAAGTTCAACCACTGTACTCTGCTAATACACTGAGTTCAAAGTTCTGTTATTTATGTAGCTTTCTTCTTAGAATTCCCTGAAGCTTTCATCAAATTCATGTCCAATGGATTTCTCTTTCCCCATTGAAAAAGAGTACCAGAATTTCCAAACACAGAATTATTCTTCATTTTATTTGCATAACATACTTAAGAATTCCTTAGATGGTTTTGTTAATGTACAAAGAAAGACCTAATGGTGCTTTTTATAAAGTATATTTAAATAATCTTTTTAAAAAATATTATATCCTTATTTAAAATTTTTATTATCCTATTATAGCAATAATTAGGGAAAATTTAATTTTAGGGTATCCGTCTTTCAGAAAATCATTCAGATAATTCTGACATTGTAAATCAGTGATTTTCAAGATGAGCAGAAAACTACAGAAAAAAATACTATTGCTTATTGTTTAAAACAAAAAAAATTCAAAAATCAAAAGCAATGCAGAAAAAGGTAGAGTAAAAAAAGAGACAAATAATGCAATGCCATGTCTACATATTAAAACACATACATATAGAATAATAGATATTTTATTAGAACACATATGGAAGGAATAGTATATACATTTGAATGGTTTTCTATGAAGGTGGAAGGGAAACAGGAGTAAGGAGTGGACATAAAAATGAATGAATGAATGAATGAACTGACTAATCAAATTAGAGATGAGTCTTGGTCAGACCAATGGAGATAGACATGAACTAAAGAATGCAAGTAATAAAATGATCTATTATATTCACTCTATTATATTAAGGTTGATATCTTAACATAAAAAACAAAAGCAGAACGTCAAAGAGGCAAAAATCAGTTTTTTCTTTTAATATCACATAGTTGTTTGTTTTTATCCATTAATAAAGTTTACTATTAATTAATTAATTAACCAAACATTTATTGAATGCTTTCTTTATTCTGGACATTGTGCTACATGCTGGTGATGCAGTGTGAAAAATGTAATAAACAATCATTATATTCGTTAATAATTTGGCAGTAATGATGGACACTGAACTAAAATCAGCTAACAATATTTGGGTTGTTATGATGTGCCAGGCATTGTTCTAAACACTTCATGTATTCTGTCTAGTGGAACCCTCACACACCTTATGTTTTAGATACAGTTCTTACATTATAAACGAGAGAGCTGAGACATGGAGAGGTTAGCATCCTGCCTAAGGTTTCGCAGCTAGTTACTGGAGGTTTGGAAGCTAAGCAGTCTGGCTCTAGAACCCTTATTCTTAGCCACAGTTCTACACTGTCTCGTAATCACAGGGTGATGAGTATCAATCAGAAGAGGAGGGTGACAACAGGGAAGTAACCTAGTTTGGGGATAAAGAGGAGAAAGTGACATTTGAGAAGATACTTAAAATTATGACCAACAATAAGCTCAGCTAAGTGGAAGACAGTCTCCCAGAAAGAAGGCACAGCATACACAAAGCCCCCAATAGTGGAAAAAACATGGTACCTTAGAATGTGTGTTCACAATGATTATTTTGTTTAATTAATTCATTTTTGCTGTGAATTAATAACACATGTGTTTCCGTTCTGGTCAGATTTATCCATTCAGAAACCCTCAAAGATGGTTATTAAACACCTACAGTGTGTTATCAACTATGCTAAGCACTAGAAATATTATAGAAAGACTCTGTTACACAAACACCAAACATCTCTAGTAGCAATACTCCCTACATATCACACCAAAAAAGAATATCCATTGTGCTACAGTAAAGGGAAAATTTTTTCATGAAATTTCAAATTTTAGTTATTCCCAAAATGAGCTAGAATTTTATATATGTATTACTCTCATAAAGGAAACCTAATGATCACCCACCATTTCAATTTAATATTCTGGAAGCAGCTGAATCACACAAAATAAAAGTACTCTTTTGTAATAGATCTCCAACTGCTTTTTGAGAAAAAAAATTATTTATGGTGTGTCTAGCATGTATTGAGAACTTAAAATTTGATTAATGAATTAGGTGTGCTAGTGCTTTTAAAGGAATTATTTAAATCCAAAAAGAGATTTTTCCTTCTCCAGGAAGTATATTAGGTACTAGAGGATGTAGCACAAGATGAATTCTGCACTTGAGGACAGAAACTGGTTCCAATCAGTATTGGTGGATACATTTTTATGAGTAGAAGACCTGTATTTGGTTTAACTTTATAAACTTGTAATCTTTAAAATTTTTAATTTGGATGTAAATTTCAAATCTGTAAGAGTAACTATTTTCTCTTAAGGGACTGAAATAATGTAAAAATGGGCTTGCTAGAAGTTTTATACTTTATAAATTCTACTAGCCAGTAGTGGGAAGAAGAAACAAGATTGAATGAGTGCAGGCTTCACACATTGTTCAAGTTAAAAAATATAAAATAAGCCTACATAATCTAAAACATGGCTTTCCTGCTTGTTCAAGCATACCCTAACAGATGTTTTTGGAACTGAGCTCTTACCATGAACATTGAGGTTAAAATATTTTTTGGCACTTCCAGCTGTGTTCTCAGCCACACACACATACCTGCCGATATCTATTATTTGAGTATTCAGAATCTAGGGGGAAAAAAAAATTCCAACTGAAACTTTGAATAAAGCAATTCGTCATACTTTTTATTATTTTTTAGAATAAACAATATATATTCTTTCTAGTTAACAGCGTATGGACATAAGCAAAAAAATTTTGAACATGCTAGTGCTGATGTTAGCTTTTATTAGGTCCATCAAATAAATACTTGTTTATAAAGATTTCCAATCAGAAAAGGAAGTTTTATATATACTAGTAGTATACTGACTGCAAAAATATCCCAAATTATTCTCCCATTTCCTTATCTATGTCTCTGGAGATATGACTTTGAAGCTTCTCCCATTAGGAGGTGGAATGTGTGTTGGTTTTGTGACTGGTTCTGGCCAATAGAATGTGCTGGAAGTGACTGTGTCATTTCAAAACTGAGGTCTGTGCACTTTTGTTCCCTCTTTTGAAGCCCTGCCACCACCATGTGAGGAAGCCAGGACTGGCCTGCTGGAGGGTGAGAGATGACATGGGGCAGAATCAGTACAGTTACTGCAACCGAGGCCCTGGATATGTGTGAGAGCCCAGCCAAGATCAACAGCCACGTATTGAATCCGTACCTCTATGCAGACACTTGAGGAAGCCCAGCTGAGACCAGAAGAATCACCCAGCCAACAAGAAGACTTGTGAGCTAAATACATGCTTATTGTTTCAAGTCATTATGTTTTGGAGTGGTTTGTTTTATGCAACAATAGTTAGCTAGTACAGCAGTTATGTTTATTTTATTATGTAGAAATCTATACCCATCTATTTATATCCAGCTTTTGGACATGGACATAAAAATATTTAAGTATTTTGGTAGAGGTTGTATGATTATCAAGTAGAAATAGTCACAATATTTGAAAGATATTTTGAGAATTCAAAGTCATTTATAGGTAATGAACCTGATTCCTTTTTGTATAAAGAACTCCATGAGATTATGTTCTGTGCTGAATATACTGATAGTTATGCTTAAATTTTGGGGCCAATAGAATATTATTTATTGTGCTTAAGTAATTTATCATTCATATCCTAACAAAGGAATTGGTGTTATTTCTACAAGTGCCTAACATTCTTTCAGGAACTTGGAAAGAAAAATATAGATAGGCCATGGGCAAACAACAATCTAAGATATTAATGTAGTTTCCATTATTATTTATTATTTATCAACCTTTTGCCAATGTAGACAAATTTAATCTACAGGACACCTTATATCACTCAAAATTTTACCATCAGAAATATGTAATGGAAATGAAAAGGACTGTAATAACGATTTGCTTACAATATCTCTTTTATCACAAAGACCATATTGTAGTAAATTGAGATGTGTGTGAATGTATTGACGACATCTGGAAGAACTCACACAAAACTGTTAATAGTGCTCTGGTAGAGGGAATAAAATAAGGATGAAGAATTTAGTTTTATATGCCTTTGATACTTAGCTACCTTTACAAATAAAATATTTATAAACTAATAAGATTATTTTTGAAAGGCAAAAATATAATTACTACAAAATGCAAAGTCAAATAGCTATTTTGAGATTAGATTTTTACTTTTACCTGCAGAATTCTTCCATTAGATAGAAATTTATGATGGTTGTCTTCTAGCAAGGGCCGTCCATCTTTTTGCCAGGAGTTCCTCGGTGCCGGGCTGCCACTGGATAAACACTCCATCCGCGTGCTCTTGTTCACGAGCACAGTGACCTCTTCGGGGAGATCACTATTTGCTCCCTTGATAATCGGTGGCACTAATAAATGATTGCAACAAAGAGGTAATGACAGGCAATTAGGTCTTTTCTAAATTATACTAGTTTTCTGACAGCTTTAAAAAGTCTGGGATGAGAATAGACAAGCAAAACTTGAAGAGGAAACTAAGATTCTCAAGTAACATTTCACACTAATAAATTAAGGTGGTGAAGAAGGATTTGAATTTGGATTTATCCTCTTCACCAAGGCTAAACTAAGCCCTCCAATAGTGTCATTCCCACATGGCTCATTCTCAATTCTTCCCTAATATAGCATTGCTTGCTTCTCGCTCAGCTCCTTCCACTACACCTTCTGGGTTTTTAAGCATGCATATAAGAAGCACTTGTATAGATGAACATTTAAGTCTATTTGGTCATCTAGACAAGCCAGATAAATTACATCTTTTAAAATGTACATGAAATGTTCAGATTTGGTCTTATTTGTAGGGGGATCATCTGGACTATCCAAAGTGACTTCTTTCCCAGCCTTAGCATTGGTGGGATCAGCATCACCTGGAAACTTGGTTAGAAATGCAAATTCTTGGGTCCCAATAGGACCTCTGCAACAGGCATGCTAAGGAGGGGCCAGGAAATCTGTTTTACTTATTTTTATTTATCTTTGGCGGTGGGGTGGCGGGGGGTGGGGGGTGGTGACAGATGTGGGGGGTGTCTCATTACGTTTCCCAGGCTAGACTTGAACTCCTGGGCTCAAGTGATCCTCCTGCCTCAATCTCCCAAGTAGCTGGGATTACAGTTGTGCACCACTGCACCTGGCTTGAAATATGTTTTAACAAGCTCTCTAGGTAATCTTTATGCATGCTAAAGTTTGAGAAGTCCCACTCTAGATTTTCCTATGTATATTCATTCTCATTTAAAATAATACTGTAGAATCCAGGTTCATGTTAGTTATGAAAAAAATCACATATTACTCATAGAATTTTTTAAAATGTTAAATGTTAAATGAACATTTAAATGAACACATGTGTTGGCTGCTTTGATAAATGTAGAAACTTATTTTTAAAGTAAATAATCATCCTTTTGTTTTGAAAGCTTGGTTATTTTTCATTTCCACTCTCTTAAAATATATTAATATCATATCTTTAGCAATCAGTAAAGACTGTGTGTTTGATGTAGACGCAATCTTGTGGTATTTGGGTCTCCAACAACTCAACTGAAAATCTATAAAGAAAATAATCAATGCCACAAAGCACATAATAGAATTCAATGTTATTTTGAATGCATACTTTCATATTCAAAGTTACATGGTGATTTTTACCATGCTTCAGATAACATAAAATGGATAACTTGAACTGCAGATTGGCAAATAATAAACTTGAGTTTCAAATCACATGAGGTATCACTACCCACACATGAAAACTAATCAAGCACAGGAGGTGCTAGGAGTGACTCCAGGTCTGGGAACTGAGGCCTCCACCACAGCTCTCTGCTTTGACCTGCTCCTCTGGCTGCCACACCCCACTGGCTGGGTTACACCACTCAGAATTGTTCTTAGTGGCCCTCTGTACACCTAGGAGGTGAGCAGCAGATGTTGTGAAACAGCCCTCATTTAGCCAGAATTTGGGGGCCAGTTAATTTCTCTTGTTTCCACCATTCAACTCTAAATTCCTCTCAAACTTGCTTGCCAGCTTCCTCCTGATTAAAAATAACAGCCTGGAGACATGAACATCTACCCTTGACCACCCAATACCATAGTTCCATTTCAATTCCGCTGACTCCCACTCTTTCCTTAACTATCAGCTCCTACTACTCTCTCTAAACTAAACTCTTTCCAAACGTAGGTCCAATTAAGGCAGGTGGTCTGGGATATTCCTTCTTTGTTATTGACAATGTTAGCACTGATTTTTAATTGTCTTCTCTCCCCTTTTCCTTGTAACTACATTGTGGACTTTAAAATCTATGTTGATGACTCATCCCACCTTAATTAACTGGCTCTACTGCTCCACGTCAGGTGTCCATAGCTGGTCATACCTTGGACCATTCTACTTGAACTCCTCTTCTCTGCAAGTTTATGAGCTCCATGAAGAAAGACTGATGTCTACTGTATTCACTGCTGTACCCTCAGTGCCTACCACAGTGCCTAGCAAATAGTGAGCAATCAACAGATATTAGTCAAATAAATCAACTTTGAACTTTAGTGTTTTCTCTCTCCCACTTCTTTTCAGGGTTCCTTCAAAAACTCCCCTTTGTTTGCACTGATAACTCTAGCCTTTCAACTCCTGCTGCCTACAGTTGGTCTGTCAGCCTCCTTCTAGGCTCATTTTTCCTCTTGCTCAGCCCAGATCTCACAGTGGGTCCTTTTAGTCATGCTCTAGCTCACTGCACACTCTCTGTTCTCTCACCCTCCAGTGTTTCCACAAAATGTACTTTGTGGTACCCCCCACCCCACCCTGGGCAGGCCACACCATCTGTTTTTTTTTGTCTCTGCCTCCAGGTTACTGAGGGTAACTGCAGAAAGCTGAACACAAAAGCTCCAACTCAACACTGTCATTTATCCTTTGTTCTGTCACTTTGCACCACATCATAGTATCTAAACTGCTACTTTGAATTTCACCAATGACTACTTATTTTCAAAGTCAAATGACCTTTTCTCACTTTTTATTTTTCTAAAACTTGCTTTAGCATTTAAATCCTAAAACCTACCTCTTGATGACCTTTTCTATGCCCTAGATTCTAGAACATGGTAGTTTACTGGTTTTCATTAACTCTCCAGATTTTTTTGGATATGACTTTGTTTTCTTTTCATATCTCCTAATAGTAAATGATCTCCCAATGATCTTCTTTTGATCTTCTCCTATTATATCTCTAATGCTTTCTGTTAGAAATCTCATGCCTTTGAATAGCACGTCTCAAATCTATATTCTTAGTTCAGTTCTTTCTCCTGTGATAGAGTTCCTTCTCCTATTATATTCCATGTTTCCAACTGCCCATTCAACATTTTAGCTAAATATCCTGGAACCATGTTAAATTCAACATGTCTGAAACAAAACTGACTTCCGAAATCATGTTGTTTTCCTGGGTCTTCTATTTCTATTAATCTGGCTACCATGTTCTTCATCACCCAGGATAGAAACCTCAATGTCACCCTATACTCTGAGATGAGTGCCTAATACTTCATATCACTTAATCACTGCCTCTATCAAATCTTCCATACTGACCGCTTCTCATACATTCCCACTGCCACTTCTCTCGCTCAACCTCTTCTGATGGAAGTATCTATTTGCTTCTGCTTTAGTGACTTCCCTTGCCTTTCCCCATAAAGGAACAATACTTCTTCCATGTTCTGTCTATACATTCAGATGGAGATGGCTCTGGTCTGAGGGTGGCACATAAACTAGGCCATACAAATTATTGAAGAACACTGTAACCTCTTGTTTCTGTGATTGGCTCAGGGACGGATATGTGATTCACAACTGGCCAATTAAAACCATGGAAACTCAACTCTAGGAATTCAGTTGTAAATTATAGGAGAGAAAAGCTTTCATTTGGATGTGGAACTAAGAGGATATAAACCTACAGCTAGCTGCTGGGGGCCACCTTGCTATCCAAGGGGATAGAGAGTGTCATTAATGTCACCTGAGAGCGACATTAATAAAAAAAAAGTCAAGAGAAAGAGAAAAGTAAAGTCCACTTGACCTCTTCTGAGCCACAGAAGTCGGACATGACTGCAGCCAGCTTTACTCTGGGAATTTTCAGATTCATAAGTCGATGAACCCTCTCTTTTTGGTTTAAGCCAGTTTGTTATTTGATACTTCAAGAGTCCCAACTAATGTGCGGTCAATTAGTGTAAGACAATTACCTCCTTGGGAGAATATCAGTTTCTGATTATCTTTATAGTCTCTAAAGTGCTTCGTGTAACATCTTGCAAACATTAGTTCCTCAAAAATATTTTTGAGTAAAAGAATGAATAATAAACAAAAGAAAACAAACTCACAGAGTACACGGACATCGTACTGCAGGGAATCTTCTCCAGCCTCGTTCACAGCCACACATGTGTATCTCCCAGCATCTTCCACTCTAGCCCGGGGAATCTGCAACACCCGCCCTCCTGAAAATATACCCCAGTATGTTTACTCCTCTAAATCTCAGAGCAAACATAGCCATAAACAGATACAATTTTTCAGGTCTAATGATTTCCTTACATTTTCTTTCAGAGTTCCTATTTTGTCTAATGGTTCAGTTTTAAACCCACTTTTATAACTCTGCATTAGTAAAAAGTGATCCAATCAGATCTCCTGAGAATGAATAGCTAGCTCATGTAGATTTTCCTAGAGTGTGAAATGCTCCTCTTTGCCCCTCATCATGTTCCATATGAAATGTTTCTATGCAGTGACTTCTTGCTTTTGCAGTTTTAAACACTTTTAAGAGACATTTATACCTTTTGTTGCAAGCGCTTGTTTGAGAAAGTAATATCCAAGGATGTAAAAGTATAAAATTTACCATTATACATACAATTTTGAAAGAATAGCTGTGTATTTTTAAACTTTTCATGTTGATATTTTAAATTTGGAGGAAAGTTATAACAATTGTATAAAACCTTCACCCATATTCACTAATTTTTTATATTCCACACCATTTGCTTTATCTTTCTCTCTGACATGTGTATATAATCTTATTCTGAACCATTTGAGAGTAAGTTGGAGACACAGTGCCCTTTTACTCCCAAATACTCATAAATCTGCATTTCATAAGAACAAGGATAATCCCTTATGTAATCACAGTACAATGATCAAAATCGAGAAATTTAAAATTAACACAAAACTGTTGAATCCATGGTCTATGTTCAAATTTCATTATTGTTGTAATAATAATGTTTTTAATAGCCATTTTTTCCCAAACCCAGATTCAATTTAGGATCACATATTACATATAGCTGCCATGTCTATGTCTCTTTTCATTTTTGTCTTTTTATTTTTTCAAGATATTCTTTTCCTTAATTGAGGTCAAATGTACATACATTTATTTAATGCACTGACCTTAAATATACAAGCTGATGAGTTTTGACAAGCCTGTAAATTTAAATTATTGCTAAAATTAACTAGAAGCCTTAAAAGTATTCCACAATTTAAACATCTTTTCCATCAATAAACCATGTAATAACTAACATATTTTAAACTAATCTTTACTGTTTATTTATGGTAAATGCATTTAATAAACTGAATGGTAACTATTTGCTAATATACATTAAAATTTATATTAATGATATTGATAAAATTTATATTAATAATATTAATAATTTATATTAATATCATACATTAAAATTTATATTTGCATCAATAACTAAAATTTATATTAAGGATTATTAATAATTTATATTAATAATAATGTATATTAATAATGATTGATTAATATAGAAACCAAACTGATCACCTCATTGCACTAATACAGAAATGGAGCCATGAGAAAGCCAAAGGACTTTCTTAAGTTGACAGTGACGATGTAGTAGACCTGAAACCTTTACTAAGGTGTTCTATCCTACTGCCACATTCTCAGCCAAGACTCTGCATTAGAGTAACTAGATTGAAGTTACATGGACACTAGTGGTATCTGGCAGCCTGTCAGTTATATTACATGGCTAGAGAGTCGATCAATTCAATTAGTCTAATAAATAATTGGAAACACGCTTGGCAGAGATTCAGATTTGTACCCTATGTGTAGCAATCTTTACCTGGCAAAATCAGTACTTTGTCACTCGAGGTCAGAAGATGGCCATCTTTGTACCACGTCAGTGTAGGAGGAGGAGCAGCATTTGTCTCACAATAGAGAGAAATGGGATTGTTGATGATCACATCTTTGGCTTCACCACTCCTGCCGGTATCTAGCATGTTTCCTATCTCCCAGAGTTTCTGAAAACTTGGAGGAACTATGGAGGAAAGGCATTAAATTCTGGTCATGTGTGAATGCCAATGTCATCCATTAAGCAAAGATCTTGGCTGTATTTTCACTGGAGTGATTTGTAAATGTAATAAATTAGACAATGTGAAAATATCTTCAAGTACTCATACACCTACTAACTATAGCCCGTAGCCAAAAAAGACTGTAGTAGACAGAAGTTGGAGCTGGTTCTCATGTAGAACAAAAAATACAGGGCTCCAAATGCTATGCTCACGTTTCACTCTCCCTGGGCTCTGGCACTTAGACAACAAAGGGGCTCACTCTGAGGGAAAAGCATGGCTAAGGAGTACAATCATAGAGGAAAAATTAATTTTGAGGGACCATTAAAAAATACTGGCTCAATTTAGAGCATTTCCCATGATTTGTCTTACTAAGAAGGATAAAAGAAGGTATGCAATCAGGATTAAAACTCCATTTGAGCCCAGGAGTTGAGGTTGAAGGGAGCTACAGTGCTGCCACTGCACTCTACCCAGGGTCACCCAAAAAACTCCATTAACAAAAATAACAGAGGACATTCTCATACTTCTCTGGGAACAAATATGAACTTTCTAGAAGGCAGTTTACCTATCAAAAGCATTAAAACAGTCCATAACATTTGCCCTCAAATTTCTACTCTTAGCAACTTATGAAAAATAAAAGATGTACATACATATTATGTATAAAATTGTTCACTGTAATATTATTTATGAGTAGTAAAAACTTGGGAATGACACAGACATTCAACAACGGGAGTCTGGTTAAATTAATATTTGTATACTCAACTGATGAAACAGGCATAGTTATTAAAAATCATGTTGAATAGTTAGTAACAACAACATTAACTATATTGATAATAACAGGCAGCATTTCTTAATCATTCTGCTAAGAGCTTTATATAGTTTATCTCATTTAGTATTCCCTGCAATTCTACAAGGCATTAATTTTAAAAGTGAGGAAATGGAGACTTAAAATATTTAGGTAACTTGCTTAAGTCACAAAACTTGTAGGAGCCATATCATCATTCAATTCAAAGTCTGACTTCGCTGAATTTTGTACTTTACTATTTTCCTGTCTTCCATAAATGCTATTAAAAAACCGTTGTGATAAAATGTTAGAGAAATGCTAATGTAACAGAGAAGTCTGTATTATATGATCCCAATTTTGTAAGTAAAGTACACATTTAAAAATATCAGAAGGAAACACATAAAAATAACAGTTAATCTTGAATGATGGATTTATTTTCTTCCTCTTTAATTGCTTGAGTCCAGGGTTTTAATAATGAATTTATATTATTGTCAACAGAAAAAAAACCCCACTATTTAACAAACAAATCTGTGTCCCATTACTTAGATCATATAAATTAAAGTATATACAATAAGTATATCAGTATTACCTTGTATATTCACATCAAAATCCAATTCATCTTCACCTGCAATGTTAGATGCCACACAAGTATATCGCCCGGTATCTGATATCTGAGTCTCCTTTATTTGAAGTGTGTGTCCATTTGCAGCAATATTAACATGATCATCTGATTTAAGGGGCTGTGATTCAATTATGATAATGTTAGCATTAAGTACTATGATAAATCCTCCAAGAGGCTATGTAATTGATAGCTTTTGTAATTCTTTAACAAATAAAAATAAAATCTTACGTAAAACATTCAAGACAACAATAGTTAATTTAATTTGGTTAAACTGATTGTTTTTGAGTAATCAAACATTTATTTTTTGAAAATTATTGCTGATATAGTTTATACTTATGCTAGGTATTTGTGTTTTTTTAATAATAAAAATATGTGCTTAGGTACCATATCCATTTGTCCATGTTGGAAAAACAATTTGCAGCTGATCTTATATAGTATTAAAAAGCATATCTTTCTTTTATGATAATTGTGTAGAAAATGTTAGAATCTCTTTATGGAAGATTGAGGGCATTAGCACAATCTAAAATTACTATTGTTCATTCAGAAACATCATTACTTCATAAATGAAAATTTTTAGCCTAGAGATATTTATATTAGGATGTTTTATTGAAATTTATGACTACACTTAATGGAACATTAACTTACAGATATTTGTATTAATGATGTTTTATTGGTAAAATTATCTACACTTATAAAATACAAATATAGAATACTTACAGAATCGTATTTCTCATCTTCTAAACATTTCCATTTATACTAAATTTTCCCTCATTTCTTGATGGTTTTAGCTTCTGGCTCATTGTCATTCTTTCTAATGACACTTTTTTCTCATAGTTCCTGGTGATTTTCAATACCCATATAGAATCCAATGCTGCATTCTCTGAGTTCCTCGGCCTCCTCTCCTCTGTTTCTCTTGTCCCCCACTTCTCAGCCACTAAGTAGGAGAGTCATACCTATACCTTATAATCACCAATAACTGCACTCCTTCATGATATTAGCTTCAAGTTCTTACTCTCCACCACCTCCTAACTCTCTAACCAATTTCCTCCAGCATTCCAACTGCAATAGCTTTGTGACTCCATCTGAGGACCCACAATCCATTGACCTTGCAATCTTCACTGCTTCTCATTCGCCTGCTGAACTCAATTCCCTCCCGACCCAGAGAAGGTCTGTCGTGACAATCACACCTTATATAAATCCTCAACTCCCTTGTCTGCTTTCTCTTTATTTTACTCCTGTGGAAAAACCTGAAAACTCTTTAAAACCAGTCTGTCCATGCCCATTCTGAGAATCCTCTGGTCTACTCAAAGACATCCCTCCAGCAACTGCGTCTTCTCTCACCTACATCATCATCAATTTATTTCTTTCCATTGGCCAGTTTCAGTCTTAACAAAGAAACAAACAAAACATTATTGTGCAGCTCCCTATCTCCACATTTTCTAATACCCTTTGTAGCCAAATGATTTAAAAATGTTTCCTACACTTGCTATCTCCAATGTCTTTCCTTCCATCTTTTCCTAAATTTGCCTCCAATCAGACTTTCACCATTACTACTTGACCAAAAAGACTCTGTCGATGTCCCCAGTGACATTCAATTCATTGCTACATTTATTGGTAAATTCTAAAGTCTTTATTTCACCTGTTCAGTGTCATTTGACACAGTTTAACTTATCTGCATTTGTGTACACTTTTTCCTCCTTATCTTTTGGGATACTACACTCCTTGCTTTCCAACCTTTAAATGTAGGAGTAGCCCACGGCTTAATTATTGGACTGCTTCTCTTTCTAATCTCATCCTCCTAATAATCTCATGCAAAATCTTGGACTCAACCTTGACTCATCTCTTTTCTTCACATCCCACATCCTGCTACCATCTTGATCCAAGCAACCACAATCTCTCTTTTGGATTAAGACCCTCTCTTTCTTCCTCAAGTATAGAACGCAATGTAATCCTTTTAAAACTTTAAGTCTGATCATATCATATTCTTGGGTTCACTTTTCCAGTTGGCTTCCCATCAGAACAAAGGCCAACTGCTCGAAGGCAGTATGTTTTTGCCTTCCGTTAGTCTTCAACTCATATCTTCTGTGTCTCTACTAATCACTGGTCCCAGCCCCAATGCTTCAGGACCTTTGCCCTTGCTACACTTTCTACTTTGGAATTTCTCCTAAATTGTCTTATGTCAGTTTCTTTCACTTTCTTTGGATTTCTGCTTAAATATCACCTAATCAGAGAGGCCTTCCCTTGCCTATTTAGATAAGAGATCACACTCCCTACAGTTGGTATTCTTCTCCTTGATTGAGTTTTCTCTATGACACCTACACCATCTGACACATTATATGTTTTACTGGTTTATTCATTTAGTTTTTGTCTTCCCAAACTTCATTTGAGCAAAGATATTTGTTTGTTTCTTTCATAGCTATATTCTCTGCACCTAAAATAGTATTGGCAAATAGTGGATGCTCAATAAATAATTCAGAATGTAACAAATCATTATTAACATTATAACACATATATAAAAATAGCATAATTTAAATTTTCTATGCTAAAAGAAAAACATCAGGATATCTATAAATAAAACTCAAATATTCTATTAAAGCTTGTTGTGGCCACTACTGCCAATATTTTTTGTTTTTTCTCAAAAACACTGCTTTGCTTAAGTAGTGCTGCTTATCTGAAGACTGAAAAACAGGAGAATGAATATGGAAAATAAATTAAAAATAGTATTTTTTGGGGTTCACATTTGGGGACCAATTGCAAACCCTAAAAAATTTAGCAGTGTAAAGCATCTTAATTAAATAAGTTTCAAAGTCTGGATTTGAAACTGTAATTTAACACACTGACTGCCACACTAGAAAAAAAGTTTTTTCCTTGGGGCCATTGTATTTTATCATGAGAATAGAATAAAAGCTTCAAAAACAAAATGATCCTTTCTAATTTAATGAAAAATTTGTTATTTTTTATTGTTTTCTGTGCGTGAGTTACATGCAACTTGAAAAATATTTCTTGCAGCTCCCAAAGTGAAGAGATATGTGAGTTACAGATGCTTCATGAGGCTCTGGGCTCAAAACTGGCGTGCATTAAATACAACTCACATGGTAGTTAATGTGTTAACTATTCATAATGGAATGTTAAAAAACAAAACAAAAGTGCCTCATTCCTAGAGCAATTCTAGTCTTCATCTAGTTTTTTGTGAATATGTGTTTCTGTACTTGTGTGCATGTGTAGTAACTATAAGGAATGAAAAGGCTAGAGAAAATTAAAAATAAAATAATAATATGATTTCAAAGAGAAAGGAATTATCTCCAAGGAGATTCATATAGAATTGATATTGTATCATGAAGTGTGCTTATAGTCAGAAAAAAAATCTATAAACAGAACATGGTGGGAGTTCTATATTTTTCCTTTGGCAATGGCTTCCAGATGAAACTTGCTTATTTTATAAGAGATGATTTTTTTCTAGCTGCCAGTATTGCAGAATCCATCTGGAATTTGAAAAAATGAAGCTATAACTTTCCTGCATCTTAAATCATGACTATGACCTGAACTACTACAACTGACCATTTGATTATGTGTAAAACCAGACAAATGGCAGCTTAGTTATTTCATATCTGTGTTAAGCACAGTGTTAATGGCAGCTAAAAATTCTACTTTGGTCTAAGATCAACTGGAGATATGTCTTTAAGACATGCATGGAAGAACATAAGTTGAATGAGAAATATGGGTGTGGCGTCTGAAAGCCAGATCACAGAATTAAAGCATCTGCCTTTTATTTACAGTTTCTCATTGCTCCCAGTTAACTGTATTGGTCCCTTCATCATTTCTCTTAGCTTTTTAAATTTATTTTGGAATATTAAAAATGTTACCTTTTGTAAGAGAGTTAAAGATACTTAGAGAAGGTTCTAAATAAATTTAGTACCCATGTTATACCCATCATTCTAATTTGGCTTGGCAACATTCATCTGTTTCTTCTTCACTAAGTTTACTTATTCTGCAAAACCACAGAACAAAAAATCTGTTCCCTTAATTTCTCCTGTGAGAAGATGGCTAGATTTTCATAGACAACTGCTAATGTACAGAAAAACAATCTTGCAAACTTTCCAGTGATAGAATAGCACCAAAATTGTTAAACATGGTTCAGGTTTGTTGTTGTTGTCCTTGTTGCTGCTGTTTTGCAGTTTTAGATTCTAGGAGGATGGTATTTGCTAGTTTTAAGGTCACATTGAATTTCTGAGTCATTTGTGCCTTTTGTTTTTTTCATTTGACCATTTTAGTCTTTGCAAAATTATCACCAAATGAAAAAAGTTGTGACTGGCCTGTCCGTCCTTGTACCAGCTGAGGGAGGCAGAAGGAATTGCATAAGCTTCACATTCCAAGGTCAAAGTGTTGTTTACTTTGATTTTCACTTCTTTAGGGGAAAGACCTGGCCCCAAAAGCTCCCCTTTATTGATTATGGGTGGAACTGCACAAAATAAATATTAAAGAGTTAAACATTGGTTCTTTAAAATACATGGAATAGCATGAAAATCACACTGAGGATCACTTAACAAGAAAACAAGGAAGTAAGCAGAAGCATTCCCATGATTACCTCTTATTAAGGACCTAAGTTAACATCTTATAAAACAGTAGTGTTCAGATACAGGATGTGAAGGAAAGTATTTTTCTCCCTTCATCCTTCTTACACTGCCAATGAAGCTAACATCCTGTACAGAACAGTTAGTTTCATTCACTCTAGGTCCACAGACACAGCCCATGCATGATCCATAAAATGTATTTTATAAGTCATTAAGGGTACTGAGTCAAAGAACAAAAGATAATCAGAAAGATACTTTATAAACACAAAAACAAATTGCTGAAATGTGGATCCTACTAATGGCAATGTTAGCTTTGCCTTTTAATTATAGGTAAATGTACACTGGAATACCCCAGAGTCACCAATGATCTCACCTTGGACTGTTGATTAGAGCATATTCATCTAACAACAATTTTGTACCTGAAAGTACTATAACTCAACCCAGAGAGTAATTCAGAAGGAAAAATAGAGAAACTTAAGGAAGTGCCACTGCCAAGGTCTCCAACAAGAAGATACTGAGTGGACTGAGGGAGCCCTTCACATCTTTAAGTAATTAAGGCTATGGGCACAATGCTTAAATTCAACTTCCATCCCTAAGGAAGCAAGCTGCTTAAATAAGAGTCTTTAATGAGTGTGTATAAATAATTATGAACCCATAATGAAAAACAGGATTGAAAGAGTTAGAAAAATTGGGGAAGATATGAAACATAGTGTTCTTGCAGAACTTACTGTAGACCTTCACTTCATAGTGCTTTATCATTTCCCCGGCCTCATTAGTGGCCACACAAGAGTATCTTCCAGCATTGTCTTCCTGTGCATTGAGGATCTGCAGTGTCCTGCCACCTGGAAAATCACAGTACCCTCACACTTTCAGGGTTTTAGTTGTTATAGTTAGCATATTTCTTCTTATATAAGCCAATTCTCTGATAGACATCTGATACAAGACAAACTACAACATAGATGGGCACTGCAAGGTGGGTGGGGACAGCCGTGGAGTCCCCAGGGGTCCTCTGTGGACTCTCACTCCCATTCTGACCCCCCATGTGTCCGTACACCTCTCTAGTTAAGGTCCTAATTTCACCCTCTTCATAAATAGGTTTCTGCCTTAATCATCTTCTTACTCTTACTTACCTACTGGCCTGGCCTATCAGGCCAGATTAATTGTGCTGAAACACACTTCTTATTATGGTAACTTACTCCTTAAAAATCTTGCATAGTTCTCAATTAACTAAAATATAAAGTCAAAGCTCTTTAATTCAGGCGTTCAAAACGTGGCTTCAACTTTCCTTCCTGACCTCACCTCTTGCCCCTCTGCCCACCCCACCCCCCATAACTCCACTCTAGTGGGGTTGAGAAATATATTTATTATTACTTGCACACGGCTAGGCCATTCTTACTTCTAAGTTTCCCACACTAGTCACTTTAATGATGCCAAACCTCTCCTAGCTCATTTCCAATCAACTAAATTCTAGAACTTTCTCTAAAGTCTGGTTCAAGTTCTGACTAAGCAACAAAGATTTTTCTGACCACTTCAATCTGTAATGGCTGTTTTTTGAATTCTTGTAAAAGTTTTCATGAACCCTGACTATTCATAATCCATGATCATTCACAGACTCATATTGTTAATAAACTGTTGCACATACTATCTCTCCTCCACATAGGCTTGTAAATTTCTTAAAGCCAGTGATTATAACTTTTAATTCTTTCTATTTTCATTTATACGTATATATTTTTTATTGAGGAATAAACTCTCTCAATCTAAATACTAACTCTCCTTCAAGATTCAATTTAACAGGAAATGAATTTCTACCATTTTTAACATGCCACATTATACTTTCCCAATTAATTACACCATGGTATGTATTTATTCCTTTTAACATAGATATTTTTCTGATCTTTCATAAAGT
Organism: Microcebus murinus; assembly: GCF_040939455.1. NCBI lineage: Eukaryota > Metazoa > Chordata > Mammalia > Primates > Cheirogaleidae > Microcebus > Microcebus murinus. Next base: position 11,519,845 of record NC_134126.1, read on the forward strand.
AATTTTCAGTACCTTAGATTATAAAATATATACAAAAAATTAGAAATTTAAATATAAATAGAACATGATACAACCAATAGCATAGGCATTATACTTTTATAAAAAGTAAATGATGACTCTGCTTTTCTACAACAGTAGATGACACAGATGCATCTTGATCATCTTAAGTAAATTAATTACCTGGAAGAATACGAATATTTTGGTTAGATTCTAAAGGAGCTCCATCCTTAAACCAGGTGATGGTAGCTGGAGGATATGAATAAGCTTCACAGACCAAAGAGGTGGGGCTGTTCAGGATAACAGTGACTTCTTCATGGCTGCCATCGCTACCTACACCAGCAATTGTAGGAGATACTGAAAAAGATTAAAATTTGGTTGAAGAAATCTATTTATAAATTTCTCTATTTGTGCATTTCTAAATTTCTATTGTACTTATATATATAATTCTATTCTCTAGCAGTTACAGGAAACAATTATTGTTCTTATTCTACACAAAAGTGGTGAGATCCCTCAAAAAACTCACAAGATAATGGAGGAGATGACACATAAACGAGGAATCATAACATAATATAGTAAGGGCAATAAAGGGAATGTTGGGGGAAGGTTAGCAGAAGCACGGCATTCAGTCCAACCAGAGGTATGGGATGTGATGAGTCTCATTAGAGAAGGCTTCCTAAAGGAGCACATATTAAAGTGAGCCTTAAAGGATTAGTGCTAGTTAGCTAGTGAAAATAAAGGAGACTAGTAAAGAGAGGGAGTGTATCCAAAGCAGAGCAGTAGTAAGCAATGAGGTCCAAGAAAGGAATATAGAGAAGATGAACGCAAGTAGGTCAATACTGGAAGCAAGAATTAAAGAGACGGGTACATCTGTTTCATAGAAGATAATGAGGGACTTAACTAGAACACAAAAGGAGGGAGCATCTAAAGAAAGACCTAGGACATTAATTGGCAGGGCCTGATGATGGAATTTGGGAGCTAAAGGAAACTGAGCTCAAAGGTAATGTCCAGTTTTCTTGCTTGGGGACCTTGTTAAACTCCAATGAAGCAATGAACTAAAAATATAGAAAGATTCATTCATTTAGGAGGGGAAGATGGTTCTTTCAGTTCTGATTATTTTGCATTTTATGTGTCTATGAGAATTCCAGGTAGAAATGTCCAACAAGCAATTCTATATAGGAATCTGAACCTTGCAAGAAAGATCTGGGTTGCAGGTATCGATTTTCAAAGTCTTTTGTCTATAGGAGATGGTAATTAAACATCTGGGAATGAATTGTATTACTTGAAGAGAATATCTAGAGTATCAAGAGCAGTGAAGTAAGGACAAAATACTAGGGGACTCTTTGTTTGGGGGATGGATCTAGTAAGAGTCCATAAAGGAGAGAGAAATGGAGCAACCAAAGGTGCACAAAGAAAACTAGGGAAGAACACTAGGAGAAACAGATCAATAATGTACAAAACATTATGGTCATGACTGAAATATATTTGTTGGACCTAGCAACAGGATAGTTCTTGCCAAAGCAGTGTCAAGAATGATGTGGGCAGAAACGGGACAGGAGGTACGAACAGGGAGTGGTTAAAATATGAAGTGGTAGAAATAGTAGAAGGTCAAGCTGCCAAGTAAGGCAGACTGTGGGAATAACTGACATATCAAAGAAGAAGGAAAGACACAGGGACAAGGGCATGCAAGCAGAAACTGTGAACAAGGATAACTCATTCTCTGGGAAAACAAAGGGTAAAGGCTCTGAGTTTATGGCTGGGTAGATTGGAAGTTACAAACATACACACTTAGCCTCAACTTTATGAAGGTGTTGAAAAAGAAGGCTTTGATTCAGAACCCTCAGTCTTCAATGAATAAGGGATATTCACAAGGAAATGGGTGAGTAGCAGAAAATGGTGAAGTTGGGGGGAAGGTGGTGTAGTCAGATGGCATGACTTAGGTACCTACAATAAAGAATATGAGATCTCCATTGAAAATGGTCTCAGGGCAGCTGATGTCTCTAGGGAGGGTCAAATTTCAATCACAGCTAGGGACTACAGAGAGTTTTAAATCAGCTTTTCAGAGAAGACAGAGAACGTGCTTTCTAGATGGGTCAATATGGGGAGGTAAAGCAGTAGTGGGAAAAATAAGGCAAGAGGAACTTAGAGCTATAAGAGAAGCAATGAGCTACAGGAGAAGAGGGGTAACCCAGAAGTAATCCAGGGCTGGGCATTTGCCTTTTATGTACTGACTGGATGTGCAGAGATCACAGACATGTTAGGAGACATGTGTCTCATACATTTTCATTCATATTTATCCATGTATTCTGTTATGCAATACTGTATTAGGTGCTGGGGTTCTGATTTTGGGGATTTATAGTTTTATACAATTATTATATGTACACATATATATACATACTATTCCTTTAATACTTACTTATGCATTATCTGGTATTTTTTTCACACAAACATCTGAAAGCTGAGACATTATCTGATATTTTGATTTAACTTTTGTTTGCATATATATCTCTTCTATTCAATTAAACTGTAAAGCTCCCTGAAGCCTGTGTTCTACAGGAGAAGCTCTCATGTATGGAAGTATCTATGTACTCCACAAGTAGTATAGCCAGTAACTACGAAAACAAACACTATAAAATTTTGCATACTTGCATACAGGTGAGTTGATTTTAGCAGAATTATTTTGATATTGGTAATCAAGTGCAATACATTTAGGTGGTATATTTTACATTTCAAAAAGTAAGCAGAAATTATGAATCTATTTTAATGTCTTACCTGAGACATACGCGTGATTGAGGCTGCAGGAACTGAATGTACCAATATACATAGTTATTTCATCACTCCTAGTCCACAGAGACATTAATATGGACAATTTCCAATAATGGCAGAATCTCACAAAGAAGGGATAAAATATCTCAGGTTGAGACTCATTTATTGTTTACCTGCTTCTCTTTGACCAGCATATCTCTATCCTTTACTACTGCTTGTTAAATGTCTGTCCTGTTCATAGTTGTGTCTCTGGCACAAAACACTCTGCCTGGTGCCTAGAACATAGTAGGTATTCTAAATGTAATGAATGAACTTAATTCAGGAAAAACAGTTAATGTACACAAGTGCTGTTCTTCCTTACGTGATGAAATTCTAAGATAGAAACATTAAGTAAACAGAGAAAGAAAAGAAGAGAATTTAGCCTATAATCATGTCTGATTCTTCAAGATTTGAAGCAAAGCTTATACTTACCAAACACATTAAGACTAAAGCTTTTGCTCTTGGCACCAGCTATATTAGAAGCCAAACATGTATATCTTCCAGTGTGTGACACTTGGGCATTGGTAATTTGAAGAAAATGGCCACCAGACGTAATGTGATGGGCTTCATCTTCTTGAACAGGCTGCCCATCTTTGTGCCAGGTGATTTTTGGTACAGGATTCCCTGTAGGAAAAGCCATTTCTGAGAGTTTACTAATAATCACATCTACAACTGATATTGAAAGAGGGAGTTTTCACTCATTTGTCTCCTTACATATTCCACTTTTAAAATAATGCAGTAACATTCATTTAAAAATAAATTTGCAAACTAACCTATTTTGTAATAATAATGCTCATGCCATAACTTAAAATATATATATAGATTACAAATATAAGTTAGTTTTCATCTATAAGTGAAATTATTCTAAATTGACCTTTGTGTTTAACTAAAATTATACAATACTTTAGATGATTACAATTAACTATTTTCATAGTAGAGTTTAAAAAGAATGCAGCATGAATTTTTAGTAAAAATATTACTCACAAATACCTTTGCATTCATATTTAAGTTTTAAAGATTTTATATTTTTGAAAAAAGGCTGTAAAAAAGTGAAAACTTTAATTAAACAATTTAATAAGCAGATATTTTGAGTTTATTCCAGGATTCCAGCATAGATAGATGGGTAGATACAGACAGATATAAATATATTAATTATTCCTTTAATAGTATAGCCTATAGGAAAAAGATCTTTTATATCTGTTTTTAAATGAGGCTTATTTTAAATATTAAGTTTTAAATTATTCAAATAGTTTTTGAAAATTTAAAACCATAAAAGCAGGTCATGTTAGGTAAGAGGGCTAGGATTAAATTTTAAAATTATCCAGCTTGAGAGGAGAATTCTATAAAATTTAGGCAACTTCTCTATGTGACAGTTGTTAATTACCACATTGTTTCTAGAAAAAATAATTAATAGGTTAAGTAATAGGATATGCCACACTCTTTATATCTGCCTTTCCTAAAACAGAAACATTTCCTTGCTTACTTAAATTTATTGCTAACACAAGGCATGTAAACAATGAACTAAGAAACTCATCAAATCTTCCTTAAAACTCTGGCTTTCCATAAAATGTTATGGGCTACCCTCATTATTCCTTTAAAACTGTGAGGCCATCTACAATAAAAAGGCTCGAAAATGTCCTTTTAGAGATTTATTTTGATTACATGCAACAAAACAATTCGCTGGTGAAGATGGGGAAATCGGTTTTGGATTTTTATCTTTCCTAGTTTCTATTACCATTGTTTAATATGCAGACGTGTTAATGGAAGAGGACAGTTTTGTTCTTGGATAATCCCCACTATCAAATAATGCCATTTTTCCACCAAAACTTCTACCCTGTTTCTTTGAAATGAAATTAAAAAAAAAGCGAAAAAAGAAAGGAAGGCATAAACACAGGGAAGGAAAGAGAAAATAAAAGGAGATATGGCAGGAAAAACCTACATATAAGTAGAAACAGTAATTTTTTTTAAAAGAATAATTTATCAAATTGAAAGAGAAGGCCAGTACCTGTCTTCCTTCCTTCCTTCCTTCCTTCCTTCCTTCCTTCCTTCCTTCCTTCCTTCCTTCCTTCCTTCCTTCCTTCCTTCCTTCCTTCCTTCCCTCCCTCCTTCCCTCCTCCCTTCCTCCCTCCTCCTTCCCTCCCTCCCTCCCTTCTTCACTTTCTGCCTTCTCTCCTTTCCTTTCCTTCCTTCCCTCCCTCCCTCCCCTCCTTCACTTTCTGCCTTCTCTTCTTTCCTTTCTTTCCTTCCTTCCTCCTTCCCTCCCTCCCTCCTTCCCTCCCTCCCTCCCTCCCTCCCTCCTTCACTTTCTGCCTTCTCTCCTTTCCTTTCCTTTCCTTTCCTTTCCTTTCCTTTCCTTTCCTTTCCTTTCCTTTCCTTTCCTTTCCTTTCCTTTCCTTTCCTTTCCTTTCCTTTCCTTTCCTTTCCTTTCCCCTTCCTTCCTTCCTTCCTTCCTTCCTTCCTTCCTTCCTTCCTTCCTTCCTTCCTTCCTTCCTTCCTTCCTTCCTTCCTTCCTTCCTTCCTTCCTTCCTTCCTTCCTTCCTTCCTTCCTTCCTGTTTCCTCCTATATTTCTACCAGCTGTATTTGTCTAGAATTCAACTTTAAATGCTTATTATAGTAACTGGACTTTTCCTCAACCGGTTAAGATGTATACTGGTGGCAATGGCTATGGGGGGGGGGGCAGAAGTATGAGAGCTGAGCCCCTCACCTGTCACTTCACAAGTCAGCGTGACACTCTGTTTCTCTTTTACCTTCACATCTTCCAGTGTATTTTCACCCACAATATGAGGTGGTACTAAAAAAAAAAAAAGATAAGTAACAGCTCTAGCAGCAGGCCTGATATTTTATAGTCATCTATGCTTATATTATATTTTATTAAACTATAACCTTCAAAACAAATCCCCCATTCTCATTCATTATTTGAATGTCGTAAGATTATTTTGATCAATTCTAGTTTTAAGATACATTCTAAAGTTCTATGTCGTGAATCCAATTATAGTGAATTTTATTATAATATAAATCATAACGGATAGATAAAAAAATGTGTCAACAAATCAATGAGTAAAAATGTGTTTAGATATTTATTTCTCCCACTATAACTCTAATATGCACTCCTATCAAAGAAGTCATTCAACAATTCAGAACATTGTTAAATAATTGTGAACTGACAAGACATGGCATTTTAACCATTTTAATCAGACTGATTGCCTCCAAACAATTTTAACATTGAATTCTTCCAAGAGTCACAATTCAGGGGCCAAAGAACACATAAGCATGAGATCAAGCTGTAAATCAATTTGAACTCTTCTTCCAGAATGTATTTAAGCCAATTTGATGTTTTTCTAGATATTGTAAATTATATAAGTACCTAATACTGAAAGTCCAAAGATTTTTCTTTCTTCACCAGCTGCATTCCTTACAACACAAGTATACTGACCAGCATCTTCCATTCTGGTTTGCATCAACCGAAGTGTCCTGCCTCCTGGAAAAGCAAACCACCAGATGTCATAAAAAGAAGACTCACACTTTATAAGTTATCCAAGTGATGCTCAATTTAGGTAATAATTTAATCAATATGTTTTGGAGGCCATTAACATAAATTTATGTCAAACACTTTTAAAAAAAATCACTATGGGGCTGGGCATGGAGGCTGACACGTGTAATCCCAGCATTTTGGGAGGCTTAGGGAGGAGGATTGCTTGAGGTCAGCTTGGGCTACATCACAAGACCCTGTCTCTACAAAATAAATAAATAAATAAAATAGCTGGGGTGTGGTGCTGCATGCCTATAATCCTAGCTACTTGGGAAGCTGAGGTGGGAGGATTGCTTGAACCCAGGAGTTTGGGGCTGCTGTGAGACATGATGGTACCACTGTACTCCAAAGTGAGACTCTGTCTCTAAAAATAAATAAATCACATGGTTTAAGCCTATATAAAACAGAATAGATAATTCAGAAGAATTTTATCGTTCAATAAATTTAAAAAAATACAATGTCAGGTGGCAGACAGCAAGCAAGAAATAGAATTTCACAGAGAAGGTGATGTTTGAATACAATCTTAAACAGCAAGTATATTTTAACACATGAATTGAGAGATGCTATTGTAAGTGGAGTATGAATGAAGAGATAGAGGTAGAAAGTAGATATGTAAAATGGTACCTAAAGCAGAGCAGGTGGTAAAAACAGTAAGAGATGAGGCGAGATAGAGTATGGTCAGATTCTGTAGGCCATTGAATGCCATGCTAAGGAATTTAGACTTTACTATGTTCACTAAAGGCTATGGAAGCCTGTGAACAGAAGAAGGTCATGATCTTATTTGTGCTTTAGAAAGATAACAGTTATAGGATGTTTAGGACAAGATTACCAGTTTGCCACTGAACATATTAAAATGGGAATGCCAGCAAAAAGACTAGACCAGCAATCCAGATTTGAGTGACATCAATATAAAAGGGATAGGTGACATTGTGAAGTCTGACTCCCAGCTTTCAATTGAGTTTCATAGAATCCTATAACTACATATATCAAAGGTTATGGGGTCACCTCATGCACTACTATAACACTGCTTTTGTTTTCTTTTATATTTTGAACTTTGTACCATTTTGTATGAAAAAACAGCCTTCATCCGAGAGATGCATGCAGACTGACAGTGAAACTCTGATATACTAAGGGGCATAATTTGAAGGTAAACTCCAAGAATAAAGGTAGAGGAGCCAACAAATAAGGTGAAACCAAGCTTGCAGAGAACTAAGAGACATACCAAGAGAATATCCTGAAAACTACTGGAGGAGTAAAGTTGAAGAAAAAAAATCAGTCATTTCTTAGATTTTGTAGTAATTTTCTAGCTGGTGTAATTTTGCTTAACATCCTGAAGTTGAACTAAAAAAATTCTAATGGTTAAACATGAAATTTTCATGTAAATATTCACCTGAATCTGGTTTTGCCAAATGTTCCCATCTGTTTTCTGTTTATACAAACACAACAAGCTGACATTGAGCATTTTCTATAAGCAACCTCTCCACCCTCCACCTCCTGAAAGGTGAACTTAGTATCTTATTCAGACAGACAAAGCTGGTTATCTGAATCCAGTCTTTGTTTCCCAAGTGAATTTAAGCAAACAAAGTTGAATACGGAAATTATCTACATATCTTTTAAAAAACTTATGTAAATTAGGAAAGGATTCAAGTACTCACTGCTACTTCAGATTAGACAGACCATATTATGATCCCAGTCGAGAGAGATTAAAGCAATAAATACAACTTCCATGAATCATTGCCAGTTTTCCAAACCTCAGCCTCATAAGTCTCATGATCTTTCATTTCTCTTTGTTCCCTGATCCTCTCACTTAATCCAGTGAAAAACAAAAGGGTTCTGACAGTAAGTTATATGGAGATGTTTTTTGTACCTATTAAATTTTTATAGCAGTTATCTGTTCTTGGCAGATAATTTCATAACAATGGTAGGATCTTCACCAAAGTACTGCTTTCAGAAAAATTGCACTGAAAGTCTCAGGAGGACTAATCTCAATGAAACAGAAGTGTGTGGCAGACCAAGGCATATGCCATTCATTTGATTCTCATTCATCGATTGCACAAGACACATGTTCAGAATGTAAAACTGAATAACTCCTTTGGCAGGACCACAAGGTGAAATACTTTTAATGTGTTTGCTCAGGGATCCCCAGCTGCTAGTCAAGCAAAATAATACTAAATAAAACCAAAACACCACTCCTGTAAATCTATAATAAACCAGAGTATATCACTTTATCTTGCCTTTTTCACTTCCAGAAGCTCTGATGTACTTATTGTATTCAATAAGAGGTCTTACTTTCTCAGCAATTGAACATTTTTTTTAAAGCCAAATAATATGAATATAATTTCAAGCCAAAAAGATAATGTGTTCAGGCTTTTGGTAACCAAATCTTAATAAAATCTTTGCCATTACTATGCACTTCCTAAGATCAACAAAGACTGAGTCTTGTGAAAATGAAAGCATCATAGTAAGGACATAGAAAAGTTTCCCAGGACTGGGAGACTACAAATATCCAGGTTGTTTATGGCAATAATGACAGACAGGTATTGCATGCTTACCATAGAGGCAGGTACTGTGTTAACTGCTTTAGATACATCAACTCATTTCATCTTTATAAAAATCCTAAGAGCCAAATACTATTAATATCTTTACTTTACAAGTGATGAAATCGAAATTAGCCAAGTTAAATAACTACCCTGAAGTCATAAATAAAGTATTATAGGCTATAAATGTTGTTAATAGCAATGTACATTCATCAAGCTCCTATCATTTATTAGGCCAAGATCAGGAAGAAACAGCGGGACCTTGGGTTATTTAGACCTAATTGCAAAACTAGGAAAGGATCTTTTCTGGAAATGCTTTCAATAGTGACAATTTAAACTTTCAACAAATTTAGGGGCAGGGAGCTTATGGCTACTTAAAGTAGCTCATCTCGACTTTAAACAAGCTAAATATTTCTTTTACAGTTGTTTATATTCAGACCCAAATCTGTCCCTAGAATCTTCCATACACTGACATTACTTTTAACCTCTGGAACTAAACAAATCTAATGTAGTACTTTCTACTCCAAGGCTTTTCAATTATTTAAATTTAATTTGCAATAGGCACCAAATAAACCACAAGATTTTCTAAGCTAAATCAATCAGCTGTATTAATTATTTCATGATCATTTATCATCTATCATCATGGTTATCTTCCCTTGAAAAATTATCAATAAATCCTTCTTCTTGTCTTCCTAATAAGGCCTGCTAAGTCTTGTGTACAATTGATCTCTTTTCTTATTGGAGAAAATATAGTTTATTAATGTGGCAAAATATTGCTTTTGTTTTCTTGGTAATCATATTATACTGTTAATGCATACTGAGTAACTAACACAACTCAGAGATCTTTTTATATTAAGCATTCTGACTCTATACCTCCCCATAATTTTCATCATTGGTTTTTACTGTAAGTGCAGAAAGATTATAAACTAGTACAATCCTAGATTTTAAAAAGGCCATGCCATCACAACAAGCCTTATTTAACCTTCATCTTGTTAGGTTTAACACAAAAGTTCCAGCATGAGGTATATTTAAATTTGGATGCCTTCATTCAATATATTAGGTATTTTTCTAAGTATCCAAGCTTTTTGCTAACCACAAACTTGGCAAGATTATCTTCCTAGTTTGTATCCAAGTCATTACTAAAACAGGCCAAGTGCAGATTCCTGTGGTGTACCTCAAGAAACTTCTCTCCATGTTTATATTGATCCATAAATGACAAGCTATTCACAGGTTTTCCTAAATAATTATCTGAGGACTATGCTGAATGTCTCTTTTACAATAATGATAAAGTCTTAGCTCACCGGAAGCTATCTCATCCTAGAAATATAAACATCATTGAGATTAGTCATGAATAAATTGAAATACTTGGATATAGGGGTATGTTATATAACATGATTCACTGTAGACTTTGGATCTGATTTCAGTACTTTTATAATTCTTCACTTTTCAAATTGGTTGGTCCTTACTGTAGCATGAATGCTTTGACATCCCCATGATTGAAGCAATACGTGAGTGCCAAAATTTATCTCCTAAAGGAGTCTAGAGATGTTTGCATATTTCCCTAATTGGAATATGCTTTCTGATGTCCTTCTAAATATTTTTTACTAATATGATAAATGAGTATTATAGTAAGGAACTAGATCAAAAAGAACAGTAAAACAATAAAAACACCAAGAAATCTGAAATTAAGGAGAAACTGTGGCCATCTGAAGCAAACCAGAATATCAGGCTCCCAGAATTTCTAATACCTGAGAGAATCCTCACAGAACTGCTCAGGCTGACCGGCCACCCATCTTTCAGCCAGGTTATTGAAGGCAGGGGAATTCCTGAAGCTTCACAAGTCAAGGACACAGAGTTCTTTTCCACCACACTGACATTTTCAGGTGCTCCATGGTTTCCCATGATGCTTGGAGGGGCTGTAAGACAAAACAAAACAAATAGGAAATGGAAAGGAAAGTAGCTAATGTACATCAAACACCAAATCTTAAACAGTTTATTGTTAATAATAAGGCTTCCATTTTCTGGTCACGAGTAAGCAAAATATGTAATCACAACAATGAGTGATTTTTTTTGTGTGCATGATATTCCTGGAAGTAAAAACATCATTTCTTCCCCATTCTTAGCAGTAAATGACTTTGATATTGTTATTCTAATAGTGGCTAGTGATTTTGTATGAGTTACTTATCTTTTCTGGTAAGTTTATGATATGGATTCATGACCTTCATATGGGTAAGATTTTCTAAAACATAATTCTAATCCTAGAAATTAAGAGTTATCTAACAGAAAGATACTTCAAATTAATTAATTTTCTCTCTTGTATTGAGATTCATTTTGCTTTCGAGCACACACCGGTTGCAAACTACAGCATACTAACATTGAGCTTTGTACATGTCTTAAATGGATTTAAGTTATAAGATTTGTGTTCATTAAACTTACCATTGTTTCCATAGATTTAAAAATTATACTTCAAATTTTATGCAGCCAAATAGTTACCCTGTGTATGTGTATGTCTGGTCTATTCCTACTGACATTTAGGGCTCATTAATTAGAATATTAAAGCTAACTTCAGTATGGTTCATGCCCAACTGATGAACTTATGTTTATACTAACTTAAGCAAATTTGGAAAGCATATACTAAAGGAATTTTACTTGGGACAGCATTGGACCAAAAGCACTTAAAGAAAACAATTTTCTATTTTACTATGTGCTTTCCTAAAAGAACATCCAATATGTGCTTATCTCAGTAAGGTAAATAATGTGAGGTCAGGGATAGGAGGATAAATTATAAGATTGATGGAGGAAAGAAGTATATGTTTTATAAAGGATGGAATATAAATAAATGACTTTCAATATTTCAGGCCTCTAGTTTCCATCCAGGATGTTTGATTATATCAGCCAGTGAACAGACCTACTGAGGCTTTTTTTACTTACCATGTACACTTAAGTCATATTTTCTGTCAGTCATTCCTGCTACATTTACAGCAACACACACATAACGGCCGGTGTCAGATACATGGATGCTCTTCAGCTGAAGGATGCGGCCTTCATCCAGTATTTCTACTCCTCTTGTCTTGGTCAAGGGGCGGCCATCTTTCATCCAGGTGACTGTTGGCTGAGGAATACCCTGCACCTCACACTCCAAGGAAATGCTCTTGCCTCGAGTCACAGTAACTTCAGTAGGGTGGCTGCCACTGTTGGTTATGGTTGGTCGAACTGGGCAGGGGGGAAAGAAAAAAGAAACAAATAGGAAATGTGTGCATCAAGTCTTACATAGGAATTTTCGTCAGCCAAAGTTAAATACATTTTTTACATTAAAATACTAAAGAAAAGACCCAGGACTATTTGATATGGCATTACTATATTGAGAGGTGGAATTCCTCTCCAGTGTTTCTAAATGGGTTCATACCTAAAATAAAACTGTCAACACAGTAAGAAAAGAATGTTGTGCTTTTGTTAATACAAATATTTGAACTTATCACATGTAGCTCTCCTTTACATAATTCTTTATAGTATTAATTTTAAAATGGATATTAATACAATGTTTATTACCTTTCCTTTCTTCCTTTTACCTTCTACTATGGAGTTGGAGAAAGCTGATTGTTTCTTGTGGCCACATGAATCAATTTAAGCCTATAAAAATCTAAATAGAGATCTGCTGGAGGTTTGGGGTACATTTTTAATAAAGAGGAAAAATACCACCCCCTTCCCTTCATCTTGCCTTCAACGTGAATCTGGCACCATTGCTGTAGCAACCTTCTTGAGACTATGAAAGAAGGATCAGGAGAATCCCAGAGTTCTTGCCTGATATGATGAAGCTACTGACCAACTCCAGTGACAAACAGCCAACCTCAGAGTTCTCATTTTGTGTTAACATGAACCTCTACTCGTTTAAGCCACTGATAGCCAGTTATTCTGTTACTTGCAGCTAAATTCACCTAACTGATATTGACTCTAAGAACAAAAATTAGACAAACTTTAATACACATGTGTGGAAAGAAAAATGGGCCAGCATCAGTAATCCTGTGTTCTAGTGCCAGTTCTGATACACACAAGCCATGTTCCCTCGGTCAGCCATGGAAACCTCTTTGAGCTTATTGTTCCACATATGCAAAAAATAGAGGCAATAGTTTTGTCTTAGATAACAGCTCATGTAAAGATTAAATATCTCTGCAAATATTTCAGGCACTCTAAAATCTTATACAAGTTAAATATACTTCAAATTTTATGCAGCCAAATAGTTACCCTGTGTATGTGTATGTTTGGTCTATTCCTACTGACATTTAGGGCTCATTAATTAGAATATTAAAGCTAACTTCAGTATGGTTCATGCCCAATTGATGAACTTATGTTTATACTAATTTAAGCAAATTTGGAAAACATATACTAAAGGAATTTTACCTGTGACAGCATTGGACCAAAAGCATTTAAAGAAAACAATTTTCTTTTTTACTATATGCTTTCCTAAAAGAACATCCAATATGTGCTTATTCTGTTTTTTATGTTTTAAAAAATATTTTAAAATATTTTTACACATTGTAAATATTTTTACATATTGTAAAAATATTTTTACATATTGTAAATACAATGCTGCATCATGCCCCTCCACACGTCCATTATTCTGCCCCCTAAAATTATAACCATGTTGATGTGTCTGCCATTGGCGAGCCGATGCAGTCTAAACTGCTGCTGTACTGCTCCATAAATAACAGCCAGAAAGAAGTAATTGTTCTCTGATCACATCAGCACAATTTAAATTTGTGAGCAATATGGTAGCTATATTATAACCAGACTGGTTTGAATGAATATTAAAAATATGAAGAAAAAGTTAAAGGGAAGCATGAAAAGATACAAAAGAAAATTGTGCCAAAACCTGGCTGATTAATAACTTACTGTAAACTTGCAGATTGTAATCTTTCTTTGCAGTTCCAGCCACATTTGATGCCACACATGTATAGAGGCTTGCATCCGATTTTTCAGCAACTGAAATTTGTAACTGCCTACCTCCAGATAAAATTCTAACTCGCCCCACAGAATCAGTGAGCACTGGAGAGCCTGAAAGAAAACCAAATGGCAGAATACGAAGCAAAATTATAGAGCATTTTGAATACATATTCTGATAGTATGTATACTTATTTATTTACTTCCTAGTTCAAGTACCTAAAATGTAGGTGACCCTGCAAAATAATCCTGCCCTGGTATGCAAAATAAAGGAGGACTAACTTAAAGAAATGAAAAATTAAGTTGATCCAATATTTTGTGGACACAAATAAGTATTTGTTGATGCATAAATGGAAAATATGTTTGACGGCAGAATTTAATCTTAACATACATTGCAAAACTGTCTCAAACATATCAAAAATATATGATTTAGAAAATTGTTTTTAAAATATATTTTAAAAAAGAAAATTTAGTTCTTTCAATGATGGATTTTGGATGATGATACCTACTCCATAGTGCATTTAATTAAGAAACAATCAATGCAGGAAATTAATTTTTTCTGGCAAGTAATTAGTCTTGAAAATGAAGATTTTTTCAGCTGATAGTGTAAAAGTATCACAGGTTTCACATTTAATACTAGTGTTTATTAATAGTATGAAAAATTGAGGAAAGTTTATTTATAAACTGAGATGTTTGTCAAACAAAATAAATATTCATTTTGTATTTATATTTAATTTTATAAATTTCACAGATGAAAGCTGACCTTTCTTTTTCCAAATGAGATTTGGGGGTGGAATACCACTTGATTCACACAGTAGACTAATGAGATTCCCTTCAATGACTGTAAGTTGAGCAAGTTCATCAGAACCATAAATATTTGGGGGTACTGAAAAAAAAGGAAGAACATAATTTTTACACTCATAGCATAGAGAATTTTCCTAATACTTTACCTGCAAGAAAAAAGGTTTCTATTCAAATGCCATCAGAAAAAATTAGTCTATGAGGTTGACATATTAATATCATATTAAAAGTCACCTGAAAGATATAGAATAAATAGCTAAAAGCAGACTTCCCATTTTGACAGATATAAATTTAATTATCAAAATATTCAGAATGGTATACAAAGAAGCTAATTTATTATAGATTATATAATAGCTAACATATTATAGCTTACTACAATATAATATATATTTAATGCAAAATATTTAGACACTTTGAATCAAAGAGCTAAGGCACCTATCAAGTTTAAACTTAACCCAGTCACTGGTGCCTAACCAGCTTTGATATCTCAGATGCTGAGCAGAATTGGAAAATACAAGGCATATAACATACAGTAAAGAACAGAGGCTCGGGGGTTCTTCTAAGAAATGGGCATATCACCTATTCTACATTGCCCAGCCTGCTTCCCTGCTAGCCTCCAGCTTCTCCCTGGAACCTTCAAAGCGAATTCTGATTACCCACGCTTCTCTCAAAGAGTCTGCAGTCTGCAGATGCTGGCTGAACTGTTCCCTAGGACACTTCTCTGGCTGCAGTGTATATCAGATGGAGACGCTTGTTCTTCCAAGCTCCTGGAAGTTGAGAAGTAGGAAAAATCCTCTTCAACCCACAGTGCAGCTTCCACTTATTGATTGAATATGCCCTTGTAAAAGCCCCTATTCCTTTTAGGCTCATACCATCTTTTTCTTATCCCCACCTGTAAACCTGCATTCTTCCTCTACTCACTGAACAATTTGGTACTTGCTTTTAAACTTCCTCTTCATACCAAGTCCTGCTATCATTCCATAGGAACTCAACACCTACATGTATAACCAGTCTAAATACTCTCTCTACTCAGTTCCTTGATCTGCTCGTCTTTTTCTCCATCAGAGGCCATACCATGGCCCTTTTCATCATCTAGAACATTCCTCCTACAAATTTATAAATTTAGGCTGTTCTCTGACACCTGCTCTATTCTTCTTGCTCTGTCACTCAATTATTCTCAATTCTTAATTTATTGACCTAATTGAATCTCAAATCCTTCCACCTCTCAAAAGTATCTAGCTGCCTGTTTTTGTTTGTTTTGTTTTGTTTTTACTGATCTCTCTATCCAGCTTAGATTTCATGATCAATAATTTCAACTGGTCTGTTGCCAATATTCTCAACTGCTTTGCACCTTTGCCCTTCCTATTTAGAAACACTCTTACTCTGGATGAATCCTACAATTTATTCTGTCATCACCTACACCACAAATTGAAAGTTCTACAGAAGAAAATGACATAATTACACAGACCACTGCTACTATAAGTTCGTGATCTCCATCCTAAATTCAACCTTCCTTTACCCCCATAGCTTCCATAACACAAATACTTGCAAATGTAGATCCACCTCTGAGATCTAGACTTGTATATCCAACTGGCTACTTAACACCTCAACTTGGATGCTCTAGAAGCACTGTCAACTTGACTTGTCTAAAACTCAACTTTGCCACCTTTGTTCCCTCTGTGAGGGAAGGATGTTATCGTCCACACAGCCCAGTTAGCTAACCCACACAGTCATCCACCCTTTACTCTTCTTGTTTCTACACCTCTTCATCTAATCAATTAATCATGTTGATTAAATGTATCTCAAGCTTATCTGCTTTCTTTTAAAACACAGATTTGAGCATCCCGGTCCTTCTTTAAATACATTTAACATATTCTACTGTTTAGAATCAAATCCACACTTTTTAAATTGATTTAAGAGGCCTCTTCAATCTGCACCTTTTTACCTTTCTACTTAATATCTCCTCTCCTCTGCACCACAGCAGGCTCCACAGTGAAAGATATTTGGATCACTAAACACAGACATTGTTCTTCAGGGCTTTGTACTGCTTCTTTCCTCTTCACAGAGTTAATGCCTACTCATCCTTAAGGTCTTAAGTAAATGTCATGTACCCCATATGTTTTTACACATAACCTCTTAGGAGATTTAATTTTAATTGGATATTTAAAGATTTTTCTACACCAGTCCACTGTAAATTCTGTGAGAACATTTTTGTCCTTCTAATTAGCCTCTCTATATCTACACATGCCACAGTGCCTAGAACATAGAAGGTTCATAAATATTTTTGAGCGAATCTATTCTTAATGTCTTTTTATCTTCTATCATTCTTCCTTATATCTACTGTACTCTGTTTTCCATTATTAAATTGCTTTTCTTTAAGAGGCATTGGTCTGCTTATTTGTAAAGTACATTTTGTAGTTGGTGACTAATTTGTCTTCTCTGTAATACATGACGTTATTCATTCGTCCATCCATCTATCCATGTTCAACTCATTCATTGTGTTCTTCTGGGAACACCATTGTCTTTAGTTTCTACGATACATGTTTTACTAAGTTTTCTCCTACCTCTTTGACTGTTCCTTCTCAGTTTTCTATTTGGAGTCTCTTTTTACTATCTCCCTTCTTATATGGTGCTTTTCTTAATCTCACTTGGGAGTCATTCTACATGGTATTCTTCTCTACACATTCTTTTTACTCTTTTTAAGGGACTTCAACTGCCACCTATATATTAATAGTTATGCCTCCAACTTTATGTTTTAACTCTTATCTTGCCTAAACTATAAGCTCATATTTCTGACTATATGGAAGACAGCCTCACATGTATCGTCCACAGGTACCTCAAATATTACATATTAAAAATGAATTCTTCACTTCTTTTTCTAATTGATCATCTCTCCTAATTTTCCTTTCTTTTCCCTCTTTTTTTTCAATCTTGATAAAACTTAGCCCAGTCTCTTATCTATATTGGGAGCTAAATAAATATTTTTCCCTTTTGAAAGAAATGAAGAAGGAAAGAAAGAGGAAATAGAGCAGGGAAAAGGATGGAAAGAGGTAGAAACAGAAGTTAATAACAATCAATATGTAGTATATATAAATTTACTATGTAGTAAATTTTACTATTAAAAGTTAATTAATCCCTTTATGTGATGAATGACAGTGCTTATCATAATCTGCCTCATGAATTTTTAAAGCGATAATGATTTAGTAACAACTCATTTTCTAGATCAATGCATGCTTTTAAAATTTTTTTAAATATTCATTCTTCATTGTAATCAAATTATTTCTTAAACCTTTCTTTTTATTTAAAATATTTTTTTCAAAAGACATATGAAAAAATGTTCAATATCACTAATCATCAGGAAAATACAAATTAAAACTACAATGAGATACTGCCTTACCCCAGTTAGAATAGCCATTATTAAAAAATCAAAGAACAACAGATGTTGGCATGAGTGCTGAGAGAAAGGAATAACACTGTTGGTGGGACTGCAAATTAACACAACCTCTATGGAAAACACTATGGAGATTCCTCAAAGAAATAAATGTAAACCTAGTATTTGATCCAGCAATCCCACTGCTAAGAAGCTAACCAAAAGAAATGAAGTCATTTTATCAAAAAGACCCCAGCACTTGAATGTTCACTGCAGCACAATTCATAACTGCAAAGATGTGGAATCAATCTAAGTGCCCTTAAGTTCATGAGTGGATAAAGAAAATGGGTGTGTGTACACACCATGACATACTACTGAGCCATAAAAAGGAATGAAATAATGTCATTTGCACCAACTTGGATAGAATTGGAGACCATTATCCTAAGTGAAGTATCTCAGGAATAGAAAACCAAGCACCATATGCTCTTGCTGATAAATGGAAGCTAATAGATGGGTACACATGGGCACAAAGTGGTATAAAAGATGTAAGAAGCCAAGAGTGGGGGAGGGTGGAAGTGTGGATGTGTGACTAAAAACTTACCTATCGGCTACAATGAACACTATTCTGGAGATGGGCACACCAAAAGCCCTGACTTAAGCATTATACAAGATATTCATGTAACAAAAACACTTGTACCTCCTTAATAATATTTTTAAATAAACAATAAATAAAATATGTTTTGGAATAAACTTTTATAAATCAAAAATAAATTTCAGCTCATGATTTCAATAATTTAAAAGTTTAAACAAGTACAACCAAAAGTAAGAGTGCTAATATGTTATAAATGAATTTAAGTATTTAAAATAGAAGTGAATATGCTAGAAATAGAAATACTTGTTTAGCACACAGCCACAGCCAAAACGTCATGATTATTCTTAAGAATTACCTTAATTGGTAACAAATGGTAAAATTTCAAATGAGAAAAGCTTTTCTCCCTGTTCAGCACTGTAATCCCATCTCCCAAGACACAAGCACCTGTGTTCTCTCTCTCTCTTATATGTATGTGTACACAGTTCACATACATAATCTGACCTTTTGACTTATTTTCAATTGACCAACCTACCATGAGTTCCTAGAGAAAGCCCAATCATTACAAGATCATGGCTGTAGAAGCTAACGGGCATGTTACCCAGGCAGAAGAAGAGAATCATTCAACATCAAACTACAAGGAAGTTGATCTATAATTGCTTTTGAATTAGTTATATGAGCTGTACTGATTATCGTCCATCTATGTATTAATGTCAATTTAGGTTACTGGATGAATGTCATTTTAAAAAGTGATGCAAAGAAAAAACGATTAAACCACAGGCTACATCATGTACTTTACAGGGCATGATTATGCTTACCCCAAATGTTGACATTATAGTTTTTCTCAGTTTTTCCTGCAACATTTGTTGCTTCACAAGTATAACGACCAGTGTCTTGAACCTGGGCATCTTCAATCTGAAAACAAAATCATGCTCTGAAACCACAGTTTCTATTTCACAATTGGGAGTTTTCTATTAACACTATTTGCGTTCTCTTATTTCTCAACTTCATTATGAAGAATTACAAACACATAAAAAGTAAAGAAAATAGAAAAATGAAAGTCTATACACCCATCATCCAGATTTAAAATTTAATAGGATTCAATAATTTTCACGTATATCATATTTTATTTTAGTCTGGTTATATCAGTGGCTAAAGGTCTAGAAAGGCCTTTTAAATACAATTCAGATAAAAGAGAAAAAGAATTTATAATTTTTGATAAAGCTATTAGGGCTTTAAAATATACAATCCTTATATAACCAGGAAACTGCTCAATGAATAACATCTTTATTATTGGTTTATTACATATGTTTTCCCCCCACATTGGATTTGTGAGCTTCTTCAAGCCAAGTATTATATTCAATTAGTTTCAATCTCTTAGTACTCAGTTTGATGCTTGATAGATGATTATCAGTAAATAAATTTTTCACGTATTTATGTACAAAATGCACCGATATCCATTCATCATTGTATTAGGTACTGCAGGTAGGAAATATAAAGATATATATATATATATATATATATATATATATATATATAATGTAATATATAGTTTCTGATTTGAGTTTACAATCTAGTTGAGAATATAAAGCATGTTAACATAAAAAGTTTAATAAGTTATAAATAGTAACACAAGATAATACAAGAACTATAATAAATAGTACGTGACTTATTACCAAATAAGTTTGCAATCACTAATTTCTAACATTCAAAAGAGGGAGAATCATTGGAGTTGGAGTGATCATTAAAAGTATTTAGGATAGCAGGGGTGCCTAGCAGGCATTCAATAAACACCTATTAATCAATTGATGTGAACAATAGAACTAGAATTAGATAAAAGCACAGATGGAGAACTAAGAAATATCAGACCTGAAAAGGTACTTAAAATCCAACCTCCTCATTTGATAGATAAGGAAACTCAGAATCAATTAAGAGATCTAAATTGCTCAGTCACATAATTAGTGGCAGACCCATTCAAATCTGGAGTTCCAAGCCCTTAAGGTCCATAAGCACCAGCTTGCACATCTCATAAAGAGAGTGGGGATAGGTAGAATAGAAAGGAGGGATTAATATTTATTGAGTGCCTAGTGTGTTTCATTATAAATAAAATGGTAAGATTCTGTTACTTGATCTGGTTAGAGCTGTGTGTGAATGATGGTGCATAGGTAAGATAGTTTTATCTGACCAATCAGGTTTGAGTTCTGTAGACATTTTCATTCCAAGGGTCTTCTCCCTACCCCCTTCAATGTGACCTGGCCAGTCTTCATGGTGGAGATCAATGGATCCCAGGATTTCCTCACCATCGCCAGAAGAACCGAACTTACACTCAATGAGATTTGCACTGACACAAATGTCTCTTGTCATTCAGTCAAAACTAAAGTTTGAGATTTTGACCTGGTACTTTTTAGAATGCAGGGCTCTGCCTCTAAGCATGGACAGTGTTTTTTCTTCTATTCTTCTTTTTCTTTTTCCCTATGTATCTCAAATTGGCTTATCACTCTTTCTTTCATCAGTGATTCTGATGAAAGGTCTTTCATTTCTCACCTAGCTCCATTATTACAGGATCATAATTCCCAAGATCTCCATCCTTGTCTCTAACATATACCTTCATGCTCCCTTCCACTCACCCCCATGCCTCAGTCCTCCTAGGGTAAGCTGCTCAGCTTACTGACCTTCCTATACACCGACACCCACCTTCCATTTCTCAAGATTCTCTTTGTTTACCAGAAATAGCCTTCCTTTACCAACAGGCTATGGGGTAGTTACTAGTGTGAGTTCTAAAGCTATATTCCTTGTGTTCTACTCCAATTTATGCGTCTTAGTAACTATGGCCAGATTATTCAGCTAGTCTTCCAATTTCAGCTAGTCTTCCAACATTCAGTGGCCTGAATGTTTACAAAATCCTGAATCCTAATTCTTTAGGTTAGTTTTCAATGTCAGCTCACATTTCACTCAAATTAACCTTATCAACATCATTTCCAAATATTCATTTTGTTAAATTCTCTGTTTCAGCCAAACTACCTTACTTGCTTGCCTTAATCCAGCTTTTTGTTTCATCTACTATTGAAAAGCTAAATAGTCTTCCAAAACAGTTCTAGACAACTAGAGCCTCTTTTGCTATCCCTTCAAAACATATTGTCTATGCCATCCACTTGGTAATTGATTCAGACTTACCACACTTACTGCATTTTTCAACTGAACTGTAAGCTAATTTCTCATATATTCATGTAAAGGTGGAAGACATCAAGCATATGAAATGTGTCATACTTTTTTGCATTATTATCCAGAGCACCTAAAATGGGTATTTACTGACTGGGTTGAGTGACTGAAGCTGAGGCACTGCTTAGACTGTTTCTATAATATTTTCCTAGAAGCATCTTTTTGAGATGGCCTCTGGATATGGATAGACAATTAAATATTGAAATCTCACTAAGCATAAAAATTAAAAATATTAGAAATCTCATCAATAAAAGGGTTCCTAGAATTTTGTAAGGTGAAATTAGTAGAAAATTTGTAAAAGCCAGCTAAGTTTAATAAGGATAATACTGAAACCATGAGCTTAGGAATAATACAAGATGAAATAAATGAATCTATATCCTTACCTTTAACACACTTCCATTTTCAGAGATACTGAGGCCTGGTTTCTTCAGCAAGTGGCGGCCATCTTTTAACCAAGTAAGAGTAGGTGTGGGAATAGCATCACTCTGACATAGCAACTCCACAGCTTGGCCAATGACGACAGAGACGTTCTGTTCTTCTCCCATAATATTTGGTGGAGCTAAGTAAAAGGTGGGTTTTCTCTCAGGATAAAACAGGCCAGTACACTGTTTATCTTCATTAATCATCAGGACATATACTGAATAACTTTATTAGTTCTTTTAAGATGTAGGATCACAATCATTCTAACATAACTTCTTTGTAACATTTGGTTCAGAATCAAGTATCAATAAATCACTGATTAATGTATTCACATGAACAAAAATAGTTCTCACTAAATTTTCATTTAAAAAATTTTTAGAACTGGAAGTTCTCACCAAGTGCCCAAGTAAGAAATCCTAGAAGTAGATGTTACTGCTTAGGGTTTTCAAAGTAATGAATCATTCATGAAATATTTTGGAAACAAAAATGAATTAAAAGCAAACATACTTTTAATATTTATTTATATTTTTTTGCAAAATAAATAAGTTCATAGTCACAGAGGCAAAATTAAAAATTAGAATTTGAAGAGATCATAGAGCTCATCTTGTTCCACCTCATAGTGTGCAAGACATAAAATGGGTGACAGATAATAGCTTGTGCAAAATCATACGACAAATCAATGACAAGGCTAGGAGTCTTCTGACTTGCAGTTTAGTGTTCTCTTTGGTTTTCCATGGTGCCTTGTCCACTTTCTGTGGAATGAAGACCATGTGGGATAAATGATACAATAAAGAACAAAGCAATCACTGACCAGCTGTACAACACACACAATTACATAAAAAGAGGAAATGAGTTGAAATTTTAATGAGATTAAAACTAGAATTCCCTGGCTATAAGGCTTGTCAGATGCTGAAATGTGTTCTTGGAGAAGTTTAAAGAATCTCCTTCCCTTGGGTGTATTAAAGAATAGAGTAAACAATCATTTGTCTCACATGGTTTAGGTACAGCCCTGCCAAGAATGACAGGGTGGGCTACATAGCTCTTGAGGATTCTTTCAGGACTGTATATATAATAATTCAGAAAACACAAAGTAATGATGAAATAAGGCCTGTTATAAAAGGGCCACTCAAGAAAGCACAGAGGAGAATTTCCTTGGCCATTTCTCATTAAATCCTATAACTATTCAGGATTTTAGGAAACTTAACATATCTGTAGTATTTTTTTTTTTATAAGAAGGTTAAGTTGCATTGAAATGAATCCTAAGGGACTTTGCAAATGCTTTGGTATAAACAAGATTTTTGTGGTAAGGAATATTATTATAGTCTATTAGCCATAGTTTCAGGCTTGATAACCCAGCGTGTGGTACGATGACAATGAATGCTAAACTTGTGCTAAACCCATAGGAATTGATGCTAGAGGAAGAAATACTCTGAACAATGGCTGGGACTGAAAAATAGAACATTTGTGCAGAGATTCATGATATTCCTTCTGCTAAATTTAATAACACACGGACATCTGGTTCTTGATAAGGTTAAAGTAATCTGTGGGGAACAGAAAAACGGTGGGATTGTTTTTTATATGTGACACATTAGATAAAAGATACACAATTAGTATGAGATTAAAACTGCTATAAAAACAGCAAAATAAGCACAACTAGTGCCACCTTCTAAAATATGAAAACAAATATATTCACAAGTCTTAGTACAGGAAACCCTAAATAGAATAGCTGATTTCACAGCTTGGAAATAATTTCAGATAAGGTATGGTCTCATTGGGCAAAAAAATACCACAACTGTAAAAAAATGTTTATCTTAGATTATTTGTAGAATTTACAAAAGAACATGAATTCTTTATGACTGCTTGCAAAAGTGAAAGTTGGAAACAATTCCAGACTTCAGAATACTAATTTATTTCCAAATATTTTTCCTTCGCTTAATTTTGTTTATAGCTAAATGAGTTGAATCAAGTCCAAAAGGAAAATAGATTTTTTAAACTAAGAAAAAATGCAAAAGCAATAGAGTATTTGTTTAAGGGACAAAAATTGAAGCACATCTAATTACAGCTAAGGATATATTTTACCAAATACATTTATTTTTTCTGTCCTGTCTCTCATTTCCAACTTTTTGTTTAGTCTAAGACAGGAACAAGGTTCTACCCTTTAGATCCTCAGCTTCCTCAGATGTTATCTCTATTTGTGTGTGTGTGTGTGTGTGTGTGTGTGTGTGTGTGTGTGTGTGTGATTGTGTTGCTTAGGAAGGGTGTATTCTGGATCTGTTTCTCATCCTCTCCATCATACTTGTTAAATTTATTTACCAAAATCAGAATTGCCATAGGGTTATGTTTGCTGGGATGCTGAAGAATGTGTGAACTTCAAGGAAGTTCTCTGAGCTTAAGTTTAAATAAAATGTACTAAAGAAATCCAAATCTTTTCAAAACTCAATTCTCTTGTTTTGACGTCTCAGAAATCTGGTAAAACATACTTTGAATTTACATGAGGGCAAAAAGTTTTTAATGAGCCACTCTTATCATTGTAGGGAAAGCTATTTTATCCACTATTTCATCCTCCTACTATACCACCTTCCCCCACATGCACACTCTCTACAATCTAAATCTGAAGGTGACTTACCTCTGGGGATTAATCCATTAGGCTCCAATTAGACAAAAGATTGTTAAGGTTATTGTTACAAATACAGAAATATAATTCATGGAAATAATACTAATAATGGAGTATAGATTGGAAACTGATTTTAGATTAAAGCCTGTTTTAATTTTATACATGTCCAGCAGCTTGCTACACATATATTTCAAATGCTAAACACATACACACATTCTCAAACATACATATCGGCTAGCCATTTGACTTTTATACCAGAAGAAAGATCCTGGTTTTCAGCCTAAAGAAGTTGTAGGGAAGGATTTTAGCAAATGATAAAGAAAGTGATGCATGTTTCTGTAACTCTTGGAAAATATCAACTCTATAATCTCCCGAGCCCACTTTTCACACTGGCCAATGTAGAAATGTAAGGGGACAATCCCAGATTTTTAGTGATGACTAAAACTCAGCGCATACTGATATCACCCCTCTACTTCCTTGGTAATGACTGATAGAGTTATAGTGTCACATACTTTGATTTATTGATTAATCATTTTTAAAGCATATTTTAGAATAAAAGCCTTTCAGTTCTTCATAAAGCATAAAAGTGACCCAATACAGGGAAGAAGTTAGAAATCTTGGGGTTGGCCATGGTTATCCTAACACATTAGCAAATCTGGAGGGTGGATGTGGACCCACATCACTTGACGTAGCAATGGGGAAAAAAAGGCATGGGGAGCCCTCTGGTAGTGTACTGATGCCAACTGGGACTTTTTACTTTAGTTATGTATGACCTATACGTGTTATAACAAGGGGCCTTTCTATCAAAAAAAATCTGACAATATATGTCATTTGTGATCCTTATATTTGCTTTTGGTCAATATATAAAGGGAAACCAACATGGTCCAAATGGTCTTGAGGTTAAAAAAATAGATAATATATTTCAAGTGAATTGCTTTGAAATGAGGTAGGATTTAAAGGAGAAGGCCTATACTAAACAGAAACTCTTCAAGAGGCCATGGAAGAAATATTCCATTATTCATTATTCCATGAACCAAGGAATATAATACAAATAAGACACTAAAAAAAGTCTGAAAGTGTTCAAAATGTAAAAGTATACTGGAATGTGGACTGACAAGCATATTATATGGATGGAGGTCAATGAGAACCCACTTTTGGTCTAGGGGACTTCTGCTGTGATAGACTCAGACATTCCCTTTTGTACCACATGGCTGCATTGTGAGTAGGAAAAAACTTGAAATTTGTCTAAATTTTTGTTGAATTTAACTTTCTGTTTCTTAAATAGTATTTAATTCATAGACATAGTATTGATTACAAAACACACTGATTATAAATATAATTAAAAAGTAATACAATCAAGGCTTCCAGTACAATGGTCTTGAACTCTTGGCCACAAGTGATCCTCCTGCCTCACCTTTCAAAGTGCTAGGATTACAGGCATGAGCAGTGCCTGTAGCGCCCAGCTAGAACAGATGAAGAAAGCTACTTAAACATATTTGGCTTCAGTGAGAAGATTCTGTCTTCCAAATTGCAGAGCTGCTACTCCATAGCCGTGTTCTTCAGAGCAGTCTATAAAACCCACACTGTACATGCTGGATGTATATATTTTAACTTCTCAGAACTTAAAAAAACGAAAATCAGTCAAAGTCAACTGTAAGCCAGAAAGAGAATTGGATTTAAATTGATCTTGTAATTATTATTTTTATTGTTCACTTTTCTTTATTGTCAATAACTTCCCTTAACTTCCTCAACGATCTTAGGACCCAAACACATCTATACCGGAGCGGAAGTAACTACTAAAATGACTCACCATACACTCTGAGGTCCATGTCCCTTTGTTTCTCCCCAGCAGCATTCACTGCCACGCAGGTGTATGTTCCCGTGTCACTGATTTGTGCACTGGTCAATGCTAGGATGCGACCCCCGGAGAGAACCTATCAACAGTAAGACAGTTAAATAACCAACATGCCCCCTTGAGAATGGTAGGTGCAACAGACCTTTTATCTTAGTTTCTGAGACTGACAGTTGACATTTTCCTCTAGGATGATTTTCACTTGGATATTTTAAAGTGGGCAGCTATCATCATATAATCCCTCTTGTCTTAGAGCAAGAACGTGAGAGGCTAGAACCAAACTTGGTAATGATCACTGAAAATAAGTTTTTATATGTAACACCAAGTGAAAGTTAAATTTCATCCATATTTGCTAGAGAGACAGAGAGAAAGCCATGGGGGAAGAAAGATAAGTGGCTTCTAATTTTTGTTTGGACGAGCAGATAGGAAGTTAAAATTAACAGCAAAGGAATAGCCAAATTAATTAATTAGTCACATTCATTGTCCTTTTGTCCCACTGATTCACTTGTTTCTCTAAAATATTGACATAAGCTCTGGATCTTCTATGATCTCAAATTCTGAAAGTATTGGATTTTCAAGTAAAGTTGAAGAAGTAGAATGTTAGGAGAGCTATGTTCTCTGTGAGACAAAATTAAATTAAATTTTAAATTAGATACATGTGCTCTGCATGTTTAATTTTGAGTCAATGTAATACACTTAAACAGTGTTTTCTAAGACTCAGTTTTATTTTTCATGATTTTTTTGTTATAATTTTTCTTTATTATTTGATGTTTTCACAGAAATATGTATGCTCTGTATGGTTCTCTGCTTCATTATTATTTCCAGACACTTAAATATAAATTCTACTAAGAAATTCTTGTTTTTGTTGATGAACATTTCTTTGTACGAAGTCTCTCTTGTGGTAATAGTACAAAGTGGAGTAACACAGGTAGAAAATAAAAAATATCTAAAACAAATGGTCCAAATATAACAGCTATAAGTGAGGTACAGGTACTCTTAGAAATTCTGAGTTTTTAATGAATTGCTTAAGAATACTAATTGTGTATCTATGGTATTTACAGTTGCATATATGTATGTGTTTTTATAACATTTGTGAATCCTTGTTCTCCATATCTCTTCCACAGCCTTACCTGTTTGTACTTATGTATTGAATCATCGAGTGGTAGTTTTCACCAAAGAAATGAAATTGAGTACCTGTATTCCATTAGCAAAACTAGAGACAGGGCTCCCATCTTTCAGCCAGGTCAGACTCGGGGCAGGGATGCCTCTGGCTTCACATTCCAACCTCACCAGATTGTTAACCACCACAGCCACCATGCTATTGCTGCCAGAAATCGATGGGGGCACTAAAAAAATGAAAGTAAGATATGTTAACATCACAGGTTTTGCCATCTCAAAATAATGAAAACGATATGTAATGTCCCCAGTAATGTGTTTCTACAGATGGGTTTTTTGTTTATTTGTTTTTTGGTAAGCTCTTTCGCAACTCGTTGGAGATCTAAGTACAGCCATTCTGTGAGATACGTAGGGCAAGGATCAATATCTTTATTTTTAAGATGAGGAAAAGATGGTTTTGCTAGTTTATTTAGGAAATTGAGTTTTTAATGGCAGAGTGGATTTTTATTTCTTGATTTCCAGGCATAAACACATGTGTGTACCCCTTCACTATATCCACTGTACTATGTTAACTACCCATAACTACCCATACTACTACCCATAACTACCCATACTACTCATCTTTAAAAGCATTGTTAGAGATAATTACTTGGAAACATTCCTTTAACTAATACCTATGATTCTGCTAGAGGGTATTTACAAACAGGTTTATTGTCATTAGCTAATAAGGATATAAATGACAATTTCAACAACTCATCTAAAGCAAACTTAAGTCAACAGCATGTGAAAATCCAGGATTTTAATAGGAATCAGGACTAAGAATACTTATCAGTTTTAGAACGCAGCACCCTTACATAAAGACGATAATAACACACTCTGTCAAATCTTTACACTAGAATTTTATGGAAGCACTAAATCATTTTGAATACTTCTTTACCCCAGAATAAATCTAGAAGAAGTAGTACTAACCATGAACTTGCAGACTGTAAAATAATTCTGTTGCTCCAGCTGAGTTAATGGCCACACACTTATAGAGGCCAGCATCTGATATTTGGGCACTTTCAATACCCAGGATCTGCCCTCTGTTCGAGAAAGTCATGCTGGCAGAGCCTGACAGTGGCCGGTTATCTTTGTACCAGGTAATAACTGAAAAAGAAAGGGGAGAGATGATCTATGTAAAATTGTTCTTTTAAAATTAAATACACTAAATTTGATCTTAACTAAAATAGTCACAATTGTTTTATTCTTATACTTATCATTTGAGTGTAATCTGTTTAAACAAATATCTCTTTAGGGTTGATTTTTAAGAGAAGGCAACCCTAAGAAAAACACCAAGAGCAAAGTCAATACAAGTCCTGAAAATGAATTTAGAGAAAAGAAATTCTTTACGATATCTCTAATATATTAATATTGTTTGATAAGCAACCTTTCAACGTATTCCTTTTTGTTGTGTATTTCTTTTCACCTATAAAAGTTGTGTATGTATCTAATCAAAACTAAATACCATACACACTATCAGAAAATTTATATTTTTTAAATATATATATTTATATATATAATTTATATTTTTATTGATTCATATGAATAACCTACCAGTGATGGGAATATACAAAACGAAGTGGTAGTCTCATCAGAATGACAATTTGGCGGAGCTTCATTATGATACTTTTAAAAGTTAAAAATATTATTTTTCAACATGTATGTAATGTATGTAAAATACCCTTGTGGGTTTTGCGGCCACTATGGACAACAAGATGATTAAGATAGCCAAATATTTCTCCATTGTTTAGATGGACAAATTATTTCCTGCAATTAATAAAAAATGTCATCTACCTAATTCTTACATTCTTACCAATGTTTTACTCTTGAAATCTATCCTACAACCTTTCCTTTATTAGTAATTAGTATATATTATGCTCACAACCAGTTTCAGTTATTCCCAGAAATCTTAAAATATTAAGAGGTGACAGAGTCCAAAACACACCAGGTGAAGGGTTCCCAGCGGCCTTGCACTCGAGCTGTACGGGGCTGTTGACCACCACAGTCTCGTTCAGCATCTTCCCTGCGTCTTCCAGGCGGGGTGGTTCTGCATGGGCCAAACAAACAGAGCATTATTTCACATAAGTAGGACATTTAAACTGAAATCGTCTGCCCAGTGGAAACTGCATTTTTCCCCTACCTTTGTTTTTTTCAGATATATACACTGATATATTTGGAATAATAGTATATTATTAAGTAGAATTGAAGATCAGGATGAAGAAAAAAATAAGTTTTCTAGGTCATATATTTCTGTGTTCCCAGATAGGAAAATCTTTACAACTGTAGATTAGCAGAGGAAAAAAAGAAAGTTAAAGATGTATGGTTTTTATTTTAATTAATCTGGTCAGTTGAATGATGAAGTGCCCTTACCAGAAAATAATCAGCTGTATTTGAACTCTTGTGAAGAAGAAATCAATATGTCTCAAAATATTCGACTTTATTTTTGGACAGTACTGTCTTAAACCATTTCAGAAAAATTATAATAATTTTTTGTGTTTATTTGCAGGTTGTATCTTTTGATATAACATTTATAATTAAATTGTTCATAAAATAAAACAGAAAATAACACTTTCAACTTTAAATAACCACTGATAATGCCGCTCTATTAATTTAATGTACTTGTAAAGTAGGAATTCATAGTCTTGAGAGGTATAATGTAAAAGGAATAATAATTTGGAACATCAAGCCAGATGTGTTCCAATAATATCTCAAGGAGTGTGAGATGCTTGCCACGATGAAAAAATTACAAGTGAACCAAAGGTTTTGTCTTATGTGGAGAAGATATTATAGACATAAATTAGTATCTGAAGTTAATAGAAAAAAATACATTTTAAGCATTTGCTAAATTTAATCCAGTACACTAGAGACTCTCACTCCATATATAATCAAATAATCAATCAACCCATTAATGTACCAAAACAGAGAAAAGGCAAAGAAGGAAAGGAAACAAAAAAATAATTAGAATTATATAAGATGCCAGAAATAAAATTAAATATATAAATCAAGAGCATATATGTGAATGAGTTCATTTCCTTGTTGAATCAACTTTTTTGGCACTTTTATTATAAAAGGTAGATTTTTAACATTTTGGTGGGTTAACACTATGGTTAACACTATTTTTTAAATTTAAAAATCTAAGTGGATAAAAAGAAAAAATAAAAAACCCACAAAAATGTTAATAATAAAGAGCTGGGCAAAGATATACAATGATTTGACATCAATTTCTGACAAACTGGCACACAAAGCAAAAGCTATTAAACATGACAAAGCAGCAAGCTTTGTACTGATTAAAATGCTACAATTCATGAATAATACTTTATAATAGCAATGCTTTATACATTGAATAACAAAGGAAAAACTGTTAAAAAGCAAGGAATATTTGAAAACTCTAAAAATGGTACATTTAAAAATGTCCTACTCAGAAATTGACTGTGTAGTGAAAGAAAATAATAAAGTATTTGAAAAATAAAATTACCCATCCAGATTGTGTCTGCATGTGTGTATTCATAGTTACCAAAGAATATATACTTTTCAAATGCCAATGTAATAAATTCAAAATAGAACAGTAGGGCACAAAAATATAAATAAGGTTTTTAATAATCACAATTTAATAAAACTATTTTTAAAAGAATATAAATCAATAACAAAAATATAAAGCTATCTACATGGGAGAAAACCTCATTAAATGAAATCAAGATAAAAGTATAGGCTTAAAAAATACAGATTAAGATGAATTAATTAATATTAAAACCTATGGGATGTCACCAAAGCAGTACAGTACTTAAAGGAAATCTTAAGCCTTAACTAGCACATTAAAAATCTAAGAAATAGTGAATATAAATGTTCTAAGTATTCAACCCAGAATGTAGAAAAAGACCAATACAATAAACCAAAAAAGGGTAGGAAGGAAGAAATAATAAAAATAAAAGCCAAAGAAAACCACCAAAGAAAACAAATAAACAAAAAAGACAATAAAACTCAAAGTTGTTTTTTGACAAGTCTAAAACAAAGTCTGTCCTCAGAGATGGATGTCCTTTTGGGCCAGATCTCTGTTTTTGGGAGTTGTTCTTCCTTCACTACTATAATTCCTGTTGTATTCATCTAATTCCATATATTAACACTTCCTGTTTGAAATGCCTAGATGTTTCTGTTTTCTGCACTGAATTCTGATTACAAGTACAAGATTTGAGGACAAGAGACCTTTAAATATGGCTATCTGACTTTTCCAGCTGGAAAAGGAAAAGGGAAAATAGTCCATGGCACATTCCTTCAAAATAGTTATTTAAATACTCACTTGAAGCCTTCTGGGCTGAAGTGCTCATTGAAGGCTTTGACAGACTACGTAGCTGGTGCAATAAAACATTGTGATGGGAATAAGACATACAAGAGCTATGGAGTGGGTTGGCTATTTCTCACTTCACTAGAGAACTTAAAGAAAAAAATATTGGATGTCAGCAAGAATGTCCGTCAGAGTAAGGACTTGAAAAATCCACTCCTCTTTAAAGAAACAAAAACACTAGAAAAATTGTCAAAATCAACTTTTTCAGAACTCTGGAAATCAACCAAAGACTTGAAACAATCCATGAAGTGTTTATTTAAAAAAAGAAAAGAAAAGAAAAAGTAAATAGATAAATCTCATTAAGACCAGTGAACTCTTTGACATTTTAACTCATCTTATTCCTATCACCCTTTCCCTAGCTCAGTCAAATGTGAAAACAAATAATCCCATAATCACAATGAAAACAGCAGCCTAGCAGATACCAAGGAAGCAGAATAGGTTTGGAAATACCTAAAAGCACCATTCTCAGAGAACTGTCATTATTATTTGACCTATCTGGCCCGTCCGTAGAATTTACAGGATTTGCCTTCATTTAACTCAATCCAGAGTTGTATCTGCACAAACCTTTTCCCCAGGAATGTTTTAAAGTTTGTAAAAACAGTCTTTGTAGAATTTGTTCAAGAAAGTTACTTTGCTTCTATAATAAATTACCACAAACTTGGTAGCTTAAATAATATATTAATAATTTTGTAGATCAGAAGTCCAACATAGCTTTATTAGGTTAAAATCAAAGTGTCAGCAGACCTGAATTCCTTTCTGGAGGCTCTAGAGAAATCTCTTCCCTTGCCTTTTACAACTTTTAGAGGCCATTTCTTCCATCTTTGAAGCCAGCAAGGGGTGGCAGGGAGGAGGATGTGGCGCATTCTTCTCACATCATATCACTCTGATATTCTGCTTGTCTCTTCCACTTTAAATGCTCCTTATGATTATATTAGGTTTATTAAGATAATCAAGTATTATCCCCCTATTTTAAGGCCAACTGATTAATAACCTTAATTCCACATGTAACCTTAATTACACTCTATGGTATAACCTAATATATTAATATATTCCAGGAGTAGGATATGAACATTTTGGAGGATGCTAGTATTTCGCCTGCTCATTAAATAAATAAGAAGCAACAACAAACACAGCAATGACAACAACAATAAAAACCACAGGGAGAGGAGGATATCTTTTCCACAGTTGCCACATTATATTATTTAAAATGTCTACTTTTCAACAAAAAATGAAATATGCAAGAAACAAGAAAGTATAGCCCATACACAGAAAGAGAAATAGAATATAAACTCTTTATGAGGATATCTAGATATTGGACTTACTAGACAAAGACTTCAAATCAGGTCATTTAAATACAATGAGCATTTTGTATTCACCTATTCTACCAACCACAGATTAAAAATATCTTTTAAAAAATAACAATATAACAATAAAAATTAATAAAAATTTTAAAATAAAGTATAATGACTAATTACATAGCATTTACATTGTATTAGGTAGTATAAGTAATCTAGAGATGATTTAAAGCATAAGAGAGGATGTGCTAGGTTGTAAGCAAACACTATGCCATTTTATATAAGAAACTTGAGCTTCTACAAATTTTGCTATCTGTGGAGGGCCTGGAACCAATACCCTGTGGATGCTGAAGGACAGCTATATGTTCCAAAATTATAGAAAACCATCTCTAAAGAACTAAGAAAAGTGGCTGAATGGCATCTCACTAAATATAGAATAATAAGAGATAGTAATTAATTAATTTTGAAATACCAAATAGAAAATTTGAAATTCAAAAGTGCAGTAAGGGCTCAAAAGTATACTTGAACTGGAATAAGAAAAAAAATCAGTGAATTTGAAGACAGGTTGAGATTTTAGGAACAGAGAGAAAAAAGAATGAAGAAAAGTGAACAGAACCTCTGAGACTTGTGGGGCACCATCAAGCATAATGAGAGTACTAGATGACAGGAAAAAGAGAAAAGTGCAAAAAGAATATTTTAAAAAATAATGGTTGAAATTTGAAGAAATTTGAAGAAAAACATTAATCTAGACATCTAAGAAGCTTAACAAACTCAAAGTTGGATAAATTCAAAGAAATTTAAGAAATCCACACTAAGACATCATACTCAAACTGTTTAAAACCAAAGCCAGAGAGAATTTGAAAGCAGTGAGAGAGAAATGACTTATCATGTACAAGGTTCTTTAATAAATCAAACAGCTGATTTCTCATAAAAAACATAAAGACCAGAAAGCAGTAGGATGACATATTCAAAGTGCTGAAAGAAAATGACTGCCAATCAAGAATTCTACCTCCAGAAAATCTGTCTTTTAAAAATAAAGAAGAAATTAAAATATTCCTAGGAAAACAAAAACCGAAAAATTCATGCTAGTCACCTGCTCTTCAAGAAATATTAAAGACAATTCTTTAGGCTGAAATGTAGCAGTAACTCTAATGCACATAAAAAATTAAAGAGCACTAGCAGAGGTAACTACACAGGTAAATATATAAGACTGTAAAAACTGTATGTTTTGTTCATAATTCTTTTCTCCCTATTTATTTAAAAGACAATAGCATAAAGCAATAATTATAATTCTGTGTTGATGGGGTGCTTAATAAAAAATGTAATTTGTATAACAATAATAGCATAAAGGCAGGAAAAGAGAAGGGAACTATATAGGAACAAAGCATTTGCATATTATTGAAATTAAATTAATATAAATCTAAACTATATTATTATTAATTAGGATGCTAATTGTGATCCTTAGAACAACCACTAAATATAAAACTAAAAAATTTTTTTAAAGAACCAACAATGGAAGTAAAATGGCACACAAGAAAATATGAGCAATGAAGAAACAGCAAAACAAAAAATGATATAAATATTTAAAAAACAACAAATGACAGACATAAATTCAACAAAATCAGTAATTACACTAAATGTAAATGGTTAAATGTTCCAATCAAAAGGCAGAGATTGGCATAATTCATTAAAAAAATTATCCAACTTTGTGTTGCACCCAAGTAATATACTTTAGATTCAAAAACACAATTAGATTGAAAGTAAATGGGAAAAGAAATGTGATGCAAATAGTAACATAAAAAGAACTGGAGAGGCTATATTAATATCAAACAAAATAGACGTCAAGACAAAAATTGTTACTAGCAGCAAAGTAGGACTTTTAAAAATAATATAAAGGGTCAATTCATCAAGACATATCAATTATAAACATATATGTACATAATAACAAAGCCCCTATATACAGGGAACAAAAACTGACAAACTCAAAGGAGAAATACAGAATTCAACAATAAAAGTTGGTGACTTCAATATCCTATTTCAATAATGGATAGAACAAGTATCCAGAAAATCAACAAGCAAATAGAAGGCTTGTACAATGCTATAAACCAGGGGTCCTCAAACTTTTTAAACAGGGGGCCAGTTCACTATCCCTCAGACTGTTGAAGGGCTGTTGGAGAGTGCGGCGGCACACATTCCACACATGCACACTGTGGGCCTGGGACGAGTTGGCTGCTAAGCAGGACAGGCAGCAGTGGCAAAAACACCCTGCAGGCTGGATAAATGTCCTCAGAGGGCTGCATGTGGCCCTCGGGCTGTAGTTTGAGGATGTCTGCTATAAACCAATGGGCACACAGAGAACATCCACTCAACAACAGCAGAAAAAACATTCTCAAATGCACATGTAACATTCTTAAGGATAGACCATATGTAAGGCTATAAAACAACTCTTGATACATTTAAAAGGACTAAAACCATATAAATGAAATAAAATTAAAAAATCAATAATAAAAGAAAATCAGGAGACTTCAAAATACGTGGAAATTAAGTAACACACTCTTAAGTAACTGGTCAAAGAAGAGATCACATGATACAATATGAAATATATATAATATTTTGACATGAATGAAAACAAAAAGAACATGCCAAAACTTATGAGATGCACATAAAGCAGAACTTAGAGTGAAATTTATAACTGTAAACATCTATATTAAAAAAGATCTCAAATCAATAACTTTAATAAACTGGGAAAAAAGTAAACTAAACCCAAGGCAAGCAAAAGGAAGAAAATAATAAATCTTAGAGCAAACATAAATTAAATAGAAAATAGAAAAACTATAGGAAAAAAATCAATGAAACCCAAACCTAGTTCTTTGAAAAGATAGAAAATGGAAAAGAGTTTTTAGCAAACCTGACCATGACAAACAAATGAGAGAAGACCAAATTACTACAATCAGGAATGAAAGAGGAGTTAATAGCAACCTTACAAAATAAAAAAGACTATAAAGGAACTATAAACAATAGCATGTCAGCAAATTAGATAATCTCAATGAAACAAAAAAATTCTTAGGAAGATACAAACTGCTGAAACTGACTCAAGATGAAATGGAAAATATGAATAGACCTGTAGAAATAAGGAAGTTGAATGAATAATCAAAAACTTTCCACAAAGAAAATAATAGGACAACATGGCCTTATTGATGAATCTTACCAAATGTTTAAAGAAGAATTAATACCAATTATTCACAAACTCTTCCAAAACACAGAAGGGAGAAAATATTTTTCAAATCAGTCTTTGATACTGGCTTCACCATGATAACAAAACCTGACAGAAACATCCAATAAAAGGATGCTATAGATCAGAAAAATCATCATAGAATTACTAGTAACCTGAATCCTGCAAATACTAAACTAATTGTGCACCATGACTAAGAGGGACTTATCCCAGGAAGGTAGGGTTGGTTTAATTTATGATAATCAATTAAGGTAGAATACTATATTAGTAAAATAAAATACAGAAAGCATTCAATCATCTCAATACATGTAGAGCAAGCATCTGACAAAATCCAAACCTTCTATGATTAAAAATACTCAACAGACTAGGAATAAAGGGGAACTTCTTCAACCCGATAAAGTCTATCTACAGAAAAGCCACAGCTAACATCACTACCTAATGGTGAAAAACTTAAAACCTTTTCCTAATACTGGGAACAAGATAAAGGTATCACTCTCCCTATTTCTATTCAATATTGTACTGGTCAGGGCAATTAGGAAAGAGAAAGATATAAATGCCATACAGATTGGAAAGGAAAGGAAAGTAAGTATATGCAGATAATATGATTTTGTAAATAGAATAGCGTATGGAATCCACAAAAATCTATCAAGTAATAAATGAGCTCAGCAAGGTTGTAGGATACAGTGTCAATACACAAAAATCATGTGTATTTTTATACAATATCAATAAAAAATCCAAAAATGAAATTGAGAAAACAGTTCTATTTACAGTTGTGTCAAAAAACAAAAATAAAAGAGTGTCCATCAGTGGATGAATGGATAAAGAAAATGTGGTACATATGCATAATGAAATATTATTCAGCTATAAAAAGAATTAA
Source organism: Microcebus murinus (assembly GCF_040939455.1). NCBI lineage: Eukaryota > Metazoa > Chordata > Mammalia > Primates > Cheirogaleidae > Microcebus > Microcebus murinus. The sequence goes on from NC_134126.1 coordinate 11,557,415, forward strand.
ATCCTGTCATTTGCAAGAATATAGATGGAACTGGACTGGAGGACATTTTATTATGTGAAATAAGCTAGGCACCGAAAGACAAATATTGCATGTTCTCACTCACATGTAGGAGATAAAAAACAATTGTATCCATGGAAATAGAGAGTAGAATGATGGTTACTGGAGACTAGGAAGCGTAATGGGGAAGAGGGTCTATAGAGGGTATGGTTAGTGGACATAAAAATAGAGTTAGATAGAATGAATAAGATCTAGTATTCAGTAGCACAACAGGATGACAATAGTTAACAAGAATTTATTGTGTATTTTAAAATAACTGAAAGTGAAATTGAACATTTACAATGCAACAATAAAGACAATCCAATTTTTTAAATGGGCAAACAGTATCAATAGATGTTTCTCCAAAGAAGATACACAAATAACCAACAGGCCTCTGAAAAGATGCTCAATATCTTAGTCACTAAGGGAACATAAATCAAAACCACAATGAGATATCATTTCACATCTGTAATCAAGAAGATAGTCAATAAAAAATGTTGGCAAGAATGTTTGGAAATTTGAAGCCTCATATATTGTTGATGATAATGTAAAATGCTGCAGCCACTTTAGGGAAGTATGGCAGTTCCTCAAAAAGTTAAACATACAGTTGCCACATTCTTCAGCAATTCCATTCCTAGATATATACAAAAGTGGAATAAAACATGTCCACAAAAATATTTGTACATGAATACACAGCAGCAGCATTATTTGTAACAGCCAGAAAGTAGAAATAATCCAACTGTCCTTCAACTAATGGGTGGATAAACAAAATGTAGTATATCCATACAATGGAAAATTATTTATCCATAGAAAGGAATGAAATACTGATACAATGCTATTAATATTTTGGATGAATCTTGAAAACATGCTAAATGAAAGAAGCTAAACATGAAATGCCACATATTGTATGATTTCATTTATATAAATGTCAAGAATAGACACATAGAGGCTGAAAATAGATTAGCTTTGTTGCCAGAGCCTGGGAAATGGGGAATGGAAATCGAATGCTAATGGTAATGGGGTTTCTTTTGGGGTGACAAATTAGAATTAGTGGAACTGTGGAGTGAGTTAGGGGTGATGGTTATAAAACTTTGTAAATATATTAAAATATATTTTAATATATTTTTAAATATAAATATAAAACTTTGTAAATATATTAAAAATCACCAAATTGTACATTCTAAAAGGGTGAGTTTTCTAGTATGTGAATTATATTTGTGATATGCATGTGAATGATAACAAGATCATAATTTTAAATGTTTCACTGAAAAAATAATCAGAGGATCATGGAGTGGCCATAACTGACCTTGAAGCTCTGACTCCAGGAAGAGGGGGAAGGCAACACATGTAACCTAAACATTTGTACCCCCATAATAAGCTGAAATTAAAAAAAATTCGATAGTCTGATTTTCTGTTCATTGTATTTCAACATAATTTTAATTTATAGTTTCAGAGGGTTGGGGAAAAAAGCCAATTGCTTTTTCTACTCCAAAGAGATAAAAATTATTGCTTGAAGTTTTTTTTTTAATGTCTTCCATTAAGTCCTCTCAGCCAGACCTAGCAAGCATAAGGGTGTTAACTTAGCCAATAATTTCAGGTGTCCCCAAGGTAGCCATCATTTAAAACATGTTTTGGAAATGTCAAAACAGGATAAAGTAGCTAAAAGAGGAAAGCTGAAGACTAAAGACATCTGCACAGAGAAGTTATTTAGGTTTGGTTACTAGCACATGGGACAGACAAGAAACAAATGGATTGGAAACCTACTAAAATTTGGGGGAATTATTTGCCAGAAAATTACAATTCTGCCTACAAAAGCCTGTGATGGTTCAATGTCCCAAGCATCCAGACACAGAAAGAGAGTTCCGATGTTAGCCCACACAATAACTATAAGAAAACTTCTTTCTCATTTTGAAGTCAAAAAAGTAAATACAAATATAAATTCTATTATTCCCCTCTAGCATTTAAATAGATTGTCCTGAATTTAGGAAAACATTGCTCTAAACAGAGGATTAGTAAGGTAACAATATCTTTAACAATAAGATGCCTGTATTCTCCAAACAGGAGGTTAAATTCCACTCAATTTATTGGTTTCTTCCCTTCTTCCAAAAACTGAATGTACATATCATGCCAAAACCACAATACCTTCTTCATGACAAACAGTGAGCTATATTCTACCATTACTTTAACTACTTAGGGCAGGGTCCCCAACCTTTTTGGCACCAAGGACTAGTTTCATGGAAGACAATTTTTCCACAGATCAGCAGGTGGGATGGTTTTGGGATGATTCAAGCACATCACATTATTGTGCAGTCACACCTCTCTGCTAACGATAATCTGTATTTGCAGCTGCTCCCTGCACTAGCATCACCGCCTCAGCTCCACCTCAGATCATCAGGCATTAGATTCTCATAAGGAGCGTGCAATGTAGATCCCTCGCATGCACAGTTGACAGTAGAGTTCAGGCTCCTATGAGACTCTAATGCCATCACTGATCTGACAGGTGGCGGAGCTATGCAGTGATGTGAGCCATGGGGAGCAGCTGTAAATACAGAAGCTTCACTCGCTTGCCCACTGCTCACCTGCCGCTCATCTCTTGCTGTGCCGCCCAGTTCCCAACAGGCCACAGACTGGTACTGGTCCACAGCCCGGGGGTTGGGGACTGCGGTCTTAGGGCATGAATGGACTCTTTTAAATCCTGGTTAAATTTTAATTAATATGTAATTTATCCAAAAGTGATTTTGGTGAGTTAATAATCCCTATCCACTGAAATTATGAAATACTGAGGAATAAATTAATTGATATCAAGAAGATAGTGTACTAATTTCAGTCTTGAATGAAATTATCCAAGAAAAAAAATTCCTTACAACATTCCCAAGTCTCCTTTAGGCCACAAGTGAACTATATTAAACAAAACACAGGAACGACAGAGAAACCTTTTTTGAGTAGGTGTTAGCAGATGTTAGCCAAGCAAATACTTTCAAAAAATAAAAATGAGGGGTGCTCTACTAATGCTTTTGCCAGACTACTAATAAAGACACAAAAGGGTTCCTGGCCAATAGTAAAGGCAGGACGACTTTAGATATATTTGTCAAAATGGTGCAGTGAGAAGGGCCAAATGTCAAATATGTGTTTTGCCAAAACAGTCTTCATGCTACCCTTTCCAGATGTTGACTAGGAGCCAGGCACTGGGCAAAGATTTTCAGGTGTATTCTTTTATTTAATCCTCACACAACTTCTATGAATGTGGTGTGTTATAACTGTCCTTCCCATTTTGCAGATGAGGAATCTAAGCTTTTACAAAGTTAATATCTAAGCACAATGTCCTGCAAGTATTAATTGGCAGTGGGTAGGAACGCAAATTCCAAGCTCATACTTTTAACCACAACATTCTACTTCTTCTGGACACATTGCCTTGGTTTATTTTTTCCTAGGAAATAATTATGTGCAGATAAAATGAATGTTTGAACTATTAGACCCCAAATAATCATTTGCTCATGGAAACATCTGCCTCACTGGCAAATATTTGAGGTTTAGATACAATTTTGTAGTTTGGTCTAGAAAATAAAAACTTCCAGAATTATGAAACTTTTATGATCAAAAAAGACCACCTACTGAGGGCTCCTGCCTTTTATATTATACAGAACTCCCCACTGGAAAGCCCCATGAGAATGCTCCTCTTCTCATGAATTGGTCTTCTAGTCCAGAAGATGGTGCACCCTTCCTGCAGCTTTTGGAAACATCTTTTTGTTATGATTAAAAGAATGGTAGTATCTAAGGTCTTTTTATAAGAAAGTAAAGTATTAAATAATAGTAATGCTGAGTATTTTAGGATCGAACATTTTTGGATGAAAACTGTAGCAAATGCATATTTGCTGAATCTGTTATCTATCAATAAAGATTGGATTAAAACAAATCCTAACTTGAAAATAAGTATAAAATTGGTTAAATAAATTAATAACTGACCTAATTAAATGATGATTACTTCCTTATAGATTTTTTCAATGCCCTTCTAATAAATAGCACCAAAATTGGATGCAATACTTTGGAAGCTTTCAAAGAGCAAGAGTATTATTAACAGGACTAGTTCCTCTCTTGTTCCTCATACTATACTTCTACTACTACCTAGAATCTAAGATTGATTAGATTTTTATAAAACTGAATTCTCATATCTACAGTAACTAAATCCAAATACTCAAGTATTTCAATGTGTGTTGTCTTTAAGCTGCACTTTTCATATCTTATTGTTATGTAGTTTTTCACATCATATTAACTTGTCATTTTAACTGCTGAGGTCTTTTTGATGTGTATCATCAACCAATGTCTTAGAAATTCCTACACTTTTTTAAAGCATCTCCAATTATCACTAAAGTTGTTAATATAAGTATTAAGGAGGACAAAGTCAAGTTTGGAGCCTCATGCATCCAACATGATGTTGCCATCATGAGTGTCAAGACAATATGCCAGCTTTTTGTCCAGATTCTAGTCACATGCACTTAGCCAAAGACTTCCTCAGGCTGATCATAATTAGTATTAGATTAGTTTACTTCATCATCTATTCTGTCGGGGAGATGAACTGTTATCTTGCAAGGCAAGATCATATTAAATGAAATGTTTTAAGATACTATATCTTCCATTCTGATTTGTACAAAAAAGATTGTTTTAAATTCCTGCTCTGATTTGGCAATTTTTAACAACCATTACAATGACTAACCTTCTGTTTCTCTTTCTTTTCACATTAACCCAGATGTGTTTCAGCCCGATTCCCTTCTCTGTGATGATTTTCCATGTAGAGGTGCACCCTAACTGCATATCCTGCCAAAAACATTTTGTTACAAATATTCAGATCGTAGGTTTACAGACTTGTGTTTTCTTAGCTACCAATTCTGCTTTTTCTCTTCCATGGTTGCTCTTTACTTAATGGGATACTTGATTTCTTTCACGGACTCTAGTTTTCAGTCATTCTTGACTACATTGGCAAGTCTCAAGGCCAGTCTTTAGTGTCTGGGCCAATGTTTCTCCAAATACTGGCTCACAGACCACCTGCATCAGAGATGTTATTTCAGGATATTTGGGACTGTATTTTTAATACAGGAAGCTGTATTTTTAATATGTAACATGTATGACTTTTATGAACAGTGATGTTTAAGAGCCCCTTTTCTAGGCAGATATGTCCCACTCCTGGAGACATATGCTCTGTTTTTCATTATAGAGCCTTCATTTAAGTATTTTAAGCCAGTCTAGAGAACAAAACATCCATCTTTTTGCTAACATCTCATAGAGTAGAAGTGAGAAAAGTAAACTGCTACCATTTATTACATGTCTATGAAGTGGGAGATGTTTTACACCTATTATCTCTAACCCTCAAAACCACTGTGGAAGTTAGATACTCAGAGAAATTGAGTGGTTTACATCATGTATTCCACAGAAATTAAGCCAAAATTGGCCGGACTCCAGTGCCTGAGATGATTGCACCGTACCATGGTATCCCACTTAACTGTTTTCTCTTGGTCAAAGTAGAGGCCAGGTAAGAACTGAAATTGATGGGAGAGGGAAAATAAACAGTTTGTATAAAGAGAAGAGAAGGAGTCTGAGGGCAGGGAAATAGGAAAGAGGAGAGAAAGTTTGCTCTCAGCATACTCTAGATGGCATAGACATCTGAGTAGATGCCAGAGTTGGCTGTCAAAGAGTATTAGGAAGAGATAAATGGCTTTACGAGGAACAAGACAAATGCAAGGCAACCTACAGGAGAGCAGGGTCGGCCTGTCCCCGACCTCCCAAGCACAGTGTGACAATTCCAAAATGATTATATTCAGATATTGGTCTTATAATTAATTATTCAGTGAAAGAATAAAGGCTCACATTGTTTGTGTGTGTAGCCATCCATAAATTAGGTGTTTATATTTGGAAGACTGGGAAAAGAATAAATTGTTTTATTGGAAACATTTAGGAAACTGATGATCTTACTCTTTTAACTTATTCAAATAAAAGAAAATATGCAAAAAAGCAAATTAGAATGATTCAATATCCACTTCAAACTTTTTCAGTATTTACTCTCTCATTTCTTTAATTATTTTTTGACTACCTACTATCTACATGGAATTAAGCTAAGTGCTAGGGCATTATTCTAGGTTAAATTCCTCACTAAATACAGAGTGAACATATGAATGAATGATTAAATGAATAAAGGTTGAGCAAGCAATCATATTAATTAGTGAAAATGAATAATGTGTACATGGAAATCTTGAACAGCTTTCTGTAACTATCCTGGCTGAATTAGGGAAGTCCAAGCCTCCAATTCTTGGCCTTTTCTGATGAGCCTCTAGAGATCTGAAGACTTACATTCAAGGTCGTATAGTCTTTCAAATTTACTGTGAAGCTATAATATTAATGAGGTGCTCCATGACCACCCAAAGATTTTATTCAAGCACACAGGAGAAGATCTTGAGCCAAGGATAGCTTCTACTCACAAAATCCCTCTCACAGGCAGGTGTGAAAATCACAGTCAAGACTAAAAAATGATGGTGCAACTTCTGTCTTTTTCAACAAAAGCCATCTATAGAAAGTTATAAGTTAACAGAATACAGATAATTTAAAACACAGGATAGAGTATTTTTTTTTTGTATTTTTATGGGCTTCAGCACATCTTATTTGAAAACCTGAAAACAGAAGTTCCTAATATGAGCAGCTATAATTATAGTAATGTAAAAAAAAAAACCCTAGTTTTTCATAAAGACTAACATAAATGCTTAATTATTTTATACTGTATTTTAATAAAAAGGAGTCCACTAAGATAAAAAAAAAAGCCACAGAAATATTCTTTTGTTAAGATGTGGAAACTACCTTACCATGCACATGCAGCTGAATGTGCTGTTGTGCTTCTCCAGCTGCATTGGTGGCCACGCATGTGTATCTGCCAGCATCTTCCAACAGGGCTTTGGCAATTTGTAGAACTCGACCAGAAGACTGTATCTAATTGGGAGAAGAAAGCATGCAAGAATTCTGTACTTCATACTTGGGCTTGAAAACATTCACTGAGATAGAAAAATTCACTTAAATTGATAATATCTAATTATATTTTCATGCCAATTTCCTAATTATCTTCTGATAGATAAGAGCCAGATCACTTCATCATCCACAAGAAAATAGACTAAGTTGCTTTTCTTATTCATTGGAAAACACAAAATAAAATAACCTAAGGCCAGACTGCTGGTATAGTCATAAAACTCCACTGAATAAAAAGACTTTAGCACTGAACTATGAAGTGTGTGATGAAAATTTAAGCTATTCAAAAAAAAAACATGGCACATTTATATAACACTTCATAAATAGTTTTTAAACAATAATCTTTTTTGATTAAATGGTCAGGGGGGCCAGAAAAACAATAAAATTTTCAAATATGAATAATAAAAATACAGAGAAATTTCTTCCTGACTGTTTTTCCTTATTTCCCTTGTAAACCTATTGCATCTGGACTCCACCACTTTGAAACTGGAGATTCAGAGATTATTCTTTGAAACTGATTGTTCAGAAGTTACAAGTAACTTCCAGTCACAATGTCCGGCAGCCTATGTAGTAAGCTCATACTCTCTTCCACCATCTATAGCATTTGGCATAGTTGACTACCCACTCCTTGAAACCCTCTACTTTCTGGGTGTAGATAAGGATTCTCTCAGTTCTTATTCTCCGTCTTAGAAGATGTCTTTACATAATCTGCTTCCTCTTCTTGTCCCACAGCAGGGAACACGCCTCTCTTGATAGTTTTCATTCAAACCCATGGCATCAATTAAAAACCCTTATGCATACCCCTAAATTTACAGCTTTAGCCTCAACTTCTCCCCTGAGCTTCTCCCTACTTGTAGTTTCAGATACATGATGGACAGGTTAGTACCTCAAATTCACCATATCTAAAACTAAGCTCATAAACCTATCTCTAAAACTTACTTCTCACTGAATGTTCCCAATCTTGTTTAATGGCACCCACTATCTTTCCAGTCATCTGGGTTTTGGAGTCCATTACAACTCCCATTAATCATGTCCTTGTATGCTTCTAAGATCCCCTGTTTTACATTTCCACAGCCACTGTGGGATTATAATAGCTTCTTAATTGATGTTCCAGTGTCTCCAACCTCACCGTTAATCTATCTTGCATACTGTCACCAGAATAAGTTGTTGAAAATGCAAATTTGATCCTTTTACCAGTACCCCTTCAATGCTCATTCATGGCTCCCCATCCTGACCGGAATGAAATCAAAACTCAGCACAGCTCTCCAGGCTCACCACATTCTGACCCCAAATGACCTTCTCTCCAAACTCTCCCATGTAAACTACCTCTTAACCGATTCTCCATCCCTACTATAATAAACACATCCATACATTTATATACATGTCTCTGGACAATTACACATGGCCTCTACATGCCATAATCTCTTAAAGCTCTGAAGTGGGTCAGTCTTTTCTCCTTTGTCTTCTTTCTCTTTATCCCTCTTTGGATTAACTCATCCATGCTCATGGTCTCAAATATTATCCATGTGCCAATATCGCCAGCCAGACCTCTCTTCTGAGCTCCAGAACCATATATTCAATGATCTACTAACATCTCCACTAGTTTATCTCAAAGTCACTTCAACCCCCCAAAATTTAAAACTCAAATTACAGTTTTTTTTCCCCTCAAATTTGTCCTCCTCAAGAGTCACCTGTCTCACTGGATGGCCACACTAGCCACTCAGTTATGCAGGCTGGATTAACCGGGATCTTCCTTGATGCACCCCTCTCCCTCACCTTTCATAAACAATCCTTCACCAACCTCCAGTGGTTTAACTAATAAATAGCTCTCAACTCTATTCAAGTATTCTCATCTCCATGGCTAGCATCTGAGTTCAAATTTCTATCTTTTCCTTCTCATAGACAAATGTAAATAAATACTAACTGGTTTCTACACATCTACTCTTGGCTTTTCCAATTTACCTCTTTGGAAAGGGTCTGAGTAACTACTTAAAATGCAAACTTGATCATGTCACGCCTCTCTTAAAACTCTTCAAAGGCCTCTCATTACCTTAAAAAATGAAATCATTAACCTTACTTAAGTGTGTCCTTTCCTGGTCTCTAATCTCTAACCACCTCTCCATCTGTCTTCCTCAGCCCTCTGGCTTGCTTTCAGGTCCTCAAGAGGTGCCATGCTGTTTGACTTTATGTTGTTTGCCCAGGCACATCTTCTCTGAAATACTCTTCTTAGTTCTCTTCCATTAATTCACCCATTTAATTTCTATATGGTCTACAGAGCTGTGCTCAAAGGCTTTCTCCATAAATTTTCCTCATGCTCAAAGGCTTTCCTCATTATATGTTCTTATACTTCTCTATATTTTCTCCTAAAATCACTCATTATAGTTTGCAGTTCTACTTTTGTATGATAATGTGATAAATGTCTGTCTTCCATGTAAACAATTGTTTACCTGCACTATGTTTGAAGGCTACATACTGAATCTTTCATTAGCACTAAGGTGTGCGATTAGTTCCACTGGATTTGGAACAGGAATAATTAATTAACAGATATCCTTTACTTCTACTAGGAAAGGAACGTGATACATCTCTCATTATGGAAAACTTACTACAAGTAAAATTCAAGTGCACACTAGTCAATTAATTTGATACCAGTAGCAAAATCTATTAATTCTGCTTTTTAAATGTATAATTTAGATTATCTAGATTTGAAATCTATATTCTTCCTATCTATGTATTTATCTATCTACTAATTCAACAAATATGTATTGATATACAGTTTTATGCCAGGGACTATACTCAGTATGAAGGATACAGAAATGAATTTATTCTCAGAGACTGAATCTTAGCCCTCTTAAAGCTTATAAACTAGTTTAAAAAAATGTTTTTCAAGACCTATTTCACTTAAGTTTATGTAAATATGACTTTACCTTAATTTTAGCCTATGGCAAACATATTGAAGATATGTTGGCTTATTACTGATAAACATTCATGCATGAGACACCAGTTTTTCAATAGTTAAATCAGGTATAAATCAAAATAATAAAAATACCAACCACGGTTAAGGTATTTAGTCTTTATTTAATTCTATTCTTCAAATCAAAGTATTAAGTTAAATTCTTAAAAATGCTAAGGAAAACATGTATTTTTAATAAATTTCCTGTAAAATTTGTCCAAAATGAAAATCTATAATTAAGAAAGAACAGGGTAGGGAGAAGAGATAGATTTTTTAAAGAACACAAAATTACAGCTAGACAGAAGGAATGAATCCTAGTGTTCTATACCACTGTAGAATGACTATAGTTAACACAATATATTATATAGTTCTAAATAGCTAGAAGGAGGATATTGAATGTTCCCAACACAAAGACATATTTGAGATGATGTATATGCTAATTACCCTGATCTGAACACACTATACATTATATGTATTGAAACATCACTATATACTCCATGAATATGTACAACTATTATTCGTCAATTAAAAATAAAATAAAAGCCCCCCTCCACCCAAAGAAGAAAAAATAATGTGATATTTCCAGGAAAATCTATGTAGCTTTCTCAATTCAGGTTCAGGAATATTTATACTTACTTTGAGGTTTCCTTGGGCAGTGTTCACAGGTTGGTCATCTTTTAACCATGTAATGGATGGATTTGGAATGCCATTGGCTATGCACTGCAAAGTGACAGGCTTATGTTTCACCACAGCTCTCTCAGAAAGGGCTGAGGACTTGATTGTTGGAGGAACTAGATTTCAGGACAGGAGGGAGGGAATGAAAACCATGATTGGGATCAAACACTTAAAAATATATATTCAAGGACCTGAAACCTTAAAATTTCAAAAAAGAAAATTTCTATTTTAACAAGCAATGAAATAATTTAATCCCATGCATTTAGTTTACAATTTTTAGCAATTTTAGAGATGACTTATTTCTTAACTATGGATCTCTAATTCACCAAAGAATAAGTAAAATGTATTGATATTTGTGGTGTTTTGGTGTGTTTCCCCAATCTATAGTGACTCACACTTTCTCTACCTCAGGAGTCAGGGTGAGTCTCCAGCTGTGTTTGTGCCACATGACTGCCCCAGCAAGGATGACTGAACTTAGGATGGGAACTTGGTTGAAGCTGGGTCTGCCCAATTCCCTCCCTCAGGAATTGGAATGGAGACTGAGAAACAGGATTATGTATGTCCCATCATGGGACAGGGGACTAAAAAGCAAAAAAGAAATAGTCCGCAGAGACAGAGGAAGAAAGAAGTCGACATTCTTAGAAATTTCTTCTTCTGGCTTCCAAATGGGCTCTCTAGTGTCTGCTTCCAGGCCCCCCCTTCCCAAGTGCTGCCGGCAAGAGAGACACATAATACCCTGGCAAAGGGTTGCTTCTGTCATTAGATTAATGGTTATAACCCTCATGTGCCAGTCCTGTGAATGCACTTATGTGCACTGGATCCTGCAATACATCCTCAGCTTCCATTTATGAAAACTACTCTATTCACAGACCCTCCTGTTTTAGCTAAACCCTTAAATGCTAACACAACCCCTTTACTTGGAAGTTGTTCCTTGCCTCTTCTATCTTATCAATATTTGGTCTCATTCTCCAGACCTTGGCATTTTATGTAAAATACACTTCCTAACATTTAAATTCTGCCCAAATTTATTCATATGATACCTCTTGATTGAGTCTCTATGTCAGTAAAGTGAGTAAAATTTGCCATTATTTGACTCAAATTCCTGTCTTTCAGACTACTTTCCACAACTCAAGATTTATCCACCTTATTGAGATACAATCTGAATTAGATAATAAAACAATGCACAAATTAATTTATAAATGTAATACTCCTGTTTCTTCTTCAGCATACCATGAACAGTCACTTCAAATTCCTTCTTGTGGTCTCCAGCAGTGTTTGTTGCCACACACCGATAAAGGCCTGTGTCTGACACTTGAGCCTGAGCAATAATTAGTTTGCGCCCATTTAGTAAAATCTTGAATCCATCCCTTTCATCAATTAGCTGGCCATCTTTCAGCCACCTGTAGAAAAAGGCAAAAAGAAGCCTGAATATATATTTTTAAATAAGGAGTTTCCTAGAAGATATATAGGTATATAGATATAGGTATATAGATATATAGGTATATAGATATATTCCCTATTGTGTATTGTCTAATTTCCTATTTGCTTACCCTGTAAAATAAATTGTAAATGGAAAAGAAGAAAAAATGAAATCTGGCTTAACTCAGAAGTTGGCATATTGTTGGAACCCAACAACTATATATTGAGTTCTTAATTCTTCTACTATTTTAGGCTACAAAAAGAGGCAAGTGTCCCTAAATATTTCTTACTTAAATGTCTAAATACTATTAACCAGCAAAACATGCATAAACTTAAAACACCTGTAAATAAAATCCTGAAATCATATAGTATTATATCTTTACTTTTCTTATGCGTTATCACTTTCCATTTAGTTTTATAATCAATCATGTGTGAATATATCTGATTCTCATAGTCAACTAATTATTCCTTTACATATCCCACAGCATCCTTGGAAATGAAAGTTTAAATGTTCAATAAACGCTTTGTAAATGAAAGAATAAGAAAAAGACTTGGTAAATGTACATTAACTTCTTCTATTTACCTGAGATGTCTGGTATACTTTTTATTTAGTAGTTTGTTAAATATTTTAGTGCCTCAGAAAGTCTGACACTAATACTGCCCAATAGACTGCCTCTATGAACTGAAAATGTAATTTATAAGAATGTATAATAGAATTCCTCTACTTGAGCAAATTTAGGTGTCCTGTGTGTAGAAACTGCCTTGAATATAGAATATGACTTTTAAAAGAGGAATATAAAGAATATAATTGTTTACAATCACTTTTTAATGATATAGAACATCTTTCAAGATAGCTCTAAAACACTCAAATAAAAAAGTGGTAGGTATTTAGAAGACATACCAAAACCCTTACATGATAGTTGGTGGGGGAGAGCCTGTCACTTGACAATCTAGCTCCAGTAAGTTGTTAACCATCACAATGAAGTATGATGTTTCATCTCCTCCTTCTATGGCTGGTGGCACTAGAAGACAATAGGGATGTAAGAATCAAAGAAACGTATACAAGAAAAAAACACACCAGCACATCAAGCAATACTAGTAGTAGTTTAGAAGGCTGATAAGTATTATAGTAGTTTGGTACATGAAGGGAACTTGAAATACATTTTATAATAAACACTTGCCAGGATTAACAAATGTACTTCTGACATATCATGGATATTTCTCTAACTAGTACTATAGTGCTGCTGATGCCATATGAATATAAAGTTGATTCATATTATATATGGCATATTTTCATAAGAACAAGAGAAGGAAACCCCCCAAATTAGGACATCTATTCAAAAGCTTTCCATTTATACATAAAGATATAGAGACTCAAGGTTGCAAGATGACTTCCCAAGGTCCAGAGACTAAGTTTCCTGTTGTCTGGTGCAGTGCTCATGACAGAAGATCATGTTGTTGCTCACTTCAATGAGACAGATGTCACATATGTAAGAATGGATCTATGCACTTGCAAATACCAAGTCCACTTATCAAAATCAGTGGAAGATTTGTGTGAGATTCTAGTTCCTTGGACCTCAGTAATAAATCCATCTCTTTGTAATGGGCAGTCCAGAGTTGAACAGATAATTATACCTTTTTTTAGATTGTTTGATTATTGCACCAACAAAAAAATATTTAACAAACTAATCAGGTTTTGCAATGAATCTGAGAAACCAAGTAGTGACATATTTTTTTACCCAAGACATCAACTTCATATTTGATTTCCTTTTCTCCTGCCACACTGGTAGCCACACATATATACTGTCCCCGATCTACTTCTTGGGCACTCATAATTTCGAGTTTCTTCCCACCAGCTTCTATGCGGATGTTGTCACTGGTCATCACGGGTACACTGTCTTTCAACCAGGTGAGATTTGGAGGAGGGTTGCCGACAGCTTTGCACTCCAGTGTCAGCGAATGATTAATAACTACTTGCTTATTCAAAGTTGTGGCCAAGTCATCTTCAATCATTGGAGGAACTAGGGAGAAAAATAGTAATATTTCAGGCAATTCTTTGTGTGGTCACAAGATACATCCAAATGAAATAAAAGGGAGATTTTTTTTTTCTCATAAAGTTTGACCATAGAAGCTGCCTACATGCTGTTTTCCCTCTAAACTTTAGAGGAAACAATTTCTTAGTTCAGGTGATCTGCAACTATTCTAATTATTCTAGAATACTCTGAACTGTCTAACTCATAAAGGACAAGTAGTGGAGAAGGATCTTAGTCCTAACAACTGCTTTACCTTCTCCATAAGAAACAAATAGCCTAAATGTTCCAAGCACTACTGGCAAAGGTTGGTCAAATGAATGAAACACTTCTTGCTAACCTTAGCTTTTGTAAATATTTTTCCAGATCATGAAACAAATTCTTCCAATTCCTATCCATGCATATTGAAAAAGGCCAAACTCACAAAAGCTTTATTAGTGAACAAACTGAATATGAGAAAGCATAGGCAGAAAAGTATATAATTCAAGCATATATTTTTCCTTACCATAGACTTCCACATGGAATGATTTTTCAGCAGTTCCAGCAACATTGGTTACACGACATGTATATGTTGCTGAATCAGAGACTTGCGCTCGGGGAATATGAAGAAATTGTCCTTTATCAGTATAAAGTGTCTGTGAGCTGGATATGACTGGCTGGCCATCCTTATACCAAGTAATAGCAGGCATTGGAAGTCCCCGTGTTTCACATTCCAGTTTGATAATGCTGTTGATCAGCGCTGATATTTCTGCTGTGACATTCCCTCCTTTAATACTAGGTGGAACTACAAAAGATTTCAGAACAAAAACAAGTCTTCTAAGCTTCAGCATCTGCATCAAAATCTTAAATGCTATGGATGTTTAATTAATTTTTTTTTTTTTTTTTTTGAGACAGAGTCTCACTTTGTTGCTCAGGCTAGAGTGAGTGCCGTGGCGTCAGCCTGGCTCACAGCAACCTCACACTCCTGGGCTCAGCAATCCTACTGCCTCAGCCTCCCAAGTAGCTGGGACTACAGGCATGCGCCACCATGCCCGGCTAATTTTTTGTATATATATATTTTTAGTTGACCAATTAATTTCTTTCTATTTTTGGTAGAGACGGGGTCTCGCTCAGGCTGGTTTCGAACTCTGGACCTTGAGCAATCCGCCCGTCTCGGCCTCCCAAAGTGCTAGGATTACAGGCGTGAGCCACCGCGCCTGGCCTGTTATGGATGTTTAAATAATGCCTTTTCTGTGATTTATCTCCTGATAATTAGTTGTCAGTCTTGTCAAAACAAACTTTATCACCCACCTTTTGAGTTTCAGATTTCAGTAAAGACAGAAAGTCACAAATTCGGTTTCAATGTCTCATTTAAGTTCAACAGATCATATTAGAGTAACTAAAAGAGTCATGTTTAACAAACAAAACAAAACAAAACAAAATAAAACCCCACTCAAAGTAGATATAGTAAGTTTGAAATCAGGCCAAGGGAACAGAAATGTCAGATGTGGTATGAGTGCATGCCCTCTCCCCCCCAAGAAATACCAAAGGTCTAAGTGCTTTCACAACCAGCTACTAGTCATAGCTGTAGAGTCTTTATTTTGCTTCTTGCCTTTTTTTTTTTTAACTGCCAAGAGTCTATTCGCTGAATTTTACTCATCTAATTGACTACATGTGTGTCTTCCACAATTCAGCAACCATATGCCCGGCCTCTCACACCACATGAGGACTGCTCTGTTGGAGAAAAAATCTCAAGTAGCTCAATCTCTGCTGCATATTCTGAGCATGGTCATTTGAGGATTGTGCTATAATTGTAGCAATTTAAAAGAAACCAAGTGGCATGTGTCTGAATTTGAGTATCAACATAATTTCAATAATTTTTTAAATTTTAGAATGGAATATTCTACAGAATGTTTTTCTTATGGTAAGACTAGGATTATGGGTTTTTGAGAGGGAGACCACAAAGATAAAGTGCCATTCTTACCACATCATATCAAGGGTGGGTGCTATCAACATGACATCACTGAGATGTCAGCCTTGGTAACCTGGCTAAGGTAGCATTTGCCAGGTTTCTCCACTGTAAAACTACTCTTCCTCCCCTTTTGAAGGGAGTCACTATTCCCAGCCCATACATATGAGGTGAAGAGTTATGTTCTACTTTCATGATTAATTCTGTATGGAAGATGTGTCTTTTCTCTCCAGTTTACATATTAATCTAATCATTTATTTATATCAGTATGGACTCATGAAAACTTATTTTATGCTTTGGGTTATAATCCAAAACTACATTATTTATCCAGTCTGGGCCTTTGGGAGCTCTTTCAGTCAGCTCTTATGCCCCTTTAATATGCCATCATTTTATCTTTTTTTAGCATTTCCTTACTTTTTGGCCTGACTACATACTACGCAGCCAGGTTCATCTTGTATATTCCCTGCTCCTGCCCCAGAATGATTTCTCCTAGGAGTCCGGTCCATTTCAGTGGAGAAGGATATCAGAAAACAAGAACTGGGTGCTGAGTGAAGTACCTTAATATTTTCCGGTAATCATTCTTAGAACAAGTTCACAATGACAAACATTCATATTTTTTTCATGAGATATAATTTAGGGCAAGATCTATTATACTGTGAGGTAAATTTGATGATAGAATCATTTTCCTATAAGAGAGGTTTGCTATAAAGATTAGGGGTCAGCCAACTGTGGCTCCCAGGCCAGAAGATGCTGAGCTAAGAATGGTTTTTACATTTTTTAATGGTTGGAGAAAAATCAAAAGAATAATATTTTGTGATATGTAAAAATTATATGAAATTCAAATTTCAGTATGCATAAATAAAGTTTTATTGGGATATAGTTACACTCATTTGTTCACGTACTGTCTATGGCTATCACTCAACAATGGCATAGTTAAGTGATTGCAATAGGAAAATGAATATGGTGTTCTCATTGCACCTACTGCTGCTCAGCTTACCATAAATTTCAGCGGCACAGTTGTAACTTGACAGCATTTCAAGTGCCATGCCTACTATGACATTTTATTTTATTTGTATTACCAGTACATACTCCACATATTTAAGCAAGAGAATAGTAGACTTCAAATATTTAAGTTTTAAAGCAAGGCATAGTGTAGATTATCTTGTTATCATATCAAATGGCAAAACATTGTGTTTATTTTGTAATAACACTATAGCTTTTCTAAAAGAATAAACACTGCCAAACTGAGCAGTCATCACAATATTCTTAATTTGAATAAGAAAAGCAACAGGTTGAAAAATCAGAAAATATAAAATGTCTGTGTCTCATCACAGCATAATTTCCTCACAAAAATAAGTCAAAATGAGGCTACAACGAAACTAAGTTTCTGAGTGGCTCATTTGTTAGCCAAGCAAGGAAAGCCATTTACCAATGGTGATTTAATTAAGTCAGGTACGACTGCAGCAGCCAAAGTAATGTGTCCAGATAAAATCAGTTTGTTAAAGAATATTAGCCTTTCAGTAAAAATAATTGCTTGAAGACTTGAGAACACTGGGAGAAACATCAATAGTCATTTTTTTTTTAAAGACAACTTTTTCTGAATGGTATTCTTGGCTTTTGACAAGATGACAGATGTTACTGACACTGTTTAGTTGTGCTTGTTTATTTATTTATTTATTTACTTATTTATTTTTTTTTTTTTTGAGACAGAGTCTCGCTTTGTTGCACAGGCTAGAGTGAGTGCCATGGCGTCAGCCTAGCTCACAGCAACCTCACACTCCTGGGCTCAAGCAATCCTTCTGCCTCAGCCTCCCGAGTAGCTGGGACTACAGGCATGCGCCACCACGCCCGGCTAATTTTTTTTTTTTTATATATATATTAGTTGGCCAATTAATTTCTTTCTATTTATAGTAGAGACGGGGTCTCGCTCTTGCTCAGGCTGGTTTCGAACTCCTGACCTCGAGCAATCCGCCCTCCTCGGCCTCCCAGAGTGCTAGGATTACAGGCTTGAGCCACCGCGCCCGGCCGTGCTTGTTTATTTGAGCAGACAATGCCAAATGTGAACAAACTTAAGAATTAGCCTCTAAGAAGCCTGTGTGTAACAAATACAGACAAAAATATTTTCAGAACAGTTGAAAAAACATTAATTCATTACAACCTGAAGTGGCATCTGCGAAGATTTTTTACAACTGTTGGTGGTAAAAATATGTGTGAAGCAAAAGGCTTAAAAGTTTATGAAGCTTATGAAAATGCAAGGTGTTAAAATAAAGTCTATTTATTTATTGTATTATTCATCATCAAGCAGGTGGTGTAAAATATTCCTGTGTTATTAAAGCAGTAGTGTTAATGGTGTACTTTATTTACTTGCATGGAGTGAAACATCATCACTTCCATGGCTTTTTCTCAGATGTAGAACTGAAAATCCTGACTTGCCTTACCACAAAGCAGTTCAATGCCTTAGTGGTGAAAAAGTTTTATTGCAATTTTTTAGCTCAGGGCCAAGACTGAATTTTTTTGAATGAAAAGAAACATTCTTAAACGCTATTATTGAATACTTCAAGCTTTTGGAAATTAGTTTTGCCATAACTTGATAATGTTCCTAAATGAATTCAACCTAAAATTACCAGACAAAAACAGTGTGTATGTGGAAAATTTATACTGTGGTAGTCATTCTATTGTTACAATCACAAGTAATGTCAAGCCGCTTTATATATTCTGAATGCTACCAAAAGTTCAAACAAAAAGTGAGATTTCAATTTCCCCACAAATTTGTAGTGGATTTATTTTCTAAGCTCAAACTGTAGTTCATGCAATGTTTATCAAACTTTGTTGCAAATGCAAAGGAAATTTTCACATTCAAAATCTATTTATTTTTAAATTAAGGACCTTCCCTCTAATCTTCAACTAGAATTGGTTAATTGGCAGTGTAATGACATGCTAAAAGTCAAGTCTCAAAAGAAGAATATAATAGAATTCTATAAATGCCTTCTAAGCAATGAATATGCTCAATTAAAACTATATGCTTACTATGAATTAAAATCAGGATTAGGCAGTACCTATTGATATCAGTGTGAAAGGCATGTTCAAAGATAAAATAGGTAAAATCTCATAACAAATCACTATTAATAGATGAACATTTGCAATCAATTTTGATGACAGGGAATACTAACTTTGAACTCTAATTAAGTGAAATGTTATCCCCCCAATATAATTCCATTCTTCTCATTAGTAAGACCTATAATACAAAAATGTTACAATTTTCAAAATTATCAAAGAAATGGAATATTGTCAATAAAAGTTTTATAAAGATGTGTTTGTATCTTGTTATATAAGTATCTATAATATCTTTGATTTTACCCGATGATCTGCAAAGCCTAAAATAGTTACTATCCTGTTCTTTATTAAAAATGTTTGCCAAGTCCTGCTAAAGATAATTAACTGATACAAATTTGAGCTATCATTTTGAAATCCAAAATGATAATCAGGCTTTAAATTTTTAGTTTTATTGAGACTATTTATGTCATATGTTAATCTATAAATGCATATCAAATTTTTGTCTAAAATTGCTGAAATCAGCTGACCACTCTCATAAGTTGGATGGTACATTAATGAAGCCAAGAACATAAGTTCAGACAAATCCCTATCAATCATGAATGTTTTAGGAAGGAATATCATTTGTAGTGTACAGGATCTATTTTAAAAGTCTTTGCTTATGACACTGAGAAATATTACTCAAAGAACATTTGCAATTTATGGTAGAACAACATACCATCCACTGCTTAAATCTTCTAAAAAAATAAATAAATATTTCACTTCTTGTTTCATATATTGGCCTAAAAACTGTGCTTCTGTTTGAGGGAGGTGGTTACAGATAAAGATTATGAATATATTGCACATTAAAATGCACATAGGCACACACACGTAGCTCTCAGACCTCTAAAACCCATTTTTGCACCTTAGGTTAAAAACTCTTGTCTCAGAACCACTAGTTGTGAATTTGCACAATCTTCCAATAGGATATTAAAAGCTCTTTTATTTCTTTCTTCTTTCTTTCTTCTTTTCCTTTGTCTCCGTCTATTTCTTTTATTTTTCCCTCTTATTTTGCCTCCATTTCTTGCTTATTCGGGCACAATATTCATCTTATCCTTGCAGGTGAATCAACCCACCTAATTCATCTTAATGTCAGTGTATAAATAAGGAAAACAAATGAATCAACTGCAGTGTAAAGCATACTCTCAATCTGAAATCTACATATGTATTGCTTGTAGTCAACCAAAGCATGATATCTGTTTCATTTTTTTCTTTCTGTTTTAAGAATAAAAGCATTTTCACAAGTGACATAAAGTGGTGCAGGCAAGAAATAACGTAGATGTATAGGAAAATACATCACTTCATAACAAAAGTCTCTGTCTTATATGCCAGGAAACGTAGATAATGGGCCTCAATTAATTCAGGATGTAACTGACTACATTTAGTGCTATAAAACTGAACAATCACACTTCACAGTTGGGAAACTGAAAAACAGAAGCCAGACCTTTATGCAGATGATGAATAATCATAACACCAATATCAGTAACACTTAGGCGATTTAAGACAAATACAAATGGCACGAAAGTTCTTCGTTGTGGTGCACAGGGCGTGCAGTAGCATGTAGTTCCAAGCATGACAGACATCTGTGAGTGCAACTGTTCAATCATTCAAACCAAACTGAGACAAAGACATTGAGTAAATCCTCATTGTACAGAGAGGTGTTGGCACCAGCCGTGATGGGGTTCAAAAGCATCAATGAGGCATTGCTGTTTCCCTACATCATGTGCCTGTGCTGGTGTCTAGTGTTTGCTGGGCAGCAAATTCTGGCTCAGTGGTTCCTGAAGATTCTCATCAATCAAAAACATTATAAGGCTGGGCACGGTGGCTCACACCTGTAATCCTAGCACTCTGGGAGGCAAAGGTGGGAGGATTGCTTGAGCTCAAAGTTCTAGACCAGCCGGAGCAAGAGTGATACCATGTCTCTACTATAAATAGAAAGAAATTAGCCAAACAACTAAAAATAGAAAAAAATTAGCTGGGCATGGTGGCATGTGCCTGTAGTCCCAGCTACTCAAGAGGCTGAGGCAGGAGGATCGATTGAGCCCAGGAGTTTGAGGTTGTTGTAAGCTAGGATGACGCCACAGCACTCTAGCCTGGGCAACACAGTGAGACTCTGTCTCAAAAACAACAACAACAACAAAACCATTATATAAACCTTGGTAATACTAGGGAAGAAGACAGGCAAGCCCCAGTAGAGCAATACGCTCCAAGTGGGATTATATTACAAACTATTAATACTATAAATTGAACCATCACCATACCAGTGATGGTTCTTTACTTCAATGTAGTTCAACCCACAAGAAACATACAAGGAAGATTTGCTTAGCCCTGTTACATGTCAGGAAATGCAGGCTCCTAAGGGACTAACTCAGTCAAGACTTCACAGCTAGTAGTATTAAAGTTGAATTCAAATCCAGTTTTTTAGGACCACAAACGTTATGCTCTTAACCACAAAGCTATTGAGAAATAAATAATGGTTGATATCAAGTACAATTCTGTTGCCTTATATGCCTAGAATCCTGAGTGTGGACTGGCAGGACATCGTGAAACCTGTGGGGGCCACAGATATTATCCAGGTCTTCTTGCAGGCTCTTCCTTTATACACCACACACGGTACACTCACAGAAATAGCTGAGAGAGCCTTGTAAGAGTGTATTGTGAGGAACACAGCTGTGCCACAAGGGCCTAACCTTTCCCCTGTCTCTGCCAAGGAACACAGCCTTAATCAAAAATCATAAGGGAAAATCTGCACGACACTGGGTTAGGCAAAGAGTTTTTGGACATAGCAAAAATATCACCCACAAAAGAAAAGAAATAATAAATTTGAACTTTTTTAAAATTACAAACTTTTTGTACATGATTCTATTAAAAGAATGAAGTGACAAGCCACAGGCTAGGAATATATATATGCATATTACATTTCTGAGAAAAAACTTAGGTCCAGAATATACAAAAACTCTCAAAATTCAATAAGAACATCATGAACAATCTAACAAAATGGGCAGAATATCTGAACAAAAATCACTTCAGTAAATCTGATGTATCAGTAAGTACGTCTCTGCCACCACCATCCCCTGCGTACCTCCAAATCTTTCCCTCCCATTCTTTCTTCAATCTATTCTAATCAACCCTTGGATTCTCCAAAGATTCCCCACCACAATCACTTTATCGAACATTTCCTTTCAAGATCACCAACAAACCCAATGTTGTGAAGTCTAGTGGTCAACTCTCAGTCTTCATATAGCTCTATAGCAGCACTGTGACATAGTTGATCCCACTTATCTTTGAATACACTTCCTTCTTTCCAATACAATTCCGGTGGCTTCCAGGCCACCAGAGAAATTTCTTTTCCCTCCTATTCCATGGACTACTCTTTCTCATTCGCCTTTGCTGCCTCTTTCTCTTCTTCCCAATTTTTAAGAGCTGTGGCCTCAGGCTCTGTCTTTTTTTTTTTTTTTTTCTCTTTTCTATGGACACTGACTTCAGGGGTGACTTCTTATAGCCTTGTGCTTTTAAGAATATTGATGTGCCCAAGAGCCCTAATGGTTTTAACCTTCATCCAAAATTTCTGTCCTGAACTTCAGGTTGTCTACTTGATATGTCTACTTGGATGTTTAATACACATGACAAACTTAAGTCCCACACTGAATTCTTGTTCTTCCCCTTTAAATCTGCTTCCCCTACAGAGTTTCTCATCTCAGTTGGGTGGTGATTTTATCCTTTTATTTACTCAGGGCACAAACTTAGAGTCACTCTTAATTCTTTACTTTTTCTCCTTATCCAGATTTATTCTGTCAGGAATTTCTGCTAGTTCAATCTTCAAAATTTATTCAGGATTGGACAATTCCTTACCATCTTCACTGTTTCTACCTTGTTCTAAAACCATCATAAATTCTAATCTAGACTGTTGCTGTACTCTTTTAATTGGCCTCATTGATGTTCTTCTTGCCTCAAAATTGCCCCCAGAGCCATCTTTTCTAACCTAAGATAATTCATGGTATCTTGAGGCAAATAATACAATCTCCCTGAACAGTATATCAATCATATGAAAAAAATCAATTTAATGATGCTTTTATATTGGGTTGATCTAAGGGATCAATGAGATGACAGATAAAAATAACTATAACACTTAGCACATAGTATGCACTTAATTATAGTAGCATGTGCATGAAAGTAATTTTTATGTCATTTCTGACATCTGTTGTCTCCATGAATTAGAAGCTACTAATTATTTTCCAAGTTTTGGAGACAACTGAAAGTTTGTCCCCGCCAAATTTACATGTCGAAATCCTAACCTCACACTAAGATGATGGCTTTAGGAGATCAGACCTTAGGGAGGGTATGCCATCAATCACGATTGGGATTAGTGTCTACTGTTTGAAGGAACCCTAGACCCATGGACACCATGACCGGC
Source organism: Microcebus murinus (assembly GCF_040939455.1). Classification (NCBI taxonomy): domain Eukaryota; kingdom Metazoa; phylum Chordata; class Mammalia; order Primates; family Cheirogaleidae; genus Microcebus; species Microcebus murinus. The sequence continues at coordinate 11,580,979 of NC_134126.1, forward strand.
TTCTAAGCTGATTGGATAGGCTGTAGAATCGCCAAGGGGCCGCCTAGGGCCAGGCATGCCTCCTGCACTGGCTTCCTTTCCAGTCGCGGTGTAGTGTGAATGCAGGATCGTGGGCTGCCGTGCACATTTGAAAATTTACTTGAAAAGTGATCCACGGTTTACACATCATACCTGAGTCTAACGCCTAAGGAATTACCCTTTGCCCCCCGCATTTGCTCCCACATAACATAGCTGGGCATTCGTACATTCATCTTCCGCATACACAAGACCACCACCCACTGCTTTACAGAACGGCGACGCGCGAGTGCGGCGGCCTCGCTAATCCAGCCATCCTGCAGGAGCGCCCGCTCCCAGCGCACTGGCTGGCGGGTTTGAAGGCCGCTCCTGGCGCCGCACGCGGCTCCGCCCCGCCGCCGCCGCCAATCAACGCGCTCGCGCCGCGATTGTGCACCCGAGCCCGAGCCGCGCTGGGGCCGCGAGCGCACCGAGGACGGTTCTAGAACGTTTGCTGTGCTCGCCGTGGACGCCTGACTAGCAGAGGTGGCAACGGGGCGCTTTAGCTGACGTTCTTTCTCTACACATTTCACGTACTATTTGAGGGTTTGAACCTCGATTTCGTGAACCTAGAACCTACAGGCGAGGCCAAAACCACGAAACTCCTACCTGCCTGGGGATCCAGGCAGCCGCTGGGGGCCTCGTCCTCTTGCGAGGACAGTGAAGCGCCCCCGCCTGCTCCTGCTTCTGAGGGTACGCAGACAAGTCGCCAGGTACGCGGAGAAGGCGCCAGGTACGCGGACAAGTCTCCAGGTTCGCGGACAAGTCGCCAGGTACGCGGAGAAGGCGCCAGGTACGCGGACAAGTCTCCAGGTTCGCGGACAAGTCGCCAGGTACGCGGAGAAGGCGCCAGGTACGCGGACAAGTCTCCAGGTACGCGGAGAAGGCGCCAGGTACGCGGACAAGTCTCCAGGTTCGCGGACAAGTCGCCAGGTACACGGAGAAGGCGCCAGGTACGCGGACAAGTCTCCAGGTACGCGGAGAAGGCGCCAGGTACGCGGACAAGTCTCCAGGTACGCGGAGAAGGCGCCAGGTACGCAGAGAAGGCGCCAGGTATAGGGACAAGTCGCCAGGTACGCGGAGAAGGCGCCAGGTACGCGGACAAGTTGCCAGGTACGGGGGCAAGTCTCCGGGTACAAGGACAAGTCCCTAGGTTCGCGGAGGAGTCGCCAGGTACAGTGACAAGTCTCCAGGTAAACGGACAAGTCGCCAGGTTCGCCGACAAGTCGCCAGGTACTCGGACAAGGCTCCGGTGCGCCTCCGCGCGGCCTGTCCACACCAGCGTGGCTGTGAGCACTGTCCCGAGCTGCCAGGAGCGCCCCAGCGCCGGGGAATTCCCAGATCAGCCGCCCAGGAACTGCCAATGGACCGCTGCCCTCCCGGAGCCGGCACCAGCACGTCCCAGCAGACGGTGGCGGCTCACGCAGCTCCCGACTCCAGGTGTCCCATATGCTTGTTTAGATTTGATAACGTGTCTTACGTCAACAGCTGCTTACACAGGTACTGCTTTCGCTGCATCCGGGAGTGGTCCAAAATCACAGCGGAGTGTCCGCTGTGCAAGCAGCCCTTTGACTCTATCTTCCACTCCGTGAGGGCAGAGGACGACTTCAAGGAGTACGTCCTCAGGGCTTCGTGTGACGGTCCCGCTGTTCCAGGACGTCGCTGCCGTCCAGCTGTGACCAGGGAACTGAATGCTCCCGCACCCGGTGGTCCCGCGAACGGAACGACGACAGCTCCACCAGACACTGGGGTTCTGTTTGAAATGTCAGGCAGCGCAGCAGCAGGTGGACAAGTGGCGATTCCTGAGTTACTGAGTCAGTTTGCAGTAGCCAGGCCAACGACTGCCCAGGAAAGATCTTTGCCGACAGTTCGGGAACAGGATATTATTAACTTTAGACGAGCTCTCTATCGGGCTGGTGCTCGAGTTAGAAGCGTTGGAGGTGGTGGCCGCTACAGGGACATTTCAGCTGGATTTTTCCGCAGAAATCCGGCTTCCCTGCACAGATTAGTGCCCTGGCTAAGACGGGAGCTGAGAGTTCTTTTAGGAGCTCGTGAATCTTTAGTGGATATGGTCCAGCACGTCATCATGACTAACGTTACTCGCTACAATTTGGAGAGCCAGGCCTTCGTGTCTGATTTAAGACCATTTTTACTTAATCTCACTGAGCATTTTGTACATGAGTTTATCAGTTTTGCTCGATCTCCTTTTCGAATGGTAGCGTTTGACCAACACGCTAATTATGGTCACCCTGCGCCTTCCAATGCAGAGCGCAGCAGGTCTGAGTCTTCAGTCATTACAATATCTTCAGATGAGTCTGAGACCCAAGAGCGAGATACTGACGCAGCCAGAGTCAGTCAGGCACCATGGGGTGATGAAACACCGAGATCATCTTGCACAAGCTCAAAGCAAGTGCATATTTCTATGTCTTCCCTTGTAAATGTTTCTGATAGTTCAGATGAAGAACTGGTTACAGGGAGAGCCACGTCTCAGATGCAAGGAGTACAAACCGCTCAGGACTTAAACAATGGCAGTGATTCTTCTTCAGATGACTGTGTCATTGTTGGGTTTGCTAAACCACTAGCTGGGAGAATTCCAGAAATAATTGAACTGTCTTCCGATTCTGAGGAGGTAAGTACTCAGGAGGAAATGGAGACAGCAGGGACACAGGAACAAGACCAGCCTTCTGGTTCTGGTGATAGTGATCTTCGTAGACGTTCATCTCAGCTCTCTCTCCTTGCAACTGATGAGCCAGTAAATGAAGGTCATCCTGATTCATCAAAGGAGGAAGAGGAACCATCTACATCCTCATCCACTAGAGTCTTGAGCTCATCTTTGAGAGGAGACAGAGTATGTTCTCCAAACAGCCATAGATATGGGAAAGGGGCAAGATCAAGAAGTTCAGGTTCAAGTTCCCAGGATGGAAATGAGTATGATAACAATCCTAGAAAGCATCCTGGGAAGAAAATAATGAAAAGCAAAAGATCAGGAAATAGGGAAAGTAGCCCTAGAGGAAGAAGAGACAAAAAGAGATCAAAAACTAGAGAGAGCACTTGGTGTAGCAGCCAAACTCTGTCTCTAGGTAGTGAAAGCACAGGCAGATCACGATCTCATAGTACTGATCATGCTAAAGGAAGGTCTCGGAGCGGAAGTGGAGATCGTTATCATTTAAGAAATGATTATGGAAGCAGATACACATGGGACAGGGATGACTACGAATCATCTTACAGGAGAAGGGCTCTCTCCAGAGCTCATTACTCCACCCAATCTTTAATGCCAGAATCTGGAATTCATTCCTTTCTTGAAAGAAAAATTTCCAGGGAAAAAACTAATCCCAGCCAAAGACAATATTACTATGATGAAAGGCACAGATCAGGGAGCCTGTCTAGTAACAGGTCAATGACCTCATCTACAAGGCCCTGGCAGGTGAGCAATGAAACACCTGGAAGGAAACGAAAGTACAAAGCACGGCATTTGGAAGGTACTGACGAAGTGGCTCATGCATCTCATGAATATTCTTCTGCTGTAAAGAACAGTCGTTACCAAAAATCTCACTCAGAATTGGATGACAACTACAAACACGAGAGTGACAGCTTTTCGGACAACCTATCATCGGACGCAGAGACAGAACGCAAGGGGAGAAAAAGGGCCCGGAGCCCCAGTGTAGAGATCGTTTATGAAGGGAAAGCTACTGATACAACCGTACATCACAAAAAGAGAAAGAAGAAACACCATGGAGATAGTACTTCGCAGTCCCCTGTTGTCATTATCATCGACAGTGATAGTGACGAGATTTCTGAAGTAAAAGAAGATGCAGGATATCACAATAATGGGCCTCAAGACCCTCTAGGAGATGAGTTCTAGGCTCCTTCCTTGGAACCATTGGAAACTGAAGATGCAGTTACAAGAGAAGGTGAATTTGGTGTCCTGGACAAGGAGTGTGATGTTACTGCACTTACTAACATCTTTGAATAATGCCAGCAAAACTGTACCTAATAGTCCACCCCCAGCACCTTCAGTGGAACTGACTCTTGATGTAAGAAAGAAAGCACACGTGCCTCTGATTTGGAGACCAGCCCGGTAACGTTGCATCTGTCTGAACTCACTCATCAAGGCAACTGCCGTCTCCACGGACATCGTTAATGTCAGTGTCTCTTAGCAGAGACCAATATGTCTTAAAACTGCCAAAGCAACTCATTAAGAATTCTGGCGGTATAAAAAGGGTAAAAAGGAATGATGTCATCTAGAACAGTCTATTTGAAGATGACTTTTGGTGAAAACTCTTTTTCCCCTTAGAATATTTTAACTGATTTTTTGGTGTGTTAATTTGTTAAATTCATTATTTGTTCAAAAAGTATTTATGTCCCACCCTCAGAGATATGTACTTTTAAATGAAGAAAATAATATTGCTAGCAGTTTATTTAAAACTTACGGTCCTTTTTAAATAAAAATAAATAAATGTTAGAAGTTATTTCATATTGAATTTTGTTCTTTGAGAGTTGTTATGGAAATGTTTTATAAACTAGGAGAATCCCTTTGGACAGTCTTTATTTTATTTTTCTACTAGAAAATGTGTATGATTCAACACCATTTCTTCAGGTTAAACACAGGCATTTTAATCTGCACAGTTTGTCTTGACTTCTGCCAAAAGGAAAATTTACTACTTCCTTTATATACTTGTTAATCTGGACTGTTGGTAAAACAAATGTGTATTCAACAAAAGAAAAACAGCAACACTTTAAAACAAAAATCAGCAAAAACATACAAAAAAAGAATTGCCAAGGGAAACTATTTTCTATCTCAAGAATAGGAAAATTAAGAGAAAGGTCAAACCGAACTTAACAGGGAACAGAATTATGGGATCATCGTGGCTCCTCTGCCCTGCTGCTTTCAGTGTAGTCAGCCTGCTCGTGGAACACTGACAGTTCCCCTAGGACTAGCTCCTACAGTCAGCCACGACCCTCTGTCACAATATGCATGACTCTTTCTTCACCTCCATCTCCTTCTCCACACCATGCCCCTCACTTACTTTTGTGACTTGTGTAATTCCTCTTCTCCAACACTTCTGATTTTCAGTATGACATGTTGTCTTGTATCCAGCAAACTCACAGCTCTGAGTATAAGAAGGTTCTTCCTACCCTCAGCTCTGCCTGATGCCAGTCTAAACCCAGTCCTACTTGCCATCAGAGTCCCCTCTGAGTTCTTAGAACTGAATACCAGAAAGACAGTGATGACAATTTGATTAGTGCTCTTCCCCAGAAGAAGAGTGCCATCTTATTTTATATGCATAACTATAATAATAACAGCAGCTAATACTTCTTTAGCATTTATTATGTTTCAGGAACTGTTTTTAGTGTTTTACATGTATGAACTCATTTAATGCCTTATAAGCACTATGTGAACATGGAAGATTGAGGTCCAGAGGGGTTAAGTAACTGATCTAAGGTGATGTACATAGTATGTGATGGTTCTGGAATTAAAACCTGAATAATCTCCAGCTGAAAATGCTCCAGCATTTGTGCTCTTAACCACTATGCTTTGCCATTCACAGCCTCATAGAAATAAGAGAGGTATATAGGAAAATACACCAATTCATAACAAAAGTCTTTGTCTTATATGCCAGGAAACATAGATAATGGGACTCAATTAATTCAGGATAGAACTGACTACATTTGGAGCGTAGAACTGAACAATCACATTTCACAGTTGGGAAACTGAAAAACAGAAGACAGACCTTTACAAATTTGATGAATAATCATAACACCAATATCAGTAACACTTAGGCAATTTAAGACAAATTCAAATGGCAGGAAAGTTCTTCATCATGGTGCACAGGAGTATGCGGTAGCATGTAGTTCCAAGCATGACAGACATCTGTGGGTGTAACTTTTCAATCATTCGAACCAAACTGAGACAAAGACAGTGTGTAAATCCACATTGTACAGAGAGGCATTGGCACCAGCCGTGATGCGGTTCAAAAGCAACGCATCAATGAGGCATTGCTGTTTCCCTAGATCATGTGCCTGTGCTGGTGTCTAGTGTTTGCTGGGCAGCAAATTCTGGCTCAGTGGTTCTTGAAGATTCTTATCAATCAAAAACATTATAAGGCCGGGCGTGGTGGCTCACGCCTGTAATCCTAGCACTTTGGGAGGCCGAGGCGGGCGGATTGCTCAAGGTCAGGAGTTCGAAACCAGCCTGAGCGAGACCCCGTCTCTACCAAAAATAGAAATAAATTAATTGACCAACTAAAAATATATATACAAAAAATTAGCCGGACATGGTGGCGCATGCCTGTAGTCCCACCTACTCGGGAGGCTGAGGCAGTAGGATCGCTGAGCCCCAGAGATTGAGGTTGCTGTGAGCCAGGCTGACGCCACGGCACTCACTCTAGCCTGGCAACAAAGTGAGACTCTGTCTCAAAAACAAAAAAAAAAAACCATTATAAAAACCTGGGTAATACTAGGGAAGAAGACAGGCAAGCCCCGGTAGAGCAATACTCTGCAAGTGGGATTATATTACAAACTATTAATACTATAAATTGAACCATCACCATACCAGTGATGGTTCTTTACTTCAATGTAGTTCAACCCACAAGAAACATACAAGGAAGATTTGCTTAGCCCTGTTACATGTCAGGAAATGCAGGCTCCTAAGGGACTAACTCAGTCAAGACTTCACAGCTAGTTAATATTAAAGTTGGATTCAAATCCATTTTTAGGACTACAAACATTATGCTCTTAACCACAAAGCTATTGAGAAATAAATAATGGTTGATATCAAGTACAATTCTGTTGCCTTATATGCCTAGAATCCTGAGTGTGGACTGGCAGGACATCGTGAAACCTGTGGGGGCCACAGATATTATCCAGGTCTTCTTGCAGGCTCTTCCTTTATACACCCCACATGGTACACTCACAGAAATAGCTGAGAGAGCCTTGTAAGAGTGTATTGTGAGGAACACAGCTGTGCCACAAGGGCCTAACCTTTCCCCTGTCTCTGCCAAGGAACACAGCCTTAATAAAAATCATAAGGGAAAATCTGCATGACACTGGGTTAGGCAAAGAGTTTTTGGACATAGCAAAAATATCACCCACAAAAGAAAAGAAATAATAAATTTGAACTTTTTTAAAATTATAAACTTTTTCTACATGAAAGATTCTATTAAAAGAATGAAGTGACAAGATACAGGCTAGGAATATATATATGCATTTTACATTTCTGAGAAAAAACTTATGTCCAGAATATACAAAAACTCTCAAAATTCAATAAGAACATCATGAACAATCTAACAAAATGGGCAGAATATCTGAACAAAAATCACTTCAGTAAAGCTGATTACTAGATGACAATTAAGCATACAAAAAGATGCATTATTAATAATTAAGGAAGTACAAATTAATACCACAAGGTGATACCACTACACACCTACTAGAATGCCATGAAAACAAAAATGAAAACAAAAAACTTGGCAATATCTAGCGCTGACAAAAAGGTGGAGCAACTGGAACTTTCATAAGTTGCTTGTGGGAATTACAAATGCTTCAGCCACTTTAGAAATAGAAGTTTGGCGGTTCCTTATGAAATTAAATATGTACCTATCTCCCACACAAAAAAGCTGTACACAAATACAGGAACTTTATTCATACACACCAAAAATTGGAAGGAAAAACACAGATATCCTTCAACTACCTAATAAAAAACTGGAATATCCATACAATGCAATATTATTCAACCACAATAAAACAAGCTATTAACTCACACCACAGCATGTGTCAATCATAAATACATCTTCCTAAGTGAAAGAAGTCAGACTGAGAAGGCCACATAATGCATGACTTCATTTCTATGACACCCCAGAAAAGGCAAAAGTATAGGGACAAAAAATGGATCAATGGTTTCTGGCTTTAGGGATTTGGTGGAGGGTTTGTCTACACAAGGGAATTAGGGATAACTGTGGTGGTTGATGCATGACAATATCATTTATCAAAACCTATAGAACTGTAAACCACAGGGGAGAAACATTCTGCTTTTCATTTTTTTAATACATTTTATTATGTATATTTGAGTTTTACAACACGCTATTATGGGATACGTATATATTTGTTACTTTACATCCTTTTACCTACATCTTCCCATTTCCTCTGGCCTCCCTTACCCTTGGTAAGCCACTGTCTTATTCTCTATCTTTGTATATTTGACCTTTAACAAAAAGAAAAAAAAAAGATTCCACATATAAGGGAGATCATGCAATACTTTTCTTTCTGTCTCTGGCTTATTTTCACAAGTGACACAAAGAGGTGCAGGCAAGCTTGCTAGAAAGGAAGTGGTATTATTTCCTTACTTATAATACTCAAAACTTCACAGTATTAGAAAGCCTTTCATATCAGACAATTCCAGAAGGTTTAATCATTATAGAGCCCTCTCTTCTGGTGGCCTGGAGGCATCCTACAGAGTGAACACGAGGATCTGCAGTGAAAGAACCCAAGTCCCATGGATATAACAGTCTTATTAAATCACCAAAATACATTTATCACAGATCCCGGCAACAATACAATAGTGTAGAGAAGACTACTCAACAGCTTTGGGAAAATATTGTACCCATTGTTTAAATGTCTGGCTGTGAGAGGTGGCCAATGGTAGCAATGTCACCTGTGTTTAACTTGGATGCTTGTATAGTTAGTCTTTTAGTGTTGTTACTCTTTTTTAAAGGACATGTCTTTTCATCACTAATTTCTTATATAGGCTTTTATTTATAGATACAAATGATCTTAAAGCCTGCATTAAATATAACTTCTTTGATTCAAGAAAGCTATTTGAACTTCACATAAAGACATTAACATTTAAAAAGGGAGATTTGAAATGCAGTTATCTAGAAATCAAGCTAGATTCTATATACACTCTAAGTTTTAAAACAATACAATCACTAAGTAGACAATGAAAAGTGAATAACCTTTATGAGCTCTTACTATAAGCCAAGTAATCCACGCAAAGTATCCAACATTTGATCCTCACAATAACACTATTACATAGGTGCCATTATCATCCCCATTTTATGGTTGAGAATATTAAACTCAGAGGGGTTAGGCAATTTATCCAAAGTCACAAAGCTAGTAAGTGGCAGAGGTTGGATCTGAAACAAGTCTGTCTTATTAATTACTTATTAATTACAAGTCTTCTTAATTACAAGTCTCTTATTAATTACTCAACCAGTGCTGTCCCATAGAAATATAATGCAAACCACCTATATAATTTAAAATATTCTAGTAGCCACAATAAAAGTGTGAAAAGAAACTGAGGAAATTAATTTTAATAATATATTTTACCTATCCCAATAAATCGAAAATGTCATTTCAGTACATAATCACTATAAAATTATTAATATGATATCTTACTTTTTTCATATTAAGTCTCTGATATCTGGTGTGCATTTTACACTATAGCACATCTCAGTTTGGGCTGGCTACATTTTCAGTGCTCAACAGCCATGTGCAGCTAGTGTCTACCGTATTGGACAGTGTAGCACTAGACCATTCATTCATTTAGCAAATATTTCTTGAGAGCTGCTGTGTATCAGACATGCAAAACAAAGACCTGCTCTTCCTAAGTTTAGAGTCCTTGGCAAGAAGGAACCCACAAGTAAATAAATCTATAATTAAGCAATCAAATATCAGATAGTGATGAGTGCTATGAAGAAAACGAACTACCACAATATCATAGAAAGTGACTAGGTGACCACTTTTGATGGGGAAGATCCTGTGAGGAGGTGACATTCTGAAATATCTAAACTTTCCTTGAGTGTCACACTAGGGGAATACAAGACAGTGCAGTGAGTAGAGCTGTGATAAGCACTACTGATCTATTGAGGTCTATTCCTTTCTAGTGTGTAAATCTTTGTACCTGCAATGCAATGTTCATATAATTATCTATGACTCCATTCGTAAAATTTAAATGATTTTGGCAGTCACCTTCACAGCTAGGTGGTGATTTTGGTGAAAATAACGGCTACATATTTCTGGTGGGGACATAGCTAGGAGAAAACAGCAGCACAAACATAGGGCTTTTAAAATATTAATACATGACCAAGATAAAGGCCAAGATGGAATGAAAATAGAACAACTGAATTATGTACATATCTTCAGCTTCAATCTATTTTATGCATTTCTATAGTTTTTAAAGTTTTTTCCTCTTAAAAGATATAGACATTTAATTTTTGTATATACTAACCAACTAGGAAATTCTTGACCTCTTAAGTGAGATCATAGAAAAATCACTTGAAGAAATCCATCCTTTTTTTTAGAAACAGTGTCTCAGTCTGTTACTCTGTCACCCAGGCTAGAGTGCAGTGGTGCAACTTTTGCTCATTGTAGCCTTGAACTTATGGCTCAAGTGATCCTCCTGCCTCAGCCTCCTGAGTAGCTGGTACTACAGGCAGGTGCCACCATGCCCAACTATTTTTTTTACTTTTTGTAGAGACAGGGTCTCACTGTGTTGCCCAGGCTTATCTCAAACTCCTGTTCTCAAGCAATCCTTCTGTCTCAGCTTCCCATAGTGCTGGGATTACAGGCTTGAGCCATTGTGCCCGGTCAAGAAATGTAAAACACATGAAGATAGGCTCCTTCGCTCCAAGTAAGTAGCATTCCAAATTATTCAGTATTGCATAAGAAAGCAGTTAACACTGGAGTAAACCCTGCTTTTCAATTTATAATGAGAGTTAAAAATAACAAAAACCACAAGATCACACTTACTATAGATTGTCAGTTTTATATCCTTGGCTTGTTTGCCAGCTGCATTGGACACAGTACATTGATAGCGTCCCTTGTCACTTCTTCGTGCATTCTTTAGATGTAAAACTTGTCCTCTGTCTAGAAGTTCAATATTAGGATCTCCCAAAAATAAAGGCCTAGAAATGAAAAAATTTTATCCCATGGGTATATTTTTATTTTTCTATGTTTCCTCTCTTAATAATCACATCACAAAAACTCAAAGGAGTATAAGGTTAAAAATACGAGTCAATGTTTGCTAAAAAAATACAATAATAATATTAGTACCCCATTCAGAAGAATGAAGTTATTAAGCCACTTTATTAATGGAAGTTAGGTAATTATTACTTTGAGATTAAAAGTTTCTCCATTTCAAACCTAAATTGTTTAATAATATTGACAGAAATCCAGTACTGTCATTGTCTGTTTTATTCATTTGTCCATTCTTATTCTTATTCTTTTTTTTTAGTTTTCTTTTTATTTTTTGGTTTGCACAACCAAAATTACTACCATCATCTGGAAAAGAAAAACTAAGAGTTTACTATTACAGTATTAAAACTTCAGGCCAAGCAATATTATTTTAAACCAACATCATTACAATAGCTGGAAAAGTATTCACAATTGTATTAATAGTTATTATTTACTAAAGGCAATGATTATGCCAACTTCTCTAAAAAGTAGGTACTGTAATAAATGTGAATGCTTATATAATCATAAATATTGAAGATATTTATGCCAAAAGAATCTCATATATGGTTGTCAAGAAAGTCTTTTTCTACTATACAGAGACATTAACTGACTACTATAAAATGCTCAATTTATATAACTGGCATCAGCTTTATTTTATTATTTGAAGCATCATGGTTATTAAAGTCTATGATATCTTAAGAATCCTACCTTTAAAATCCATTAATCTTCTTTCAGGAAGATCCATAGCTAGTTTTTTAACAGTTACAGTGACTTAGCCACATAATGAATAATTAGATATATTGCTACATCAAAAAGCCACTAGTCAAACTACACAATTAAATGGAAAACACATTTAATTTTCTATGGTAGCATTCTTTACCATTTCTTAATATGACACTTTGTATAAAGCTCTCCAAAGCTATAAAATACCTTAATTCAATACATTTTAAGTTTTAAAGGAAGTAAATATTTGATAATATGTTACTCAAATTTAAGTAATGTTGAAATTTTTGATTGTTAATTATGCAAGCAACATAAAAGTTTAAACCAAAAAGCATTATAATAAGAAAAATTCTCCTTGGTCTATTACCCCAATGTGAGTCTTTTAGACTTCTCACCATTATCACTTTGAATTGTATTCCTTTACATGTTTGCTAAACATTTTTACTCATAAATATATCCCTAAAGAAAACTAAAGTTCTAATACATAAATGGTATGTTATCATTCTTCTTTTATTTTCACTCAACAACAGCTATGGAGCTATTTTTAGTACACATAGCTTGATCTTACTCTTTTTAATTTAATTATTGCACAGTGTTTCATAATATACCATGAGTTATCTATTTTCCTAATGTAGGCTTTAGACAATTTTCACTTTTCTGCTGTTGTAATCTTTTAGTGAATTTCATTACATAAGCCTTCCTGCAGACATGCATGACTGCTTCCCTCTCCTGGATACTGAAAGTGGAATTTCTGTATCACAATCTATGAGCATTAGAGTTTTAATAGATAACAGATTGCCTTTCAGGGTACTAATTTACATTCTCCCCATTGAAGTACTATGTCCTGATTTCCCACACTCTAGCCAACACTTGTATTTTTAAACCTTTACTTTTCTTTTTGCCAATATGACTTGTAAAGAACAAAATTTTTTTTTTTTTTTTTTTGAGACAGAGTCTCGCTTTGTTGTCCAGGCTAGAGTGAGTGCCATGGCGTCAGCCTCGCTCACAGCAACCTCAAACTCCTGGGCTCGAGCGATCCTCCTGCCTCAGCCTCCCGAGTAGCTGGGACTACAGGCATGCGCTACCATGCCCGGCTAATTTTTTTTATATACATATCAGTTGGCCAATTAATTTCTTTCTATTTATAGTAGAGACGGGGTCTCGCTCTTGCTCAGGCTGGTTTTGAACTCCTGACCTTGAGCAATCCGCCCGCCTCGGCCTCCCAGAGAGCTAGGATTACAGGCGTGAGCCACCGAGCCCGGCCAAGAACAAAATTTAATATGTTTCTTACCTAACTATATTTTTAATTGCCTGTTCATAGCCTCTATACATTTTTCTATGTTGTATTTGTCTTTATTATTAATTTGTAGAAAGTTTGATATAATCCTTTATTTCATACACCATAAATCTTGACTCTTTGCTACTTAAGCCTTAGCTATCTGCTCTCAGCAACTATAATAATACATGAACTGTGACCACCCTGTGAAAAATAAGTTCTCACGACCAATACGGATCACCATAGCCATTTTAGTGTGGGCAAACCTCAACAGCCCTTTAGACTTGCAGTCTGAGAAACATCTGATTGTTCTTCTACGGTTCCTTTTTGCCCACACATAGAACTAGTTTAAGTATTCATCTTGCTGTCATAAACACACTTTCCTTTTTAAAAAAGTCAGTTCCACATAAAGACAAAATTAACTTTGCATTTAGATCTTTCATTTTTCACTGTTAGCCTTTGAACAGGGGATATTTAGCATACAGGTGGCCTCAAAATACATTCCCGAAAATGTCTCTAGGTTGGATTTGTAAGTAATTCGGATCCCTAATGAACAGCCCATATATGGTAAAAATAATAATAATGATGATGATATCAATACTATGATGGCTCATATATGGTAATACTAATACAGTGTAATACTGTAATAATAGTAATAATAATACCCCTGTCCTGTAATAATAGGTTACAGAAAATATCATGCTCTTTCTTTGAATTCAAACAAACGCAACATTAAAACAAACTTATACAAAAAGTTTAGATAGGAGATAAGAGAAATTTCAAAAAACAATATTAAAGGTTAACACTCACCTAATGTTGCATCAATGTTAGGCTAAATATTACACTTAATTTTATCTTCTAACCAACCAATAATAACCTTCCCATTTCAATAATTAATCCACTACATTGCTTAGTAATAACTGATGCTTTCATTAGAGCACTGCCTTTCACACATTCCATTATTCTCATTTTATCCCTTATAATTGTTCCAATAGCCTAGCAACTAAAGCCTAATGTTTTCTCAGTGAATAATAGCATCTGGTCTTTCTAATTATTTCTACTGTCATTTCCACTGTAATCACCTTCCTTTTTGCTTCAGGCTCACCTGGACTTGCAGTGGACTTTTGCTTGGAGGCATGGTCATAAGGGTAAACACAAACTCACAAAATCAAATAAAGAGTTAAGACGACAGTGACGCTGTGGGTAAGCAACTGCACAAACAATGAGACCAGCCGCTGGCGTAAGGATGCTGCGCCACTGAACTGCTTATGCCATGTGGGTCTGTTTACATGCATGGAACAAACTGGTTATTCTTGAATTATTAGTTTAATTATTAATTATAAATTTTCTTTATGGGGTACCTCAGGAGCCCATTTGGAAGTACTGAACACCATAAGTTGGGTCGTTCATAACCCAGGGACTACCTATATATTAAATTTGAGTTCCTCTAGGTTTCTAAAATAAATTCTCAACATTTATAAAAAGCCTTATAATTCATAAGAATGAAAGACTTTAATATCATTCTTTGAGCAATATTGTTTTCTTTATGCTTATTTAATAATACTCTGTGATAAAATAATTAAGAAGGAAAAAAGCCACACATATTTACACATCTATTTCCTATCAGTTGGATCCTAGCAAAAAATACAGAAAAGATACTCACTTGCCATCTTTGAACCACTGAATAACAGGAAAGGGTGTGCCTTTGGCCTGGCATTCAAGGGTGGTGTCATGGTTGAGGACAACTGAGACTTCATTTGGGGAGTTGGCACCTATTATGGTAGGTGGAACTTGAACAAAGACATTTTATCATGAAAATCTATGACTTAGCAAAAAGAGTGAGGGAAGGGGAAGAAAATAAGTAATGAGTTCTATAGTATTTCAACAAGGTATTAATGTTAAAAATATCACACAATAATCTGTTTTCATATCACATCTGTGTACCCAAATGTTAGACTGACATATAGAAACATATTCATAAAAAGATTTGCTGGCAGAACAATTACTTGGAAGAATTATGATAGTAGAGGATCTGTTTTGAGGCTTATGAAACTCATGTGCAAAAGTAGTTTAGAATTCCTCCTGCACTGTTTTTATTAAAAAAAATAAAAAAAAAAAGAAAAAAAAAAGTAGTTTAGAATGTAAGTGAGCAGCAAAGATCATATAATGTAATTTACTATTGCTATATATTTTAGATAATGAATGACATAATCAACACTAATCTTATAATGTTCAAATTTTACGCAACATACTGTTGTGCTGATTGAAGTATACTACCTATTTCCTTTTAAAGGACTCCTATCGTAAAATTGGTATGAGATTTCGCATGAAAAATAATGTGCTAGCTTCTATTCTTGGAATCATCAAGAATATTAAAGAGCTCCTATACACTGCAATGACCTTCTAGTCTTCCCATTTCACCCCTTGTTAAGGTATCTGGTTTTCATCTTCAGATGAATGACCAACCACTAAAGGATTCAGTAGGAGAGGGATGTGCTGTGATCATATTTGTGTTTTAAGACTATCTGGGCTGCTGAGTGAAGAACAGATTAGAATAGTAAAAAGTGGATGCAGGTGAGCAGTTAGAGGGCTATTACATTAATTCAATTTATAAATGACGAATATACTTTCACAGAGGAATGGAAAGTTGCTTTAACACAGAATGTTAAAGATACTTTAACACAGAATTAGGAAGTAGACATAACAGCATATAGGTGGATTTAAAGAGTTGGAAAGATGGAAGAAGCAAGTGGATGGATGAAGGTCCTGGTCACTATGATGGGGGTCACTGAAGGTAACCAGAGTGGACATTCGCTGGGACCTTTCTATTTGATACGCGACTAAGATACTCAAGTCAAGAAACCATGGAGAAGATTAGACATCTATCCCTACAGTTTAGAGAAGTCTGAGCTGGAGATAAAAATTTGGGAATTCCCAGCACACAGATGGAATTCAAAGTCATGGGAATAAATGAGTGCCAAGAGAAATCATGCCAATGAAACAGATGTATTTCTATAGCCCACCCTTAAATATAATAATGGCAATTTTGTGGAGAGAAAATGTCATGCTTTGGGAATACTAATGAGAAAAATCATTTTATGACCTCATTTCCACTCCAGACTTACAAATTCTATGCCCATTGCGAGAAGCAAAATATTGAAAATAGGTAAAGTCATTTTATCACAAAGTGAACTTTAAATGACAGATATGCTTTTATAAACTTATAGAATTTCAAACTTATGGTTATCATTAAAAAATTTTATATCCCAATTAATTACAGCTGCTACCTGCTCTCAGAATTCTCTCCCCTTAATTAGAATTAGGACTGACTTAGTTACAAGAATTAATTAGCATGCAGGGGAAGGTGGATTTGCTACCTTCTCCAATTCAAGTACATTCTAGGAGCTTCAGGACATGTGCACAGCATGAATGTGTTAGATTCTGCATCACCCTGTATAGCTACTTGCCTGAAAATTTCCTGCCCACCAAACTGGGAAGATTGACAAGAGTAAGAGTTTCCTGTCTTACCCAAGACAGTACCATTTTTGAGTATTTGATACTTTGGTGTATAAGAATACAAGGTATCTCTGTATTATAAATAATAAATATCTTCAAACTTTCAATATCATATGGTTCTGGTTAAAGATAAAAAAATATTAAAGATAAAAATAATAACAGAGTGAAATGAATGGTATCTTTTCTATCAATTTATTTTTTATCCCTACTTTTACATACAGTCAATTCTACCCTATGGAAGAAATGCATCTGACTTGTAAGTTCTTTTCTCAAAGAATGTTTTCCTTACCTAGCACATCGATGTTAAAGTACTTCTGGGAAGCGCCTGCTATGTTAGTTGCTTTGCAGGAATATCTTCCTGCATCATCTGGAGTGGCTTTGAAGAGCTTCAGTATCTTCCCATTGTTCACGATCTGAAGAGCACTGCTTTCAGTCACCTACAAGGGACAAAATAGGGTTATTTCTAATCCTAATAAAATGTATAATTATAAATTGAAGTAAATGTTTATATTGTTATTAATAAGAAATTCACATCAGAATAATGCATTTCAGATGTAGAGGCAAGGGATTATACATATCTGGAAGTCTTCATTTACCTGGACATCATCTTTATACCATGTAATGATGGGAGATGGAGTACCTTCCACTTCACAAAAGAGACTGGTCAGCTGATTAACCATCACTGACATGTTTGTTACTTGTTCTTTATCTTTAATTACAGGAGGAACTGCAAAAGCAAAGGCATCATGGCTAGACAGTTTTATAACAAATATTATTTATAAAGTTTCTTTGTAAAGGCCGTTAGAAAGCAAATTCTGAGATATTGATGGCTAGAAAAGCTAGTCATATTTAAGCATATACTTTATTATAAAATGAAAAGTCTTGACCTATTTATTTATAATGACAACCCTTATTGAATTTGTACTTTAATTATTATTTCAAAGTTTTAAATTTAGGATGAAATTCTGACAAATTTAAGGGAGAATCTATTTATTCCCCATATCACTCAAAATACAAGTTTCTATAATCTTAAGTGGGACTCGCTACTTTGCTAATAGGAGTGTATATTGCCCAGTGTCTATGGAAACCAATATTCATCAAACTTTAAAATGTACATATCCTTTTACTCATGCAAAATGGCACATGTACAAGATTTTCATTGAAGGGTTACTTACAATAGAAAGCAACTGTTAAAAATCTAAATGCTCATCATCAATAGAAGAAGGTTAAATAAACCATGTGTAACCATACAGCAGAATGCTATACAGTTAAGGATATTGAATAACACCCATGATAGGTTGTTTAGTAAAATAGACAATGTGCAGTGTAATGAGTATAATGTTCTACTATATGTTGTACTTTTTATAAATAGAAGAGGATAAAATTATATACATTCATATTTCCTTGTTTATGCATAAAATATCTGTTAAGATACATATATACACACATACATGTACATAAACATGCAAAACTGATAACTTCCTTGGCTGTAGAGAGGATAGTAGATGGCTCAGCTCAGGCTCAGGCCACATTTTACTATGCATTTTTTTCTACCATTTGAATTTTGAATGATGTAAAGCCATAATAAAAAAAAATTACATAAAATTTTAAGTAAAAAAATGAAGTAAGATCATCACTTTTCTGTTTGTTAACATAGCTATTCACATTAATATTAATACTACATTGAGAGAATAAATATGTAAGAATTGATAACTGTTACATTCAGTTATATAATTTTAGCATTTTATCTATACATACCATGGACTTTGAGGTTGTATTTTCTTTCTGTGGTTCCAGCTTCGTTGACTGCCACACAAATGTACTCCCCATTGTCATATGGTGTGACAGAGGCAATATCCAACAAAGTGCCATCTTCCAAGATAGAAATACCAGGCTCTCGGCCTGTCAATTCTCTACCATTGTGTAACCATTTGATGGTTGGTTTAGGGTTACCTAAATAAATTAATGTCTTGTGATACTTTACAACAAAATTAGAAATCATTGTTAAATACCAAATATATCAAGGAGAAATAATATTTTTGTTGTGACTCCAATTTATGCTCTTAGGTACTATGCTACTTTCAAGATATTTCTCCTGGATGGAAATTTGAAGAAAGTATGGTCGTTAATGCCTTTAATTCTTGATCAGTCTTAAGAGATATATGGTCTCTACTGTAAACTTTGAACGAAGTTGTTTTTATCAAAACATTCAGGTAATAGTAAGCAAAGTATTTTCTTGGTGAGTTCACAGTGATTAGGAGGAAAAAAAACTGCATTAATCTTGCTGACTAGATATGGGAAGAGTTTTGGGGTGAAATAAAGACAGAGCAAAAATAAGATATAAAAATAAGATATGACACAAAAAGATAACATTCAAGATTGCCCAACCCAATAGGGTACATAAGTGATGTGCAGAAATGATTTTTATAATTCACTTTTCTAAAAGGCCTGATATAGTAGAGAGGAGGAAATTCTATTATCCATACATCTTTTGGAGATTTCATTCTGTTAAACAAAGAATAATAGTTCAATTCCTAAAAAGAAAGTAGAGAAAGCAGTGAGCAGAATTGCTTTCTTGGATACATTTATGACCAAGACAGTAAATGGAAGTGATGTGCTCATGGGAAAAAAATGACAAAACTATCTTAGAATGTATAATAGAGCCAAAAGGAATATTGGAAACAGACAAACATTAACTTTATATTAAGAATGTATTTATTTAGCTAACAACGTGCCAGGCTCTATTGTAAGCACTTAAAAAATTTACTTACTCTCTATAAAGTTAAAGTGAAAACAGATTAAATAAAATCATATGATTACATAAGACATTGTTAATAATCCTGTATTAAAGGATAATGAAGATGTTAAAAGATGGACATATAATCCAGGATAAATACAAAAGAATGACAAAATACATAGAAAGTGTCATTGAGGTGACACTCAAATTGAGTTAAAGTGACTATGAAAGTTATATTTATGGAAAAAATAAAAGATTGGCCTATTTACTTGTACTCATAGTAAAATACTGACTTATAGAGAAGGTAAGGTAAGATGGTAGGATAGAAAGCCCAGAAATTCAAGGAGAAGAGCCTGGATAAAAGCTCCAAGAGACAAGATGAACTCTAGTTTCCTGTCCATGTTATCAAGAAAAAAAAGACATTTTAATCATTTCCTTACATCCCACTCATTCCTTTATGGACTTCAATCAGACTTTTTAATAATATTTGTTGAGGTAATAAATTAAAAAGTAAATGAAAAACTAAAGTAATTGCATGATCTTTAATTTATAAATGGTAGAATGACCATGATCAAAATGAAATTCATACAGAAGATAATTAAAAGGTACTTAGCTACTTTAAATTAAGTCAGGCATTATATTCCAGGTGAAACTGAGGATCTGGGAAGAGATGATTTTTCAAAGTGGAAAGGGGCAGTGAAAAGGAGGAAACCATCCTGGGAGTGAGGGATCCAGTGGAGAACAGGAGCAAGGGTACCATTGAGAGCATCTAGCAATGGTGAGCACCACTGTGCTTACCTAAACTCACACCCTTCCAAAGAAGGTTTCCTCTTCAGGCCTTGCATCCCTAATTCTCATTGGCTATGGGAATAGTTACTGATAATTCCTTAGATATCTGAAAAGCTTGTTAAAGTTATCATCCTGTTAATATTGGTAGAATACAGAGCAATCACTGGCAACTGCTACTGTTGAGAGACACAAAAGCTTGCTACAGAAACAGATACAGCATGAGGACCTTCAATTGTTGCTGCCCACAGAAACAAGTGCTAAGAAGCACACATGGGAGCACAAAAGGTACCAGCCACCTGGAGCCCTCCAGGAGGTTATGGAAAGACTACTTTTTGGATTTTTCCAGAACTGCTACAAACCTGTTATGAGTCACTGCAGATGAATGTGTACCTGACAGAGAGGATGTTCTTAATCACCTACTTGGCATTATCATAAAGGTGAGGGTGACAATGCCTCTTTCATACCTCACCCCCAGGAGAGATAATTGGAATCTCTTTTCAGGAAACATGGTAGGATAGAAAGTCCAGAAATTCAAGGAAAGGGGCCTGGATAAAAGCTCCAAGAGACAAGTTATAACCAGGCCCAAGAATTACTAGTTGAGAGTGGATCTAGAAAAAGACTTTTTAGAACCGTCCAGAACAAACAAGGAGACAGTTCTAATTTATACCTCTGACAGACTGAGATAAATCTGGAATATTGTGAATAGCTCTAACTCTCATATTGTAAAGAGAAACCTTGCCAAAAAAAAAAAAAAATGAAATAGAAGTAGCAGGAAATACATGAAGTACCTAGAAAACAGACTAGATTGGGAAAGTTTGAAAGAATGGAAGGTCTTTCCATGGAAGGAAATAAAATACCTGGGAGGGGAAAATGACTATTTAAAGAGCTGTTATTTTAAAGAGGGGTTAATTTCTATTATGCTCAAATATTATGGCAAGGACTGACAAGTAGAATTTTATAAAGATGATATTTGGGGTTTAATATGGAATTCTGGAACAATATAACATTATGCTGATGCCTACATCTCTGAGTATTACACACCTTTTGCAGGACATGGAAATGCAACGCGTTGACTGACCACTCTTTCTTGGAATGGAGTATTATAGGGAGGTTCTAGATCTTCCACTGTAGGTGGTTCTATTGGAAAAATAAATGCATTATCATAGGCTTTCCTTGGGCAATTTTAAATTCTCCTGAAGCATCAATAAACACCTGCATTGATGAGTTGCTATTTCTCCTAATTCTTCTTTTAAATATGACTTATAGTTCTAGTTGCTTGACATTTCTGTCAAGATGTGACTCAGGGCCTTAAACTCAAAATTGCCCAGCCAAAATTCATTATTTCATGCTTCCCACTATCCTGTTCTGTTTCCCTTATTCCTTCAGATAAGGCATTCTGGCCCACGCACTCATTTTTCCTTCTTATTCCTGACTTCCACATCCAGTCAATCACATAATACCATATGTGTTCACATATCTGTATATTCCTCTCGATCCTTAAGGTCACTGCTTATTTCCAACCCTTACTTTCTCTTACCAGAACTATAGAAGTCAACAGACTTCTTATTGGGATCCTTTTCTCAAACACATTTCCCTTTGGATTGATAGTCTACACAGCCCCCAGAATACTGCCTCTAAACACAAATCTCTCATCATTGACTTCTCTCATTAAAATCATTACTTGTACTCATTTTGTCTATAGGATAAAGTTTCATGCCTGTATTTTCTCCAGTGCACACTACTAGTACATTCTGTCTCTCTGAACAGCCTCACCCATCCATTCATTTCACAAAGAAATTGGGAGTCATTCTTGAGACTGCCATCTCCTTGACTCCCCATATCCAATCCATCACCATGTCCTGAGGATTTTCTCTCCTAATTATTTTCTTAGTCCATTCCCTTCTCTACCCTATTCCAACTACCATCATCTTTTGCCTGAGCTACTGAAATAGTCTACAGCAATTACCCCTAACCTTCTCTAGCAAAATGGTTCTTTCCTAAAAGAGTGATCTTTCAAAATTCCAAATCAGCCATATCACTTTCCATTTATAACTCCTCAAAGTCATTTCATTGCATTTTGAGTAAAGTACAAACTCATTCATCTGGTTTCTTAGGTTTTGGAAAATCTGACCCATGATTATGTCTCCAGCTTCATCACATATTACTCAGCCCTCAGAATGCAGCCAGCTGGCCTTGATTGATTAATTGATTGATTTACCCCAATGTCTCCAAAATATTACATGCTCTCCTCTTCACATTCTGTATCCTTATCCTGGAAGCTTCTTTTCACCTTCTTCTATAAAGGCCACCCCTCACTTCTTCACCCCCTTCAACTCTCAACTGACATGTATCCACCCTAGAGAAGCCACCTCTGATTTCTCTTTCTGTTAAATTCTCATACAGTTTCTTCTACCATTTCATGATGGCAAAACCAGTGTGTAATTATGTACTTGTGAGATTATTTTATAAATGCCTATCTTTTCCATTCAGCTATAAACATAAACAACCAATAAAGTTTGTTGAATGAATGAATAGGACAATCTCTCCATTAATGCTTTGGCCAACCATCCAAATAGAACTTCAGTGTGCCAGGTACCTTACTTAGTACTGTACCAATATTAGTACAGTATTAATACTAATAATGTAGTATTATTTAAGACTGTAGTGAGTATTATACTAAGTACTATACCTGCTTATCTTTTATTCTTGTCTTTTTACTAGTATTCCTTCTGACAGGAATGCTCTTCCTACTCATTCCCATGTGGCTGGTTCTTCCCAGTACATAAGATCTCATTGTTACATATCACCGCTTTAGAGAAATCCTGCCTGAGAATCCAGTCTAAAATAGCCAACTGCCAGGACCACCATCCTATTTTAATTTTCTACACAGCACTTCTCACAATCTGTATTCTTGTTTATGTGTTTGCTTGCTTTCCGTCTACTCACACTAGAACAGCTCATGAAAGCCAGTGTTTCGCCATTGTCACTGCTTTCCCAACACTACCTAAAACATGACGGACATCTGGCAGGAGCTCAATAAATGTTTGTTGCTTGAAGGAATACATACTGATCTTTAAACCTTCAAAACAAAGTCAACATCAATAGTGGTATAGTAGGCCTAGATTTCCCAGGGATCTGTTTTGAGTGAACCCCACCACTGTGAGGCGAAATCCTACTCCAACTCACTCTGTCCATAATTTCTCCCAAACCAAAGATAGTGGTTGGGGCATAATCTAGGATTGTTTCTATTACCTACACCATCCATGGCAACTTCACTTTCAAAAGTGAACATACAAAAATGGATATAGGGTAAGTAATAGTATAGTTTCATTTCTTTCTGGAATAATTCTCCTTTCAAAGTTAAAGAGTCACAAAAATTATATAAAAGTCTTCCTAAAGTGATTTAAGATTACCCAAGACTATTCTATATAGACTCCAGGGGTTCTTCCCACTCCACACCCCCACCATACATGTATTTTACTATGTCAAACATTACCTTGGATGTGTAGTGTTATCTCTGTTTCATCACTGCCTGCTATGTTAGTAGCAACACATGTATATATGCCAGCATCCAAGGGCATGGCTTGGAAGATGCTTAAAGTTCCATCTGGATTGCTAATATGCTGCACTCCATCAACCAGCATGCTACTTCCATCTTTTAACCAGGTGATTACAGGAAGAGGTGTCCCTTGAACATTACACGGAATATCCACTCTTTGACCGACTTGGACTTTCATATGTTTAGGGCCATGCTGAATCTTTGGAGGAACTAGAAATAAGAATTGAGTATTAATAATAATCTAATTTTTCAAAATTCCTTCCTTTCCTCCAAATGAGAGCTATTTACCAAGAGGCAGCATGGGAAAGTGGAACAAGCTCAAGATTTGAACCTGGGTTTGGACCATTTACTAGCTGTGTGATCTAGGACAAGCCAGGGAACTTCCTGAGGCCTATTTCTTGATAACCCAGGCAAAATAACCTACAATACCAGAACATTGCAAGAATTATAGAAAAAAATATAAAACTCTTAGTTCCAAACTTGAGGAATAGCAAGCATTTAAAAATATCAGGTTTCTTTTAATTTATAAATAATTTAAGGTTTTTAAACTTTCTTAAAAGTTAATCCAGATAACTTCTATAATATAGAAAAACAAAAATCATTTTTGTATACTCAGTTTTTATTCTTTGTGGAAGGATTAGTCAGACAATAAGAAAAGCTTCTCATAAAAGACTGCTAGTTTCAGAGAAGAAAATCTCTATCATAGAGCCTTTATCCATTTTCCTTTAGAAATTTAAAAGAGATAATTTATCAAAACACTGGCACAAGATTCTTGGTTTTCACATACATGCATGGTGCACTGTAGAATCGAGTTGAACCATAAGGATATAATTAGAATTTTTGTACCATACATTCCTAAAAAGCCTCATTTCCCTGTCTTT
Source organism: Microcebus murinus (assembly GCF_040939455.1). Lineage (NCBI taxonomy): Eukaryota > Metazoa > Chordata > Mammalia > Primates > Cheirogaleidae > Microcebus > Microcebus murinus. The sequence goes on from NC_134126.1 coordinate 11,605,461, forward strand.
TTTCTTTAACTTAATATTTAATGAACAATCTCTAAAAGGTTATCACTCACAATCTATAATTACTATTAATAGTAATATTAACATCATTTTATGAACAAGAAAACTAAAACTAAGAAAGGTTAGGTAATATATTTAATGTCTTAGAGCTAGTAAATGACCGAGCTCTCCTCTGATTTCAAACCCCATGGTCAATAGGACACAATTACAGTGATTGATCTGAGAATGAAATCAGATCAATACTGTCTGGAAATTTTTCTTATGATATTTGAGTACCTGTCAACTAAACAATGCCTGGGTTAGAGTATGCACTCAGTGTGTTGAATGGATAAATAATTGGACAGACTGTGGTAAATTGGAGAAATAAAGCAGACTAACTAGAGAGGTATAAATTAGTCAAAGAATCCTAGGAAGCAGACTTTTTCAGCTGCAGAGCTCTTTAAATATTGAAAATGACCATTTAAATACTATTACATTTTTCTTTGAGATTTCATTTTAACTTCTACAAAATGCCACCAGTTTAAACACATAATTTTTTTCTACTGTAAATCAATAACAATAGTCATAAGCAACTATGAACAAATAGAAAAACTGAGATCTAAAAATTTAATATAGTTCATTTGAAAAAGGAAAACAATGAAGGATGTTTAAAGACAGCAGATAAACTTTTCAGACTAAATGAAAAAAATCACAAGTCTCATATTTTTTAAGAATTTGTTCTATAATCATTCTACATATAATTTGGAGGTTAACTGTCAAAGTAACTGGGATTATGAATTTCCCTGTGACCATTCATAGGGTTATCACATGCTTTTATTTCAAAACTTACCATGGACATTTAATTTAACAGACTGAGTCACATTCCCAGCAATATTTGTGGCAACACAAAGATACATCCCACTATCTGAAATCCGGGTCTCAGTGATCTTCATTGAACCAGAAGGGAGGAACATGTGTCTGAAAGAAAGAAACCACATAGTATACCGAAGAACGTGAGAATTTAAACATCCCCTATGTAGCTGCACTTCAGTGTGAAATTACTACACTGCAAGTAGTTTTTGCAAACATTCTACCATCTGCAGTGCATACACATATACCTTAAAAGTCACGAATTTTCATATTTACTTTGTATTTTCAATATAATGGTCTTGCAAACACAAAATTAGTCTACTTTTATCTTTCAATCCAACCTAATGGTCCGAAATCATTAAGTAATTGTATATCTCTTTAAGTTGCAGCTATACAAAGAAAATATATATTTTAGTAAACTTGAATTTATTTTGGACATTTTATTTTTTTCTACAATGTTTCAAAAATATTTAGTGTGATAAAGGCAAAAGAAGGTACCTATGTTCTCAACATATTTTGAATATATTTCTCCTATCAAATAATAATGTAGTTGGATGAACTAGACACACATATAAAATATGTTAAAAATAGAGCTAGTTAAATAATCCCTTTATATATGTCCTTTTGTTAGTTTTTAGGAAGGACTGTCTTCTGGGAGTGACCTTTGTTAATCCACCTCTTGGAGCTAGACTTAGTCCTGTACTTAGTCTCTGGAGTGGGGGAAGAGGAAGGGTGAAGGGAAGGGCTCTTTGCTAGTATCTCCATATCTAGAAGATGGCTTTAGATTATAACCGTTGGTCTATATGTGCATTTTTAGTAAAGTATCTTTATTGTGGACAAAGTTCCTTATTTTGCAACATCTAAGCTTTGGAAGATGTCTTGAGGTGACAATTTATGATAAAAAGAACTAGTGAATAGCCATTTTGTGATTATCTTGGTAATAATTGATAGAAGAGATGCATCTTGGACATGGAATTGTTAAACCACCTCTGAGCAGTGTATATCAGGATTTGTTCATTAGGTTGGCAGCAGAGGAGCAGAAGGAAGTATGAAATGAGAGAAGTATGCAGATGTGTTCATATTTACATTTTGATGATGGCCATTGATGTGTGTGCATCCCTTTTGGCTATACTATAAGAATATATTCAGTAATTCAATAGAAACATACCTTCTTGCTAATACTTTAATGATATAGACCTGATAATGAATTCTCTTAGAAACATTATACTTAGTGTTTTCTATTGCTTTATGTTTGATTTTAAATTGAGCATTAAGGGAATGAAGTATTTTAATCGGAACTCTGCCAGTACTTTTATCTAGAGGCCTATTGCCATTTTTGTCTTCTATGAAATTTTCGTCCCAAGAAAGGCAGGATTACATTTTTTCCCTAACAGATTGAGTTGGTGTAGTGTATTCTTGGTTATCCAAATACTCACATAGCTTTGAGATTTTCGATTGGTAAATATTCATGATGTGTGAAAAAGCATGATGCATACTGTACTATCTCAATCCCATAAAATTGGATGTTGTGTATGTGTCAGGATCTAGAAGGACATGTCCAACTGTGAAATGCTTGTGATTGTGGATGACTTTGTTCTTTGCTTCTCGTGTTTTTCAGTTTCCTATATTGCATATATTAACTTTAAAAAAAAATACAGGTTATTTTAAGGTGAAAAAAAAGTAATTACATTAAATTATGTTAAAATGATTTTTTGGCTGGGGTGGAAGCTAGATAAACATACCTCATCAGAGCTCTTATAAACCCAAGTCAAATAAAGTATGCTATTGGCTTAGAAACACAAAATGGATAAATAGTTAAGGATAGAGACCTCCAAAAAGACTTAAGTGTATAAGAGAACTCAACATGTGATGTGCAATACCACAGGTGATATTACAAAAAGTTAGGAAAGAAGACTTACAAAACCATTGACTATTCAAAATGACATTGGGCGGCAGGGCGTGGTGGCTCACGCCTGTAATCCCTAGCACTCTGGGAGGCCCAGGAGGGTGGATTGCTCCAGGTCGGGAGTTTGAAACCAGCCTGAGCAAGAGTGAAACCCCATGTCTACTATAAATAGAAAGAAATTAATTGGCCAACTAATATATATAGAAAAAAAAATTAGCCAGGCATGGTGGCACATGCCTGTAGTCCCAGCTACTCGGAAGGCTGAGGCAGCAGGATTGCCTGAGCCCAGGAGTTTGAGGTTGCTGTGAGCTAGGCTGACGCCATGGCACTCACTCTAGCCTTGGCAACAAAGTGAGACTCTGTCTCAAAAAAAAAAAAATGACATTGGGCAACTGGCTTTCCAAATAGAAAAAATAAGTAAAATTTGAATACTACTTAATGTTATATGCAAAATAAAAATTCATATAGATCAGAGCCCAAAAATATGAAAAACAAGACTTAAAATATTAGAATAAAACATTGGCAGTTATGTTTATAATCTGTTTCATGTTAAGAAGACACAAAAAGTATAAATATGAAAAAATAGATTAATACATTGTGCTGCTTAAGAATTTGAAACTTCTGTACAACCAAAGACATCATACATAAATTAACTTAAAACTCCAGCAATAGACTTAGAGAAGATATTTTCGATAATACAATAGACACAAGATTGTTATCAAGAACAAAGACCAAATTTCTACATTCAATAAGAAAAAGACACCTGCACTCGAATGTTTATAGCAGCATAATTCACAACTGCAAAGTTGTGGAAACAACCCAAGTGCCCATCAATCCATGAGTGTATTAATCAAATGTGATATATGTATACCATGGAGTACTGTTCAGCTTTAAGAAACCATGGTGATATAGCACCTCTTGTATTTTCCTGGATAGAGCTGGAACCCATTCTACTAAGTGAAGTATCTCAAGAATGGAAAAACAAGCACCACATGTACTCACCAGCAAATTGGTATTAACAGATCAACACCTAAGTAGACATATAGGAATAACACTTATCGGGTGTCAGGCAGGTGGGAGGGGGGAGGAGGGCATGAGTATATACAAACAAATACAAATGAGTGAGATGTGCAATGTTTGGGGGGTGGTCACGCTTGAAGCTCTGACTTGAGGATGGAGGGGGGCATGGGCAATATACGTAACCTTAACATTTGTACCCCCATAATATGCTGAAATAAAAATAAATAAATAAAAATTTTCTGGGCCTGATGGCAAAAAAAAGAAAAAGAAAAGTCACCAGGACACTGTGCAGCAGATTGACAGCTAATTCATTAGTATTACAAATGGTCAACAAATAGGCTAAAATGTTCCCAGCTCACTTGAAGTCAGTCACATGAAAATTAAAACAATTCCAAGGTACTATTACATACCCATTGACTGGCAAAAATTTTTAAGTTAGTCCATACCATGTATTGATTAGAACATGGACACAAGTACACCTATATTCTGCTGGTGGATGGGTAAATCGATACTCCCCCTTTGAAGAGCAATTTAGCAATGTCCACATAGCTGGAAATAGGAATTTGTTGTGACCATAAATTGTAGTTCTAGGTTTAGGTCCTAAAGAAACAAATGCATGTGCATACAAAAAGACATACAAAAAGGTAGTTGCTGAAAAGACTTGCTTGTAAAAAAAAAAAAGAGGAAGAGAGAGAAAGAGCAAAGCGAAAGAATGTACACGAATAGGGAATGGAAAAATAAAATATAGAATATGCATATTGTAGTTAAAAACGAATAAACTGAATCTATATGTATAATAGTAGATAAATGTTGACTTAACAAAGCAAGTAGTAAAATAAGAATATACTATATGTTACAATGGCAAATTGAAAACAGAAACACAAAACAAAATTAAAAACACAGAAAACCTTTTCTATACTGTTAAAGAATGTATGTATAGGATGCATATCAAGTTTGTGTCAGCTTTGCTCCAAAAGAAATTGTGATTGGGGAAGGAAAAAATAGAAATTTAATTTTATCTATAATATTGGTAGTATTTTTATTCAAAATATTCAAAACAATTTTTAAAAAATAATAAAATTATGTAACTATTTACAAAATTTTAAATTATATAACTATTAAATTTAATTATGTAATTTAAAATAATTTAATTGTTAATTATTTTCCCCACCAGCAGTAGGGAAACACTAGCACAAATTTATACCTTCATAATTATATATCAGTAAGTCTAACAGACAGTTAATTACAGTCTAGGGATTGTGATTCTTATGCTACCAATAACTTTGGGCATGGTATTGACATAAAATAGTAACTGAGAACAGGGGATGTTAAATGTACATTATCTTATATAATCCTCTCAAGTAAGTATCATCCCCATTTTACAAACAGAAACTATGAGGTTCAGAGAGATCCCTTGAAAAACTGCCAAAAGTTTGAGGTGAGCTTTAAGTGGCAGAGATAAATTTAAACTCATTGCTGGATGTCAACAAAGGATGTATTCTTAAAGCTCTGGCATTCTTCTTGCCATGTCACTTAGCCCATTCAATACAATATATTGTCTCAATGGGCCTTTATTTGCATAAGGGTTTAATTAAGAAGACTTACAAAACCATCCAATGGAAGTCAAATCCTAGACATTAGAGTGTCTATTGTGTTTTATTGCTCCTATGGGATTAATGGAATTCTATGTGTGTTATACACATTGAGCTAACAGGAATCTACATACAAGTCTACACCATTTTAATAACTACCTGATAAAATATACCAGTGGGAAATTATGGCAAAGCTAAATGTTAGCATTTCTGACATTAAACATGTCAGAAACATGACTTAGAAGTTATATATAGTTTCTGTAGGCTCAGATGTACATGTGAATTACCTCAAATTTAAAAGTTTATTTTTTGAGACATTTGAAAACCTGAGCAGGCACAGCCATCTGTCTCAAGAAGTCATGGATGTTTTTTTGTGTTGTGATTCATCCCAGATCTCCTACCTTGGAGAGAACGGAGAGATGAGCTGGGTTTCTTTGGCCCAGGTAATTACGGGTGGGGGTAAGCTCTTCACTTCACATGGAAGTGTCACTTCTTCCCCGGCAAGGACAGAGATCTCGACAGGCTTATCCTGGGACAGTCCTCGTTGGTCTCCAAACACTCTGGGCCTTACTGAAATAAACACATGTTTTGAGAGGGAAACAGTACATTGAATACAAAACAGAGTTTAATTTACATGAAAATGTCGACTACTAATTTCCTTAAGTAATTTATAAAAGGATCCTGTTTATTCCAAAATTTCAGGACTTGTCTAAAACTATCCATTAATACTTTTATTGTGAGAGCTAAAAGTGAAATGACAAGAAAGTTTCCCTTCTCTACAATTCCTTTCAGAGCACAATCAAGAGCTCAGTTGAAATGCCCTTTTAGGAGTTTGCCATCTATAAAAGTAACCCCTCAAGGCAGAGCATTACCCAAGACATAGCTGAGGTTTGGCTTTGCTAAGAGTTTTAACTAAATCGTATTACTGAAGAGGGTTGGGTGTAATAAGCATACTTCTTGGGAAAACACCATAAAATTTTTCCGAAGAACTATACAATTGCATTCCTTAAAATCAGAATCTAAGTAGAGGTGATTTTGGTTGGCAATAAAAAATGCATTTTTATAAAAAATATAAACTTGGAGGGGGGCGATTCACTTTAGAGGTACAGCCATCTGGTAACAGTATTTGGGAAAGAACTGTGAGTTTTGGCACAGATAGACAATGTCAAAAAACCCATTCCTCCAGCAGCTCTCACCATAGACCGTCAGCTGCACTTTCCTTTTGGCGTAGCCAGCCGCGTTGGTGGCAGTGCAGACGTACTCCCCGCTCTCTTCACCTCCTGGTGACACCACATACAGACTTCCATCAGCCCCTGCAGAAAATTTAGCACTGCGGGTCGAAATTAGCTCTCCTTTCTGCAAAACACAACAAAAAGCAAAAAGTTTTTTTAAGATCATAAAAGAATGACTTAATGTCTGGAAGAGGAAAGAGAAAGAAAACATCTCCAAGGGGTAAAAAGACTAAATTTCAAAAATGATAATTTGAAGAAAGGTATTTTAAGAAAAATTAGGCAAAAAAAAAAAAAAATACTAAAAGTGGCATTGCTCCATGCCCCCTTTATTCCAGAACTATTTTAAAAGATAGAGAATAACAGTAATAGTAAGGGAAGGCGCAGTGAGTGCTTAAGCGACACCAGGCTCTGTTTTGGGCACTGCACTTCATGTGAATAAACTATTTTAATGCTCACAACAATTTTATGAGGAGGAACTACCACACCCCACTGTTTACAGCTCAGAGATTAAAGCACAGGGGGAGGGGGGTAGAGGAACTTGCTCAAAATCACAAAGCCAGCTAGTGGTAGAGCTGGGATTGGAACCCCCCATCAGGCACTGGAGCTTAAATTCTTAACCTCTGCAAGAGGCAGCACAAAGGCCAGTCTGGAAATTTTCACTTTTGCATTTTCCTCAAAATACAACTTCTACTCAGTGCCAGATAGTATGCAGTTTGAAGATCAGTTTCACTATTTTGATTTTTGTGTCCAGACTTAAAAAATCTTAACTTTTTTATTTATTTACTGATGCCAATACCAACTTCTCCATATCTCAGAGATTTTTAAATGAACAAAACTAGATGGTATGGCAACACTAATAGTGCTAATTATATAAACACTACATTTAAATATTATGTCATGGCTGGGCATGGTGGCTCATGCCTGTAATACTAGCACTCTGGGAGGCCGAGGCAGGCAGATTGCTCGAGGTCAGGAGTTCGAAACCAGCCTAAGCAAGAGGGAAACTCCGTCTCTACTATAAATAGAAAGAAATTAATTGGCCAACTAATATATACAGAAAAAATTAGCCAGACATGGTGGTGCATGCCTGTAGTCCCAGCTACTCAGGAGGCTGAGGCAGCAGGATTGCTTGAGACCAGGAGTTTGAGGTTGCTGTGAACTAGGCTGACGCCATGGCACTCACTCTAGCCTGGGCAATAAAGCAAGACTCTGCCTCAAAAATAAATAAATAAATATTATGTCACCACTTTATGTACTTTATCTACCAGATTCAAATTAATTTACAGAAAATATGCTATCTTCATGGCTATTCAAAGATGGAAAAGACTTCCTCAGGAAATGGGCTTTTCCTCACTGCAAAAATAGAAGTAAAAAAACAAAACAAACAAACAAAAAATACAAGTAAAATCTGGACAACTACGTAACAGGGATGTAGAGGGGAATAAATGAGTCTGTATATGTGTCTTATAATTTTTAGTCTTACATGGAATTTGTGACTATACCATAGAACTTCATAAAAAGGAAAATCCACACAGTCATATCACTTGGAAGGGTCCTTAAAAGGTCTTTAGTGAAATCACCTACCTGATGCTTGAATAGTATCAGCGACACAACAATGAACCCTTCTATAGCACAACCTGTGCGCCAGGAACTTTTCTAAGCATTTCCCATGATGCAGCAGATTGCTTTTCACCCCCTGCCACATCCCTTTGGCCCTCAGTTTCAGCGCAGCTCTAGTGGACAGCTCCACGCCCTCTCAGAGTCATACGTCATGCACTTCAGTCTCCTCTTTTCAGCCTCTGGGCTTTATCCAAAGCCCCAGAAGGCCACTCCCTGTGCACAGGTAGCCATAAAATGCAGGGGGGGGGGGGTTAACTCCTCTGGGGGCCATGTGTCCTGTACAAATGCCCCATTTCCTGTCCATCAGAGGGATCCTTCTGAGGTACATCTATGTGCTTTCTTGGAGGGTTCCTAGCACGTTAAAGGTTATCAGCCCAGGCGCAGAGGAAACCAGCTCAGTAAATCCCTTTATGAACTTCCCCTCCTGCCATGCCTCACTCCCCTGCTCTCCTGCTCAAGACTCTGGGGACAATTTCCAAGCGAACTTCACACTCTACTCTTCAGGAAATAGGACTAGGCACGTGACTTACCTTGGACCAGACGATAGATGGCTTGGGAATGCCACTTGCTTTGCATGGTAAAGTTACTGGAATGCCTTCAATCGTACTGAGTATCTGCTGCCCATGCTGAATGGTTGGCAGAACTGGAAAGGGAAGCAGGATTCAGAATCTGAGCACATGTTCTTCCATTTAGCATCATACATTTAAAGTTGAACATTTTCAATATATATGTATTGTTTGTAAAGATTAACAATAATTTAACATTTTCTGATTAACAATAATTTAACATTTTCATATACTCCCTCCCTATAGGTAGGGAGTATATAAGGAAGTATACCAAACAAAGAAAATATGATAGTTGTGATCTGGAAAATTTAATAAAAGCTCAAAATCAAGCAGTAAGTTATGTCTAATAAGCTGACCTTCCTAACAAAAACAGAAGAGGACTGAAGAAAAATTATTTTTTCCTGGAAACCCAAGATATTATAACCTATGAATAACATATTTACACATATCTTTGATCATTGTTCATTTCCCATTAAGCTACAGTGAGCTGACATAAGCCCACCTCAGAGAAATGGGCTGTTTAATCACTACCTATTAAATATCTGTACACAGAAATCACTTAGCAAGCTACTAAATTTAACTTAAATAATAAGATTTGTTTTCTTAAAAAGAATTCAACAGTAAAACTTGAAAGACCTTAGGAGTTTACATTTAAAAGACTAAAATACAGGATTCTAAGTCAATATTTTTCAGTAAGAAGAATAATATACTTCTGACTTCAGAAAGCAACTAAAGAATTAACATTATATGAGTAGAAGTAAGAGGAAAAGGATTAATGTTAGATCACTCAATTCTGTGTATATCATAATTAATCAATTAATGATTTTTGTTAAAGAATCTTCCATATATGAAAGATCCTAACACAGTGCAAGGAAGACAATAAAAGCCCAATATATACCAGGTATTTCCTATCCATCTTTTGGAAAGATGAGACTGGAACTGCTCCCAGGAGTTCAATCACTCATCATGTCTTTTGCTTAAAATCTAATTTTTCCAGAATTATAATAACTACCCTGGAGTAGAAGTTTGCTAGAACAAGAGATGTCAGAAACCTCAGTGCAAAAAAAATTCCCTGAAAGGCTTAGATTAGATATGCTACATACTCATATTTTCCTATGGCTAGGCTTATTCTTTAGATAATTTCTTCTTAAAGAATTGGCTGCAAATCCCCCTCCCTAAATAAGAATTCCAGGCTGCTCTCTAAAGCAAGAAATTTAATTTTCAGAATCATCATGGAATATTCAATTTTCAACTATGCTGTCAATTTACAGCCACATGGAATAAGTCATTTCCTTAAATGCCTATTGAGTTTGACAGCAATATAGAAAAGTGGCAAATTTTGGCAACGGTTTTGAAATCTGATGAGATTTGGATATGGAAGATAAATTTCTTTCCAGATTGTCAATTTGCATAAACCAATACAACAATTGAACTGCTTTGTCATTTTAGTTGGCACTTATACTTGCATTCATTCATTCATTCTTTAAGAATTTGTTGAGAGCCTTTGGTGAATATTCTCAAGAGTGGAAAGGCAGCATGATGAAAGAGCAGCACTGCTAATTAACACGAATATGGAGGCATGGAGAAGCTACAACGCAGCATCACATCCAACTGCCACGTGGCTCCTAGGTTTAGTTGGTGCCAAATGGCTGGGTTGATTTTTCTTTTAATTAGCTGCTCATTTTGAACAAAGATAGATCAATAAATGACCTCTTAATTTTTCATTATTAAAACTTCTTGCATCATGATAAACCATATCATTACTTTGTCTGTTTTCAACCCTCAGATCTGGCTGATATAACAACTAGTCCTGTCACTCTTCCACCTAAGTGAAAATTTGCCCTCAGAATCTTTCTCAACATTGATATTCCAAGCCATCACTAGAAGCCAAAAGGATATGACATGAGGGTATTCCTATACTAGATTCTCAAGCCATTCCAAAAGCACTGTCTAGGAAATCTATGGTCTGGTCTTCTTGAAAAATAGTTACACAACTATAACTAATCTGGAAGTTTGCATTTATTCTTTTAGGCTAATTTAGTGTTGTTTAGTATTTCTTCAAAATAATACTTCTTCAAGAATACCTAAGGTGATGTTGGTGGAGACTTGGTACAAAACTGAGAGAGGTGTGAGAGGCTCTTTAAAATAAGAAGCAGGCATAAAAAAGAAGGTGGTCTACATTCATTGAAATTGTCAACATACAAAATTTGAAAACTACTGGGTTCTCCAATTTGTGTTCTAAATAAAGAATGAATCAACTACTAAAAATAAGTGTTCTGTGCTACTTTCTTCTCTAAGATATTCATTCCTTTACACAAAACTATTTTTAATACTACATGTTTTAGAAAGCAATGTTGCAAAGTCTTTAAAGGAAATTTATGCAAAAGTTATGATAATTTCTTAAACTATGAAAGCTGTCACCTATTTATTGAAATGTAAAAAGTTGGTAACTGTTAGTCATCAATGGAAAAAGATAGCTTCTGGATTTTCTTATTTGTGACCTTTAATTTATTTAACATGCAAGGAGATTGTTTGGAGCGCATGAGATGACCTTTCGAAAAGCTTAGGTCATTTCTAGCTCACACACAAAGGGGTCATTAGTGAGGACATGCCTGTTGCACAATCCAAAAAGAAAAGGCAATTTGGATGGTATAATAAGTTCAGCTTGCCTGAAATTAAAATGCATTTTTAAACGTAATTCTTTGAGAACTGAGTTCACTTTTATCAATTAAGAAACCACTTAACAAAAGCCCTTGGCCAGACTCAGCTGGCGTCTCCCAAGAATGTCTTTTTGTGTACACAGGAAAGGGAAATCTGGAAACAACATTAACAATGTAGATATTGTTCAGGAAATAAAAAATAAAAAGTAGGGTAGATATTTATTTGTAATTAGAGGAACAGAGTTATTTGATTAAAATATATGAACAAAACTTTGAACACAGTTTGGAAACAATTACATTGGGTGTGTCTCTTACCATGCACGACAACAGAGGTAGTTTTGTTATTGGTTCCAGCAACATTACTGGCCACACAAGTATATTCGCCGACATCTTGAAGCTGAACTCTTTCAATATGGAGGCTCCCATCGCTGCGCACAGTGATGTAAGGATTTTGGACCAACTTAAAGGGGAAAAAATGGTCATTTTTAATTTAAAAAGGCAAGGATTTCTCTGAGCCAAAACTGGATCTGCTTTTTTTCCAACTGAGTTTTTAAATGTCTTATAAAATACCAAAATATTTTAATGTCCTTAAGTGAAAAATGATGAGCATTAACTATTACCAAGAGTGTATCAATTGTATTTAACCCTGATAAAACTCTAAAAATTATACCTACTAATATTTATCACACAGTTTTACACATGCTACAAAAAGGAAAGAAATAGACAACACTTGTTTAATGTTTTGGTGGATTTTGTCATCACTCAGGACCCAAATTTCACTAATAATTTTTCCTTTTGGCTTAAACAGTTGTTTCCCAAGAAGACTGTATTACCACTAGCAAGCCATTTTATATTTTTATTTTGGCACATAGGCACCTATTCAAGCCAAGGGAGAATGACTTAACCTCAAAACTCACCCTTGTCAGGTGACAGGTGCAAACCATTAGTGGACAATGTATGATATAAGAATTATGTCAGAGAAGGCTGGTAATATTTTCAGTTGAGAATGATTACCTCTAAATCTGTGTCATTTATACACATCGCCTATAGGATATTTTAGTGCTCAAATAGTATTATCCTATAAAAGCACTTATTTTTTAAGTGAGGTATACTAATTTTTCTCAGGTTTTTATGCTAATAGGAACAATTTTATAACTTCTTACATGGAATCAATTCACTTTTAATCAGCACATCAAGAAGAGAGTGAATCTCAATACTCCGGAAAATTAAAGGAAAAATGTTTTAAAGTAGATTACATGTTTATAGAAAAAACTTCATAGAACTGTAAAAACTTTTCACATCCTTTCATAATCAAAAGTCATACACTGAAAAACTATGATAACGACATACATCTACTTTTAAAAAGTTCACAATAAGAGATGTATTGTTTGAAGTTAATAAGAATAAAGAGTAATATACAAAATGAAAGAATTTTATGAGAATATCAACATTTCATAAAGCACCACAAAGAAGGGTATAAAAATATTTAAATGTTATGAAAATAGCTTAATACTTGCTTCAGTTTTTACATATTCTGAAAGGAGTTTATTAGTGACCTGAATCTAGTATGAAATCATGAAAATTATAACACTGATTATTTCTCCATTTTATTAATCTCAAAATAATATAAATGACATAAACATGTTAATAATGAAGAAAAGTTTTGGTACACTTACAAAATATATTCTTGTTTATTTATTAAATTGATATTTCAGCAGTCAGAATACATTATTTCTTACTCAAAAAACTTGGGAATGTGAATGGATACATTTCAAGTGTTCTTACCATAGCTGAATTCTTAATCCACCGACGTTCTGGAATGGGATTTCCAGCCAATAGAGTACAAGGCAAAGTAAGCTGTTGTCCTTCAATAACATTGGCCACTGAAGGGCTGATTCCAATAAGTGGAGCAACTAAACCAGAGAGAGCAGAGACATTTTCAATTCTGTTCCACCCAAAAGGAAGGTAAACTATTTTCAGGCCAAAAGGACTATTAGTAATGATACAAAAATTTGAATTTTCAGAAATAAAATCTTTAAATGGAAATGGGCATGAATTTGAATGTAAAGATAAAAGATCCTTCTAAGTAGTAGGAATGGCAAAAAGGATAGGTAAAACCGTAGCACAGAAGTAAGGGAAGTAACAGAAAGAATGTGTATGGTGTGGAAGGCCAGAAATGTCAAGCCAAGAATTTGCAGTGTATTCAGTAGATAAATGGACAGTGGCTGAAAGCATTTATAAATGGAAAAGTGGAATTATCAGAACCACCTTTAGGGGAAATATTAATCTGAAAACTGTAAATAGACTGGAAGGAGTAGGATCAATAAGGAAGCTGTTGGAATAGTGCAAGCAAATAAAATGAGATAGATTCTCTTAGATGGAATGGTAAAGAAGCATTGGAAGAAGAAGCATATGCCCTTTTCTAGAAATTAATGAGTAAGTTTAACATAAATCAAAGCAAAATACCTAAAAGATTTTACTCAGAAAATTTAAGCATATATAGATGAATGAAGGGAAACACATAAAAAAATTTGAAAAAGAGTGTTAATGAGAAACATATATTATCAGATTTAAAAATCATATTAAATGCTATAATAATTTAAGCAGTGAGCCAGGTATGGTGACTCATGCCTGTAATCCTAGCACTCTGAGAGGATGAGGTGGGAGGATCCCTTGAGGTCAGGAGTTCAAGATCAGCCTGAGCAAGACTGAGACCCGTATCTACTAAAAATAGAAAAAATTACTGAGGTGTGGTGGTGCATGCCTATATTTCCCACCTACTTGGGAGGACTGAGGCAGGAGGATCATTTGAGCCCAGAAGTTTGAGGTTGCAGTGAGCTATGATGATGCCACTGCACTCTAACTTGGTGACAGAGAAGGACTCTGTCTAAAAATAAAATAATATAAATAAAATAAAATATGATAATTTAAATAATGTAATACTATTGCATCCATAGAATTCCAAGGAATAGACATAGGAATCTAAACTTAGCTCATGATCAAATGGGTATTTGATCAACAGGAGGAGAATAATCAATAGAAGATATTGAATCAAATGTCTCACCACTTGAAAATAAACAATATTATATTTTTACTTCATTTCATACATATGAATAATTCCATTTTGACTAAAATGATAAGTGTATAAAAGGAACCAGAAAGAAACTAAAAAAGAACTCCACCATTCAAATATGTGTGTGTCTGTGTGGGTATTCATATTTAGAATTAAATCAAATCATTTAAATTGATCTAGATTTTTTCATATGCAAGACAAGGAGGTTAGAGCAGATGATCTCTAAGGTTATTTTCAGATCTAACATTCTAAGAAATATGAAATACAGTAGGGGAGGGAAAACTAGTCTAGTAATCAGGTATATATCTTTGTTCTCTTAAGTGGCACGGCTTGAGAGAGGATGTAGTAAAAGAAATCTGATGATTTTAAAGAGTGTGGTATGCAGACACTTAATTGATCTTACCGAGTCCTGTCACTGTTATTGTTGTCTCTGACTGGATCTTTCCAAACTGGTTTTCTGCTTCACAAATATAGGTTCCTTTGTCACTTGCCCATAAGTCTAAAAAGAAGAACTCACTGATTCATTCAATACCATCTATGGTGCATTAACTATGTGCCAAACAGCACTGAGATCTGTGGATGGAAATAATGACATCGCCTCTGGTAGTTCCCATTCTAGGGGAGGAGACACACACAGAAACCAGCAATCATACCACAGTGTGAAAAATGCTAAAATAGGAACATCAAACAATGAGCTGTGGAAGCACAGAGACAAGAGCGATTGACCGCATACAGTGGAGTTAGAGAAGGATCCACACCAGAGGTAGTATCTGAGCTATACCTCAGAATACAGGACTGGGGAGAAGAGAGAAAGCATAGTTCAAATCTAGAGAGTTACAAAGGCAAAAGCATGACTTGGAAAATCATGGTCTGTTCAAAGGATGGAAAGCTGCACCACCAATGGACACTGAACCACCACCCTGAAGGCATTCTAGAAGTCTGCAGGAGAGATTTTCTTAGTTGGCCCAATGACTGGGGGCATTTAGTGGGCAAACAGTGGAATTATCCAAATCCAGCAGGATTTTTGAAGTTCCCAACTAGAAATTTATGGATTTGATAGCTTTGTTTATAATTACATGAGACTATAACCTAATTCTGTATACGCAGAAGAACTGTGGCAATCATTATCCACCATTTTAGAAAATCACTTCATCAGCTTGGAGTTTTTGAGTCATCAAACCTACACTCCTGTATCAGTCCGCTGATCTGAGCTACTGAATTCATGTGATGCTACATACACATGTAAGCATATTGAGCAGATAATGCCAGGGTATTTACGTATTGAAATACATATAGCTTTAATTTAAATTACTTTCCCTTATTTTCCTTGGCACTACATTTTAGAATTAAAATAATTTTTATTACCTTAGATCAAATATATAGAATTTTTTTTCAAGATAATAAAAGGGTATTACAAAACATTTGTAATTAAAGAGGGGACTGGGGCAATCAGGATGGGGACCACTGAGTTATAAGTTGTGCCAGTACAGTTAGGAGACTGAAGTTGAAAAGGTGAGCTGGTGCCTCCTTTAGAGTATAGCTTTCTCTTATGAGCAACAGGGAAAGCAAGAGAAGATTTTAAGTAGGCAAATGATTGTAATGTTATAAATATCTTAACCAAAAATAGCAGTTTAATCTATTCATAAGTTTTGAACAGAGAAAGATGCAGTTTTCAATTATGAATACCTCCATACTATCTCAGATAAAGAACAATGACAAAGTGTCTACTCCTCTGTTAACGACATGCATCTAACTGCCTAACTGCATCTGGTAAATTCAGGTGGTGTCCGCTCTAAGTAGTAATAAACATTTATTTAAAAAGGAAAATTCAGGAAATCACCCAGATTATAAGTCATACATTAGTTTTAACCAAGATATTTTCCATATTACTGATTCTTAGACTAATTTGTGTAGAAATACAACATCTACTAAGAACCAAGTTTTTTTTTTTTTTTATTTCAGCATATTACAGGAGTACAAATGTCTGGTTACATATATTGCTTTTGCCCCACCTGAGTCAGAGCTAGAACTAAGTTTCTAATCAAATTTCCTTCCAGACAATTTAATTTATACAACTGGGCAACTGTTGCTCAATATATTAGCCTCTTTTATCCTTTCTTTTCTTTCATCTTCTCTAATTAATATGTTTTCAGGTCTCTTTGTTCCCCCCTGTAGGCTATTTCTCATCACCACCATCACTCTACCTGTGAAACTATTTGAAACTTCTAATTTTTCCTTTCTTTCATCTCTCCTCCTGCCCTGCAGAGGCATTGTTCTGAAACAGAACTTTCCATGTACCTTTTCCTGCCTATGAAACTTGGAGGGAGACTCTCTAGTTTTTACATCATGATCAAGTGCATTTCTTCACCTGGACATTTCAGGTCCTGCAAAATCTAACCCAATCTGAGCTGTACTTCTCAGTAGCTACCTCTGTGGCCATGCACTCAGACGATAGATTATAAAATACTTGAGGGAGGGATCCTATATTTAACCTCTGTCTTCACTCCAGAGCCTAGAACAGAGCTAAATACAGAAAAACTTGTTTTTAGACAGCTTAATTTATATCTGGAAGTTTAAGTGGCCACTGTACATTTAATATGATAAACTTAGAAATCACTAATTGGAGGCTTTCTGTAAAATACTCCAAAGATACAATTAGTTTTAAAAAATCACTTAATGATCTGAATGTGTTTCCTCCTCTGTTACCATCATGTAAATATTCTTAATGATATTTTTAAAAATCAAGAGTGTTTTCAAGTGTCTGAATATCTTATAGTGAAAATTTTTGGATGATGGAGTATCTGGCCTTTTTGGGGGGAAAGGGGATCTTTTGCTTCAGGCAATTATAGATTTTAATCAAGGATTTTCCACAGCACCCTTATGCATGTCATTATGTACTGTTAGCCAAAAATAAATACCTGAAGTTTACCTTTCTATATGACAATTGTTACAAGAGTCAATGAAATATGACCACAGGTGACTATTTGCAATAAGAAATAGTAAGGTATGAAGAAGTCATATTGCTTCACAAGCCCTTATGACAAATCAATGAGATACATATGAATAATTCCTAAGAATAAAAAGTTAGTACTATCTCAAAGTGAAATACAACAAACACAAAACGTGTTGGCAAGATTAATCCATGATTTTAAATAGTAAAACCTATGTATAAAACATGAAAGTATAATATATATGTACACATTTGTATAAAATGTATTTCCTTTAACCTACTTAAAATAAAGAGAGCTCCTGTTCTTAGTTGGCTGATGGAACTAACTGAAAAAGGTCTTGAGAAAATCGGCATGTTGTCCAATCTTCGCCATTTGATCTTTGGTTCTGGATATCCCTGAACATAACAAGGTAATGTCACATTTGAGCCAATTTCCATAGAAATATCAGCAGGTTCCTGTATGAAAATTGGAGGTGCTGGAAGATATTAAAAACCACAAACATGTCATTGGTATAGTATACAGGCATATTCAATATAAGCTGAATTATTAAACATTCAACAGATTGAATTTGAATCAAATCATGGTTCATATAATATTGTAAATTTACCCTGTAGGTATTACTATACCATTTAGAAATAGCAGTTGCTTCTTTTCTACTTTACAAATGAATAGAGACCTTAGGAGTTCAACCATTTCTTTAATATAGATGATTTTTTTAAAAAGCAGGAATTTAAATCAGGAGTAGCTTAAATAAAGAAAATATTTCAGTCTAGAAATTTGTTTTCAATTTTAGTTTGTGTCATACTACTCAAACCTTAAGACTACTTTATAAATAAGTTAGCCTTGAAATGAAATAATTTTGACACTTTCCACAACTTACTCACCTTGGCTGAATTTTTAAATGAACTTAATTGAAAACAGAGTTCATTCTTCAATAATCATTATATAACAAGCCAACAGTCTTTACTCTGAAATTATATCCTTGCTTAATATCACATTCTTGCTTCTCATATCTTTCACATTTTTTGAGTTAGAGAAATTTAAGTTTGTGAATCAGTAATACAAAGAAGTAACAGAATATAGTACTTGATGAAGGGAGAATAGGGAGTGCTTAACATCTCAGACAGAGTTAAGAAATGATTCAGAAACCATAAAAGTTTTAGATAAGAAAGATGCAGATATCCACATAATTTAGGTAACCACAGAAGCCAAGAGGAAGAGATAGAAATACATCAGAAGCACAGCTTGGAAAACCAGGAATGCAATATAGGGAGGATGCTGTCAGCAAGTCCAAATAGATGAGGTTCTCAATGTGTCCCAAAAACTTGTAAGTAAAAACATTTGAGGCATCAGCCAAGGAGAAATACATAGGGTACAACTGGAGGCAATGGATGAAATCTGCCCCTATAAAACTCTAAGAGAAGGTACCCTAAGTTGGGCTGCTTGATAAAGTCAAGGTTAAATCTTGGTTAGAAATGATGACAACTGCCACTTACAGAGTCAGAAATTATGTTTAGTGCTTTTGATTAATTATCTCATTTAATTTTCACAATATCCCTATGAGATATGTACTATTATTACTCTGATATTACAGATAAAGAAACTGAAGCACAGATAGTTGATGTGCTAAGTGTCACATGGAGTTGAATGGTGGAGCTAGGATTAAACACCAGGTCAATCCAACTTTAAAGCCACAATTCTCTCTCCCCTTCTCTAAGGGTTCTAACAACTCCTCACAGTTATACTATTTAGCAGGATCATCTAAATGACTGCAGAGATCACTTCTTTCCTTCTCGTGGGAATTCTGGAGCTTGGATATACAGTTGTCTCCCAAGCAGCATTAGTGCTTTTTTAGCTGAAGTCAAAGAACTCCCTCTAACTTTGCAGCCTCGTCTCCTGTTATTTCTCAACACAAATTCTCTCTGGGTAAACAAACAGTACCCCTTGTTCTTCTCTAAATAAGGAATGACTTTTCTCCTATCAGTACCTGTATTATTACCATCCCCTTCAAATGTAATGTCTGCTGTTGATCTCTGGATATTAAAATACTGATAATCCTTTAATCTGGTTCCAGAGATGGACATCATTTTTTTTTCCTCTCTGACAGTTCAGAGATCTTGCGTTCTACAATTCTCATGGCAATCACCACATTCAGCCACATTAATTAGACTATAGATTCGTGGGTTTTTTCCTAGAGACTTTATATTTGCAACTGTATTTTTATCTTTTACAGCAGCTAACATGGTACCTTATGCATTATTCATGGCTAGTAAATATTTGTGAATGAATTATTATGAATTATTAAATTATTATGAACTATTGAATCAATATGAAAACACTTCAGTAATAACCCAGTCTGTGTGTGTTTGTGTGCGTATACGCATATGTGTGTATGAGGGTGACAACCTTGATCCAGTACATTTGAACTTTCACTTTTGAAAGAAACATGGCAATTTCAGAAGCCTTAATTTTTTTACTGAACCTAAACAAAATTAAATTAAATACAAAAATTTAACAATATGTTTTTAAAAAGAAGTAGTGTATCTGGGTTTAGATTCTTAATTCATCCATATGGGAATTTGACTTGCAAAAATAATGGGCAAAGTGAACATATCTTAACAATAGTTTATAAAGTAGCTCAGAGCTTGCTTACCCAAAGTCTCTAAGGCTTAGTTACTTTTCTCTGGGTAAATAAAAGTCATTTATCCTAGAGCAGGTAGCTTTTCTGAAAAATGGAGCTTAAGTTTAAAGAATGTGTTAGGCTCAGAGTATGAGCAGGTGAATGTGGTGATGGACAGAAAATAAATTCCAGAACAGCACAAAGATATGCAGAAGGCTGGGATCTACCAAGTACTTGGAAGAAAACCCAGTTTACTGACACATCAGAACATTGGCATTAATGAAAATGAAGACAAATTTGAATTTTCAGAACTAAGAAAGCCAAGAACAAAAAAGGATAAGCAAATCTCAAATTGTGCCAACAAAACTCAATTAAAGCAAGAGAAATCATCTGTTGTGAAGCAGCTTTAGGAACGGCAACCAGGCACAAGACAAGCACAAGGTCAAGGAGTATATGTACTTGTATCAGAAAACAAGGCAAATGAGAATACCAGGCACTAGGTAAGCAGCCAAGACAGCATCAATGACAAGCAAACCTCAAAAATGAAGCAGCTTAGCTCAGCCAAGAAGCTTTTTAAACACTTCCTACTCCTGAGTGTGGCCAACACAAACTCCAAGTGAATTACATTGGGTGGATGGTAAACAGATTAATGAAACTAGGGGAAGAAGACCAGTGTAGTACAGTGCATGATGCTGTACAGAAGAGGCTGCTTGATTAGACAGGTGAACATGCTCACTAAGTGCTTTCAAATGGCAGTTCTACTATTGCTCTGTCTGTAGGCTTGGGAAGTTATTATTATTTTGGGGGGAAAATTATGTTACCTCCCCCAGTTTAAATTTCCCCATGAACAAAAAGGAGATAATAACATTTCCTATCTTATTTTGTTAAAAGAGATAATCTTTATTAATCATTTAGTATATAGTAATCACCCAAATATTAGGTATCATTAAAATTAGTAAAATATTGTAGCATGAAGTGCTTAAATCTCATTTCAGGAGTTTAATGTGTCTGTTGTTAATTTCAATTTTGGCTCCCCCATGTAGCCTGTTAGGATAATTTTTGATCCCCAGTGATTGCCTGAGTATTTGCGGCCAAGCACCTTGAGCACAAATTGCCACCTGTGCAGGGTTAATGCCATAATACAGTTTTGATATCACTTACATGTATATATGGCTCTGTGTGCACATTATTTTGAAAATATAAAAATCACAAACAGATTGATCATTTTACACTAAACGTTATTCCATAAAATTATTCTAGGACCCTGAGGGACAATTAAATATACATACATTCAATATGGCAACTCTTGTATTATTTTAGTCAGAGATTTTCTTTCCAAAAATGATTGGACACATTGTTTTTGTTCTACCAAACCACAAAGCATGAAACCACAGTCTAAGACTCAAACCTTGTGTGGTATGGAATGCTACAAATAAAATTGTTGCCACGTCAACTTTTTGTTTGATGTAGCCAATCCTCTTTTCTTCCAAATGACTTCA
This sequence comes from Microcebus murinus, assembly GCF_040939455.1. Taxonomy (NCBI): domain Eukaryota; kingdom Metazoa; phylum Chordata; class Mammalia; order Primates; family Cheirogaleidae; genus Microcebus; species Microcebus murinus. The sequence goes on from NC_134126.1 coordinate 11,627,046, forward strand.
CAATCCACTATCCCTTTTTAGAAAGAATAAAAACCATTGGTATCTTTCCCTGTTGACCTGAAATGTCCATACTTTAAAGCCATGATGATGAGCAATAGGAAAAAGGACACTCAGTACAAGAAGCTAGAAATCAGAAATGATCTTAAATAGTCTTTTCATTATTTTTTGATCTAGTATTATTAATGTCAAGTAACAGGCCCATAAAAACAATCTGAAAGCCCAAATAACTACATGATATGTATAAAAGTGTGTTTTTCTTAAGTCATAAGCTACTTATATTTATGTCCAATAGTTCTATAACTCAAATTAATAATTTTATGCATTACTAAGTTTAGTACTTGTCTCAGCCTTTTCTTTAAAAAGTCAAGTTGAGATGGTGACTTTTATATTAAAAACCCAATGCATAATCTTAAATACTATGTTGCTATTGTATAGACATTTTCTTATTATTTTTCAAGACCCAGAGACCCAAAATGACCACTTAACTTGTGAAATTAATATTCATCTACTTGACATATGTTGTATTAAACAACTTTAGGGCAACAGCAGTTATAGGTGATATGTTGACCCATTCTCTCTCCAGAGAAGCTTCTCTTAACCACTATCTAAATTCTGGGGAAAGTTTTGATTTGTAGTGTCTTTGCCTTTAAACTTAATAGTGATAACTACAATCATCACTACAGCTGTGATTTCCATGGTTATTGGCATTTATGTCTTATATCTGCTAGAATAAGTAGCAATAGTTTTATGTGAACAGACAACTTCTAATCAACCTTTGCAAGCTACAACAAGAGGGATTTAATGGTGAATAAGGAAATAGTTAAGGCATAACAGAAACATGAATGGTGCCGAGTTTAACACTAAGTTATATTTTGCAATTGTTAACAATGGCCAAGGTCACAGTAAGCAAATAATTCAAATAATTCAGTTAATGGTTTTATCAGGACAATCACTAGAATAAAAGTTGAGAATGACATTGTCTTAGAGAGGGTCATAGAAGGTGAAGATCTCGAATATGAATGAAGATAAGACAAATTTCAGTGCAGTGCAAGGAATGGATCATAAATATGAAACATTAGTTGGGATGTTTCCTAATCTGATACAAGTCACCTCAGCAAAGACAGCCCTAGCCCTTCATGATGTACCACTGTACAGAAAGGAGAACTTGGAAAACTCAGAAGCTAAAAAAGATTATCAAGAAGTAGTAAGTGAAGAAGCATGTGTAAGATTCCTAGGTGTCCTACAAACTTTGAGGAGGCTGAGGATGCCATTACCTTTTTGCTGGGAACAATTACTGAGGCTGTTTCTCTCTTCCTCTAGAGCTAGACCACTTGAAAAGAATGTTGGGCAAATATGAAATATATATGCAGGACAAGAGGGGGAAGCAGAACTAAAAAATGTTGAGAATTAAAATGTTATACTCAGTATATTTTTTGAAAACAAGAATTCTGTATCTAGGGACCCTCTTCATTTGGGTCTTACATTTCTAGAAGCATTGCTGTCTTTCACATCCTGCTGGTAAGTTCAGAGATACTTTCCACTCAGAGATTCCAATGTTATTTTCAAGACATTTCCCTTAATAACCACAGAGTTTAGTCATGGTTCAAACACTTCTTGCAGTGCCCAAGACAGACTCTATAGTGGTCTTTGTGGTCATTTCCAGCTTTGTTGATTCTACCCCAAGGGCATAATCACCAAGAACGCATAGTGTTCACAGACAGCCCAGGGGCAAAGGGATCCTAAAAGATCCCAGGAGGAAAAAAATTCAGCTTACATGAAACAAAATATCAACTTAGAGGCCCATAATTTTCATTTAAAGACTTAACATAGTAGAACTAAAATGTTTTATGTTACTGTATTCTAAAAAAAAGATGGGTTTTCTTTATACTTCCTAACTTTTATTAATAAAAAATAATTTTGGCATGAAAATCATCATACATGAATACAATACAATTTAATGAAATGTCATTTTATAAGTTTTAAGTGATACGACTGTTTATCTGTTCAAATTAAGCTGCCAGGTTCTTTTTCATACACACTGACCTCTGTTTTATTTAGTGTTTTACCACATTGTGTGGGGATTTTTTTTTAAAGATACTTGAGATAGAGAGACAAAGGAGGGAGAACCAAACTTCTTGAGTAATGTAAATATGGTTGTCACACACATTGTATCCTTCATATTATGATTGACATTTATTTGTAGTTAGTACTTTATTTTATATACTGGGGAGTAATTGCTACAGAATTTTTTTAAAAAGTAAAAGCACAATGACATCTACCTTTGCTGTCATTGACATCTCCAAAATATGGTCTAGGGCCAAAATCTAATTCCTGGCCTCCAGATGTTAACACTTAGAAATTTGGTGGCAGAATGGATGACTCCTGATAGGAGAATGGCAATATATGATATACGGGTGAAACCTATAGTCTCTGAAGTCAGACAACTTGAGTTCAAATATCCAAGCTGTGCACCCCCCCCCCCAGCTCTGTGACCATGATCAAGTTGCTTAACCTTTATCCACCTCAGTTTCCTTATCTATGCAATGGAGATAATTATAGGATCTTCCTCTTAGGATTATCATGAGAGTTTAATGAAATAATGCATACAAAAGTCCTTGACACAATGAATGGTACAAAAAGAGCACTAGCAAATACTAACTACCATTATTATGTTAATAATCTGAAATGTTCATTCTAATTTTGGCATTCTGACAACTATTTCTACCAAATTATGTCAAAGTTATATTAAACATGGAAAAACAGCAGATCAATTCTAAAACGAATTGATCTATCTGATTTGGGTGCTTACAGCCAACATCCAGGGTTATCTTGCCAGTTGCTCTTCCAGCATCATTGACGGCTACACAGGTGTAATCACCAGCATCCAGATCTTGCGTTTCCTGAATCTTCAAAAGTCCCAAGAGAGGGTCAATAATGAGGAATGGCGAAGACTTCAACTCAAGGTCTCCTAAGTCAAAGCAGAGGAAAGAACACTAAATGCTAAAGTATTTACATCACCTGTTGGTTTGATTTCAAAACTTCTGAATAACATTGATTGCAAAGTTCTTAAATACAAGAGTCCACCACAACGTAACACTTTCTATAACATAAAATATTGACCTGTAATGAATTGTGTACAAATATTTCATATATATATGCATATGTACAGATATAAAAAGAAGAATGAGCTCTTTGAAGCTACGTTGGGGAACTAGGAAAGGCTGGTAGTGGTAACTGTGGCTATGTTAGGTAAGAAGGGAATAGGAAGATGAGTGTTGAAAAGAGGTGTCTACCATCTTTGTAGCAGGATACATTTCAGTTTCTCAGGAAATGCTTGAGAAACTAAGAGATTTTCTTAGTTTATCGAAATGGCAGCACCTCAAACCTACCAAGGACCACTTTTATTAGAAGGCAGACAATGCCTCAACAAAGCTGTAATTTAGGTTTGGCTTTTCCTGATGCTTCACCTCCTTCAAGGTGTCTCCTCTCCAAAGAATGAAATTAACCAGGATGGCCAGTATCATTAAAAAGTACATAGTACTGGATGTTTAACGCCAGCTCAGTGTTTGCATTGTTTTTGTTTGTTTTTGTAATGAGTGACATCAGACACGTTAGGATCTTAAAAACTTCCAGTTTGGAGGGCCATTGCTCTTAGAGTTCTATAGCATTCCCAAATGTCAAGTCTGAAAAGGTAACTCTCCAAAAGGTCACACACTGGCCATGTGCCCTGGGCCTGAGGATGATAAAAGTAACTCTCTTAGCTTCTAACAGGCAAAGAGAACCCAGGCGCCAGTACAGTAATTGTCTAGGACACTGAAAACAGAATCAAGCAACAGATTCAAGGCAATAGAGAGACAATCCTCTTTGTGTTTATATAATTTTCACAAGAGAGGAGGTCAAAGGAGCTCTAAATTAAAAAAAAAAAAATTACATTAGCAACCAACTGTCAGAGCCAAAACAAAGTATTTTGCAGCATTCCAATATTTAAAACCCCAATCATCCTTTTAAGCTTGCTACTACATGCCACGTGAGAATGAGAGCAGCAACTGAAGCTGTGTCTGTGTGCCTCTGAGAAATTTTCCTAAATGAAAGCAGATGATGTTGACATAAACTTTCCTCCCACCACGGGAGGATGCAATGTGACCTTGCTGTTCATCAAGTATTAAAATGTTTGGACTAAATGGAAATCCATTTAGATTTTTGGAATTTACTTCCTTTTTATATTACTTCTGTATATGTCAGAAGACATAACAGGATGAAATAAAGACCTTTTTGCTAGTAGCTTTTTTCCAAAATAAAAATGTTTAAAGAATACTACTTGTGTGATAGATATACCAAAAGACCAGACTCCACTATTATACAATATATACTATACATGTAATGGAATTCAACTTGTACCCCCAAAGTCCGTTAAAATTTTAAAAAATACAAATACGAAAAAACAATAGCAGTCATCAAACAAAAAATAAATTGGAAAATACTAGTTCAATCAAGTTTGATCACATTTTGATAGTCTCTCCTGATTTCTAATGAAAAATTAGTCATCAAATTATTCAGAAGCCATGGATAACTGCAGAATTTTTAGATGGAAATGAAATAGTGATTATTTACTTTTTTTTTTTTTTTGAGACAGAGTCTCACTTTGTTGCCCAGGCTAGAATGAGTGCCCTGGTGTCAGCCTAGCTCACAGCAACCTCAAATTCCTGGGCTCAAGCGATCCTACTGCCTCAGCCTCCAGAGTAGCTGGGACTACAGGCATGCGCCACCATGCCTGGCTAATTTTTTCTATATATATTAGTTGGCCAATTAATTTCTTTCTACTTTTAGTAGAGACGGGGTCTTGCTCTTGCTCAGGCTGGTTTCGAACTCCTGACCTCGAGCAATCTGCCCGCCTCGGCCTCCCAGAGTGCTAGGATTACAGGTGTGAGCCACCACGGCCGGCCTGAAATAGGGATTATTTAATTTTAATACTAGATAAGATCAGAATAATGTTATATATAGTAAAATAAACTTTGCTGATGATCTATACCAGGATTTACAATCATTATCATTGAGAATTCTTTTTTTTCTGCTGCAGTTTAAATTCAATCATGGCCTCTGTGGACATAAAGACTAAAATTGATCATTATCTCTGACATAGGAGCCTTTCAAATAGTTGATGATAATGAAGTAGTTATCAAAAATGTTTGTACCAAGATCCCCTAACAATACTCTTAGAAATTATCGGGGACCCTAGTGAATTATTGTTTATGTGGATCATATTTATTTATACTGTATTTAACATTTTAGTAACCAACCCAAGAAATTTAAGAACATATGCATTCATTATTTTATAATAAGCTCATGACATTTTAACATAATGAACACAGTTCATTTAAGAAAATTATATTTTATAAAACAAGAGAAATGTAATGAGAAGAGTGGCATTGTTTCAGATTTTTGCAATTCTCTAGAATGCCTAATGTCTAACATAACAGAAGATAGCTGAGGGTTCGCATTTGCTTCTGCATTCACTCTATTAGATATAACATAACATGCAGCCTTCACAAACTCCATTATTCACTTGGGAGACAATGAGAGTGAAAAAGACAACATCGTAGTATTATTATGAAAATGGTTTTCATCTTGTGGATCCCCTAAAAGAATTATGAGAAGCCCCAGAGATTCAAAACCATATTTTAAGAACCACCAGCCTAAATAAATAAATCCAATTTTTAAAAATACTTTACCAGAAAAATTTCATAAGATTTTAACAGTGTCTCTGATTCTTCTTTGAACCCACTCTATGTGGCTCATTTCTAAAAATAAAAGATCTACAATTTCCAGATAGCATTTATATTTATGGAATCCCTTTTCTCTGATAGTCTGAATGAAATATAGTTTATTTTTTTCAAACACCAATTTTATTCAATCAGCATTTTTCCAGAAGAAAAATATATATATATATGTAAAATGGTGTTTTTGTTTTGTTTTGTTTTGGTTTTGAGTCAGAGTCTCACTCTGTTGCCCTACTAGAGTGCCGTGGTGTTAGCCTAGCTCACAGCAACCTCAAACTCCTGGGCTCAAGTACCCTCCTGCCTCAACCTCCTGAGTAGCTGGGACTACAGGCATGCACCACCATGCCTAGCTAATTTTTTGTTTCTATTTTTAGTTGACTGGCTATTTTTTTCCCCTATTTTTAGTAGAGATGGGGTCTCGCTCTTGCTCAGGCTAGTCACGAACTACTCACCTCAAGAAATATTCCCACCTTGGCTTCCCAGAGTGCTAGGATTATAGGTGTGAGCCACTGTGCCTGGCTGAAAAAGTTATTCTTATGGTGAAGGCAGGAACTCTTTCTCTCCATCCTTATGCTTTCCATAAGTTAGGATTTTCCTAACCTTTCTGGTACCTTGTCCTCAGAGGAGATGGAATAGGAAGGCCCACCTCTCCACAACCCCTTCCATTTTGGACCCAGTCTGCACGCAGAGGAGTTTGTTCTCTATCTTTGCTCTTGGTGGTTCTGACTCCACTTATGCAGTCACTTGTCTGCCTGTGACTGGGGGGTAAGTTGGCCTGATCCTAGGGTCCAGGACTGCTCTGCCTAGTGATAAAACTCAAGAACATGTCTTACAATATGGTCAGTCAGTATCTAATGCCTATGTTCTATCTCTGCTGGTTTATAACTTGGACAGAAAAATGGTATGTTATTTGCTGGACCCACTGAACTGTAATATCTGTGGTTAAGAGGAGAAACTGATAGGTAGTGAATTTCTATAATCTGTGTGGTGGCTGCATGGCTCTCTACCTCCTCCTTTAGTTTCCAAGCTATCTGTGGAGTCAAGATTGGCATGGACACTAACTTATTCAAGAGAGTAGAACTAAGGTGAGAGAACAAAAGACTTTCTGTGGGACTCTGCTATATATAGGCAGAGAAATTGGCATGGTACATGACTTTTTTCAATTTGTATTTTAATCATGAACTACTGAATGACATTTGAAATTTTAAAAAGTACTATCTCTATAACACATTTTCTGGATCTATGTAATTATAATGTAAATGCAAAAATGACATATATTTCATTGCCAATTCAGAGAGTTAAGTATTTACATAAAATTAGTTTATTTTAATGACAGAAACCTGATTAAGGAGTAAATCCAAAAATGCTTTCTTATCAGCAAAAGTACGAAGACTATAAATCTTTTAATGTGGAAAACCATGAAAATGGCATTATCTCCTAGTTTCCCTCCTTGCTTTTGATTTATATAATTTAAAAATATTTGTTTTCTACATAAAGCTTTTGTTTTTCACCTCATGTTCCCCAAGAGTTTGAACCCGAGGTGAATTCATAATTTTGTGATTATGACATCAACCTGTTGCTATGGAAATGTCTGGGATTTTACAAACAGAATCATAACAATAGAGCATTGTAATATTTAGCATTTTTCATCTGAAGATTAAAAAGTATTTTGCAAACAGCATTTCAATAATCCTAGCAACCTCCCAGTTAGGGTGTTTACAGGACTTTTTTCTTTTTCTTTCTTGTAAACTGGGAGAACTGAAACAGAAGCAGAAGCAGGGATTTTTACACAGATATCTACTGTCAGCATCTGAGACTGGACCAGGATCCAAGTATATTCTCACTACGGCCAAGTGGCACATTACGACTATTTTATTAAAGAATAACAGAAGCGTAATTTTTATGTCACAAATATAGAAAGATAATTTCTATATTTGATACTAGCATCTACCATGCATGAAGTAGCTGACTAATAAATACATTTGTATTTCAATTACCTGTAAGCTTCCATGTATATCTTTGAGCACTTTATAGAAAGCAACCTTGAGAATCTAGAAAACTTTTTAGTGAGAGCCATCACCTCTAAGAAAAATGAACTAAAATCAGTGAAGCTATTTTAAAGGTTAACCAAGTATTCTTGGACAATTTTCTACAGGAAACAATCCTAAACTAACAAAGAGAATGTTCAGCTGGATTAGCAAGGCGAACTTTTCCTGCTTTGATTTTCACAGTCCTGTAATCCATACCAGATGTCAAATCCTGAAATTTAGAGTTCAGAATTTTGAACTATCGTCTCCAGTGAGATCATAAACACATTTTATGGGGCTGCTAAGTCATACACCAAAACAAATTTTTAACAAATCATTTAAAAATCAAAAACAAAACTAAGTGAACCAGATACAAACATACTTAAGAAATGTACCTTTAAACCATTTCACTTGAGGTGGAGGAACACCTGAGGTTTTGCATTCCATGACGGTTGTATCCCCAAGGGCAACCAAGAGCTCACTCTGAACTACCATCAACTTTGGGGCTTCTGAAAAGAGCAAACATGTAAATGGTTAACATCTAGCACAAGGCCACATGGATCTTGTTTATGTTTACTAAATGAACCAATAAAAAGACCTATCAGAATTTATGTGCTTGTGGCTACTTCAGTGTTTATAAACAGAAAGAAACCCTTATAATGCATGTGCACATAGATGTGTATGATGAAAAGATCACTTGGCAAGGTTAAAAAGGATATCAGGCAAAAATAAGGACTTAAACCAGAAATGATTATGATAAAACAAAGTCCAAAATATTTAGGAAATTAATTAAAAGGTCTTTACGAAAAAGAGACATATAAGCAATGAAAAAGCTTAGAAAGCTGAATACCTCTTATAGAAAAGATACTAAAGGAACAGAGAGAGGGATAATTATAATAAAAATATAGTCGAAAGGAATGATGATAAAACTGATGGTTAAACTAAGACTTGAGGGCTACACAATTGTAGATAAATTTGTTGATAACATTTTCTAGGTGATTTTAAGGATATTCGTGTCTAACTACGGAGAGATATCTGCATGCCAAGGTAAAAATTTTTCTCTTTAAAAGTAGAGTCTCCTGGCTTTGAATCTTTTCCCCTGTATATGGTAAATACACTTATAAAGTTTCTTTCCTTTGCTGTCATTGTTTCACCCTTCGGCCCAATGCTTCAGTTCACTCACACATTTTCTTTTAACTAGACATTTTAGGACTTCCAAATTTCAACTGAGATAGTTTGAAACAAATTTAAATAAATGTAACTTCTAAAAGATTATGTTACTCCTCTGCTAGAAAATCTTCAGTGATTCTCATTGCTTTCCAAATTCTATGCTTGTTTTTTAAAAATCATGAATTGGTACATAGCTTTCTTTTTGTTTCCATTTCAAAATATTAAGGGGGTACAAATGTTTTAGTTTACATGGGTTGCTTTTGTAATGCTTCAGTCCTGGCAATAGGTTGTGCCCATCACCCTAATAGTGTTAATTGTGCCCATTAGGTAGGTTTTGCTCCTCCCCTGTCATCCCCACTCCCCTATTTGATTTCCACTAAGTTTTACTTCCCTCTGTGCACATGTATGGTCATTGGTTAGTCCCAATTTAATAGTGAGTATATGTGGTGTTTGTTTTTCCATTCTTGGGATACTTCACCTAGGAGAATGGTCTCCAGTTCCATCCAGATTGTTGCAAAAGGTATTAATTCATCTTTTTTATGGCTGTGTAGTACTCCATGATACATGTATACCACATTTTATTAATACACATGAATTGATGGGCACTTGGGATGATTCCACACCTTTGCAATTGTGAATTGTGCTGTTATAAACATTTGAGTGCAGGTGTCTTTTTGATGAAAAGCCTTCTTTTCCTTTAGGTAAACACCCAATAGTGGGGATTGCTGGATCAAATGGTAGATCTACTTTTAGTTCTTTGAGGAATCTCCATACTGTTTTCCATAAGGGCTATACTAATTTGTGGTCCAACCAACAAAGTATAAGCACTCCTTTCTCTCTGAATCCACATCAGCATCTATTGTTTTTGGACTTTTTAATAAAAGCCATTCTTCCTGGTGTAAATTCATATTCATTGTGGTTTTAATTTGCATTTCCCTGATGATTAATGACATTGAGGATTTTTTCATATGTTTATTGGCCATTTCTTTTTCTTCTTTTAATAAGCTTCCCTTCATGTCTTTTGCCCACTTTTTAAGAAGGCTGTTTGTCAAAGGACGTATCACATTACCAGACTTCAAACTATACTACAAGGCTAAGTAACCAAAACAGCACAGTATTGGTACAAAAATAGAGACATAAACCAATGGAACAGAGAAGAGAACCCAGACATAAAACCATCTACCTACAATCAACTGCTCTTCGACAAAGCAGAAAACAATTTACACTGAGGAAAAGAAGCCCTATTCAATAAATGGTGCTGGGAAAATTGGATAGCCACGTGCAGAAGAATGAAACAGTACCCCTACCTCTTACCACTCACAAAAATTAATTCAACATTTCATGTCTTAGATTTAAGATGGATAAAAGACTTAAATCTAAGGCATGAAATGGTAAGAATTCTAGAGGAAAATGTAGGAAAAACTCTTCTTGATATCGGCCTAGGCAAAGAATTTATGATTAAGACCCCAATGCAATATATGTAACCTTAACACTCGTACCCCCATAATACACTAAAATAATTTTAAAAAAGCAAAAAAAAGACCCCAATGGCAATCATGCAACGACAAAAATTAATATATGGGATTTTATTAAACTAAAAAACTTCCACACAGCTAGGGAAACAATCAACAGAGCAAAAGATAACCTACAGAATGGAAGAAAATATTTGCAAGCTACACATTTGACAAAGCGCTAATATCCAGAATTTACAAAGAACTCAAGCAAATCAGCAAGAAAAAACAAACAACCCTATTAAAAAGTGGGCATAGCTTTCTTTTTAACCTTACCCTCCATTACACTTCCTCATTTATCACAAAGTACAGAGCTCCATTGGTAGCCAAAAACAGAACACATCTTACTCCTATCTTCCTGCCTTTGCTAAAGCTATTTCCTCTTCCTAAAATGCCTTTTGGCACAACTCTTCAAATCCCACTCACTCTTCCAGACTGAGCTTAAATCCTGACTCCTTTGAGAAAACTTTGAAAATTCCCCAGTCTGACTTAATCTTCCCCTACACTAAACTCCCACTGTAGTACCTGCCTGTCTGTCTTATATTTCTTTATGTATCCACCCTCATTACATAAGCTCTTGAAAGGTAAAGAATGCATGACATACATTTTTTAAATTTTACACTCCACAGTCTCTAGCATAACACTTTGCTTGCTGCATACCCAGAGATGCTTAATAAGTTAAATAAATGTATTTAATATTTTGGCTTCTATGGTATGTGAATGAACCAAAATTTATTTCTACAATGCAATGTAAAATTCTGCTTCATCCACTTGTTCTACATTCCCAACTGTTTGTTCCTGCTATATCTGGGTGTTCTGTGAAGATTTTAAATTCAATTATCTCCAAATCTGAGCTCATCTTCCCTTCTAAATGTGTTTATTGTGTGCCTTCCTCATTTCTATAAATGAGACCACTTCTTGCTAGGCTCTAGTTTCAATACTGGTGATGCTTTTGTTCCCTCCCTCACCTGTACACTCCAACTACAATTCTCTTTCTGATGGCTCTTTTTATCCTTTGTCTCTTCTGACAGTTTTACTATCTAACTATGAATGAGGTCAAATAAGAATAAATGAAAGGGTGAACTGTAGGCCATTAATTATTCACAATTTATAACCTGGACCCAAGCATATGATACCTTTATTCTTTATCTAACTAAGAAAGACCAAATTAAAAGGAATATTCTATAGACTAATTGTCCTGAGTTATACTTCCAAAACTGTTTAAGTTTGGAGGGGGAAATTGAAGATGAAAAGAGAAAATAATATTATACACAGTTTTGAATATAAGTATAAATTACACAATGAAAGTTGAGATAAGCTAGAAAGGATACAGAATTCGTTAATCTAAAAGTGAAATACTTCAGAGAATACATGAACCATGGAAGGATTAGTAGGATAGAACACTGGACAATCTGGAACTCTTCTATAACCTGGAAGCTTCCTTAATTTCTGTTGACTAAGGAAGCTTCTAACTCTCTGCCCTTTTAACTTAAATTAGTTACAATGTTATCTTTAATCAGTGTGTGAAATGAATAATAAATTATAATATTAAGTATAATGTATTACTAATATTAATTTTCAAAAAGATACTATTACATTGCTTGATGTAATACTCATCTTATTTTAATTGCATTTTAAACTAATTATACTTGCCAATGTATCTGAGGGTAGAGGTCTGTTTATCTGTTCCAGCTGAATTACTTGCCAGGCAACCATAGACTCCTGCATCTTTGGGAACTGCATTTTTGATAAATAAGGTACCTTCTGAGGTCATCCTATACCTATGAATAAAAAACAAAAAGTAAAATTGAAAATACCATAATAGCAGTATCAAGATACTATTGCATCTTCCTTTAACTATTTTCAGATATTTAAACTTACATTTTTGGTGCTGATTATAAAAATAATTAACAACATCATTTTACAAGCAGAAATGTAATAATAATAATAATAATAATAATAATAACAACAACAGTAATAGATACCATGTATCCAGTACTAGTTACATGCCAGGCATTACTCTAAGAATTTTACATTTATTAAGATTTTTAATCTTCCTAACAACCCAATGAGTTAGATACTATTCCTAGCTCTGTTTTACAGATAAGCAAGGAAGTTATACAACTTGACCAAAGTCAGAGTTAGTAAATGGAAGAACTGGAATTTGCACCCAGGCAATCTTGCTCTGTGTAGTGAATTGCTATGCTAAACAGTTCCTCCAAATGAAAACCTGAGAGATGCAATGCCTCATGTCACACAGTGAGTCAGTAATGAATCTAGGAATAGAATATGCCCAGCTTGCGGGATCATACCTAAGATCTCCTTCTCATACCAAACTAAGAGTAATGGAAACTTTGTTGTTTATGTTTCACACATTTATTACACTGTCTGAACATGTGAGGATTGACTGTCTTTAAAAAGCATCCAGTAGAATAAAAAATACCTCTTAATGTAGTATGGCAAAAGTGAAAAATAGTTACAAAGAATGTCTGCACACACTTTAATTAGAGCTACTGTTCTGTCCTTTGCCACTCCCTCTCTCTTCTATTAAATGCCTTTAATAGATTTGTTAAAACTGTTATTTTACTCCACAGAAAGTTTATTATCCCCATTTCAATTACTCAAGTTAAACCAAATGTTACAATGTTATGTTTACAACTCAGAGTACAGAAAACCAATTGATCCCAGCTATTGAATTCAAGATTTAATAATCACAAACTCTATAAATTCATCATTGATATATTTATTTGACATTTCTTAAACTGTTCGGAAAAATCTAAAGCTGTGGATTTTGATCAAATTTCCCTTAATCTTAGATATTTGGTCAGAGATCAGTTTGGCCCATAAATTTCATCAATTTTTCTCACTCAATAAAAGCAGAGAACATGATACAAACCCAGTACCTGTGTGAACCCACGATAAACATATCATTAATAGTCCAAGCGATCTTTGGTTTGGGATAACCTGTTGCAGAACACATGATGGAAACCTCAGACCCTCCTGTGAAAGACTGATTTTGGGGCATCACAGTGACTTTGGGTGGTTCTACAAATAAAAAAAAATGTATAGAGAGAAATGTCAATTTATCTTGATGTTAGAACTTTCCACCAACTGACTGTTTCTGTCTGTAAATCTGGAACTCCATATAAATCCTTTTCCAGGCAAAGTCTCCAGATAGGGCTTTTGGCTCTTTCTAGACAGTGAATGAAGGTTTGGAGCCACAACTTATCCTAACTATGCTGTCTGCTTTGTTTAAACTGATCTGTCTTTTTATTCATTAGATCACAACTTTGTTGCGGTCAAAGACCATGTCTTAATATTATGCCATATTCCATTATGGTATTACATTTTATGCCACATTCCATATTGTGCCAATAATTCCATATTATGCCACATTCCATATGCCATACATTCCATTATTCTCTAGCATTTAACATCCCTTGCATATTGTACAATGACTTGTATATAAAAGACACTTAAAACTGTTGATGGAATGCAGGCCATTTCTAAACTGTAACTTGGCTCCAAATTGTAATATCTGCCAGTCCCTCTCAAGATCCTACTATCCTGGTCATTTAACTTATGCCCATGGATGTACAGGAACTCAACTTAGCAAAAAATATCAATTATTCAAATTTTATATTGCATTCCACTTCCATGGCAAGAAAAAGACTTGAAAATTAAACATTAAATTAAGTATGTAGTATCCAAAAGAAAATAATAATTCTCTGAGAAAATTCTGGGATGTTGATATACATTTGGTCTAATCAATTACATGGTTTACATCTATTACTACACAGTAAGAATTAATAGTCAAAGAAAGTACCATCAAAGAAATATTAAATAATTCTCTTAATGTAAATATCCCCAACTCAATATGATAAAAACAAATTCACTTCCACAGTGTTTGAAAGAGACAAAGTCCATGAATATTAACAGAAATAAATCACTTCATTCAATGACATCTGCTTTTTGCACAATGATGACATGCCAGGCAGTGTGCTAACTTGTAGGGATACACTGTCAAACCAAACAGACATGCTGTCTGCTTTCCATTTAATTAGGTATTTACAATAAATGAAATTGAGAATTCAGTTAGCCAGTTAGATCTGGATATATTTATGACATAGCTTTACCGTAAGCTAGTCTGCAAATCGTGGCTTAGTTTGACTAAGAAAAATTAGCCTAAGGAATCTATACGTTTGAAAGAGATACAAATAGGACTGCTGGAATGCAGCAACAACACAAGGAACCTAATTAGTGCCTAATTGCTAGCAGCTTACGACTCCCCCAACCTTTTTTTCCTGTTTATATTGTGTTTTTCAAATTATGATCTAGTCTTTGAAGTTAATGTTTGAAGAGTTTTTCCGGCCTGTGGACTTGGTTGATAGCTTCATTATTCCATGGATTCCTCTTGGAGAACACAGGGCTAGAGAAATGTGTGAGGTCAAGGGCAGAGTGGCCATGGCCAGTAAGTTCAAATTGTGATTCCATCTGGAGCCCATCAATTCTGAAATGCTGAAGAACTACACATGCTGTAGGGGTACTGCAAAGAATCTTCAGAGAATCAGGGGGAAAAATGGACCATTCTTTCTTTTTTTATTTCAGAATATTATGGGGGTACAAACATTTTGGTTACATGAATTGCTTTTGTACAGTTTGAGTCAAAGTTGTAAGTATGTCCATCACCCAGGCAGTATGCATTGTACTCCTTACGTATTTTACCCATCCCTTCCTCCCTCCTCCCACCTGCTTGATTTCTGTTAAGTTTTGCTACTGCATGTGCATGTGAGTGTTGATCGATTAGTTGCAATTTAATAGTGAGTACATGTGGTGTTTGTTTTTCCATTCTTGCCATACTTGACTTAGAAGAGTGGTCTCCACTTCCACCCGGGTTGTTACAAAAGGTATTAGTTTACCTTTTTTTATATATTTTATTGCTGAGTACTACCAACTGTTCTTTCTTTTTAGAATTTATTGAATACCCACATTTATTCAGTTCACCTTCCTGAAATAAAATGCATCTCATGTTTAGTTCATATTGACATGGAATTTCTGCAAAGATTCAGGCAGCTCTCAGGATTTTTGTCCAAACCTTAGTGCCTTCCAGAACTGGCCTGGCATCTCTCCCAGCAAGAATCCCATTGGTAAGCTCCATAGTTCAGATATCAAAGTGAAAATAAATGTTGGTTATTCAAACCAGGATGCAGAATGCTAAGAAGTCATTAAGCAAATAAAGCCTGGATATAGGGTGCTGCTCAGGGTCATGAAACAAGTCTGTGTGTAACACACAGACGGGATGACATCATCCCACAGAAGGTGAGAAATTTACCATTCTCTTGCAAAGATTATTCCTGCTGATGATAAGATATTTAGAAAAAACAAACATAGAGAAGTAAAATTGGATTTCCACCAAATAACAGTTGAATAAAGATAGTCAAAATGAATCAGCCTTTACTTAATCAGGTTAAATAAAGATGTAATGGACCTCGCTATAATTTTTTCAAACATTAATTTGTGAATTCATGGAAAAAATTCCCCATTTTAATAAAGTAGTTTTAACATAGCAAGAACATGGACCTATAGTTCATATGGTTCATACAGTATGGACCAGAGTTCAACACCATCAATGAAGTAACATCATTTGCCCATGAACAAACCAAAACTGCATCTCTTCATTTATAACATAAAACCCCATTTTGATGGAAAACATAGTTCTAAATTTGGATTTAGAAGTCCAGAGTCCAATTTAGGCTTTGGGGAGAAGTGATTCCGTTTTACATGAAATTTTCAATCTCATTTCACCACCACCATCATCACCACCATCATTACCATTATCATCATGACCACTACAACCATGAACAATCAATGAATGCTATCATCATCAATGACAACTTGCTTTTTATTAGCTGAAGCAATAGAAACATGGCACTCTATCAGGTAGGAAGGCATTAATTCATTCTTTATTTTTTAATTATAACAAAAACAAAATACATAAGTTTTTTATAATTTCTCACCAATCATTTAAAAGAATTAAACATAGATATACATGATATCAAGAATAAAAAATAAACACTACTTTAAGACTTGGGTCTTAATGCACTACTGGTGATAAGGTAGGCAAAAATGGATTATAAGTGGCCATGAACACTGCCTACAATGACTAAGGAAGAAAAAATCTCACTTAACTCTCTTGGATATTTACATTTACAACATTTACAAATTCAGGAAGCGTATTTCCTGTCAGTTGGGTCTGATTTGTTTCATGTAGCCTCTAGTTGGAAATTTCTCAAAAAAAAGACCTAAGGACTTTTTATTCAAGGTGACGTAATTATCACCAACAAACTAATCAAATAATGTTAATGATTAAATTACCTAAGCAACAATTTACAATATTGTTCACCACTGGTCACCACTGATATATTCAGAGTATCTGACCAAATTTCTGTGTATTTTCATTTTTGTATCCAGCATTTATTGAGTATATTTCAGACAATTTATGCTCTCAAAGATCTCACAGAATACTGCATAGAAAAGTATATTAATTAAAATTAGGGACTGAATCTTTCTTATAGTCAGTTCATTGATTAGGAAGTTTGGCTCAATTTATTGAGTACTCATTATGTGCCAGGTATATAACTCTAGGCTTATCTATATAACTCTAGACAATAATCCTATGAAGTATTATTGCCATTTTACAGATAAACTAAGGCTCAAAATGGTTAAATAATTTGCCCAAAGTCACTCAAAAGTGGAACTGGGATTCAAATGCAGACTTTGCTAGCTCCATGGTGCCTATCTACACTTTAATGGGGATAATAATAGTAACTGCCTAACAGGGTTATTGTGGCTTAGCTAAATTCATAACATAAAATGCTTAGAACAATGCCTGGCACATAGTAGGCACTATGTAACTTTTACTATTAATACTAGTAATAATAGTATTACTAGTATTATTATTATACTATTATTTACTACTATTTCATTATGTAGCAAAGTATGATAAAGAATGAAAAAATAAAGTAGTATAGTATTTAAAATATATCTGTGAATATGCATTACCTAGACATTTACAAATGAAATTTAATCACCACAGTCCTCGCATTTGCATATTCTATTTAGATTATACACCCTATTTCCTATTTTAAATAGTATTTATTATATCTTATTTAATTCTGAAATTTGAGATGTTTCCAGATAGTTAAAATTTATTAGCAATTTCAATAAAAATAGATAAAGCTAGTTTTTTCTATGTTTTACTGACAGGAAAAAAACATGCTAATATTTATGTCACTTGGCACTTGTTATAAAAGAGTTATGATGATATAATGAGCATGTGGTTATAATAATATTATTTTGATACTTAGTGAAGTACTTCTGGTCATTAGAGACTGAAGTTCATCAACCATGTTGAGAAATATTACTTTTTTTACTCCAATATTCTCTCTGGTGACAGACTAATTGATGACAAGCATCTACCATTTCCTGATACCATAGAAGACAAATTAATATTTCTAATGTTCATACATGATTAACATTAAGGAGAAAAGAGGCTTGTGTGGCTGTTTGATTTCCATGTGGCAGCACGTGATTAGGGAGGAGATGTCAGCTATATACTGAATATGCTCAAAGTGAACCAGGATTCCTGTGTTGACATTCAGCCTTAAAAAGGGAGCCGCTAATGGAATCAAAAGAAAATTATTTTTGTTGCCAGGATAAATAGGAAAACAGTTTGTTTTAAAACAAAACCTTAAACTCATCATGTATACCAAAATATCCTCTCCCACTTATTCTAACTCTTACTCATAAGCCTGACCAGCACAGGCATTTGAAAATTTAGCAGCCACTAGATCACCTTAAAAGTGACAAATTACTTTAGGCTATTTTGCAAAATTTGGCAAAACTCACTCACATGATATAATTTCTAAATTAGGGCAAACTAATTTAAATAATACTTGTAAAACAACAACTCTATAAATTTTTCATGAGATAATCACCAGATTTTGTTATAAAATAATGTTTTAAATGTAAGCAGTAATACACTGGCATGTGCTACGATTGTGAAATAAAGTATTTACATAATGAAATCTAAAATTGCTGATGTGATTCAAACAACCCATTGAAGTTAATATGTAAACTGATAGATAAAGTTAGTGACTCAAGTCTTCTCTATAATCTGTTATTGTTACTTGGAGGTCAATTCAGCAATTAAGGAATATTCATATGTGTCTATTAGGTACAATTATGTTTTTTCCCCTTTATGCAAGGCACTATGGGTTACAAAAAGGGCAGTGTGATATCAAGAAATACACATTTTGTTTTTGTTTCCTGACATACAGCTCCCCAAATCCTTGGAATCTCTGGAGGGATAAGTGTCTTTTGTATGCTAATAAGATGATTGGTGGTTGGGGACCCTAGATAGCTTCAGGATGGGAGCTATTCACCAGAAAGACCAAGACATGATTAGAGAATCGGGATTTCCAGCAACCCCCCCAACACACACACAAAATCCAGGGAGGGCAGAGGGGATAAAGATAGAGTTGATCATCAATGGCCAATAATGTAATCAATCATGTCTACATAATGAAGTCTTCATAAACACCCAAAATAACAGGGTTCAAAGAACTTCTGGACAACTGAACATATGAAGAACAGCTGAACACACGGAGGTTCCTGAAGGATGGTGTTGGGCTCTTTATCCCTTTCCCCATACCTTGCCCTATATATCTCTTCCATGTGGTTGTTCATCTGTATCTTTTGTAATATCCTTTATACTAAATGGATAAATGTAAGTAAAGAGTTTTCCCTGAGTGCTAAGAGCCACTTCAGCAAATTCATCAAACCTAAGGAGGTGGTTGCAGGAACCCCAATTTATAGCTGGTATGGCAGAAGCACAGGTCACAGACTGGACTGTGGCTGACATCTGAAGTGAGGGACAGTCTTGGGGGACTCAGCCTCCAACTAGTAAGACCTGATGCTATCTCCAGGTACATTGTTTCAGAATGGAATGCTGGAAAATTGCTTAGTGTGTGGGAAAAATTCCCACACTTTTGGTGTTGAAGTGTGATGTGTGGAGAGGGGAAAATAATACGTTGCTGTTTCCTATATCTTTGATAGGCAGTAAGGATCTCACAGTACATATAATATGATCGGGGGAAAAAACAAGTAAGCACATGAAATTGATCATGATTAAGAGCAAAATCACGTGGCAAAAATAAATAAATAAGTTCTACAAGATAGCAGAACAAAGAGATCAATAATAATCAGAAACAGTTTGGTGGTTTATGAGACGGGCTTCGCATTACAGGCACAATTTAGGTAGGGAACATAGAACTGGAATGAGAATGATGCTACTGGGAGGCAGTTGGGATGCCTGTGTGACTCAAGTAACGCAGGTAGGTGTGGGGCAAATCATGGAGGGATGGAAAGTAGTGAAGCAGGGGCTACAGTGAAGCAGGAGGGAGGAGGACTCCATTGAAAGTAGAATGGACACAGAGAAAACATTCAGTGGCCATCAAAATTTCAGTTCTGGCAAAGGTACCTATCCATTCCTTTGAGAAATTCAATACTAAGAAAATTCATAATTCATACACAGGTACCCCAAATTATTTGTCTGACAGCATTTTAACATATAAAATTTATCACCATCAACAATATTTTATGGCACAAAAGAATTAATACATAAACTTCTCTGCTTTTAATTCAGAATTAGAGATAGAGGTTTAATATTAATAATAAAGTCAAATACTTAGTTGCCCATGTTAAGGAAACATGAATAAAGAAAAGCTGCATGAATATCTTATTCTTTTAAGATAAACAGTATTCATATATTGAAAGGAAACTTCATTTCTATTTTTCTCCCTGCATTGCTTTATGAGGATAAAAGAGAGAATTCAATGTTAAATGTTAAAAGAATTACATAGCAATCAGTTGGTAGAGGACTGAGGAGTATACAGTTTATTCTGGGGTAATCAGAAAAGCACAAAAAGGATTTGAGTGAATGGACATTTTTAAAGCAATATTTAGGGGAAATTTCCCTGGGTACATCAAGCAACTGCTGATTCAAGCATCAGTCCATAGAAAAATGTTCCATTATGGTCATAGATGTCCATGAATATAAAGGGTCTAGGAAATTCAGTTTTAAAAACTCATAGACTGTAATATGTGGTCTGGGGAAAAAAAGAGCACAGAGAGAGAGAAGTAAGGCATGATTCCTGAAAAGAGACCCATGTTCCCTGACTTCTGGTCTAGCGCTCTTTCATCACCCCAAAAGACAATTAGATTAACAGAACTATCCTGCTAAGGATTTTTATCTCAACAACTGTCAGTATTCAAAAGAAGTGTGGTCATAAGTTTTTAGATGCTTTTATTTTCCCCACAAAAAGAGTTGTGGCCAAAAGTAATCTAGTAGATCAACCTATTGTCCATTGCTGTTATTTCAAGTCATATTAAATTACATCTTGGAAAAAAACAACCCAAGGTTTCCAATTGATGTCTGTGATGGAAGATTCTCAAACTTCTAGAATAATTTCATGAAATAATAAATATTCCTAGTAATGATTTTGCACAATAAGAAATTGAGAAAACTGATGAGAAGAGAGACACTCAATTAGGATTTAGTGTTGTTTTTTCTAAGTTCTTATAATAAATCTAAGTAAATAATTTAGAGATAGTTAAAGCTTATATTCAACCAAATCAAATAGTGGATTTCTATTTCTGAAAACATAAAAGGAACTGTTATGATGCTCCCAAATATGTTTATCATTATGGGTATTATATTTCCAGAAATTGTTAAATGATCTAACACCAAGAAATGCTACATGACAATCTGAAAGATAATTAGAATTTAATTTCTTTAATTTCTATTGAATTATAAAGCCTGTAAAATGTATTTTGCAAGATCTCTGACCCTTTTTCTAAATAC
The DNA here is from genome assembly GCF_040939455.1 of Microcebus murinus. NCBI lineage: Eukaryota > Metazoa > Chordata > Mammalia > Primates > Cheirogaleidae > Microcebus > Microcebus murinus. The sequence continues at coordinate 11,648,455 of NC_134126.1, forward strand.
CTGTATTTCCTGTAGAAAAAAATGACTTCAAAAAGTTACATAATGACTATCATTGAGTGTGCTGAGAATTATAATTAGTAGCTATATCGCATATGTACCTACTGATTTAGGTCATTCCATTTATTTAAAACATATTGATGTTCTCAAATGCATTACTTCTATTTCTGATTAGGGAGATAAGTACAGCTAGTTCTGTTGATAACTTTTCCACAAGCTACCCCAACAATGAGAAATACAAAATCTAACTAAAAACTATCTATAAGGGACAAACATACTTGTTCCACTTAACTTTTCCTTAATTTTCAAATAGTATAAATGGCAACTTAATATATGTTAACATTTTAAAGTTTTCACGTGCCTACTAATGAGTCCCTCATAAGTGGCCAGGGATTCCTTCCAAAGAGAAAATGATGAAAACTAAAACCAAACCAATCAACCAAACAAACCAAAACAAACAACAACAAAAAACCCCAGATATCAATTGCCTGTAATGGAGGCAAAGGCCACTAAAATCTCAAAGATACAGAATCAAATGTAACATTTGCAAATGATATCTCATCAATGGGAATATGAAGACCTGGTTACAACCTCTCCAAAATGGTAGAGTTATTCCTGAATGACAACAATTCCAGTGAATTATGATCATGGTTTGTCAATGTGGCAATTGAAATAAGTTTCCTAAAACTTCTACTCTTGCTATTTCTTCTGCTTTTCTTGTCTCTCCAGAAGACTAGAGCTATACTCTCCAATATGGTAGCCTCATATGAAGCAACATAAGTCTAATAAATTCAAATTTAAATTATCTAAAACTAAATTAAATTTCAAAACAAGTTCCTTAGGTGCACTAGCCACATTTGGAATGTTCAGTTGTCATGTGTATTTAATAGCTACCACGTGGGGCAGTGCAGAAATTGAACTTTTGTATCACTGTAGAAAGTCCTTTTGTATATGCCTAAACTACAAGTCTATTAATTTGCACTCACTTGCTTTTTTCTTGAATCCTTTATTCTACTCGGGATTCCATTTTTTAAATACCCCAGATTTTACAAAGCGCGGCTGTAGAATAAAAAACTGGAGTTTCATACAAAGTTATTATTTGGATTTTTTAATATTTCAAATTATTGATACAAAGAGTAATTTTAATCTCTATAATTTTTGCTAATCGTGTCGAGTCACACTTGACATCCGAGTGCAAAGGGTTAAATCTGAGGGAAGGTTGCTAATTCATTGACTTGCCAGTAGGTGGTGCATTGGCAACAAAACGCACAGGCAAGGAGCTATGCAAACACCATCTTGGCAGTTACATGCAAGATTTGCCAAAAAAATTCCACACCCAAACACTATTGTAGCTACAAAATTCAGGTAATAAGAGAAGGGCAATAGTTTCAGAACTATGCTATGATAAACTAAGGTTAGATTCCATTTTAATGACAAAATGGTAAATATGCATCAAGTTTTCTTTTCGTAAAAATCTGCCGTTTATCATTTTCCCACTGTAAGTTATAAAGATGTTTATATAGCAAATGTTTGGTGCCTTGATATCCATTTTATGTAGTTACTAGTATAGAACTATTTGTTTATTAAAATTGTTTTCATTTAATGATATTATTTTTTCTTTTTTTAACAAAAAAAATCACGAACCCAGGAGTTTCTTTGGATGATTAGCCAAAACATGTTAAGACAAAAAATACAATTGATAAGAAAGATGGAATTTTAAGAAGTTTTATTTTTTTCTCATTTATAAAATCTTCAACTAAATAAGCACTGATTGTCACCTAGCCTTTTCTTTATTCGCTCCACTTTCTAACAATTTCCCCAAATCACAGAATTTCCAAATAAGAGAGGAAGGCCAATGTTTAGACTTACATTCCCATTTGGCTTAGAAAAGAGTAGCGAATCACAATCATCATTATTACTTTATGGTATATCAGAAGGAAACTACTGAAGTTTTACACATACATACACGTATCTCCTGATCCAGACTCAATTATGGCAACATCTTTTGACTATCAAAAGTAGCTAAAGACAGGGAAATTTTTACATAAATATATAAGAGTCATATAATAAAAAATCATATGAAAGTGGATATACACAGCACTTCTTGAAGGAAAGACTTAAAAATCTGGCCATTAACTTATGTTGCTAGACAAATTTACTTGCTAGCTTAGTTATCTTATCAGGGAAGCAACCACAATCTGGTTGGAAGAACACTGCCTTGGGAGTCTAGTCTGAGGTTCACAACCTCCCATCCTTCCAGTTGTCACTCCACACTTTCCTCCCCCATCTCATCATTTTCCTCCCCCACTCGTTACTTTCCTTCCCCAACTCGCCACAACTTTGAACCTTCCTTTTATTCCAGTCTATCAGACCATCCCTTTAACCTTTCCTTCCTTGTTTACTCAGCCTAAATACACAGGGCATCACTCTAACCACTGTTTTTTCCCAGTTACTTTGTCTTTTTGCTGAATTAATCCCACAAAACCACACACCTAAATGACTCCCCAATTGTATAAGAAGACTACAGGGAAACGAAAATCACATCAACATGGAGAAGGGTCTCTCTATTCTGTTGGAACCTCCCCTCTCAGCAAGTCCATATTTCTGTGTTCTCACTCTTTCATGGCTTTGCACATGTAGTTTTCTCTATCTGGAAAGGCTTTCCTGACTTTTACCTGGCAAAAGCTGACTCACCTGGTACCTGAGGCATCCTCTCCTCTGTGAAGTCCTTCTGAGTCTTTTTCATCACTCTGACACAGAATTAAAAGCTCCAGTAGCACCCTGGCATAGTTCTTATCACAATGTATTGTAAATACTTATTTGTTTTATTTCCTTTACTATATTATGGGCTTTTAGAGGAGAAGGATACTGTTTTCTTCTCATTAACATCCTCAGCAAGGAATACAATGTCTGAGAGTTAATTTTTTGGTGAATGAATGAATGTATAAATAAATGAACAAACAAGACAATAGCTCTAACGTTTTTTTGCAAGAGTTATTCATCAAGGCACCACATGTGTGTCATTATTTGTTTCATTATTATGGAAAAAAGTACTCCTACTACATAGTATATTTGGGGTAGTGCTTTGCAGCATAGCATAAATGAAGATCCTGTCACCATAATCAGTATCTACTATTTTTGCACTCTCATTAACCAAATGCTCCTAATATAGGACCTTTCTTGAGATGCAGTGAATAAATATTCCTACTTTGCAGTGGTAGCTCTAAGTCAATATCACACCCTTTTCATCATATATAAAAATAACAAGTTATTTATGTTGTTTCCTATATTACAAATATCTAATCTTTAGAAACAGAATTTATTTTTTACTTAGACAATTAATTCATAAAATAATAACTCAAGAAATATTAATCAATGTTTAGGGGAAATTTGCATCAAATATTTTTAAGTACATATTATGACATTAACATCTTTCATACTTATAAAAGTTCTTGTGTCTAAACACTCTGCTTCTCTTTCAGTCCTTCCCACAGACGAGCACTGTATGCAATACTGTGTACTAAGTATTATGTCAGGCACTGGAGACATAAAACTGAATAAATTTGGGGCCTGCCTTAATGGAGCTTACAATCTAGTCACCTTACATTTTCTCTGCGTGCTTGTTTGGGTAACATATTTGCAGCTCTCTATTCTCTAGAACTCTCTTTAGCAGCTACTCTACCATAATTTAAGTCAAAGGATTCACTAAACTGTGGCCAAATACCTGGCTCACTCTGTAAGGCACCACAGAAGGATGGAATAAGAGGCAAACAATTAAAATCAAGCAGTGATTTCTCCAAATAAGCATTATGCACAATGTTGTGAATTCCAGTTTCTTTAGCCACAAGATAGGAACATGTAGCCACTTTGTATAATACCTTCACTATTTTAAAAATAATTTCAGTGCTCTCATTTTTCTGTCCATACTCAAGACTTCTTCATCTATTTTCTTTTTCTTCACTGTCCTCTACCTTCCTGTTCTTTAGATCTAATAGCATATATAGGCATTTCTGTATACAATGCAGAATGATATGGAAAGACCTACTTCAGATATGGACTCTGCCACTTGCTGGCTTCGTAATCAGGGCAAGTTACTAACCCCACAGAGACTCCACTTCCTTGGTGCAAAATATAGATCAAATAATGTGATCTTATGATATAATAAGAAACATAAATATTTATTCAATTCAATTCTAACACCACCTGGAGATAGCATCAGATCCCACATGTTAAGGGCTCAGTCCCACAAGACTGTCCTCCACTTCAGAAACCAATCATAAGCATAAGTTGTCACCTATACTTCTAACCAACCAGCTATAACTTGGGAAGTTCCCACAACCCCCTCCTCAGCTTCAATCAGTTTGTTACAGTGGCTCACAGAGCTCAGGGAAACACTCTACCTATGTGCCCAACTCCTTGGGGACAGGAACTGCTGCCCTCAGGACCCTTCCAGACCTCACTCTGTGTATCTTCTCACCTGACTGTTCATCTGTGTCTTTTATTAATAAACTGATAAGCATCCAGAGTCAGAAATGGTGTGCGGGTAGAGGGAAAAAACAGTTTTTCTTCCCTCTTACAGTATCCTTTATAATAAACCAATAATAGTAAATAAAATGCCTTCTTGAGCTCTGGGAGCCATTCTAGCAAATTATTGAACCTGAGGAGGTGATCGTGGGAAGCCCTGATTTATAGCCAGTCAGTGAGAGGTGCAGGAGGCCCAGGACTTGCATCAGCCTCTGAGGCGGCTGCAGTCTTGTGCGATTGGCCCTTACTTAACCTGTGTGGTCTATTGCAATCTGAGTTAGCGTCAGAATTGAATTGAATTGTTACACACCCAGTCGGTATCCATAAAGTTGGAGATTTGGTTGTTGGTGTGGAAAAAACCTACATAATTGATGCTACAAGTGTTGTAAATAGAAACAGAACCATAGTAAATAATAACAGTTTGTGGAAATTAGGTAACATACAGTATGTTATAATCTGCCAACATTTTTTAAATGTTAGTTAGTAGCTTTCTTTGAACAATTTAGTGAGTTGATATCTTTGCTGATTGCTCCTCTGTTTTCTCTTCCCAGCAGTCACTGCATTGTTGAAAGGAGGAGTATGATTTTCCTAGCTACTACTCTCTAGCATTTAACCTTTCCAACATCTGGGCATCCTTCCTTCTAGCTCACTTAAAGCCATCATGCTTAGCTTAATACTCATTTTCACATGGTCTGTTCTTGCTGAAAATTAAAATGTTCATGGTGTACAGCTTCTTTATAACAATTTTCTTATATACTTGAATTATTTATTAAATCATCTACATCCTTTCCTTTTCCTTTTACAATCTAAATAAGTCTAATTCTTTAACCTTTCCTTATAAGTTCTATTTAAAAAGACTTCAATATTTCTCTTTCTAAGTTTTAGAGAGATATTCTTTCCATCTATAATTAAAGTGCTGTAACATCTTCATAACACATAGATGCCTTGGATGGAAGGCAAAATAAATTGAAACATATGACATTCACTCATACATTTTATTGCATGGAATTGAAATGATTGATCACAGAAACTTGCCCCTAACTATGGAGATAGTAGACTACATTTGGCAGATAAATTATGTGAATATTAAACTTTTCCTACAAGTAAATCTAATTTAGTTATCAACTGAAATTTTGCATTTATTTCTTTTTGTAGACATCACTTTGGTTTGGAAAGGATTTAAAGCAACTTACTCTGTGATATAGTTCTACAAAATTCCAGATCCTGAAGCTTTCAAATATGAATTTTTGTACTGTCAAATGTTCTAACATGATCCTTAAATTTAATTGCTTTATGGTACTTTTTAATTTACAAAGAACTCCCTATGGTGTGTATTTATTAAGTACCCAAGAGATTTTTTTAAATATGTACAATAACTTCTGAAATTTTATAGATATAAGGTAAACCTCCCAAGTAAGTGGAACAGTTACAAGTATTCCTGTCCGAAGACAAGTTAAGTCATCATCTCAACTCTAAGAGTCTTCATGTCAATTCCATGTACTTACCATTTTTTAAATGAATCTTCTCAAAAGTAAACTTTTCTGCTGGTGGGGTTTTATTAATTAAAGTAAATTCTTCCCCCATCATAAGTAATTCAGGCATGTGCTACAATATTTTTTGGAGGTAAGGAGTATATTTGAACAAAGGTGGAAGAAAACAGCCAAAGCATAAGAATGTCTATTTTTCTCTACAGATTAAAACAGCAACTCAGAGGGGCTAGCTCAGTAGCAACCAAAATTAAAAGTCATATCCCGAACAAACAAGAGAGGTCCATGTCCAAAGGTGAAGCAGTTCACAGATTACAGAGAAAACTTTGCCATGGGAGTATTTTGGTTTTTTAAAAAATGAGTGAACTGCAGCATGACAAAGAAAACCAAAGTCAAAGCATGTAATACATGAAAGCTAAAGTTAATAAGAGATGCCACCATGGACATATGGTGTATGATTTTATTTCATGTTTGTATCAGGTGGTAGTTTCTCTTAGTGATAACATAATATATTTAAATTATTTTTTAATTATTTAAAAAGGCGATAATTTTGTGGCATGAGCTGACACGATTCTCAGTTATCTATAAGTGAAAAGAACTTCTACTAGTCAGCATGCAGCAATAAAATTAATAACTAACTGAACTAGAGATGCCTACAAATAAACCTTAAGAAATATTATCTTCTCCAATACCAACTTTTTAAAACTATGTTTTTTGACATTTTAGGAGACAAATCACTAAATCATTACTTCATATTCTATACTTTCATTTACATAAATCAGATAGGAGATATTTCTTCTGATAAATTGAGGTTTGATCTGAAAACTGTTTTTTCTTAAGTCCTATTGCTTTTTTTTTGGGAGGCATTATTTGTAAATATATATTCTTAGTTATTTCTTATTCTAAACTATCTTTTACTTTCTTAATTATTTTAGATATAAAATTAATAAAGCATATTCACCAGATGTTTAGAAAACAAAGAAAACATACTACCTATACATAATTCAATCCTCCAATAAAATTAATGTGAGCACTTTAAAAAAATTAAATCCTATTTATACAAAGTTTTCAAATAATCCATTTCTATTAAGTAATTTCTTTCAAGTACAAAAAAACATAAGTAAAAAATCACTTCTATTTGTTTGTTTGTATAGCTGGACTTCTGAGTCTTATGGTTAACCTTGCTTGAGGGAATTCCTTTCCTGAGGAATTGTCTGAGTCTAATTATACCATTATCCTCACGGTGAGGAATTCTTATAATGAAATAAGCATATCAACTCATTGGCATTCTCACATGCTCATTAGTTGGCTGATTCTAATAGCCATAGTTTCTGAGATCAGCTTTGCCTCTCAAAATACAAGCACCACATGTACTCACCATCAAATTGCTATTAACTGATCAACACTTACATGTACATATAGTAGTAACATTCATTGGTTGTTAGGCAGGTGGGAGGGGGAGGAGAGTATGATTATATTCACACCTAATAGGTGCAGTGTGCACCTTCTGGGGAATGGACATGCTTGAAGCTCTGAGTCAGGTAGGGCAAAGGCAATATAACATTTTAAAAATAAAACCTAAACATTTTAACCCTGGAATATGCTGAAATAAATAAATAAAAATTAAAAAAAAAATAATGGCCAGTGAGGAAAGTTCACCAGTCTTTATATTCTATGGCCTCCCCAATTTTCATTTCTCTCTTTTTTCTTTTTTTTTTTAATTTATTTCAGGCAGTTAATTTGAATTTTAAATAAATCATTTTAAGAAAGCTATGTGTTTGGTATTCTTTCTAAACCCTTGAACATTTGAGTATGCCCTTTCAATGGCTTTTCACAGGAAATGCAATTTAACTGAATCTTAAATTCTTGAATTCTAATATTTTCTTTCAAAACTACACATATCTTTCCCATTATTGTGCCAGGTGGTGGTTCTCAATTATAAACAACAGAAACCATGACTGGATAATTTAAGCAGAAAAAGAATTCACTGGAAGCATATTTTTTGAAGTACAGAATCAAAATGAGACTGGATATCAGGTAGAAACCACGAGAGTTTAGGCAGCTGAGAACACAGCCAATATCAGTCTGTTAAAATGATGGGGAAAGGCCACTGGAACATTTGTTTCTGATGCTTCTGGACTCTAAATTCCACGATGCTGCCAAAATTGTAGTCTTTTAAGTCTTTTAAGTGTCTGTGGTCTTGGCAAGAGTCAAAGTCCCACTGGGAGCATATGAGTGGCTGGCTTTAGGTCATGAGACCTGCTGGGGATAAGGAAAGGGAATTATCTGATCTCACTTGTTTTCTGCTTCCCACCAAGAAAATAAATAATTCTTTCCAAATTAGGGAAAATGCTCAGACCCAAAAGCCAAAACATGACAAATATCCACTGCAGTTATCTTCTAGCCTTTAGCATATCTGAGAAGTCTGACGCAAGTCTGATTTTATCCTTTTGTTTACAATGATCTGTTTAGTCTGTATACTTGAGGGGGGAGGTCATTCTAGTAATTTCAAATTTCAGCCATGATGTGTCTATATGAAGTTCTCCCTTCACTTACCTTGCTTGAGTTGTTTACTCAGGACAATTCTTTTCCTCCCTAAGACAGTTTTCTTTAATTATATCTTTAACTATTTCTTTAGTTTCAGTCATCTCATTTCCCAAAAACCTAGAAATTTTATACTGAAGTTCCATTCTCTGTTTTTAATTTCTACTTTTTAAAAAGTCATATTATTTAACTTTTAGTTCTTTTCCTCAGGATTCTGAAAGACTTTTTAATGCACTTCTTTATGCACCATATCCCTGATTTTATTTTCATGTAGCATAAATTCTGCTCTTTAGTGCCTCTACTACAGATCTGCACTATAATATCACATTAAAAAAATCAAATCCTTTCTTATTTCTTCCTTCACATTTATTATTGTCCTTTTATCTTAGCCAGTTCTTGCCTTATGTTATGCTTGAATGTGTCCCCCAGAATTACGCATTGGAAACTTAATCCTCAATGTGACAGTGTTGGGAGGTGGGGACTAATGGGAGATGTTCCACCTTCATGAATACATTAATGCCATTATAAAAAGGAATATTATATTATATATTATATATAAACAAAATTCTTGGAGAAGTTTTATACATATAAAAAATCTTATAAAAAGTTAAAATTTTATATATATATATAAAAGTTAAAATTTTATATATATATAAAATTTTATATATATATATATAAAACTCCTCCCAGAATTTTGTGGTTGTTAAACACCACTGGGTTTTAGTATTCTACAGCTTTGCCTTTTTTTTTTTTTTTTCAGACAGAGTCTCACTTTGTTGCCCAGGATAGAGTGAGTGCCGTGGCGTCATCCAAGCTCACAGCAACCTCAAACTCCTGGGCTCAAGCAATCTTACTGCCTCAGCCTCCAGAGTGGCTGGGACTACAGGCATGCACCACCATGCCCAGCTAATTTTTTATATATATATATATTAGTTGGCCAATTAATTTCTTTCTATTTATAGTAGAGATGGGGTCTTGCTCTTAGTCAGGCTGGTTTCGAACTCCTGACCTCCAGCAATCCTCCCGCTTCGGCCTCCCGGAGTGCTAGGATTAAGGGTGTGAGCCACCACACCCGGCCTAGTTTTGCCTTTTTGAAGTCTTTATAGATTGTTAGGTGAGGAGACATCGCAATACTAGACATACATATGCTATTTTAAACCAGAAAATTCTTGCTGGTTAGCAAGAATTTATATTTTATAAAACTACTACAAAAAATTTGTAGAATTTGGATTTTTAACTCTTAAAAGTACTCCAGATAGAAATTGTTCCCAAACACATCTGTGGTGTCATACCAACATAAATGACTATTTTATTCTTGTTTTTTAAAACATTTAACTGCATAGAAATGAAATAATTTGTAATTGAAGATTTAATGTCTAGACATTGGCCTAGGCAAAGAATTTATGAAGAAGACCCCAAAGGCAATCACAGCAGCAACAAAAATAAATAAATGGGACCTGATCAAATTAAAAAGCTTCTGAACAGCCAAAGAAACTGTCAAGAGAGCAAATAGACAACCCACAGAATGGGAGAAAATTTTCACAAACTACACATCCGATAAAGGGCTGATAACTAGAATTTATTTAGAACTCAGGAAAATCAGCAAGGAGAAATCAAACAACCCTACCAAAAAGTGGGCAAAGGACATGAACAGAAATTTTTCAAAAGAAGACAGAATAATGGCCAACAAACATATGAAAAAATGCTCAACATCTCTAATCATCAGGGAAATGCAAATCAAAACCACAATGAGATATCACTTATCTCCAGTAAGAATGGCCTTTATCAAAAGTCCTCAAACAATAAATGTTGGCGTGGATGCAGAGAGATAGGAACACTCCTACACTGCTGGTGGGACTGCAAACTAGTTCAACTTCAGTGAAAAGCAATATGGAGATACCCTAAAGCGATACAAGCAGATCTACCATTTGATCCAGCAATTCCACTACTGGGCATCTACCCAAAAGATCAAAAGTCACTTTATGAAAAAGACACCTGCACTCGAATCTTTATAGCAGCACAATTCACAATTGCAAAGTTGTGGAAACAACCCCAGTGCCCATCAATTCATGAGTGGATTAATAAAATGTGGTATATGTATACCATGGAGTACTACTCAGCTTTAAGAAACAATGGTGATATAGCACCTCTTGTATTTTTCTGGACAGAGCTAGAACCCATTGTACTAAGTGAAGTATCTCAAGAATGGAAAAACAAGCACCACATGTACTTGCCAGCAAATTGGTATTAACGGATCAACACCTAAGTGGACATATAGGAATAACATTTATCGGGTGTTGGGCAGGTAGGATGGAGGAGGAGGGGATGGGTATATACAAACATAATGAGTGAAGTGAGCAACGTTGGGGGATGGTCACGCTTGAAGCTCTGACTTGAGGTGGGAGAGAGGGCATGGGCAATATACGTAACCTTAACATTTGTACCCTCATAATATGCTGAAATAAAAAAAAATTTAAAAAACAGTTTATAAGCATCTCATATTATCATAAACCATACCTCTAGGTATAGCAGTTTGCTTCATCAGATATCCATAGTTTTCAATAATGCATTTGACCATAAAATAATACATTCAGATAGCTACAATTAGCCATGGTTTCTCATTTTTTTATTAAGAGAGTCATGAATTCTAGAATATCATTTTATTAGATTTTTAAAATATTTTTATTCATAAAAATTGGCCAACCAGACAGGTCATAAAAGAATGCCTCTAGACAGATTTGCACTAGTGATCATATAAAATATCCAGTAATCATTAATATCATATGTTTTCTGTATTTATGTTTTGTGTATTAGATAACACCTCACTTCAGCACTTACTGAAATCACTGAGTAATAATTGTTTTATTTTACCAGCAAGAAGAAAACCAAGGGTTTCCCTTAAATATATATTAATACATTTCTAGATCACTCAGTAGATTCAAATGCTGTTTTTAGAATATGTCCATGGAACCACTTGAGAAATCTGTTAAAATTCATACCAGACCTTTGGAAACAGAATCTCTAGATGTGGGGTTAGAAATTTGCTTTTTTTTAAAAAAAGTTCCTTGGATAACTCTTTATCCATGAAAGTCACTGTTCTAATATTAATGGACTAAAAAGTTAACTTGGTTAAACAAGGAAGGCTCTGATTTTATTTAACAATTCATTCTAAAGGACTTCAAATAAAGAACAAGATCAAATTTCACAGGTCCATTAGCATTTATTTTATCTGAAACAATCAGTTTGGTAAAATGGTTCCAGAGTTCTAGTAACCTAAGTTGCTATTTGGATTGACTCAAATTATCTAAGCAGTTTACCATGTGGAAATGTACTGAGCCCTTTACAAAAGCAATGTTTCCCTAGAGGTTTCACTAGATCAGCTACCAAAAGACACATATTCAGATTACAGAGTGCATCTCAAATACCAGGGAGAAAACTATAATAAGATGTCCATCACTTTGTTAATTCTCACAATAGTTTCACTTTTCTGTCATTAATAACATTCTAAGAGTTAGTCTTGAAACTCAATGATCATTCTCTTAGATAACCTTGCTCAAAAATTATCTGAGAGTGTTATTTCAGGCATGTGTAAAGTTGCTTCTAACAACATAACTAAACAGCCAGACCCAATTCGAATGCACTCAGTCTCTCACATCAAGGATTTGAAATGAAATGGTCTGCTGAGACAGCAACTAACTTCAGCTTAACAGTGAAAAACTGCCAACAGTAATTTGCTCATTATATTAAGATTTCCAGCCTGTCTATGGACATTTAGAAGCCAAATATGATTCTATTGAAAGAGAAACTTTGGATCAGTTTCTGATCTTCATTTGATCCCAAATAATATATACATTTAGTAGCCATTAAACCACATTGCTAATATACTTGTTTTCAGCTATCTGAACATTTAGTCTATGTAGACATAATTCAAGATTGGCTTACCATTGGTTTATTTTCAAAAAGCACTCTTTTGTGTGTGTGTGTGTGTGTGTGTGTGTGTGTGTGTGTGTGTGTATGTAAGACAAAAAAGGTAAAAATAACTCTGCTTAAGTTTCACTAAAATTTCACCAAGATGGGAAGCATCTTAAACTTTTACAATAAATTATTATTAAATTTGATTAAAAATAAAAAGCAAATTAGCTATTTGTGCAATCATACGTTACTTATATTGGGAAAGAATTTTTTGAACCAATTATTAATTAGAATTTTTTTAAAAAAATACACAATAGATTAGAGAATTTACCTCTATTAAATCATCCAAAGACAATTTTTATATTCCTTTAAAATAGACATCTTCAAAACTAGTAGGAAAAGTTGTGACTGTATCCAAGTCACCTACTTGCTGGTGATGTTTTAGTTTTCAGTTTAAACAGCTTAAAAACATCGAAGATCCCTAAGCAATCTATCATTCAAAACTGTAATTGTTTGAATGGATACTCTCATTCTCAGATAGCCAACTTGGGAGGACAGAGATCAAAGAAGGAAGACAGAAAGATACTATAATTCAGAAATTACCAACAGCACAGTACCTTGCACTGTGAGGAGAACTGAAGCAGCTGAGGATCCACCTTCATTGGAAACCATACAATGGTACTCTCCAGCATCACTGAATTTCACACTCCTTAGCTCCAAGGAGAGGTCAGCCAAGGTCCTAATTCTTGCTGGCTCTGTCAGTCTGACATCTCTGTCATTCCTCTGCCAGGTTAGATTGTAATCCACAGCACTGATGACAAGACATGTCAAAACTGCTCTCTCTCCAGGAGTGACTGTAACATTATTAGGCACTTGGATGACTGGAGGGGGTTCTGTGTGAAATCAAAAGATTCAAATCAAGAGACTTAAAAGCCATTTTGCTCACTTACAGATGTGATTTAAAAACTAAATATGCTATGGCTATGCAAAGACACACAAAGTGGGATAAGGGACACTGGAGACTTAAAAGGAGGATAAGTGGGAGGGGGTGAGGGATGGAAAAGTACCTACTGGGTACAAGGTACACTATTCAGGTGATGGACACACTTAAAAGCCCAGACTTCACCACTATACAATATACACATACAATGGAATTCAACTTGTACCCCCTAAATCTATTGAAATAAAAAAACCTGAATGAGTATGCATTGAATATCTAGTAGGAAAGATGCAGTACAACAGAATGTATTGACTAATATATGTGTCTATGAGCCCTCCAAAATGATTACCTAGTTAAAGGATGCTTAAGAAAGTGGTACACATTTACATACCAAGGTATACCCAAGTCCAAATATATAAATTATAGACATGAAAGTTGAAGAGGTATGGCAACTCATTTATGATTGCAGAATGAGGTAAATTTTTTATTCCAGTTTTTATGAAAGTAGCATTTATGGGAATTTTTAAATTAAAAAAATATATATATATTTAATGTTTTAAAGAAAATAGCATACAAAGAATAGTTGACATGGGAATGGCAGTATCAGCTTTAAGGGGAGTTAAAAAGTATACACAGGACAATAGTAGAATAAGACAAATGTTCTCCTAGCAGGGATGGGGAACAGTTTGAGATAAGAAGGTCAAGTGAAACAGTAGAGACAGACCTTTAATAAAATTGTACACATAGAGCCATGTACACAAAAGGCATTGAGTAAAGCATGCGAATTTTGAATGTGGTCAAAAACCAATTACTAATTAAATATTTAACCAACATTTCTATAGAGAATCCTATATCACTCTAGTTAGTTTTGAGAGTGAATCTAAATTCCCTCTCTCCAGCTCACTCTGCCCAAATGCTGTAAAATGATCTCTTGTAGCAAGCCATTATAAATAATACAGTAATAAAACTGTGGTGATCTATGTTAGTTGGAAATACAAGTTTCTGTTTTAGTTTAAATGTGAAAGAGTATCAGATATTCAAGATCAAACTTTATCCCTGTGCTATTTATTTATTTATTTTTTTTTGAGACAGAGTCTCACTTTGTTGCACAGGCTAGAGTGAGTGCCGTGGCGTCAGCCTAGCTCACAGCAACCTCAAACTCCTGGGCTCAAGCAATCCTTCTGTCTCAGCCTCCCGAGTAGCTGGGACTACAGGCATGCGCCACCATGCCTGGCTAATTTTATATATATATATATATTAGTTGGCCAATTAATTTCTTTCTATTTATAGTAGAGACGGGGTCTTGCTCTTGCTCAGGCTGGTTTCGAACTCCTGACCTCGAGCAATCCGCCCGCCTCGGCCTCCCAGAGTGCTAGGATTGCAGGCTTGAGCCACCGCGCCTGGCCCTCCCTGTGCTATTTAAAACTATGCATAAGTGTAGAGGAATATCATAAGCCTGGAATGAAGACTGGAAGCAAATATGCCAAGACCATGGTGGTTATCCGTCAGTGATAGAAATGTGTACATTTTCCATATTTTCTGTTATATTTATTCTTGTTTTCTAAACTTTTTTAAAGTAGCATGTACTATTTTAAATTACTAAAAAATAATTTTTTTCTGTTATGGTTTTAAAATCTCTTAGGAAAATAGCTGGTGTAAAGAGTACATGACAAAGTTAGAAAGCTTTGACTGGAGTCTGGCTAGGGTTGACAGATAAAATACAGAATATTTTCTTAAATTTGAATTTCAAATAAACATCAAATAATATTTTAGTATGTCCCATGCAATATTTGGTACACAGTTATATAAAATTCAAATTTAGTTGGACAACCTTTGTTTTTATTTGCTGAATCTGACAATCATAGGTGGCCTCATTCTACCCCTACCTAGCTGTGTGACTTTAGATAAGCCAATTTACTGACAGTTGTGTTTCCCTATCTGATAAATGAGATGGTTGAATATAAGTCATTTTAAGGACTCTTTCTAGCTGTAAAGTCCTAAGCCAACATGCTGAAGGTTAGGCTCCCTGCCCCGTGCAGCCCACATCCAACTACCACTTAATGAGGCACAAAGACCCAGCTCTCCTGCCTCAATTCAGGGCTGTCTCAGCTCCAGAGCTCCCTGTAAGGTCAGCTGAGGCCCTCATTGAAACTGTAGCACAGTTCTCCTTCTATTTCCCTCACTCCCTTCCAGGTGCCTCTCCCTGGAGAACTCCCCAATAACCTTCTTGCATCCAAACTCTGCCTCAGAGTCTATTTCCTCTTTAAATATAAATTTAAATAAGTAAAATACCAACTTTTTATAACACACATGGACAGATGAGATTTGAAATATACCAGGTAATTATAATTACAAATTTCATTATGTAATACCACCACTGCATAAATACTTCAAGATAATAAATATAATACACACTTAAATAATATGTGAATAAATTTGGTGTGGATAGGGGAGTAATGAGGGAGAATGATAGCAGTTTGTGAAGAAGGCCAGGACTGCACATAACAGAAACAACCTGGTACGGGGGTGTAACAGGCAGCTATTCCTAAGTGAAAGAAAGCATGACTGAGGCTGGGATTAGGGTACAAGAGAAGGAACTTTGGTACTAAGGAAAGAAAAATGACAAGGAAGCATAGGTGTTGGGATATTAAGTAAAGATCACTTGACTGAGACTCAGGAGGCCAGGAATCTACTTCTTACTGCCTACTCATCTGATCATAAATGGGTCACTTGCTTGTTCTGGGGCTTCTGTTTCTTTAGCTATAAAATGAGGAGGAGGTGTAAGACTATTTCCAAATGTTATCCTGTTCTAAAAGAATATCCTGTCATTATAATTTAAGATTTCCTGTCACTGGCATGCCCTTGACAAGTTTTCTCTATAATTTTACTTAAACCCAGAATTATAGTACTCTGTGTGTGGGTGTGTGTGGGCATGCACACATATTTGGTGAAGGACATTGTCTTAATAAAGAAATTCAGTTCAGAAAATTAACATAACCATGCAATAGTAAACTACCAAATATCACTTGGAAAGAATGAGTTTTTCATGCTTCTGCAGTTATATTTATTAGTTTCTATGTATTTATGTTCAATAAAAGAAAAGCACAATGCTTTCTACACCCATTTTTCATTTAAAACAATAATCAACAATTCAAATGAACCAAAATTCCTTAAACATGTCAACTAGAAGAAAGTGCTAAAAAAATTGAGATAAGATGATGATAGAACTTTAGCTTTTCTTTAACTGCTGCTCTTGGGTGTTCTTTGACTTCATAAAATGAAATAATGTCTATAATAACACAAGAATATCACTATCCCATAATGCTTTCTTTCCTAACACTCCTTTACATAATATAAGATCTAATTATCCTGTGAATCTGTACCTGATTCAATTTTTCTGCTTCCTTACTTCATATTTCACTAAGTAGGAAACAAATCCTGAAAATCAGCTTGGGCACAGTAAATTTCCTAGTTATTCCCTAGCTTGGCTGGCACAGACTGATATAAAAGGGCATGTGTAGAATACATATACGGAAGTCCATGATACCACAGAGCCAAATTCATAATAGTTCACAAGTTCCTACTGGCACTTCCCACTTATTTATGCAAGAAGTCTGAATCAACTCACTCAAACTTCTTTCCCTATTGTTCTTCTCTTAATTAATATTGCTGGGAAAAAACACTTAAGTGCTCAAGTGTTTGTTTTCCCAGAAGCTGAGGAATGTTGATACAATTCCAATGCTTTTCGTAATTACTGGAGATGAAAAATGAATAGTTTGTGGTATATGTCAACTTGCTAAATTGTTTCAGGAGACAAACTTTATTTTTCTAACAGTAACAGAATACAAATAGTTTTACTGCAAGAAGATGATTGTTTGACTTACATGCCTCTGCCTTAAAGTTCAGCTTGAACTTACTAGTAACAAACATAACAAATCTTAGGTTTCTAAACAGTCCTATAAATATAAAGCTACTTTTATCTTAAATTGCCTCAAGAAAATACACACCAATACTAAAAGCAAAATACAGACATTGTCATAAATTCAGCAGCAGTGATCTTTAGGTCAGAATAGGTTACTGTTAAACACACAGCAACACCAGTCCACAAGACAAGGAGAAAATAATTCAGTCAAAACAATGTTTATAATAAAGTATATATAAATGCTGAGTAAGTGGCTTAATCCTGATCATTGATTATATATGGTAGTGCTTTTGTTCCCTAAGAATTCTGTGAGATTAGAGGAAAAATCATTTTTTCACTTTAATGTATTTTGCCTTATAAAATAATAAATTCCTTGCCTCCCATCTACTCATAGGAAACATGCTATCTGAATGTAAAATAATGGGCATTACTTATGCCCTTTGTAGGACCAATACTGTAGCCACCGAGGCCTTCTGTTCCTAAAATGTGATCACTTTCATTATTGTCTTCAATTTAGATATCAGAATTGCTTCATGTGGGATTCTGGGATACGGGAGAGGGAAAGGGAAAGTTTAACTTTGTTATTATCAGAATAGACCCTTCCCTTAAACTTTATTTTCTCAAAGGAAAATGCTATATGACCATTTCAAAAAATATTTGTTAATCGCTAACAATAATGACAATGATAATAACAGTTATAAATAGCAGTAACAATAATGATGTCTATTAAGTGCTTCCATGTTCTAGGCTCTTTTCTAATATACATAATATATATTAGAATATATATTTTAGAATATATACAATATATATTAGAATATATAATATAATTCAGTATATCACTAAATCCTCATGGCTTCTCCATGAGATAGAGACTGTTATTGTTATTATCCTCATTGTATAGTTAGGGAACCTAAAGCACTAAGTCCTTAAATAATTGGCCCAAGGAAGATCATATAGCTGATATGAGGTGAAGCCAGGATATGAGTTCAGCATTCAGTAGAGAGAGAGAAGATGATAAAATAATCATAAAGATAAATGTATACATACAAACTGGTTAGCAAACATCCCATTTCCATAGCCACATTAATACCCAGGCAAGTGCGAAGGAATTAGTGATAATTACCTGATACGTCAAAAAATGTCTGTGCCTGTCCAGTCCCTGCACTGCTGACAGCGATGCATTCATAGGAGCCTTCATCAGACAGAGTGACCTTTTCAATATCCCAGTTCATACTGGCAGATTCTCTAGGGGTAAGAAAATAGAAACCTTTTAGTTACTATGAAACCACGACCAAGTTGAAAGCAATGATTCCACTATTTCTTTTGAAGAGTTCATTCAAAAGAATAATATAAAGAAAATAAATTGATAAAACTACAGAGTTATTTGTTTGCTTTGCTTTTTTTTTAATTGAGACAGAGTCACGCTCTGCCACTGGGGCTAGAGTGCTGTGGTGTCAGCCTAGCTCACAGCAACCTCAAACTCCTGACCTCAAGTGATCCTCCCACTTCGGCCTCTAAGAGTGCTAGAATTACAGGTGTGAGCCACCGAGATACCATGTCCGGTCTGCAGAGTTCCTTTTTACTTAAAATTATACAATATTTATATTTTAACTAGAAAGGTAAGCTTTTCTACTTTGAGCAAAAGACCCATCAAAGACAATAAATTATTAATATGGAGATTTTTCTTTAGGGAAACATTTTCTGGCTATGTCAAAATATAAGATAATAGAGCTGACAAAGAAACATTCATTCAATCCTCTCTCCTTCCCCTATCTTTTCCAGTTTTATGGTCATGTCAGTGGGGATCTTGGCCAAGGCAGGTAATCTATAAGTTTGAAGGCAGGAAATCTACTTTTTGATTCTAAAATAATAAAGTCTCCTTAACTTTCTTTTATACAAGCTCCACATGGGTCTATATACCATATCTGCTTCAAACTACATATACAATGAGAAAAGAAAATAATTGATCAGTTTCATAGTTAAGCTCTATCATTTAAGATAAAAAAATCCCTCTGCTAATATTATGTATTCATTCATTTAATGAATATTCTTTATCTTCTAACACTGTTCAACTTATTTCTCATATTCTGGAAATATCTTAGTAATAGATATTTAATCCTTGTTTAAGAGTCCAATCATCTACAAAAATAGGCATTATGCTGTTTTAAAATATGGTTGAAATTTCATAAATATTTTTATAGTTTTTTTCTTGTACCCTCTGTAGCTATTCATAATCTTTTAAAAATTCAAGATATAGATAAGGTGAAAAGCCCATTGTGGACAAGACACCTTCCACTTAAGTTACCCATCCAAACACACCATATCCATCATCAAAAAACCATGAAGAATTGACTGAGCTCTTACTTTGTATGTTTGTTGGAAAAAATGAAGGCATAAGTTCCTGTCATCAAGAAAGTGAGAAACTAAGCAAGGTCATCATTCTGTATAATTTAAAAGCTGAGAATATTCACTTCAGTTAATGGTGTTTCCTTTCAATGCTTTATATACTATGGGCCAGTAATTCTTATAGTCACACTCGGGGGGGGGGGTGACAACAGGCTCTCATTTGACTCTATGCTGTACTGATCGATTCAGCTGTATCTTGGATGCTTAACAGCATTACACTAAGCACAAGTCTGTAAATGTCATTTTCTAGGAGGTACTGGTAAATTCCAGGAAGGTAGGAATTTGGAATACATATATTTTTGGTATTTTCTAAAGTGCCTACTTCAGAGATGAGGATTCATTAAAAACATAGATTCATGGAAATTTTAGAATGGAAAGTGACAATTCTTCTAGTTTCAAATCCCTCTTTTTAAAAATGAAGGCCGGGCGCGGTGGCTCACTCCTGTAATCCTAGCACTCTGGGAGGCTGAGGCAGGCGGATTGCTCGAGGTCAGGAGTTCGAAACCAGCCTGAGCGAGACCCCGTCTCTACTAAAAATAGAAAGAAATTAATTGACCATCTAAAAGTATATATACAAAAAAATTAGCCGGGCATGGTGGTGCATGCCTGTAGTCCCAGCTACTCAGGAGGCTGAGGCAGTTAGGATCGCTTGAGCCCAGGAGTTTGAGGTTGCTGTGAGCTAGGCTGACGCCATGGCACTCACTCTAGCCTGAGCAACAAAAGTGAGACTCTGTCTCAAAAAAAAAAAAAAAAATGAGAAAGTTGAGATACAAAAGGGACAAATGATTTGTTCAAAGGCATATAACTAGTTTATTAGTCACTTAAAGAATGTTCTTTACAGTTATACTTTTTCTTCTCTTGTTTATATAATATTACATGAAAATAATTCTCTTTTTCATGTAGCCTTCTTAATTGACATTAAGCACTATATGGCCACAATAAAAATAAAAGTTTTACAGCTGATCTCATGGAGACAGAGAGCAGAATGATGGTCACCAAAGGCTGGGAAGGGTAATGGAGAGGGGGGATAAAGTGAGGATGGTTAATGGGTATAAAATTATAGTTATATAGTTAGATAGAATAAACAATATTTGATAGCACAACAAAGTGACTATAATCAACAAGTTAGGGTATACTTTAAAATAACTAAAAGAGTGGAATTGGAATTTTCCTAACACAAAGAAATGTTAAATGCCTGAGGTAATGATATCCCAATTACTCGGATTTGGTCAATTCACATTGCATGACTATATCAAAAAAATCACATGTACTCTATAAATTACAGCTATCATGTACCCATAATACTTAAAAATAAAATTAAATTAAAAGATTTAAAGTGATGGACTTTGGAATAGGGAAAAGAACATGTCAAATAGGAATGTGCCCTGCTGCTAATATGCAAGCCGATTCTCTCTTACATCCCCTGGTGACCAAAGTGACTGATACAAACAAACATGAAGTCACATGTTTCAGATTATTAGGAAATCTAGGGCAGAGACATGTGAGTGAGTCAAGGTTAGAGTATCAGTCTATCATCACCCATGCCTGCTTTTGTATCTAGTCTCTCATATCCAAAGAGCTTAATACATGTCAGCAAAGCATGTCACTTCTCTGGGCCACAGAGCTGGGAAAACGAAAAAAAAGAATTCTGTGGCTTACTTCCCAGAAACTGTGTGAAACTAATGAATTAGTGCTCATAAAGAATCTTAAATGTCTTTGAAAGCTATCACTATTTAAACATAAAGCAGAACTATTTGATTTCATCTGTCAGTTATGAAACTTCATTATTTGATTGATATCCTGGTCAGTTATATTGCTGGTTATTAAATATACAGCTAAGTAAATCATTAAGATATACCATGTAAGAAGCAGGAAATAATACAGTTCAATCTTTAAAGAATGGAAAATTTTCTAAAGTTATGATAAACATTCCTGCCATTAATTTTTGCTTAAAATGATCCCTCATAAAGAGATTGCATATCTAAGACTGTCAAATATTTAACATCTTATGGAAGTTATGTTAATATTGAATTAACAGTATACAGGATTGGTAAAATAATTCCTAGAATTTTTCCCAAAATGTAGTTTGTTTCTTCGTAAGTTAAAGATAGCATTTTCCAAAACTTGTTTTCCTCCAGTCTTCAAGCTCTACTCAATTTTTATCATTAGATTATCTATATTTGTTTTTAAAAGTCTTTTTAAAAGTCACTCAACCTCACAAAGAAAAGCTGGTGCACTCTAGCTCACTTCTGTTCATTGTTACATGCAGTAGCCACACACGTTCTGGTACCTGTCTCCCCACCTGTAGCACAAACTGCACCTCCCTGATCTTACCTACTACCCTTCTCCTCCTGGCTCACTGGACTCCAGCTATACTGGCCTCCTTCCTGTCTTTCTTCCCCACCTGCCCAGTCCACTCTGGCCTTCTTGCATTTGTACTTGTTCTTTCTGGTATGTAAATGCTCCTCCCTGGAAATCTAGTTGACATTCTCTTTCGCCCTCTTCAGGTTGCTCAAATGCCCTTTACCTTGAATTTTAAAATCACAAATTGGCTAAAACCACATGCACCCTACCTACCAGTGTTATTCATCCCAATTAACCTGCTCTACTTTTTGCCATAGCATTTATCAGATTCACTTATCATAATACTCTGAATCAGATTCAGAGACACGTTTACCTTGAAGCCAACAAAGTTAAAGCTTCACGCCCTCTTATTTGCAAGGTTTGGTAACTAATGTTGTATTCCGAACTCTGTACTCTTTGTCTTAACAAGAGACTCTCAAATGCTATCAAATTCAGATTCTATAAAACTTGAGTCAATAAAGTATTCTAGCATTAATTATATTTGTCACCTGTTTTCTTTCTCCTTCCATTACAATATAAGCTCCACAAGGGTACAGATCTGTATCTATTTTGTTCACTGCTATATTTCAGGCTATGAAGTAAATAAGTAAGAATTTCCAGTGAAAAATTGCATTAAAATAGGTATCTCTTTGTATTTACATGTTTAAAGTTATAAATTATTATTGACAGAACATTTACACACTTAAAATACTGGTCTACTCCAAGTGTAACTCCATCTCTGACAAAGCTCAAGGTAAATGGCAAAAGACTCTCAACAGAGCAGAGAATTCTGCCTGGCTGCAGGTAGTATCCTGGGGTTTTCTTGGGCATTGTAACTTTGGGAGCATCTAGGAAAAACAGAAAAAACATAGGCAAGAAGGTCACAACGATGTTGGGTATTTCTTGTCAATCCATTCAAAAGCTTCATACCTAAATCATTCCAGTAAGCCCACTGTGTTCCAATTAATCCAAATCACTAAAAGTTAACTATCTTTATTTGTTCAAAGCTCATTCATTTCTAGCTATCCCCACAGATAACTTACCATGGTATTGATTGAACCTAAGACTTTGCTGATTTTAAGACACAATATTTTTTATACTACCCAAGGTAAGAAAAAAGCTACCAAATAAGTCATTAATACAATAGATCATTAGTTGTAGAATATATTTTTATTTTAAAAATGTAAGAATGCATATATCTTAGAATCAAATACATAGGGTGGTTTTTCCAAAAGGAATATAAACAACAGTTTTTAGGAATCCATTAGATTTTTGGCATTCAATTTAGGGGCTAAGCCAACTAACTTTGAATATTTGATATGAGGAAATATTGAAGTTGGTTCAATTCTTGCTATTCTACAACTATTAAAAAATACCTATAAAGTTATTCCTAAATTTCCCAAATCACTCCCTTATACATAAATGATAAATTATTGTCCTTCAACCCAATAGTACAATCATTCTATATCTTTTAAATTTTAAAAGCAATCCTTCTATATCTTTGTCATGGTTTAAGATACAATTCTAAAGTTTGTGTAAGAGTTCAGTCATCAGTCTTAAGAAATAGTTCAACCATAGATTAGTTGAAATGCCACCTCATGCCTCCAAATCATCTCTGATCTGTCATCTCATCTCTATTTAACAGCAAATATATAAGTAACTAGTTTATCTATTAATTATTAATAACTAACCAAATAAATACAGTGATCACCAGTTGTTTAAAATAAACTATCCATGGAGTAAAAGGTTTCTGACAACTACATATAAACATTTAGCTGCTTCAGATAATTTAATCCAACATATGTGCTGGGATTTTTGGGGAGGAGAAAGGGTACCAGAATTCCCCAGTTTCAGTTCTTACATTGATTAAAGTAATCAAAATCCTCAGATCTACCATCAGTGAGACCTAACATGAAACTTTGGATGTGTTAATAAATGGTTAAGAAAAACTGTTACATAATTATAAATGCCCATTAATTTGGTGATACAGTAACAGTGTGACAATATTATTTTTGATTTTATAGTCCATTATGTACCTATGGAACCACATCACCCCCCCTTAAACTATCAATATTTCAGTGGCGAATAAAAGGATGTCTCACCTGGGACAATATTAGAAAAGGAAACACTCGATACTCTCTGGAAGAGGTAATCATCTTTATCATAGCCTGTTACTTTGAGAAAGAAAGCTTCATTTGGTGGTATAAAGTCTGAAATATTCCATATGCCATAAGGTTTTCGATCTGGGTAATATTTAACAGGAATGGTCTTAAGAGAACTTCCTGAGATACTCAGAAGTTCAAGACGATCTACTCTAGCTGGAATGGAAATTCCGGAAGTATTCAGCAGCACATAGGTAGGTATTCCTATGAGAGAAAGATTTTGTTATCATTTACAAGTAACATGCAGTTTAGGTTATATATCAAATAAGTATTTCATTATAACAACATATGAGTACTGTAAGGATGAGTTCTATAGACTGTTCTACAAATTGTGGATTAGTTGTAGAATTATTTCTACATAAAAGATAGTTTGTGCATGACCATAGAAACTTAGGAAATCCTAGGCAATTATTTTTATGGTATTTAAACTATGTTTATATGTAAAGACTTAGAATTATGAATATTTTGTTACATTATGTTTGACTACATGAATAATTTTAAAGGTTCACTGTTTTGTATCATTCTAGAAACTGCAGCAATAAAAATAAATGAACAATAACCAGGAAAAAATTTTAAGAGTTACAGGGTGATTGAACTTTCTTTTTAGCTATAAAACTATAAATCGTAATGAATGAATCAAATGAGCGAAAGAACAAGTTTAAAAATCGAGAATAATTTTATCTTTGAATATACAATGATACATGGTATGGTTAACTTTTTAGCTATATACACAAATTTCACCTTGACAAGAGAATTTATAGATTTTAGTAAGAAAAAGTCTCAATATAAGGTTAGTAGTTCTCAAAATTTAATAAGTGTAAGAATCAATCGAGGGGCTCACTAAAGTACATGTTCCTGGGCTCTAGCATCTGTGGTTCTCATTCAGGAGGTATAGAGTGGGGCCCAGAAATCTAATTTTTTTTTTAAGGCAGGATCTCGCTCTGTCACCAGGCTGAAGTGCAGTGTGCAATCTATAGCTCACTGCAGCCTCAAACTCCTGGGTTTAAGGGATCCTTCCTTATCAGCCATCTGATTAGCTAGAACTACAGGACTCCAGCCATGACCAGTTAATATTTTTGTAAAGACAAGGTCTCACTATGTTGCCTGAGCTGGTCTTGAACTCTTGGCCTTACGCATCACCTCCTGCCTCAGCTCTCAAAATTCTGGGATTATAGGGATGCGTCTCTGCACCTAGCCTGGAATTTTAATTTTGAATAAGCAACTTGAGTGACTTTGATATTACTAGTCTTGGGACTACACTTTGAGAAACAATGACTAGGCCAAGAAAACAATCACATTTAAAGGGAAGATGCTATGATTCTCAATTTTATTACTTTTTTTTTTTTTTTTTGAGACAGAGTTTCACTGTGTTGCCTAGGCTAAAGTGCCATGGAGTCAGTCTAGCTCACAGCAACCTCAAATTCTTGGGCTCAAGGAATCCTCCTGCCTCAGCTTTCCAAGTAGCTGGAACTACAGGCACGTGCCACCATGCCCGGCTAATTTTTTCTATTTTTAGTTGTTTGTCTAATTTCTTTCTATTTATAGTAGAGATGGGGTCTCACTCTTGGTCAGGCTGGTCTCAAACTCCTGAGCTCAAGCAATCCTCCTGCCTCGGCCTCCCAGAGTGCTAGCATTACAGGTGTGAGCCACTGCGCCCGGCCGATTCTCAATTTTATTGAATACTACAAAATTATAAAATAATAGTCGGAGAAAAATTCTGTGCTTGTATCTATTATGTCAATTTAAGTAATATGCACATACAAACCTTGCACTGGTCTGCTGACTGTTTTTTTGAAGTCCAGGGTGGGTTTTCGGGAAAAGCCAGCTCGGAAATCAATAGTACTGAGGCCAGTGATGCGGACAGAGTGCCTTCCACTGCTAGAGGTCTGAAAATGTTTAATGACAAACACAATCAGCAGTTGATCCAGGATACTGGTCACACTAAACCATAATTTTAGTAAGAAAAAGTCTCAATATTAGGTTAGTAGTTCTCAAAATTTAGTAAGTGTAAGAATCAATTGAGGGGCTCACTAAATGTATGGTAAATTGCAGAATGCTTAATTAGAACCAATATCCAAAGATTAGATCTGATCTAGATGTCCTAAACTCAACCGTCATTCCATATTTTAAATGTAAGTTTTGTAGTACATGTCCCATGACGACTGCTCTAAAATACAATTCAGTACTATATTTCCTACCTAATGGTAAAATATATGTGTTTTGTCACTAGTGAATGGCCTTTAAGTAAGTCTGTAGAAGTTCCATGAGGGCATGGATCTTTGTTTTGTTCACTGTTGTAACATTGTAAGTGTTCAGCAAATATTGATGAATTGAATGAATGAAGATTAAATCTTCTCCATAAATAACATCCAGGTTCAATTTTGGAAGGTATTTCCTTTTTCTTTGCCTCTAGGACATTACAGCCAGGATAAACAAATGACTTGACCACTTTCTAGCTTTCAGCCAACTGGCATCCTCAACTCAGCAGTGTTCTAGCAAAGGTAACTCAGTGTTCTCTAATGTACACATATGAGAGGTAACATTCATAGGATGTCATACAGGCGGGAAGCAGGAGGAAAGGATGGGTAAATTCACACCTAATGGGTGCGGTGCACACCATCTGGGGGATGGACACTCTTGAAGCTCTAACTCAGGTGGGACAAAGGCAATATAGATAACCTAAACATTTGTACCCCTGTAATATGCTGAAATAAAAAAAAAAACTTACAAAGAAATTTTAAAAAAAGCCCCAAAGGTAACTCAGAGTTAAAGCAGACTCCTGAGCTCCAGCCCAGATTTACTGAATCAGAATCTCTGATCATTGGAGAATAGGAATATGCATTTCAAAACACCACAGACTTATGGACAAGAGTTCAACATTATTTTATTACCTTGATCACTAAGAGTCTACCTCAGAATAAGATTCCTGCAATAATACTAGCATTTAAGTAGAAGTAGGAGATGGGAGAGAAAAAAAAAGTACATAACACCAGGATATATATAACACCAGGAAGAATCTCAACTACTCTCAACAGTGAGAAGGCACATATTGAAGTATCACAGCAATGACAGAAATGCCCTAGAAATACACACACACACACATACACACACACACACACACATATATATATAAATCTAGTGAACTGCCAGATAAAGTCACACCATGGTTAAAGATGAGCCACCTCCAGAGCTCTTCAACCTACACAGTATTCCCTGTGGTTCTTTGTTACTGGGCAATGTGGAGAGAAATAATGAAAAGCTACATCCCTTTTGCTACCAACTTTTTTCCTCATTGAGCAGAATCTGCAAGAACTCAAAGGTAAGGAAAACGAAGGGGAGGGAAAAGAAAAAAACACATCATCCTGAAAACAGTATTGCTATATTCTTAGCATAAATAATGCTGCTATTAATAGTTACTATGATTCCTACTTGCATAAGAGATACAAAAGATTGTATGTGCAAGTTTAGGGATCTAAGTACCAGTACATATTCCATTATTTCTAAAAGAAAATGTATTATAAATTCCATGTGATAGCTTAAAAAGGAAACTATAGATCACGACCCACTTTTAAATCAGGGATTTCCACAGAGTTATATAAAACCTTGCTGAGTCTAATATCAACTTCTTTAGATAATGCAAAGCTTTACTGAAGAGACTATCACATACCAATTTCATGTAAGACAATCAAAATGCTCAATATGATGATGAGTTGATTTAGATTTATTCACTGACATTATGTACCGGTATTACCTTTAGTTGCCTTGCTGCTCAGAAAGTCCCTTATGATAAAAATGCTGTTGAGTTTGTAAGGGCAAATATGACACATAATTTGTCAAATGACTGCTACCAAGTGCTAATCATCTTGCCAAGTTCTGTGCATAAATCAACTGACAAAAATTCTTTTTTAAAAAAAGTAGTACTTATTTAATAACATTTTAGTGAAACTGTTAGAAATTATGAAAGTGTTTGAATATATGTTATCTTCTATTGCTAAATAAGATATTAAAAATAAAGCAGATTTGATGAATAGGGAGCCCCTTATAAATTATATAAAATTATTGTAAAATAAATTAACTTTGACCCTTAAAATACCACATTCATTAACAAAGTATGTGGAAGTAAGAATGTAGGTTTACTCTTCTCTGAGCAATGCTAAAATATGAAGGGTAATAAGTTAAATAACAAAATATCTTAGTTTCAAGTTTCTATATTATACTGTAAACAGTAGGGATATCTGCATAAAAGGGTTTGCAATTAAACGGTATCTCCAAGTGATTCTGTTTTTATACACCTTTGGATTAACCAGGGTAATGGGAACAAAGGACATCTCAAATAAATCAAAATTATGGCTTAAATATGTAACAAAAAGAAAAAATTTAAGCTAATTAAGTTTAAAATGACCCCTGATATTAATCCATGCATTTATTAATCTTCATTCATTCTCTTAAAGATTACAGTACTTGAACAGTATTTTAGGAACATTAAACATCTCATTAAATTTTTTCATGAGAAAGTGCCCATAGTTTGATATCTATTAAAGTAAACTATTACTTTAGTCCATTTCTTATTTGAGTTCCTTTTTTAAAATATTAGAATAACAGGAACAAAAAGATCCTATGTATAATAATGGTACAACCAACAAGTAAATGGAAAAAAGAGGAGAAAAAAATATTAACATCTATAAAATGCACACTATGTATTAGGCTTAATCTTTTACACAAATTATCACTTTTAATCCTCATCAAAGTCCCTATGAGAGAGTACTATTATTATCTTCATTTCACAGTTCAGAGAGGTTAAGTAATTTGCTCAAAGTAACAAATGAAGCATGTGGCAGAGCTGGGCTGTGAACTCAGTGAGGGTCCAGAAACCAAACTCTTCAGCTACCCCATGAATTTCTCATGACGATTTCAATAAATTCAACTATGTTGGTTTGAGGGTAAAAGTTGCAATATGTTGAATTGCTCTGCACAACAGAAGGAGAGTAATATGGAACCCCTGAGACTATACAAAGGACAGAAGCCGAGAAATGTAATGGGTAGGTAAGAAGGAGGGGGCACAAGTTGCTTCAAGACCCAGCCCCCATATCTACAGGTAAATCTACTAAACTCACAAAATGCTTGTTGTTGATGGATTTCCTGTGCAATTTTAAAGGGGCTGAGTTTTGCCCTGCATCAAAGTACAAAAGGTTAGAATCAACACAGAAATAACCAGGAGGCAAGAAAGCTGTAACAAAGTAAGCATTCAGGAAACTGCAGAAATGTTGGAAGAAGGCTTTGAATTCTCAAAAGTTGTGAACCTGTTAGAGTTGGAAGAGAACCAAATGATGTGAAAATTTTGGAAGGGCAAAAACAATTCAGCTAGTTCTGCAATTGAGTCAAGCAGGGAGGCAGCCCAGCCATATTTCTTCCCCTTCCTTCACCTTCTAAATGATTTTAGTTATCTTAGTATCATTTTCTATATCTGTAATAAAATTAACAAGGCCAATATTATTGTCCTAATATTTTTCTACTTGGTCTTTTATATCATGTAGATTCAACCTGTGACTTATATTAAAATTAAAATGTGACTCCAAAAAGCATCTCTCTACCACAGAATAATCTTAAAGTATCACTCTTGTATAGAGCTAACTAACCTCATGGCTTCTGCAGTTAAGAGGGAAATCTAGGAGCAGCATACTGACTCAGAGCACATAACCAGAAAATTTCTAGACACTCGACACTGGACAGGGATTATATGTGCTAGAAATTCTGAGAGTTGTGTTTCAAATAGTCAATTTAATTATACAATTTTTAAAAGTGCATAATGAGCTGCATTACCACTCTGAGTGAGGAGTATCATCTTCACCAAGTTGTGAAAGGATCTGAGTGAGGAGTACACAGGATGCTGCAGTGTAAGCAGAGGTGAGACAGTCAGGGTTTGGCAAAGATGTGGTTATACTAGATTTATACTGGCATCCTAAGATTGCAAATAAGTAGCCTTGACCTACAAAGTTGGAAAAAAAAAAAAAAAAAAAAAAAAAGGAGGAGCAGAGTCTCAGTTTCTGAATTGGACTAAGGCTACCAGGAATGAAGAATCAGACCAGGCTGAAGTACCACAGAACAAGCACCATGGAGAGCTCCAGTGGAAAACTATTAATAGTTGCTCCTTTAAGATCTCAGCTCAGATCTTTCTGGTCAGCTCTATTGTAGATGGATCTACTTCTTCATTTAAAGGCGGAGGCTTATTACATACCTGCCTATATTGAAAGTCCCTTGAGGGCAGTAACTATGCCATATTCATCACCTACAGAAAGTTACTCAATAGGCATTTAATAAGTATGGATTTAATACATGATATTACAGCTATCAACTGCCTGCTGTTGATGCTTTCCTTAGATTCTCCTAAGACTAGTTAATGTCAGATTTATCAAGAATTCATTGAATTCTTCTATATGTACTACACTAAGTATGTTCACACATTAGCTAAAATACTCCTATTCCATCCAAAGATAATTTTATAGCACTATAAAGAAAAAGAAGCTCAAAAAACGGATTGTTCATCTTGGTTTAGACAGCAAGTTAAATGTCAATTATTCCAAGTTCAATGTTCTTCCTAGAGTACCTCAGTCTATGTATAGTATTTTGGGATAACATATCTCTGGGTAGATTTGGACCCTATGGCATAGAAAACAATGACATTCTCCAACTATTTGTTTGTCATCCTACATTTCTAAGTACCCTTTCAGTTAGGAGGGGTCAGGTCAGTGAGGTGTTGTTGATAAACTCCGCTCAAAAATGAAAAACTTAATTTTTGGTATTTTTCCATTTCTTTGGTGTAAATACTCCCATTATGGCTGATTCCTAGCTCCCAGTGTGATGTCACTGAACACAGAGCTAGGAAGAGAATTGCATAATTCTCTCTCCTCGGCCCATATGAGACAGCCCCCACACAGCGTTAGGCCATAATAGTTCTGGTCAATGAATTATAAAGGGAGTGAAGTGTGGCACTTCCCGGATGAGAAAGAAGTAACAAATCCCTTCTTTTTTATTTATTCGATGCACATTCTTCAGGTTTTTCTCCCAGTAAAGTGACAGGAGGCAGCATGTTCTAAATTATGGTGCAGCCTCCATTAGCTTGGCTGCCTCAGTGAATGAGGAAAGCAGAACATCCTGTCAAACCACATGTAACATGGAGTATTAGTGAGGAATTAACCTTCTTATATTAAGCTAGTGAGTATTCCTCCTATTATTAAATGTGAAACCTGACCTGTTATAAATTGAATTAAAATTTGATTGATAGAGTTGGTTTTTTATTTCTCTCTCACAAGAGTTGTTTTATAAAATATGTCCAATGTAAAAAAGATAAAAAACAAAGAACCTCATGTATCTGCATTAAAAGAAAGTAAAAATACAATGTACAATTTATATATAGTCAAAAGAATAACTAATTTAATTACCCTATTCATGTGCCAGAAACTAAGCAACTTTACCAACATCTCATTTAATCATGACAATGTCAATGAGTGAGATGTGCAACGTTTGGGGAATGGACACGCTTGAAGCTCTTAGTCGAGGTGGGGAGAGGGGGCATGGGCAATAGGCCTTAACACTTGTACCCCCATAATACGCTAAAATAAAAAAATTTTTTTTTAAATCATGACAATGTTAAGTAGACATTATTTCCCCCCATTTTCCTCAAACTTAAGGAGGTTAAGAAATTTCTCTGAGGTTCAATAGGTATTAAGTCATGAATCTTGAATTCAAATAGATACCCAGCTCTTTTTAAAGTATTTGCTCTTAAACGGTATACCATTCTTTACAAATGAAAGAATATGATGGTTTCAATCAAATCTTTATTAAGAACCTACTGTGAGCTAGGCATTGTACCAGATACAAAGATATAATAATGCCAGCTAGATTTAAATATCATTTACTGGGTATTGTGCATTTGGAGAAATATGATGATAAGAACAGAAATGTATCCAAAGCATAAAATAAATTCTATTTACATATATATTCACACACATATACATACATATATTTATATATACCCAAGTGTATCTGTGACCTAACTATAAAAGTATCTTTTTTATAAAGGAAGCATTTCATTTGGTGGACAGTTTGATATTGGCAGGCCAGTAAACTGGGAAAATTTCCAGGAAAAATCTGCAATGAAACATTTCATTGACCTGAAACTTTAATTAATGCCACACCTAATCTATTTAAATAACACACCTGGTGTAGTCTACAGGCTCTTTCAAAAGAGTCAGCAAGTGAAAATAACAGGAGGCCAGTTTAATAATCTTCTTGTGTGGTCTTTTGTAAACTTGAGGTTGATGTCATTATGATTCCTAAACAAGCCTATGCCACTTGAGTATGATTTCTCAAATATCCTTACTTGTAGAAAATTCATTAGTAGGCTCTGGCAACTAACATAACTATCCAAAACCAAAATATGTCGACTAGTCTCAGAATCTCAAGATAATCATGTGGTTGGGTACATTCCCTTCTCTACTTGGAAAATTATCCAAAGACAGCTTATCTAAATTTGCTTAATGGAAACATACCCCAGGGGATGTGTTAAATTATATGATCACATTGATAATCCTAGACTAATAGAAACATTTTCTATCACCTAAACCCATTGGGTGCTAACAATTATTTAATGACTTTATAGGGAGTTTCCCTTAAGAAGCAGAGGACACAATTTGGCCCAAGAGTTTCTGTGGTTATATTCAAATACTCTATACATAGATATAGCTGCTTAAATGGAAAATTCATATAGCTTCTCAGAAATAAGATCCAGAGATTTTAGCTTCTGTACAAATGGAAATTTAAAAGCACAGAACAATCTTCTCTTCTGTTTTTCATAAAACTTTATGTTCTTTTCAGTTAATTCTTCTTAACATGTTTTACCTGCATCAGAGACAATCTAAAACATTTGAGTCATTTATATGAATTATACAAATGAGTTGACTCTTCTCTGGTTAGTGAAAGAGCCCTAATAAGTCACAGTGAAGTACTTAGAAGGGAAACCACAAAAGAAAAAAACCTGC
Source organism: Microcebus murinus (assembly GCF_040939455.1). Taxonomy (NCBI): domain Eukaryota; kingdom Metazoa; phylum Chordata; class Mammalia; order Primates; family Cheirogaleidae; genus Microcebus; species Microcebus murinus. The sequence continues at coordinate 11,681,730 of NC_134126.1, forward strand.
CACTCTCTTAGCATTTTAAATCATGAACTCATTAGTGTTCTGTGCCAGTATATCCACTATAAGCTAACTAAACCAATTCTTCTGCCTGTTTCCCTAGATAGCACTAGAATAAATATATTAATTTTTTATTCATAAATATTTCTATAGTTCTTTCTCATGCACTGTGGCATATACTAGTGACAAAATCTGGTCTATAGTTAAAGAGGGAGAGAAAATCTATACAAAAATAAAAATGATATAAGGGAGAAATTAATCCAAAAGGGAGATGCAGAAAAATCTAGTAGAAAGCCAGAGGGAAAACAGAACATTTTAGAGAGAAAAAAAACTGACAAGACTTGATGAAAGTTTTGACATTTGAACTGAACCTTGGGGGATAGTTATAAGTCAGACTTCAAGGAAGGACATTCTAGAGAGAAAGAACAGCTTGAAAGAAAGCAGGTAGTAAGAGAACGTGGTTGGGGGAAGGAAGGCACATAAAATTGTATTTGACTAGATTACAGGTGATGGAAGATAACTAGAAAGACTGGCTAAAGTTCAATTGGGTGGTCCTTGAATACCATGGTAAAGACAAGTAATAGACTGTTCCCCACACTTTGGATAAAAACTGTTATGTGAAAATCCAAAAAGCCATTATTAATTACACTGATAAAGTAGACCTTTTCCAGACAACAGAGGGCAGGGGAGATAGCACCAGGGATAGACTATCTAATCTCAGACATTTCTTGAGAAAGCACAAATGTGAAACGTTTATCATTCATGAGACATCCAAAAGGGAGATCCAAAGTCAACAGCAATATTTATGTCAGCAGATTCAGTTCAATTTCCTTTGCACCAACATGACACATTCTTTTTGTATTTCATAGCGGAGCAAAAGAAGTTTATTCTTTTTAAGTTGCATTGCTTATCTTTTGTTTAGTTGTTGTTACCACTAATCCTACACTAAAAATGGTATAAATCAGAACTGGAGGTTATTTTGGTGAGGACTAGATATAAATTTAAGATAATATGATAATAGATACTGTGTCTTTTTATTGTTCCCTTAATTATAGGAGGCGGAGCTTAGAGACTTGTCTAAACAGAGTTCTCATCACCTCATTACCCTGTCTTTGCTCTCCTTTCTCACAGACTAATCCTTGGTATTTCTCTGTTCTAATTATTAATTAAAATGTGCTTAGTGTCCATTAAGTAAGTAGCACAGAACATGGCCAAGAGCAGAAACTCAGTAAATGTTTACTGAATGGGTGACTGAATGAATAGATGTGTCTGGCACAAGGTAAAACAACAGTCACGCAATAGCCCTCCTCTAGGCAAGAGTCTTCCTAGAGGAAATACCACTGGTAACAATCCAAACCACCTGAAAATAGGTTCAAACACTTTGCAATAAATTGCTAATAACATGGAAGAATGGCATCATTTGCACATATTTCACAGTTGATAATGGATTACTTAATGTCACTATTCAGAAAACAAAAAAAATTACCTCAGTGGACTTGCTAGCTCAGGACACTGCTGGCTTAGGCCATGCTTCAATTAAAGTATTTAGGAGATGAAGAGACTCATACTTCATGTGTTCCTTCCTGCTGTGGTCACAGGAAGTCAGACTCAACACTAGTGATATATTGAGAAGGTCGGTAAAAATAACTCTAACATCAATTCGGTCACATTTATTTAAAATATAAACATTATAGCAGCAAAACACTTCACCATTGCCATTCTAATGCACTCAATAAATACTGAGCAGCTACTATATGCAAGGAACTGGGTGAATAAAACAGGCAAGTAAAAACATTTCTGGTCCATTCATTAGGAAATTACTAGATTTTCTTCACATTGCCTTTTCACCCATGTCCTTATATTATCCACCTTGAAAAAAATCCATACTACATTGTCTATTTTTCCCTACAGGGCTTAGAGTTCTCAGAATAAAGAACTGATATCCTAGGATTTGAATGGAATCGCAATGTAAATGTTCATTCTTGAAACTGAGAAAGTTAATGTAGATATTCTAAAAACAAACAAGCAAACAAACAAAAACAGCCGAAATGAAAAATGGCTCCTCAAATTTCTATGGTATGTCACCTTCACATTAGTTCACAGTGGCTCCATAATTTGGATTATGATCCCATTAATCTAATTTTATGTATAAAAGCTAAGACAAGGAAAGAGTAAATAAGGCATGGAGCATCTTCATCTGAGTTCTCCCAAAAAAACTCTAGAGCAAATTGTTTATTTGAGAGATGCAAGGGAGTGCTTTTTATTTTTATTTAGGCATATTATGGGGGTACAGATTTTAACCTTGCTTGCTCGCACAGTGGCTGCCTGGAACTTACTCCTTCAGGGGCTAAAAGCTGCTCCTGAGGGGTATTAATTCCTTGGCAGAACAGCCTTCTAATGTTCTAGAAAAAACCTCTCAGACAGAGAAATGCAGATACTGGATTTGGAAGTAGGCCAGAGCACACTAAAAAGACTGAGAAATATTGGCAAGTCACTCAGAGCATCTGCTACATGCACAATTTGCAGGAGAACTAGAGCTCTAATCTACAGTATCCTAAATTTCAAGTGTATATTTTTTCCTCCATCCTGCCAAAATATGATGCTTTCTTAGAGTAAATATAAACCATTTAAGATAAGTCTTGGATACAAACACCATTTTGTGTTAAAGAAAACAGTGACTACAGATGCCCCCAATAACAACAGCCAACAGTACTTGAATACTTGCTTTGTAACAGAAACCATGCTAAGTATTTCATGTGCATCATCTTAACTCTCCACCCAATTTCTATGAAATAAAAGATTGTTAGCAGCATCGCCACATTACAGAGGAGGAAAGCCAGGCACAGAGAAGTTAGGTTTCCAAGGCAGTACAGCTGCTAAGAGGTGGTGTTGAGATTCAAACCCAGGCAGTCCATACCAGAACCCATGGCCCCCATCATTATTCTCTGTTGGCTCCATCTCTGGTTATTTTGGAAACAGAAGGGGATAATAAAATCAATTTACAGATTTGATGATAGGAAAACTATCCTAGAATTTTAAGTGTATCATGTGGCATCGATGACGCTCATAGTATCAAAACTTAACATTTCCAAATTCATGTGATCGCAAGACACCTGCTATAAATGCGCTATGTATACTGTTTTTTATTAACAGTGCTCTCCATGTTTGCAAGAGTATATATAAATAAACTATTGTATATATTTCATAAAACATGCCAACATCAAAATAAAATAATAAACAGACTTTGTGAAATAACATACCTTCACTGTCCACATTCCAGCCTCTGGCTCTTTTACATTCACCACTTTGGCAGAGTTGTGTATATTTAATAGCTCATTCAACCCAAATCCCTTTTTTATCAGCTTCCCTGAAAGACAGACATAAAGGTAACAAGCATAATTTTTCTCTTAGCGCTGTATACTAACTAATTTAACACTACATAAAACTAAGACCATGGTCAGATTTCCAAATAACACAGACACATTTTTTTACTAAAGTATGCTGCAAACTAACCCAAAGAGCCTTTATTCTCTATTCTGGGGCTAAAATGAAGGGCATCCCATTTTTAGTATCTATTACTTAATGAACATTTGTGTCCCAATTCAAAATATTAGGTATATCTAAAATATACTTAATTTTAGGGTTTCTGGGCATTGGAAACTGAAGCAACAGATTCCTATTTGTTATGCTGATTTGGATGTAAAATGAGAATAACAATTGGCAGACTGTCACCATATTTCAGGAACCCAGCCTAGATAACAATTACTATGACTACCAAGAAGTTACATGCATGCAGTCACTAGAGACATTTAGATTAAACAATGGCAAGCACAGCAATCCAGAATAATCCAGAATCTTTTTGATCTCCAAAAAGACATTTATTCTAGACATTTATTACTAACATGAGAGCCCTGGGCATATCCTTCCACAAAGTGTAAAACCTTAAACCAGTTTTCCATGAAGCACAGAAGAAGGCTTTTATCTGTCATAGGAATAATTAAAGGAGGCAGTGTAATGAAGTAGCATGATACCATCCCCTACCGACCTGAGATGTATCTAAAGTATCTAGCCATTGGAGCTTAGAGAGGAAGAAAAGTAAATTGGAATTAAGCCATAGTCTAGTTATTCACTTCACTTTTGTCTTTCCTATGGACTACTTCTGTAGTTATATAAACAAATCAGTTATAAGCATCCTACGTAAAATCAAAAGTCTTATAATCATGAATGCCCAATAACTTTTTAAAGTAGTAGAAACATAGTGCAATGAGTACAAGTACTTTTAAGTATTCAGGTAGTGGAAAACACAGTCTTTCCTGGGTAACATGGATGTTATTACAGTGGAATGCTACCTCAACAGAAAAATCCACTTATAAGGCCAAACCTGTAAAAGTTTTCAAAAAGAGGTTTCACTTGTTTTGTAAATTCCGATGTGTTTGCTAGTGTGGATATGGCCTCTGAGGAAAATTTCATATGCTATTTCTTTTAGGAATTAGTTATTTTCTTCTAAGACTTAAGTAAGAAAGCTTGTTACTCCTCCTCCCTATTCATAAATATTCACAAATAGAGAAAAAAATGCAACTAAACTCATAGTGGAAGTACAACTATTTTGTAAATATCAATAGGTAAAAAATATTTCTAAATAAGAATATTAAAAAAAGATTAAAGAGTTTTTACTAGATTACTAAAAACTAGATTTACTAGTTTTTACTAGATTCAGTGTAATTATTATTATAATTATAAATCAGCAATGGAATCGGGCAAATCTTATGGTTATGAAATCTAATTAAGTGAGGAAGCCAAATTAATGAAAAAATTCTTCTACTAAGAATAAATATTCGATTTCAACCACTGTCTTCTGTAAAATTAAACCATATCAAGAAAATGATACAATGAAAAATTAGCTGTTTTAGAAGGAGATTTTTAGTGATTCATTTAAAAAATGGCATAAAATACTGAATTTTACAGAATAAATTACTATAAAATATCTCCTCACAGATAGATTAAGAAAATATAATTTCAAGTTTAATTTAAATATTTTCCTTTGGATACTTTAACTACAATTAATTTACTTAATGTAATCTGTTTAAATATTAGGAGTTCTAGCTATTTGAATCTCAATTCAACAATATTTCAGATTTTTAAATTGTTATATTTTCTTAAACATCTTCCCTAGCCACTTCTGAATGTATTGAATTTATTCATAAAGGTAGCATAAGCTTTACATAAATAAATGTACAAAAAGTCTTTTGCTTTTGTATTTTATTGGTTCTCACCTAAAGGATTGCGAATTTCAATCATTGGAGAAGGACCACTCAGAGACACAGTGACCTCTTTTAGGCTGGGGTCAAAAGGAATTTTCCAAGTATTTACAGCATGTTCCAAATGATCTGTGGATAAGAGGTGAACTTTGGAGGCCTGCACTGCTTCTTCTACCCATTTTAACACCTAGAAGAGAAAAAGAGAAATGTGATTGATATCAGACAGCATTTTTAGTTTATTACCATTGCTGATTCAGGTGCCTTGGCTAATCACATGACTCGGGTGCTTCCTGGACTGATGTGAGGTTTATTTCAGTCATTACTGAAGATAGGACTTTTCCTACCTCAAGTTATCGCAAATTCAGAATAAAATGTTGGTTTAACTGACATTCAAATTTCAGCTTTTCTATCTTGGAATAATACATTCAAAATGAGACTACAGTGTCCAAAAACCAGTGAAGTGAAACATGCAGAGATGTTACAGTTTTCTATGTCTCAAGAGAAATGAAAAGAACCTACAAAAAACACAATAGTGGCAATATTGTGAGATTCCCTTTTCTTCCATTCCTTCTTTTCAGGTTTTATTTCTTCCCAGATGCAATTTTTAAAAGATACCCACTTAGAAAATTATCAAATACATCTTCAATAAATTGGGCATATTAATTACTATATTATAATTATAATGGTATATTACATAATACAGTATATTAATTATTTAAAAATAATTTCAATGTCAGCAAATGAACACATAAAAATAAACACAAAAATAACACATAAAATGATAAAATGAACACATAAAAATAATGGGAAAAGTTACTATTGTATTTAAAGAGAATATAAAAATATTTTAGGTTGGAACTAATTTAAGTAGTATATTCTTGAAAAATAATATCAAAGAAAAATACTAAGAAATTAGGTTATAAAAGAATGTTAATGCCTCACCATGAACAAGGAAAACTTCTAATTAACAGAAGTCTTTTGTAACAGCTAAGACAATTTCCTATTAGACAAACGGTGCATGTCTGGACAGGTACTGCTTGGCTGATCTTACTACAATTAATTCTAAATCATGATTGTCTTTAACCCACCTCATCTTTCTCCTGTTCATGTATACTTTGAGACTGTATATCATCATGAAAAATTGGGTAATTGGGCATAAGACACTGAACAGAGCTGGATATTAAGCTATAGTCAAGCTATTGAAAATAAATGAAAACATTTTAAATTTCAGTAGAGGTAATCATAAATCAAGTAATCAAGCAACAACTACTGTGCAATATCTTTATTTCCTATAAAAAGTATCCTTTTCCTTTTTTTACCCTCAAGGATAAGAACAGCACCTAAGACATATTATTACATAATTAACAATGTGAGGAGATTATATTCATCATAAAATAACTATTTATAGTTCAAGGTACTTTTCCAGGTACAAAGTATTGAGTATATTTTAGTTAATATTTGATAGCTGTTTCTCTTCTCTGAGCTAGTATTTACTGAATTTTTGGCATTCATTATATATTATTTATTTTTCATAAATCTTCTTGCCTTTCCTCAAGGGTCAAAAACCACATCTCTTGTTTCTTTGTATATCTAAAACTAAGTGGTACGTTCCACATACGATAAAGATGTAATATGTATTAATGTCAATGCAGTTGGTCATAATGCTGATAATAATGTTCTTCTTAAATAAAAGAATATTATGAGAATTCATAAAACAAGAAATGCTTGCTGAAATGCTTTACATATATTAATATGTGAAATGCCATCACAGTATTTCACAAAGTAGATATTCAAAGAATATTAGTTTTCTGCCTCCCCAACTAAATTTCCTTCTCTTTCCCTGGTTGAGTGTTTTAGCAATGGCTTCATAGGCAAAGCAAAACAATCTGACTATGAAAGAAAAGATTTCTATAAGAGGCAAATTCACACCAGGTAGAAGAGAGCATCTGAGCAAACACACAGACAGAAGTACTCCAAATATGTTGAGAACATGAGTGAGCTGCAATGCAGTGTTCAGATAAAAAAGAAGCTGATTAGGTTGGAAGCTTGTGACAGGACAAGACAATGAATGTTCATAAAGTTAGGCTATGACATTTAGATTTTATCCTAAAGATCCCAATGAAAATTACTGAAAGTAGAGAGTGACACACTGAAAGTGATATTTTACAACAAAAAACTTGTAGTGTTATCATAGATGAACTGAGCAGAAAAACAAAATCTATTTCAGCTAATTACCACATAAATCAAGTGATATATTTCCTCAAAATTTAACCACAGAAAGCACTTGGAACTTTGCATATGAAATAAAGTATACATCAACACAATTGTTTAAAGAAGCAGATGCCATTATCTGAACCCATTTGAAAAATGGGTTCTTAGTGATCTATTGTTCTTGAACAGAAAAGTATAGATTGTTCTACTCATCGAATCTTCCCATATGGCTACAGAGACAGATTGACTGTAACTAATATTTGACTATATACAGGACACATATTTTAATAATCACAGTGTTAATTTTTTTTCTTTTTTTTAATTTCATTATATTATGGGGGTACAAATGTTAAGGTTCCATGTCAACATAAAACATGGGTTTGAGGGTCTAACTCAAGAAAATGGAAAAGACTGATCCAGTGTCTAAGAAATCATTTCATAAATTTAACTGATAATAAGTAACTTGGAAAATAATGTCTGACATAGAGACTGAAGAGGGCAAAGGACAGAGAGAAATCAGACAAGTGGACAGAACATTTGTTTCAAAGGAAAGATGTATAAAGTGGTCAAAAATGAATCTCAATTGAAAAGAAGAAAAAAGGATTAGAAAACATGTACCACTAAGAACGGGCATTTCAAGTTTAATAATGAAATGCAATAGCATTTAGTAAAAATGGAAGTAAAGTCAATATTTATATACATCCTTTAAATTTACAGTATAGCTCTACATGGCTCCTCAAACATGTCTTTCCTTCAAATTCAATGTAGAGAGGTATAATATACTTCTGGAAACCTATCCTGTTATCTATTAGCTACACATGAAAAAAATCACTAAGTCTTAAGCATTCATAAGAAAATGGAAGCCATACTAATTTAGTTGCATTTTCATTAGGCAAGAGTGTTCAAATGGTACAAAATATAAGTGGGCTATGGTTTACTCTTAATACTATTTCCAATTCATCAACATTTATGAGGCTTTCACAAAGGGATTACCATGTACCATAATATTACTTGTTGGGAAAGGCATAATGCAGACTTCTGTCAAGAGTCTCAAATAACTTTTGTATCCACTTATAAGAAAAATCAAATTGAAAACAGATGCAACTCATTTTATTAGAAAATACAGATACTACCAATAATGTGAATAAAAGTAGATAACTGAAAGCTACAGAATATACCATAAGTGAGGTTTCTGGCCTCTTAGGTTGCCAGATATAAGAAAAAAAAAATCTCTAATTGTCTAACTATGCGAAATGTTCTCATGAGATTAGACATGGTCCTCTATTATAATGACAGAAGGAATAAAACTAGAATAATGTGAGAATCTTTGGATTGTGCATTTTTATCAACACAATAAATTTTTCAAACCATTAGGGAACTGTTGATAGCATGTTAAAAGTTTTAATGTAAAGATGGCTTTCTAAAGATATGTAGCAATTTATATCTACAAAGGGCCTTTGAGACCATCTAATCCAGCTCCTTAATTTGATAGATGAGGAAACCGATATTTGAAAGAATTATTGTACTTTTTAAAAACCTAACCAGATTGATTCTAGCTCAACAGATAAATTTTTATATAAGCCTCTTGTGTTTTTGAAGAGACTCTTGCAGTTTAAAGATTTTGCACCCTATGTAATAATCAATACTTAAAAATTCAGTTCATATGTCTACTCAACTCTGGAATGAGAGGCAACTATTATTTTAAAGCACAAAACCAGCATACATTATTATTCATGATGAAATACAATACTGCTAAGTAGAAATGGAAGTGAAGTCGATTTTTTCATACATTTTCAACAACAGAACTTGAAGAATAGCTTTGTTTGGAAGAGCATTTCTTATGTAATTAATGACATCCAAATGAATTTCCCCAGGACAGGCTTTGTCTTCTTGTTGGGAAAGCGTAAATATGGTAAGGTGTTCAACACAATGTGCAATTATCCATTTATTTGTATTTTTGTTGTTGTTTTTCTCTATTAGCTATCTTCCCTACTGAATTGTAAGTTCTATGAGGGCAGAGACCATGGTGGATTTGTTTACTACTACAAGACCTTGAACCTAATATGGTGCATAGGATATAATAGATTCCCAATTAAATATAATATGTGTGGGAGGGAAAGATAAAAGAAGAAAGCAAAGGAAAAGGAAGAGGTAAAATGGGAGAAAGGGAGGAATTTTGTATCAGATCGTCACCCTCAGAGTTAACAGTATGCTAAAAGGTAGCATTTTAGTCTTGTATCCATTTGTGACAGAGTCCTCATTCAGCCCTGAATTTTTACCATTGAAGCAGATTAGGGTCCACACCTGTATATGTAGTTTTAAATATGAGCACTGGACTGTATTTAATTTGTATTTGTTTATATAGATGATTAGCTTAGGATTTAAAATGCAAAAACATTTTAGAATTAAGCATGTTTTTTAAAAATGGAAAAATGCATGCTTCTCAGTAGCACTGGATACAGAGTTTTCAAGCTCAGTGATGGTAAAAAGTTGGTTACGTGCAAATGCACCCACCAGATAAGTGGGGCCTATCCTGGAAAAAATTTGTGTAATATTACTACTAATACCTGAAAGCACTTTTATAGTGCTTATTACATGCCAGATACTTCTAGGAGCTTTACATTGATCTTCACAATAACCCTTTGGCATAGGCACATAGCTATGATTATCTCTATTTTATAGATGCCAAAGTTCATAAGTCACACAACTAGTAAGGAGGCAGCACTTGCCTTTCGTTCTCATAATCTTGTCTTTCACAATGTATTTTCTGAATTATCATAAGGGAAAATGGCAGTTTTTAAAGGTGAATCTGAAATAATAGTGAAAAACAAAAATTGATGCAGGTGTTTTTAAAAAGAAATAACATGGAAAACATAATGATTAGATGAGCCATATATTTTTGTCACTATTTTGGCAGCAAATTGTCAAGAATTGCACTATATAAAGACATTTAAGCCTTTAAATCTATATTTTATTTGATGTGAGAAAAACTTTCTAGTTTCCAAGATGATCATTTTGTAGTAAACCCTACATGATAGCAATGGCAGGCTTCACTCCCCTCTGACCTGGCTAAGAGAGAGATCCCCTCCTCTGAATAACCAGGAGTGCCTTTCCCTCCAGGGTCAAGATTATTCCTATCCCATAGTATACCACAGAGCCCATAATTGAGAAATTTTTTAGGACTCACTAAACAATTATTGACCATCCAGATGGAAGCATAGATGAGGCACTCAGGGATGGATCTGGAGTTCAGTTGAAAGGTCCAGGTCACCAAGCTAATGGAATCTAAAGCCATGAAATTCCCATTGCAGCCCTCCCCCACCAAGAACTTAGACAAAGTTCATCTTGTGAAAATAAACTTAGATATCGATACACAATGACTCAGAATAGAACCTGAGAGCAAATCTCCCTGTGTTCTCATTCCAGGCAACTTTTAGATGATGGTTTGCCTGCTTGTACACATGCCTGTGTTTCACCCAAGTGTTCTAGACTTGTAGCTATTAGATGTCTCATCGTATTAGGAATGAGTTGGCATTCTGATTTTGTACGACTCTGCTGTAAGTGTAGTTAATTTGAGTCTATTCCTGATGGATCTGCTCAGAGCACTGACAAATCCACTGTTGTAGTTTGTAGATCTTAGCAAATGCACCAAAACAGTCACCAATTGAGGCCTCTTGAGAGGCTTCCCTTAGTAACATTCATTAGTATTACTTTTGGTATATTACTTGCCTATTTATTATAATTTGTAAAATTCTATAGTGAGCTTTACCAAAGTAAGAACTCATAAACAAGTGTGGTTAGTGACACACTGTATAGCTCATAGCTCATTTTATTTCATAAAATAAGACATAATTTATGTGTTATGCAATTTTTTAAAAGACTTTCTGCTGGAACCAAAATTTTACCCAGTTCATATAGAGTATATGGGTTGGGGAGGCTTAAAAATTCGACGGGTATTAGAAAATTTGGTCTCAACGGGGACTTGAGAGAGGATTGATGAAAAGAGTGACTCTCAACTTCAACTCAGTGAGCACCCAAACCTTGTGTAAAACATCCACACCTTCTACATGATGAAAGGTTTATAATGTGCAACAGCTGAAAAAATAAAAGCACACTTCAGACATTTTTGAATGGTGAAATCATTCCTGCTAGCTATTTTAAAGTGTCAAAGCATATTTCACTGATTTATCTTCATAAAATTCTTGTATGCTACAACTTCAATGTGCTACAAATGATAGAGGAAATGTAACTTACTAGAAAATATGCTTTATTTAAAAATAACAAAAATACATAAAATTGACTTGATCACTCATGTCTCTCATTGAATATTTTTGTTTGCTTGGGTATTTTGCTTGTCTGTTTCATGTCTTTTATTTTTCTTCTAAGAAATACCATTTTAGAGTGACCAAATCTCAGTGAGTTCAGTTGTCCCACTGAAACTTTTCCTAGTTTTAAAAGGAAAAGAAGTTTCAAAAATACATAAATATATACTTTCACATGCATACATATATGCCAGTTACAGTCTTACTCTGAAAGCAGGAAGAAGTCCAAACTATATTCAGGTTTTCCATGAGTAACAAAAACAACTCCTAGTTAGAGAAGTACTCGAGTATTGTTGATATTACAGGTCTGTGCCCTTTTTCTCCCCATTCATATCCTTTATTTATTCATCTATCCATAGATACATACATATACATACACATTTAATAAGACATGCAATATAGTAGTTACATGAAACGCCATCCCATATAAATTTGGAATCACTAATCTGTAGTCCATGAATGGCTGTAGGGGCCACTATGAACTCCCCAAAATTATATGTGAAATTCTGTATGTATGTGGACATAGTATGTGGGAGGAGGAGTCACAGTTTGGCCAGATTCCCATAGGGAGATAGGAGGGGAAGTTTCAAAAACAACTAGAGGTAAACGTTCTTCTATAGAACAGTCTTTTGCATTACTAAACAAAATTTTTTTATAAAAGAAGTATTTGAACATCTTATTTAAAATAGATAAGTTAGAGTGTGAAATAATTCACATTGCAAAGGAATCCCACGTTTCTTAAATAATAGTATAGAGCTCCTTTCAAGTGTTTGTGTATACTCATTAAATAAAAAATTAGGAGAAAAGACTATGAGCTAAGGTGTTCCAGAGTACTAAAATAAATTTTAATTCATAATTACGAAGAAAAGTGGGTATTTATGTTGGGGCACTCTCCCTGCTCCCCAACTTTTATGGGAAGGAAGCTAAAATACAAGATTGTATAGTTTATACGTGACATGTAGAAATCCTATTAAGCCCTTACAGCTGCAGTCCCCAACCCCCATCCCCAGCTCTGGGCCACACAGCCAAAGGTGAGCAGCTTTGAGCAAGGGAAGCTTCATCTATATTTACAGCTGCTCCCCACCTCTCACATCACCGCATAAGCTCTGCCTCCTCTCAGATCAGCTATGGCATTAAGTTCTCATAGGAGCTCGAACCCTACAATAAACTGTGCCTGGGAGGAATCTAGGTTGTGCACCACTTATGAGAATCTAACGCCTGATGATCTCAGGTGATGCAGGGGTGGGGCTGAGGTGGTGATGCTAGCTCTGGGGAGTGGCTGCAAATACAGATTGTCATTAGCAGAGAGATTGACTGCACAATAAATGTGATGCTCTTGAAGCATCCTGAAACCATCCTCGCCCATGCGACCTCCCCCACCGTCTGTGGAAAATTGTCTTCCATGAAACCAGTCCTTGGTGCCAAAAAGGTTGGGGAACCTCTCCCTCACAGCATATGCATAGTGAAGGTTAGGAGAATCTTTCCCGAAATACCTCAAAATATAGACTTCATTCCCAAGAACAATTTACTAGGGTCTCCTATTTAGATTTCGGAATGTAATTTCAACTGTGATTATACCTATTTGGGAGAAGAACATATTTTGGAGGGGCAGATAAATGTACATTGAACCCAAAAGACTGATAATGTCAATGAGGAAGAATGATGATTACCTTATTGGCTTCTGAAGGCAGACTTATTCTGGAGTCTATATCATAAACTGGATGGTTGTTTTGATGGCTACCATTTACATACCGCTTATATGTGCTAAGCCTCATGCTAAAAATATTACAAATTTTACCTCGTTTAAGTTTTGCTATATCCTATAAGTATTGATACTTACATTTTTCAGTAAGTAATAGATTTCTGTATATGTAAGATTCAAAAAAAGGCATGAGACTTTAAATCCTATGCTCTTAACCATTGTAACATTATAATATAGGGTGAAGTTCTTTGTATGCCCATTACCCATACCTTTGAAGGAAATCTTAGATTCCAACTGGTCCAGGGAAAGAAAGAAAAGGAAGGACAGAAGAAGGAAAGGCAGGTGGAATAGGGAAGGAAACAAACTATTAGATTTTGAGCTGCTAGGTCCTATTAATTTAAGGGTGAATCAACAGATTAAAAAAATAATTTTGACTATGCAATTTGAAAATTATATCTTGTCTTGAGATGTATCCCCCACTTAAAATGTAAATCCGTTGTCCTGTCATGTATTTGTTGAGTTTGGAAATAAGAGGAAGTGACTTAGATCCATTAAACACTTAGTAGAATTTAGTTAATTAAAATAATCTCACAATATAACTGTTTTTATCAAAGGGCTAAAAAATCTCAGTAACCTACATACTACAATCCTTTTCATCACTAATCAGAACCATATAGGACTAGAGAGACTCTAACTCTGCTGGCTGAGGCTCCCTCACTTTTCAACAGAACTTGGATGGGCACTGCCAATATTTCCTTTAATAACTTAACTGTTTCTATGATTCCCTGTTGATTTCCACTCACTCCGATTGACATATTCTTTAGATACTTTAGTATACTCAATCAAGTTACAGGTAAGCTTCACTGACCTCAGGGCCTTTCAGCCACTAAAAGGAGGCTTTTCTATATCTCTGTTCAGATTTTGTGTTGATCTTAAAGTGAAGTTCTTAAGGTCTCATCATATTTTCCATATTTCTAAATAGCCTGATAAAAACTAATACCGGCCAGGCGTGGTGGCTCACACCTGTAATCCTAGCTCTCTGGGAGGCCAAGGCGGGCAGATTGCTTGAGGTCAGGAGTTCGAAACCAGCCTGAGCAAGAGCGAGACCCCGTCTCTACTATAAATAGAAAGAAATTAATTGGCCAACTAATATATATATATATATATATATAAAAAATTAGCCGGGCATGGTGGCACATGCCTGTAGTCCAAGCTACTTGGGAGGCTGAGGCAGAAGGATTGCTTCAGCCAGGAGATTGAGGTTGCTGTGAGCTAGGCTGACGCCATGGCATTCACTCTAGCCTGGGCAACAAAGCGAGACTCTGTCTCAAAAAAAAAAAAAAAAAAAAAAAACTAATACCATCCTCAAAAACAAGGAATTTTAGGAAGTATACATTCAAATGTCATATAAAAGAGCTTTAAGTGCATTTGATATGTAGAAGAATTGAAGGATTTTAAAGGTCCAGTTAGTTCAGATGTTCCATGAGGCATAAATGCTAGTAGCAATGTGTGCTTTGGGCAGTCAAGAAAAGGACCTATCAATGTGAACTAAACTTTATTGGGAAATACATTATAGAGATGATAAAAATGCAACATTACACAGCTTTTAAAATCTGGCATCATGCACAAAAATCTCACTAACACTAACTTGTTCCAGATTGCTTCTGATCTTTAGAAAGAACCCTTCAACTTACATAACAACCTGGATTTTACTGCAATGTTAGCAATAATACAGGTGAATATTCACAGTTGCCAAACATCTTTAGTAAATTCCACCAAAACTTTATTAGCTCCCATAGCTAAATCATCACTCCAGGGATGATAGTTGGGAACAACTGTACAAATCTTAGATGTTCTATGGGGAAAAAGGAAAAGTAAAGCAAGAATCCAAATTTGGGAAGTAAATGAAAGCAATTAATTAAATTAGAGAAAGTCAGGCCCATCAGAACACCAAAAGGTAATCTAGATGTCTGAAAAAGAAGAGATGTAAAAGTAAAGATGAAACAAAGGCAGGAGGACATTTTCAGCATGCTGGGAAAGAAGGGAGGAAAAAAAGAAGAAAAAAATCCAACCTATAGCCTATTAAGGTCTTTGGAATAATATTATTTTATTTTAAACCTAATTATCACAGCATATTAACAACTGAAGAAAGAATAAAACTAATTTATGGCCTGAAAAAAGTTTATATTAAGTCAATAAACATAAGCATAGTCATTTTACCAAATAGTGGGTCTTGTGCTAGATACACAAAGTACACAAAGATGACAAAGTATGTTCCCTACCTATAGTAGTTTGCAAGGCCAGATTCAAACAATTAGAGCACATATCCATTTGGCATTTGCTACCAGAAACTAGGATAACATCCTCTCTGTTTCACTGCTAGTAAATGGTGTTTGTGGGCAGGGGGACAGTTTTGGATCTCTGCCTGAAGAGCAACTGCCTTATAAAAGATATCAGAACATAAATGTTCCCCCAAATACCTCCCATTCAGGGACAGACCCAGGTTGTATGGGCCTAAAGCTTATACAATTTGGGAGCCTTTTTTTTAAAAAAAAAGAACACAAAATTCAAAATCATAAGTACAAAAATATTTACCTCGAATGAGAAAATAGTTCACATACATTTCAAATTGTACAAGACTGACAAATACTACAAATCTCATGAAATCTAGAAATGAATAATAATTTTGTTAGTACCTGACAAGAGTCTGTGACACTTTTTCCCTGAATTTGGCTGAATAATCCCATTCACATGACAAAAAAAATTGTAATATTTTCTACAGAGGGGATAGAAAGATGATTCAGTCTTTTCCCTACCATCATTTATCACAAAAAAATTTTTTCATTCTTATCCAGGATGCTTTAAAATTTTCAACTGCATACACAGCTAAACTTGGTGTTTGTAGTATTGCCAGAAATTTGTATCCAAAAAACTAGGCAAGATCATGCCAATGTCTCTGAACATACGGAGACACGTGCTAGAGGAAAAGTTGGAATTGAAGGAGACAGTGGTCTTAAGTCAGTCTAAATATATTACTTTTGCAAAATTCCCCCTTAATTTGCAACTCTGAACTCATGTCAGTACCCTTCTGAGAGCATTGGAAGGGATCCACAAAAAAAAAAAAAAAAAAAGGGTCCTAAGGCTTAAGCTTTGTCACCTTCGTTGTAAACCTATGTCCACTCCCATTCGTTAGACGACACATTGAGACTTCCTTGCCCATTTACCACACTAAACAAATGACACCCATCAATGTCAGATTTTTTTAAGCTGCCTGAAGACCAGCCAATAGCATGTTTCACTATCTTCTTTGCTTGATAGCAGCCAGAGAAATAACCAGGACCAGACATTACCCACAGTGCTTTTGTCTCTGTCTCTTCTTTGGGCCTAATTAGCTTTAAGCACTCCAGCCCCACCCATGTCCTGTTTCTGTGTACACCCATCTGTTGGGTGTACATCCTGTACCCTCTGTACAGGAGGTCCACTACCTCCAGCTTCACTTCCCGAGTGTCTAAGCACTGGGTAAATATGAAATAAGGTGAGAGGCCTTTTCTACTTTGCAATTCAATTTTGCCATTAATAACACTATTATGATTCCCATTGAAAAAATTCTGCTTATTTTTCCTATCTTAAAGGATCAACTGGAGGAGTAGGTGTGGTGGAAACATGATAGTCTCCTGCAATTGTCAACAAGAATAAAGAAGAAAAATGAATGCACAAATTCTGGAGAGGAGGCAATGGGTTACATATCAAGAGGGGGACCTTATCTCTTAAAAGACACACAGCAAACAGGAGAGAGATTCTATGCTATAGAATATCTTCCAGGGGTCAAGAGTGGATATAGTATTTTAGGGATTCACAGTCTAGTGGGAAATAAATGAAATAAATAATAACAGGACTTTAGTATATGTTATAATAAAGTATGTATCAGATATGTTGGCAAAGAATATGGTCAATTCTGGTTTGTTTTTTATCTGGAAAGGTAACCATGTATACTAGAGATAGAGGATGGAAGGATGAGCATGAGTTAAACGGAGAAGCAGAGGGAGAGCATTTGGGACAGAAGGAACAACATCTTTAAAGGCATGGAGGATATGACATGCCATATCAGAAACATACAAAAGGGTGTCATGGCTGGTGTGTGTGAAGTGGTAAGAGTGAAGAGATGAGAGTGGGAAGAACTTGGAAGAAATGGAAGTCCTCACATGCCGTGCTAGATAGCAGACCTCACCCTTAAGATCTGTGGAAGTCACGGAAGGAGGTTAGAAACAATCAAGTTTATATTTGAGAAGGATCATTCTAGAAGAATATTGTGGATGGATTTGGAGGGTCAGGGAAAAACTGGAAACAGAGAGATCAGCAGTATGGCAGTTAAAATAGACTAGGCAAAAAATAATAAAGAATCGATGACAATGGAAATGATTCCAAAGCTATCTTAGCTTTAATGTTGTCTAGCAGCAATTTACAGTGAGACATGAAAAAAAAAGGAAAAGTTTAGCATGACTGTGGTTTCTAGCCTGAGAAACAAAATGAATGATGTCATTTAACTATGACCATAAATACAAAAGGAACGTCGTCGGTTCAGAGGCATCACCTTTAAAAGTCAATACTTTGACAATTAAGAAGAAAGGGGAAGATTAAAACAACGTGAATGTATATTTGAAGTTTACTGTAAAGACAGAATGTTATACTGATTGTAAATGACCATACTTCTTTAAAATAATGAGAAAAAAACTCTTAAGTTATAGGATGTCTACAAATCAAATATTATGTAAGCTCACTAGTTTTGGATTCCTACAAAACAGAGGTTTGCAAAACTCTCTGTCCATGACTATTAGACATATTTACATGCTAGAACAATTAGAAGAATCTCAGTTTTTCTATCAACTGTCTAATATTCAGATTCAGTTTGACCAAAGTTTTGAGGGATCAGCTTGAAGGATCTTTCTGTCTTCGTACTTAGCATAAATTAAATAGATTATTTTATGTTACATTTGCATTTTCAAATTTTATATTAAAATTTTCTCATAAATGTATTAATATAAGCAATGTAAAAAATTAGAAAATAAAAAATCATATAAGCAAAAAATATGTTAACACTCATTATTGTACTACTTGCAAATAATTATCTTCAAAATCTTGGTATTTCTTTATATGCATATGTGCATGTCTATGTGAATGCTTACACATAGATTTATTATATTATATGTAAAATTTGTACCCCTCTTATTTCAACACATATTCACTAACACTTGCTATGTATTCATCCATCTAGTAGACATTTGAGAATGCAAATGATATTAGAGTTCATATCCAGAAGCATATTTTTTAATTATTAAATAAGACTGGAATAATGTACTTAAGGTTGAAGTTGGGGACAAACCAAATGCAGCAATTTATAAGTTATGAGCTAATGAGTGTCCAGCCTACCAAGGAATAAAGCAAATCCTAACACTAATATTCTTTACCCAATGAATAGGAAAGGTCTTATACCTGCTCATTCAGTAAGAGACTTTTAACATGCAGTCCACCACTGAGTTGACCTCAGCACTTTTGAGTTTCCAGACCACAAAAGAAATAGTTGGAAATTCATCATGGTTCCATAAAATCTATTGCATTGATCCCTTGGTTATTTTCTAAGGGCTTCGCTTTGTAAATAGAACAATGTGATATATAGTAGGGAGTAGACCTTTCTCATTTCTGAGCCATAATTAATTATAATTAGTAACATGGTCTGTACAAACTTCTGGAATTAAATATACTGAAGTCAGCATCTTTGATTTTAGAGCAATTAAAAACTATAGCTTTATAATTCAATTAGAAACAATGTCTCAATCTGAACATTCCTGAGAAGGAAAGAATATTGGTAAGAAAAATGACCACAGTATTTCTCTCAGTAATCACAGGACAGATAAATGGAATTATAGGCTAATTACCTAATACTTTCAACACAAAAACTATCTTGGGACATATAAAAAATCATTGAGAACTATTAATGTATTTATAAATTTAATGCACAGATTTCAAACCATGGCTTTCACTTGTTTTATACACACACACACACACACACACACACACACACACACACAGTAGATGTAGCTTCAGTGGGGCTCAGATGTCTTATTTCTAATTTTATTTTCCCAGTAAATAACACTAGTATTAATTACATATGTATAAACAAAAAATCACCAATGATATTAATCCAAAATAGGTAATCAACAAAATGTTAACTAAGTTACTTACCCCCAACTCCCAGGAATTTGCATAACTAATTCTGTAACTCAGAAGTTAGCAGTACCAAATAGATAACTCTGGAGACTAAATAAAATGTTCAGTAGATTTCTACAAAGCCAAAAGTAATTATAGTTAAATAACAACAGAAAGATATCACCAGAAACAGCCCAAACTACAGTGTCAGGAAAATACGCAAAATGAGTAATGGTAATATAAATAGCTTAAGTAATTATTTTCATGTGAATCCTACAGATCAATCTAAAGTACTTATATTCAGTAACTGTCAACACATTTCTGAAAGAAAATCCAAAAATTTTGCTGGAAAAAGTTTTGTTTTATTTTCGTTTGTTTTGTGTTTTTTTTTTTGGAGACAGAATCTTGCTATGTTGCCCTGGCTAGAATGTAGTGGCATCATCATAGCTCACTGCAACCTCAAACTCCTGGGCTCAAGCTATCCTCCTGCCTCAGACTCCTGGGTAGCTGAGACTACAGGTGCATGCCACCACATCCAGCTAATTTTCCTATTTTTTCTAGAGACATGGTCTCGCTCTTGCTCAGGCTGTTCTCAAACTCCTGAGCTCAACTGATCCTCCCACGTTGGCCTCCAAGAGTGCTAGGATTATAGGTGTGAGTCACTGCACTCAGCCCTTGGAAAAAGTTTTTTAAAATCTATATGAGAAAACAAATTAAATAAAATAATGATAATATACACATCGATCAGAATGACTAAGATAAACATGAAAATGTTGATGTAGATGTAGAACAGCTAGTCATCTTATATACAGCTAATGGAAGTGTAATTTTTAAAATTTTTTTATTTTTAATTATTATGGGTATTAGTTGTATATACTTATAGGGTAGATGTGATGTTTTGATACAGGCTTACAATGTGAATTAATCAAAGCAGGATAATTGGGGTATCCATCACCTCAGGCATTTATCATTTCTTTGTGTTAGGAACATTCCGATTCTACTCTTTTAGTTATTTTAAAATATACTCTAACTTATTGTTGATTATAGTCACTTTGTTGTGCTATTAAATATTGTTCATTCTATCTAATTATCTAAGTATATTTTTGCACCCATTAACCATCCTCACTTTATCCCCCCTCTCCATTACCCTTCCCAGCCTTTGGTAACTGTCTTTCTGCTGTCCTTGGGATCAATTGTTTTTAATATTTAGCTCCCACACATGAGTGAGAACATGCAATATTTGTCTTACTGTGCTTGGCTTATCTCACTTAACATAATGTTTGCCAGTTCCATCCATGTTGTTGCAAATGGCAGGATTTCATTCTTTTTTATGGCCAAATAATATTCCATTATATGCTACAATTTCTTTATCCGTTCATCTGTTGATGGATACTGAGGTTGATTCCAAATCTTGGCTACTGTGAATATGCTGCAATAAACATGGGAGTACAAATAACTTTTCAATATATTGAATTATCTACTTTTATATATACCCAGAGTGGAATTCCTGGGTCATATGGTAGCTCTATTTTTAGTTTTTTGAGGAATTTCCATACTGTTTTCCATAGTGGTTCCACTAATTTACATTGCCACCAACAGTGTACCAGGGATCCCCTTTCTCTACATCCTTGCCAGCATTTGTTATTGCCTGTCTTCTTGATAAAAGCTATTTTAACTGGGGTGAGATGATATCTCATTATAGTTTTGATATGCATTTCTCTGATGACTAACGATGTTGAACATTTTGTCATATACTTCATAAACCTGCTGGCCATTTGTATGTCTTCTTTTGAGAAATGTCTATTCAGATTCTTTGCTCATTTTTTAACTATATTTTTTATTTTTTCCTATTGAGTTGTTAGAGCTCCTTGTATATTCTAGTTATTAATCTCTTGTCAGATGGGTAGTTTGTAAATATTTTCTCCCACTCCATGAGTTGTCTCTTCACTTTGTTGATTGTTTCCCTTGCCATTCAGAAGATTTTAGTTTGATGTGATCCCATTTGTTCAATTTTGCTTTGGTTGCCTGTGCTTTGGGGATATTACTCAAGAAATAGAAGTGTAAATTGAAACAACTTTGGAAAAAGCTTTGGTGGCATCTGCTAAAGGTGAACAAATCATACTCTATGATCTAGCATTCCCATTCCTAGATTCATAATCAAGAGAAATTAGTACATATGTACAATGAATGACTTGTCCTAGAATGTTCAGAACAGCACTATTTGCATTAGATTAAAACTAGAAATGACCTATATATACATCAACAGTAGGAGAAAGAGATAGCAGTTTATGCATAAAATGGAATGCATCAATGAGAATGAACAATCTACACAACAATGAGGTGGCAGAAGCTCACAAATAGGATGTTGAAAAAAAGAAGTCAGACTCTCAAGTGTACATGCTGTGTTATATCATTTATACAAAGGAAAAACTTGCCAAATTAATCCATGTATTTCAAGGCCAGGATAATGATCCCCTTGTAACCAGAAGGTGGCATGAAAGAGGGTTTCTGTAGTCCTGCTAGTGTACTGTTCTTCAATCTGAGTGCTGCAGGCAGTGTGTTGAGTTTGTGAAACCATTTAAGCAACATGCTTATGTGCACTTTTCCGTATGTCTATACTACTTCAATGAGAAGTTTAAAATAAAACAAAAATAATAATTCATAAAAGCACTTTTCTAACCAAGCATATTCATTATATTTATTAAATTTAATTGAACTAAAATAGTTTCACTAATTAAATTTAACAAGCTCAATTATATACCTGGCACTATAAGATATTCTAAAAGAGTAAAATGGAAAAAAAATTTCATACTAGTAAAATTCATAATGATGCTGGGCAACATACCAGACACACAGGAAACCATTAGAAAACAATAAATAACAATATATACTCCACATTGATTTTTCAACTCTTAAGATACCATAAATTATAAAATGCACTATTATTTTATGTGCCAGTTACAGAGGAAAGCACTTCTAATCAATTCATGACATGCCACTGATTATAAAATAAATTCAATTTAAGAGATATTAAATTGTTTTTTTAAAAAAATACCTCTTGGAATGGATGAGAAAATGCACCATAGCACATAGTAAATACTGTAGTCAGACAAGAAAGGGGTGCACATATGGCAGGTGTATGCAAGGAGGATTCATATATTAAGTGCGACAAAAAATGGTTCTTGAAGGATGGAAAGAAGTTAAAAGCTAGAAGGTGAGGTTATTCCAGGTTAAAGAAGCTTTAGAAGCAGAAATGCAGAGGCAGCAAAGTACCCAACACAATGTGGAGGCAGACAGGAGATAGCCTAATTAGAGGGGGGAATGAAGTATTAGGAAATACCTGGAGATTTGGATGGCAAGATGAAGCCAGATTATATAGGGGTTGGAATTCCATCAAAAACAATTTGGACCCCATTCAATTGGCAATAAGAGTTGGTTTTTAGAATGGGAGCAAGGTGTGATTAAAGTGATATTTGAGGAAGCTTGTCTTACTGGTTGGCTAGGGAAAACTAGGAGTAGAAAAATAAATTATTGCAGTATTAAAGGTGTGAAGTGATGGGAACTTAGCCAAGAGTGCTGACGTTAGAGTGCATTAAACAAAATTTTCCATAATATCTCTTTATTATACATCCTATATGTAAAAACTAAATTTGATGTTGTTAACACAACTTCTTAAAAAGGACTACATGCTTTTCTATTAACATTTGACTTAATGTTGGAAATTTGAACATACTTTAATCTATAACTGTAGATTTTGTGCAAGTGAATAAAAAAGATTTATAATGAGAAATAAATATCTTCAAGCCTTTTCAAAGGAGATTTATTCCAGCTTTAAGTTTCTTAAGACCTAAAGTTTTTGAACACCTAAGGAATCTCTTAAGTATTCATCTACTTGTAACTATGTATGTTGGATGTCTACTTAATTTAGATAATGCATTACTGTAAGTCATTGAACATGTACTTTTTTCTTTTTCTTTTCCTCTCTTTATCTATCACTATCTGTCTTCTTTCTCCTCTAGTTACTGTTTATTTCCAAGAGAACATGTAGCATTCAGAGCCTTGAACACTTATAATCTTTACTAATAATAAAGCCTAGAATTTTTTGTAAACTGTAATGCTCAATGAAATGGTGCAAAATCCGTGTCATCTTCATCACTGAGTTATGAAAATGATAATTCTCTGTCTCTAGAGAGAATCTCAGGGGCACAATAAGCATTTGGACACTTCTTTATTTAAAAGAGTAGCTTTCCAATTGGTGAGTCCTTATTGAGTAATTGCAAAGCTGTAGAGACTACCTTTAAATTAAATTTGGTATAACATGCATACCACAGAATCATTCCCTTGAGTCATAATACTATGAAAAGCATAGTATTACTGGCACAGTAAAAGAGACAACTGGAAACAATTTTTTTCCTTGGAAGTTTTATGGACCGCAGGGTAGACGACTGGCTGTTGTCCCTCCTTTACTCAGAGTAGAGATAACTAAAGGGGATAATGTGTTTGGCATTGGGAAATAGAATTATTTACTCATCCAGAATCTTCTGATCTATTTAGTTATAGACATACACTTGTGTTTATAAATCTTAGTAACAGAGTTATAGGCACTAAGCCTATAACTTAAGAAACCTAGTGTAGAGGATTGAATATAAGAACATATTTCTTTCTTTAGTGACATGTATTGCAATCATGCTGTTGGTTTATAAAAAGGAGAAAAAGAAATATTTCAAGAAATTGGTCATAACTTAAAAGTAAAATAAGTTTTTAACATAGGTAACAATGAATGACATAATATTTACCTATGTAACATAATAAGTTCAGAAAAGGATGGGACCGGATTATCCAGTTCTCTGCTTCAATTATATCCGTTAACTCTCAACAGATATGGTTGTAAATGTGGTTTAATGATTTCCTAAAACCATATAATCATGGTCTTTATCTCTGTATATTTTATGTAAGCAAACTACAGTTATGCTTATACCTACCTATATGAGTTTGTTGAGATATTATCTATCATTTTCTGTAGTAATTTATCTTCATTCTTAAGAATAATCTTTTCTAACATACTGAATTCTTTTTTTATTTTTTTCTTTTTGATAGCCTCTTACAGAGATATATACTGAATTCTTAATTCCTTTAATAATTTTGGCTCATCTGGAATCCCTTAAATTTTTCATAGTTCTGTTACAAACAAGGATAACTACCAGAAAGAAAAGAAAACTCACAAAATAAAGGCTTGTCCAAGGATGACATTTTTCTATTATTACGAACCATTCCTAAAGATATGCTAGTGTGATATCACTTTTTAATCATTAATGCTCAACTTCACAATATTTTTAAGTTAAAGATCTTTTGTTATGTATAACTAGCCTATTTTACCACTTTGTACATAATAATTTACATTTTTCTTTCCAAAGTCAATAATGCTCAATCTCTTAAAACAACAAATGCCATTCTTTAAGCCATTTTTTTTGGAATGACCAATATATGACATGATAAAGTAAAACTGCTCTGATTTTGAGGTAACCATGCCCTTTGCACTTTTCACCACTTGTCTTCTATAAAACATTCTTTGCAAAGTGCTATCTACTTTCCAAAAGAGATAACAGTGTTTACTTGATGGCTTATAACCTGTTTCAGACACTTTCAAATCAATTTTGTTTCATGAGGGAGTAGCAAGTTAGAAATTAACCTCCCCAAAATAACTAAAATCACTAGGCAAAATATAGAAAACAACTATTTTTAGACATAATTCAACAGATAACCACAAGATTGTTATCCTTAAAAGACGACCAAAAAAAAAAAAAAATGAGATGAGTCTAGAATTTCTAGCTTGAGGCAATTTATAGCCTGGAAACCTCACTGAATTGAAGAGACAGAGATCTGAGTTGGGAGAGGCTGAAGAATCTCTAGATTTTTAAGGGCAAAATTCTAGACAAGAGAAAACTATGAAGGTAAGAACATCTAGATACCTGAACGGGAGGCCTCTTACACAATCTGTGCATGCACAGGGTAAACCCCATGAGGTCAAGAGAGAACCACTTCCCACAAAGGAAAAATTACTTGGGATAAGTAAGATAAAAATTCCTAGAAATCACACAGGACCAGTAATTTAAATGAGTTCTTTTCAGCCAGGGCAGAGAGACCTTGTTGAATACAAGGTGAAATTAGTACAGACCACAGAAAAGCCATACCTTAGAAGTATGACTAAATCATCCCTGGAATAAAGGGATTCACCCACTCTACAAGAGCTCCAAAACATGCCTCAATGGATTAACCAAACTCATCAGTAACTGAACTACCTATCATATAAAGTCCAATAATCTTTAAATGAATACAATAAAATTCAATATTCAATAATAAACATAACATTGCCAATGTCTAGCCTACAGTCCAAAATCACTAAACATAACAAGCAACAAAAAGTGGCCTAAACTAGTCAATTGAAACAAACCCTGAAGGGACAGAAATGATAGAGCTAGCAATTAAATATCAATGTTCAACATCATTAGTTATGAGGGAAATGCAAATTAAAATCACAATGAGATAAAAATATGTTCATTAAAATTGCTAAAATTAAAGAGATTGGCAATGCACAAAGAACCTCACGGCAATGTTCATAGGCGCTTTATCCAAAGTAAACAAATATTAAAAACAATCCAAATATCCAACCACAGGAAAATGGACAAATTATAGTATACTCATAAAATCAAATGTTCTAAATAAAAAGGAATGAATTAATGACACAACAACTCATATGAATCTCAAAATCATTAAACTGAATGAAAAAAGCTAGAGCCAAAAGTTTTCATTTATATGAAATTTTGGAAAATACTAAACCAGTCAAATGATAAAAAAGCAAATCAGTGGTTAACTGGCTGAAAGACAGGGAGCAGAATTGCAAAGGATCGGGCATCAAGAAAGTTTTAAGGGTAATGGAAGTGCTCTATATCATGATTGTAGTGGTAAATACTGGCATATAAATTTGTCAGAATTCACTGAAATGTACACTTAATATGAATGCATTTTAGTTCATACAACTAAATGATATCAGTTAAAAAGTATTTCATGAGTACATAACATGTATAGATATATAATTAGTAACAAGAATACAAAGAAAAATATGTCATAAGCATGCCTTATTTGTGTTCATAACAGGATAAAGTAAAAGAACTACACACACCCACACACATACACACAAAGACATATGTATATATTGTATTCATTCACTCATTCTTTCATTGTTCGAAAAACACAGTAACTGAATATGACAGTAGAATGAAGTGCTGAAAGTGCTTAAGACAAAACCCCTATGCCCCTGCCCACAAAAGCTCACAATATGGCACTATAACAGAGACCAGAGAAACAGGACAGTATGAAGAAAGAAAAGATTAATTCAAGTAATAAGCACAAGGATTCAAGAGGCAGCTATGGAAGAGGACTCTACCTTTTCCCATCTTCATAAATGCTCTCCTTCACTAGCTATAAATAAACATACACTTTTTTTAGCCATGATTTTTGCTGAGTATGAGCAAAGATTTTCTTCTCATAATTTTTGAAGAGTTGAATATAAGACCCAAGCTGATGCAAGCATTTGCATCAGAAAAGAAAAAAAAAAACCAATGTTCATAAAATATATTTCTCTTGATATTCCACAACATCAAGAAGGATCCTCCCCAACACGTTTTATGAACCCAACATCACCCTGATACTGAAACCAGTAAAGGACGCAACAAGAAAAAAAAAAAACTACAGACCAATATCCCCTATGAATATAGATGCAAAAATTCTCAACAAAATCCTAGCAAACTGAATTCAGGTGCTGATAAAACAGAATCCATCACAACCAAGTGGGCTTCATCCCAGGGATGTAGGAATGGTTCAACATATGCAAATCTATATATGTAATTCAACAAATAAATAGAAGTAAAAATAAAGACCATATGATCCTCTCAATAGATGCAGAAAAAGCATTTGACAAAATTCA
Organism: Microcebus murinus; assembly: GCF_040939455.1. Taxonomy (NCBI): domain Eukaryota; kingdom Metazoa; phylum Chordata; class Mammalia; order Primates; family Cheirogaleidae; genus Microcebus; species Microcebus murinus. The sequence goes on from NC_134126.1 coordinate 11,709,405, forward strand.
GCACTTTTTTATGATAAGAACACTTAACAAAATAGGCACAGATGCAACATACCTGAAAATGATAAAAGCCATATATGACAAACCCACAACCAACATCATACTGAATGGGGAAAAACTGAATGCATTCCCACTTAGAACTGGAACAAGATAAGGTTGCCCTCTATCACCTCTTCTATTCAACATACTGCTGGAAGTACTAGCTGGACCAATCAGACAAGAGAAGGAAATTGAGGCATCCAAATGGGAGCAGAAGAGATCAAATTATCTCTCTTTGCTGATGATATGATCTTATATCTAGAAAACCCCAAAGATTCTGTCATGAGACCACTGGAATTGATAAACAAATTCAGTAAAGTCTTAGGTTACAAAATCAATGTACAGAAATGAGTAGCATTCCTATACCCCAACAACAGTCAGACTGAGAACCAAATCAAAGACTCAATACCCTTCACAACAGAAACAAAAAAAACAAGATACCTAGTAATATATTTAACTAAGGAGGTGAAAGACTCCTACAGGGAGAACTATGAAACACTGAGGAAGGAAATAGCAAAGGACATAAACAGGTGGAAAACCATACCATACTCACAGAATCAACATTGTTAAAATGTCCATACTACCCAAAGTGACCTACAGATTCAATGGAATCCCTATTAAAATACCAACATCATTTTGTGCAAATCAATCTCAAAAGCTAAATCTTATTTTTTTATCATTCTTCTTTATATTTTTATTTCTAAAGTGGGAAAATGGTGACTTCCAAACTTACAGTTTTACATAAATGAATTCCAATTTCATTTTTCAGCAGCAATTAACCCATATTAATGCTTTTTACTCTTTTTGAAAAAAAACAGAACACTTTTGTCAAATCAAATCTTACACAGAAATAAACGTAGAAAACAGGTAAAAGCAGAACTGTCAGAGTACAAGTTGGAGTAAAGCCTACTTTCAGAGCCCTCAAGACCTACCTCAAACAAGCTGCACCAAGCACAGTCTAAAACCATTTAACTGCATTATCAAAGAATAACATTGCAGCTGAAAAAAAAACCCAAATGATTCATTTATTTGATACTGGCACGAGGATAACACATTAATATTATTATTCTGTCAGATAGTCAATAATAAACTATGAACACTCCACAAGAGTTTCAGATGCATTGTTTCATTCCACAACTGCATAAATCGATATACATCTAGAAAGTCTACTGTGGTCAATACAGCTAGACAAGTGAGTTTATATGCCCTTTAAAATAACACTTATATACTAACCTTATGAAACAAAAATAAATGTAAACCTCAAAAAAAGGTTTTGAGTTTGACAAACCTTCAAATATGAAATGAATGGTTTTCTATGTGGGTGCTAGTCTTTTCTACATCTGTTTAAGCTAGAAATTTCTAAAAGAATAAATTCCCTTATAAAATTCTAAACTTCCACTTCCAGGCACCATGTAAAAGGGAAGTATAAGGAATGAGTGAAAGGAGAAAATACTAAAAGACTTGTCCAAATATTTTTGAAGCTGCAAAAATATTCAGGGTAAGTTTTGGGCATGAGTACAAATTGGTTTTTATTTTTATAAAAACTAGCTATTTCTATTGAGTTTACTTTGGAAACTTCACCTGAAAATGAACTTTATTCATTTCATATTGCAGGCTGAATTCATAAATGACCTTTGTCTAAATTCAAGTATTCAGTGCTATGTCTTATTTCATATTTCTAGTAAAAAATGGAGGACATTTTAAAAACCAAAACGAAACTCCAGGAAGCCAGGATCAGAGTACCTATTCTTTTCCATTACAAAATATTTGAAATTCAAGACAAGTTATTTATTTCTTAAAGGAGATAAGAAAGTGAATTAAAATTATTAGCAAATCAAATTGATCCTTTTGTCTAGTTTTCCTATTCCTGATTTTCTCACTTAACCACACTGAGTAAGAGAGCACTATTTCATATAAAACAGAGTAAAATGTTATACATTGCTAGTTGATTCATTGACTTTCGCCACTTCAATAGACTATGCTAAGGTAGATATTACCACAAAAAAAAAAATCTTTCTTTGTCATATGTCCATTGCCTTATATAAAGTAAATCTGTGTAACAAAGGTTTAATAGCTCAGTGATATCTTTGCCTATTTACATTTCTAAAACTACAATCTTTAGTGCTGGTTATCCTATTAGAAAAATAAAGAATCCCAAAGCAGAGAGCAAACTATATCCTGTGGCAGAAAGACTCTTAAAAACTGAGTCTATATGCATACAAAGGAAACAATGTCATCTGATGGGCAGGCAGACTCCAGGGAATCAAGAAAGATCCAGAAGAGTCTCTAAGGTTCTATTAAAGAATGTTCCAGACCCTTGGCAGAAAGCAATGATAGGTAGAGCCCTGGACCCTGAGTCAAGGGACTTGGATTTTGGGTCATGCTCTGACCTAGAATCAGCATCCCAGCTTACATCAGATGTCATTATATTTGGATTCAAAGCCTTCTTGTGCACAATAAAAGTATCAGCAAGACAACTACTTTCTTTCTTTCTCAATTTGTATGGTTATTATAACTAACAAATAGTAGTAGACCTGGGATTTTATTCTAGGTTCTCTTAGTCCAAATCTCAACTTCATTATCCTATTTCATTTCTTCAATCATTCATTCAATAAATATGAAGTATCTACTAATCTATTATATGCCTGGCACTCTAGTAGGTGGCAGAAATATTAAAAATTAAAGACAGAGTAGATCTTGTAGAGTTTATACTTAGTGCAGCAGATGTGCTGTTATTATAATACAGCATGATAATATGAAGAGAGAAGGACAAAGAACAGGCACCTAGCTCAAATTTGGGGAGTCTGGGAGGTCCAATGAAAGCGATGACTTCTATCATAAGATGGGAGGATGAGTGGGAATTATCCAGGCAAACTGGGGTGAATGATTGGTGGTTGCCTATTGCTGTAGGGGCTGGAAAGTTTTCCAAGAGTAAGGAAGAGCCCAGCCAAAGTCTCAGAGGAAAAAGCAGGATACATCAGAGAAACCATAAGAAGTTCATTATAACTGGACATACCATGGCTCACATCTACATTAAACTTGGTCATTCTCTAGGATGGAAGTACCTGCAATTATCAATCTCTTTTTTGTACTTTTGTCTCCAGTCTGCTTTATGCTTTCTCTCCATTTTTAACCTGTTTTTACTGATCCTTTTGGATTCAAGTTCTTCACTGTGACTTCTAAAAACCCCACTCCATTGTTGGACACCCTTATGCTCGATCTTCACTAAAAAATAAAGATACTTCTTTACCTTAAAGGAATTATGTCTGTCACTAGGCTAGTATCTTCTTTAACTACTCTCTTTGATGAAGGTTGCTTATTACCTTGCATCCTATATATCTTATTGATTGAACCTAGGGCAGCTTTCTCCTTTCTCACTGCTGCCTGCCACACCCTGAATAAAACCCTATTCCTTTCAGGCTTGTACCATCTGTCTTCATTGCTACGGTGCCACTGTTTCTTATTTATTGAAGACTTTGTCACCTGGCTCAATATCTTTCTCTTCATACCAAGTCTTTTTATCACTACAGTGATTGCCACATTCACATAGATAACCTGTCCAACTTGGTGGCCTCTCAATGACCTCCTCACCTCCTGTAACTCTTGTTACCTCACCATTCATTCCCATACTCCTAAAGCCATCGAAGGAACTGCTCCAGACATATCACCATCTCACTGCAATCTTCAAATCCTCCAGTCTTTTGACTCAGTTGCTCACTCTACAACCCTTTTGCTCCATAAGAACATGCACAACATCTATTTTTGCTCAATATTGAAAACTTTAATAGTAACACATAGTAAGTAGACCTCAGCAATTTTGTTGAAAAATGAATAAATGAGTGAATGAAACAAAGAATGAAGATATAAATAAATGAGAGCATGGTAGGGAGTCAAGTCAAAAAGCCATACACTCACAGACTAAACAACATACTAGGTGAGGAAAAGATGGGTTGACTAGGAAGGTTATTATGAAAATAGAGTGGAAAGTATTTTACCAACTAACTGAATGTGGATAGCAAAAGAAGGGAACAATGTCAAGGATAACTCAGTCCATTTGACCCTGGATGACTACAAGAAAGATGGTAGCATCAATGGCAAAGAGGAGCACTAAAGAAGAACCTGCCCAATGGGGAATTTCTAACTTAGAGGTGTTGGTAGCATTGTTAGGTTAAGATGACCAAGTATAGGATAAAAGCCAGGGAGGCAGTCAGGGCTGGATATTTGACCATCACCTTCACAGAGTAAAAGGAAAAGTAGTGAGATTCATTCATTCAAAAATTCACTTGGTAACTTTTAATTGACTACATGCCAAGTTTCAAATACTATTTTAGTCATAAGCAAAAGATGTGTAATATAGTAATGGGCAGAGATAACTGCTATAAAAATGAAGTAGGAAAACAGGAAACAGAATAGAAAATGAGGGGTGTTATTTTAAACAGTGCTATCAAGAGAAACAGACATTTAAGTAGATACTTAAATGAACTGAAGAAGGGAGTTATACCCAGAAAAGAAAAAAATGCCTGAATTATACTATCAACAGACAGCCCATGTATAGAGCCTGGACAAGGTTGGGAAACACAAAGATTTAAGATAAGAAGAGGAACAAATATCAACAGAGGACACAGAGGAGAAATAGAGATCTTGTGGGGGGAAACATCGTATCATAGATGCTCAGGGCCAGAAGGTTTCAAGAAAGTAAAATGGTCAACAGTTTCACATTTTATAAATGAAATTGAGGACCGAGACAACAGTTATTATAATATATGAAGAGAATAGTTCTAGATAGGGAGAGAGAGTCAAAGGTATGATCATAGGTATGAAAGGCCAAAAGAAATAATTACCACTCAACAAGTTTGGTGAAGAAGAGGTTTATACCTAAAGAAGAAGTGAAACAGAAGGTGGAATTTGGTTCATGAGTTTACTTTTAGACAGAAAAGTCTTGATTTCTCTCCTCATATATTCCACAATGTGGCATCTTGGAAAAGCACCTCTATGTATAATTTTTCCTAGCATCCCCATAGTTCACAGCATAGAGCTTTGCTTACAAACCTGTTCCATTAGTATGTGGGGTGTGTTTGAAATGTTCTTCTTTGGTGGAAATGACTTTACTATTTTTCTTTCTTTTAAAAATAATACCTACTCAGCATTTTAAACATTAAAAAAACACATAAAAGAAAAATATTAAAATTATCTACAATCATACTATCCAGTGATTGCCATTATCAACATCTTTAACGTTTCCATTTATTTCTAGAAATATGCATACATATATGTAAATGAATGTATTTTTTAAAACTGTAATTTTACCAGATACATAATTTTAATGAACATTACATGAATTAATAATAATTTAGCTGTTTTATTAATTTATAATTTAAATTTATTTTATTCATTACCATATTATTGAGTTAATTTGTTAATTTGTTAAATATCATTTGAATAAATAATGGACAAATTTTCAGAAATGTATTCACTAATTCCTGAAGACTTTCTTCCTTTTCACAGAAGATACTGATATTCAAATTTTGAGTAGTTGAATCATACCATGTATTTTTTCTAAGTTCATAATAAAAATGAAGTTGGTAAAACAACCAACCATATTTTAAAGTAAATAAATGAACTGTATCTCTCTAAAATAAATTTTAAGTAAGAATTTTGAAAGATTTTTTTTCCCCTTTCTCTTTACTCAATCACTCACACCAAAGCTATTTAAATTATATGGCATATGACTTTAAAGTATATTTTTCTTCTGGGGCCTTTAGCAAGAAAGAGAAAGCCATTTGTAATTTTTGTCACAAAGCCAAATCATGACCAAAATGTTACAAGGGAGCTCTCAAAAGTAGCTCATACCATCTCTCAAAAGATTTTGCCTTTATAACCCTATTACAGTCAATTCACTCTAGGAATGTATAAGGAAACCTGGAAAATATATGAAGCATGGACTCTGTTTCCATTTATTTATCCTAGGTCATAAGGAAATTTCTCAAATAAAACTTCCCTTACTTTGACTTTTAACTCTTTCCTCTCCTCTTTGCTATTGCAGAATAAGAAGTAAAAATCAGATGATCCTTGATGAATATTTTTGTTTATGTTAAACCAAGTGCAAACAATGATAAATTATATATTTAGTATTTACATGGCATTTGCAACTTAATAGCTCCATAGAACTGCTTACTGTTTTCAAATTTGTCTATTGGCTCATATTATACACAAACATTTTTTAAAAAGACCTTCAGTTTTATTCATTCTTTGAATATGAAATCCTTTAAACTACTTTTTAGAAAATAATATTCATTTATTCCAAACATTTTAAACTTCTTTTAATTGACATAATTATTTCTGCCAGTACACTACTAAGTCTTTTCCTTGTACCTTAAAATAATATCTACCTACTGTGTTTAGTACAAAATTTATAACTTTTTCTTTCAGATAAATAGCAATTTAATATATAATGGGGTTCCTGGGTATGTAGTTAAGAAAAGAAAATTAGAAAATTATATAAGATTTTCTATGTCTAGAGATTAGTGACAGTCAGTTATCTTGCATCAAATTATTATTCAATTATCAGTATTTAAGAAAAAAATACTGTGTATTTTCCCTTCAATTACATAAATGTAAGAGCCATAGGTACTTCTTGTTCTGTAGAAAAGATGTAGTAACCAATTTTTTTAATCCTTCTTTCTGTGAAAGAAAAAAGACTGTCCTTTGATATCCTGGGTACACAAATCTCTTGGTGGAATAGCTCAATGGGCCTAGATGTTCAGGAGCTTTTTGGCAAAGAAGAGACTAAGACCCCCAAATTCTTCTTCCCAAAATTCAAAGTTAGGTCTTTTTCAAAATACTTAGGCACATGATCTCACTTGATTTTCACACAAAAAAATTCTTGATGTATATGTCTTTGCAACTCCTAGATGAGAGGACTGAAATATAATCACTTCATAATGATTTGAAGTCTTGATAAAATACAAATATAAAATTTTTGAAACATCAGCCATGTAACCTCTTAAATATAATAATTATCTTATTTTTTATCAATTCCTATAAGATCAGAGATACTCTAATATATATGTATGTATGTATGTGCACACATACAGAGAGATGATTATTATTTGGTCATTGATATGTGCTTTACCTAAACAAAAAGACTTAAAAGGAATCTTTTAAAATTAAATATATAAAATATAAAAAGAAATATTCAAATTGTTGAGGCTGTATGAAAATGGCTCAAAAGAATTTTATTTGTCTCAACATGGCTGATTTTTCTTCTTGTCCCCTTGGGTTTCTTTGCAGATGGGTTGCTAATGGGTTAACTCTTCACGGCATGATGGTCAGTGATTTCGGTGGCTAGCTAGTTATTTTAGTTTTAAATATCAATCATTTGAGGCATTTTTCTCTCAATTTAAATTGTTCATTTCCACCACTACCCCAGTAAAAATAAAGACCAAATGGGGAGAAGAGCTAATCTTTTTCAAGTCATTGTGGAATTTGAATACATTTTTCAAAGATTTTTCAGGCTGACATAATAACTTTTTGATCATTAAGATTTTTACCAACCCAAAATTAGCTATGTAAGTTATTGATTCAGTTAGCACTGATATCTCATAGTCAAACATGATATTTTATTTTATCTTCTAAATAAATATGTTTATTTCTTTTTATTTTTATTTTGGTCCTGTTGAAAACATGTAAATTATTGGCTAGTGTTTTCCCTTAAATAATATTTCTTTTCTAAGAAATGTACTCTCAGGCATTTATATAAATTTATTTCTCCTTAGAGATAGGTTTTCTCTGTGCTTTTTGGTATTTGAGGAAGAAGCTTTATGTGAGTGGTACCCATTCTGTTTTCTGAATTTTATATCAGGCATCAGATATCATGATTGTCTTAGGAAGGATTGTAGGATAACAGTTTTGTATAAAACTTGAATTTCATAGGCAGTGAGTTCTGTTGTATAGATATGATCCCACTGCACATTGGAATGTATTGCCGCAGTTTATAACCAGTGCTTTAAACAATTCCCAGAGCCAATACACAAAACCATGGAATGAAAGATGGACATTCTCACTTTGCAGCGCTGATTCTTTTAAACTAGGTATTCCCCACTTTCCAACCCCTTCAGGTCCCATCCCCTGCTGTTCCACACTGCAGGAAGAGTTCTTCTTGACTTTTAGTATATTTTTTCCAAATGGGATTCTGTTGAGAACAGTCCTCTCCCCCTGGCCCCACTCCTCCCTACCATTTGTGAAGACTATTCTATACTATGTACTCTACATGTCATTATGAAAAACTGCTCACATGCTCAGAAGCCTACGGGCAACAAACAATTTTTGGAGCAATAAATTAAGGACTTTATTTTTTTTCTTTTATCTAAACAAATGGAAACTTGAAGTACACATGGCTTCATTTAACCATATTAGTGACCTATAAAGCACTCCCAGGTGCCTAGAAGGGAAAAGGTAACTATGTGACTGGAACATTAGCATTCCTAGCACATACTCACAGGGATAACATGTCAATCTTAGCACAACAATAGAGAAAGAAAGCATTCCATTGGAACTAAGGTTCAGGTTTGCATTCCTTCTTTGGTATGTTTGTGAATATGAAGACATCCATTATTTTAAAGTATGAGCTTTGAATTCTCCACTCAGTTTGACACTTAATTAGGTGAATTCAAAGAAGAGATAAGTGGAAACATTTACACATTGTTTTCACACATTTCCTGTAGCTTTCCTGTAATAGCTGCCCCTGATACATTTTCAAATTTCAGAGAAAACACCAGTTTCTACTTATTTTGAAGGTCAGCAGGAAGGTTATGTTTTTGAAATAACGTCTGGAGTAAAACTCAAAATAGGAGAAAACAGAATGGCTAATACGTCATTTTAGAGCGCTAATTGTTCAAAACACTGGACTTCAGAGTATCATCATTAAGCTCATATGCAAAAAGCTCTTGGTTTGAATGCTAGTCATAGTGGCCATTAATCAAAATAGTAGGAAGGGGCTGTGCTAAATTCAAATTCCAGTAAAGTTTACAATTTTTCTCATATCAGTACTGAACCTAGGGAAAATGAGTAAAAAAAAAACTAGCAAGAGAAATAAATTTAGTAATTTCTAATCTACGAGGCTTTTTGCTGAGTGGGATTTTTCACAGATGTGTTGCAAGATTAGCACTTCATTTTCCTGGGTTTTAGTTACTTCCTCTGAAATTCTTAGTGAGTTCAACTCTTCCCTTCCCATTAGAAATTCCTCACTCAGAAAAAGTCAAGATTTTTTTTTAGCTTAGAGTCTCAATTCCCATTACAAACAGAAAAGAGTATCATTTGTTCTGCTGTCTGTGAGAACCCCATGGACCTGCCTACTGCTCGGCTTCATTACGTTCCTCAGACCCAAATCACCCCTGTCCTCGTCCGTGCAGGAACACCCAGAGACTGTGCCTACTTTCCTCTCCTCTCAGCAGCTGCAACTGCACATGCTGACTCCAGGAGAATGGGATTTATTCTCCCCACAGCTTCCCAGCCTAAATACCTCAAAAGGTTACTGTAGAGTTAAAGGAATACACTCAGCATAGTGTCTAGAACTTCATAAGCACTCTATACGGGTCACCTATATCACTACTATATTATTATTATTGATGTTATTATTATATTCTGAATAAGCAGTTAAATATTACTTACCTTTAGACAGTTTTATTGCTAATTGTGATGTGAAAATAAGAAAAATAACAAATACAAGGAAATTGTAAAAGTACAAAAATCTGGGTGTCATCAAGATGGCAGACGAGAAACACCGCCAGACAGAGTGTCTCTGAAGAAAAGACAGATTCTAGCAGAAATTAGAAAAAAGAAGCAAGAAGATGAGCATACAGCAGACGAGGGTCAGAAGGAGGGGTACCTGAGACCCTGGGAGACTCCACGGGAGGAGGATGCGGAGGAGAACTGGAAGCTGAGACGGCCAGAGCAGCCCAGAGACCAGCGGCAAGGGTAGGTGGATTTGCCATTTCCCCTCCCCTGCATTTGGGACTGCTGGTGGGCTCCCCAGCAGGTGGAGAGACCTGCGGACACCAGCTCAGAGACGGCCGCTGCCAGCTAGTGGTGAGCAGGTAGCGGACGCGGCACCAGGCTCCCAACTCCCTCCCAGCACCTCCGTGTGCACAGACCCGAGCCATGCAGCAGGCGCCATATTGCCTCCTTTTCCCCTCCACGGACCCTACCCCCGGCTGCCCAGAGACACAATACAGCCACCAGCCAGAAGCACCTCCAGGGAACGGGACCTTCCCTTTTGGGACCCTACAGCTGACTAAGGGGAACTCAGATTGTGAGCTCCCTACGCGCCAGCACTTCGAGGTGCTGCTGGCACAGTGTTCCTAGGAGAACGGTGCAGACTCAGAGGCTGAGAGACATAGACCCAGCTTGGGCTCCCTGTGGGTGAATTGGGACCAGAACTGCTATCCCTGGTGGGGATACAGTTTGAACTCTGGGACCCAGAGGTCGGACCTGCAGACCAGATCCCATGCACCGAGGTCTAGCATTGCTCGGGGCACATAAAGGATATACCTGAACAGCCTACTGTGGTGTGTGTGCCTTCAGGGGCAGAACAGCATCCTAGAGGGCAACCCACCTCCCAAAAAGAGGCCTTACGCCCAGCCCAGGCAGCGTTTCTGCACAGGGAACCTCCCCGCCGGCATCACAGTCCGTGGCGGCCTGGTGGCATGTGGTCTGGCCTGCTGGCAGAGGCCGAGGAGTAGCTGCGGTGTTGAAGAGGGTGGAAAGAAGAGAGGCTCGCTCCAGACTACGGGTCTCAGACAGCCCCACCCCCACACGCAGACTTTCTGGCTGAGCGGGGCCATTCCAGCCCCGCCCTGACAGCTTTTCCTGGAAGCAGAGGACAGAACTTTGACCCCTGCTAACTGCATTGGTGGTGCCTGAGGGCAGGCTTACCCAACCCAGCTCTGCCCAGAACAAGAGCTGATAACAGGACACAAAATCAAAAGCATAGCCTGTTCCTCCAAGCAAGCGCCACCTACTGACAGGGACGGCCAGCCTGCACAGCCTTTTCAAGGCACCCACTGACTCATTATACAGGGAGTGGTCGAATCTCACCCACAGACAACACCTAATGGCTCACAAACTAAACAAGTGTGTGAATACCCAAACAAAAACCTAAAGGAAAGAAACAACAACTGATTGACATAGGAAGAAATCAGTGAAGGAACTCAGGAAATATGAAGAACCAAACAGAAGACACACCCCCAAAGAGGAGCACCAGCCCCCTAGAAACGGACACCAACCCAAATGAGGCACCAAAATGACAGAAGAGGAATTTCGTATGTGGATCATAAGAACACTCACCGACCTGCAACAACAACTCAATAACCAACACAAAGAAACCACAGAAAGCCTCCAGGACGTATAGAAGAAAAGTTCACTAAAGAAATAGATACAATGAAGAAAAGTTTAACCAAACTCCTGGAAATGAAGAATCAATTCAGGGAACTACAAAACACAGTGGAAAGTCTCAAGAACAAGGTAGATCAAACAGAAGAAAGAATCTCAGAGATTGAAGCTAACATCCTCCAACTAAATAAAACCGTCACAGAGATAGAGCAGAGAAACAAGAGAAAAGAGCAAAGCCTACACGAGATGTGGGATTATGTGAAGAAACCTAATGTGAGGGTCATAGGGTTACCAGAAGGGGAAGAAGATAACACTCAAGGGTTGGACAAGCTATTTGAAGATATAATAGAGGAAAATTTCCCAGGCCTTGCTCAATATCTCGATATACAAGTTCAAGAAGCACAGAGGAACCCTGGGAGATTCAATGCAAATAGGAAGACGTCATGACATGCAGTCATCAGACTGACCAAAATATCAACTAAAGAGGCCCTTCTAAGAGCTGTAAGATGAAAGAAGCAAGTGACATACAAGGGAAAGAAAATACGCATAACACCAGACTTCTCTAATGAGACTTTACAAGCAAGGAGAGACTAGGGCCCCATTCTCACTCTTCTGAAACAAAACAATGCCCAGTCTAGAATCTTATACCCTGCAAAACTAAGCTTCATATATGAAGGAGAAATTAAGTCACTCTGACAAGCAAAGGCTCAGAGAATTCACCAAGACAAGACCAGCTCTACAAGAAGTACTCAAAACAGTGTTACGCACGGAACACCATAATAAAAACTCACGAATATAAAAACAACCAAAACCCAAAGATTAAAGGCCAGATAATACAATCGCTCAAGAGAGAAATCAAAGCAACAACATCAGTTCTCTCAATAAATGTGAATGGCTTAAACTCTCCACTCAAGAGACATAGGCTGGCTGAATGGATAAGAAAATACAGGCCAAGTATATACTGTCTTCAGGAAACACATCTAACCTGCAAGGATGCATATCGACTAAACGTAAAAAGGTAGAGATCAGTATTCCAAGCAAATAGAAGCCAAAAGAAGGCTGGTGTGGCAGTTCTAATTTCAGACGATTTAGTTTTTAAACCAACAAAAGTAGTGAAAGACAAAGAGGATCATTATATAATGGTGAAGGGCACACTTCAACAAGAAGAGATAACAATTTTTAAATATATATTCACCCAACATAGGTGCACCCACTTTCATAAAGCAAACCTTACTGGATCTAAGCAAATGGATTAATAGCAACTCCATAATCACTGAAGATTTCAACACCCCACTGACGGCACAAGACAGATCCTCCAAACAGAAAATTAATAAAGAAATAATGGACTTAAACAAAACCCTGGAACAATTGGGTCTGACTGACATCTACAGGACATTCCACAGAAAATCCACTGAATATACGTTCTTCTCATCAGCTCACGGGACATTCTCTAAGATTGACCATATCTTAGGACACAAAGTAAATCTCAAGAAATTTAAAAAAATAGAAATCATACCATGTACCTTCTCAGATCACAGTGGAATAAAACTAGAAATCAACCCTAACAGAAACTCACATTTCTACACAAAAATGTGGAAATTAAACAACCTCCTACTAAATGATTACTTCATAAATGAAGAAATCAAGATGGAAATTAAAAAATTCTATGAAGAAAACGACAATGGAAAGACAAATTATCAACTCCTCTGGGACACAGCTAAAGCAATTCTGAGAGGAAAGTTTATCTCCATAAATGCCTATAACCAAAAGACAAAAAGATCACAAATAGACAATCTAACGAAACGACTCAAAGAGCTGGAAAAAGAAGAACAGACCAACCCCAAACCAAGCAGAAGAAGTGAAATCAACAAGATCAAATCAGAACTAAACAAAATTGAAAACAGGGAAGCTATTCAGGAGATTAATAAAACAAAAAGTTGGTTCTTTGAAAAAATAAACAAAATTGACACACCATTGGCTAAGCTAATGAAAAGCAGAAAAGAGAAATCTCTAATAAGCTCCACCAGGAATAAAAAAGGAGATATCACAACTGATCCCAAAGAGATACAAGATATAATTTATGAATACTACAAAAATCATTATGTACACAAACTGGAAAATGTGGAGGAAATGGACAAATTTCTAGAAAAACACAGCCTCCCTAGGCTCAACCAGGAAGAAATAGATTCCCTGAACAGACCAATCTCAACAGCTGAAATAGAAACAGCAATTAAAAATCTCCCTAAAAAGAAAAGTCCCAGTCCAGATGGCTTCACACCCGAATTTTACCACACTTACAAAGAAGAACTAGTACCTATCTTGCAGAAACTATTCCACAACATGGAGAAGAACGGAAACCTCCCCGACACCTTTTATGAAGCGAATATTACTCTGATACCAAAACCAGGAAAGGATGCAACAAAAAAAGAAAACTACAGACCAATATCCCTAATGAATATAGATGCAAAAATTTTCAACAAAATCTTAGCTAACCGAATCCAGACGCTTATCAAAAAAATAATCCATCATGACCAAGTGGGCTTCATCCCAGGGATGCAGGGATGGTTCAACATATGTAAATCTATAAATGCAATTCACCACATAAACAGAAGCAAAAACAAAGACCACATGATTCTTTCAATAGATGCAGAAAAAGCTTTTGACAAAATTCAACACACTTTCATGATACGAACACTTAAGAAAATAGGCATAGAAGGGACATACCTAAAAATGATATAAGCCATATATGACAGACCCATAGCCAACATCATACTGAATGGGGAAAAATTGAAATCATTCCCACTTAGAACTAAAACCAGACAAGGCTGCCCACTATCTCCACTTCTGTTCAACATAGTGCTGGAAGTCTTGGCTACAGCAATCAGACAGGAAAATGGAATTAAAGGTATCCAAATAGGGGCAGAAGAGATCAAACTTTCACTGTTTGCTGATGATATGATATTATATCTAGAAAATCCTAAAGATTCAACCAAGAAACTCCTGGAACTGATCAATGAATTTAGTAAAGTCTCAGGATACAAAATCAATACACAGAAATCAGAGGCATTCATATACGCCAACAACAATCTCATTGAGAACCAAATCAAAGACTCAATTCCCTTCACAATAGCAACAAAGAAATTAAAGTACCTAGGAATATACTTAACCAAGGACGTAAAAGACCTCTACAGGGAGAACTATGAAACACTGAGGAATGAAATAGCAGACGATGTAAACAGATGGAAATCCATACCATGCTCGTGGATCGGCAGACTCAACATCATCAAAATGTCTATACTACCCAAACTGATCTACAGATTCAATGCAATACCTATTAAAATCCCATCAGCATTCTTCACAGATATAGAAAAAAATAATTTTATGCTTCGTATGGAACCAAAGAAGACCCCGAATATCAAAAGCAATTCTAGGCAACAAAAACAAAATGGGAGGCATTAATATGCCAGATATCAAACTATACTACAAAGCTGTAGTACTTAAATCAATATGGTATTGGCACAGAAATAGGAATATGGACCAGTGGAACAGATGTGAGAATCTTGATATAAAACCATCCTCATATAGCCATCTAATCTTTGATAAAGCAGACAAAAACATACGCTAGGGAAAAGAATCCCTTTTCAATAAATGGTGCTGGGAAAACTGGATAGCCACCTGTAGAAGGCTAAAACAGGACCCACACCTTTCACCTCTCACAAAAATCAACTCACGCTGGATAACAGACTTAAACCTAAGGTATGAAACTATTAGAATTCTAGAGGAAAAAGTTGGAAACACTCTCCTAGACATCGGCCTAGGCAAAGAGTTTATGAAGAAGTCCCCAAAGGCAATCACAGCAGCAACTAAAATAAATAAATGGGACATGATCAAACTACAAAGCTTCTGCAGCCAAAGAAATAGTCATGAAAGTAAACAGACAACCTACAGAATGGGAGAAAATTTTTGCATCCTATGCATCCGATAAGGGACTAATAACTAGAATATACTTAGAACTCATGAAAATCAGGAAGAAAAAATCAAATAACCCTATTAAAAAGTGGACAAAGGACTTGAACAGAAACTTTTCTAAAGAAGACAGAAGAATGGCCAACAAACATATGAAAAAATGCTCAACATCTCTAATCGTCAGGGAAATGCAAATCAAAACCACAATGAGATATCACTTAACTCCAGTGAGAATGGCCTTTATCAAAAAGTCTCCAAACAATAAATGCTGGCATGGTTGTGGAGAGAGAGGAACACTCCTACACTCCTGGTGGGAGTGCAAACTAGTTCAACCTCTGTGGAAAGCAATATGGAGATACCTTAAAGCGATACAAGTGAATCTACCATTTGATCCAGCAATCTCATTGCTGGGCATCTACCCAAAAGATCCAATGACACTCTACAAAAAAGGCACCTGAACTCGAATATTTATAGCAGCACAATTCATAATTGCATGGCTGTGGAAACAGCCCAAGTGCCCATCAATCCAAGGATGGATTAATAAAAATGTGGTATATGTATACCATGGAGTACTATTCAGCTCTAAGAAACAATGGTGACATAGCACATCTTATATTTTCTTGGTTAGAGCTGGAACCCATACTATTAAGTGACGTTTCCCAAGAATGGAAAAACAAGCACCACATATACTCACCAGCAAATTGGTATTAACTGAACAGCACCTAAGTGGTCATATAGGTACTACAGTAATAAGGTATTGGGCAGGTGGGAGGGGGGCGGGTATATACATATATAATGAGTGAGATGTGCACCATCTGTGGAATGGTCATGCTGGAGACTCAGACTTGTGGGGGGAGGGGGGAAATTTATTGAAACCTTAAAATCTATACCCCCATAATATGCCGAAATAAAAATAAATAAATAAATAAAATCTCACAAAATTCTTTAGTAGTTCTGAATCCATTCTCCCTCAGGCATGTATTTGTAAAGGTGGGGCTCACCAAAATACCCCTCTCCTCCAGAGCCCTCCATAGGATAAGGGCACCCCAAGACCTATGATCAAAGCAAAACAATAGCTGCCACTTTGACAAAGAGAAATTCCTGTCTTTAAGGACCTGTAGACTAAGTAATTTCCATTCTCCTGGAATTCTATTCAGCTTATTATATGCATTACTTACTTTTATCCTCACAATTGTCCTAGGAGGTAATTAATGTGCCTGTGTACACGTGAAGGAACAGAGTCTCACAGAAGTTATATGACGTTATTTCATAAAGTTGTTCAACCAGCTAAAGGCAGAAAGGTCATTTGAATTCAAGACTCCCTCATTCTAAAGCCCCGAGTTTCCTATTATAGCATACTGTCTTTGACCATCTCATCACAGATGAACTCTAAGTACATATGTCTTTGTTTTAGGAAAAATCCCCAAATGGTTGCTGGGATATTTTGACGAGCAAGTATCACTAAATAAAAGAATAGCAGTTAATATTTATTGATATGTTCTAAACCCAACAACCCTATTAGGTAGGTATTATCATTCTCCCCATTTTACAAATAAGGAAACAGAGAAACAGAAAATGCCTAAGATCACATGCCTGAGATATGAGCTATGGTCTCAGAGCCTGAAATCTTAACCACTGCACAGCACTGCTTGTCCTGAATATTATGTCTGCCCCAGATCCATTCTCTACCTTTCTCCATCTGGCTCTACACCCTGGTATATTAATTTTTGTGGTCTGCCTCAACAGGGCCCCTTGGTCCTCTAGCTTCCAGTTAGATTTGGGGAAATGGAAGTTACCAGGAATGGGAAGGGGTTGGGTCCTTGTTCCTAGCCCCATCCTTACAGAGCTTCAGTTTGTCTATCTAAGGCCACAGTTCTTGATAAGCCCTCAGCCTGGGGCTCACTGGAAGCTGGTATGAGCTTTCCCCACTTCCTCTTCAAACCTAGGGGGAATATAGGTAAATCCACTGTTGCTGGACTCTTGGTGTTTCACCATTGCTTGTTGGCTGCCCTTAGCCCAGCCCACACCTTGGTAAATTGTTATTCATTAAACTCTCTTTGGCCCCTGCTGAGTGAACCATCTGTTTTTTGCTTGGATAATTACTGATACCCTTCCTTTGTAATAGATAACATCTATTGGAATGTTACTTTTCAGAATGTTAACATATATTGGAATGAGACCAATTCACCAGGCTATCATGTACAGGGAAAAGTTTTTTTGGGGGGAGGGAATGATAGAAGACATGAGTTGGGGAAAGTGGGGAGTAAGGATGAGGAAACTCAGGATAAGTGAATTAGCTAATTAACAATGAATCATTTTGTATTAACTTCTTTGACACAAGGATATAGCATCTGTAAGAAACTTTGAGACCTCAAATTTGGACTTATCCTTATACCAAAAGAAGCATTAATTAGATCAACTGATGATCATCCAGCTTACAAAGAAATGAAGAAGTAATACTGCAATGGTTTAGCTCCTTTTCTGTATTCAAAGGTGAATTAAGTACATCCTTGGGATGTGTTTTAACTTGTGTTTCCAAATTGTAATACTGTACAGTGATTTATAGACTACTGATGCTCAGCCAAAGAATTTCTTCCCTTTGGTTTCCTTTTATGTTAAATAAAGATGAAAGATTCCTAGATCTTCTACTTAATCATTGTGAAAGAAAGAAAGAAAGAAAGAAAGAAAGAAAGAAAGAAAGAAAGAAAGAAAGAAAGAAAGAAAGAAAGAAAGAAAGAAAGAAAGAGAAAGAAAGAAAGAAAGAAAGAAAGAAACTTCAAGTTAATTCAAGAGAAATTTGATATAAAATATATCCCAATAGGTTAAGAAATTGATGAACTAAGTTAAGGAGGGTAAAATATAACACCCCACAGTTTCCTTTAGAAAGAATAGTTGAAAATTTTCTCTTTGATTAAAATGAAGGACTCAGAGCATGTGTGGCTTCCCTGCAGTTCTTGTATTAGTAAATGTGCAGATACCATTATAACAGTGGTCCCCAACCTTTTTGGCACAAGAGACCAGCTTCACAGAAGACAATTGGGATGGTTTTGGGATGATTCTAGTGCATTAAATTTATTATGCAGTCAAAACCTCTCTGCTAATGATAATCTATCTGTATTTGCAGCCACTCCCCCACGCTAGCATCACCACCTTAGCTCTACCTCATATCATCAGGCATCAGATTCTCAGAAGGAGAGCACAATCTAGATCCCTGAGCCATGGAAGTGACTGTATATACAGAGGAAGCGTCACTTGCTCACTGTTGCTCACCTCCTGCTGTGCAGCCAGGTTCCTAACAGGCCAACCACACTGGTCCAAGGCCAGGGCATTGGGGACTACAGCATTACAGCATCTACTTTCCCTAGAATTTGTAATCTTTACATAATAGAAAAATTTGAACAATAAGAAAAAAGAAATGACTTAATTACTTACCAAAAAGTTTGCATAGCTAATTTTAACACCATCACAATGCTTCCTATTAACAAAATCTTCCACATTGGTGACTTTCTTTAAGGAACATATTAACGTCTACAATTCAAGTGGATGCTTCACAACATTTTTTCTCACACAGTGTAAAAAAGAAAACTATCCAGCCTCTTCCTGAATTCTCCAACTCAGATTTATTTCTCAGCAACAACTAGCTTCTGATTTCTAACAAACATGGTGGCACAATCTCCCCACGTTAAAAGCATAGTGGCAACACTACCAGGGTTCTGATGATGCTAGTTAACATTTATTCGGCACTTGCTTTGTGTCAGACCTTATGTGGAACATTTTACATACATTATCCCATTTAATCTTGTAACAACTTTCTGAAATGGAAAATTCTATTATCTCCATTTTACAAACAAGAAAACTGGGTCTCACAGAGTCCATGTCACAAAGAAATATAAAATTTTCATCATTTAGGATGCATTTATATTTAGGTAACTGAATACTCAATTTTAATTGGCTTGAGTAAAAAAGATCATTTCCTTAACTCTAGAGGCTTAGCAGTAGGATGGGTTTGAGTGGTAACTTAATCCAGATACTGGATTTTCTTAGTTTTTCACTCTCCCTTGGATTTGTTTCATCTTCAGATTTATATCAAGATGCCTGCATCAGATAGAGGATTCACATCCATGTAGAACAGTATCTATAAGAAGAGAACTTTTCCAAGACACCCCTATCTAAATTCCCCTTGAGTCTCATTAGCCCAACGTAAATGAGCCAGCCTTTCCTGCACCAATTTGTGGGGGGTGGGGGGGTAGAATTGCTACAACTGACAGATAAATTAAAGCTCATCCCTGCTGGCATCAAACTCCAGTTTACAAAAACAGACAATTTTAGAAATGCTTCCCTCTAGTGCTATTCAGCAAAAGCTAAATTTAAAGATCAGAATATCAGTTAATGATAAGGGAGAAAAACACTATTAATAAACCAGTGAGTTAAGTTTCCATTATATATCTACATATATAAAATTTTCTGCAATTTACACCAAAATTTTGTAAGTTATTCTTGTAAGTTATTTGGTAATTGTCAGAATTGTTCAAAATTACTAGAACTATAAACACTATGCATTATGTCATTTATTTAATAAGGTTTGTAGCTCTATGGGGTTTATTTTCTCCATTTAAGACAATAATAATAATATTTTCAATTTTATGTAACTCAGTTTTCCCTGGGTATGTGGACATAAATGGAGTCACATTCACAGGACACACCTGTGATTTTATCTGGTTCTGGTGCCAACTATTAGTAGTAGTAGTCCTATGGTTTTCCCTAAAACTTCATCCAATTTGTTTTGGGAATCTCTAAGTTGTGTCTGACTGCATATAAACAGATCCAAGCCACTATTTTTTCAAAGCCCCTAAGTGCCAGCACTGTGTCTTTTTGTTTCTTCTCCAGTACTTTCTTCTGGGACCCACCATGTCCTCTAAGTCTGGCATATTCTGTTGGTTCCAGGACCTTATCTGTCTCCACTGAACACCACTGGCACTTCCAACCCAGAGTCTTACAAAACCCTAAGTGGGTGGTGTACAAGCCAATGCAAGACAGAATGATGCTCTTCCTCACTTATGTCTCGCTTTGTGCTGGCGATACTGATTGTACCCTAAAGTCTTATAGAATTCCAGGTTAAAAACAACTTCTTTCAGCAACATTTCCTTCATTAGGTTCAAGTACAGTGTAAAAGGATAAGACAAGAAACTCAGTTCCTAAGAGAGTCCTGCACTCTTCCCTACCGCCCTTCTTCTCAGGCTCCCAGGTTCTCATGTAAACATTTATGCTAATTAACTGCTAAGGGCTCACCCTGTAGTCATCAGACCATGCCCAGGCATTATGAATCACTAGAGTGAACACAATATGGACCTAAGCCATAACCCCCTCTAAAGCTGTTTCTTCCAAGAAAAATTATCTTCAAATTTCTATATCTCAATAAGTTGATTAAAAATATTTTTACTAGATTGTTTGCTCTAGAAATTGCAATGTCCTATCAGTTCTACTACGATGTAATAATAATTCTAGTTATAATAGAACTACTGACCCATATCATTCAAGAGACAAAAGAGTCTGTCATGAAATTAATGGAACTTTTATAGATACAGTGGCCATATAATCAAATGTGAGTTATGCGCATTTAAAACATTATCTTTGTACTGGTATGTTCCTAGAAACTTAAGTGGGAGCCAAATAAATAAATAAATAGGTAAATGAAATGTTATTATCATGAGTGAGGCCAAGGCAAGATAACAAAATGGACAAAGAAGGAATCACGACCAACCTATCTCAAGGACTTTTTTAGAAAACACTAAGATTTTCTTACAATATAAGTTATAGGTTTTATTATCATAAAAGTTTTTTGATAACTATATAGTTAGTCATAGTTTTTTACTTTTAATATTAGAAGTCAAACCTCACTAGAATTTTGCTCAATAATTAACTTTTTTACATTCTATTTCAGTAACCAGTCAAAACTCACTTTGCCAGTTATATAAAAGTTATTCATCAGAAACATAAACTGACCTTTCTAAATAACAAGAGCTATAAAATTTTTTGATTCCAATGAAATGAATTTTAAAGACGTTTATACTTAAATTAAGTAATTTGTCATTCTAACATAATGCAATATAGAAATTAATGTTAGATAAATCTTTTTCTCCACATTAGTTCAATGCTTTTATTGACCTGTGTCCTAAAGTAAAACCATTTGGTTAAAATTGTTTTTGAAATCAAACTTGTCACAATTAGGCTAGCCTAATGGATTTTGTTAAGGTAGCCAGTAATAAAGTTGACCCTTTTATTAAACTGACCTCATTAACTTGCTTTTTGTCCAGATGGAACACTTGACCAGAACTTGTAGAAGCAATTTCTTCATAGACTTTATATCCAATATGGTTCCTGTCATCACAATCTCCAGTGAGCACAAATACCACCTATGATTTTTTTAAAATAAAATAGTTTAAAAGGTTTTCAGAAATCAAAATATATTTATTATCTATTATATAAAGATATTATTAGGCAAGTAGAATATATATATATTATATATATGGTAATTCTTGACTCTGTACTATGTTTAATAGTGAATTGAGATAGGAATTAATAATTGTTTTCATTTCAGAAGCATAGGCTATAAATTATGGAAGTAGAAGTGAGACCATGACTGTGATAGATTACATGATGGCCTTGATTTCTCACCCCTACCTATATCCATACACTTTTATCCAAACACTCCTCTCATTAGACAGGAGGAGTTTATTTTGTCATCTTTGAATCTAAGCTTGGCCACATAACTTTCTTTGGCCAATAACATGAGGCAAAAGGGACATTCTACGAATTCTGAGCCTAGACTCAAGAGACCTGCATATTTCGATTTGCTCCCAAGTATTTCTGCCATGGCCATCAAAAGGACTTGCCAAACCAACCTATTGGTCTCAGATTTAAAGATCTGTGAAGCAAAGCCAAGTTGCTCCAGATCCGGGTTTAGATAAGCCAAATCCAAACCATTCCCCAGACACACAAGTGAGCAAGCCTACACCAGCTGAGCTCTGTGAAGATGAGAGAAATAAATGCTTATTGTTTTAAGCCACTGAGTGTTCGAATAGTTTGTTATGCAGCAATAGCTGACACAATGAATAGCTCTGACTTAGGTAAGATTCCACATAGGAGGTGACATTGAAATATAAACCTTTTTTGTTAGGCCTATGTTTTTGTCAGTGATTTAGATAAAATGGTAACAAGTACCTTAATTAATCCCCAATAATTTCTTCTTCATATTAAAAAATCAAAGCATTCATATGCTATGTATTAAATATGTATTGCATATATTTAATGTTTAAATTAATTTACATATACATATTGGAGTGCACACATGCGAATAGATAGCTGTAATTATTATTATTTACCACCCATGGAGTAGTCAAGAACCATACGCAACCTCTTACATGCTGCATTCAGACAGAAAGGTCTGGGGTGGATTCCTACTCACTTGTGACTGCTTCTGCTGGATAAGCTGCAGCACCTCATGAGTGAGCCGGTAATCCTTGGACCGAGCATCAGTGAAAACATAGATGAAAGAACCGGGAAGAGAAATTTCTAAGGCAATTTTTATAGCTCCAATACTCATTTCTGGGCAATCACCACCACCCTGTTGAGGAGGGAGAAAAAATGCGATTACTTCATCAGATAAAAAGAAATGAATATTTTAGTTATAACAAGTTATTTTAGGAGTTTTAGAACTGAGAAAGTTCTCTTCACTGTATTTGCTGTCAGTTTGCCTCTGGATTAATCACATTGGTCAGGTAAGAGCTAGAAAATACATAAAGTGATGTGAAACCGGAAAGTCCGTACTTACGGATAAATTATACATTTACCCAGAATACACAAACTAATAGAGTTTGTTGTACAGTTTTTAAATGTTGTCTCATTCTCCCCTTCTCCTACATGACCATCTCATACATCTCCTCTTTTATCTGATTTCACTCTTATTTGATGAGCCTGCTTCTTTCTTACTGTGGTGAGAAAACAGAAGCAATCAGAAGGAAATGTTCATAAGATTCCACCGTAATACCTGTTAACACCTGCAGGAGTAGCCGCGCCCCTGCCTTCAGTGAAGGAATTGTCTGCAAGGGTACCTACTCACCTGTGCACTAATCCAGGACATGGCTCCTGCAGCTGCCCACTCTCACTACTTCATAGTACGCATTAATAGATCATTCCACCAGCAAACAAAGATACCAGCATATCTCCCAAACCCTTCAAATTTTTCCACTCAAATCTTACCTAACAGAGAAGCTTTCCATGACTATCTTATATAAAAGATATCTTTTTTGTTACTATTTTCACTTAACTCTGTTTCATTTTTTCTACTAACCTATAATCTCTATGTTTTATGTTCTGTTTGAATAAGCTCAATATGATTTCCTAACCCAAAATAGTCCCCACCGTAAGACAAATTCTGGACAAATTTATTTCCTTCATAATTATGTGGATTTGTATATAAAATTGTGAGCATGGCGTGTTTACAGTTTTATAAATCGTATTTTAGATTTAAGATTATATCCTGCTCATGTTTCCATGTCATCAGGGTTCTTCAAAACCACAGGTTTCAATAATTATATAATGTTCTATTTTATATATTCCATGGTTTAGTCAACTATTTCTCTATTGTTGAATAATGTTTTTTCAAATTTTC
The DNA here is from genome assembly GCF_040939455.1 of Microcebus murinus. Lineage (NCBI taxonomy): Eukaryota > Metazoa > Chordata > Mammalia > Primates > Cheirogaleidae > Microcebus > Microcebus murinus. Next base: position 11,733,466 of record NC_134126.1, read on the forward strand.
CTCTTCTATTATAAATGAGAGAGAGAAAATATGAATCTGATTATTGTCTTAGCACAGATGTCAATATCAATAACTACCAGACCAAAGGAATGGACTTTTGATCAATATAATTTAAGTTGTTGATAATTAATGAACACCCTGCTAGGATTTAAGCATACAACAAGGAAAAAGCTACAGTATCTTGTCCTTAAGGAGCTTATGGTCTAGAATAAACAATCAAATAAAAAGCAGGGAACCTTGGGATCACTGAGGCTTTGTGGTACCAGAGTCTATCAGAATCCAATAACAAGTAAGAGCTCTTCCTCAAAAAGAAAATAGTTACTGCATAAAAGGGATGAAGCAGTCATCATTAAACTCTGGAAATTCTATTTGATGTTCCTATTGGGACTTCCCCCAAGCTCCAAACTGCATCAGATTCTGATATAGATATCTTGAGAACCATGTATCTACTCAAGATCATAAGAACCAAGTATTAGAATTGTTTACACTGTAACCTGGACAAACTGGAGAATCTTTTCTTGCATTGGATCCCAATCATCCCAATCAAAACTTACAGCCTTTGTGTTCTATTTGTTAAATGGGTTGAAACAGAGCATCAGCTATTAAAAACTGCCTGTAGCACTAAGATCCATCAAATATGTCACATTCTTGATTGGGGCTAAAAGCTGTAGTAATCTGATCTTCACTTTGGAAAAGATATAAGCCATATTCTTCCAGAAATTTTACTGAGTTTGCAGTCCCTTTTATTTTTGCAGAAATTATCTACTACCTTCTATCATTTATACGCATTTTCAAGGGATTCAGTTTAATAGTTAACACTGCTCTCAAAAATACTTGTATGAATATCTTTAGACTGTACTTATCTCTCACGTTCCAATTTTCCATTTCAATCTCTTGTTAGACATCTACTTCTAGATGTTCTATGGGTTTCTACAATTTAGTGCATATATAATGGAACTCATTATATTTTCTTCCAACTATGTCTTCTCTGTTTTTATTAATGATTCTATCTGCGTAGATATTTAGGTTCAAAGCCTGAGTCCTCTACCTTCACCTTCATTAGTGGTCAAGTATTCTACACTCTCTACCTTCACCTTCATTAGTGGTCAAATATTCATTCCATTTCCACCATGAATCTGTCCCTTCCCTTTCTCATTATTTCCTACCATTCAACCTCTTCTTATCTCAATTTTATTATATGTATAGGCTCCCATCTGATTTTCTGTTCTTCTTTCCACTAAACTTTACTTTTCCTGCAATAAAGAGCTGTATTTGTCACTTTCCTACTTAAAATCTTTCACTATCTACTTGTGTTGGATCAAATTATCTTTCTAGCTTTCTATCTCCTGTTGCTCCTGTGCCATATATTTCTCCCTTTAAGCTAAGAGTACTTTCCATTTTTTTAATATTCCCCTTGCTTCACATCTTAATGCCTTAGGTATTTTCATTCAACTAATCTTTCTACTGTTCCATCCCACCATCAAACACTCCTCAGCAACAGCTGCATGTCTAAATTTTCCTATTATTCTATATACTCTTTGATAGCAGGAACTGTGCTTTGCTGAGTCCTTAAGTGCTCAGTTCATAGCATTTTGCTGGATTAAAGTAATCTCTGAGTAAATATTTGTTGGATTTGACTATTTTATTCAAAAGGTTGAGATAATATGCCTTCCCCTCTTTAAAACTTTCTCATATCTAGTTAGATGTACCTCCTCACTCTTCAGATGTAGTCTAACATGTTTTATACTTTAGTGGTATTTAACATGTTTTTCTTAGCATAACAGTTACTTGAGGGTTATCATGTGCAACAAATGCTGTAGAGTGGGAGTTTGTGTACTAGGAAAGTTGAAAATAGCTACTAGGCATGTTAGTAATTTTGGTATGTTGGCAAGAAATAATTTTTACTTGCAGCCAACTTTGCATATCTGTAATGGATATTCTGGGCTGCTTTAAAAAATTTAGGTTTCTATTGTACATTCAGAAACTTAAACAAAAATATTCCTCAATTGTGCTTGACATTGTGCACCTGGATATGAACCGCAATATAATTTATCCATATCACAAGCATTTGTTGAATGGCCAAGTACACAATACAGTTCTGTTGTATAATTCTATGGAGTGACTAATTGCCTTTTACTAATTGTCACCTAGTACCAATTAGTACTTCTCCTAGACTAGGATAAGTCTGTCTATGGGTCAAACATTAGAACAGCTAAGAAATCTCCAAAGAAACATGTTTGGTAAGAATGATAAACCTTATCCAGTGACTGACTGAAAGACAGTCTCTGAGCCATTTGACATGGGTACAAATTTGCTCTAAGAGGACCTATGGATGCCTAGGTCCCTGGGCATCCCTAAACATTACCCAGGAGTAAACTCTAGAGACCACTAGAATCTTTGAAAGTGACTCCCGATGAATTCATTTGACTAGAATCTCTCCATAGTTTCAGACTCATCCTAAAATTGAATGTAGCCCTAAGAAAATCATGTACTCAAATGGGATCTCGAAGACCTTAACTATTTTTCCACCCTATACGTTTGAATAAAGAGGTTTAAACCACATACTAATAAAATCAAGATAGCCAACAACATTCTCTTTAAGTATTGGAGCCACCTGATTCTCCTGGAAAAAAAAGCTCCTTTGTGAAACACTGAATCTCATGTATATAAGGCTTAATAATAAGGTCAATAATCAAAGGAGCATGAGGGATTGACACAGCTAAAACTCTACAGAGAATTTCACAAACAAAAACAAATTTTTTATTTCTTAAACTTTTTTTTATATCATACTCTCCACAATGAACTCTTGGACTTTTACGGAGGAACTAATAGAAAGTCTCAAAGCAGCCAGAAAATTTGGGGACTGACAAGTAAAAAGGAAACATTTTGACCCACATATGTCAAAAACCCATACTGAATATGCTTATACATCTCTCAGAAGTGACTTGTACAGCTTAATTAACTTTTTCCTGCTATAGAAATCAGCGTATTCTTTAGATAATAATAAAAATTACTACTCTTACCTGAATTTCACATTTGTAAACAAAGATTATATTATAATCATACTGGTTATATATTAATTATAAATTTTTCTCAAGAATAAAACTCTTCCCAAAATAGTATAGTATCTTTAAATTATCACCTTTCTGTTTATAGCTAACTGAAAATTAAAAGTAACTATTAACTAGTAATTCATATCTTACGAAACTATTTTCACAACTCATGTGAATATAGGTTCCTGAAAAGAAAAATAAGTTTCTTCTTTATTCAAAAGAAGTTAACATATAATGCTGTATCCTTATAAGAGCTCCCTATGTAATACTTGAGCTTGGTTTTATAATAATTTTAAATCAAAATTGACCACTAAAATAATCCATAAAAGGAATGCTTTTAGCCACTAACTAGCTCATATGGCCACTGAGCACTTGAAATGGGCTAGGGAAACTGAGGAATAAAATTTTTTATTTTATTTATTTTAATGAGTTGAAATTTAAGTTAAAAAGTTAAAGCAGTGCTAATTTTTATATGATGATATGTTAAAATGATAATATTTTGGATGTATTGAGTTAAATAGATTATTAAAATTCATTTTAACTATTCTTTAAAAATTACATATGTAGCTCCCATTATTTATTGGACAACACTACTTTAGAATGATACATTTGATTAAGTTATGTAGACTTCATTCTAGACTGTTAATTATGAAGCTGTTGTTTTGATCTAAAAGTCTTTCATGAACTTTCTTTCCTGGCAGAAGTTATTAGAGGCAAAATTTAAGTTGTTTTAATTTACCAAGGGTTAGGTATCAAGGTACAACTTACTTCAAAAATCTACATTGATTTATTATTGATGTTGTTTAAACATATGTAAATATAAACAAAGCTTATATATATATATATATATATATACACACACAAGTATCAAACTTTGTCTATTGTGTATGTGTGTGTTTAAAACTTAACCCACCAGTTTGTTTATAGTGTTTCTTTCCCAAATCATCAACCAATTTTCTGATCTTTAAATTTAGCTTTGGCAGAACAGGACTGGATGCATTACTAAAATTGTCCATTTTTATCAACAAACCTCATGAAGTCAGAGACCGTAAGGTTGATTTGCGTTAGGCTCATGCATATGCACAGATTTAAAAATCTCGGGTAATGGAAATGTGACTGAAACTATAAAAACAAACTGTTTTAAGTTTTATTTCCAAAGTGAAAAAAAGTAGTCCTTTAAAAGACTTTAATGGTTTCTGTTTTGACCTGAATACTGAATGGAAAAGAGGTAAAATTATAATTCATAAAACATCAATTTACAGTTGAAGAATTTGAAAGTTGGATTTCTTCAAATATGTATATTATACACACACACACACACACATATATATACATATTTTGAACAGTATATGAAACTAACTCCTATCTATCTATCTTATCTATCTGTCCGGGCATACAGTTGGAGTTAATATTTAACAGGAGAAAACAAACACAGCTATATAAATATATTTCCCAAAGCCACACAAACATGTACACACACACACACACACACACACACACACACACACACACACAGAGATGAAAGGTATAAGGGAGATGAACTGGGTGTTGCACTGAATTGGACAATTCTCTAAATGTATATTGGGAAGAGTTTGACTTTGCTAACCAGCATTTTTGTTTGAACCCTGAAATATAACTAATTAGTATCAGTAGGCACATTCTTACTTGGTAGTTTTTCTTTTTATCTTTATAATTCTACTGATAGCCACAACTCACTAAATTGCCAGACGCTTCAGATAGAAAAATATGTACTAAAAAAACAGAAGCATGTGACCTTTCAAAGTAAATGTTGTTCCTGGAATAAAAAACAATTGTAAACTATAACCTCAGAGTTATAGTGATAATTATGTCCAAAAAATGAATTCCTGGAAAGCAAGATTAAATAAGAATGGATAGAAATCCTATCAGTCAAAGGAGTAATAAAACACAAATTATTGTGCTATCTTTTCTAAATATAAGACAGTGTGGGAGTGGCATTGGAAAAAACTGAACCTTTAAACTTTGAGAGGGGTTGGAGAAAAATGAGATCTCTGCTCAAAACCTAATGGGAAAATGCTCATCATCTGAAGGATCAAAGACTCAGGAATGCTACTCTCAGAGCAGGCACCTTCCCGTGCCTTCTTATTTCTCTTCTAGTCAACCCATTTCAATTCTATTCTCATTTCCCATTTTAATTGAACTAGTCTTTATACCAGTTGTTTTCCAGGTATGCCCATCCATAAGCAATCCAAAAATGAAACGTTTTTTATAGGCTCATATCTAAGTCCAAAAGAAGTCTTACTAGCATTATAATACCCTTATTCTAACAAGAGTACAACATACTGAATTTTGAGCCTAGTTTCAAAATCGGACTATTTTCCTTTCACATTAAATGCCCATGCTTAAAATGTCTCATTTGTGTAATGTGTCCTTTACCTATAAAATTTAGGTATGAAACTCAGTTGCAAACTGAACAAAATTTTATGACCCTTGGTTCTCTTTCTTAAAATACAGTTGTGTGATACCATGACCAAGAAAACAGAAAGTACATGTGGAAACCATTAAATAACATTAAATCTAATTTAAAGTTGCATCCAAGCAAGTATAATATAAATCAGAATGACTGCAGAGTTCATCAGTGACAAGTGCTGGCCTTCATCACTTGTAGAAAATATGGCAGGGAGGTACTGGACACAATCATAATATTGCAAAGTCCAAACCTTACGTCTCTAAAATCAAAGTAAAAAGATGTTACATCCCAGACAGTCCACTTATGCTGCCCTTTGCTAGACAGTGATCCCCGAACAAGTGTGAAGAAAGTGGGATACAAATGATAGTATTAAAGAACTGCTGACCTCCACTCCAGGCACATTAAAGGTAACAATAATTTCCATGCTTTCAGATTATCACCTGTGAGTGGTAAGGGTTTAACTCTTCGCCAATTGAGTTTGCAACCTGTTGTAACTTCTTTCGTGAGGTAGAGCTTTGTTGGGTCTTCAAAGGAGGTTCAATTCACTTCACTAAAACATTCATAACTAATACATTATGTACCAGGCGCTCAATATCTTGATTCATAAATCAGAAAACAATGTGTCTAACACATCAAAATAATTCAAAAGATTCATAATTCACATGAATTATAATGGACGGTAGTCCTGTGAGGAGGGAAATGGGAGGGAGGCAACTAAGTGTAACAAAAAAATGCCACCTTATAGCTTTTAATTATCGGAAAAGATGTAGCAGTTCACAGTGTTAACTCTAGGCAAAAAATGGGAAACTAGAATATGATACCTTGGGTATTCCCTATTGCCCTTCAGTAATCTTCCTCTTCCCTACTTCTTAGGGAATTCCTTCCTCTCTCCTCCTAGGATTCCATGCTTTTACATTGTGTTCTCTTTCCCCATCAAATTAAGACACTGCCATTGCCCTGGTTGGGATGGATTCCTGTTCTCTCCTAGCAGATGGCTCCTTTGTTTGCTTAGGGAGCAAGAGCCAGAAGACAGCAGGGCAGAGTCTAGGAGGCCCTGGTGGCCAATCAGCCTTTGCTTATTGAAGGACGAGGCATTCATCTGTCTATACTCGCTCTGGGCAGGTCTCCTTGTCCCAGTTCTCCTCTCCTGTGACCTTTCTCTAACTTGTCTGTCTACTACTTAGCCTCTGCATACCTATAGAAATCTCTTTTTTCCTTCTACCGCAACACTCACATATGGATTTCACATGCTTTCCAGCACATTTGGCAGTATCTTTTATCACTGGCTAGTTAATGGAGATTGTGATGCTGTGATTCTTTTTATTTAATGTGATAAGAAATATATTTATACTGTTTGTGTTCTTTTATGTTTCGGTAAAAAAAAATTATATCAATACATTTGTATTAATAAAAACATGATTTATGAAGGCATAACCTTATGAGAAAGTTTGAGATAAACAAATGTTATGTTGTTTTTCAGAGCTAGTAACCATTAAACAAAATTAATGAAATAAGATCTAGATCATCTAAAAGGAGAAGACTACATATATGAAAAAACATATAAATTAGGATTTTTAAAAGTAACCATAAATATAAAAAAGAGATCTGGTTTTAAAGTTTATATGAGGAAACCGGAGGGACTTAGCCAACAACTGGCCCAGCATTCAATAATGTGATACGCCTGCCAAAGAGAGCCACTATCAGCCTCCAGCATCTACAGAGGCTCCCCAGACATCGCCCCAGAGGAGCAGAGGAATCCCCCAGGTACCATCTGGTGACAAAGGCCAGTGCTATCAAAACTCTAACTAATGTTATTCAGGTCTGGGGTACAGATAGGTTTTTCTGGAAGGAATTCAAACATCTGATGGGTAATTGGACAAATAATATTCAAAATCAATTCCAATACTAAAACCACATTTCATTTTGAAAATTTTTCAAGGCCCAAGAATAAAAAAGGTAGATTCTTGAGAATTAACTGTTTCTAATCAATTTGCATTGAGGGAAAAAACTCTTTTATTTTCTTTTCTATGCATTTCCTTGAAAGTGAGGTTGGTAGTTTTCTCTAGGAATCCTGGCTTTAGATCAAGGACCATTCCCCCAAGGAAAATGTTTTGACCTCCATCCTTATCATTCCCTAAAAGCTGATGAAATCAGATATAGCATTTAATGTGGGGAATAGAACAATCCCTTAGTTAAGTAGCATGAATGGAGTGAATCCAGACATCATAGGTGAGTAGATTCCTCTCCTTAAATGTTATTTTGCCACAGGAATCTACAATATTTACTATGCAACGAGTCATGTATTTACTCTTAAGAATGTTTCCATACATGTACACTTTGAAAAGAAAATCAGGAAATTACCCATTGTAATCCACACCCACCCCATTCTAACCATCTGTGTATTGTATTTTGAAAAAGCAATCTAACAGCCAGAATATCCTCCTCTACTCTCTGTCCTTTGAAGTTCACACAAAAGATCATTAAGAAATCAACCAAGTCAAACAGCACCTCATTGCTACAAAGAAAAAAAAAGAAAGAAAGAAAGAAAGAAAGAAATCAACCAGCTATTTGCTTCTTGATAAAATACCAAAATGGAAAGCTAGAAGAGTCAAACACTCCCACTCTGGTCCTCCATTGTCTGTTCTCAGTCTCCATTTCTTCACCTCCTGAGGACAGGCAGTTGTTTGTGCCTCAAAGAATCACTCTAGCAGAAATGCTTAGAAAAAACTGTAGAAGCAAACTAAAATTTTAATAAATGCTTCATTCAGTCCAAAAGAAATTTCAACTCCAACAATAAAAATAACTAATCAAAATACTACATACAGATATATCTACAGTATACACACTACCTTACAATCTCTTCCCCATTTATTAAAAAGAATAATTTGTCTGGGGTAAATTGAAATGGCTTTAATGACATTTGCAAAACATTTTTCAAGGTATATGTTTCATAACTGTTACTCATTTATGGCATAAATATTTGAAGACGATTTCCCTTAAAGGAATTTTGGAGTATCAAAGGTGTAGCAGCAGTGGATAACATTTATCAAGCCCTTACTTTGGGCCAGACATTGTTCTAGTGTCCTTGAATATTTACATGTATTATGAGTTACACTCCTTATACTTCTTTCTTTAAATTAAATACAGGCCATTCCTTTTACATATATGAAAATTATAAGTCAAATGCATATTAAGAAAACATAAATGGAAATAAAAACTGCTTTCCTAAGTTGAATCATGTCCAATATAAAAACTGAAAATCAAATCTTTTATCACTCTACTTTATATCTATATCCATGCTGACATATAATCCCTTCCCTTTTCTTTTTTAGTCACTTTTCCCCTTTTATTTATGTATTTGCTTTCTTAATTTTTTTCAGTCATGTATCGGTTTGATTTTTTTAATTCATATGGAAGAATTCTCTATAAATCTAGAAATTAAAAGCACACTTTTACATAGTAACATGATTTAAAATACTAGAAATTAGAAGTATATAACAAGTTGGCACAGTAAATTATTCTTCTAAAATCAGCATTATCTTGTCCTCTTCTTTTTAACAGTCTTGGCCTACTGGCCATATTCTCCTTTGGCAGTTAATTCTAATATCAACTGCTCTTCTGCTACAGTAAAACATTTTTTTCTCCTAACCTCAGCTTGCTGCAGTTTAGCCTATTTATTCTTCTGGACCTCATCCTTATCTTCCTCATAATTATCATGTTGCTATGTGACAGTGCTGTTCCACAGACTTTTAATCATATTCCTGCTTTTTAAAAAAAGTCTATTTTATTAAAAGGTATTACAAAGAAAAATTAAATTACGTGTGAAGCTTTTCAGTTTGGAGGATCAACTATCCATATGAAAGTTGGAATTGCTATTCCATTATTGTAGAAATATCTTAGTGTTTTCTGTTTTTTTTTTTACACTTCAAATGTTTGACTAATGTGCTTTTTGTTCTTTAAAACATTTGGATAAAAGGCTTGAAATCATATCACTGCCAATACCATTTTCTAAAAATCAGCAAGCTTTATAGTTTTTACAAGAATGTGACCCAAGGCAGGACTTTGCACTGCATATTTACGAGGATATTAATTCCCAAAGCTCTGTGTGATTTGAATCCCATTTGTTGTCATTTGTTTTTCCTTCTTTTCCCCAAAGAGAAAGCACAATTGCTTTTCAAGCTACTTCTGTGTATTCCAGATGAAAAAGGAAAAAGGAAAATGAAATGAATGTTATAAACGTAATGATTTAAGTTTAGTACTTTTTGCTAAATTCTTCTTGGAAAATTTTAGATTACTTTTTCTCAAATTAATTCCATATCTTTATTTTTTAAAAGCTAAGCCTGCTATAATGTTAATGGATGATTATTTAATTTACTTCAAACCAAATTCACTTTTCTTATTTTAAAAACTAATATAAATGTGAAAGGAGTATTTTTAAAGGTTTTCTTTTTTTAGAATCCAAGTTAGTTGAATAGGACAGCAAACCTTATTGCTCTTGCTAACAGTGACTTTGTGGCAGTAAATACAAATGGTAGAAGGAGAACTGAAAAAGGATCTGGAAATTATACACAAAACCAAATTTAGTATCTCATACTAAAATTTCATGTGGAGTTTACTTTTACAAACTGATTCATGAAATAATAAAATATTCTATAAGCAAACACTGAAAAGAAAACAAAATATATCCATCAGGCTAGATGTTAAGTGATGATGTAGCCTAGCCTTTTCATATTGGACCCTTATTTAATGAAATTTTTTGCCATTGATTTAATGAAGAATAATTCTCTAGAAACTTTGAAAATAAAAACACTTCCGTGGTATACCCAATGTCTATAACAACGCCCATTGTTGAATGAAGGGAAAAATAAGTATTTAATTTCTTCCCTAGCTGGCTGTTCTAATTAAGCATCCTTTTGGATACTACAACAATGAAAGAAAAACATAAAAAAATTAAAAAAAAAAAAATCCCATAAGATGTAGCCTGTCCAGAGGAAACCTCCAGAAAAATGGACCCCAGGTATCGTGGCATGAAGAAACAAAGAAAAAATGCTTTTCAGAACAGAGGCAAAATTATATGACACTATAAAGTATCTGTATCAGATTCGATTCCAGAGGGTGCTGGGGGAGAACTCTGGAGAGGGAGTCAGTAGAGTATGAGTCAGGAATCAGGAGACTAATAGGGGATAGAAGATAAGGGCACTCCCTGAGGATCCTTCAGAACAAAAGAAATGGAGAGGAAGGAAATCAGTAAGCATCAGTGCCAGGTCTCATAGAGAATGTAGGTGTTTGCATTCTGGCCAGATTTTCAAGAATACAACCTAGCTGTATTCTCACAGAAAAAAAAAGAATACAGTAAATCCCTTTCTAACTTTCTGTGTGTTAGAAATCTGTGACTTGGTCTTTCTGATTCTCTATGATCCAATGAAAACTCATGGTTAGGTTTTTAAGGTATTTTTTGAACCATCAAGTCAAATTTAAATTATATTTGATATAGTTTTACTGTTAAATGTATAGTCAAAAGAAATCACCTCAAATGGCATTCATTTATTCAACAGCTATTTAAAGTACATTCTGTTGTAGACATTGATTCATCCCCCAGATGAAGCAGAGGCTAAATGACAGTTATAAGACTCTTGCCTCAAGAATTCACAGTAAAATAGAGGCACATACACATTTAAACAACAAGAAAAATGTAATTTCTAATTTCCATGATCCATGTACAGGATAAAAATTTGTATAAATATTTTTTTTCAGAGAATCTGGACATCTAAAGTGGTAAAGAATTTGATCGATTAGGGGAAAAAAAGTAAATAATAAGTGGCAAGATAATGACTAAAAAGGAATGATAGTATAAGAAAAAGGAAATGGAAGATTGTTAGTGGAAAAAATTACCAGAAGAAATTCGGTAAAAGAAAAAAAATAGTCAAGAGATAACTATATAAATCTATTTTATAGATTATATTTTTATATTTTATATTTTATAGATTATATTTATTAAATATAATTCTATTTGGTATGCAATTTACAAATAAAAACATGCACAAAAAAGAAGCACCATTGAATACACATTTGGAATGCCAAACTTTGGTTTTCATACCCGATGCCCCAATTATGCTCATACTATACACAGTTTCAAATCAAGTCATTCCCCCAATAGTGAAACCAATCAAAGTACTATACTGCAAGCTCTGATTTGGACTCTGTTAATCTGTACATTCTGGTACAGTCATTCATTCATTCATCCAAAAGTTAGCATGTTCTATGTGCCAGGCATTTTACTGGGAGATGTAATGATATGCTAAATTAGACATGGTCCTTCAATGTGAACATCCAACTGCTTTGTGATAGAGAAAGGTAGTGAGAAATAACTAAGCCTAGAAGATAGGGCAGGATTCTCTGAGGAAGTGGTATTCAAGATGAGAGTTTGAGCACAGGATTTTAAACAAGGTTAAGGGAGTATAGAAGTAAGGTGGGGTGGGCTAAAGGACAGGAACTTCTTATGCAAGAGGAGATGGGTGAGAATACAGGTATGAGGAGGCTCTAAGCAAGGCCCCTGAGGCAGAAAACAGAGCCTGGAGGGGAAAAGTGGCACTACACGGGAATGAAAGGTAGGCAGGTCTCAGGGCACCCTGAGTTACAGAAAGAATTTAATGAGAAAGGAGTAAGGGGACAAGTGGAGACAGTATAAGGCACAAATGTTCAGAGATGTATTTTGAGATCCTTTTGTCTGAAGAGTAGAGAAAGGCTTGGAAAATAAAAGCAAGAGTAAATGCAAGAATATCACTTAGAAGTTTTTCTGCATTGCTTTAGACTAAAGATACAGTACTTGGGACTAGGATAGTGCCAATAGAAATGGAGAGAAGTCAATTGATTTAAAAGATACTTAGAAAGTTAAAAACAAGACTTGAGAATCGTTTGGATGCAAGAGGTAAAAGTGAGCAGTGTATTAAGAAAGATTCAGTTTGATTGGATAACCAGAATTTGTAGGCATGATTCACAAAGGTAATGAATAGTAGACAAAGACAAAGGATTAAGGACCAAATTTAGACACCAATAAAGGAACATTCATGAATTTCATTTTAGAAGGCCATCGTGACATCCAAGAGATTGAAACAAGGGTCTTTTCCCCAGAAAAGAGGCTGAGACTAAAATATTTATGTGAATATGGATGATTTTACCTAAAGAGTGGATACAAAATGAGAAAACAAAAAGAGGCCAGTTCCAAAACTTTAAGGAACCCCAACATTTAATGGCCAAGTGAAAGAAAATGAGCTTTCCCAGAAAGTTGAACAGAAAAAATGGGAAGAAAAATGAGAAATTGGATGAGGGAACAGAGCATGTCAAGGAGGGAGAAGCCAACGTTGTCAAAGACTACAAAGAAGTCATCCATCTAATATCATGAGGACTGAAACGTTTCCATTGCATTTAGCAAAGTGGATGTCACTGGTCGCTAGCTAAAGCTGCTTTGATAGAGTGAGGGTAGTGGGAACGAGATTGAAACAGATTGAGGAGTGAATGGCAGGGATACGGGTGAGGAAATGATGACAGTGAACACAGACAACTTGCTTGGCACTGAAGCAATTGAAAAAAACAGAAGTTGTTATTTGTAGGATTTGAGAAAAATAGAGAAGTTGTTTATTTTGATTTTCTTTCTATGGTTTTGTTTGTGGGGATTTGTTTGTTTTTTTTTTTTTTTTTTTTGATGGAGAGACTTGAACAAATTTAAAAGTCAATGGCAACTCTTAAGCAGTTGAGAGAAGCAGTTTGATAGTGTTAAATCCTGAGAAAGCCAAGGAGTTGAGATCAAGTAGAGAATAAGGACAGGGTGCTGGAGGTAGGTGGGCCATCTGAGAGTTATGAGGAAGCAGAGGGCTTCGTTTGCACATGCTTGTGTGGGAAGGTAAGGTCGCCTGCTCAGAGTAGATAATTTGTTGAAATGTCCAGTAGTAAGAGGACGGTGAGATAAAGATTTGAGGAGAGTGGATAAAATTTGCAATTGTCATTAAGAGGAATAGAAGATTTTCCTGACCAAAGAAACATAGTAAGATCTTGGGAGAATTCAGAGTACATTTGAGATATGTAGTTATGAATTCACAGGAGAATCAAAGTGTCGTATTGTGAGACTTCAACAGCATTCAGCTGTTGGACAAGCATGGATAATGCAAATAGTTAGGGGTCATTAAGGAACGAGGTTTTGCTTTTTGAACAGAAAGGCAGGCAATGAAAATGGGAGAAAAATTAGTGTTTTTAAAAGGATAAAACTCTAAGCTAGACTGGAGGAAAATGGAAAAAGTAGAGATTGGATGGCCTGTGAGAACATATAGGGGTCAATGAATTGGAGTTCTTGATGAGGGTGAGGGAGTAGTTATAGTGTAAGAAGTTGGACCAGCAAGCTCAGTGAAAAGGTAGTGATTGTTGGAGATGAAGATGTCGGAATTAGTAACTCAGGATATGGAATAATTTGGCATGATAACAAGATCCAGGAGGTGTTTGTGGGAATACAATACTAAAACAGACTGAAGAAAAGATCATTGAAGATAACTAGTAGGTCAAGGAACTAAGGAGGGACTGCTCTGACTACATCATTCTCATAAATGTTGAAGTCACCCAGGATGATGACAGCCCTGATGGAGAAAGGTAGCCAAAGAGCCAGGTACTAATAGCCTACATGAATGACAGAAAGTGGTCAAAAAGTCTGTAGATGACAGCTGCAGAGACCACAGAGGGTAGTCCAGTGAAATAGCCTCAAAGAAGAAAATTTTTTTAGTGAATTAATGTGGGAATAATCTCAAAGCAGCACCAACAAGGTGTGTAGCAACCCTATCTCTAAGGTCTGTTTTCAGAGTAACATTTAAACCAATGTTATTCATCTTCTGTAATAATAAAATTATATTTACAGTTAAAATCTTCATATGGCTGACTTATAGCACAGAATATTAAAATTATCTTAGTTATGTCATTAATTTTGTGTGGGGGGGGGGGATTATTACCAGTTCCTTATATTTCTAAGTGAAGGACTTATCTATAGCAGGGGTCAGCAAAGTTTCTCTTCAGAGGGATAGTGTCTGTTACAACTACTCAGCTCTGCCATTAGAGCATGCTATCTATTAGCCAAAGAGAGTGTATCAATGAAGGTGACATTCTGAACCCAATCTGTCCTATTTCCATATCTATTGTTCAGTTCATTCTGGACTCAGGTGGGAAAAAAGGTAGTATTTATTGGGTCCCTTAAAAATACCAACAATTACTTCTTTTAGCTTTAAAAAATAAAGAAAATCACCCAAAGGTTCATGATTTTTCATTTCCCCAAAAGAAAACTGAAAGCAAGCACTCACCTGAACATAGAGTTCTCTGAGTTCATATTGAAATTTCTTGGGATCTGTAGTAATTGTCACTGGGCCAATTTCTGTGAAGATAAAAATGACATAGTTTAATAAATAGTAATCTACAACATTAAAGACTTTACTGTGTTTACAAATGCCTTTCACTGTGTACCACATGGTTATTTATTAATAAGAAATAGCAAAATACCAAATACTCTTTCTCAATTTATAGCTACCAAAGAATAACTTATAATTTACTATAAATTATGCATACCTAAAAGAGTGTATTTTTAACCTTGGGAAATGCAATGGGGAGTCAAAAATGTCATAAGACAAAGAATCAGGAGACCCCAGTTTCAGTTCTTTCTCACTCTTGCCAGTTAAATATTTATCGAGAATATTTATCGAGCACCTACTTTGTTATTTGAATTTAAATGAATCATTTATTAATCCTATAATTCAGTTTTCTCAACTATGAAGTGTAAATTTGTCTGCAACTTTTCTATGTGTCTCAATTAGTTCACAATAAAAAGTTTAATGCTAAACAAAAAAAGAAAAAAGTGAACATTAACTGCCCCATCCCTCAGGGTTTTTACAAACTTAGAGAAGCATAGATACAAGGACATTAAAAGTACAGAAAATCGTCCCTATTACTTCTCTTCACATAGCTAGGGCGGCTGAGCATCAGTATCACCATTTTCCTGATCATAACTACTGGCTTTGATCACAATTACCTTCAGGGCTGTGTCCACCCTCATGACTGCCTGATGTACTACATAAATGGTATGCAGTACATACCTCTGCTTCAAATGGGAACAGGTGGGGCTACTACTGTCTTCCCTGGAAAGCTAGGACTTAAATCATAAGTCAGGTGAGGAGAAAAAGCCCCAATATCAGTTTGGGTTAAGCTGACAATATGTATATATAGTATAGAGAGTTTATTTTTGGTAAGATACACAATGTCTATAGTAAATATTTCAATCCCTAAAGCTTATTCCCTTTTTAAAAAATCAACTTTTAGAATAGATAAACTGAAAGTGGTTTTTTTTATGAGTATCAATTACTTTCCCCAGAAAGCATGCATATATTTAAGTAAGGATATTAAAATTCATCTGGATATCGTGTGCACAGATATATCATCTTAAATTCTCAGGGTGGATGAAAAGTTTCTTATGTAATGAAGATAGAGGCTTCATTCAAAACTGTAATGTGCAACAGCAATATAAAATTATAAAGACACTTAACATTTACCTTTTATAAAATATTTTCTAGCTTCAAAGGCACACTGCTAGAAAAGGACTTTATAACTTCAAAAGATAATAATTAATTAACCAGGCCCTCTATAATGTGCTATATATGTTACAACAATAGATAGTAGTATTTTAAAAATAAATGAGATAAATTGGAAAGGAGATATAATTTGTCTGCCATAAACCATGTAACTTTTCTTAAAAATAACAAGAAAAAATGTCTCAATCCTTCACTATAGATTAGACACCTTGCAATTTGCAAAAGGAATGAAGAGGCAATTGGAGAAACTGTGAGAATGCAAACATCTGCATTCCACACAAAGCAGAACAGTCATTAGCCATGTCCCGAGTATATGGAAAATGGGAGAAGCCTCCTCCCTAAAGACTAAACAAAGGCATACTTTGCAAAGGAATGCAAAACAGCAAAGAATATGCCAGGCAGTTACACCCTGACATATAAATTGTCAGCACCATTGTCAAGCCAAACTTCTATGTTCCTACATTGCACAATACTGAAATAATCCAAGAATTTAAAACTCAAGAAGCAGAAAGGAATACAAAGAATACTAGAAAAAACCAATTATATAAGAATAAAGAGTGTAGACATGCAAGAACATTCCCCATAACAATAAAAAAAATCTCTGGATATATGCCTGTTCTTCAAGAGCAGGGATCAAGGGATGACACTAAAATAAGAGGACTGAATAGCTTCATTTTAGTTACCCAGAGACTTTCAAATATACACCTGTTTTCAACAAAGATAGGAAATCTCTCTTAAAGCTCATTAATAAACATTTTTTGTAAACCACACTGAACAGCTGAGATAAATCTTTTATCAGTTATGAGAAATACTCAGGAGAGGTAACAGCTTGCCGAACTGTCATATCCCTCCAGCTGTAAGCATTCTTTCCAACTCATTTTAACTGAATGATACGACTATTTGGCAAAATCAGTCCTCCTCCCTTTCAGAATTTGCTTCCATTCCAGTCTTTCTCTTCACATAACAGAACCCTGTGCCAGTTGTGTCATTAGCAATTTCCTCTTTTCTTTTCGCTCATGTTGGTTTCATCCCTTGCCAAGCCTTTGATGACATTCAGCAGGTACAACTTCGTCCTCTCTTCCTGCCTGAACATGGTCCTCTATAACTTGTAGAATTAAACGGGAACTCTCTAAGGCAATCCAGGCTCTCTCTTCTATTTATCCAAACTTCAAACTTTGAAGCTATTACACTTGCTCAGAATCTCCATGGTCATCTCCCTTGTCTTTTACCTGCCCATGCACCTCTCAGTACATAAGCCTAACTTAAACTCTATCTCCTTGAATGTTTTGTGCCTTTTCTCTAATTTGCTTTAAGGTTGTCTTAATAATATTTTCCATAATAAAAAATAGGAAGAATGAACATGCATAATATTTAACAGAATGCAGATATCCATCTCCACTTTTTCCTTTTATTTTATCTAGTTGTTCACAAAGAAAACCCACTAAAAATTTTTTTATTTATTTATTTATTTTTTTTTTTATTTCGGCATATTATGGGGGTACAGATTTTAAGGTTTCAATAAATGCCCATTTCCCCCCCCCCAAAGTCTGAGTCTCCATCATGACCATCCCCCAGAATCAATCTAAAATATAACTATAGAGCTACTAAGGGCAGTAAAGATCATTTGGTTCAATCCCCTCATCCTACAGACAAGAAAACTTGAGGTCCAGAGAGAACGAAATTGAAAAATTTTGGGAGTGAAGAAAGACGTTAAAATATCTGGTAACATTTTCTATGCTGAGCAACCTATGCAGCTTACTATTTCTCTCTTTTTCAAGATCTCCATTCTGTGAATTGTAGCACAACTAATTTCCCACTCCTTTTCTCTGGACCACAAGCAGGACGAGCCATGTCCAGAGTCTCTAATTTGATGAACACAACATCCAAAAATCTTTATTGTCACATGCCTAGATTTCTTTTAATAGATTGAAGAAAATTATCTCTTGCCTAGTAAACAGTATAATCAAACATACAAAGAAGGCAAGTTAGAAAATCACTTCTCAAGTCTATTTAACAAACACATATTGAACATATACTATAGGTGCTTACTGTTGGTAACATAAAGATGAACAAACATAGATCCTGCCCTCAAAGCCTCAGTGGTCTTGTGAGATAAAGGTGTAGATAAGGAATTACGGTACAATATAACAAGTACAGAAATAGAAGCAGAGAAAAGATAGTGTGGAAGTACTAATAAATAGAGACTTTTTTTTTCAGAAAGAACTAAGGGAGATTTGAAAAAGGTGGTGAAAATTATGGATTTCAAATTAGAGAAAAAAAGTTCTTTATTAATCCTAGTTTCTTTTTAAATTCTATATATCAGGTTCACAAGATAGTTCTGTATTGTGTCAAATAAGTTATTACCTATAATGATCTATATTTGCAAATATTTTTACAATTCACAATACTCAACCTCACAAGGTAAGATATAATTATATTGACAATGGAAACTTAGGTGATTAATCAAAGTGGCCCAGCCTCTTTAAGAGCTACAATGATAGTATGTGCCTGCAACATGAAAGCCGGCATCCACCACTTGATATTATGATTGCCTGATTGCTTTTATATCTGCCTCTCTTGACTGTCAGCACCTTGAGGGGATAAACTTTCTCAGTGTAAATGTAGTAGATTCCCAATAAATGTGTGAAGATAGGAGGAAGGGGAAGAAGGAGGAAAAAAATTATAAAAGTTAAACCTAGGCCTTCACATTCTTTATTTCTTGTTCTTCTCACTACATCATGGAACCTCAATGCTGTAGCTAAAGACCATGCTGCAAGATCAGTGATGACACTGATTAGTCAACTGAAAAAGTTTTCAGTTTCCAATGTAACCAAAATGTTTTCTTCTTTACTTTAATCAAGCTATTGATACAGATAATTAATAGATACAAGTTTCCACTTCTAACTTATTTTTAAAAACAAAAGAAACATTAAGGTAATATGTATTGTATAAACATAAGAAATTTGTTATCTTCCAGAGATTTTCAATTTAAAATAGTAATAGTATCTGAAACTCTAGGAAGTCCTTTCCCTATTCAATAATTGTATTATTTCCCATTTCCTAGGAATTTATCAGATGGGTTGGATTTATTTCCAACATCTCGACCATTGTTCTCTTAATCTGAGTTGCTGGGTTGTACTTAAGTAAATAATGGAAAGAAATTCACAATATAATATTTTCTTTCACTGCTTCATTTGGCAAGATCAGTATCCAGTACCTCACTTCCTTTTTCCTTTCCACTAACAGATTTCTGCTACTTCTACTTTTTCTTTACTCAAAGTGGTTCCTTGATAATAAGAGGAATATTTATTACTACCTTCTACGGTCTAAACACTGCCTGAGCATGACTTAATAACAGTGTTCACAATTTCTTTGTTCTTTTTAAAAATATAGAGTTCTTGACTTTATATTGATATTTAAGCTGAATAAATATGTGAAAAGCTAAGCTGTATTATAAACTAATCAACATTTGCAAGGCATTATAGAAGAAGCAAAGAAATACATAAATCAGAGGATCTGCCTTATTTTTAAATGATCTGCATCAATTTGACAAAAACAGACTGTTTCCTGACCTTTCTTTTCCCCTTGGCATGCAGTGGAAGGATCATAGCTCAGAGCAACCTCAAACTCCTGAGTTCAAACAATCCTCCTGCCTCAGCCTCCTATGTAGCTGGGACCACAGACAGATGCCACCACACCCAGCTAATTTTTTTGTTGTTATTTTTGTTTTTTGTTTTTTTTTTTTTAGACACAGATCTCCTGCCCAGGCAGGTCTCAAACTCCTAGGCTCAAGCTATCCTCCCACCTTGGCCTCCCAAAGTGCTAGGATTGCAGGCGTGAGCCACGGCGCCTGGCCTGTTTCCTAACTTTGAGCTGAGCTAATGCCAAGCATGTTACAGGACTCATTTAACTGAGTACATTCCTACTCAAATTAGAATAGGTAATTTTCAGGACAACTTAACGGCCCTTATGATCATTTTGGCAGTAAATGATGTATTTGTTGTATTTTATAAAGTCAATGATGAATTCATTCATAGCATGTTATCTAACAGTGATTAAATAGCATTCTGTTCCACTCTCCAAAGAGGTTATTCATTTAACAATTAGTATGATAACCTTAAATATGTGCATTGAACAAAAGTGCACAGCGTGTGTATGTGTGTGTGTGTGTATATATATATACATATATATATAATGTGTATATATATATATAATGCACAGATCATTTCACTTCATGGACTGCTGAATGAGATGTAGAAAAAATTGTTAACATGAATTCAGCAATATTACACAGATATTTAGTACAGGAAGCAAAGAAGAATGCCTTAAAAACAGACACAGGGCTTTGAGGGACACAGTAGGATGTTATTGCTTAGACTGGACTTTGGCCAGGGCAACAGCAAGTACTCTTGCAGAAAAACAGCCATGGATTTTTAATGACCCATAAAGTTCAAACTCTCATTTTTACATATATTCCTAAACATAAAATGTCATTTTTAACAACAGAATATATCCATACATTGATAAGATATACTCAAAGATATAAATTTAAATAATAATATGGAGAAGTGTGTTTTAAATTTCAGGATAAGAATATTGGAATTCATTTCACAGCTTTTTGTTTGTTTTGTTTTGTTTTGGAGACAGACTCTTGCTCTGTTACCCAGGCCAGAGTATAGTGGCATCATTACACTTCACTGCAACCTTAAGCTCCTAGACTCAAGGGATCCTCCTGCCTCAACCTCCCAAGTAGCTGGGACCAAAGGAGCACACCACCATGCCCATACCCAGCTAATTTTTCTATTTTTTGTAAAGATAGGTTCTCACTATGTTGCCCAGGTTGGTCTCATAACTCTTGGCTGGAAGTGATCCTCCTGCCTTGGCCTTCCAAATGGCTGAGATTATAGTTATGAACCACCACTCCTGGCCCACTTCAAAGTTTTAATTGCTCTCGTATGCAATTTTTTAACATTAACATTCTTCCAAATAAGTCTAGTCATCAGTTAGGGATAAAGAAAAGAAAAATAATGAAAAGAGAGGTAAAATATTGATGAAAAAGAAAAAAATCGGTTTGTAAGTCCTTAACAAAGAATAATTAATGTTCAAATTTCCACATGTTGAGAGAACAAATAAGTTAATTTATGGACTTAATACATTTAAATCAAAATCTCAGAAAGGATTTTTATCGCCTGTGTGTTTTAAAACACTTAGCAAAATTATTTTTAAACTTATTTTGAAAAGCAAGCGAGCAGTTCCATCAGTGAAACTGACAAACAGTAAAGGACATCACAAGCATCAATAACTAAGAGGACAGGAGTGCTGGTATTCTAATAAATACGAAATAATAGAAAAAGAATGAATAATCTCTATACAAAATTATTATATCTCAAGGTGCATGAAGTAGGATTATTTTTAAATTATTTAACTTTATTTCATATTTTACAGCATATCGTAAAATAAGCTCCAAAGGGATTAAATGATTAAATATAACCATTATAGTTAACAGACTCTAAATTAGAATATATATCAGATCTAAAGAATAGCATTCTCCTTTTCAAAGTAATATAAGAAATCACAAGGGAAAACACAAACAGATAT
Organism: Microcebus murinus; assembly: GCF_040939455.1. Lineage (NCBI taxonomy): Eukaryota > Metazoa > Chordata > Mammalia > Primates > Cheirogaleidae > Microcebus > Microcebus murinus. The sequence goes on from NC_134126.1 coordinate 11,755,179, forward strand.
GAATGTATAAAAATTAAAGCCTGAAATAAAATATAAATGCAGATTTGGCAGCATTTTAATCAACAATTAAAATAGGTTAAAACCTATACTATCTGAAAAGATTGTTCAAATTTATAAGAAAAAATAAAGCTCTAATCACTACATGAAAGGAAAACTCATTAAAAAAAAGCAAAAAACAAGCACAGGAGTAAAGCTCATATTTAGTTACAGAGAAAGAGAGGAAAACTTGCAATTTTGAAGTATACTTTGTAACAGAGAAAAAAATGTTTAAAAATATTATTACTCAAGCCAGTGTCATGATAAACCTATAATATTTGTACTGTTGATATGATTATAGACTACCACTTTGGGGAAATTTATTATAGTTATGTGTATTATAGGTATTATAAGTCTTAAAAGTGTCTTGTGTTAAAATTACTTCCCTTTTTGTTATAATTAACTTAAAAAAAGATGCTGACATTAGAATATCAATAAACAATGTCAAAATAGATAAAAAATCAAAAACATATGATTCTATAAAACTGTTATTCCATGTATAAACATAAGCCAATGTTTACCATATAATATTAAATAAAAAAAGCAAAAGATGGAGTTGTATATACACTTTGATTGCAATTATCTACAAAAACACATAATAAGGACAAATTTTGAAAGGTAATACCAGAGCAAAAATTGATGTTTGGGATAGAATAATGAGTACTTTTTTATTTTTCAAATTATTGTACTGTTTTACAATTTAAGAAAGGGCAGAATTTTGCCTGATCACATACAAGCTTCAAGCTGTATTCATGAACTTTGTCTGTGTATGGTTATTAATTTGCTTATTAATGGTCACTGGGGGGAAAAGGCACAAAAATATTTCTCAGCAGTAGGCAAGATAACAAGGAAAGCATTAATTTGAACTGTTATCTGTTAACATTGTGAGATAAAATAGTTTAAGTATCAGAGTCTAATCAAAACAGTCATTGTCCTGATGTGGTGTTCTTTTTTCAATCCTCTCACTTCAAGCTTTCATCTTTTAAGTGCATGACTCTTGGCAATGTCTTCTTCCCTATTGTTAGTCTTTATCGAATATACAAGGAATTTCTTTTGAGTGAATGAAATAAAACACTATTCATACTTTTAACATCAAAATTCAACCACAGCCAACTTTTGATTCTCTTTTTCTGCATATTATTGGTTTTGATTTTCTCTATACACTCTTGTAATGCTGTATGCCTCTTCATATGCACATGTATATTTGTCTTACTTTTTTTCTTTTCATAGAAGTAATATTTAAAATATGAAATATCCATTATAATTGTAAATATTGAACATGAAACTGAATCATCAATGTGACTATCCATCTTAAATGTAAGTACTTTTAAGATGAAGAACTTCAGAGTATTCACCTTGGTAACTAAAAGCATCCTAGATTAGGAAGTTATCCTGGTATCTTTAAGGCCAATGACGTTAATTACTTTGTTCCAGCTTGAATCTTCTCCAAAGGCCTTTGAACCTAAGACAGAACCTGTGTGTTGTGCTGATACTTGATAATGGGAAAGCATCCACGTATAAGCCGTGCCACCTCCTCCCCTCCCAAGTCACCAGCACAGTGCTGCAATTGCAAGGAGAGGCATGTGCGTCCACACAAATGCCAGTGGGCTGTGGCACATGTCCAAGACTTTCTGAAAACTATGGAGGAGAAACAAGAGACATTCTATGACATTCTCTGGCATTACGGTGATCAGTCCACTCTTAACCACTGATATCACACAGAGGGTTTCAATATCTTTGTTCCAAGTTCCCATGCTTCTCTACTTCACTCTAAAGCACATTCCTATTAACTGATTATATCAAGCCTTGTCTTTAGAACCTGAACTCTAAAAGGCAGAGATTGTTTCTGTGTTATACAATTCAAACTCAAACCAAAATGCAATAATTAACATGTGTTTTACAGCCATCCATTAATAATATTAATAATCAGCAAAGACACTGAAAGAGAAATGAAAATACTACTGTTGAGTTATATTACCTGTCACTGTTTTCAAAGTAATCTGGAAAAATGTCCACCTCTACACTTCCATTTGTATTTTTTCTATATAAGAAGCAGCTGTTTTCCCCGTTTGCTTATCACACCTTTCTTCAAGATTCAACTCAAGTCTCAACTTTTGTAGAAAGACTCACTCCTCTGAATCAGAGCTCACTCTACTGAATTCTTTTAATGACATGTCCTCACCGTTTGCTCAGTATTTATCAGATGTAGTGGGCATCCTCTAACATGGCCTCCAATGATTCCCATCTTCTAGTACTCACACACTTGAGTAATCTCCTTCCCTTCACTATGACCTGGACCTAGTGCCTCGCTTCTAATGAAAGAATAGGGCAAAAGTAATGAGATGTCACTACCAAGATTAGATAATAAAGAAACCGTGGCTTCTGTCTTGCATGCCCTCTCTTGCTCTCTGATGGAAACCAGTCATGGGAACCACCCATGTGAGCTAGCCTGTTCCTCTATGGAGTGACCCTCACAGCAAGAAACTGAGCACAGCCTCTGGCCAACAGCTAGCAAGTACCTGAGACCTACAGTTCAGGAGGAACTCAATCCTGCCAACAACCATATGAGTAACTTGGAAGTGGGCCCTTCTTCAGTCAAGTTTTGCCATGACCACAAACCCAATCAGTACTTAATTATAGACTTGTAAGAGACACCAAACCAGAGGACCCAGCTCACTTGTGCTGGAATTCCTGAACCACAAAAACTATCAAATAATAAATGATTATTGTGTTAAAAAAAACTAAGTTTTGGAATAATTTTTATGTAGCACTAAATAATTACATTTATTTACCTGCATATTAAGTCTCCAAAGCTAGATTATAACTGCTCTAATGACAGCATGTGTGACATTTTGAATCTCCAGCACTTAGACAGTGATCCTCACTATTTGATGATGGTGAAGTTACAGAAATAGTCAGAAAACAATTTTAAATAATATATACAAATTACTACCTTAAAATAGTCACTATATCAATTTATAGAAAAAATAAAGTACAGTCTCTATCTTCAAAAATCTGTGGCTTAACTGGCAAAACAGAGAAAATATAAATATACATGTATACAAATAAATGTTCATAATAAAAACATACAGATACATAAATAACCAACTTCAGAAGAGGCAAATATTTAACAAAAACTAAGAAAATGAAAAGCATGATATCTGAAGAACTTCAAAAATATTAGTATGGCTATCAGAGTAAGCTTTAAGAAAAAGACAATACTAACTATTGAAAAATCTCTTAAAATATAACAATTATGACAATTAATCCTAAAAAATATTAGAGAAATAGTAAACATTAATAGAATTTTTGAATCATGCATAGATGATCTCTAATGATGTCTATGAATGCCATCATGGTTATTAAATCAAAAAAATCAAACAGACCAATAAAAGAATGAAGAAAATTCAAAGCAATCAAAATTAAGTTCAAAACACTGAAGAAGTTATTAATGAAGCAGTACATTCTGCCAAAGAATAAACTGAAAAAAATTAAGACCTTTCCTGGCAAACACACTTTTTCTGATACCTTTTAATTCAACAAATAATTTCTAATCAGGGCTTGTGCTTGAAGCCAACTAGTAAAAGTCTAAGACAGTCCACAGTATGGCCCAGTTACTTGGTGAATTGATGTGACTTCTTTTTAATTATGTAATCTCCGCCCATTTATCAAGTTTATTTACAAAAAAGCTGAATGTGTTTGGCACAGGTGATAAGGAAGGGCTGTTTAGAAGGTATTTTTCTGGTGGAGGAATAAAACAGATTGAAATAGAATAGAACATTATTAAATGCTTCCTATTTGACAGCATTGTGCTTGAAGCAACTGTGGAAGAAAAGATATAATCCCATTCTCCGTGAACTTCATCATCTTAGAGAGGAAATGGAGAATAAAACAAGTAAACAGGCAAAGAGGAAAAAAACAAGTGGGAATAAATGCTACAATTGAAATAAGCAGGCTATTAAGACAGAAATAATGAGAAGAGGGGCTGCTTAATGTAACAGTAACAAGAAAAGATCTTTATTTTATTTCCTTTATACAAAATGAATGTCTATCATCTTAATCTATTTTTATATTGGGTTGTTGGGGTTTTGTGGCAATTTTTAAAATCTTTTCATATATTAAGTAAATGAGGGTTTTTTCTGTGATGTGAATTACAAAATATTTCCTCTAGTTTGATGTTTCTTATAGAAATTTTGGCCATATGGAAATAGTTTTCTTTTATGTCGTAAGTAAAATTTATTAATCTTTTTCTTATGGTTCCTGGTTTTTATCATAGTTGGGACAGCTTTCTTCACACTAAAGTTATATAGAATTCCCCTATGATGTCTTCTAGTATTTTCATGGTTTATGATTTACATTTACATTTATGATCCATTTGAAATTTATGCTGCTGTAAGGTATTAGGTATGGATCCATTTTTTTTTCCAGATGGCTACCTGGCTGGCTCATCATTATTATTGAAAAGTCTATTTTTTCCATTTATATTATTATGCATCCCACTATGATTCACATATATATTCTATATCCTATTCTGTTAATCTTTCCTTTCATGACCAGAACCAGTCTTAATAAATGAGAATTAATAATATGTTTTAATATCTAGTGGGGCTAGTCCCACATCATTACTCTCCTTTCGCTAAATTTTCCATTCATGCTTATATATTTTTTTCCTATCAACTTTAGACCAGCCTATCTAGAACCAAATATATCCTGTGGATATTATTATATTCAATGTGGACATCACATTGCATTATAGAATGAATTTAGAAAAACTGACATGATGCTGAGACTTTCCATAGTGTATTATTCCAATTATTATAATGTTCTTTTAGGAACTTTAGAAGCCTTTTAAAGTTTTGTGGGTTTTCCCCCCATATAGAAATTTGCACATTTCTTAGTAAGCTTATTGCTATTTTATCTTTTTCATAGATGTGAATTGGGTCTTTCTTCCACTGCAGCTTCTAAATGGTTATATTTTTATACCTATAAAAGCTGCTGATTTCTGTATATTAAATTTTTCCTTCATCACTGTACTGCATTTTTCTATTTGTAAGAATTTTCAGCTGATTCTTTTGGTTTTCCAGGTACACAATCATAGGAGCTGCAAATGTTTTCCTATTTTTATATCTTAATTTTTTTCTCTTATCTAATTGCATTGGTTAGTACTCCAGAAAAATGCTAAATAATATTGGTGATAATGGACATCATTGTCTTTTTCCTCAAATTAGCAAGTGCTTCTAGTGTTTTCTCCATTAAGGGTGATAGTGGATTTAGAATTGAAACAGATACATTCTATAAAGTTAAGAAAATATTCATCTATTCCCTCCTATGTTAATAGGGTTTGGGGTATTTTAATTAAATGAAGCATTAATACTAATTTTGTTAAATACCTTTTATGTATATTAATATAATAATGTGCTCTTTTCCTTAGAGGTAATGTTAATAGATCCCCTTTTATTGAACTATTATCATGCCCCTGAAATAAACACCCTTATTAAGGATATTTATGCTTTTAATGAATGCTAGATTCTGTTTGTCAAATTTTACTTAGGATTTTTGAAGTTATTTGCATGAACATGAATATAAATGATCTAAAGTTTTAAGTGCAACCATTATTAAATTTAGATGTCAATATCATGCTCAAATCATTTTAAAAATTGTGAAATTTCCTTTTCCTATTCTCTGGAAGAATTTAAATACCATTGACATTATCAAGTTTTTAAGGGTTTGGTAAAATTCCCCTGTGAATTCATTAGGGCCTTGTGCTTTTGATGATGGTGGTGCATAGATTTTTCTATGTTTTGTTTTTTCAGTTAATTTATCTGATTGTATTTTCTACATGCTTTGGAGTCATTTAGAAAATTATCTCTCTCTAGAAGTGTAACCACTTTATTCAATTTTTCAAATTTTTATCTTGAGTTTAATAAACAAAATCTCTTATGACTTTAAATTTTCATAATTTCAAGATATTTTCCTTGTTATCCTCTATTACACCATACATTTATGTCTCTACATTTTTAGTTCCTTTGCTAATAGTTTATTTTCTCAAAGAAGAAATACTTCTATTTATCTCTTAGCTAATTCATTTATTTCTATTTTTATGTTTATTATTTCATTTTACTCTGCATGGGTTGATTTTGTTCTTTTCTTCTAACTTCCTAATTTACTACTTAGAGTACTAAATCTATACTTTTCTTCTAAGGATTTTATCTACATCCCATCATTTATGATATGTGTGGTTTTATTATCTTTATTTTCTAGATTTTAAAAATTTTAGGTTGGATTTCCTCTTTGACATGGTTTTAAGAGATATTTTTTAATTTGATGAAGCTTTTTAAAAATTTTTCCCCTTTTTACAATTTTCAAATTTTATTTCATTGTAATTAGTTCAATATTGCTTATGGTAATATATTTGATTGGTTTCTATTAACATTTCATGGCCACTTGAAAAGAAGATATACTCTCTATTTTTAGGCAACAATGTTTTATATATCAATTAGATCCACATTAATTATATTAACCAGGTTTTCTATAGATTTCCATATTTCTGTCTTCTTAATCTGTCATGAACTGTGGAAGAAAATTCAAATTTTTTACTCTAATGTGCTTCTATTTCTTCTATTATTGTTTTGTTCTAGGAATGTTGATGTTATGCTATTGGTATATCACTATTGTATATTCACTGTGAATGTCTCTATCTTTTATAAAATGTTATCTTTAACTTGTTTAACATTAGAAATTGTTCTTTTTGACTCATTTAAGATTTATTTGACCTAAAGTAAATTTTGCCTTAATTATCAAGCTTACTTTTAATTTGCATTTGAAATAAATGTACTTACTATATTCCTACGTTCCTTCCTTTTGTTTTCCCTACTTTTATAAGGTTTCTTATTTCTACTGTCGGTACTACTAACACATAGTCTGTCCTGTCACCCTAATCCCCATATTTGCTTAGTCTTAGTCAAAGAGTAATATAAATTTAATGCTCATTGCTAGTATTTTTGCTATAGATTTGTTCGACATCTCTTGGTTGACTGTTGTTTTTCTTCTACACTGTTCCTGAGGATGTCTCATGAAAACAATATTCCCTGAGTTGTACATGTTCAAAATTGTTTGCTATTGCCTTTGTACTTGAACATTGTTGTTGGCTATAAAATTCTTGAGTCACATTCTTTCTCTGAACATTTTGTAAAAGTTGCTCCATTATCTTCTATAATAGCATTCAAATGTGTTATAGAATATTAATAGCTAAAGGTCACATTAATGTTTTTCTTCTACAAGCAATGTCTTTCTTGGCCACCCAAGGAATTCTTTCACTATCTCTGAATTTGACTTGGATATATTTTTATGTTGATGGCTTTGGGGCAATTTCCATTAGACTTAGTATGCATTTTCAACATGTAAATTCATGTATTCTTTAATTTATGGAAATTCTCTTAATATATATCTTCAACTATTCATTTTGTCACATAATTTCCATTTTCTTTATTAAAGACTCCAATAATGTCCATGCTTGATTTCCTTTGTCTATCTTCCATAGCTACCTACCATTTTCTCTGTAATCTTTTAAAACTCTTTTTAAATTTCTGTTTCATTTTGCTCACTTTTCTCACATCAATCCTCTCTCTAGGTTGATGCTATGTTTTCATCAGTATTTATTCTTTCTTGTTCTCCTGCCAATTTTACCTTGATTTTTATTGTGGTTTTATTTTTCTCTTCAATTTCTTTGAGCCTTTTCACTATTCCCCTACTATCTCTTTTCTGAGTTCATTTTTTGATTTGCACTCATCCTTCACAGACACAGATATTTAAGGTTTGGTTTTGCTTTATTTTTAAACTTATGGCACAATGTTCAATAACAATTTTTGTCTCTTTCATGGCCACACTGTTTTATTTTGTTATATTTCTCCTGAACTTTTAGTTTCTTTTTTCATTTTGTCGTTTTTTTCTTGAGATTTATTTTAAAGATCTTGGCCCAGTCCTTTTGTGTATCATACAGTGTTGAAACTGGTGAGTTTCTTCTATACCAGCTATTTGCTGGAGGTTCATATAGGGAATGGTCCAGAGACATGTTCCAGACTAATAGCAATTTTTCCTATGATGAAAGGTTTTGTTGTACATTTATTTGCCTTTTACATTTCCTTTACCAATAGGCCTGGCAGCTGGGGTGGTTTTGTTAATGCAAACATGCTCTTCTCCACTGCAATAGAAACTGGTTGCCTGCTGAAACAATGGCCTGTGTTTTCATGTGCTTGGCCCATCTCCTTTACTGCTCACAACCAAACTGGGTCTGCAAAAGCTCCTGCTCTCTGTTGGTGTACCCAATTTGTCCTGCTATGAAAATGGAGTTCAGACATCGCACCTCAGCCTGTGTCCCTCATCCTCAAAAATGGCTCTCTCATCAATGTACAGCTGCTTCATTTTTTCTCCACTCTTGTCCATCTCCACATCCTACTCTACAATGTCCACTGCTTTGGGCAGACATTTTTTCTGTTAGGGGATCTGGTGCTTGGCAGTCTCCTGGTTTCACAAAACATGATTGTTTATATTTTTGTTTTTCACTCACCTTGGGTAATTTCTGGGAAAAACAGACTAGAATGTGGATTTACCACATGCAATGCAGAAGTTCTATTCTCAATTCTTTAATATTTAGTCTTAACTGAATATCTTCAAAGTGAATATGTTTTATATGTTTAGGTATTGAGTTGGAAATACTAGGCAACAGTAATAGCCATCCACTTTGTGTCTCCCACTGTACACACATATACAATTATTTTATTATATACTCCTCAAAACAGCCCTGCAAGTTAGGTATTATTAACTTCATTTTTCAAATGAAGAGCAGAGCCCAGATTTCAATCTGGATCTGTCTGATTCTATAGACCATGATCTTTACTGTGAACCACACTCAAATAAATTCTTATTCTCCAAAGACAATTTTTAAATGTTTAATCATTGTAGAAACAAAAGAGCTCCTGGTTAATTTGATTGTGGCATTATTTCTTTGTTTTGGAATCTAAATTTCTTTAGTCTTCTCCAAATACTTTTTTAAACCACTGGTTACATATAAGAGAAAAACTTTTAGAACAGAAATGGTTACGTGTTGTTGAACAAGGACTGGACTTCCTACACTGTAAAACCACAAAGCTCAACATAACACAACCAATATGCTGTTTGGTTTTGTCCCCTAAGCAACTGAGCAAACACTACTATAAATTTGCCTGCCAATGAATTTCACAAAGATTAAGAATGTTGATACACCCCCTACCTAAAAAATAAACTTTGAATAAATATAACATAGATAACAAACAGACGAAAATTCAAGAGACAAACAATTTGAGAGTAAGATTACAAATGTTTCACCCTGGGCAGAACTGATTATAATTATTTCATGTACGTTTTGACCTTGCCTCATGTATGAAACTCCAGACACACTCAATATTTCAAACACAATTACAGATAGAAATTAGCAATTGCTACCATACTTTCTTGGCATTCAAAACAAAGAAAGCACTGCACAAGTCTTTTCTTCTTTCAAAATAAGATTTTATGAAATGTTTTTAACAGACATCCTCTAAAGATAGCACTAAAGTAAAACGTAATAGAGCTCTGTATTTCAAGTCAAGACTTACGTTTCATACCATTTCTAAATTATTAGTAGTGTGAATTTGGATAAGTTACTTAACCCTCTGCACTTCAATGTGTGCCTCCGTGTATAAAATTAACTTGGAAATACCTTTCCTCAGTGTTTCTCTATAGCTAATACTGTGTAAACAACTAGCATAGTTCCTAACACAATACTCAATAGTTTGTAGTGACTCTGAATAACATTATAAACAATTTCTTGTTTCTCCTTCTGTTGCATTAAGAGCTAACATAATGATGGTACTAATACTTCAACACTTTTTCTCAAAGGTACATCAGCCTTGTACTTAGCTTCAGATATTTATGCTCCACTTATTTCTTCCTCTATCTTTGGCCACAATAATAGAGACAAGAGTTAACTTTAGAGTACAATCAGAAAGGTTTCTATACTATTTTAGTGTTGTAGCAAAATAGATTATTGTACCCATGGAATTTTAAAAGTGAAAAAAGTATAGGCTATGGAATAAAACAAACATGAATACCAGTTCTGGTCTTGCTGCTAACTATCTATAGCAAGCTGTTTAATATCTCTGAGCTTCAGTTTTCTGAAGATTATGATTATGACAGATTGGTTAGAATTAAATGGGATAAAGCGTATATTATAAAACAATGTATGTAGTAGGCATTCGATAAAAGTGAGCTCCTTCCTCATGAAAACTCGAAGTCTTCATAGTTCCTACTATGCTTACAACAAATGTCTGTGTCCATTCACCTCCAAGATCTAGCCAGAGCTTAGCCTATAGTAGTAGTTAATATGTAAGTATTTATTAGTTTTCTATTAGAAGGTATTGTGTAGCTTGCAGAGATGGTGTGTTTTATTGGGTTACACAATTTGAGAATTCACAGTTTTTCAACCTCTAATCCCAAAAGCCTACAAATTATTCCAACAATAAATATGAAACAAATAAGTGCAAACAAGACTGTGTGAGATAAGCGTGGTACAAACAAAGTCATGGAAATTTAAAGAAAGAGAAGATCACTTTCACTTGGGGCAATAAGCCTAGTGGCTATGTTCATGGCCTTTTAAGAAGAGACAACCTGGGCTTCAGTCCTGTTCAACCACTTACTAGCCTCAGAGGCCACTTGGGCAACTTAAACTCTTTTAGCCTGAGATTCCTCATCTTTCGAATAGACCTTCCAGGGTTATTGAAAGTATTAAACAAGCTGAAGCATAAAGACCAGCACCCAGGGCATGTGAATTAACAAAAATATCATTATCACCTAATTCTCACAAGAAGCACAGAATATTTTTACAGAGACTTCCATTTCTATCAAAGATACGCTATCAGTTACCCACAGAATGTTGATGATGGTGATAAAAGAAAAATTTACTTGCTGGTAGTTCTAAAGTGCTCAGATATGTTTAGAAGAAATAAAAAATAGAAATATTAGCATATTAGTAAAGCAATAAAAAATATACCAACACACTTGACTACACTATGAACCTAGGTAATTTAATTACTCATTTCTAGACATCTGGATTTATCTCACTTCTGAATTCAAAATGCTGCTTCTTGTTTAAATTTTAGTTCTTAAATTAGAAATAAAAAGAAATAAGGAAAACACACAGGTCCTTTGGGTGGCTTCTTTTCCCAGAACAGGATATTTTATTTCAGTTCTATCTTCTGGCATTCTGTCATGTGAACAGCTCAATGGAGCTAACTTGGATTTCATTAAAGCCACAGAGCCAAGATATGGCCACCTGGGAAGTTCATGACCAATTGGCCATAACAATAAGCATCTTTGCCAGAAATCTGTAGTAAATTGAGGCAATATCAAATCTGTAATCAGTTGAGACAGATAACAATAATAAAAAATTAATATTTATAGCTATGAAATTAACATTAAATATCATTTACACTCTACCTTTAATTCCTAAGAATACTTTTTATATGTGCCCATATTTCCATACTTGTTTTCCATGTTTGACTTGGACATGACAGAAAGTTCATGAAAATATCAGTACAAAATTTAAAAACTGCTGATGATTATAAAAGAGAACTATCTTTTCCCATAAAATAATATCACTCAAGAATGCATTATTCTAAAAAATTATCATATCTAATCAAAATTTCCATTTTAGGAGGAAAAAAGTCTTTAATGTTCAATAGGACATAATAAAATAAATGATGGTCCATACTTGACATTTTAAATAACATTTTTAAACGATGTTAATGCTTTAGGGAAATGCTCATGATATAATATGTAGGGGAAAAAATGAAATACAAAATAATATATATATATCCTATATATATAGGATATATATATATCCTATATAGTCTCCATTTGAAACAAATAGATAAGTGAGATCAATGAAAGGAGGGGAGAGAGAAAGAGTAAACAAAAGAAATATACTAAATTTTAACAATCAGATTGTTAGAATTTTGCTGATTGTGTTTTGTTATTTATACTTTTATATGGTTTCCAAATTCTACATGAGTATAAATAAACAAATAAAATAAACAAACACAAATCCTGAATCTGAAGTATTCTTGTCAAATAAGATACTCCCTGCCCATTGCACAGATGTTTTCCATCAAGAATAACACTAACAATTTTTAAAATATAAAATTATATTGAGGAAGCTTATACCTTCAGTAAAAATACATACTTTGGATGCACTAAATCCTGCCGAGCAACTACAGTGCCACTGAGTCTCACTAAAACTGAGACTCAACAGTAGACTAACAATAGATAACTTTTTTAATTTGACCTTTTGGTTCGATTTATTGGCAGCAAAAATGCACTCTTAAATATTCTAATGTAATCAATCAAGTATATTAATGTAGCTATGTGAGAAAAGGGTTGATGTAATTTACACTGAACATTCTCAAATCTTTCAGCATAGTAAGGGAATGCTGACCAGGAGCTAGAACACTTGGTTTTGATGTTTGGGCCTCCTGGTTTCCTAGAAGAATTAACAACATAAAGTTTATTTTATTTTATTTTTTTAAGACTTTTTCAGAGCATTTTTAGGTTCACAGCAAAATTTGGAGGAAGGTACAGAGATTCCCAAATACTCTCTGCCCCCACACATGCAGAGCCTCCCCCATTATCAACATCCCCCACCCCAGTGGTACATTCGTTTCAACTGATGAATCACCCAGAGTCCATAGTTTTCTTTAGGGCTCACTCCTAGTACTGTACATTCTATGAGCCTGGACAAATGTACCATAACATATAGCTACCACTGTGGTATCACGCAGAGTAGTTTCACTGCCCTAAGAATTCTCTGTGCTCTCCTGTTCTTTCTGTCATCAGACTTTTCATACATTTAATAAATATGAATTACATTCCAGAAAGTTGGTTTGGTTACAATAGTTATATGCTGGGGATAAGATATTGTTCATTGCTGCTGTTAACTCAGTACATATTACAGTATGTGACCCTTAAGCTTAGTTATCATCTATGGGTTTTTACTAATACATAACAGAATGCGAGTATGAGTTTCCTAAACCTTTCTACCCATAGAACAATTAACTTTAATTTCCCTTAGATCAAACTTATGTCAAATACCTAATGCGATATAGTTACTATGCCTTTATTTATTTTATTTTTTTTGAGACAGAGTCTCACTCTCTTGCCTGGGCTACAGTGCCATGGCATCAGCCTAGCTCACAGCAACCTCAAACTCCTGGGCTAAAGGATCCTCCTGCCTCGGCCTCCCGAGTAGCTGGGACTATAGGCATACACCACCATGCTTGGCTAATTTTTTCTATATATTTTTAGTTGTCCAGCTAATTTCTTTCTATTTTTAGTAGAGATGGGGTCTCACTCTTGCTTAGGCTGGTCTCAATCTCCTGAGCTCAAATGATCCACCCGCCTCTGCCTCCCAGAGTGCTAGGATTACAGGCATGAGCCACCACACCCAGCCTACTATGCCTTTAAATAAGAGAAATCAAAACTTAGAGCTAACTTCCTCAGAATTCCTCTCCACGTAAGGACCTTTAGTTAAGTTATACCAGAGAATACAATCCTTTATATTGGTGGTCTTTACAGTAAGGTGCACATATCCCAAAGTGTGTACAAGAATATATATGAAGATATTTCTGATCATATCGATCTATTTCAACCATCTATAATTTTATGTGTTTCAAATTTTACATAATTAATTACCATTCAGGTGATTTACAAGTTAATATACATACTTCTTACAGATACATACTCAATGTTTTCATAGACAAAGGTGTTTGATTTTTAAAGTATGAAATTAGATGATCAGTACTGATGAAGGAAAATTTCTATATAAAAAGTTTGTAGGCCGGGGGCGGTGGCTCACGCCTGTAGTCCTAGCACTTTGGGAGGCCGAGGCGGGCGGATTGCTCAAGGTCAGGAGTTCGAAACCAGCCTGAGCAAGACCCCGTCTCTACCAAAAATAGAAAGAAATTAATTGACCAACTAAAAATATATATACAAAAAAAAAAAAATTAGCCGGGCATGGTGGCACATGCCTGTAGTCCCAGCTACTCGGGAGGCTGAGGCAGAAGGATCGCTGAGCCCCGGAGATTGAGGTTGCTGTGAGCCAGGCTGACGCCAGGGCACTCACTCTAGCCTGGGCAACAAAGTGAGACTCTGTCTCAAAAAAAAAAAAAAAAAAAGTTTGTAATATACATTCTTCTCATCAGCTCACGGGACATTCTCTAAGATTGACCATATCCTAGGATACAAAGTAAATCTCAAGAAATTTAAAAAAATAGAAATTATACTATGTACCTTCTCAGATCACAGTGGAATAAAACTAGAAATCAACCCTAACAGAAACTCACATTTCTACACAAAAACGTGGAAATTAAACAACCTCCTACTAAATGATTACTTCATAAATGAAGAAATCAGATGGAAATTAAAAAATTCTATGAAGAAAACGACAATGGAGAGACAAGTTATCAACTCCTCTGGGACACAGCTAAAGCAGATCTGAGAGGAAAGTTTATCTCCATAAATGCCTATAACCAAAAGACAAAAAGATCACAAATAGACAATCTAACGAAACGACTCAAAGAACTGGAAAAAGAAGAACAGACCAACCCCAAACCAAGCAGAAGAAGTAAAATCAACAAGATCAAATCAGAACTAAACAAAATTGAAAACAGGGAAGCTATTCAGGAGATCAATAAAACAAAAAGTTGGTTCTTTGAAAAAATAAACAAAATTGACACACCATCGGCTAAGCTAACGCAAAGCAGAAAAGAGAAATCTCTAATAAGCTCCATCAGGAACAAAAAAGGAGATATCACAACTGATCCCAAAGAGATACAAGATACAATTTATGAATACTACAAAAATCTTTATGCACACAAACTGGAAAATGTGGAGGAAATGGACAAATTTCTGGAAACACACAGCCTCCCTAGGCTCAACCAGGAAGAAATAGATTCCCTGAACAGAACAATCTCAAGAGCTGAAATAGAAACAGTAATTAAAAATCTCCCTAAAAAGAAAAGTCCCAGTCCAGATGGTTTCACCACACTTACAAAGAAGAATTTTACCACACTTACAAAGAAGAACTAGTACCTATCTTGCAGAAACTATTCCACAACATCGAGAAGAATGGAAGGACTTGAACAGAAACTTTTCTAAAGAAGACAGAAGAATGGCCAACAAACATGTGAAAAAATGCTCAACATCTCTAATCATCAGGGAAATGCAAATCAAAACCACAATGAGATATCACTTAACCCCAGTGAGAATGGCCTTTATCAAAAAATCTCCAAACAATAAATGCTGGCGTGGTTGTGGAGAGAGAGGAACACTCCTACACTGCTGGTGGGACTGCAACTAGTTCAACCTCTGTGGAAAGCAATATGGAGATACCTTAAAGCGATACAAGTGAATCTACCATTTGATCCAGCAATCCCATTGCTGGGCATCTACCCAAATGATCCAATGACACTCTACAAAAAAGACACCTGCACTCGAATGTTTATAGCAGCACAATTCATAATTGCAAGGCTGTGGAAACAGCCCAAGTGCCCATCAATCCAAGAATGGATTAATAAAATGTGGTATATGTATACCATGGAGTACTATTCAGCTCTAAGAAACAACGGTGATATAGCACATCTTATATTTTCCTGGTTAGAGCTGGAACCCATACTACTAAGTGAAGTATCCCAAGAATGGAAAAACAAGCACCAGATATATTCTCCAGCAAACTGGTATTAACTGAGTAGCACCTAAGTGGACACATAGATACTACAGTAATAGGGTATTGGGCAGGTGGGAGGGGGGAGGGGGGCAGGTATATACATACATAATGAGTGAGATGTGCACCATCTGTGGGATGGTCATGCTGGAGACTCAGACTTGTGGGGGGAGGGAGGAAATGGGCATTTATTGAAACCTTAAAACCTGTACTCCCATAATATGCTGAAATAAAAAAAAAAGTTTGTAGATAAAAATTAATGTGCTAATATCTATCCATGCAAGTATCTTGCAGCCAAAGGCAGTAGTTGTAGATGGTCAATTTATTTCCCTTGTCATTTATGGCAAGCACTTCACAGCCAGAAAATATTGCTATAGAACATTAAACTATCATATATTCTATTGGCATTTTTTCCCACAAAGTATTCTCTGATGATTCAAATACTTTTGGCTAATAGTCTTCAGCTTGATTTTAATCAAATTTAATTATACCAATCCTCTAAATCCCAAAGCTGGAAAAATTAACATGTACCACAAGTTTAAATATACTTTTAGATTATCTTTTAAAATTTATTTATAGTCTGATTTGAATCAAAGAAAACAATTTTAATTTGACTTCAGAGAAAGATTTGAATTTAATTTTAATTTCAATTTGAAATTGAAATCACTGGAAACCAAGTCTTTCACTTCTAACCAGTTTGATCTAGATTAATTGATGAACTGTTCTACCAACTAAGAACATCTATTATTTGGGGCTGTCTCAGCTTCATGATTTTAAATCTCAGTTTAAAGAATATGAATGAGGAATTCCTCAGGTAATAAAATAGATACAGAAAAACTCAATCCCAAATATTGCATGGCCTGATAGCTTTAATCCTCTTGTGTAATAAAAATGGAGTTAGTGTCCTTCTGTAAGGTGGTCCAGGTGAAATGGGAAAGAAGGCTAATCTAATTTGGGATACATGTTTCTTAGAATTGATAAGGACAAAGTAACCTCAGAGATGACATCAACACTTTCCCCCTTTGACAGCTTCTAATCAAAGGCAAATAGCATGTACATATTTGTCAGGGCCTTTGGCAGTGGTTCTCAAAATCTTTTGCTCTCTTATCACACTTCATTGTGCTTTTTTCCTTCCTGCTACTTTCTTTATCTACTTCCTGCCCCTTCCCTGCATTTTTTTTTTCCTTCTCCTGTGCCTTGTTGCATCTTTAAGAGGTCATGTTAAACACACCATATGGCATGATGCATTGTTAGTAAAAGGAAAATAAAACCACATTTCAGAATGTTGGTTGGGGTTCATAATATCGAATTGTTTTATTGACTTTTCCACTGTGGAAACATCCAGTGATTCAATGTAATTCTCTCATTTGTTTTGGACTTTTCTTGTTTTTAACTATTTGGGACAATTTCTCATAAGATTGCTTCTTTCTCTGAATTTTTCTAAACAACAAAAGTGAAAACTTTGCAGGATATAGTATCCAGGGTTAAGATTTTTTCCCTCAGCACTTTGAACATATCATGCCACTCTCTCTTGGCCTGTAAGGTTTCCACTGAGAAGTTGCTGCCCTGTGTATCGGGGATCCTTTATACATTATTTTTTCTTTTTTCTTGCTTCCCTTAGGACCTTTTCTTTATCTGTGACCTTTGGGAGCTTGATTATTAAATGCCTTTAGGTAATCTTCTGTGGTTTAAATCTGCTCAGTGTTCTATGACTGTCTTATACCTGAATATTGGTATCTTTCTCTAGGTTTGGAAAGGTTTTTGTTTTTACTTCTTTGAATAAACTTTCTACCCCAATCTGTCTCTCTACCTCCTCTTTAAGGCCAATAACTATTAGATTTGTCCTTTGGGGGCTATTTTCTAGATCTCATAGGTGTGCTTCATTCTTTTTTATTTTTTTCTCTTCTGATTGTGCATTTTCAAATAGCCTGTCTTCAAGCTCACTAATTCTTTCTTGAGCTTGGTCAATTCTGCTTTTGAGAGACTCTGATGCATTTCTCAGTTTGTCAGTTGAATTCTTTAGCTCCAAAATCTCTGCTTGATTTATTATTATTATTATTTCAATCTCTGTGTTAAAGTTCTATGATAGGTTTCTAAATTCCTTCTCGGTGTTGTCTTGAAGTTCATTGAGCTTCTTCAGGACAACTATTTTGGATTCTTTGTCTAAAATCCATCACTCCAGGATTGGTCACTGGTACCTTTGTTTGTTTGATGAGGTAATGTTTTCCTGGATGTTCTTGATGCTTATGAATGTTTGTCAATGTTGGGCCATTGAAGAGTTAGGTATTTATTTTAATCTTTGCAGTCTGGGCTTGTTTGAACCCATCTTTCTTGAGAAGACTTTCCAGATTCAAAGAGAATTGAGTGTTGCAATCTAAGTCTCTGGTCACTGCAGCCATATCAGCACTGAGGGTGCCCCAAGCCCAGTAATGTGGGCTTGCAGACTTCTGGTGGTACCTTCTTGGTGGATTGGGTAAGACACAGGAGAATTCCCTAGATTACCAAGCAAAGTCTCTTACTCTCTTCCCTCACTCTCTGTGCTGGGCCACTGGAATGTAGTGATACAGGCACTCTCTTATGGCCACCAGTACCAGATCACACCTGAAGCCAGCCCAGTCTCACTCAAAGCCAGTAGTGACTGTTGCCTGGCTACATCTGATATTTACTCAAAGCCCAAGGGCTCTTTAGTCAGTAGGTGGTTGAGTCCAGCCAGGACTGGATCCTTCCCTTCAGGACAGCATGTTTCCTTCTGGCCCAGGGTGGGGCCAGAAATGCCCTCCAGGAACTAAGGCCTGAACTTAGGGGCTTCAGGAGTCTGCTTGGTACTTTATTTTACTGCAGCTGAGCTGGTGCCCAAGCAGAAAAAAAATTTTAAAGTAAAGTATTTAAAAAGAAAGATTAAAAGGAGTTTAGAAAAACCATAGTAATCAGAAAATTAGGTACAAAATCATTGAAAAGATGGGAAGAATAACCAACCAATTTGAATGAGATATTTTTCTTCAATTTCTGACTAAACTGTTTTAGTTTCTGAAAAAATATACAAGATGGCACAGATTTACTAATATCAGAGAACTCATAGATAATGAGATAATGTAGTAGAAAATTATGAATAGAAAAAGATTGTTATTTTCCCAGAAGAGGGAAAAAATTGGAAAATACTAGAAAGTATATGTTGATTAGTGAACTTAATTTTAAGTTCAAGAAATTTCTCAAATAGAACTGAATATTTATTTAAAAACATAGTTGTATGTGAATAAAAACCAAAATAAAAATATATCAAGCTAGCAGTAGCTCCTTTTTTAAAGATGGCTCCTAAGGTACTACATTAAGGAGCTGTATAATGTAGCTTGGTTTCAGCAAAAAATTTGGTAAAATTTCTTAAGTTATGCATGTTCAAGGAGATGGAAATTTTAGCCCATGTGAAAAGTTTTTAAGGATAGGATTTAGTTAGGATAAGTTTTACATTCTACATTTAATTTTTCAAAAGTACATAATGGTGTTAAGCTGGTGCCATTCATTTACTCATCTAACCATAGTTATTAGGAACATATCATTTTAATTCTTGTGAAAAACATATTCATACTTAGCCAACTGACTTTAGCCAACTGTAAGCTTTGTATCAGTCAATAATGTGAAATCGCTAACAAAAAGTTAAAAATCTTAGGATTAATAAAAATAAATATTTTATCAAGGAAAGTAAGAATTCACTATTCAGTTCCATTCAATTCACATCTGGAAAACTGTAAACAATTAAACATTTTAAGAGAGGAAAGTGACCAATTGGAATGTATCCACAGAAAAGCTATCAGGTTTTGAGATGTCCTAATCTGGAAGCCAATATTCATATAAATAGTAACAACAAGATAATCACCTCTGAACATTGAAAGCCCCGTCATTTAGAAAGAAAAGAACTTAAATTGATGAGTAAAAGAATAAGTAAATATATTTCAATTCAATATAATGAAGTATTTTCTAATAATTAAAAGTACTATCAGATAAGCCCACACTGTCACTTGTAGTATTATATTTAAGGTCAGCTTAGATGATCAACCTCAAGGATGTCATAGTAGGGGGTGGAACTATTGAATGGTTGATTGATTATTCTTTAAATCAAAGATAATTACTGTACAGTAAAAGAAATATGAAGAGTAGATATTTAGGTGCAGATAGAGGATACAGAGATGCATTCTGCCTCATAGAGGTGAGGAAGTTGAAAGAAGTTTTCTGGAGAAGTCCAGAAAAAAATAACAAATGATCTGAGTTTGAAGAAAGCATTGCGCTTAACCAAATACAGGAAGTGGACAATTGGTGCAGGCAAAAGCAACAATATGAGAGAAAACATAGGAGCAGTGAGGGACTAAAAGAATTTAAGCCTGGCTAAATTGCCTTCCATCTTTTGAGATTCTATGAACCAAAACAGCTTTTGGTGCTCAACACAGAATAGCAATTTTTAAGCTTTTATCAATCTTCCTTTCCTATGTTTTAAAATCTAGATGTAGAAAGATTAATGAAAGGCTGGGGCCTTTCTGCACCACTTTATAATAAATATATTCAAAATAACCGTATAAGCTTTGGTGAACCCAAGGCTGAAAATCAAATCAATAATTCTTGAAACTGTATAATATGCTAAGAAGTATAAACTGTGACCAGTCACCTTCAGAATTTTAGAATTAACCTTTATTTATGATCCTTAAGCATGTACAAATTTCTAATTCTGTGTAAAATACTGCCTAAAATGTGAACTGCTTTATCACAGCATTGCCAGCCTTCCATAACCTGGCCCCAGCCTTCCCCATTAGCCTTCTCTCCTACCTTGTCCCCTCACATACCCTACCCTTGGCCCAACCTTTTGGCTTACTGCTATGCAATCATGCCTGAGTGTCCACCCCTGTCTTGGCTCCAGATGTCCCATCAGCCTGAATGCACACCTTCTGCTACTGCCCACTCACCCTTAAAGGCCATGTTGAATGTCCCTTACCCTAGGGGAGCTCTAGAGTTCCACTTCTGCCTCACAGCTAGAAAGATTTCATGTATCATGTGGACATACAGCCCTTAGGGATATACTACTTTGTCTTTTCTTATATACAACATGTCATCCCTGCTAGACTCTGGGCTAGATGAGGAAAGGAGAGTTTCTTATCCTTCTCTGTTTCCCCTATCATACCCAGTAAAGCATCATGCACAGAATGGTCTCTCAGCAAACTCATTGATTTAATTTTTTTTTTTTTTTTTTTTTTTGAGACAGGGTCTCACTCTGTTGCCAGAGCTACAGTGCTGTGACATCAGCCTAGCTCATTGCAACCTTAAACTCCTGGGCACAGGCGATCCTCCTGGCTCAGTCTCCCAAGTAGCTGGGACTACAGGCTGCACCATCATGCTCAGCTAATTTTTTCTATATATTTTTAGTTGGCCAACTAATTTCTTTCTATTTTTAGTAGAGACAAGGTCTCACTCTTGCTGAGGCTGGTTTCAAACTCCTTACCTTGAGCAATCTGCCCGCCTCGGCCTCCCAGAGTGCTAGGATTACAGGCATGAGCCACTACACCCAGCCATATTGATTTAATTTATTCACAAATATTTACTGAGCTTCTACTATGTGCCAGGCACTGTTGTAGATGCTACAGATAAAGTAGTAGGGAAACAAAAACAAACAAACATAAAAACAACAGTAGCAACCCCTGCCTCATGGAGGTTCCATTTAAGTGTGGAAGGCAGTGTAAGCAATAGACCAAAAAGAGGTCCTGGCCATGACATCAAGAACACGCCGAGATCAGCCATCCAGCTACAAAGGCAATCAAAGATGAAGCCCTTGCCACTTTCCACGTCTTCCTGTCTCCCAGCTTCACCCCAGCTATACCCAAGGAAGTATCCAATTCCAAGCATTTCTCCTATGGGAGCTTCCAAATCCATAAAATCCTAAGACAAGATGTACTTAAATGCCTCAGCCCCACATTGGGGCATTAGTACTGAGACATTCTCTATGCTAGGATGTTACCCAACAATGACCACTGGTTTTTCCACGTTATGTTCCAAGCTGCCTTTATTGCTAATCAGATACAGCTGGCATTAGCATACACAAGTCATACATCATTATCTAAAATTTATTCTGCTGTGGGCATGGTAGAGCTAAATAAATTGTTTTGATCTCTTTTCCTATATCCAACAAATTGATATATATTAATATATATACAGGGAAGTCACAATGGAATGAGCACTATGTAAGAGATTCAAATGTTGTCATTAAGCTATGGTTATACAGTTCTGGGAATCTCCTTTCCATTTAAAATATTACAGCCATACCCAAAAGTACAGAGAGTAGTTGCCTGAGTACTTCAGTATACAATGACTGCTTTTCAAACAGTAAAATGGCAAAAGGAGATATCCCTGGCCACTTTACAAAGTCAGCTTAGCACATGGATTGATGGATCTGTGTTAGTAACTGCCCATAATTTGTTCTTCTTTTGGATCCTTCAACCTTCCACGCTGACTAAATAGTAACACACTCCATGATCATGCTACATGCTCTGCCTTGAACAGTGAAAAAAAAAAAAAAATGTAATTTTTCTGGCTAAGGCAAAAGAATTTCTCACTGTACTGGTCCCAATTTTTGCTTATGTCAAACAGTCCATAAATTAATTCTTGCCTGGTTTCTGACCTTGGGTCCATTCAATACATAGTCTCATAGGTACAATATTGCTAAAGAAAAATAGCATTATCACCAAGGTATGGAGTACACAGTGGTATCTTAAATTATAGTAACAAGTCAAATTGATCTTCAGTAATATAAAATAGTAAATATTTTAGCCAGAAATTCTAGTTGCCTGATGGCTCTATTGCCAGTTATACTTACTCTCATGAATTAGGGTACATGGATTTTCAAAATTAGAAAAAACTTAAATATTTGCATACCACTGTCACTAACTTGTTAATGAATATACTACGATAGGTCATTTTTTTCTAGGTTTCATAGCTAGCCAAAACTGCTAGTTTGATATTAACACCTAGACCTCTTAGCCTAATGCTTTTAACACTAAATAGCTAATGTTTTAACACTAAAACTACCTCCCCATCAAGTCATCTACATAATGAAAGTGGAGACTTGAAAATTCATATTCAATACAAATTTACTCCTTTATTCAACAAATCTTCCTGGAATAACTTATACGTGTAAGTACATTTCTAGGTAGCATGGATGATATAACATGGTGGTATCCACTTACAAGAATCCTGAGTGATTACGGGTACCTACATTCCTATTAATAAAAAAAATAAGGGTAACTTATTCAATTTTTAAACAATTGACACAAAATGTTTTATATAAAAAAACTAAATTTTAGGACTTGACAAATTTCTCATAGCACTTAATTAAGGTCAAACATTAGTCTGTGCCACACCCCCTCATGGTCTATGTCAAATGATACATTTTTTTAAACAATATATTTTAAAGGTTAATTGTCATTCTAGGCTATGGTTTCTCAAAATTGTATAATTAGTATATCTGAGTGATCTATCATTATACATGTGAAATTGCTGAAGTATAAACTCTCTTATTTGCCATTGACTTCAAGCATGTTTTTCTTGCCTAACCAATGAGATAGTAAACTTTCTCTTTTTTACCCAGGGACATTGATTTTTTGACTATCCATGACCCCTAAATTATGCTAGTTATAGAATAATATTCAATAAATATTAAGTGAAACAATGTAATTAAAAGATAACCTCCTAAGAAATAGTAAGTACAAAAAATAAAATAGTTGCCTTCATTACCAAATGACTTCCCCCTGGCCAACCAAATGAATATCAGCAAACACAAAATCTGTCTTTCACTGACGAGGTTATTTTTTAAGGAAGAAAATAAGCATGAAAATAGATATTCATCTTCAATTATATGCAAATAGGACTGTAATTTCTCAGAAGAATTCAACTTTATTTGTCTATTATTAAATTTTTATGGATTGTGAAAATCAATATACATTGGGAGTATTCTAGCACTAATTTTTAATTCTGTAGTACATAGATGTCCAGAAAAACATAATCTATTTGAAAAGCCAGGGAGTGCAACATTTAAGTAAGACTATAGCCAACAGCAATTGCTTCTAAACAGTAATCTGTACAATTACTGTTTTAAGGAAAGAAGATAACACTCAATTTTGTAGGCCCCTTCCATTTTTAAGTTGTCAGGTTCTGTATCTACCTCTCTTCAAATCAGAGGTTAAATTTGACTATTCATATATACAACTATTTTTTTACTTATTAAAATTTCATTTTATCACTCAGAGAAAAAATCTGCAGTACTAAATGTAAAAATGATATGTTTGTCAAACATGCTTACATAAACTACCACTATCCAGAAATCTACCCTATTTTCTGTCACCTTTGAGTGAACTCTATATCCTATTTATTCATTCATTATTTCTTCACTCTTTCTCTAATATGAGCCTAAACTTGGCTTTGCAGTTACTTCTGTTTCAGTTCCTAGTATGTGTATGTTGTTAGTGTACATTCAAGGTAAATCAAATGTAATATAGCAAATGTATGACTATTTACATGACAGCAAATCCAAGGCTCAAATCCAAAAATAAAGGTGAAAGAGTCATAAAAATTCTATAAAACTAAAATTTATGGTTATATTACATACAGAATGTAAGATGTGTACTTCATACCATGATATACAAAATTCCTTATAAAAGTATTAACCAGGACTTTGGTTCTACCACAAGTCAACCCTATGAAGAGTCCATTTGTTATTCAGCATTGGAATACAGCTCCACCTGCTGGTACTTAGATGCATATTATAAACCTTTTGCAAGTTAGTCTTACTATTAATAAATTCATGCTTATTCAAAGTTGCTCCAAAGCCTCCTATAGCAGGTTTTTTAAAATGAGAGTAACTAGTTTTGATTTTGCTTAAAATTTGTCCAGAAGTAAAATTAAATGGAAATTTCACTGCTATCATACTAAGTTTCTCTTCGGGAAAATATAATTCATTTTGCTTTTGATAATCTGAGAAACTTAAGGAATGGCAATATAACAGGTTATATTTTCACATTTTAACTAGGTAGTCAAATAAAACCCCAGTAATAAAATTAATTTACCCTGTTCACACGCATTCATTTTTTAATTTTGATAAATCAACCAAAGTTATATGTCTATATCCATTTATTTATTTATTCATGCACAAATATTAATTTTCCACCTATTATGGGCCAAGCCCCATGTTAGGCGGTGGAAAGCAGAATTGAGTAAGGAAGCCATGGAGTTTACAGGGTAGGTGAGGAACAAAAATTGAAGAAGTCCTTATCCAAATTATCACTATCATTTCATTAAATATAATGAAGAAATCATCAGGAAATGCCTTCATGAGGAAAACGTGAAAATTGTACTCATGTACACCTATAGATAAAACTCATAACAGTTCTCTCTTTGAAGCTAAAATATTATAAATTTGGAAATTTCATGCTGTATTTTTCTCACATAAAAAAGGAGTTAGATCTCATTCTCATCTATTGAACATGATGCATATCAATGATGGGATAGATGTGTGGGTTTGTGTACATATGTTCGTTCATTACAAACAAGTGTCAATATTAGGATAATTAAAAAGTAGGAAGCACTTTAGTGGACAACTAAATTGCCAAAATTATTTTCAATACTTTTCCTCGATTATTCAGTAAATTATTCAGTTATTTTTATTTGATATACAAATACTTAAACTTTCAAAATTTAATAGCTATGCTAAATATTTACCTTTAAAAATTCATAAGGTGGGCATTATACATGTAAAGCATATCATACTTAAGATTTCATATCTCAGGTCCCAAATATTATGTGTCATATAATCAATAAATAACCAAAGAATGTGAAAAACCTAAAAGGCATTTCAAATGAGAAATCACTTTAACTTATCTTAGAGCTGCATATGGCAACACACTTTTTTTGTTAAAAATTAGAGAAACAGGTCCAGTAAGCCAAAATTATATTCATTTTTCCAAGTCAATTTTCTTTTAATATGACCCAGTCTCTTCTATATATGTTTTCCATTGATTTGAGTGTGTGTGTGTTAATGTTTTACAGTCAAATATGTTGGAGGGAGGAGGGGGGGTGAAGGAGAAAAACAAAGAATATAAATACATTTAAACTGTATACTTCATCTCAATAAAAATATTTTTCAAAATGTAACATTAAAATCAATGCTTCAGTAAAAAGATATTCATTGAGAGGAAATCAGTCAAATAATCTAGACGGCTACAGAAGCAATCTGCTTCCTTTTTATCATCACTTACATCTTGGCCTAAAAAAAAAAAATACTTTAAGCAGATGTAAATTCTTAAAGTTGACCATCTGCAGCAATTATATGCTACCTAGAGATTAGCTGACTGAGTATCTTAAAGCTGAGTACTCTGGAGCTAATTGACAGGATCTGCCTTAAATTAAAAGGGAATGATCTTGGTAAACATTACTAATGTCTGTCTCCAGTTGTCTGTAACATCACAATTCTTATGGAAATGCCCTAGAAAGTAGTTTCTCTCATTAACTGAGGCAATCTCAAAATATCTAATTGAGCACTAAAAAGAAAAATGTACAAAAATAATGTCAAAAGGAAGGTCCCATAGTTAGCTTAGTTCAGTATGTTCAGCATTTTCATTCAATCTTTTTGCCAAAACAATCCAACGAAGGCACAAGCATATGTGTATATATAAATTTGGTTTTTTTAGAGCAGGAATGACAGAGATAACATTCATTGACTTTTCTTTCTTTCCAGTCTCCTAGTTTAAGAAAACAGATCTGTGAAAAAAGTGGGTAATATCAACATGTCCTCACACATTTCTATCAAAATTGTTATTTCCTGTTTCAAGTAGCCTAAGATATGAATAGCATAGCCCTAAATCAATGTATTAAGTTCAGATGATGGAGCAACCATGGAAGGCAGATTATTCAACCTAGTCCCTTTCATCTGTCAATTTTTCCATTGATCTGTGGGCTTTTAGTATTTCAATAGGGCTACTGCGTTCAAGCACACATATTTCTTTGTGACGGATGTATAAGAGAATCTACCCTGTTCCTTTAATAGTCCTTTTTAAAACTGAGACCCTAGAGTGATTCTTTTTCCTTAAACATTTTTTTAAACTTCTATCAGAGCACTCCTATCTTAAGTCTTATCTTAATATAATGGACTCAAGAAATAAAATAAACAAGTGAAATAAACATGTAGAAATGAAATAAAACTCATAGATACACAAAAAAATGAGATTGAATTTCAGGGCAACTGAAAAACATTTCGTGACAAACTTAACTTGTTTAGAGGTTGGGGGTATGGGGTGGGTTTGTTTTTTAATAAGCAAATGCAGATGTTGAGGGAAAAACGTTTAGATTTTTGACACTGTTCTTTGCTAATACAATTGCCAAATGTTTTCCATAAGCAAACAATGTTGAAATGTCTTAATTTTTTTTGTAAAACCACCACCCAGCTGAACTTTGAGAAATGGAATTTATCAATTTACTGTTAATGACTTTATATATTTGATATTTCTGATCAATATTGCTTTGTACAACTTTTCATTTATTTTCCATGCACTTGATAAATTTAAATAATCATAGGAAGAATTTATGGTCTTCCCATGTTGTGCACATTTAAGATACACATACACACACACACACACACACACAGAGTTGATATTTATTCAATCATCACTCTTAAAGGATCATATTTAAAGTTGTACCTAAAGTGATTATGTAACGAAGTAGTCCATTTTACTAAGTACAGCAGTTTGGATTCATCTTTATGTCATGTGCAAAACTACATGTATTCACTGTCAAATTAGAAAAAAATGTTCAACAAGTAAAACACTGATGCAGCTTTTTTTGTATTTGAGTTTCACTTTCAGTCATTACTGTGATGTCTATGAAGCGTTTTATTGAGTAAAATAATTTGTTCCTTTAAACTTAAAATATTCACTGATTATATTTGATTGGTTTCATTTCTATCTCTTCCCATACTCGGTGTGCAAAGTGCAAAATTGTCCCAATCATTAAGAAAAACTAAATTTAGCTTGAACGCAGTAGCCCTATTGAAATACTAAAAGCCCACAGATCAATGGAAAAATTGACAGATGAAAAGGACTAGGTTGAATAATTTAACTGCAGAATGTCTCCTCCTCATTTTATTTAATAGTGTGATAAAGGCTAAAAAGTCTGACCCTCTCCTGTTTTGCAGTGTTATGTCAAAGTGTCAAAAGATTATGCTCTGCAATTACCAATAATCCTTGAAAAGAATGTCAATGATCAGTTTGCTTCTTTGAGTGTTTATTTCCTCACCTTTAATCTTCTTACTAGAGAAGACTAATAATTAGTAGGGCCAAAGGATTCTCAGAATACAGAATAAATATTGATACTAAAGAAAAAAATAATACTATAAAGATAACCTAAACTCTGCAACAAATATTTTAATGTTCCTGCTAGGTAGTGGCTGGAGTTTGAATGCTTCAAAAAGTATAATATCATATTATATTATGCCTAGGAATTTCTAGTGATATATATAAGATCACATCTATGTATGTGTATATATATTACATTATATATAGTGCATATATATTACATTATATATAGTATATATAATGCCTAGGAATATACATTGTGTATATATACACAAAAAAAAATATATACACACACACATGAATTCATTGTTAATGGAATATAGAAAAATATATATACACACACACACATGAATTCATTGTTAATGGAATATAGAAGAGTGTATTTTATTAATCACAAGTATCTCAATGATTCTTATTAATGAGACAAATTATAAGAGAGTATTTAAAAATTAAAATTCTTAGGAAAAACTGCCAAAATCTGTTTTTCAGAAAATGACCTTCATCTCTAACCCTGTCTGTAAAATGGGGTTTTTACTATGGTGAAGGAAAATACTTGGCCCCTATCTCATTCTTAGACATATGTTAGGAATGAAAAGGATGGTAATAAAGTTCTTATATGCCCTTCAGGAGAAAAATACTACACCAAATAATATCATAAGATAAGTCAAAATATAATTTGACAAAAGGTAATTACTCATTTGAATCTTTTGGCTCTTGATCACAGAGGAGGGTGGGAAAAGTAACCTTGAATAAGTAGTCTGTTATAAATTAATAGCTCTCCATTACATACTGCCTATTGCTATTTCCCTTCTGAATACTTTTGACTCTTCTTTAAGAGTTGCCCAAAGATCCATGTTGGATGCCATCACGTCATTAACAAAGAAACAAATATTGATCTGCCAAGAAAATGTAATAGTTAACATCTCATGTCACTCAGATGCCTGAAGAGTAGAAGTAGAATATGCTTTGAAGAATTCCCTTACTTCACAAAGTGTATCAAATTGTAAAGACAAAATATAACATGAAATGCAGCTCTAGGTTTATTCCTACAAAAAGAAAATCCTAAATAAATCACCAAAACCCTTTCAAAAATTTAATAAATTGTCTATAACAAAAGTAATAATGAAGACAAATCAGAGATAATTTGCTGGATTTTCACTGATTTTTCAATTAGTTACTTTCATAATTATTTGGAAATTTCAATACAATGCAGAATTGCCTCTCCACATCCAAAAATTAGATCATATAGTTCCATGCCTTAAATATTTCTAAAAGAATATTTCTGTCACTTGTTTTTCTGAACAGAATAACGTTTCCAAAATATTTATTTTAGGAAATTAGTAGTTATACCATTTAATTTTTATCTCCTATCTTTCAGACTGCAAGTAAAAACGAAATCTTCTTGTCATAAAATAATTTTTACAGAAAGTATACAATGTAAGGATATAAAATCCATAAACATGAAGGAAGTGATGCTAAAGACAGGAGGAATGCAAGCCTCGTTCTCACAAATTATAAATAATCTTGGATGGCCTATTTTAAAGGAGTTTTTGAATCTTAACACCAAAAGAAAGTCATCTAAAAGCCTTTTGGCCAAAACTAGTCTTACTTTCAAATATATGTGTTTAGGAACACATGAGCATATGTTAGTTAGTATGCACATGCATATATGTGTGTTTAGTGTATATGAACACATGTGCTTGTGTATAAATGCATTTGTGAGTATTTGCATGAGTATACATGTGAATGTGCCTGTTCACTTTCCTCAATCACATTTATTCTGCATGTTCTGAGAAGCTATCTATTAAATTATGTCAAATGGCTAATAGCTAAGTAGTTCCAAAATACCACATGCAATTATTGGGAAGAGAAGTGGCAGCATAGAAAGTATGAATATACAAATGTAACTCTTTAGTTTGCAAGGACTAACTTGCAAACTCTTTAGTTTGTAATCTAAACTAAACTCTTAGTTTAGTAAACTCTTTAGTTTAAAAACTCTTTAGTTTGTAATCTTCAACAAAAAACAATTGCACAGAAATGTTAATAGCTTTCGTATCGTTCAGGTTTTGAATGTTCTTAGATAATTGCAATAAGGACTTTATTTTTAACAGAAAATCCATTTTATGTATTTTACAGTCTTCAACACACAAGGAATTCAAACCATAAACATTCACCCTTTTATTAATTACTATTATAATCATAAATTCTTATAAGTTAAAGTTATTTCAAAGGCATAACTTTAATTATTTTCAATCATTGAGAAAAACTCCAACTGTTTCATTAATGAAATGTTAAGAAAAAATTTATAAGACAGGAAATGAGAATGGGAAGCCTTTCAAGTAACAAGACTAATTTAACCTTCTGGACATAATGCCTACATAAAGCTACACAAAATAAATTAAACATAATCAAAACACAGCAGGATTTTACATTTGCATTCAAAATGTTACATCAATACAAATTTTTGTAGTGGGTTACATTAAACTTTCAAACTCAAAATAGAAAGGATCTTTCTAACATGCAAACCAGATTATAAAGGCAAATGAAGCAAGAAGCAATGCCAACATAAATGAGAGATGCTTGATAAATGTTGGAGGATAAAACTTTTTCTGTTAGATCTCATAAACGTACAGTGTAAATCTGAGAAAAGGACTCCCCAGATATCAGAGGCAGTAGAGCCTACTGCTTAAGAATATGGGCTCTAGAGTCAGGCTATGTTCAAATCTCATTTCTGTCTCTCCTTAGCTGTTCAGGCATTTAACCTTAGTGACAGTTTCCTCATCCATAAAATGGGGGTAGAACTACTTTGTAGAGTTATTCACCTGGGCACTGTGGCTCACACCTGTAATCCTAGCACTCTGGGAGGCTGAGGCTGGAGGATCACTTGAGGCCAGGAGTCTGAGACCAGCCTGAGCAAAAGCAAGACCCTCCCCTCTACAAAAAATAGAAAAATTAGTCAAATGTGATGGTATGCCCTGTAAGTTCCAGCTACTCAGGAAGCTGAGGCAGGAGGATGGCTAGAGACAAGGAGTTTCAGGTTACAGTGAGCAGTGATGACACCACTGCACTGTAGCCCAGGCAACAGAGCAAGACTCTGTCTCAGAAAAAAAAAAAAAAAACTATTTGTAGAATTATTGTACATTTAAATGTCTTAATAAATGAAAGCACTGAGAACTGTGATGATTATTAGCATGTGACAAGCTCTTAATAAGGTAGCTATTATCATTAATATTATTATTATGTCACGTTTGTGTATGATGCCCACAATCTTCAGAAGAACCTACTGTGCTGCACACATCAGGGTTAGACATTATGTGGTAGAAACAAAGAGGGACACAAAGAGGGAGGGAGAGAAATAACACATATGCTACAGCAAAATCCTATTTTCTCTGAAAAAATTTACACAAAGATCATATAGTTAAAATATTTGTTTCCTAAAAATAAGTCTGCCTAAATAGTTTTTGAGGGAGATATAGGTTCCTTTTTTGTCCTTTATTAATAATGAGATATGACAAAAGCTTAATTCCCATAAAGCTCAAAAGTGTCAATCAAACTTTATTTCATAGTCAGTTACTTTCATTTCACACACACATACCCAAAATTGTCATTTCTACCAAAATGTTATTATGTAACAATAAAATTTTTACTATTTCCAGAGGGAAAACATTTGAAATTTTTGGCCTCTCCGCTTGATAATTATGGGACAGGGGCCCAAAACTGTCATTTGTCCACTTCATAAGCATATCTGGGAGTTGGAGTACCAATAAAAAATACTTTGAAAATATAATAAAAATATTACAAATTCTACTAAAACTGTGAAAAATATCTTAATGCCTTTAGAATAAGGAAAGATTATATTTCACATGCTTTTCTCACACTCCTAGTCTAAGGTTAGGTAAGTGAAACTTAAATAAAAGACTGCCATGAATTTAAGGAAAATCTGCCATTGGAATAATTTTTCCCAACTGAAAAACTAATTGAAATGACTTAAGATACATTTTTCAATAAAATCTTTCAGATATACAATTCCTTCCAAGTGCTAATCTCATCCCTTTTCCAACCAAGCAATGACAACTAGTTAATAGGGAAATAGTATGCAGTTTTTTAAAAAAACAATAATAGGTCAATAAACATGACTTCAATACAAGACACAGTATTTTCCAACAGCAGGAATCTGTAGCCTCGTCATAGATTCTAAGCCCCCTGTGAAGTTTAAAGAGCAAGGATTTAGGAAGACTATAAAGAAGGAACTACTACAGTCACGACAGGAAACAATTAAGACATAAATAAGAATTTCCGTGGAATCAGGTCAAAGTAGGGACACATTTAAGAAATGCCCTAAAGGTATGGAAACAGACACATAATGAAGTAATGGGTAGAAGTGGCAGTTGGAGGTCTGTTTGGTGCAAAAAGAACACACTTTTGAAGAACCTAAAAGCTTTGAGTCAAAAGTCCTAAAACTGCTTTTAAAAATCCACAAGTATTAAAAAATTTCATAAAGACTTTGCATTGTGGGATTCCATGGTCATTCCTAAGATCTTGCAAGAAGTGAAGTTGTAGTATGAATTTGAAGTAAATCAGGCTTTCTTTGGCTACAGTCAGTGAAGCACTCTGAAGACATTTAGAAAAAGAAGATATAGAGATTTGAGTTTAGGTAATAAACATTCCAGAAAACTGTCAAACAAACAAACAGACCACAACTCAACAACCACTAGAATCAGGATGACTGCAGTTATAATGTGCAAAACAGTCAATGTTTCAGTAAGCAGACATACAAATTAAGGGTTTGTTGATACTATTTTTGTGATACTCTATGGGTAATTATTAGTGTTACTAACTTTGGAATTATCACATTCATACTTTGAATACTAAAAATATACTTGAAAGTATAGAGTACATGGAATGTACTCTTTAGCCATCTCTCTCAATTTTCACATGAAATAAAAAACACATACTGGTTTTCAAATTCTTTGTAAATTAGAAGAGATGAATAAAAATTATCTCTTTTCCATACCAATTCACAGATCTGAAGCTCTAAAAGGAATATTTCAGAAATAAAGACAAACAATTTTTGCTGACAGATAACTAAAGGATCCAAGAAGACTCTTTCTGAGTATAACAATTGAGGGACAGCCAAAAAGCAAAGACGAAAGTTTGCTGAATCCTGGAATCTTGGATTAGGAAGGAAATTTGGATATAATCTCTTCAAATCCCTTTGTTTTATAGATGGCAAAACTCAAGGGTTGACTTACCTAAATATGCACAACTTCTTAGGAAGGGATAAGAAGGTTTTAACAGAAACCAAAAAGAAAATTTTGGCATAAAAAACAGTATCTGAAATGTAAGGAAATTTAAGAACCTCAAGAATTCTACTTAATCCCACTTGCCTATTTCTAAACAGGTACCAACTATTCAGAAGTGCCTCTTCTGCCTCATCCTATTTCTGTCCCATATTTTAAATGTTAGAAGAACATTGTTTGTTAGAGATTTACTTTTCAACTCTGTTTTCCCCCCAACCACAAATCCTTTTGGAAGGTAAAACTGGGGAAGAAAGTTAATATTGAAGAAAAAATAATGAATCTTTCATCTTAAACACCAGATGTTGCCTGAATTCCACAGATAAATATTCATCTTTACTTCTAAAGACTTAAGTTATTATGATGAGTGTTTGTAATGAAACTACAGTTATAAAAATGTCAAAATATATATATTTAAGGTGTTTATAAAGGTTAAAGTAAGTTTAACGGAACTTATCTTTCCTTTTCTTTCTTATCTCACCATATTTATTCCCCCAAAGACATTTCTGCCTTGTTTTCTTGGTTCTGCTAATTTTAGTGGAGGCATTTAATAAAGAAGACACTTTTTCTTGTGTAAAGGTTACTTTGGAGGGAAGCCAAGAAGTTCACAGAGAATTCTGACATTCCTCTTCTTATAGGTTTGGGCAAATAAGCAATCAGATTCTGGAAGCCAAAGAGAAAAAACTAAGTCCAAACATGCAGTAGGGGCCTTATTTTCTGTATTATCCAATCTCTCTACCGCATATATCTAACACCCCCTTTTAAACCTTTGAAGTTTCTCCAACTTAAAAACACAAAAACAAAACACCTGCGTGTTCCCCTTATTATCCTCCACTATCATCCTATGTTTCTCCTCCTCTATAGATAAACTTGCCAAAATATTTGTCTACGATTATCATTTCTTCATCTCCACTGAAGCCTCAATTTTAGTCAAATCTGGCTTCTGTCCCAGACACTACAGCAAAACATCCAAGTCAAGTCACCAGTGACCTTCATGACACTAAGTCCAATAAGCACTTTTCGGTCTCCATCTCCCATGATCTCTCAGCAGCATTTGGCACTACTCTTGAAGCACCCTCTTTCCTTGATGACCTTGACACAATACAGTCCTGTTTTTCTCCCTCCTCATTTATCATTGATTCTGGGTCCCTCAGTTGCATGCTCATTCTTCCTCACCAGGTCAATATATATTCTGTAGCTCCTAAAGTCTTGCTCCTAGGCCATCTTATCTACAGTTTCCCTAGGTGACCTCATCCATTCCAATGGCCTCCGTTAAAACATATGCAATGGTGACTCTCTAGTCTAAGGTAACTTCTCCACAATCTCACATACCAAAGTGTCTAGTCCACGTATTTACTGAAATGTCCCTAAGTCATATGTAGTTCATTATATCAAAACAAAAGTTATGATTTCACCTCTACCCTCCAACATGGTCCTCTTCCACTATCTCCTATCTCTATGAAAAATTACATATGTTCATCTAATTACACAATCCAAAAACTTAGGAGTTACATTATCCACCCCCAGCCTCACTCCTCTCATACTCAAACCATCACCAAACCCTATCCATTTTACCCACTAAATAGCTCTTGAACCTCTCCACTTTTCCTCACCTCCTCAACCACAACCTTATTCCTACCTGTACCATCTTTTTCACTTAGAGGGTCCATGGAAAGCACCCCTAATAGTTTTTACATTATTCACTATGAACTCCTCTCTAATCCATTCACCATAGAGAACCAAAGTGTTTTTTCTGAGGCATAAACATGATTATATCATCTACCAATTAAACCTCTCCAGTGACTTTTGATTGCTCCTAGCATGAAGCTGAAACTCTAAGCATGAACTACAATGCCCTGCATTGTCTGGTTTCTACCTATTCTTCCAACAATCCAAAATTCTCTCCATGTCTTTTAGCTTTTTTTAATTGCTTTGCACACTCTTATTCCATAGGACCCCTCCTTTGTGTCCCTTCCCTAGACTTTTCTTCCCTCTACCTTTCCTCTGGTTAATTCCTAGTCCTCTTTGGCATTAAGTTCAGCCTTTACTCCCCTTGAGGAAGCCTTGCCTGAATCCCTCAACTAGTTCATACTCTTTAAGTTGCATTGTACATTTTCAACAGCTTAATTTGACTATTTAGTCAATTTCTGTCTCTCCACAAGACTGCTACCCAAAGGGGGAAGGGACTGCATCTGTTTTTGCTTTTCAACCATCCCAGTACCAAGAGAGAGCGGAGCACGCTGCAGAAGCTCAGTATTTGTTAAATAAAGAAGCAAATGACTAAGCTAGAAACTCAGAGCGATGAACCATTAGAACACCCTGCAGTTGTTGGAAATCTCATGAAAGAAATAGAAGAAGAATGTATATAGTCATTTGGGCTGTTATTTTTCCAGGGCATTTATTTTCCTTACCACGCAAGTGATAATATCTTAGCCAATTGATTTTTTCTATTTCAGCATTCAGCACTAACATGAATGATCTGCATTACTGACCAAACCCTAACTATGCAAGTCTTTCAGAGTAGCAGTATATGCTTTTCTTTCAGGAAGAAGTTTGCTGTTCTATTCAATTTAACTGAAAAAAAAAACAAGAAATGTCTCCTATGTATCATGTATTATACCAGATGCTGTGGCACTGTGTTTATTTGTTGCTTTGCTTTTAAATGTACCCAAAGTAGCTCACTTTTTTGCTTTGTACAATTTTTTTTAAATCTGCAAAGATCAGATTAGTGATCCAAGAAGAATGGAAATACTTCCCTGATAAATTAATTAGAAACAGTGGCTTATTTTATTAGCTGCCATATATATATAAAGACTTTATTGTCCATAAAAATAAAACAGAAGAGATACTATCTGATATGTATGTCTCATATATGACCCAATATTTTTTCTATAGTATATATTTATTTTCTCTTTAACATAACAATTAACAAATAGCAAAACAATTCATATATTGGGCATGGTTAATTCAAACACTTTAGACACAGGAAAATTTTTACTGAAAGATCTAATTCATTTGTAAAACAATTAAAGCATGAAATTAAAGTTGAGGTTGTTCCATTTATAATTATTTATAATAATAATTACTACCATTTAAGAAGTATCCCCTATGTTAGATGTTTATTACTAATAAGTATCCCCTACATTAGATGTTTATTAGTAATCTTCAAAACAACCTATAAAATAAAATATAATGTTATATAATATATAATTAATCATATTTATAGAGGAGGAAATTGTAGCTTGGAAATGCTAGACTCAACAGATGACTAAATGATTTCCAACATGTAGTTAAAAATAAGATGACTGCCGGGCGCGGTGGCTCACGCCTGTAATCCTAGCTCTCTGGGAGGCTGAGGCAGGCGGATTGCTCAAAGGTCAGGAGTTCGAAACCAGCCTGAGCAAGAGTGAGACCCTGTCTCTACTATAAATAGAAAGAAATTAATTGGCCAACTAATATATATACAAAAAATTAGCCGGGCATGGTGGCGAATGCCTGTAGTCCCAGCTACTTGGGAGGCTGAGGCAGCAGGATTGCTTGAGCCAGGAGTTTGAGGTTGCTGTGAGCTAGGCTGACGCCATGGCACTCACTCTAGCCTGGGCAACAAAGCGAGACTCTGTCTCAAAAAAAAAAAAAAAAAAAATAAGATGACATAGCTATGGCAGGCACCACTAACATTACTCATTTAGTCAGTCAACAAATGTTTAGTGAGTACCTACTATGGGCAGGACTTTGGGATACAAAACTAAACAAGATAGACATGGTCTGTGACCGTCACTGAAGTTATTTAATAGATCTTTTAAAATACATAAGAGGAAGAAATCAGTGTTTTAATTTAAAAGCAAAATGCCAAGGCCTTGGTTTTTAAGCAGCTGTTTTCTAGCATTTAAGAGGTGAGAAAAAACTTATTTTTTATATGCCATTTTCCTCTTCATGACCTATCAATGTAAACAGAGATTTCACCTTTTTTTCTGAAAACTTTAAGCAATCAGACCTCCATACTCAGGACATTCCTATGAGGAGCAGTAAAGTAGAATTTGGCACCCAAACACACATCATGATTTCCTGAGTTGCGTCCTTGGCATGAGGGCACTGGATTTTGTGTGTTACTACAAGTTCATTTTAACAGGCAAAAATCGATAGTCTGTGACACAATCAACTCAACATGCAGCTCCTGGGAAAAAAGGTTTCTCTTGGGAAGAGATTTTGAAATGACTCCTTAATTTATTATTTTAGGACTCAGTGATTATATGAAGTAACAAGATAAAAATGTACATTTCTTGGACAACTAGGAAACTGAAATATTTGGATTGGCAACAGAAAGTTGTAAGTCAGTCAAAGGCACTATAGCTTCCGTCAGCTAGTGGCCAATGACAACGGGAAAGAAATTTCACAAGCTCAACTACGACCACTCTACCTTTAAAATTCTATCCAACACTCAGTTGTAGGACCCTTTTGTGAAATCCAGCATGTAGTGCACTCATTTATGTACTCTTACTTCTCCTAATGCAACATATACACACATTGCTCCCTCAATGCAAAGCCAACACTTTGAGCTGCTCCCAGAAATAGACAGTGGATCTTAATGGGGAATGAAAACAATTCCAGAACAGACATAAATATTCCAAAAGTTAAGGTTCTAATCTAAAATTCCTACCCTAAATATAGTGGCATTACCTTCATTTTCCTTGCAAAAGTCATATTTTGGCAATATCATCAAAATACTTTTTTTCAAATCAATATCCTGCATACGTTCAATAAAACTTAGCTAAGTCCATATCTGCATAGTCTATCAAATAGAAATAAAATCCTGGATAAGTGAAGCAAATCATAACATTTCCCAGAGCTGTCTAGTTATCAAGAGGTTTTCCAGAAATCAAGTAACAGCATTGGCAGTGGTAATTAATACCATTAAAGTCAGAAATTATTAGCATTTGGAATACATGGATATAACTTATCTAAATACAGTTAATGCCTCAATCTTCTGATAGTTCTCAACAAAAATTTAACTCACTTGTTCTGAATCATTTTTTAGGTCTTCATACAGTTCTTCAGCACAAGATATTCCAATTAGCAATATCTCTCATTACATGCAGTAATGCAGTAATGTAGCGATGTAGTATTCTCAACTGAGGAGAAAGAAAGGGAGTGCAACCCTTATCCCCAAGGAAAGTGTATCAGAATCTTCCTGGAGGTGCGTATTTGAAAAATGCCCTCTCTAAATCCTTGGTGACCCTTAGAATGTTTCCCCATCTTCTGTTCTAAATATTATTAATTTAAATATTTATTAATCTTTTTTTGACAATCAGTGTTCAAACCGTTAGTTAAAATAACTCAATGATTTAGACACTGTCATAATTAAGGTAACTGTGATAGACAGAATAATGCCCCCCCCCAAAGATATCCACATGCTAACCCCGAGAATGTGTGAATATGTCATAAGTTAAGGGTCCGAAGTAATCATGAGAGACCTTACAAAGGGAGGCAAGAGTGTTGTTAGAGAGGATGTGACAACAGAAGCAGAAGTAAGAGTGATGTGAGGAAAGGGCCAGGAACCAAAAAATGCAAACATCCTCTAGAAGCTAGAAAAGGCAAGGAAACGGATTCTCCCCTAGAGCTTCCAGAAGGAACAGCCTGTTGATAGTTTGATATTGGAACTTCTGACCCTCAGAACTGTAAGGTAATCAGTTAGTGTTATCTAAGCCTAACTAAGTGGTAATTTATTACAGCAGCAGTAGGAAACAAATACAGTACCAC
Source organism: Microcebus murinus (assembly GCF_040939455.1). Classification (NCBI taxonomy): domain Eukaryota; kingdom Metazoa; phylum Chordata; class Mammalia; order Primates; family Cheirogaleidae; genus Microcebus; species Microcebus murinus. The sequence continues at coordinate 11,794,433 of NC_134126.1, forward strand.
TATAGTTAGGTAGATAGTGAGGACCTTCAGCCCCTTCTGGGGACAAAGGTAGGTGCCAAGCAACTGCCACACCTGAGAGAAGAGGGAATACCCTACCAATCCGTCAATTAGAACTTAAAGCATCAACTCCAAAAGAATGCGGAGGTACAATAGGGTCTGGAAGGTGACCTAGAACAACCTAAAGCTAATTATCAGGTATTAATTTAAATCTACATTGCAGTTCACTCCAAAAATGGGCTTTCAGAGATGCTCATGGGAAATCCACATGCATAGTATGACTTAAGTTATATAACTTCCAACTGTCCATCAAAGTGGTTCCATGGTAACATTTGAACCACAAGGAGAGCCCAGCCAAGACATTATAAAACAAGATCCCAGACCATAACCAAGGCCCTCTTGTTATGACAGGCGGGGTCGGTTTGTCATCTATGGCAAATGTATCTTGCTTTTGTTCTATAAACCTGTATCTTGCTCTTGCTCTGTAAACCTATCTTGTCCTTCCTCAATAAACTTCATTTCACGGTTGGCTTGCTTTTGTTGTGTCTAGTCATTCTTAGGCCAAGAACACACCAAGAACCAAGAACAGACTACAACCCCACACTATGGCAAGAATTGTAAAAATCTATCAGAGCCATGCTAGAATTGACTAAATTGTGTTAACCTGAATGTGTCTACACAACCAAGAAAAAGGTGTTGAAACTGTAACTGTCTGTATGTTATTTTTCCATGGAAATGCTGGCTCCTTTTATACACTAGATTGTTCTTGAATCTAGACACAGAAAATATTTTTATAAAAGAATGTATTAATAATTAATAATAATTATAAAATTGTTATAAAATATGAATGATCACCCATTTTCAAAAGCCCTTCATTTTAATAATTATAGTATAGTTTGCGATAGTGTAAGGGGGGTGATATCACAGCAGCCTCGACCACGAAATACAAATATGAGGTCTAGTAAAAGGAGGATCATGAAGCGACTATAAGCTAAGCAGAAAATCCCAAGTGGTAACCATTCTGTCAGTTCTGTATCTTTAAAGATAACAATTCACTTTCAGAGATTTAATTATGAAAAAACATATATCATAAATGCCATTCTTAATCCATATGATGGATTTTTAGATTTTATTTTCATTTCTATAAAAAAAAAGAAAATGCACAAACACTGTGCCCTTTTGGAGGTAAGACATTTAAATACTAAACATATCTTAATTCAAATAGCTCTTGTCCTGAACGTTCTGGGGAAACTATTTTCTACTCAAAAAGATAATAGTGCTTAAGCCACCAAAAAAGCTAGTAGGGTTATTTGAACAATTTTCCTTGCAGTTGAGAATGATTTGTGTCAGGCCATTAAAATTTCACCTCTGGATCTCACTACAAGGCTGTGACTGAGTATAGCTTTGGGTTACAGAATTGATGAATGCTATGTGGTCCTTTCAAGTACAAATAATTGCCCTGTTACCATGGTGATGGTCCCTTACAAAGTGAGACAAAAAATCTTATCACCATACCACCTTCACAGTTGTCCTTCTGAAAGGACCTCTACATTGTTTTAAATATTTACTATAGCTATTTATTTATATGTCTTTTTCTTTCTCCAGATGGTGAGTTTCTTGAGAGGAAGGCTTATTGTCTCATTTATCTCTATACCCTCATAGCTTGGGAGATACTAGGTACTTGATAATTGTTTATTCAATTAATCTATCTACCTACCAGTACCTTTCAATCTCATCTTGGCCTGCACCTGGGTGAAGCATATTCCAGAGCAAAGTATGGCAAAATCACTTGTTATAGGCTCAGAATTTACATAGGTTTGCTTAAGTAATTTAGGATTGTCCTGCACATTTATAATGTATTAAATATTACATCACTCAATTTGAATATATGAACTAATCATGGTTAATTTAATCCTGAGTACCCAGTCTTGTTTTATTGAAGCCAGAAATATACTCTTATGCAGCTAATGGTTTAAAAATTACTGAATAAAATAGGCAAATAAAGCATTAAGAAAAAAATGAATTTGTCTGGATTTAGGTATTAACTAAATCTTTATTTCCAAACAAGAGGATATATGAACAGTTAACTACAAATTCCAAGGCAAAGATCTCTTTTCTACTTTTCTCAACTCCCAAATAAGAAAACTTCAAAAGACCTTGGGCCAATGATTTGGTTTATTAGCTACAGAACAAAGATTTTATTGACAAAATTAGAACACTACTAAGAAAGCAAATCAATATCTTGTGTCTTGAACCACATAAAATCTTAAATAGTACCAGTAAAGTGAAGATATAAGGCCAGAGAAAAGCCAACGATTGTGCTTATTCCCATTTAGTAGCACCTGATATTTATCTATGGACTAAGGGGGGGAAAGCCTCATACACACACAGGCTATACCAACTACTAGTAGCTGGAGCAAAGTAAATAGATGGAGAATTGAAGACAGGGTCCTAAGAGTAAATGGAATAGAATCTTGACAATATAGTCTGGCAACTAGAAAATAATAAGTTTTAAAATAAAGATTTATCTTTTAAATACCCTCAATGATAAAGGATTCAGAGACTATGAAACATAAAATTCTCAAAATCCACTGAAATCTCTGTATTAAGGAGGTACAGTTCATAGCTTATTTTTTTTTAATTTGCTTTTGTTATGAGCAACCCCAAATCTTTCTCCTTTCCTAATTCTGATCTTTTGAAATCTTTCTGAATAATAGCAATCCCCATGTTTCTAATTTCAATTTTACATTTTTTTGCAATCTTGCTCTGGGGTTTTGAAAATAATTTAAATTAAAAAGTTAAGTTTATGACAAAGACATTCTTTCTAACCTCAGATGGGATCTTGTTCTACATCATAGTCTATTTACTCTTTGTTGACTCACTCCCACTGTCAGGAAAAGAGAGCCATGAAATTTTCCCCCACATGTCAAGTTTCTTAATGTGACCCACATCACTCTACAATATTCATGGCCAGTTAATATAAAGTTCTTCTACTTTCTATATAAAAATGTTTCTGAATCTTACCATAATTTCCTTCTTTTTTATTTTGTTCACATAATAGCAAATATTTATTGAGGGCCTAGTATGTGCCAGACACTATAATAGGCATGACATAAAAAACAGTCTCTGTTCTTGAGTGTACCAAGAGAGACAGACATGAAAAAGGGGTTGTGCATTTCAGCGTGATAAATGCTATCCCAGTGGTAAGATGGCTCACAGAAAGCAGCTTTTATACCTAGGAGTCAAGGAGGTTAGGTCTAAGCTGAATCCAAAGTATGAGTAGGAGCTTCACAGGTATAACAGTTCCACATAAAAAATTAAAAAAATAGAGGCCTGGAAAAAATTAAGGTTAAGAAAAAAATAAGTTTGTTCTGTAGAATATCTCCATCAGGAAAAAAAAAGTTTGGAAAACTTTAAATAGGATAATATAGGAGGTACACATTTTGTGATGGGTAATGGAAATAAATTGTGCTGAAATCTACATATTAGTCTCTCAAAAAAATAATAAATGAAGAAGGGCTTATATGTCATGCTAAAGACTCCCAAAAGAGAAAATTAACCATAATCTCCAGTTTCCTCTCAATGCAGGGCAGTATCACATCTGTAGAGGACATTTGGGAATGTGTGGGGTAATTCTGGGTTGGCACAATGAGGAATGCAATCAGCAATTAGTGTCTGGAGGCCAGAAATGCCAAACATCCTGCAATGCTTAGGGAAGTTCTTCATAAGGAAAAACTGTCCCACCCAAAATGCCAACAATGCCCTTTTGAAAAGCACTGCTCTAGGCCATGCAACATCAAAAGCCCTTCCTCTCCACTCTTCCTTCAGTGCCTCCGGATCTGGAGGCCCAGTGGTTAAACAAGGTGCCCATATGCAGAAAGCAGGGGCACAACTGAGATCCTTGCCAGGTCTGTCTGATCAAAGAGCGCTGCTCCTTCCATTAGTCAGGATAAACCAGTGGTATGAAAACCAACCATAAAAGACAGTATTTTGGAAAGAACTGAGCAGTGAGTAGCATCACAGTCTACAGAAAGGAGAAGGAAAATGAGACTGACCAAATCACTGTTTGCTTTGGCAACAAGCATGTTGTTGGCAACCACTGGAGAATAGTAGCTTTATTACAAGGGATACAGGAAGGGTTGATTAAGAAGTAGAAATTTCCAATAGGTTTAATATGTGCTTTCGATAAATTTGACAATGAAGGGATGCATAATATTAAAGTACTAGTTTGAAGGACTTGTTAGGTTGTAGCAGCAAGTTTTTGTTATTCTTTTTGTTTTGGTCAGGGGACTATTACTTTGGGGTAAGTGTATGTGTGTATATGTGTGTGTGTGTGCGTGTTTCACAAATGATAGGATAAATTGCTTTTATGAGCCAAGCAAGACTGGCTGAAGGAAAGTGCCTCAGAGGAATAGAACTAGAACAGATATTTTTCTAGCAAAAAACGAGCTGAGAAATACTCAAGTACTGAAGTGAAGGTCTTTCAAACAGAAAGACTCAGGCAGCCTCTATAGTTGTAGCAGGCTGAGCCCAGAGATGGGGGGGAGGGGAGCATAAAGTTAATGACTGCACCAATAAGCAATAAATTTAGAGATTATCTCTGAGGCTGGCACAGAGGTTTTTTGCCTAAGCCAACAGGAGCTAAGAGATAACAAATAAAATTGCCTCTGGCAACAGCCAGGGCAGAGGCACTAGAAGTACTAAAAGATTAGCACAAGGTATATCTAGTGTAATCACAGGAATCACAATCATTGAAATGGCCTCCACTTGGAAACACAGTAGAGAAAATAGCCATATCATATGTCAGTTTTCAGATTGCTACCACAATCCGTGGCATAATTTAGGTAAAATTTACAATGACATTTCTGTGGCATAAAATTTATAACATCCATTTCTGTTGTACAAAAATCACAAAGTGATTGATATGTATGACATGCTTCCTAACTAATATAATCAAGTATTCTTCACTGTATCATAGTGAGACTATAGCAATTTCAAAATGTTACTTGAGATATACTGAGGTATGAATACCATGGCATGTTAAACCTCCCTGGAGCTATGTGCCAATGTCTCTGTGATTTCTTATGAGTGCCATAAACCACTCAAACTTACGAAGCTCCAGACAGCTCGCTATTTTCTCACACCACCTCCCTTCTACCTTTGTTCTTTTTCTGAACTAACAGAAAATCCATTCACCCGACTGCTGAAGCTAAGAACATAAAATAGATGTCTGTCAAGTCACATTAATATAAGTCATTATTTATGACTGCTTTTTATTGCTTTTTAGGTATCAGTGGTGGAAAAGTTGTGACAAATGCTATATATGAATTTTAATTTTATAAAAATAATTTACAAGTATTTGTGAATTTTAATGAAAACAAAGGTAGTGAAAGTGTTTTCATTTCTTTATCCAAAATACCTATGAAGCCTTACCTTATTTCATAATTTCTCAGAAAACCTTGGGTTAGTCAAATGTTTTGAATTTGTTGCTTTTATTACATAGGTATTAAAAGGCAAATAAAGATAATCAAATCCCCATCATTTCTTCAAACTGAGTATGGAACATTTTTACACAGTAAATTACTTGAACTATTTTTTCTGAATACAATTTTGGGGGAAAAAATCTTCATTAAAAAGAAAAATTGCACTTGGGGACAACATCATGTCCTCACAAAATAAAACAAAAGCTCTGTTCTTCTAAGAGCAGACTTGGACATACCAATGTACAGCTCGAGCAAACTCAGGAAATGTTTCAGTGATATTCCATTATCCCTTGAGACACTTAACTTCAGCTCATGAAAATACCAGTGTCTCAGGGATGAAAATTACAATGTCTTCCTGTAAAAGCCCCCTCTAGGCTACAGGGCTAATTCAAACAATATGGCAAAACTCCAACCAAACCTCAAGTATAGGTTAAAATGTCTGTTATTTAAAAGCTGATCTGTGCATTTATCTGTCAACAGTACCTCTTTTCTATTTCAAGTTCCACTGTTATACATGTTCCACAAAAATAAAAAGAAATGATAATGTATTCTAATGTAATATTAAATTTTACTGTCTCTCAATTTTGCTTTTTAAAAGGGATGACAGGAAGGAAAGACTAGGCACAGCACCTTACAGATATGTGTACAGATGTGTTGAATTGACTATTTTATAATGCCACTTAAATAAATGCATAGATGAAGCTATGTCTTCTTTTTGTCTGCTACATTGGCATAAAAGAAATGCCAAAGCTTTCCAATAATTCCTTGAAGTCTTTCAAAATCCAAACTCAAAATAGAAGGTAATTGCATACATTTCAAACTGACCGAACTATTAGCCTAAAATAAATTTAATTTAATTCACTGAGTTATGAACTGTAGGAGCAAGCTTAAGTGATTTTTAATTTAGACAGACCTGCTACTTTGGGTATCAGTATTTGGGAGTGGGCAGGTGGGAGAGAATGATTTAATGTATATGAACTCCAGCATGCATTCTGAATCTAAACACATGGGCCTGACTTCAAGTTACCATTTACCTGCTGTTTATCCTTTATTAGGTTATATGACCTCTCTGAGCTTTTTACCTTATTATCTATAATATGGTAAAAAAATAAATATATAAAATAAATATAAATATAAAATAAGTATTATATACAAAAATGTGATAAAATAAATAAATGAAACTACCTTATAAGATTAAAAAAGAAAATGCATGTATAAGCACAATGGAAGTTAGTTTCCTTCCTTCTCTCTTCTCCAGCATTTGCTTCTTGTGCCCTGAGATAGATGGTAAAATATATTTCAGCATTTTGCTAATTCAGGATTTCAGTCACAGGGAGAATAAGGACATGCCAAGGAGAGCTGGAAAATGACAATAGAAGTGTTTTCTATCTTCCTGATTCCCACACTGGTGACTTCCTTCCCAACACACTTTTCCTGTGAGCTTTCCAACAACCGGACAGTGGATTTTGCAATGTTAGCATGCCATGTGCTTCGGTCAACTGGCGTCCCTGGGCACTGGGTAAGCTTCTGCCAATCTCTCCAGACTCTAATTCAGTGTGGCATGTGCCTGCTCATTCCCACTCTCCCAGCCCACAGTGAAAGACCAACACAAGCTAGAGTCTAAAGCAGCTTAGGAAGGGCATTTTCTGTCATTTTCAAGCCCAGCCTTAATTTAATTCCTCTCATTCCTTATAGAGGGCATCCCAAAAGGTATAAATCTTCTATCTGCCTTTTAGGCCAATTTTTCATCACAAAAACTCATATATATAATATTATAGTGCTCCACACCCTTTTCTCTCTCCCACTCTCCCATATACACATGCACAGACATAAACACATAGATCTCATAGGTTCAAATTTAAAGGAACATATTTTAACTTATTGAATTATATTAAATAGAAGACAAAGAGAAAATAGTGAAAAGCAAATTTATCTCATATTACCAGAAGTAAGTCAAAAAAGCATGCCCCTTCATCACACATTTAATTTTTAACAAGCCTGCAGGGTAAAAAGTTTCTCTATGCAATGTTGGCAAATGCAGCACTGGGGTGACACATAATATAGGATATGATGACACTAACCACAAATTGGAAATTAGGCCGTTAGTATGCCCCAAACCCAGAGACTGGGGAAAATTCAATAGTTTTAATTTCGTTCTGCCATATTTCCTTTATGTAAAAGTTTCATGTTGGCTTTTTGTCTGGAAATATGTTCTTTTTCAAACATTAATAATTTGCAGATTGAACTCTGTGGTTAAATACATTTTTAAGAGGGTATTTGCAAATAGCAAAGGTTTACACAATGATAGATTGCAACTGCTGGAACCAGTCTGAGCCATAGAACAGATTTCCAAGGAAGTCAAAGAAAGCCAAGATGCAAGAGAACTCCAGATGAGGCAAAGAAGCCAAGACACCATCTCTAATACAAAGCTTAGCCTCCCCTTGCCTATGTGCATTTTCATCCTAAGACAAAATTAGGATTGTTTCTTATTGGCCAAATAACCCCCTACAAAGAAATAAATTACAGAAGAAAAGGGTGACCAACATTAATGAGAAAAAAATAAGGCTAAATAGAAAGTAACAGCACACAGAGAGAACATGGAAGAGTATGTAATACGTAAACCTAAGTTCCAAACACTGTTTTCTGCATTTCCATGGAAAACCTCATGTTAGGGAAAATGATTTCTGGGCCTTTAATATGGAAACTAAAAGAGGCCTCCTTGGAGCTTGATAAATAACAACATTATCAGGATGTTAAAAAATCACAATGCATTCTTCTAAAATATCTCACAATGTTCTATAGACATCCTTTGTTAATCTGCATGGGATTCTCTGATATACACATGCAGTATTTTACTGACTGAGGATTTTGGTCATAGAAAGAGTAATGACTTGCCAACAATAACCAAAACATGGACACAGATTAGACACCAGGTCACCCAATTTACATAATAGACTTCTGTCCAATAGGCAATGTTGTTTTAAAGTAGAGTAAGTTCACAGTAAAATCACTCCAAATACCCTAAGTGATCAGAATGATTCATGAGTTTTTAAAACATACCACTAAAGAAGATGAATATTTCTCAGACTTGTTCTAGCATTTGTGCATGTTAATGACATGTTTGATTTTTAAATAGAGTCTACTATTAGCCACAAATAGGATTTCATTACATTTGTCATACTGTAGAAAAATTTTTCCTAATTGGCCTTAAAAACAGAATTATTGGAGTTCTGAGGCAAGATGGCAGAACAAAGTCAAATCTGGTTTTAAAAATGTGTCTGCTTTGAGAAATATACATATAACATGGGAGGGGAGAAGGACTCTGAATTACTCAAATAATTTTCAATATTTTCTCTGTTTTAAATTGAACTTGTAGGGAAAATTAGCAGTTTGAAGCCAGATCACAGAATCTTCCTTCCCACAAGCCTAACAAATGAACGAAAGTACACTAAAACAGACCAAGAAAAATATAACAATCAAATGAAGGCACAATATTAATGCCACTTTCTTTTTATGGTTACCAGAGGAAAGAAAGTGAAGATTCTAGAAAGTACACAGTCATCCAAAACCACATCCTACATACATCGGAGCAGTAAGGAAAAAAGGTAAATGGACAAAATTCCCAATTTTCCACTAATATCTCCAATTCTTTTTAAAGAAGCAGCCTGAGCAATATACATCTATCTAATACCAAGCAATTGTATTCCTAGATATTTATTCAACAGCAATGAAAACATTTCCAAAAGGACTTGTTCAAGAATGTTTACAATAGCCGAAAATCAGAAGCAACCCAAATTCCATCAACAGGAGGATGGATAAACAAATTGTGGCATATTCAAGTAATTGAATATACTCAATAACGAAAAAGGAATCAATACATGTAAAACATTGAACTGAGTGAAAGAAGTCAGACACAAATGAGTATATAACTCTACAATTCCACTTACACGCAAAACTAATCTATGATGATAGATATCAGAACGATAGTGCCAAAGTGGTAGGATTAGCAGAGAAAGAGCATAAAGGAAACATTCTAGGGAAATGGAAATGTTCTTTATCTTGATTGCTGTATGGGTTACTTGGTATATACATTTGTCAGATTCATCAAACCATACACTTAAGATCTGTACATTTTACTATATGTAATTTATACAGTGACTAATTTTTAAAAATCCAAAATCAATGAATAAAAAAAGCAGGCTGAGAGGATAAGTGAAGAGTCGAAGAAAAAATTTTTTAAAACCCACAGATGAATAGGCCTCCCTACCACCACAGGGTGTCACAGGTTCAGAAATTGCCACCCAGTTGAACTCAATTTTTCTTGACTAGAAAGAAAGCTGAGATAAGAAAGCAGAACTACCAAATCAACCCGCTAAATTTCAGCAATAAAGAAGGATTTGACAAAACGAAAACTGACAGGGAAAATAAGACACAGTTTTCTGAAGGAATGAGAGACCTTCAGAGAGAAATACACAGAGGGCCCCTATGACAGTCCCCATGCTTCCGTGAAAGAACAGGCTATGGCCAAAACCCACAGTTTTCCCCTCACTGACTAAAAGGAGTGAGTGAGAACTGCTGGGATAAATCAGAGTAAGTGAACATCGAGGGCCAATTATCTTTGAAAGCAGTGAAGGTTCTAGGGGGTTCACCTTGACTCTGGGGAAAGATCTGAAACTCACAGGAATAAGAAAGTTTCCCACAGCTGGCGCCGTCGCTCACGCCTGTAATCCTAGCACTCTGGGAGGCCAAGGCAGGCGGATTGCTCGAGGTCAGGAGTTCGAAACCAGCCTGAGCAAGAGCGAGACCCCATCTCTACTATAAAATAGAAAGAAAGTAATTGGCCAACTAATATATATAGAAAAAATTAGCCAGGCATGGTGGCACATGCCTGTAGTCCCAGCTACTCAGGAGGCTGAGGCAGGAGGATTGCTTGAGCCCAGGAGTTTGAGGTTGCTGTGAGCTAGGCTGACCACGGCACTCACTCTAGCCTGGGCAACAAAGCGAAACTCTGTCTCAAAAAAAAAAAAAGTTTCCCAAATAGGTAGAAAAACCCTAGCCCATGTGTTTTTATCACCTTTAGGCAAACAGAATTTGTCCACTAACTGACACAGTCAGCACAGGCCCTTTCAAATTCTGCTCTCCCCCATCAGGTAAAGAAAAGCATATTGAATGCCCAATATATCCATCCTACAAGAGTAGTTAAGGGCATAACAATAGGCCTCCATAAGGTGGAGGCAAGAATTCAAGACCATATCACAACCAGTTGGTGGGTGATGGAGTTGCCTACATCTAACGTGAATAAGATGTAAAAAAATAGCATGGTGCACCACAATTGTGCATACTGAGATCCCAATAATCCTACTTAACACTGTGTCAGACATCTAAAATTGCAGATTCCTTTGTAACACGACTGTAAGATTACAGAGGGTGAGCTATTGAATGTAATCGGTAAATGCCTTAAAGAGGTATCAGAAACAATGGTGATATAGCACCTCTTGTATATTCCTGGATAGAGCTGGAACCCATTCTACTAAGTGAAGTATCTCAAGAATGGAAAAACGAGCACCACATGTACTCACCAGCAAATTGGTATTAATGGATCAACACCTAAGTGGACATAGGAGTAGCATTTATCGGGTGTCGGGAGGGTGGGAGGGGGAGGAGAGGATGGGTATATACAACCAAACGGGTAAGATGTGCAACGTTTGAGGGATGGACATGCCTGAAGCTCTTACTCGAGGGGGGGAGCATAGGCAATATATATAACCTTAACATTTGTACCCCCATAATACGCTAAAATAAAATAAAATAAAATAAAATAAAATAAAATAGGTATCAGAAGATGAAGTGTTCTGCACTGACGCCTTTGAACAGAGGCAGATGGAGAGGAGACAGCAAGAATCCTCCATCTATACTCTTTTCTTTGTTCCCATCTTTCTATATCCTTATCTATCATACAATTAGCCAATGGAAAAAAGCAGAAATGAAAGATGGGAAAAGGCACTGGAACTTGGTAGCAGCTTCTGAGCACTAAAAATTATGCAAAATAAGACTTCAATAATAAATATGAGGGCTGTCTGGAAAGTAGCCAGCCATTGTTTTCTCTGTTTTTCATAGTACATGGCTGAATACTTTCTGGACAGCCCTGGTATATTTCTGTATGGATCTACTGACTTCACTTTTACACTTGAAGAATAAGTCAAAAGAGAAAGACATGTTACCTGACTACACCATCTAACACTTAGGATTTAATTGGCTATGAGCAAATCATACTTTCAAAGGCAATGCAGACCCTATTAATATCCTATAAATAATAAACAATAATAGAATAAAGTTCACCAAATGAAAGCATCAAGTACTGAAAGAAAATCTGTAGACTCTTATACAAAGTGAGTATTCTACCAAGAAGGAGATAATAAAAATGCAAACATTCTAAAACAGGCAGCCACTTATAGGGCAACATACGTGCCATTCATATTATTCATTTTTATGTAATCATGCTTTCTGTTATCCTAGAGTAAATGAACATATAGAAGCTAAAAGCTTACATTTTTTCCCACTCTCACAATGATCCTATTTATTTTACCAAGCTTTCAAAACAATTTACCCTTGGCAGAAACCTGATGAAATCATCCTTAGGGAGACTTTTTTTAGTTACAGAAAAAGGAAGTCAGAATGTAAATACTAAGAAAGAGATTTGTATTTACCCCACATTACAGTATGGCTACTTTTATTGAATGAAGACTGAACACGCAAAAAAAATCTTATGCAATTATTGTTGGTACTGAAAGTTAATCACCACCTGAAAGGTATGTTCCTCACTTGCCCATGGGTGGGAAAATTCAAGGACAGCAACTAACATTCCATCCAAGCAATGAAGAAAGCATATGGTCCCTAAAAACAAACTATCTAATTAAAATGCAGAAAGACATCTGCACTCTCCAATTATTAAGTGCACAAGGGAAACAATTTAAAGGTTCATAAAAATCTCTGATAAGAAAACTGGAGTTTAAATTCTTACAAAGAATTTAAATATGAAAATAATAAACTAGACCTACTAATAAATATAAACAGGAAATGCCAGTGGCTTATCACCCAGTAAACTATATGCTCTGAGCCATGATTTGGATCATATATAAAATCAAACCCAGACTTTTTAGTACATTTCAACACATACAACAGTCAATAAAACATGAATGGAGAAAGCACAACTTCTCTATACATCCCACTCCTATTAGCAGCATTGTCAATTACCAAAAGGTACAGCAGAGCTTGAGTAAGTAACACTGGCTGACCTCTTCCAACAATGTTAAGGCTTTCACCCGCCCAGCCGAATAAACACATGTTCCCAATAATTCCCCCAATGAATAACCCCCTTTCAAAAGAGAAACAGGACTCACATGAACACTAACCTCTTGATTAAAAACCACATATTTAGCCAGTGGACTGTGACAGTCTTCCCCAATTTGCATGCTTCGGGCTGCATTCACAATCAATTAGTTACTTCAAGTCCCCTTTTGTTCCCCTCCAGTGACTTTTTATCACCTTGTTACTTGACTCCTGAACAAGTGCCTCACTTGGCATTTATCCAGATTCCCTGCAAATTATGTCCCTCCCAAACCATAGGAGTCTGCCTATATAGTTGTAACTGACCTTCTAGAACTTGCATAGAATGATAGATAGAAAAATGTTTTCAAAATAATTCCCCAGGTCAACTGAAGCATTTATAATATTTGTTTCATTGAAGAGACTCATTCCTTTTTTTTTTTTCTTTTAATAGAAGGGATCTTGCTGTGTCGCCCAGGCTAGAGTGCAGATTCACAGGCACCATCAAGGTGCAGTCACCTTTGAATGCCTGGGCTCAAGCGATTCTCCTGTCTCACAGCCTCTTGAGTAACTGGGACTGTAGGCATACCCCACCACACCCAGCTCACTTATTCCTTTTCTTGTTGATTTTTTGAAGTTTTTTACAAGCAACTTTCTTTCACATACTCCAAAACTGCTTGAGGAAGAGCACATTCAACTGAGAACAAAGATATCCAGGTGATGATCTCAGTTTAGTCACTCAAAAGCTATTTGACTTGAGCATTTGCCCTTATCTCTGAACCTCAAATTGTTTATCTAGAAAGTGGGTGAATTTTGGTAATTCCATTTCTATATCAAAATGCTATGAATTTGCAAAATAGACAACATCCAAGAAGTGATCTATTGCCTTCAATCACAATTTATCTCACATTACTCTCATTTTTAAATAAGTGTTCAAGCCCTGCCCACTCCCAAACTTCATCCTTGAAAGAAGACTAATTGATGGCTAATGATTCATTCTAACCATTCATAATTTCTAATATTTTCTTCAATTCTCTAAGTTTCCAAATTTATATGAATGTATTTCTACTGACAATGTGATGCTCGATAATTTCAACAACATTCCTACAGCAATTTTCAATTATTACTTTGCCAGTTTACCTTCTACTCCACTCTTCCTCTCAAATTCCAAGCTTGGATTAACAAATCTATTTCCTTTCAAGGGTCACTGAGGATTGCCAGGGGAATCACATAAATATGCTAATTGGATCATCACAAATGCATGAGATTCAACTCCAACTGCTCAGCAATCCATTTATTTATCTCTCCTCTATTCTGTTTTCCATTGCCTAAAAGTAGTTATTCCAAACCTTTATCACTCACACTAAGCACTAGACTCCCTCATTCTCAGCAGACAACTGTCAGGGAAAAAAAATAGCCATGAACTGCCTTCATTTGTATTGTATCCTTTCTTCCCACCTTTCCTCCAATAGTAGACAATCTGGTGGTAGTATTGCTTCTTCTTTCCAAAGATATAACTTCCTTAAGGGAATTAAAATGCAGCCCTTCATATCCTTTCCAAAGCTATCTATCGATCACATCTTCCACTTCTTTTATCAACGTTCTCTTCCACTACAAGACTATAGTCTTGTTTCTTGTTTAACCTTCTGTTTAGGATATGCTCAATCCCTGCCTCCCAACTTTAAATAACAAACAAATTCTTTTCCATTAGACTTTCTTGAGGTTAGAAAGATCTGGGAAAGGTAGTTTCTGGTTGAGCATCTACATCACAGTGATTAGTCTACGGTATGGAATAAAACGCACAACTTTTCAGTAGCCAGTAAATTGTCTCTATCACATCGTATTGCTCACTAGGTCCCATGCTTAGCCTTTCTGACTCCTTTCAACAAGTCTTTCAATCCATCTTCTTCTCACACTCTCAATTTGAGAGCTCTAAGTTTCTACTGTTATTGCATTTTCTTCTTGTTCTCCAAGTGCTGCTTGGCTTAGACCATCAGTTGCATAACTGGACCTGTCACCTCTCTGTAAAATCTTCACAGCTCTAACACCAGTCTTAACCTTTTTCCTAAAATCCAATGCCACATATTCAACACTTACCACTAACATTTTGAATCAGCCACAAGCAATTCAACATGGCAGAATCACTTAGGATGCTTTTGGTTACAAGTAATAGGAAATTTCTACTCATTCTATCTTAGACCAAAAGTAAATTTACAGACTCACATAACAAGAGGTAGAGCAGGCTGCATCCACTGTTCAGATGTATATAAAGCTCTGAATCTTTGCATCTTTTTGTCTGTGCCCTCCTCTACATCTTGGCTTCATCCTCAAGCTGATGGCAAAATAGATGCAACAGTTCCACATGTCATATTCAGACATGACATCATCCATAAAAAGAAGTGTATCACTTCCTTTAAGAGAAAATCTTCCTATTATCAATAAAAGTCACATGGAATTAGATCCATCCTCATTGCTAAACCAATCACTGGCAAATGGAATGAGATAACCATAGTTAACTTAGACCAGGGTTTCTCAACCTTGCAAGTACAGTTGAGTCTTGAACAACATGGGGGTCAGGAGTACTGATACCCCACAGAGTTAAAAAATACACATATAGCTTTTGACTCCCCCAAAACTTAACTACTAATAGCCTACTGTTGACCAGAAGCCTTACGGATCACATAAACAGTCAATTAACATGTATTTTGTATTTTATATGTATTATATACTGTATTCTTACGATAAAGTAAAGCTAGAGAAAAGAAAATGCTATTAAGAAAATCAAAAAGAAGAAAAAAATATATTTACTATTTATTAAGTAGGAGTGGGTCATTACAAAGGTCTTCATCCTTGTCATCTTCTCATTGAGTAGTCTCATGAGGATGAGGAAGTAGAGGAGGGGTGGTCTTACTATCTCAGGGATGGCAGAGGTGGAATTAAATCTGCATATAAGTGGAGCCCCCCCCCCCCAGTTCAAACCCCACATTGCTTAAGGTCAACCGCATTGACATTTAGGATCAGATAATTTTTTGTTTTAGGAGGCTGTCCTATGTATTGTAGAATGTTTAGCAGCATCTCTGGCCTCTACACAGTACATGCCAGTAGCATTCCCAAGTTGTAACAACCAGAAATGCCTCCAGCCATTGCCAAATGTCCCCTGGAGGGCAAAGATCACTCCCATTTGAGAATTACTGATTTGGACTAACCACGTTCTACCCTTAGAATATAAATGAAGGTCACTGATATAGTTTGAATGTGTCCCCCAAAGTTTATGTTTTGGAAACTTAATCCCCAATGCAAAAGAGTTATTTAGAGGTGGGGTCTTCGAGTAGGTATTCAGGTCATGAGGGCAGTCAAAGGGCTCATAGGAGTGGGTTTGCTCTTTTGCTCTTCTGCCACGAGAGGACACAACATTCAACCCTGCTGGCCCTTCTGCCTTTCCCCATGTGAGGACACAGCAGGAAGGCCCTTACAGATGCCAGCACCTAATCTCAGACTTTTCAGCCTCCAGAACTGTGAGAAAATAAATTTCTGTTCTTTATAAATTACTCAATCTGTGGATTTCTGTTGTATCAGAACAATAGGACTATGACAGTCATCTTCTCTTAATATTATAAAGAAGGTAAGAAGTGAATGCTGGCTAGTCAATCAATAGCAACCACTACAATGTCTAAAACCAAAATTGTTTTCTACTCCACACCTCCAAAAACATATTTCTCATTCTCAATTCCCAATATGGATTAACATACAACTGTCTGGATATTCAGTGGCCCAAACTAAGAACCCTGGAGTCACCTTGACACTTCGCTCACTGCTCATATCCAGTCGCCAGCAGCTCCTATCACTACCATGAAGTACCTCGTGAATCTGCTCTCTTGGCTCCATCTCCACTGTCACCTGAATATCTCAGTAGTCACTTCCTTGCTATATTTGCAACCTCCCAGGCTTTCCTCCAGTTTTGGGAGTTATCTCTTAAAGGACAAATCTGGTTAAATAACTCTCCAACTTAAAACCATTTGACAGTTCCTCCTCACCCACAAGACTAAATTGAAAATCTTCAGCCTGCTATATAATGGCCTTAATGATTTATTCCTTGCCCATTTCTATGGCCTCGATTCCAGCTACCCTGCTTACCTTATTCTTTAGCCACTTCCAATTATTTGTTGATTCTCAAACTAGACAAGCCATTTGATGCATTGGTTGACTTATTTGTATTAATTCCACTGCCTGGAATGACCTCACTATTCCTACTCCTAATCCTTCTATGGGGCCCTCTCACTTACCATGCATTATGTCTTTTTTGGTGACTCCTACTCTCCCATGAAAAAAAAAAATTAGTCTAGCAGCTGTACTCCCGTAGCACTTATAAAAATATAATTCTAACTGAATCACTTAATGTAACATATTATAGTTTTATTCATGATTCTGCCTGGCTAGATAATGAGCTACTAAAGGTGATGAATTATCTGTATCAACAGATTCTATCTGTATCAACAGATTCTGCCACTGTGCTTAGAACATAACAGGACAGTTCTAAATGCAGGGCTGTTGAACTGAATTGAACTGATTTGAATATTTTTCCCAAATTTTAATAATTTGGGACAAGTCCAATCAAGGACTAAATCCAGTCAGTCAGTTAAATGTATTTATCTGTAATAATTACCCAAATAATCTGAAAAATGTATGTATCTTATTGAATGTTTTTGTTTGTTTTTTGAGACAGTGTCTCACTTTGTTGCTCAGGCTAGAGTGAATGACGTGGTGTCAGCCTAGCTCACAGCAACCTCAAACTCCTGGGCTCAAGCGATCCTCCTGCCTCAGCCTCTCGAGTAGCTGGGACTACAGGCATGTGCCACCATGCCCGGCTAATTTTATTTTTTAGTATATATATTTTTAGTTGGTCAATTAATTTCTTTCTATTTTTAGTAGAGACGGGGTCTCATTCAGGCTGGTTTCAAACTCCTGACTTAGAGTGATCCGCCTGCCTTGGCCTCCCAGAGTGCTAGGATTACAGGCATGAGCCACCGCGCCCGGTCACTTATTGAATGTTAATAAATGCTTCTTTAATAGTCAAATAAGACCAAAAATGAAAAATCAGTGTGACAAAAAGTCAGCAATATCACTATCAAATCATCAAAATGTTAAAAGGATTGATAATTTCCAGTTATCTCCATGATTCAGAGGATCTGTTACACATGTGCATTGCTAAAAACCACACAAATCCCTCCTCAGACTTCACCCCCAACGATGAAGAGGGTATGTTCCATATTCAGGTGGAATGCCCCAGCCTCTAACCACATACCTTGTCTGATCAAGGTAAAAAGCACCTTAGTCATCTGCCAAACCTTACTGACCCCTCTTGTTCTTCGCAGAGAACCTTAACGCTTTATCTTGTTGGGCATAGTGCAAGGGAGTCAGTATTCTGGAATGCCATAGTTCCTGGAGCCTCCTCATTTTGAGCACATGTAAAACCAATCTCTTAAACATCAAACAGATATAATTAGTGCCCCAATTACACATAGCTAAATCTTATATCCCACGTGGGATTTGTATAACAATATTATAATACAGTCCAGTTCCCTCTGTCCCTTAGGTTTCTGTTTAGCTTTGTTTGACAGGAACAGCCCAGGTATCGCCTGTAATGACATAAAACTGCCACAGGTACCAAGAAAGAAGAAGGAGCCAGTAAGAGCACCTGAGCTGAGCTAGGTGTGGCATGTCAAATTGCCTTTAACTAATAGTCTGGTGACCACAAACACTGCCTTAAAGGTCTCTTTTTTTTTTTTTCTTTTCCAATCAGCTAGAACAAAATAACAGTTCCTGCTAAATGACTAGTGAAACAAGTGAATATTAGTGATGGGCACATAATATTAGTGATGGGCACAAGAAGAGTATAAATTCTGGAAAAGAGTAAGGCACAATCCCACACTGCCATAACTCAGAAGCAGTTTGTAGGGTGAAAGAGACATTACTTCCTTCCTCCCACCCCCAAACACACACACACTCATGCTGTTTACAAGTGCAAAAAGATCAGGTCTCTCAGAAATTCCTATTGCATCTAGGTAGTCAAAATTGGAGCTACTGCTTTGCCTTTTTTGTGTGTGTGACAAAAACATAATAGATAGCTATATGTCATATTAATATTTTGGAATAGAATCTGGGTTTCTTTTTCTTCATATGTTGCCTTCCTCTTCTTTTTAAAATCTTTATACACTCTACTTGATTTTCTCCATGTTGTGATTATCCAGTTGTCTTAAACACTTTATCTAACTTAAAGTTTAAAGTAAAATAATTTATTTTTTGTTGAGAATAGCTTTAATATACATTCTCTCTGAAAAAGTCTAAATCCGTGTTTATTCCTCTCTTCAGTATTCGTCCCAAACACATTTCCTGTCAAGCTTCACATTACTTTTCCAGGCCTTTCTCTGACGAGAGAATGGTAGTGTGTTTGATGTTTGATGTGATCAGTCTTTTGTAGTTCATTCTCCTAACCATAAAATCTTACTTCCCTGCTGAAGAAAACTGCAAAAATGGCCACAACAATCTATATGCATGCCCTCTGAAATGTGACTTTGCCTCCCATCAAGAAGCAGAGTCTATTTCCCCTCCCTTTTAATCTGAGCTGGTCTTATTACTTGCTCTGGCCAACTGAATATAGTGGAAGTGATGGTGGGCCAGTTCCAACAGTAGACCTTAAAAGGATCTGCACACTTCCCCTCACTCTCTTGGAACCCTGTCAGCCACTATGTAAAAAGCCTAAGCTAACACCCTGGGTGATGGGAGCCCACAAAGAGCAGAGTAAGACAACCCAGCTAAGGTCATCCCAGAGCCTGGCCCTAGGTGACTCAGGAGCTTATCACAGAGGCATTAGTGCAACCAACCAAGACCAGAAGAACTGCCCAGTTGAGCTCAGCCAAAATTTTTGACCAACAGAACCATGAACTATATGAAATAGTGGTTGTTTTAAACCACTAAGTTTGGGGATAATTGGTTATATCACAAAAACTAACTAATATAGTTGCCTTTTTAACAACTCAGACTGTTCTTCTCTACCCTGTCATTTTTCTTCCTATATTTTCATTAATTAGGCTATCCTTTCATCCAACATATATTACAAAGTCTTATGGTTCAACACAAAAATCCTGCTAATTCCCAAAGTATTTGGAAAGGGTGTTTTTAGCCACAATAATATTAAAGGAGGTATTACATACAATTTCCTTCAAATTTAGCCTGCTATATGCCAGATAGTTTGCAAATTATATCTCTTTTCATCTCCTCTATGAGAATATAGGCTTTAGGAGGTTAAATATTTTGTTCAATATCAAAAAATCAGCACACAAAATATTCTAATTCATGTCTTTCTGATTCCAGAGCCTGAGCTTTTTCCATTAAACCATATTGGCTATATTCACTTCAAGAGTATGTGAATAACTTGCCCTGATTTTCTAAAGCATTAAATTTACTAAGTTTTGCATCAGCTTATAGAACAAACTCAAGTGTGTTTGTTCACTCATTCATCCATGTGGCAGATGCAGCATAAGGATGTGCACTCTTTTGATTCCATCACCCTTAAGCACTGAATCTCAGGGTTTACCCACCTACATTTCTGCTTTTTCTCTTCTCAGAGGTCATGACAATGAGTTAAGCCACTTCCTTCCCACCCATTTCTACATGCTTTCCTGTCTAACAAATCAAGCCATCTCCTCTAAAAAGTCATACTTTTTTCCAGTCCATCTTCTAGTACATGACTGAAACAGATGAGGGGAAAGACAGAATGCAAATCAAAACATAAAAACATTCATTATATGAAAGAACCCAACTTACTCTCACCCATGAGATTCATCCCTGGCCCTCAGTTATACTGATTCTACGTTTTCTAGACAAGGTCTACTTCTTCCTCAATATTTTGACATGATGGGTGTTCAGTAAATGAATGTTGAGGAATAACAATACAAAAAGTAGAAACTATTTTTTCCATTTCTGGCTTCATGTTGCATTCAAAGGAATTATCCCTTATGGCATTTAACTTGAACTTTATGTTTTTTCCTTGCTAAGGGCTATTAACATTAATATTGCACCACAAAGGGAATTTTTGTTTGTTTTCTGATAGCCATCTTTCAACAAGTTTGGCTGCAAGTAAATGAGATCAGCATTTCAAGAGCCAACTATTGTGTAGCTTATTGCCTGTACTTGCTAAACTTTACTTTCCCCGTAGTTTGCCTCCATTTCTATCACTGACTTTATCTTGTAATGAAAATTAATGCCCTGATTTAAATGAGCGATATGAAATATGATCTGTTATGCCTGCTAGCAAACAGTATGTTTCACCTCATTACCACATTCTTAAAGAATAATTAGCATCTCTAGGGATGAATTGGATATTATATATGCAACATTTACAGATACCTTTATTCACAGTTAGAACACAGTGGCTCTATCCTTCCCACACACTTAGCCTCAGTTGTGAGTTTTATCAATACTGAAAATTGAAATTATTCCCTGGGGAACTCAGATCATATTACTGTTGAATCAGTTGTGTGATAGTGGAGCCCAGAAACTGTCCACTTGCATACCTGTAAAATTGTCACTATTGTCTTATCTTTGCATTTCTTCCAGCTACTTATACCCTTTAAACACTTAAATTAAAATTGATAAATGAAATGGAAAACTGACACCATATTTACTCTGAAAAAACACAACTGTTCATGATATATTCATATAATTGAGATCAATATTAGACACTTGCTCAAGTTATTGGAAAGCTTGCATATCATTATATATGTATTTCAGTTGGATGTGAAAACTGAAATACAAACTTTATGTAAGTTTAATGCATATTAAATTACCTTTATATACTGACAATTTAGAATTTAAAATATTAATTTAAGCTGTCATTTATTCATTAATTTCAAATAAATTTAAATCTAAAGTTTACTGCATAAAATATATCTTACAAAATCTACTATTATCTAAAAATAGACAAGGTTATTCAGAGTAGAAAATACTACCGTTAGTGTGCATTAATCCTTTGTTTTCAGTCCCTTGGTTTAATTTCTTTCATTTTTTATGACTTCTCTAAATTCTGTTTTTTCTCAGCTCTGCTAGGATATTATTTCCTGTTCCTTAAAATATTTTCAAGCTTGTCTTATGTTTTTTAAATAACAATCTTGTTTTATAATCAGCCAATTATAAAATCTTAAGTTTTGTGGGTCTATTTTGGTGGTTGGTTATTTCTATTTGTTCTTATACTTGGTTCCTAGATTCCTAGTATGCTTGTTTAAATTTAACTGTGATTTGACCATGTTACTCATAGCACTATTTGTGGGAATTTCTTGGAGGTCTAGGATTTGCATTTGGTTCTACCAGACACGCATAGGAGCATTATCAGTTCAGGACCATCTTAAACTAATCCACACCTTGCTTTGCTTGAACTGTTTTGGTGAAGTGTGTTTAAGCAGCAAATCATTGAAGAAACCAGTGTTTGGCTACAACTTCTCAAAGATTTATTTCATTTGGTTTATTTTGGGGACCACCTTTTGCTCAACACTAAAGTGACTTTTAGAGTGGGGAGAGTTTACTTCTGGTTCACCCTTATCTTGAAATCCCCTTGGGATTTCAGCTTTATGCAGGGAGGATGTCTCTTCTTGGACTCCCCACCATGGGTAGGCCCTGGGCTCAAGTTGGCTAGGTTCCACAGCCTAGAGTAATAGCCCGTGAATGTCCTCATGCAGAAGTGGCTTCAGTGTTCCACCAACCTCTCTGAGTTGTCATTTTCTTCTGAGATTTTGGCCAGGTGATTCTTTATTATTTTTTTAGCTTTCTGGTGTTTTTAAGATTATATAGGTGTTCATGCCTGATTTTTTTAGCTGTTTTCAGTGGCAGGATTGATCTTAATATTCTAGTCTATCTATCATGTTTCCAGAAATAGAACCTTGCTCTGGTTTAGTAGCCCTCAATAAAGCAAACATATTCCAATTGTCCAAAGTGTTTGTTTTAATTATGTCTTTTAATTGCAAGTATCAAACATAGCCCTTCTACCTCAAATACCTGGGTATAGTTATAAGGATATGGGTGTTTGGAGGTGGGCGGCAGTGGAGGTGGGAGAAAAAGAAAAAAAATCAAAAAAAAAAAAAAAGGATATGGGTAGACAGAACCCCAGGAGTAGTTAAACAATCCAGGCCACAGGAAAAGGAGTAGCTTTTTAAAATGGGCTATATAGAGATGATAAGAACTGGAACAGCAGGAGACTGTGGCCTTTCCTCTAGCTCAGAGGTTCTCAAACTTAGAGAGAATCAGAATCACCTGGAGGGCTGTCAAAACACAGATTGCTGGGTCCCACCCAAAGAGTTTCTTAAGTAAAGCCTGATAATTTGCATTTCTACTAAGCTCCCAGTTGATGCTACTACTGCTGGTCCAGAGACCACCTTTTGAGAACAACTGCTCTCCTGTACCACTGTTCAAGAATGAAGGCTCTAATTACCTTTCCTATACCTTGACTTCACCACCATACAATTCATTCGTGTAACCAAAACCCACTGTACCTCCTAAATCTATTAAAATTAAAAATAAAAAAAAAGAAAAAGAAAAGAAAATTATTTTCTTGTATCACAGTCCCTAATTACCCTCCTACTAGATGTATGGACTCAGGCACATTATCATGCCTCAGTTTCCTCATCTTGGTGACTCGGATTCCTCATCTGTAAAACATGGAAACTGGTAGTACTTATCTCAAGGGGTTTGCTGAGAAGATCAAATGAAATAAAAGACATAAAATGTTTAGGATAGTGCCGAGTATTTAGCGAGCACTTGGCAATATCAGCTATTATTACTATTATCACTCACCTATCTTAAACCATGTCAGTATTAATACTCCTTTTTATATATGTCCAACTTTGCTTCCTATTAGTAATTTACTTTTTCAGCTTTCTCTTTCTCTCTCTCCTTCTCCTTCTCTCTCATTCATGCATTTAAGATATTCTAGTATAGCTTCCTTATAACTTTAGTTTACCATGACACATACAGAATAGACTCACTATCCCTCTCATGATTGTCTTTACTTTATGGCTTATCCCTTTCCAATCTTTAGAGTTGATTAATGACTATTATATACTTAATTCTGTCCATCTTTCCCAGTTTAAATTCTCAAGAGAGAATCTGACTAGTCCAGATGGTCATTTGGTGCCACGCCAAGTCACAGATTACTAAGAGGCCCTGAATTCACTGCCCTTGGGCCAGGTTACTATCCCTGTTCCAATCAGGTGTGGTACAGCAAGATGGTGGAAGGTAAGTAGAATAAAATGAGGCCGCAGAGGGCTGCTCTGCAAGCAGTGTCTATAAATGGGGAGGATTCACTTAGAAAGGTCTGAGCATATGACAGACACCATGACTGACACATCTATGAGTATCATTTTAAGCTTAAAAAATATTAAATGTTGTTGCTCAATCTGTTCTCATTAAAATTAAATACTATAATTGAATTCCCTTATATCAAGTTACTTACTATTTTACACAGACTATTCAAATATATTTGAGTTTCACACATGTCAAGATCATTGGTAGTTGTCAGCACTAAATATAACATCACTTCTATAAGTGAATAATAAAAGACCAGGGGAGAAACATCCCATCCAAGGAAAAAGTTCCACCAAGTTTATATTTACATTCCCTGCTTTTATGTTAATACTAGATCCATCAGATAGGAAGCATGATAAAAGGGCTATTTTATGGATACTGCCTGACAGACTGATGCTCAAAAGCAAATCTATATTACAATAATGAAGAGCACAGTAAATATCAATATAGGTCAAAATAATAATGCAGCACTTCCTAAAAATAGCATCAGATATGAATTCTATATAAAATGTAGTGAGTGCTTTTAAAACACCATCTCGAAATATTAGCCACTATTGCCCTAACTTCTTACAGAAATACTGGAAATGGATCCCTTGGCTTTGAGTTTATGGAACTCTTTACTGAACCTATTTGTAATGTTGAAACATGCTATCTCCATGTATATCTTCCTTCTCCCTCACCCTCTATTTCACCATGAATAGAAGTAGAAAATAATATAGGTTTCTGTTCTCAAAATGTCCATTAACATAGCATTTTGGTATCCACTTATCTATCCTGAAGTTATTTTATAAAATTCCATGAGCTGTTTCAAGAAATTGGTTAAGAGAGCTGTAAACTCTTCTTAATTGTATACATTGGTCTTCACTCAGGACGCTGGCTTCCTCCCTGTGAAAGGTGAGGACCTATATCCTCATGGACTCTCTCATCGGGTTAAATCCAGCTCCCTGGCCCCAGAATACATTTTCTCCTTCTGACCCAAACAACTTACAGAATCAGTTATATAGTTAGTCTTCCTATTATGTGATACTGTCTTGTATAATTTAAACTTTTAATTATAAAGAATGGTAAAAATATTATATCACATATAACTCAGAACATAAGTAATTGAGCAACAGGGAAAACTAAGTGTGAGTGACTTTAGGTGATTTATATCATCATCACTCAGAGCCTTACCTTTCTCATCTCTAAAATGGGGATATAAGTACCTGCCCCATGCTGGATGGACACGCTTGAAGCTCTTACTTGACGGGGGAGAGGGGCATGGGCAATATATGTAACCTTAACATTTGTACCCCCATAATACGCTAAAATTGGAAAAAAAAAAGGACCTGCCCCATGCCAAAATTGTGAGAGTTAAATGAGATAATGCACATGAGCACTTGGCAGAGTATTTATTTTTAAGAAATATGTTTCATTGTTTTATTCTATAATATATTGATGACAGAACCTGTATTAAAATGTGATGTTAAGACTATACTCTCAGGGATCATTTCTATAGTCCGTATAAAATGTGATGTTGCTCTTTATTTCTTAGTAGGCATTTAGGAAGAGATATTATGAAGTTCCTGGAAGAGCTACCATTAGCTTATTCCAAAAGCTAATTAATATAAGGAGCCAGTTCTCAGTAAGGGGAAGAAACACCAGTAAAAGACATCAATTTAGATAAAATCTTTCTGTCTCTACCTTTAGCTTGATTATGTTGATCCTCCCTCAAGCAGATCCTTTCAGCAGCTTTCATTTTTGGAATCTGACTCTGTTTCTCTTTAATTCCTGCCAGCTCTTGACCCCAACTCCACCCTTGGAATTTTCCCTTAGGCCTACATTCACCTTTGTGGTTGTCAGCCTGTCTCTGGCTGCCACAGTGCTGGTTCTCAGGTGTCTGCTTCAATGTCACGATGTGCCTCTGTGTCTTTGCACCCATATCTGGTAGCAGCTCTCCCTCACATTTTGCTGCAGAAAATGTAATCCTTCCAGGCATGATCAATTTACCAGTGTCCCTGGGTTTGGGGGCCTGGGTACTCCCAGAATCAATGCTGCCCTTTTCCAGACTCCCTCACCCAGAGGACAGATCTCCTCTGTTCTTCTCACATCCCTAACGCTGTTCTTTAACCTTTGAGTTATGAGAGCTGTGGGTATAAATGAAGGGACAAATAAGTTAGCCAAGGGAGAAACTTCTATGATTTGGGAAAAACAAAACAGTAACATTAGAGACAGTTACATTAGACACAAGAACAAAAATTGCTTTAAAAGTCTAAAAGTTTTGCATAAACATCTTCAGTATTAAAATGCCTATGATCTTGTGATCTTAACCAACATCTATATCTCTTCTACACTAAAAGCTTTCAAATTGCTCCCAGGGTTTTTTTTCCTTTAGGTTATTGTTGACACTTTTATTATCCCAGGCAGTGTTAAAATGGATTCATTTAATTATATGTCATATGCTTATGGGCAATACTGCTGAAATCCATCTACCTACCCTGCCTTGTTAGCCTCCCTGCCTCCTAAAAGGGGTAAAATTTCCTTCTCCTCTGATGAGTCTATTGATAAACTAAACTGATAGCCTGGCTACTTCTGGCTTCCCCACTTTTTTGACTTATTAGAAACCATGGCTATCAGAGCTAAAGTTTCAGGATTAACCTAAAATAACACAAGCACAAATTTCATTCACTTTAATTATGGCAGTGTTCAAGCAAAATATGCGCACCTTAATGCCAGTTACAAGTACCCAGAGGAGATGCACTCAAGTACACAAACACTCTGGCATCTGTAAATGAAAGTCCTACATGACTTCTGCAAAGCTTTTCCTGCAGAAACTAAGACTTCATTGAAACAAATGATTATAGTTTATTTTTTTAAGTGCAGGGAGATCTTAAAACTTACCAAGGCAGTCCCTTTTTAAAAATAACAATAATGCCAGTTATTCCTTTCCAGACAGAATTGAAATGTAGGTAAGAGTTTAAGTCTTCCCATAGAAACAGAGGAAATCATTGTTCTAAAACACTCTTCACCTCTTTTTTCCCTAGAGTACAAATCACACAGAGTATCCTACGTGGAAATTCTTCTTGTCCCCTACAACTGGTAATGCTAGAATGCCTGCTGCAAGCCTGTTTAAATAGGGTGACAGGCCAGGAAATGATCCTTTGTACACAATTTTAAAGACAGATACCAGTTAAGGACATGCCTTCACATTTACCATTATTCTTTCTCTTGTGCTAAAATGCTTCAATTTAACAATCTTTTAAATATTAACTATATTAGATTATCATTAATAAAAGGTTTTAAATTAATCCAAAAATTAGCATCATAGTCATAACCATAAGTCATGCATGGATAAATTTTCCAAAAATTCTGTTTTGTGCCAAAGTATCCACCTCCTATCCCACCAAATAAATGGTTTACCTGTCTAGACAAAGCAGAGTTATCATTTAGCCATGTTTCATACACTTTCATATAGTAACATGTACTTTTATACAGCATCTACTTCCTAAACTGTAGACAAAGTACAATTGTCATTTTGGCAATATTTCATTTACTTTAGTTTTCTGACTCTTTGATGGAAAAATTAATAGAGAATGAAAGTGCTGGTAAACAGGCAGCAGTAAAAACGAGAATTGAAGGAACTAGCTGAGATACCACTGCAACACCACAGGAGTTAACAGGCTCGTGACTGTAGACACACATAAACTAAAGAAGAAAGTGACCAGGAAAATGAGATAGGCAGGTAAGCTCTTAGGAGAGAAATACTTGACTACTATTAATAATAAAGTCACAAGCCTGAACATCTTTAGTACATCCACACTGGACCCAGCAGAAGCTCACACATCAACCAACAAAAACAGCTCCAGCACCCACACATACCCCTAACCCCTTTGAGTACATGGACTCATCTCGTAGAGGCAGAGTCACTGTCTGACAGTAATTTACTTATTCCCTAATGCATTCGTTTATTCAATAAATACTTACTGAGTGCCTATTCTATGCTTTACACTGTATTTGGTGCACACAATGCAATAATTAATGACACAGATAAAGTCCTTTCCTTTACAGAGCTTATAATTTGTGGACAGTAACATTAAGGAAATAGGAATTACAGTACAATAGTAATATAATACATTATATCATAGGATGTGGGAAATCCAATTTCACCAACTCTTTTTCCTTTGAGTCTGGAACACGCTACCTTTGCCCCCTTCCCCAACCCCTGGCACCCCCCACTGTCCCCAACTACACCTCTCCCCTTCACCCAGGTCTTACTGCAGTGCCCTTGCTTAGGGAAACGTTTCCTGGCTCCTTGTCCTAGTTCCATACCCACTTTCCACTTTAAGTGGAGAAATCAATATGTAATAGAGAAATAGTAGAGTATAATAATTCCAAGCTTAGATTCTGGAGATTAGCTGGTTTCAAATTTTGGATTTACCATGTACTAGTTGTGAGACCCTGGGCAGTAAAACTTCACCTTTCTGGGCCTTCATCTTCTCACACATGAAATGTAAATAATAATAATACTTACTTTGTAGAGTTGTTATGAGGATTAAATTTGCTAATGCATGTTAAGCACTAAGAACAGTGCTGGTGCATAGTAACTGTTCAATAAGCATTAGCTCTTAGTTTTACTTCCACAAAACCTGGATTTCCCATATCCTATGATGTAATGTACTATATTACTATTATATGGTAATTCCTATTTTCTTACCATTACTGTCCACACATTATAAGCTCTGTAGGGAAAGCATCTTATCTGTCTCATTAATTGTTGCATTCTGTGCACCAAATACAGTATAAAGCATAGAATAGGCACTCAGTAAGCATTTAATTAATACATGAATTCATGAGGGAATAAGTAAATTATTGTCAGACAATTATTGTCAGACAATAGACTCCATACCATGAATCTATTCTTCCATTTTAGGGAATTGTTGCTGCATCCTTACTATCCCATTGCCCATTGTCAGATAATGTCCTCCACTCACAACTATGGGGGTTCAACTGTTCTAAAATTCCTCCCCAACTTCTTTCTCATTCAGTTCCACTGTGCATTACTTACCTTTGAGGCTTTGGGGCTTGGGTCAGCTATTGAGATACTCTCTCTCAAACTTGATGACTGGCTTCTCGACTAAACTACTAAACACTTATACTTGCTTGGTGTTTGGACTTGGTTTGTTTTCTGAACTATTTACGTGACTTTGCACCCTAGCTGCACAAAAGAAATACCCTGCCCCAGCTTACCAGCTGGACAATTATGTCCTCATATCTAGTCTAAATCTTATTCTATCCCTCCTCCAGTAAGCAAATAAATTGGCAATGTAACACCTCAAAACACAGCTTTGTTCACCAATCACATAGCTCTAAAGAAAAAGAAGAATTATCTGTTCCAAATATAAACTAGAATTCTATCATTTGTTACTTTCTCATTATTAAGGCACAATGAAAATTGGTGTTGTTAGTAACGACCTGATTCAATACCTTCCGTATCATTTTACTCTTGTGTTTCCTTAGATGTTTAAGAATCTTCCATATTCACCATCCCATCCCACTGTCTATGACATGTAACAAAAATTGTTTCATACAAACCAAATTATGGGATAATATTGATGAGTGATAGACAAAAGTCCATATCAAAGATACTACAACAATGTTATTTCATCTGTTCATTCAAAAACATTTATTGAATCCTTAGTATTTGCCATGTACTAAGACAAAAGATAGAGATGTAAAGATGAATGAATCATGTTTCATGCCTTTAAAATTTCAAGTTAATAAATTTAAATTTAGATCAAAATAATACTTAAGCATTTGTAATAAAAGCATAGTTTTCCAATTTTGCTCTTCACAAAAAAGGTGTCATTTGACCTTGAAGAGTAGCTGCTGAAAATCATCTCTTTTGAACTACAGTATTTCTATTAAATCTTCCCAAATCTAGACAGAACATATGCAAAAGGACCCTCTTTACATAACCATCCTTTGGTCACAATAAAATCTAATAAAATAATCAATTCATGATAATGCCCCTGTCTTAACACCCCAGGAAACATGACAGGAAAGGCAGAGAGGGAAGCAAACTTCAACAGCCATATACAACTGACCTTTCTACAATTCTGCCCATCTGCGCAGTTCACTCACATTACTTCTATAGTTAAAATAGTGAAAATGTGTTCATATGGCAAGATGGAAGCAGGGAAAAAACAACATTCTCAGGCGTTTATAATCACAGACAGTATACCAAAAACAGGTGCCAGCAAAGTCATGTTTACGTCTACATTTTTCTTCCTATATAACTATATCCTTTCAGAAACATGTAATTTGTGCTACTAAATTTTCAACCATGGCCGTAGGAGTGTTTCTCTTCTGTTCTTTCTGTTAATAGAGTCCCAAGGAACACTGTTGACTTAGCCTTGAATTACGAGTTTGAAAGCAAGCAAGAATACCTAGGTTTGAATCCCACCTCCACTACCTGAGTAAGTCTTCAACAAGCTTTTTAACCTCTCCGATCTTCATCTACAAAATGTCAGAAATAACAGCTACTTCGTAGAGTTTTTATGATAATTAAATTAAAGAAAAAAAACTTCATGGAGGTGCCCAGCAAATTTTGGCTCTCGAACTATTGAGTTGAAAATTAATTTTTAAAAAAGGAAAAAGAGAAGGAAGAGGAAAAAGAATGAGAAGGATGAAGAGGAGGGGTAAGAAAAAAAGGAGAAAGAAGTGGAAGACAATAGAAAAGCTTTTAAAGCACGAATATCACCAAGTACAGAACTTGTAAACCCCTGGCTTCAAAAGATCATCAGCTATAAAATCAAAAGAACTCTTTTTAAAAAGTCATAAGCTGGTGGTTTTCCTGAGATGCTGTGTATAAGTGAATAAAGAATGAATTCATTTTACAAACCTAACAGGGCTGAGAAAACACCCTGGGCATGTTGAGGGCAGATATGAAGAATGCACATAGCTTCCAACAAGCCCAGTTACAATCCAAATGCTGCAATTGCCAAGGGCTGTTGAGAAGCAGCGGTGGTGAGTCAGGCCACAGCATTTCAGCTCTGCTTCTTCTATCTGCATTTTAAATGACGTGATTTTATCTTTTGTAATTGATTTATCAATTCAACCAATATTTGTGGAACACTTGCCCTCCAGTTCTGCCCTCCGGCCCCCTACAGTCTAGTAAGAATACATAAGAATATCCATAAATAACTAAAATGCAAGGAACATGATAATATAGTAAGTGATGTAGGGGACTCCAAGGAGGGAGGAATTACCTACAGTGGGAGTACTCTAAAAGGCTTCAAGAAGAAAATAATATTCATTCATTTACTCATTCACACATTGAGCCAATATATTTTGGCATTTTCCCATGTATTGGATACTATTTGAAGAGTTAGAAACACATCAGTGATCAAAATAGATGAAACTTATACTCTAGGGGAAGAAAACAATAAGCAAGCATATACATTTATACATATATAATAATCAGTTTTCAGCATTTCCAAACCTTTTTGGCACCAGGGACCAGTTTCATGGAAGACAATTTTTCCAAGGACCAGGGGGTCGTGCAGGGGTAGTTTTGGGATGATTATGTTTATTGTGCACTTTATTCCTATTATATTACATTGTAATATATAATGAAATAATTATACAACTCACCACAGTGCAGAATCAGTGGAAGCCCTGAGCTTGTTTTCCTGCAAGGCCTTCAACTGAGAATGAGCTGCATATAAATAGAGAATTCCTAAGAAGACTGGAACATATTGAAGAGAAAGGGAATAGAAAGGGACTCAGGGGCCAGATCATATAGGGTCTCATAGGCCACAGGAAGGACTTTACATTTTATTTAAAATCTATGAGAAGCTGTTGAAAGGTTTCTAATTTCTAGATGATGAGTGATTTAATTTCCACTGTTCAAAGATTACCCTGGCTATTATGTGGATGGAAGCAAGATCAGCAGAGACCAGGTGGAAAGCTATCATAGAAATTAAGGGCAATGAGGGTGACTAGGGAATAGGAGTAGAGACAAAGGGAAACAGACAGATTCAGAATGTATTTTGGAGTTAGAGAGAGTGAGACTTTTGATTAACAGAGAGAGAGAAAGAGAGTTTGTGTGTGTGTATGTGTGTCGAAAACAATCTGACTTAGAATATTCGTAGAGAAAGAAAGAAACCTAAGGACAGAAAGATGGAAAGGAGTATGTATTGATCACCTGCTATGTCTAGGTACTTCTATTATTTCATTCAAAAAACTTGCAGAGGGAGATATTATATTATTATCACCCCTCGCTTTTTTCTTTTTTTTTCCTGAGGCAAAATTATGGGGGAAATATATATTAAAAATTGTCCAAGGCCAGGCACGGTGGCTCACACCTGTAATCCTAGCACTCTGGGAGGCTGAGGCGGGCAGATTGCTCAAGGTCAGGAGTTCAAAACCAGCCTGAGCAAGAGTGAGACCCCTGTCTCTACTATTAACAGAAAGAAATTAATTGGCCAACTAATATATATAGAAAAAAAAATTAGCCAGGCATGATGGCACATGCCTGTAGTCCCAGCTACTCGGGAGGCTGAGGCAGTAGGATTGCTTGAGCCCAGGAGTTTGAGGTTGCTGTGAGCTAGGCTGACACCATGGTACTCACTCTAGCCTGGGCATCAAGGTGAGACCCTGTCTCAAAAAAAAAAAGAAAAGAAAAAAAAATTGTCCAAGTTCCCATGACTAGGAGAAAACTGCTTTGGACCCAGGTTCACCTGACTCAAAGCCTATGTCCTTTTTTGATTTAGTATCTTCCCCTGAGGACATGGGAAAGACGGGAGTAAAGACACAATGGCAGGAAAGATTTGACCAGCAACCTACTGTCAGTCAGTTTGACGAGAGAATACATGTACAAAGGAGAATAGTAGGAAAGTGAACTGGCTGCAGCCTTTAATAATTATCTCTTCTCCCAGCATTTCACCATGGATGTCCCGTAAAAATTCTGGCTTAAAGAATCTCTCCAGGGTCCATCTTCTAAACCCATTCACACTATCTTATTGACTTCCATTGCCAATCCTTCATTTGTGCGTGTTTTCTGTCTGTCCTGTGGATTTAATACGCTAGAAGAGCCCACAGAGCCAGGCATGGTGGCACATGCCTGTAGTCCCAGCTACTCAGGAGACTGAGGTGGAAGGACCGCTTGAGCCCAGGAGCTCAAGGCTGCAGTATGCCATGATCGCACCTATGAATAGCCACTGCACTCCAGCCTGGGCAACATAGCAAGATCCCACTTCTCAAAAAAAAAAATAAATAAATAAAAGAGCCTGTGCTTTCCAAGGCTGCCATGCCAGAGATAGAACTTTGGTTCTCCTTTGCCCCATTCATGGGTAATCCCTTCACTCCCATTCCCTGCTTTCTGGAATCCCACTATCCCCAAAGAATAATAGGGACCTCCAGTCCCTTCCCATCTTATCAGCTTGGCTGCCCTGGCCTGCCACAGTCCTCAGACCAAACTTGAATCGCAGATGTGGATTTTAGAGCAGCTGTGTTCTCTGCCCGCTGATGAAATGATACTTGAAGCTGTTTGCTCTAGGGTTCCCAGCTTCATACAGGAATACCCAAGCAGCTCGTGAGGGTAGCTCATGAGGGTCTCACAGTGAGGAGTAAGAGAGCCTTACCCCAGCACTGTACCCTGAGGCCTAGCAGCACCCTCTGGTGGAAAACAAATAAAAAACAGCCTTCCAGACAAGTCGTGGCTAATTGTGATGCTGTTTGGCATAAATATCACTGAGCCATTCTGGACAACCTTTTCAGTAGGCTTTAGGCCAAATTGCCTGCCACACAGGGGGTGGCTTTTTCTAATCTCCACAAAGGCACCTGGATTAAGAAAAGGCCCTCGATTAAGAAGTATATCACCATGTAATAACAAAAATGGATAAATACACCAAGCAGATATGATATTTTTATATGTACACATCATAGCTCTACAACATAGAGTGTAAAGATTGACCAAAGTACAAGAAAAAAAACCAGAGAATATAGTGAGTTATTTCAATATATCTCTATCACAAACTGATAGGATATGAAAATAAAAATAATTAGAAATATAGATTTGAACAAAAGCAATTTAGACATATTATACAGTATTTAATATGTTCCAGACACTATCCTAAGCACTTTACATCTTAATTAATTTAATCCTGACAACAACCCTATGAGAAGGTACTATTATTATGCACATTTTGCAGATGAAGAAACTGAGGACAGAGAAGTGATACCCTAGTTCAGGGATCCTCAAACTTTTTAAACAGGGGACCAGTTCACTGTCCCTCAGACCGTTGGAGAGTGCACACTACGGGCCCAGGAAAAGTCAGCTGCTAAGCAGGACAGGCAGCAGCAGCAAAAACACCCGGAGGGCCAGATAAATGTGCTAGGTGGCCCGCAGGTGGCCCGCGGGCCGTAGTTTAAGGATGCCTGCCCTAGTTCATTGAGCCAGTAAGTATGAGAGCTAGGGTTGAAACTCAAGGAGTCTACTCCAGAACCTATATTATTAACCATTGGTATATAGCTTCTCTTTATAATATAATTTAACAAATTAATCTAACTATATATATAAAAAGAATTACACATCAACAGATAGAGAATATCAATGCTTTTCAAACACACCCAAAATATTTAGAAAATAATCATTGATCAAATTGGTTCACTAAGGAAGTGTCAATAATTTTTTTAAAATATATATTTTTGAAAACTATACTTTTTTCAATCAAATATTTTATTAAAATAGTGACCTTGGGGACAAATAATTTAATTTAGAATGATCTGATTTGTTACACATTGAAGAGTTTTTTTCCAAATACTTATCATTTATTCCTCTTGTCTAACTTGCATCCTTTGACCAACATCTTCTCATTCCCCCTCACCACCCAGGCTCTGGTAGCCACCTTTCTACTCTCTGCTGCTATGAGTTTGATTGTTTAGACTCTACGTTATAAGTGAAAACATGTGGTATTTGTCTTTTTGTGCCTGGAGTATTTCACTTAGTATAACTTCCTCTGGGTTTCTCCATGTTGTCACAAATGACAGAATTTCCTTCCTTTTTCAAGGCTAAATAGTATTCTATTGTGCAAATATATACATTTCTTTATCCATTCATCCATTAATGGACATTTAGGTTGATTCCATAACTTGGCTATTGTGAATAATGTTGCAATAAACTTGAGAGTGTAGATATCCATTCAACATACTGATTTCAAATCCTTAGGCTATATATCTACAAGTGGGATTGCTGGATCACATGGGAGTTCTGTAGAGAAACCTCCATACAGTTTTCACAATGGTTGTGCTAATTTACATTCACAACAACAGCGTACAAGGTTTCCCTTTCCTTACATAATTACCAAGACTTGGTACTTCATCTTTTTGATAAGAGTCAATCTGACAAGTGTGAGGTAATATCTCACCATGGTTAAAAAACAGTGTCTTAAAAAAATAGATGGTTAAAGTAGAAATTACAATGTAAATTACAAAGTATTTAGGATCAAATGACAACAGATATACACCAGATCAAAATCTTTAAGATGGAACTAAAGTGGCTCATGAAAATAAATGTATGAATTAAAGTTAAAAGCTTTTAAATATTAATATCTACATTATAAATAAGAAAGGTAAAAATAAACATTTAAATTTAAGAGTTAGGAAAAGGATAATAGAATAAAACTAAGGAAAGGAGAAAGTAAGAAATAATTTTAAAAAAGGGCCATAAATTAATAAAATAGAAAACAAAAAATCAATCAACAAAATCAAAGGCATTTTCCTTGAAATAGAAAAACTGATCTAGATTGATCATGAGCAAAAGAAAAAGCAGAAGTAAAGAATGTTGTAAATGAAAATTGAGTAGTTGGTATGGAGTTAAACTTTTTTGTGCCATTTTTATCTTCAAAGGTAAAAACTTCAGTTTAGTCATCAAATGTGATGATTATTCTTAAATTTTTTGAAGAAGTTATTTTTTAGATTAAAGAATTTATTGTATATTTCTAGTTTGCTAAGAGTTGTTTGTTTATATGTCTGCTAATGACTGGATATGCAATTATATCAAATACTATTTATGCAACTCTTGAGATGATCATATGATTTTCCTCCTTTTATCTACTAATATGATATATTATAATGATTTATTTTCTAGTGTGATATTAATCTTTTTATTCTTAGGATAAAACAACTTGGCCATTACATATGCTCCTTTTTATATATTGCTGGACTGGTTTAAT
Source organism: Microcebus murinus (assembly GCF_040939455.1). Lineage (NCBI taxonomy): Eukaryota > Metazoa > Chordata > Mammalia > Primates > Cheirogaleidae > Microcebus > Microcebus murinus. Next base: position 11,830,806 of record NC_134126.1, read on the forward strand.
AATATTCATTTGGAAATTTTTACATCTAGGTTTTTGAAGGAAATTGACCCATGATTTTTCTTTGTTTTAGTATCCTTATCAGATATTTGGTACCAGGGTTATGTTAGCTTCATGGAAAGTGTTTCCTTCTTTTCCATTGCTAGTAAGTAGTTCTTTGAAATTATTATTTTTCCTTTAATATTTGGTAAAGCTCTCCTAGGAAATCATCTAGACCTATATCTAGATATTTTAATATGAAGACAACCTTTTTTAAAATGGGAGAAATTTGGACATGAGAAAAGAATATGGAGGCAAGGAAATCTGTGAAGATATGAGAAGTGACCTTTCAATAACAAGACAAAGTTGACATAAAGAACCTGCCCTACAAAACAGAAACACTGGATAAAATATAAAACTTCCTTTTTAATAAATAGCCAAGATTGGATAGTAATAATAAAAGGAAATCTCCCAGATGTGCAAAATAAAATGGGAACTCAAAACAGAAGTAAACTTTAGTTGTCACCATAGCAGCACAAAAATCCTGATACAGGGTTTAGCTATTAAGTTTTAATGTCCATGTGGGTACAATTTTTATGGCATCAGCATTTTGGGGCCAGAAAACTACAATAGAGTATCCTCTTTAAAGCTGAGCCCTATCAGTAAAACAGGAATCAGGAAAAATTCCTCCCACTAACCTGAAAAAATTGGCAAGAAAACTTGCCATCTGTCCAGGTCTCTAATGTGGAGGAAAACAATCTCTGAAGAGGAATTGAAACCCCAAGCCAGAAACATATAAAGGTTATACTAGCTGTATGGTACAGGAATTCAAAAGCCAAAAATTAGCCCACAGGCAAATTTTAGAATCCCAACAAAAGCAAATGCAAAACCTCTCTGTAGAAACACCAACAGTGTACAACCCAAGGAGCACCCTGGACTCCCTGATAAAGATGTATTCACAGTCAACAATTAGCAACCACACAAGGAAACAAGCCACAATGAAGGAGAGTCAGCAGACCAAACAGATGGGAAAATTTGCAGCACTCTGCAAACAGAAATAGAAATAATATGAAACATAATATAATATCAAAGAGCATATGATAAAATAGGCAGATTTAAGAAACAACAAAATTAAACTGCTTAAAATAAAAAACTATGGGCATTGAAACCGGAAATACAATGGATAGCTTAAAGAATAGATTACATAGAACTAAAAAGAGGCATACAAAAGATTTGAGGAAATCACCAGAATGCAGCAAAGAGAGAAAAAGAAATGGAAAATACAAAAGAAAGGTAAAGAAGCTTGAAAATAGAATAAGAAGATCTAAAACACACCTAACAGGATTTTAAAAGAGAAGATTACAGAAAATGGGGAGAGGAAATATTTGAAAGACAAGAAATATCCAGAATTTAATAAAAACCTAAGTCCTCAGGTTGGGGAGGTAAACCACATTCCAAGCAGGAAAAACAAAATCAAATCCATCCGTAGACACTAAATAAGGAGCTGCAGAAACAGTAAGACAAAGAGATAATCTTAAATAAGATTATGTCTTTAATAAGATAAAATAACCATAAATAGGGGCAAAAATTAGAAAGAGAAGATTTCTCATCAAGAACAAAAGAAGTCCACAGATAATAAAATAATATCTTCAATGGGCTAAGTTAGGTACAGAATTCTACACCTAACTAAACTACAAATCAATAATTAAGGTACTATATATATATCTGTAGATTCTCAAACAAAGACTGAAAGGATTTATTATTTATATGCCATTCCTAAATCAACTACTAGAAAATGTAAAGAATGTATTAAAAAATGGGGGGTAGGGAGAAGAATCCAAAATGAGGGAGTGGGAAACTAGAAGCAACAATGAGTAAAGAAATCAATAAACAAATCAAATCTAAATGACCTTTGACTATATAAACAAAATGACTAATTTGGGTGTGTTTAAAAACAAGATGAATTAACCATACTATACAGAGTAGGGGGAAGGTGATCAGAATAAAGCACCCACCAACTTTATATTATACAGAAGCATAGAAACACTGATGAATTTCATGTCAATCAAATTAAGAATAATCATTTTAAAAAGAAACTGAAATACAATGTATAATTTCCAAACGAACTGAAGGGAGAAAAAGAGAATTTAAAGAAAACTCAATACCAGGAAAAGGTGGGGAAAGATCAACAAAAATCACAGTAAACAGAAACACAAAATAAGATCATGAAAATAAGTCTAACTATATAAATAATCACAATAAAAGTAACATGATTAAAAAGAGCTTGAAAATAGAGGAAGAGAAAAGCTATGAGAAATACCAATCAAATATGGAACAGCATTATTAATACCAAGCAAAATGGGTTTAAAGGCAAAAAGTATTATTAGAGATAAAGATGACCCTATACTTAATGATAAAATGAACAATTCACTAGCTACATATTGACTCGATATCTAAAAAGCAACAATGGCTTAAGCCCATAAATTTAATGGAGTTACTAGGAGAAATTAGCAAAACCACAATCACGTGGGAAATTTGTTTTGTTTTGTTTCGTTTTTATTTTAGCGTATTATGGGGGTACAAGTGTTAAGGTTACATATATTGCCTATGCCCCCCCCCAGTCAGAGCCTCAAGCGTGACCATCCCCAAACGTTGCACATCTCTCTCATTGTGTTTGTATATACTCATGCCCTCCTTCCCGCTCCCACCTGCCTGACACCCGATAAATGTTATTCCTATATGTCCACTTATGTGTTGATCCGTTAATACCAATTTGCTGGTGAGTACACGTGGTGCTTGTTTTTCCATTCTTGAGATACTTCACTTAGTAGAATGGGTTCCAGCTCTATTCAGGAAAATACAAGAGGTGGTATATCAACATTGTTTCTTAAAGAAAGCTCAATAGTACTCCATGGTATACATATACCACATTTTATTAATCCACTCATGAATTGATGGGCACTGGGGTTGTTTCCACAACTTTGCAATTGTGAATTGTGCTGCTATAAACATTCGAGTGCAGGTGTTTTTTTCATAAAGTGACTTTTGATCTTTTGGGTAGATGCCCAGTAATGGAACTGCTGAGTCAAATGGTAGATCTACTTATATCGCTTTAAGGTATCTCCATATTGCTTTTCACAGAGGTTGAACTAGTTTGCAGTCCCACTAGCAGTGTAGGAGTGTTCCTATCTCTCCGCATCCATGCCAACATTTATTGTTTGGGGACTTTTTGATAAAGGCCATTCTCACTGGAGTTAAGGGATATATCATTGTGGTTTTGATTTGCATTTCCCTGAATAACTTATTAAAAATTTGATAGATCAACTGGACACTAATTAAAGGGAAAGAATATTTGAACAACATAATTAATGTTTGATCTTTTGGATATATGTAGAACTCAATGGAAAATGACCAAAAATTTTTTTCAAGTACATACAGAACATTTGCAAAAATTCACTCTTTCATTAAATGAATATTTATTATGTGCCTCTGTATGCCAAGAAACCTATATGAGGCTCTGGGGAACGCAGCCATGAAAATTAAGTCTCTGCCCTCATGGAGTTTATTATTTAGTAAAGGAGACAGAACTTAAATAAATGGATTCACATCATCTCTAATGTCAAGCAGTGCTAAGTTCCATAAAGAAAAATAAAGTGGGTTAATAGAACAGACTCATGTGGGGAGCTATGTCAGACTGGGTGGTCAGGGAAGGCTTCTCTGAGGAGGTTATTTTGGGCCAAGAGCCATAAGAAATTATATAAGCCATGCAAGGATCTGGGGAAAGAGGGAACAGGTCAAAGGCTCTGGAGAGCAAGTGTCCCTGATATGTAAGGAACAACAAAGAGGCAAATATGCTAAAAGTGACATGAATGCAGGCACCAAAAAGGGGAGTTGGAAATCATGAGATCTTCCTTTTATTTTAAAAGGATCCTTGTGGGAGCTCTGGAGAGAATAGCAGGGAGAACAGTAAAAGTGGCTTGGGCTAGAGGAGTAGGGATAAAGGGGAATGAGAACTGATTAAACTAAAAATGATCTTGCAGGCCAGGCTTGGTGGCTCATGCCTGTAGTCCCAGTACTTTGGGAGACTGAGGCAGGAGGATCCCTTAAGACCAGGAGTTCAAGATCAGCCTGGGCAACTTGGGGAGACCTCAAAGCTAAGCTCTAAAAAAAAAAAAACAAATTAGCCAGGCATGGTGCCAAGAACCTATAGTCCTAAGTCTTGGGAGGCTGAGGCAGGAGGATAGCTTGAGCACAGGAGTTCGAGCTTACAGTGAGCTAGGATGATGCCACTGCAGTGCAGCCTGGGCAGTAGAGTGAGATCTTGTCCCTAAAAAAATAAAATAAAATAAAAATGATCTTGAAGGCAGAGCCAAAAGAGTTTGTGGAGGGACTGGATGTGGAATTTGGAAGAAAGAGAAGTATAGCATCTCTCCAAGGGTTTTGTCCCAAACAGTGGCCCCTGTACTGAGATGAGGAATACTGGAGAAGACACAGGTGGAGTGGAGAGAGGGTAGTGATAAATGTGAGATACCCATTAGATGCCCTATGGAGATTCAATCCTCCTGCCCCACTTCTGTGTTAGTGCGGCCTGTGGGCCTCTCTAGGTATTTGCTGTTGAAACTTTCCAAAAATGACGTGGAGAAGGAAACACTCAATCCGCTTTCTCCATCACAGAACTAATTCTATCCTCACTAAATCTATTCATGCAATGGACTTTTCCAAGCAAAACTAAACCTACATTTAGTGAATGCCTATTACACTAAGTCCTTTCACAAATACTACATAGTCTCATTTAAACGTAAATATCCCCCTTTGTGGAAGGAATTTTAAGTGGTGGATTAGATCATTGTGTGTATGTTTTCTCAATTTCATGTCCAGTGGCATCATGTTAGTAGTTCGAAATTGCCCATAGGGGAGTAATTGCACCATGCAAACTGGCAAATGCTACAATTAAGGGCCTCTCCCCACCCCCAGCTCCAGAGCCAGAGGTTTAACGCTTATCAACACACAACTGATTAAATTTTTATTTTACACTGAGGAAGGAAACTGAGGTTCTAAGAGTCTAGTGACCTGCCCAGTCACTAGCCCCAGGTGTTAGACTCTAGGTTAAGTGTTATTTCCCTTATAGGACACTCCTGAGTACTTACTCCGTCAGGCTTTGCACCAAATATTTAATGAGCATTTTCTCTTCTAATCCTAACACCAACTCTACAAAAGAAGTATGATTGTTATTCTCACTTTATTGATAAGAAAACTAAGGCTTAGAGAAGTTGGTAACTTACTAATAATCAAATATTGGTCTATTTAATATTATAATCCATTTGCTCAAAACCTATGCTATTCTATCTAACTCTACCAAATTTTGCTTTCTCAAGATTAATCAAATCCAGTTAATTTTCATTATGATATAGAAGCAATAAAAATGATTGAAGTTATCAAAGGCACAAAAGAGTCCATAACATGAACAATAAGTGTAAAAAATGATCTCAATATTAAAAAGAATGATACTTTTCTAATACTCCAGGAAAAATTCCTTGGGAGAGATGTTTTTTGGAGGTTTTCTGTGTGCTGTAACAAAGGGCTTTGAAGTGAAAATAATGAACTAAACAAAAAGCCAAATAGATTTTACAATGAATATCAAAAATTGATATTCCAGATAGTATAATAACTTTTTGGAATTTTATTCTCTATTACTTAATGAAATAATGTATTTTCTTGACCTTCTACTTGGAAAAAAATATTAAAGAACAAGTACCATCTCACATATTTATCTCCTCCCTATCACACATGAGTCTCATTTAACCAGACTGTCTCCCTGTCAGATCTTAGCAAGAGCAGCTACTGGTTGCCATAGAGCATTTTCAGTGGCAATCAGTGTACCTTCCAGCCTGGGAACTTCAGGGAATTCCTTCCATCTTCTATAAAATAGTGCTTAAAGGGAAGTTCTCACAGATGTGGTGCTAAGAAAGAATTGCTCTAATTAATATGTTTGAAGTTTCCAAAAAAAGAAACCCTGGGGAATACAAAGTCAAAATATTTTAGAACCTATACATAATTCCCAGATTTCCTAGCTGCTATATAATTTTCCTTATTTCAAAATTAAAGTAAATATCTCAACATCACCAAAAGAAGATCCAATAAACCTTTATTAAATGTCATGCTTAAAAATAAGAATCACAAATTTTTAAAATACAAATTATTTCCAGGACTAAAGTAGTACCCCAAACATTAATGCCTGTCTCCATAACTCCCCAAGAAACTCTGTTCCTATCCCCAAAGGGGGATCTTAGTTTAGAGTTTGTGACACTCCCTAATGCAAACATTTTAATCAGAAATTTTAGAACGAAATGAGTCTCCCTAATAAAGGAGTTAAAGAGCTTTGTTTTTTTAAAAAAAATCTGCTATGAGTTGATTTGTGTCCTCCAAAAATCCATATAGTGAAGTCCTATCCTTCAGTACCTAAGAACATGACCTTATTTGGAAATAGGGTCATTGCAGATTTAATAAAGATGACATCATATTGGAGTATGGTGGGCCACTAATCCAATACGACTGGTGTCCTCATAAAAAAGGAAAATTTGACACAGCACACAGAGAGCACAAGGTGAAGATGATGGCAGAGATCAGGGTGATACACCTACAAGCCAAGGAACACCAACAATTGCCACCAGATTCTCCCACCAAACTTGGGGAGAGGCATGGAACAGATTTATCCTCACATCCTTCAGAAGGAAACCACTTTGCCAACATCCTGATTTCAGACTTCTAGCCTCCTAACTGTGACACAATAAATTTTTGTTGTTTAAGTTGCCCAGTTTGTGGTACTGTGTTATGGCATCCCTAAGAAACAAACAGTGGCCCCTATGTCCTGCCTTATTGTGCATATCTCCCCAATCTCACACATTTATCAAAATAAAAGAAGACAGTAAAAAATGACTTATGGAAAGCTACCCTTTTTCAGGAAATTTTTAAAATTTTTTAGGAGTTCATATAATATAAGGCTCAGTTGCCTCCTGTGTAAAATAAAGGTCTACATTTAGAGTTTCTGGTGAGGCTTAAATGAGATGAAGCATGGAATATATCTAGCTCAGTGCCTGGTCCATAGTAGTGACTCAAAAAATAAAGTGGTAGCTGTTATCGTTAGAAATAAAAACTATGCTACTAACCCTATGTCAACAAGACTTATGAGATGAGGTGTTTCCTCGAGAACATCTGCCAGCCATACCCTACCCTCAGACACAGTTGCCAATAGCTGACTTCATCAGGCTCCAGCTCTTCCAGAGCCTGAACCCATCGGTACCTTAAATGTATACCCGAGCCTCAGTCAGAACTTTGCAACCAGTGTATCCCAGGTTTACATCACTATCATCTCCGCTCCCTGCCCCAAATGCAAACCAATTCCCCTTTTCTCTTACTCTCATCCTTTGTGTTTCCTTTCTCATGACCCATTCTTTCACCATCCTAAGTCATTGCAAATTCTGGGACCTCCCAAACCATCTTCCCACAGGAACCATCCACCGACTTATCCCGCTTTAGCAGAAATAGGACTCCCCGTTGATAGCACCAGCTCCTCTGTGGCCCTCCCCAGTGGAGTTTGCTCATTGCCCAACACCCTAGATGCGTTCAGGTCAGCAGGTGGATCAGCATTTTATCCACTCAGTAAATTACTTCTCTACTCAGAGAAAACATCTGCCATTTTGAGGTACATGCCACCTATGACACCCTCTCACCTTCTTCATTATTGTCAACTGCTTCCTGGGCTTCTCAGTAATTCTTATTAAATACAAATTTAATGCTTGACTCACTGTCTTCCTCACAATTCTAGGCTCTGTTATTTTGACATCCGTGTTCAACTCTAAAGCCTCAAGTTCCTTGACGTCAATCTCATGATCTTCATTTTGATTTAACTTCTCTTTCTACCCAAGCTAAATTCTATGATTAATCACTTTGGATCTTCTTAACTTCCTTGTCATATTGTCCTGCACATGCATTATCCCAACTCTTGTCAATCTAATACATCCGGATTTGACCCTATGATCTGTAACTTCACAATCTCTCTCACAGCAATATCCTTCTCAACCATATCCTATTTCTTTAGTCACACCTGCTTAACAAAATCCTAGTTCCGGACCAAACCAATGGTCAGTCTCAGCAGTTATGCCCAGGTTGCTGTGGGCTTCTGGAGAAAAATCACATACCTAGGCAGCATTCAGGAAGCACAAATTCACATTTTGAACTACAGCTAGTTCTGAGAAACCTTCTGTGTGTCCACAGTCAGCCTCTACCTTCAAAATTCCACTATTCTAAAATCCCTTATCCTTCTACCACCTCCCTCCTCTTATCAAATGACTCACACTTAACTTTCTGTTTCTTTGAGATAAAGAGTTCATGAGACAAGAAGCTACCCCAAATTCCACAACCCCACCTATCACCTTGTTCACAACCATGTCTGCCTATGGCTGCTTCTCTCTTTTCACACTAAACCAAAGGTCTTCTCTCGCCCACAACCAATCCTTCTTTGTATACCGTCCCTCTTGCTTCCTCAAAATCCTAGTTTCCTAAATTATCTAGTCTCCTTTTGGTATTTTCAATCTCTTCTACTCTATTAACTCTTTTCTAACAGGACTTAAACATACATTCTCTCTTCTTTCTCATTTAAAAAATAAAAAGTTCTTCCTCAAGTCTAAGTTTCAACAACTAATGTTTATTGGGAATTTACTGTGTGCAAGTGGAAGAGACTGTGCTAAATTTTGGACATCTATTATTTTAATAATCCTCACATCAGTCTTATAACGTAGATATCTCCCCCACTTTGCTGAAACTGAAGTACAAAGAATATCATACAAGTAACTGGTGGCACCAGGCTTCCAACCCAAACATTGGACTCCAGATCCTGTGCTTCTAACCCCCCACATTGCGTTTCATGAAACAAACATACTGTACTTACTAGCTCCATTTTCTTACCCATCATTTCAGCCTTCTGGCTCCACAACTCCTATGAAACTGTCCATTTGAGCTCCACATTGTTTAGCCTTTATTTTCAGTAACCTTATAAATGGACAGAATTGACTTCACCTGCTTAAAATTAACAACTTTTTAGATTTCCAAACACTGCTCATTCCTGTTTCTCTCTCTATTTTCCTGGATTCTCTTTTCCAAAAGGCTTTATGAACTTACTTTTATCTATCTATCTTTTAAATGCCTGCGTTCTCTGTATTTCTATCCTGTCTCCTTTCTTTACTCAGTCTACATACTCTCCTAGGATGATCTCATTTATTTCAATGGCTTCAGCTGTCATCTATATAAGTTTCAAGTGGACAGAACAGCTACTTGGCACTGTTTATACTAACACTTACAGTTGGAAATGCTGAAGAGTAATACCTAGAGACAGACAGGCTACCCAAACAGATCCACACAGGGAGACATTTATTTTGATAAATTCACCATCATTGACCAAAGACTGGCTCTGAGACTTGCAAATTCAGAAACTTTAACTTGACCCTGTCAGAATATTTTAAACAATAAAGATTGATGTATACAACTGGCATGCCAAAATATGAGTTACCAGTGAGGAATATAACTGTCTGGTGAACTTGATGTATGTGCCAGTCTAGCCAGAGCCTTCTCTCCCCATAAGGAAAGTGCATGAGGTTAAATTATCAGGAGGCATGGTGAGCATGCAACCAGAACAAGGAGAATTAACAGTATGATCCAAATATGTAATGACATCATTACATATTTATAAGGATAAACAGTCTTATCGCCACAGTTGGAAATATTGCTAATGGGTGGACTGGTTATTCAAGTATAGAATGAACTATTAATAACATCCTAAACCCTCGTTATAACTTGGTTGTATACTGCTTAAGTCTGTTTCTGTAACTCTCTTTTTCATTGCTGGTCCCATACATGTTAGATTGGTATTTTATTTTGGACAAGTTAATGTATAAGGAGCTCACTTCAAGACTTATTGCCTCTTAAAGCTAACTTTGCATATCTTTTCTCATCCATTATATGCTGATTTCATATTTAACCTCCAGAAGGCATCATATTTCCCTTTTTTCCATGCTCTTAGGACCATGTCCAGTCTACTGGACTCTCTTAATAGCTCAGAATCCCATCCTCTTATCCCTATACCCAAGTCACTTCAATGTTTACCCCTGAATTGTTGTGATGGCCTCATATTTCATCTCCCAGCTCTAAGGACACCCTTGCTCCAATCCATCTAAGAGATAGAGATCTAAAATGAAAGCCCAACCATGTCACTCCTCTCTTATAATCCTGCCAGGCTCCCAAGAGCTTTCAGGATGAAATCCAAACTCCCCAATGTTTTGATTAAACTGCTTTTATTCATGAAATTTCTTCAGATTTCAGTGCAGGCCACAGTTCTTCTGGAAAACCTTTGCTAACCATCACCCTCCTGATTCAGGATTAGGTACACTGTTCTGGGCTGCACACCACCCTGTGCTTCCTTCTGCTATAAAATCTATCATGAGTCAGGTGAGGGAGCATGCACCATAGTCCCAGCTACTTGGAGATGGAGACAGGAGTATCACTTGAGCCTAGGAGTTCAAACCTTGCCTGGGCAACTCTATCTTTTTTTAAAAAAAAATGTGGTATATTATATTATCATTTCTCTCACCCTCCTTCTCATAGACTGTTAGCTTCTTGCAAGTTATGCCTCATTGTCTTTGAATCAAGAGCACCTAGCATAGTCCCTGACAAATGGTAAGAAGTCTATAACTGACTGAAGAGTGAATGAATGAATGAATGAATGAATGAATGAATGAATGAATGAATGAATATAATGGCATTCCTTTGGGTTTTTAAATTCTTTTGCTGGCTTCCCAATTATGAGGCAGTTGCCTGTGGCTCAAGGGAACAGTGAAGCAAAGAATACATGCTCCTCAAAAATTAAGTGTATTAAAATGCTACTATAATGGAACTGGTTTGAATCATCCTTTGCCTATAGGTTGATTAACAGCTAAGTCATCAAATAGATAATTTTTCTGTTAATTTTTTAGTATTAGTAAAAGTTGTATTAATACTATTTTCCTTGATAACTGGCTTCACTCCAGTACTTGTTTAATCTTCATAGAGTTATTCAATAAGTTAGAGCAACACCATTCATTCTACAGTACTTTTAAAAATCTTTCACATAGGCCAGGCGCGGTGGCTCACGCCTGTAATCCTAGCACTTTGGGAGGCCGAGGCGGGCGGATTGCTCGAGGTCAGGAGTTTGAAACCAGCCTGAGCAAGAGCGAGACCCTGTCTCTACTATAAATAGAAAGAAATTAATTGGCTAACTAATATATATAGAAAAAATTAGCCGGGCATGGTGGCGCATGCCTGTAGTCCCAGCTACTCGGGAGGCTGAGGCAGGAGGATGGCTTGAGCCCAGGAGTTTGAGGTTGCTGTGAGCTAGGCTGACGCCATGGCACTCACTCTAGCCTGGGCAACAAAGCGACACTCTGTCTCAAAAAAAAAAAATAAAAAATAAAAAAAATAAAAATCTTTCACATATATTGTTTTATTTAACCATGATAATATCATTAAGGTAGGAAAAGTTGATATCATTTCACCTTACCCTTAACATAATATTACTCATTTTCTAAATTTTTCCTGTTCTCCAGAGTGATAGAGAATCTTCATGAGATTATCAGAAAAGACAAGACCAAGGTAGAAAATCCCTGTAGACCTATGAGAACATTTATGCATGGATCCTTTGTTTACATAGTACTCCTTGGAAATTAGTTTAATTGTTGTGACATTCCTTCAGCCAATCCAGTTAAAATTGGAAGGTAGACAGACTGCCTTATACCAGGCAGCTGAGACAATCGAGACTGTCTATGAATCCTCAACAAAATCACCTGCTATACAAATATTCAATGACTATCCAAGATTCAGGCATCATCTGGGAAACAATGATCCTTCCATTTCATATTCAAGCTTGGATGGGGGGTATATTATCACCAAAAAGGACAAATTATCAAATTATTATGTTGTAAATGTTATACTTTTGCTTGTAATTTAAATAGTAAAATCATAAATATGAAAGGCAAGATTAAAATACCCAGAAGATTAAAATACCAATAAGAAACTATTGGTCCTTGTCTACAGCATTCATTCATTTATTCATTCATGAAACATTTATTGAGTGTTTATTGTGTAAGATGAATGAAGCAGTCCTTGCCCAAGAACCTGAATTTCTAGGCAGGAAGAAAAGTGAGTATGCAGAATTATAAGGCCATAGAGAATGGTCACTGTCTGTCTCTTTGATCAGAGACAAACCATAAACAAAGTCAAATTCTGATTTATCAACAATTATGTAGAAGGCTGTTCCTCAACTTAACCAGAAGAAGAAAAAAAATTTCCTTCATTCTGTAAGCATCATAGAGAATTCTGTTAAATAGGAAACATCCTGTATATTTAAAAAATTCGACTTACCAAAATTTAGTTTTTATATTTGGGGAGAAATTTTTTATTATTCATACCAAAACATCTCTATATACTCAGGACATCCAGTGACATAGGATTCATTCTCTCAGGTTGAAGTATTTAATCATCCTGAGAAGCAAAAGTTATCACTGTCCAAATAAGTCTCTCACTGTTAAATTTTAGTGCATTCCCTTCAGTTGGATTTCTCTTGGACATAACAGACTAATCCTTTTGCTCATAAAAATCCCTCTTCCTGTAGGATGTGCTAGAGGCAAAGGGAGACTAATAGCTTCTTGGCTCTTTTTCCTATACATATTGAACTGAAAACATTTCAATTTGAAGTTCAGTTCATATAAATGGATAGGTTTTTCAAGGTCTAAATGTACAATATTTCCTTATAATAATCTTTCTATTCATTATGGTTTCAACGGCTTCCTTAACACTGTGTAGATACAGCTGAACCATACAAAGTTATTGAGGGCTTCTGAATTTTATTAAAATGAAACTTTTATACGCAAAGATGTGTAATGCTGATATTTCTCCCAATGAATCAAGTCCTTACTACTTTCAATCTCTTCACTCACTTTTCTCGATATTGTGATAATTAAAATCATGGAGTTTAGGCCGGGTGCGATGGCTCACGCCTGTAATCTTAGCACTCTGGGAGGCCAAGGCAGGAGGATTGCTTGAGCTCAGGAGTTCGAGACCAGCCTGAGCAAGACCAAGACCCCATCTCACTATAAATAGAAAGAAATTAGCCAAACAACTAAAAATAGAAAAAATTAGCCAGGCACGGTGGAGCATGCCTGTAGTCCCAGCTACCCAGGAGGCTGAGGCAGGAGGATCGCTTGAGCCCAGGAGTCTGAGGTTACTGTGAGCTAGGCTGACACCACGGCACTCTAACCCAGGGAACAGAGTGAGACTCTGTCTGGAAAAAAAAATCATGGAGTTTAATAATAACCCGCCAATGCACTAATTTTATAGATAGAGAAAGAGGGGCCTGGCAAGGTTAAATGATTTGCTTAAATGACAAGAATAAGGAGGTCACAAATCTTCTATTCCAAATTGGCTATTCTTTCTACTATAGTACATTTGTATTTTATAAAATATTGGTTGAATCATTTATCAAAACTAGATTGAGGCCGGGCGCGGTGGCTCACGCCTGTAATCCTAGCTCTCTGGGAGGCCGAGGCGGGCGGATTGCTCAAGGTCAGGAGTTCAAAACCAGCCTGAGCAAGAGCGAGACCCCGTCTCTACTATAAATAGAAAGAAATTAATTGGCCAACCGATATGTATATAAAAAAAAAAAAAAAAAATTAGGCCGGGCGCTGTGGCTCACGCCTGTAATCCTAGCTCTTGGGAGGCCGAGGCGGGCGGATTGCTCAAGGTCAGGAGTTCAAAACCAGCCTGAGCAAGAGTGAGACCCCGTCTCTACTATAAATAGAAAGAAATTAATTGGCCAACTGATATATATATAAAAAATTAGCCGGGCATGGTGGCACATGCCTGTAGTCCCAGCTACTCGGGAGGCTGAGGCAGGAGGATGGCTTGAGCCCAGGAGTTTGAGGTTGCTGTGAGCTAGGCTGACGCCACGGCACTCACTCTAGCCTGGACAACAAATCGAAACTCTGTCTCAAAAAAAAAAAAAAAAAAAAAAAATTAGCCGGGCATGGTGGTGCATGCCTGTAGTCCCAGCTACTCGGGAGGCTGAGGCAGAAGGATCTCTCGAGCCCAGGAGTTTGAGGTTGCTGTGAGCTAGGCTGACGCCACGGCACTCACTCTAGCCTGGACAACAAAGCGAGACTCTGTCTCAAAAAAAAAAAAAAAACTAGATTGAGTTTTAGCCTTATGAACAAAACAACCATTCAGTAGTTGCTGTCCAATATAATTACAAAGATTTCCAATTCCTCTTTTCCCATTCTCTTTGAATTCTCTTCAAACAGGCTTTCACTCTTATGTCTTCACTAAAACTACTCTTGTTGAGTCATCAATGATTTCCACATTCCTAAATTGATTAGCCAATTCTCAATCCTCCTTTTAATTGACCAATTAGTTCTTCTTCCTTGAAACACTTTCTTCTCTTGACTTCTAGGATAATGTACTCTTCTCCTCCCTTCCTGACTCAATTTCCTGGGCTTCTTTGCTGATTCATTCTTATCTTTCTAACCACTATACATTAGAAAGTCCGAGGGCTGGATCCTCAGATCTCCTCTCTTCTCCATTTATAGTCAGTCCTTTAATGGTCTCATCTAGTCTGATGGCCCTAAATACCATCCATATGTACCTCTTTGGATCTCAAATTTATATTTCTGACCAAGACCTCTCCCCTTGAACTCTAACCTCATGTATGCAACTGTCTTCTTATCTCCATTTGGGTATCAAAAAGCACCTCAAACTTAAACATATCCAAAAAACAAAGCCTCATCCTCCTACCCTTTATCAAACCTGCTTGTCACTCATCCTTCTCCATCTCAGTAAATGGCCATGCTATGCTTCTACTCACTTGTTTTAGTCCATTTAGTGTTGCCATAACAGAGGCTAGGTAATTTATAAAGAAAAAAATGTTTATTTGGCTCATGATTTTGGTGGCTAGAAGGTTCAAGATTGGGCAGCTGCATCTGGTGAGGGCCTCATGCTCCTTCTAATCATGGAAGAAAATGGGGCAGGCATGTGCAAAGGGGTCACATGACGAGAGAGAAACCCAGGAAGCCAGTGCCTTTTTAACAACCCCCTCTCGTGGAACTAATCCAGTTCTACAAGAGCAAGAACTCACCTGCAAGGAATGACAATAATGTACTCATGATGGATCCATCCCCATGAGCCAATCACCTCCCACTAGACCCCACCTCCCAACACTGCCTCATTTGGGATGAAATTTCAACATGAGTTTTGGTGGGGACAAACCATACTGAAATTGTAGCATCACTCAAGCCAAATCCTCAGAGCCTATCACTCAAGCAAATCCTCAGAGCCTATATTTTTCAAAGCCCTCCCATCCAGTCCATCTTTAAATCTTTTTGGTTTTATCTTCAAAATATAAACAAGTCCAACTATTTCTCAAAACTTCCACAGCCACCAACTTCATGCAAGAGATACCACCACCTATGCCTGAATTTTTCAGTAGTGTCATGCCTATTCTCCCTGTTTCTGTCCTTCTTTCACGTCAGACTATTCTCCAACAACAGAATGATTGTGCGGATGCACAAGTCAGATCATGTCACTGCTCTGTTCAAAACACTAAAATGGTTCATCTCCCTCAGTATAAAAGCCAAACTCACAGTGGACTACAAGCCCTTTCCTGAACTGGCCCCATCACATTTCTGACTTCACCTCCTAACTTCTTCCTGTCACTGCTGTGTCCAAGACACTCTGGTCTTTTCACTGTTCTGTGAACATGTCAGGATGCTCTTGCCGTGAGAGCTTCTCATGTATTGCTCCTCTACCTATAACAGTCTTTCCCCAGACATCCTCCGTGCTTCCTCCTCACCTCCTTCAAATCTTTGTTCAAATGTGCCCTTTTCAATTGGGGCTTCCCCATACCCTCTTCATGCTTTCTGTTTTCTCCATAGCAGTTATCACCATCAAAAATATCTTATGTATTTTAACTGTTTTCTTTATTGCCTGTGCCTGACCAATACAATGGAAGCTCCATGAGTGCAAGAGACTTTTTCTGTTTTAGTTCCTTTTGTGGGAAGCAATGACTGAAACATAATAGGAGAGTGAATAAATGAATGAATGTATGAATGTAGACTGGCATAGGATAACCTGGGAAGAAAGTGGAGACACAATTGTGAAAGCAAAGAAAGAAGAGAACTGTTCTTTTTATAAGCAACTCGTTAAAATAAACTGTGCTGTTCTCTCTCCTTCTGTCTCTGGTACCTGCCTTACAGAGAGGAGGGAGAATGAGATAAAAGGGAGCGATAAAAGGAGCTGTAGTCAAAGAGAGACCATTAGCCCTTCTTGAAGTTGTGTTGTGAGGAAAACAGGAATACATTTTGGGTACTAGATAAAAATCACAGCAAAAATTAATAGATAAGAATAAAAAATTTTGATAATTACGTGTTGGTAAGGATGTGAAGAAACTGGGACTCTCATACACTGCTGGTAGGAATGTAAAATAGTGCAACTTCTTTGGAAAACAGCATGGCAGTTTTTCAAATAATTAAACATAGAGTTACCATGACCCAGTAATTCCACCTCTAGGTATGTTCCCAAGAGAAATGAAAACATATGTCCACACATAACTTGTACATGAATATTTATAGCAGCATTATTCATAATAATGTTTCAAAAGGTGGAAACAACCCAAATATCCATCATGGACTAATGGATAAACAAAATGTAGTATACCATACAATGGAATATTATTTGGCTATGAAAAGAAATGAAGTACTGATATATGCTACAATATGAATGAACCTTGAAAACATTATGATATTATTCCACTAATGTGAAAGTCCAAAAGGAGAAAATCTATAGAGTCAGAAAAATAGATTGGTGGTTGCTTAGGACTGGGAGGAGGATGATAGAAGGATAGGAGACTGATAGCTAGAGGGTACAGTATTTCTTTCTGAGGTGATGAAAATGTTCTAAAATTGATTATAGTATCTATGAATATCAAATTGTACATTTTAAGTGGATGCATTATATGGTAAAGGAATTACACTTCAAATAAAGCTGTTAAAAATTAATGCAGTAGATGTGATTATGGAAATGGAAACCCTATCTTAACCATAGTTAATATCAAAATCAAAAGGTTGACTTGTCTTTCCATGACCCCTGGTCCCCCCTGGTACCTCCTCCTACTCCAACACAATGCTTCCTACATGCACATATTCTGAATGGTTTTATCATCTCATTTTCAACTGGTTAGACATCCTTCCTCTTCTATGTCTATGTTTCCCATGTATTTTAAATTTACCCCTCCTGCAAAAACACACTTGCTCTAAACTGTAATGCAGGGCTCCAAAGCAAGCAACTGCAAAATTCTAAAGGTTTTTGTCAAAAGCCTTGTACTATATCCCAGAACTTATTCATCATTTTGCCTAGATAAATGTGATAGTAGATGTCAGAAGGCCATAAGCATTCAAGGTTTAATATAATTATTATATTAAATTCTGCACATTATTTCTTGTGCATAATTCTGTGTCGGTTGTATCACCCAACCATAAGAATATGTGTTAGGGACTATGAAAACAACCATATGTAATACAGAGTTACAAAATGTCACAATTAGAAGTAACCTTAGAGATATTCAAATCCAATTCTTTCATTTTACAGTTGAGGAAACAGAATCAAAAGGCAAATTGACTTTTCTAATGTCACTCACTCAAACAGGCAATTCTCATTCAAAGCCCTTCCTGTCATTACAAACTGATCATCAGTCAGAACTACAAGGGAATCAAAAACTCAATGAGCACACACATACACACACACAAAAACACAAAACGTCACACAAATACAGTACTACAATCTAGTAGAGTGAATACTAACTTCAATAGTATGTTTTCATTTCTATTTCTCTCTTTAGAGTCAAAAATATTTTAAATAGTCTTCGATAGCATACACACTTGGCCATTTCTTTCTACTATGAATCACAATGGAAATAGAATTAATAATTTTGTTAAATTATATATACAATTACTTTCATGAAACCAATTTAGAATAGTTAACTGTTTTGTCATATAATTTAATTTTTTAAAAAACCCTCTAATTTATTGGCCATCTGGTATAAGTATGCCAAGTTTCCCCTACTTTAAATCATGATTGCTAAACTATAGGAAGGTCAACTATAGCAATGTGCAAACTTTACCATTTGGTAACAATTGGAAGGCAGCACACCACAATATAATTCAGTCCAGTAATTTTTTCATATCACTTCAAAATATCATGATAGTTCAGCTTCCATTGAAGACTTGAGATAATCTTTGTGTTCGTTTAAAGCAACATAATTTCATAAGAGTTCTTTGGAGAAAAGCAAATTGTGGCATTCATTAGAGAAAAGAATTTTTACTTTTTTTGTTAGCCAACTTCAGATTTTCAGATTCCTCCCTATAAAAGAAACATATTTAGGCTATCCAAAATAACAGAAGCCTTGAACTGCATCACAATTGACATCTTGATATTTAATAAATTGAAACATCACAACATACAGGTGCTTTACCAAGACAGTAAATAACCATTCAATTCTTTATTCAAATATAAAGAACATTTTATGTTAATTCCATGAAGAAATTACTAATAAATATCCCAGAAGAGTGGGTTAGGTTATTGTTTTCATCATTTGAAGAGCATGAAAATCCCCAAAAGTTCTGTTTCACTAAATTTCTCCAAGTGCCTTTTTAAAAAATTACCTAAACCTACCACATTTAATACCTAGCAATAATTTGAACTCATATATCTTTGCCAAATGCACAAGCAAAGAATCTGAGATTCTCAATATCATGCTCTCACTGTGAAGAGGCTGAGTCAAAGTCTTCCAGTAAAAGGAGAATTTCAAAAGCAGGAAAAATGTGGGAGAACAGTAGGGGAGGACTTTTAAGAAACCATTGCTTTATTTCTTCAACTGGGCAGCAACTTGTGCTAATGAGACTCAGGTGGACATTAGACAGCAAGCCCTGCAATGCTACCCTCAGTGATGACAATGAGGGCTCCTATAAGCCTCGCAGAGAGGTGCTACTTTAAAGAGAAACTGCCAAAAGTAAATAGGATCATATTACAGAGCAGCAGCTGAAGCCCATGGCTTTAGGGCAAAAAATAAAGTTATTTCACTTCAACTGCCTTTAAAAAGCACAGACATACTGAATTACATGCATTTCTACTGCATGAGACATGGACCTAATGTTTAAACCCATCCCTGAACCTAACAAATGATGACCTGGTGCAAAGATCAATAGATCCAGTTCTCTTTTATTTTCATACCTTCAGTGCCATTAGCAGTTATTACTTACAGGCTTCCTTGTGACTCACACAACAGGTTTTTTTCCCCTCTTCTGTGAGAGTTCCCTCAGAATGTGCATTCAACCTAGATGTTAGCTCTTAAAGCACTGCTGTTATCAACTCGTGTCCAAATCTGCCTTTGCCATTAAACATGCTTTACCTCTAATATACAAGTCAGTTAACTCTGATTTTGATGTCACTGCTGAAGACTCTTGGTTCCGGTTTCCGTAAGGCCACATTTCCAGGTTTGGGGACCACTGTACAAGCTTCCTAAGCAAGCCACCCACCCCATGCCTGAGACTTAAGTAGGTATCAGAGAGCAAACCCAGACGCCAGCAAGCAATTCTTTGTTACAACAGTATTTAGCTGCACATTTTTAAAAAATGATTTTTAAAACTTCCTAACAATAAAACAATTTCACAGCATAAGAAATAATGTAACCACGAGACATAGCAAATACAGAGAATAAACATTCCCCTTACCTGGATCATGGAAAGGCACCAAAGCAAAGTTGAAAAGAGGTCTCTTAGGTCTTTTCAAAGATGTCTCCAAAATTTTGGAAGCCCCTTCAATAACCTGAACTAAATCATCATACATGGAACCCGTCACATCAAACACAAAAGCCAAGGTGGAGGCCCCCTCGGGAATTTCCTCAGCCCTGGTCTCTGACTGGGGGCTCGAGTCCTGGGCTAGGGAAGAAAAAAGAAGAGCAAACAGGAACACTGTGTGGACAACTTCCCAGGAAATCATTTTCTTTTCTTTTCTTTTCTTTTTTCCTGTGTGTTTTGTTTTGTTTTGTTTTTCCTGAGCGCCTAAGCACAGTGCTTAGTCCTCCTCAACAGCAGGCAGAGGGTTTCCTCTCAGAGCCACTCAACCGACTCCCGCAGTCCTGAACTAGCAAAAAGTTGGGCGCTGAGAATCGGCGGGGGCAGGCACCGAACCCGAATCCCTCCAGGGGCTGGGCAGGGCAGGGATGCGGCAGCTTTTGTCTGGACGCGGCGTCCTCCGAGACTGCTATCTGCCCGCGGGCCCCGGGCGGCGAGTGGCGGAGTGCCGGCAGCGCGCCGGGTCCATGCCCCGGGCAGCTCTGAGCCTGCGGCGCCGCGGCCCGAGTCCGCCGCCCTCGCCGCCGCCGCCGCCGCCGCCGCCGCTGCAATCCCGCCGGGCCAGCGACTGGGGCTCCAACTTTCCACTGTTCGCAGCTCGCCCGCGAGGAGGGGAGCCTGGCGCGGCCTCGCCTCCCGATTGGCCAGTTGCCGTCCCCCCTCCTTCACTCGGGGGCACCCCCTGGAGGGCGACTTCTCTCCTCTGATTCTGGGGTCGCTTCAGTACCGGGGAAGAGCTCTCAGAGGCGGCTCCACTCGCACCGGCGCGGCTCCTGACCTACCCAGCCCCGGCGTAAACAATGGCTTTGGAGAATGTGTGGCAAAGACCCAAACGGAGGGACACCACACTAACTAGCACAAAGGGAATTTTGTTTCTCTACTGTGTTCGACGCTACTTCAGACACCCCTTTCATAATTCCGCCTCCCCGAAGCCAGGACGTCCCAGCCCGGCCTCCGGTCCCCTCAGCCCCGCCGCTCAGCCCCGCCAGCAGGGGGAGCTGGAAAATCCTCTCAGCGGCCGCGCCGCGCTGCCACCCTTGCGCCTCCTCAGGGACCGCGCGGCGGGGAGGGAGGGAGCAGAGAGCCGGCGGGGCAAGAAGCTGGAGGAAAAGGAAGGGGCTGTTGAGGGAAATGAGAGACAAGAACTGGGTAGCCACTGACTGTAGCTGCAACGATGGTGGAGGGAAGGAAGCGGGCTGTGAATACAGCCTGGAAGTCTCATAGAAAGGACCGGAGGAAGGGGGGGGAGGGTTGTGGGAAAAGAATGAACCATATTGAATTCATATTAAAGAGAAGACTGATTTATTATTTTATTATTAAGATTCACATTTGCTGAAGAGTGTGAATCATCCGCTTAGCATGCAACGGTAAAGCGGAGTAATATCCCCATTTCACATTTCCTCCCCTAGAACAGCCATGTGTCAGGTCTCAGCCATAGATCCATTAAAAAGGTCCCTTCTATGTCATTTCTCCCCAGTAAATAAGGAACCTTCACCCTGGAAAACATTACAAAGTTTTTCCATGGTTGCAATTATTATATGCCTTACAATACTAATAACAGATAAGACAATAAGCAAAGAAAGTTAATCATGGGCTAAGGAGTCTTTGCTTCATTTTAATAAAAACATATTTTCTTCCTGGAAAAGGAGTCGTTGACTTTTAAAGAGGAGTAAAAAGGCAGTTTGATGGCTGTTTGTGTTATTAGACCACCCATTCAACATGGATGCAGCCTGAAGAAGAGCGGGCTCCCCCATGAGCCTTTTAAGAGTCTGCAACTGTCTTCTCTTTCAGCCCCAGTGGCTGTGGAACCTGAGTTTATGACTCCTATAAGTCATGTCACTTAAAAGAAGCAGACAGGCCATTTGGGTTGAGTGGGATTATGAGAGGAAAGGGGGAAGGTACTTCCTTTCCAAGTAGTATTTAGAGAATGCTATTTGAGTCGCCCATTCCTTTGTTTATTTAAAAAGGATTGTATTTTAAATTATAGAGACCTGAGCTATTCCAGGTGCTCAGGGGAGGCCGTAGAGCCAAGTAATTAAGAAAGAGTTCTGGGTCAGATAGCCAAGGTTCAATGCCCAGCTGTGACATTTAACAACTGCTTTACCCAACTTCTTCAGGCCTTGTTTACTCAATTATAAATGGGAATAATGATGATAGCCTCTACCTAACACAGATTAAATGATCTATAAATGTTCCCTGTGCACTTGAAAAAGAATGCTTTTGGGTGGAATGTTCTATAAACGTCAATTATTAGGTCAAGTTGTTTAATAATGCCATTCAAATCATCTATATCTTTACTGATTTCTGCCTACTTGTTCTATCAGTTATTAAGAGTAGTATTGAAATCTTTGACTATCACTTTGGATTTCTTCTAGTAGTTTTATGAGTTTTTGCTTCATGCATTTTGAATCTATAATTAGATGCATAAGCATTTAGGATGATTGTGTCCTCTTGATTAAGTAAGTTATGTTCATTTTCCCTGGTAGTATTCTTTGTTCTGAAATATACTTTGTATGATAATAATATAGCCACTCAAGGTTTCTTTTAATTAGTGTTGCATGGTATATCATTTTGTAACCTTTCACTTTTAATCTATTTTTGTCTTTATATTTAAAGTGTCTTTCTTGTAGTCATTATACAATTGGGTCTTGCTTTTTTATCCAACATAACAATCTCTGCCTTTTACCATTTATACTCAGTGTGATTATGGATATGATTGAGTTTAAATCTACCACTTGCTATTGGTTATCCATTTGTCCCACCTGTTATTTGTTCCCTTTTTTTCCTGGTTTTTTGGGTTTTTGGGGATTGATTGAATATTTTTTATGATTCCAGTTTATCTCCATTGCTAGCTTATTAGCTATAACTGTTCATTGGTTGCTTTAGGGCTTATTGTATACATCTTTAATTTATCAGTCTTCCTTCAAGTGATATTATATCATTTTATATATAAGAACCTCCCCTCCCTTCGATCTTTTTTTTACCATTGTCATCACCCGTTTTTATTGTACATTAGTTTAATATATTATAAACCCCACACCACATCGATGTTATTTTTTGCTTAAGTAGTCAATTATCTTTTAGAGAGATCTAAATAATGAGAGAATATTAATACATTTACCCATGAAGTTACCATTTGTGTTGTTCATTCCTTTGTATAGATCCAGATTTCCATTTGATAGCATTTTTCTTCTTCCTAAAGGTCTTGCCTTAATATTTTCAATAATGCAGTTCTGCTATAGATAAATTCTTTCACTTTATATGTTTGAAAAAGTATTTCACCTTTGTTTTTGAAAGATTTTTTTTTTTTTTTTTTGCTGAGTAAAAAATTCTAGACGGACAGGTTTATTTTTCTTTCAATATTTTCTTTCACTGTCTTCTTGCATGCATTGCTTCCAGTGAAAAATCTCTATCATCTTTGTAGTTGTTCCTCTATATAAACTATGTCTTTTTTCTCATAATGTGTTAAGAGTTTTCTTATTATCACTGTTTTTGAGCAATTTGATTATGATATGCCTTGGTGTGGTTCCCCTCATATTTCTGGCACTAGGGGGTTGATGAGCTTCCTCTATCTGTTTTCATCAAATTTGGAAATTATGGGCCATTATTTATTCAAATTTTTTTCTGTCTCCTTCCTCCTTTCCTTTGGGAACCCCAATTACACACATATGAGGCCACTTGAAGTTGTTCCACAGCACACTGATGCTCTGTTCTTTTTTTAAAAAAATTATTGTTTTCTTTTATAACTGTGCATTCTTGTTGAAATAACTATAGTTTCCATAGCTATTTCTTCAAGTTCACTAAGTTTTTTTTTCTCTACTGTCTAATCTGCCATTTGTCACGTCCAATATATTTTTCATCTCAGATATTGTAGTTTCATCTCTATAAATTTGATTTGGATCTTTTTATTATCTTTCTTCTCTCATTTTAAGTGTATGAATAGATAAAACACATTCATAATAATTTTTTAATCTGTTTGGTAATTTTAACATCTGAGTCAGTTCTGGGTCAGTTTCGATTGATCAATTTTGCTCCTTGTCATGGGTCGTATTTTCTTGTGTCTTTGTAGGCCTTGTAATCTTGGACTGGATATCACACATTGTGAATTTTACCTTATTGGGTACTAGGTATCTTTGCATTCCTATCACTATTCTTAGACTTTGTTCTGGAACAGAATTAAGTTATGTGGAAATAGTTTGATCCTTTTGGGACTTGCTATTCAAATTTGTTAGATAAAACCAGAAAGCAGTAAGTATTCAGTCTAGGGCTTATTAGTCCTCATCTGAGAAAAGAACCTTCTGTGTACGCTACCCAATACTCTGTGAATCATGACGCTTCCCAGTCTAGCTGGAAATGAAAGTCTAGGTAGGGTGTGATCCTCGGGTGCAGGCACAAAGGGTAGAGAAAATGAAGTACGGAAGAAGGGAGAGCCAATATAAGGGTACATTATCAAATTGCTTGTTTATAGAAGCAACTTTGTAGCTTCTCTACCATCCTGAAATCTAAGGGGTAGTAGTACTTAAGAATGTGTTTCAGATCCGCAGAGCACTGTGACAGAGAAAGAGGGTAACAAAGAAAAGGAATTTTTAATGTCTGAAAGACATTTTTACTTACATTTGTAGAAATACACATGTATCCTTCATAATCCCAAATGCCTCTCTCTTCTTTAGTCTCATATAATTGATGATGGTATAATTTGCTATACAGGAGAGACAAACTTGGGCTCTCTTATTCCTTCTCAATAAAGTTTGATCTCTGTTGAAATGCAGGTCTCTGGAGACAAGGTAGCCCTCAGACAGAAATCTTATTTACACTTAAGAATAAATGAATCTTTGAAAGTAGATTTTGGCAGGCAGTCAGCTAAGATATCAAGAATATAAATTGGGAGAAAATGATTCAGTTAGGAAAAGGGCACAGCCCAGGATGAGAGTAGGAGGAGAGAAGCAAAACAAACAAACAAACAAAAACCCAGTGACACTTAAGTGAGGGTATTGCCCAGAAATAATAATATATGAAGTGGTGAATAACAAGTGTCCAGTAAACTGACCTAGCTGACCTAAGCCAAGGAATTCTTGGGTATTATCTAATGGACTTCTTCATTATTCATTCCTCAAGAAATCTCTGGAATACCCATTATTTGGCCAGGGATTATACTAAGTACTAGAGAGAGAAAATTCAGTCCCTGTCCTCAAGGCACTTACAGTTTAGTAGGGCTAATCTTAAGAATTCTCTGAAAGATTAAACCTAGCAATCTAAGGAAGCAAATAGGACAGGCACCTCAGCAGGTGGAGGGTATCTCAGATAGTATGACATCTCAAGTAAGTGTACAATATATAGAAATTTACCAGGCGTCACTGGGGAAATGGCCCATACATAGAACTGCAAGATTGGAATGTGGAGAAAGAGAGAGAGGGAGCCAAGCATAGACCACTGGCAGCCTTAGATGTCAGTCCTAAGGGCTTAGATTATATCCTGAGGGCACATAAAGACACTGAAGAACTTTAAGCTGAAAAGCAAAAAGATTAGAGCTATACTTTAGCAAAATCACTTAATGTGTAAGAGATGAAATAAGGGAAATAAACTGGGGGAAAGGACAAAAATAGAAGTAGATTACAGTAATAATATTAATGACATCCTTCATCTAAGGAAACTAAGACTTGGAAAGTTTGAGCAATTTGCCTCAGATCAATGCCAATGAGCAGTGGAGCCAGGATTTGAACCCAGGCAGCCTCACTCCACCCCCCTTGCCCTTCACTGCTTTATAATGCTGCCCTCTGGCTATAAGTTATAAGGATATGAACTAAATTAAAAGTAATGGATAACATAAGGAGAGACTGTGAATACAATATCAAAATGATTTGGTAATTTTCAGTTGCTTTTTATGAAAAGAGCTGATAGCTAGCTCCAAACAAGTACAAACCAAAAACACCCTTTAAAGGCTTTTTAAAAGTAGTCCAGCTCATTTATAGCAACATTGATACTAAAATCCTCTCTCCAATTCAGTTTCCTCCCTTGAAATTCTTCTACCTACTCTGGAGAAGATAAGACTGTGCTTACTGGTGAAGTATTTTAAGTGAACTCTTAATTGGAAGCATTCATTCACACTGGACCCAATAAAGCCTAGCTCAAAAAAACTTTGACATCATAAGGGTGGTGAAAATGATTGCTATAAAGCAGTGTAAACATACACCGAATTATAGTGACTGCCTCCCACAAATCACTAAATGGTTTGATGTTATCCTCAATGATCTTCCCAAAATGTCTGGTTCTCTGTGTAATGAGGTCCAGGTTATTTTATGTTTGCTATAGCACATTTCTACAGCGTAAGTAACTTGCTACTACCATGGAATTTAAAGTAGAATACTTTTGCACCAATGATAATGGTTACACTTGGCAATGCTATGACACTAAAAAAAGAAAAAATTTAAGTTAGATTATTTGTTCTTCTGTTTTTCTCCCTTAAGCAGGCAATAAAAGGACAGAAAGCCATTGTGTTGTAACTGGAAAATTAATCACATCAAATATTCTCTTATACTAATCAAGTTATAAGTCTGGAATTAGCTTATATAAAACAGATGTTTACATTCTTACTTACTCTCCTTTGGTACTAATGTTAAGAGAAGAAAGCACAGAATAACTATGTCATGGCATACTTTGGAGGATGTATACCCTGCTTTTACTTTTTTTAATGAAGCCAGGAAGCCAGTGGTCAGCGAGGGGGACTGGCAGAAGGGGGAAAGCACCAAAAGCCTCATCTTCTATTCCTTACAGAGGTGAAATCTCCATTGTCTGTAACAGGAGGTACGCTGCCCAAGGAATAGGGAACTGGCTCATAGCAAGTGAAAGAGAACACAGAAAACATGGGTCTGGTGGCTTGTCCAAAGGGAGCCTCCCTGTTGGCTCAGCTGGTGCCCTAGTTCTCTAGGACTTGTGGTTCTGGTTTGTGTTTCAGTTGTGGTCTTCTCTATAAGGACCTCAGTATCCACTCCCCCTCACACCAAAAAATAAAGATCAAGAGACCTACCGGCTGACCTCATACTATTTGGGGAAAAGTCTTATAAAGCCTGACTGAACGCTTAATGAGGAAGAGAGACTTGGACCAAGAATGCCTCTGCTTCACTTTCTGAAAAAAAGTCAAAGAAATTAAAATTTATCCTCAATGACCCCTCTCAAGATGTCCCCCCAACACCTGCCCCCGAACACACACAGGTAGCTGCTGTCACCATAAAAGCTGGGCCCACACAACTCTCACACCCTATCTTTTCCGCTCCTTTATCTTAATTCAAAGATAAGGAAAGGATTTTAGAGATCATTTTTATACTCTAAGACCTTCATTTTACAGAGAGCAAACTGAGGTCCAGAGATTGGCTTATCTAAGATCTCACACACAAAAAAACATGTGAGATAGTGCTGGAAATATATTTTGAGCTTGTGATGCTCACTCTTGCACATCACCAGATGTACTAGCTAATATTTATTGAGCACTTACTATGCCTTAGGAACTATTTTAAGTGATTTATATGAATTAGAACATTTAATCACCTTTAATCCTTATTCCAAAGCTGTAAGGTAGTTAATAGAATGATCTTCATTTCATAGAAGAAGAAATTGAAGATGAAATTTACACAAAGAGGTTAGGTCATCTGTCCAGGTTCTTACAGCCCATCCTTCTCCCCTTCACTTTTATTCTCCTTCTGCCTCAGGTCCATATTTTCTCTATTATTTTATAGTAAAATTGAAAATTTTAATAATGAAACTTTTAAATACACAATTATTTCATAGTATATTTGCAAGATTCATCATTAATATCACAGGTACACTATATTAATCTTTTCAGAAAAAATGATATGCAGTTTTGGTTTCTTTTGCTTTGTGAATTATCCATGAAGCATTCTTTAGTCTTGAATGAACTTTTCTTGCCCCTAAACATTTTTATGAGCTTTCTCCCTTATTATTTACCAATTTGAACCAGTTTTATATTTTTCTCACAATGCCATGAACTCCTTGAGAATAAGGGCTAAGTTTAATTCACTTTTAAAAACACACTGTTTCATTCATTTTTATATAGTAGGAATTCAATAATGTTTCTTTAATGAATTGCTGAATTCATTAGGATTAACAATAATGACAATAATAACTACCATCTGAGCACTTTAAACATATCAGTTCAGAGACACATGAACACATTTAATATTCATAATGATCTTGTAAAGTAAGTATTTCTATAACCATCTCAAAGATGAACAAACTAAACTCAGAATGACAAACAATTTGTCCAAGATTACATTTGTGCCATGTGGTACAGCCAGGAATAAAACCCAGGTTGGTCTTTTGGCACTCTTTCCAATACACTCCATTGCCACTATGCACAATAATTTTATTATTAATATTAGCCTAAACATGACATTTCTAGAAAAATAAATGTTCTGTAGAGAAAGTTAATCATTCTAAGGCCAAAATAAGTGTTTAAATCATCTTTTTTAGGTGAAATATCACTACTTAATTCCAGGTAGGTAATTAAAGAGCTGTAGAAGTGAGGACAGCTTAAAAAATGAAATAAAATAAAGGCTCTTTTTTTAAAAAAAGGAATAGTATGAAGTTGTGAATATCTAGCCATTCATCTGATTATTATTAATAAAAAGGAAACATCCATTTGTGCCTTTTACCAGGTAAAAGGTAAACCTTTTTACCAGTTTCCATTAACCATAAGGGGCTAGAGGAAGAGGCAGATCAATGTTCTAATATGGATTGACTACATGTGTAAGAATATGAAAAGGTATTAGAGGATAGTTTGGGTGGTAGATATAACCTATTTTCTGTTTTCACCTTAATTCTAATTATGACAGTTTTTAAAAAAGAATGAAACCATTTTTTTCTCCTTTTACAGAACTTCTTCTCATGTCTTCAAAATATTTTCCTAGGCTAAAGCTTTAATTATGAGTGCAAAGAATACCAGAATTCAGGCAGGAAAAAGAGCTTTGAAAATAATATTATAAAAACACCTACTATGTGGGAATCTGTCCTAATTTTAAAGAATAGAAAAAGAAATTTAACTTTTTATTTTACATTCCAACATTCAATAACTCTCTTTATCAGAATAGTTTTCCAAACATTTCTCCTAATATAATTTAAGCTTCTTTCTTCTTGCTCTGTTTTCATAAGAACTACAGCTGGTTGCAACCTTCCACATATTTTTTTTCCATACCAATTAATGAAAGAATAAAGGTATTGGCTTCAGTAATGATAAAGTCGGTCCAAGTATTCTCCCTTTACTTATTTTTTTTAAATAACTTAATCCTATTTAAATCACATAAATCAAAAAGTAGTGAATAATTCCAGGTTCCTCAGAAAAGATAAAGGAATATATCATGAAAACCAGTCTTCTTTCTTTCTTTCTCTTCTATTTTTAGCCTATATGCTGTTAAAAAAAATCAATATTTTTTAAAGTAAAAAGCCCCAGAAGGCTAGAGTAATGGATTACTGTGGTGGTGGATTAAAGTTGGAAACATTATAAACTCATGTTTGATTTAACACAGACACAGATTGATATATATAAATACTTAGAGATGTGTGTACATATGCAGGGTAGTGTGCACATGTATTTCCTTGCTTTGTCAGCTGAGAAGACCTAGGAGCAATGATACACCAATAGCAATGAGCACACTTAGTACCCAAATCTTGGTTTCTAAAGCCAATTTCCAATAAAAGTAACCAAGGCTCCTTGAAGAAATGGCACACACACAAAATGGTGGGATATGTCAAAGAAACACAGGTGCCAACTAAAAGAACTCCTAGTGATCAAAGCTGAAACAATTTGAGTAACAAAATAAATAAAATGTTACTAAATTAAAACTCAAAATGTGAGTCCATAAAGACATAAATAAATAATTGAATAAATAAATAAATGAAGAACAGACAAATCTCCCATGCAGAAGAACTGCAAATAACATATGTAATACTCCCTCCTCAAGGAGATGGAGAATAAAAACTCACTTCTTAAGCGTGGGCTGCACATAGTGTCTTGCTCCTGAAGAATACAGTAAAGAAAGGGAGAAAATAACATTATAGAGGAGAAACCTGTCAAACACTACCTCCATCAGATGATCAAGTTTAACATCAACAGTGACAAGTCATGTTGACGGCATGTATTCTTGATATGTTGTGATGAGAGAAGTGTCTGTGGCCTTCCTCCCAAGAATCCTTCCAAGATTTCTTGTCAAAGTCCAGGGAATCTTAACGTGTAATGTGGTATTTTAGGTGGAATGCTGGAACAGAAGAGTTAAAATTGCAGAAATATGAATACAGTATGGAGTTTATTTAATAATAAAATATCAATATTGTTCATTAGTTGGCAATGGGGAAACTAGACGTAGGATATATGGAAACTTTCTGTTCTATCTTCACAACTTTTCTGTAAATCTTAAACTATTGTAAAATTTAAAGTTCATGTATAAAATAAAATAAGTAAATTGCAAAAAGTAGCTCCCAAACCATTTGTAATGAGGCATGAATATGAGAGCATTAAGAAATACTAATGATTTGTATTAATCATTTGTCATCCATACAATGAAGTGAATTAAATAATCCATCAAAATTCGTGTCAACCTAAATAACAAACAGGCAGAGGCTATCTAAAAGAAAATGGTATTTTTTCAGGATTAGGGCATTATAGTAGAAATATGCATGCCATAGTAAACATGTGCAAATACAGGGAGGTAAGGGAGACAAAGGTTTTTAAAGAAAAATTGAAGAGGATTACATGGGATTACATAATTGTTTTGAGATTAATTGTATTGTTGGCTACAAGTATCATTAACAAAGGTAGCTCCAGTCCAAAGTTATACAGGCTATTGCTGGGCAGATGTCCTCATGGAAGTGTTTGTTTGTTTGTTGTTTTTGTTTTTTTGAGTAAGGTGTGATGGCCTTTGTGCAACGTTATGGTTTTTGTAGAGGCTTTTGGGTAGTTTTTTAATCAGGCATTTGTTCATGAGAACCCTCCCTTCGTGGGCTTTCTTGGCTATGTTTGGCAGGGTTTTGTTTTGTTTTGTTTTGTTTTTGTAACACAAGTAACTCCATATTGATTCCAACAACAGTCACATTTATGAGTGTGTTTTACCTGCAGAATAGTCTTACGCTTAGAAGACAGAACATCTGAAAGAAATTCTGTTGAGCCTATTGGAAATCAAACTAAAGGTACTATGTAACATAAATAAACATTGGAAAGCTGCCCTAAAACAATAATATTGTTGTTCATTGCCATGTGGCAAATTGTTGTCACTAAACCAAGGGCTTAGAAAGTATAGCATTAGGTTACTAAAATATTGGGAGTGGAAGAGAGTCATGATTATTTTTTCCGGAAAACTTATCTATAATAAATTGCAACTGCTTTACTTAATCAGAAGAGCTTGCTAATGAGACTAAAGTCATTCACATGTGGATCACTTAGTTTGACTATATTTGGTGACAAACTTCAGTCTAATACCAGCTTATTAGTCAATATGGGACAAGAATGTGCTTTGATCAGCACAAACTCAAATATCCTTCCCCCAAATTGCTAAATAGAACATCTTATTGATGGTGGATCAGGTATATTATTTCTTATGGAACGTGACCTGTATTAACTCAGGCAATGAACCTGAGCGGAATAAAGAAAGGTCTACTATAAATGACCCTGGTGGGAAAACTTTGCTGAGATCTGATGGGTAAATTTCAGCAAAATCCTTCTACTCACACTATAGCTAATTCCAAATCTCCCAATAGAGGATTTGCTGTACTATATTAAAAGCATCTCTGCAAATTTCTTTTTGCTGTGACTTTTAGGCTAGCCAAAATGCTAAACATCCAGAGTGCACAGAAACAGTTTTTTCCCACTGGGCCTGTAGATTTTGCCTTAAGGTTGATTTTCTAAAAAGAAAGGCAAAGTGAACTATTGGAAACATTAAGACTCATTCAGGCATCCCCAAAGGGCATTCCTTAATGCTAAATATTTAGCTATATGCTAAAACTGAGAGCATAAAATTAGAAATGCACTTAACAGATGTTGAAACAAATGTTGGGCATTATGCCAACTAATTCAAACTGTAACCATTGCTGCTATCATCCTATATAAGTAATAATATAATAACTGCAAACTAAAATTGAGAAAACAAGATACATAGGCACCTAGCATACACATATTGACTCACAATTTGTATTATAGCTCTCATTTTAATTCAGCCTTAAAAAATCACAGGTTGAGTCTTTCTGACTTTAGTTCTGTCAAAGGGCTTACTTAATTCAACCAGCAATTGATACATAATGTTTTAATTATCTTAATCTTACTTTTCACAAATCCCGTCTAGCCAAATATCTTTACCTATATTAAGACTTAGAACTCATCTGTGGAAAGTTCAGCAATAGCATTCATCTTCTACTAATGCAAAGCTATGGAGATGAAACTCATTGATTTAAGGTTGTGATAAAATTGCAAGAAAGATCAGAAATTACTTTCCAAGAGGTCATCACAAGCATTCAGAGAAATCATGTACAGAAATGATTGCTTTCTAAATGAAAGGGAAGTGTGAGAAGTTTTCATCCTACCCTCAACCCTACACAGGAACATATTTTATCAGCAATTTATTTACTCATAAGTTGTTTGATGAGTAGTCATTGAGGACCTTCTATGGGATGGACAATAGACAAACAGCATAAAGAGTTGGTGACCCTCCAGCTGCATTACTATCAGCAAATGTCTAGAGTTTTCCTAGCAATGAAAATAAATAAGGTTAATTTTTATCAAAGATGTTGGAATTTTAATAATAGACACTATGCCTCATCTTTACTTTTCTACTATGTTACTACTGTTACTTGCCTGGTACAAAAATATTTCAGAGCTTAAAATTTCTACCAAATAGCTATTTTGTACTACTTAACAGTTTAAGATCAGCAGAGGTAGTAGGAGAGTAGGAGAGTGTGAAAACTAATATTGCCCTCTGCTGGCAGATTCCTAAAGCAAAAAGCATTGTGCTTGTTTTGCCATTTGTACCTTTTTCTCATTCTTTCATTATACATTTTGGCATTAAGAGATTACAGTTTGCTTCTTACAAGTAACATTTGGAATTCCTTCTGCAACAAAGTCCAAAACGTCTAGGCAATGGTGAGAAATGTCTTGTCAGTACCGACCAAAATAAATACTTTTTAAAATACAGCTCTACCCACATGATGGGAAAGCATTGTCTCACAGCATAACAGTTCAAAATTCAGGGATATCAAGGATATTGTAAACTCATTTTAATGAATATGAATCTAATTATCCAAGACTCTCTGGGCTCCTAGGAACTAGATAGCTCTGAAATTTCAGTAATCTGTGTTAGCCCATACAATCATGCCTCGCTATTTCACCACTGACGTGTGTGAATTCACTCCAGTTAAAACCACAGATGTGTCATGAGATTTGGGGATGTGACTATCTCAGGATATTTGTGTAAACTCTAGTTTTAGATGATTCTATGTTGATAGATGCAGAGTCTTTATGAAATAAAGCTCCTTGTTAGTTAAAAAGATTTGAATCTTATTTTGGAGTTGCTTCTATCATTATTTAATGAGTTTCTCTATACTGGTAAATACAGAAGAAGTTTTGGTCTGGAGTTCCATGAGAGTGAACACTCTCTTGTTCTTTCTATTTCTAGTACTCAGCACAATACCCTGAATATTACACATACGTAAGAAAGGCTTACTGAATGGGTAAGTGAATTGATCTATTCCACTTACTACGTTTAATCAAATAGGCCTATTTCCCAATAAAACACTTAGGGTTGAATGTGGTATGCGGTGGTAGGAAGAGCATGTGCTTTTGAGTTGGACAGACTTGGATTTAAATCCTAGCTTTTATACCCAGCTGCATGGTAGGAAAACCACCTAAACTTTATGAGCTGTAGCTTTCCCATCTATAAAATAAGAAACATAATACTTTTTGCTTGTGTTGTTGTAGGAATTATATGAGATAAAATGTATAAAGTATTTGGGAAAGTGCCTAGCACATAATGGGAATTCAAAAATTTGATTTTCCTCCCTTTCCTTTCAGCTATATTGCTAATTTATTTCTTTTTAATCAGTACTATAGAACCAAATTAGTTCATATCCATTTTGAGAAGAGAGAAAATTTGTGGTAGTTACACTATTGGTTCAAATTTTCAAACCTTTCTTTCCCGTTCCAGGAATAAAAATATATATGTGCAAGCTCCCATATTTTGCCTGCTTTAGAGCTTCTACTGACTTCAAAAGAGGGTGCCAACACTGGAAAAGGCAGGAGGGGAATTTATTTACTATCATTTTCCAATTAAGTAAAAGTGCAGAATTACAACACTTTTCATTATATTAATGATTTATAGATTTCAAAGCACTTTATATGCTCTTGTTTCAATCTTACCTTAGTCCCCATTTTAAAGCGAAGGAAACTGAGGGAGGAATAAAAAGCAGCTGCCAAATGCGGGCAATGAACCCAGAAACCCTGAGTTCTGACTTGTGCAGGGATCATCCCGTTTCCCCACGCTGGGAGGCACTGCACCCTGCGATCTCCTCGGGAGCTGCCATTACATGCTCGGCAGTGCCCCCTGCCCTCCACTCTGGGCATTGCATCCTGGAATCAAGCCCTCTGCTGTCGCCAGCGGGACTGTGGTCTACCAGTGCATGGACACAACCAAGTCATGAGTCCTGGAGCTCTTTTTTTGTTGTTGTTTTCTCAGTGACTCACCATAAGACATGTGGTGAGTTGCTCAGAATTAACTACTTTTCCAAGGATTTACAAAGCCTGGATGCCCCTGGTGGCTTTTTTTTTTTTTTTTTAACAATTCTGGGGAAGTTCTCAGTTTATTTTCAACATTAAAGGTGCTGCAGCAAGTGTGATCAGAACGGAAAAGTTGAAGCTCTCTCCTATAGGCTATAGACTCAGAGTCTCCATTAGAAACAGCTGTGCCTGTAAGTTTTCTTCTGTGATGCATTTATTGACATTCTTGTTGTGTTGCCAGTGCTAGCTGGTGGCCAGCTGTTCTCATCCTATTTTAATTAAAAAAGCTCCCACATCATCAAGAAATGTTCTGTGCAAAGATGGGCAATACCTGTCTGCTGCTTTTCCTGTATCAGACATTTCCATGTCTAGACCATAACAATATAATTAAATCTTACCCCTGCCATCCCACATTCCCCCAGAAAGTGTTATTAATCTGGGATCCCTGTGCCTTTTAGGGAATTTTATTCCCCCCTGAAATTGTATACAAAATTAAGTATGTATGTTTTTATGAAAAGAAGGCTTTGACTTTCAATAGATTCTCACATGGATGCATTATTTGGAAAAGGGGTAAAGAAGATTGGCTGTAGACAGGTACCCCTTTACATTAATTTTCAGTGGAAATAAAATAATAATTGTTTCTTGTCTTGAAAATCTTAACAATGGGAAGACATCTAGGGGTAAGTTAAAGACTAGATAAAGTAGGAAAATAGAAAAGTTAAGTACAAATAGTATGTCTGCTAGCAGGCAATAGGTGATAAATCACTTGAAAAGAGTAGGCCATAAAATAGAAACTTTACTAACATAATTTCACCTAACTTACTCCACATGCTAACAATAAGTGTATGGACAGACTTCTGTAAGAGGCTTTCAGGGAAGAAAAGATCATCTTTAGCTTTATAAGCTCATGCTATGCCCAAAAAGAAAGTACAGTATAAACCTAATTTTAATAAATAATAATTTATATATCAACTGATTATAATTTGCCTAAATCTACTGTTTTTATCTATTCACCTTCCCAGTAGCCCAGAAAAACAGCCAGTTCAAAGCCATTGTCCACCTCCCTTTCTATACTAGCATAGAAAGGGCCACAAAAGTTCTGGATTTGCTTTACTATGCCCAACACCAACTGTGGCATTGTATTGGCCAAAATCACCAAGCTGCTCGCCAAAATTTCCTTCAAGCTCAGAATTTAATAAGAAATCTCATTTAAGTTCCTACCCACAGACTCCTTCTAATTATTCAGGGCACCCTACTTCCATCCTCATCCTTTTCCTCTCTTCAACACTCCTCCCAGCTCTGCCTCTGCTCCCTACTCTCCCCCAACCCCAACCCAGACCTCACATTTTCTCTCTCAAAAAAAGAGAGAAAAATAATATTAAGTGTAAACCTTCTCTGGGGGCAGAGAAGTTATTCCAGGACTAACTTACATGGTAACTAAAGAAATATCCTCAAATGTGTGGCAACAATTTTCACAACCTCATCATTTTTATCTTCTTTATATTATTTCTGTTTCCTTTCTCTTGAGAATCTCTCAACAATTTATTGCTTCTAAGAAGCCCTAAGAAAAACCACTCTGCTGCTAAAGCCATCCCTAATCTAATGCATCTCACCACCTTCAATTAGACCAGGAATAGAGTGTCTGGCAAGAGAAAAAGGAGTAGAGAAAAGGAACTGAAAAATCTTTATCTTTTTTTCCCCTTTTCCACCTTGAAAGAAGACAGAAACTGTTAGGTAAGGGGAAAGAGAAAGACAAGTAAGGAAGCAGCAGCAAAATTCACACACACACACCATAGTGGGCAAAATTCTAGTTGAAAGGAATAACCGAATGGTAAGATGAGCTCCATTGTAATCATAAAATGACATTTTTAGCAACTTAGTTTTAGAGGAAAAGTTACGCTGGGCTCACTTCTAGAAAAATCCCCATTTCTTACGCCTATAGATTTATTAGCACAATAATGGAGCACAACCAGGCTGTAAAAAGTTACTGCTTTGAAGAAATAAAATGAATGTCTCTACAATAAAATTTGTAAACTTTGTTTTTTCAATGCCTGAGGCACTGTTTCCAGAAGCTTATTTAGCCTGGTACTATGTACACATACAGAATATCAAAATAAAACTTTGAGTGAAAAATTTAATAAGGTTAATTTTTTAAAAGAAAACTAGTCTTAGTGTGAGTGGTATGCTAATTAGTAG
Source organism: Microcebus murinus (assembly GCF_040939455.1). NCBI lineage: Eukaryota > Metazoa > Chordata > Mammalia > Primates > Cheirogaleidae > Microcebus > Microcebus murinus. The sequence goes on from NC_134126.1 coordinate 11,867,724, forward strand.
TCCTCACATACTATGATTTATTCTAACACCAGTAAAATTTTTCCCATTTACTATGTGGTTCAAGACAATAATTTGTTCTGAATTGTATCCTATTTCTGTATTATGTCAAATCTAACAAAATTTGGTCAATATTTAAATAAAATTCATCAAGTGTTTTAAGACTTCCTGAAATTCTACCTCTTCCACAAAGACTTTCCTGAAAAAGGTGGCAATTTCCTGTTCCCTAACCCTCTCCTCATTTTTAAAATATTACATTCATAAATCTGATCCTGCTGTCAGCACTTTTAGGGAAATAATGGGGCTGTGCCAGAGGCAGAAGATAGGCAAAGCCCTGACTTTCCAAAGGAGTGGGGAACAGGAGAAACGGAAGTAGGTCTTTGAAGTTAAAGACTGTATCTTATTCACCTTTTTATTGACAGTGCCTAGTACAGGGTCTGTAACATAAATGAATGAATGAATTATATACTCAATTTAAATAGATTCTAAAAACCATTGACTGACAAGTATAACATCTAACTTCTCTCGAAATGAGAAATAAGTAGATGAATTACGGTTCCTTAATAAGAAAGAGATCCTGAATTCACTAAAAATAAATCATTCCAGGCCGGGTGCGGTGGCTCACACCTGTTATCCTAGCACTCTGGGAGGCCGAGCCGGGCAGATTGCTCGAGGTCAGGAGTTCGAAACCAGCCTGAGCAAGAGCGAGACCCCATCTCTACTATAAATAGAAAGAAATTAATTGGCCAACTAATATATATAGAAAATATTAGCCAGGCATGGTGGCGCATGCCTGTAGTCCCAGCTACTTGGCAGGCTGAGGCAGGAGGATTGCTTGAGCCCAGAAGTTTGAGGTTGCTGTGAGCTAGGCTGACGCCATGGCACTCACTCTAGCCTGTGCAACAAAGCGAGACTCTGTCTCAAAAATAAATAAATAAACACAATAAATCATTCCAGGCTAACCTTGCCAGGATTCTATTCTTTGCCTTGTCCTGATCAACTTAAATCAAAACATAATCAGCATGATAATCAAATTTGTGAATATTACAAAATCGGTAAGGACAGTTAATACAGTAAATAACAGAGATTTTACTTTATCTGAAAGTTCTGAAAAATGGACTAAAAAACCACCCATTTGAAATTTTGCAAGGATAAATGTAAATGACTATATTGATACATGAAAACAATGTAAAAACTTAAAATGAGAAAATCTGGACTCAGTGGTATGAAAAATGTAGTATGGCATGGCATGAAAAAATAACATAAAAGTTTCAATTGATCATAACTCAGTATGAGCCAATAATGTGAAGTGGCTAGTAAAAACTTCATGTAAATTTTATTATTAAGAGAAATATTCTTTTTTTTAATTAATTAATGTATTTTTAGTTTCAGAATATTATGAGGTATATACATTTTGGTTACATAATTTGCTTTTGTGCAGTTTAAGTCAAAGTTACAAGACATATTCTATACTGATTATAAGAACAAATAACATACTGCATTCTGCATCAGACAGAATCCATCTTTGCCCTCTGGTACGATACTTAAAGAGAAATGCTGAGTAATTGGAGAGCTTTGACAGGAGCATGGCCAAGACAACAAGAGGCTCCAAAGGCATATCGTATGAAGAACATTTAAGTAAAGCTGGGGTGTCCAAGGTGATGGAGATAAATACTAACCCTTAGGTTTGTTTTTATTTGTTTCTTGGCCTTAAGGGCATCAATGTCCAATAATCATAATACTTGCTTTAAGACACATTCTGATCACTGATCCACAAATGTTCTTAATTATTTATTTTTATATGTGATAGTTTGCTTGTCTATTTTCAATAATGTAGTTACACTCCATGAACCTGATACCCAATAAGGAAACAAGAACTTTGACAACAACTTACTTCTTCTTCTGGCAAAGGCCACAAGGATATCTCTGGACAAAGGCCACAGGATAATTCCCACCCCACATGCTCTTCTTACAATGTGACATTGACACCCTACCCTTTGAGTGGTGGGACCTATGTACTCTCCTCTTGAAACTGGGAGGACCATTTTAACTGCCTTGACCAAAAGAGTTTGGCAAAAGCAACACTATGAAACTAGGCCAGACCATAAAGATGCCATGCCCTTCTGCCTTTTTCTGTTGGGATGCTTACTTTTGGGATTCAACCATCATGTTATGAAGAAGCTCAAATTGGGCCACACTAAAAATCCACGTGGAAAGGCCACATGTAGGTGCTCCAGCCATCAGCCAGCACCACTGCCAGAAATCTCCAGATGATTCCAGTCAGCCTCATCCTTTGAGTCTTCCCAGCTGAGATATAGACACAATGGAGCAAACACTAGTTACCACCACTATGCCTTGTCCAAATCCTTGACCCACAGAATCTGTGAGCATAATTAAATGGTTAATTTATGGCACTAAGTTCAGGGAGGTTTTTTACACAGCAATAATAACTGAATACCAATATGTGGTCAGCACCATTGCATTTCCCTGTCACCTAAAGAAAAGCACCATCTTGTACCCTGTGATTATCTACCTCTGCCTTTCATCTTATATACTGTGATCTCATTTCCATATAAGCCTAAATGTGTATTTTTTATTTTAATTGTTCTTTACTTTATAAAAAGATATCATATTTAATGTATTCTTTTGAATAATATCCATCATTGTTGGCTTTCAATAATTTTGACTGTTAAATAATATTCGATTGAATTAATATACAGCAGTTTATCATCCACTCTCCTGCCAATAGGCTGTTAGGCTGTCATTGTGAGAGGTCGAGACATTGCATACCTGCAAGGCCCACACCCCCAGTGAAGCCAGAACCAACATCTGGCTTCTAGAAACTGTTGCTTGCTTGCCATAGAAACTGTTGCTTGCTTGCTTGTTTGCGCCAATTTCACATTGTTTGAACCCCTATATAGTGGGGCTACCAACCAACCAATCATGTTAAAGGTCAATGCATAATCCACGCGTGATCAGCCACTGCATAGCATATGCACCATAGGGATAAAAGGCACGCTATAACCCTGGTTGGGGTCCTTGCCTACTAGAGTGGCCACTGCGTTGGTGCTCAAGGCTTGGACCCTGGCTAGCCAAAAAATAAACTCCTCCTGTGTGTTTGCATCCTCAGTGTCTCTGTCTCTCTGTTGGGTAGGGTGGTGAGAGGTAGTCGACTCCCAACATCATGTGTTTTTGCTAATGTGAACAGTGCCACAATGAGTATTCTCATTTATGTCTCCCAGGGTATTTGTACAAGAATTGATCTTGGAAACATAAGTAAGAATGGGACTACTAGAAAGTAGGATATGTAAAGGCTTGGTCAAATATTTTAAAAAAGAGTGTGGGTGGCAAGGAAGAGAATTTCAGTTAAGGTACAATGTAAAGAACTAGCCCTGAGTCAGATGACTTGGAGAGAAATCCAAGTTTTGCAGCTCAAAAGTCGTAGACCATGGGCAATTCATTGAATCTACAAGAAATTTTTGATCAGATTTGATTTGATAATATGATATCCCTTTGTAAACTACAGTGTTATAAAAATATGGCATTATTATTATGAATAAAGGTATTGTTTTGTGTGCTACTACAGGAAAAAAAAAATAATCGGCACCAAAGGGTGGAAGTTACAGTGACTCAGATTTTGGCCAAAGACTAAAAAGAACTTATAACAATTTAACCTATACAACAATAGAACAAACTTCCTGAAAGACTGAGTCAGGATGGGTCCGAGGGTATGTCTGATCTGTGAGGGTCTGGGATCTCTCTGCAAAACCAGGTCGGGCAGGTAAGAATCCCAAAGAAAGAATGATAGGATGGGCTTCAGGACTGAATAAATATGGAGGATGTTAGCTAAGTAGCCAATAACGGGAGCATAAGTAATGGAACATATTCAGACAAATCATTTAGCTCTTCTGGTTATACTGAGTTTTATGAGCTGAATTGTGGTCCTCCAAAATATATGTTGCAGTCCTAACCTGTGGTTCCTGTATTGTGACCTTATTTGGGAATGAAGTCTTTGCAGAAATAAACAAATTAACATGAGGTCATTAGGGTGGGCCCTTAATCCAATTTGGTTGAAGTTCTTACAAGGGGAAAAGATGATATGTGAAGAGACAGACACAGAGGGAGAACACCTTATAGAGATGGGAGACAGAGATGAGAGTTCTGCTGCCACAAACTAAGGAATACCTGGGGCTATCAGAAGCTGGAAGATGAAAAAAAGGATACTCCCCTAGAGGCTTCATAGGAAGCATGGCCCTACCAATACCTTGATTTCAAACATCTAGCCTCCAAAACTGTGAGAGAACACATTTTTGTGGTTTTAAGTCACCCGGCTTGTGGTAATTTGTTATGGCAGCCCGAGAAACAAAACACTGTGAGTCACAAAGACTCCAAGAAGGCATAGCCAATTCCCCATGACTGAATGGACAAATGTACATCAAGGATGCTGTGAAGCAAGTACCTTCATTTAAAGTGAATTTGGACATGATGGCCTCTAAAGATCTTGCCTGACTCTAAGATTCTCCACACCCCCATCCAGTAAAATTTTCATTTCAATAGATATGTCAAATAGATATGTAGATTTCAGTTAGTGGGCTAAAAAGGTCAGGCAAGATATCTAACACATGCATTCATTTATACCCCACAAACCTTAAATCAGATGTGCTTAGCTTCCCAAAACACCATAGGTGTCAACATATCTTTATCCATTAATTCCAACATTCCCTTCTGACAAGATATAGGAAGGAGACAGTGATAGATTAACTCTAAAATAGCTATTTGGGTGTCATCAACTACAGTAAAAGTAGAAAATAAAATATGAATATTATGACAGATTTGTGGTTCTGAGATCTTGTATGTTGTGAAGAAACCTCCTGCCTAAATATTTTTTTTTAGTAAAAAGGATAAAGCAAGAATATCAGGGTATATAATTCTACTTTCTGAATTGAGGGGCAGGAGTCATAAAATCCAAACTATTGACCTAGTTTCTGCACCATCATGAGAAGGCAAGCTCATAATTTTCCAAAGGTAGAAGGCACCAATGATACATTTTTCTCTATGAAACATTCACAATGCTTCAGCAAAGCATTTAAGGGTACACAATATACATCTCTGTTTAATCTGTTTCTGTTCAATATTTGCATAGTTTTATATATGTCAATATGCTCTTCCATTTGCACAGTCTCTCTTAGAATATAAAACATGAGGAAATTTATTTCATAAATATACTATGCCACAAGATACTTGGAGATTTTTAAATTAGAGTAAATAGTGCTTTAGTTAAATGTCATACTGTTTTGTCTTAACCTACAACTGATAGTGCTTTTTTAATCCCACTCATGGATTTGTTGGGAGGAGTAAATAAGACAACTCGGGCAAGGCACCAGCACAGTGTCTAGTAATCAGTAAATTGCCATTATTTATGGCTCTAGGTTTAATATTGAAACAATATTAAGAGTCAATATTTGTGCTTAAAATTAAATGTGCAAAATTTTAAAATTCTACCCCTGTAGTGATATGGTGAGAAGTAGCAGAGCCCAGAGGTTAAAGCACAAGCTTTGAAGCCCAGCAGTCTACAGTGTGAGCCATGGCTCTTCCAACTATGTGACCTCAGGTAAGTTATCTAACTCCCTGACCTTCACTTATCATGAAAGAGTTATTTTCAGAATTGTTAGAAGATAGTGTTTATAAAGCATCCAATGTGATACCCAGCAAACAGTAAGCATGTGATAAACAGTAGTAGTAATGGCTCCCATCCATATTGCCTCATCTCAAAGGATTCCTCTAAGTACTTGCCATTCTATACCCAATTCTTATTTTTATCTAAGAATTTGCATTCTTTTCCTATACAGTCATATATATATACATAATGCCTATACTATTTTAAAAAGCAGATAATTAATTTTTTTAATGTTTTAAATGCCCTAATATGGAAAATATCCAAAATTGAAAAAAGGAAAAAAATGTAGATGGCAAGTTCTTTCAATATCATATGGGTTGAAGATTCACCCAAGGGATTGTCTAGGAGAATGTCATTATTTAACATACTCTACTAGTGATTCAAGGTCCCAGATTTAGTGACATTACTATGAAATTTGTGGATTTTTGTCCAACAAAAATGCAAATGATGTCTATTTTGTAGAACAGATTATCCCAAATGTTATGGTTTATTGCCCTGTAGGATATTAGCCAGATTTTTTGAATCTATTCCAGCAACCTTATCCTAACATTCATTTATTAAATTGCTTATAAATACCTAAGTCCTAAATGCTTTTTAAACCAGTCTTAATATCTTACTGATTATCTCTTTAATAAATGAGCTACATAAAAGCTTTGACATGTGTTCATTTTATACTTGTATGTGAGTCATGGCTTTAATTTTCTGAATGGTATGTTAGCAGACCTGAGAAAGCTTAGTAGGAAAAATAATTACCATAGCTGACATTTTACAAAGTGAAAAAGTATTTAGCAATGTGAATTATCATTTTCTAATTCATCTGTTATATCATTTTTTTCAGCGTTTTTTTTTTTTTTAAACCTGTACATTCTTATGTTCAGACCATTCACATGAGCAAGTACAACTGCCACTTGCAGCAAGGTAAGTTCGCAGAAGTTCTAAAGTCTCCTTATAAGTGTATTAGCAATGAAGGTTAGTCTGAGCAACCTTCGAGCAATGGTATTTACAACTAATTGATCACAATCAGTTACAGATTCCTTTGTTCCTTCTCCATTCCCACTGCTCCACTTGACCAGCCTTTTTTTTTTTTTTTTTTTTTTTTTTGAGACAGAGTCTTACGTTGTTGCCCAGGCTAGAGTGAGAACCATGGCGTCAGCCTAGCTCACAGCAACCTCAAACTCCTGGGCTCAAGCAATCCTTCTGCCTCAGCCTCCTAAGTAGCTGGGACTACAGGCATGCGCCACTATGCCCGGCTAATTTTTTATATATATATTAGTTGGCCAATTAATTTCTTCCTATTTATAGAAGAGACAGGGTCTCACCCAGGCTGGTTTCGAACTCCTGACCTCAAGCAATCCGCCCGCCTCTGCCTCCCAGAGTGCTAGGATTACAGGCATGAGCCACCGTGCCCGGGCTTGACCAGCCTTTAAAAAAAAGTGTATTAGCAATGAATTAAAAATCACTGTAACAACTGATATCAGCTTCTTTTCCTTTGCTTATGCCAATCTTTATTAGTGGTCTCTGAGAAATAAGGTTCATGTTTCCACATGCACACAATGTCTGGTTAGCTTCACACATATGAGATACAGTTTCATTTCTGATTTTTTGCAATTCGGGGAGAATAAACTAGAAGCTAGACTCTGAAGAAATGGGCTTGTTGGTTTAAGCTGGTTTGCAACTTGTTACTGTGTAATACTCATAAGCACGGAGACCCTTTGGCAATACTTGGAGCCAAATGTCTGCTTAATTTATGAATGCTTTAAGCTATATGAATTTTCACAGGCTCACTTCCCCTAGAAGAAATAAAGGTGTGGACAATTCTAATTTGACTTTAAAATGTTATGGATAATTTGCAGTCTAATGATTCATATTTCTATGGACAAAAAAGTTGAGGTATATGATGAATTCAGTAAGTTCAGAATAGGAAAAATAGAAAAGGAGGAATTATTCCAGTGTGAAGGAGGAAAGGAAATTTAAAAAAGAAAAAGAAAAGAAAAAAAGGGGGAGGATTATACTCTTCATAGAAGGATTCTCCATTGTACAAAATAATTCATAAAAGACCTTTTAAGGAGCAAAACCCCCAAGTACTCTAAACTTTTCTTCCTTTCTTTATTTTTTTCTCTTTATCAATACAAATGTTAAAGCAATGTGGTAGAATGAGCAAGACTTTGGCCCTACTAGTGGTGTGTGATCTTAGAAAAATCTATTCATCTCACTGGGATAGGATTTCCTTATCCAAGGAGTGAAGGAGTGGGCCTAATGGAACTCTAAGACTCCATCAAGTTCAATTTCATGACCTACAGACAATTTTCTGAGGGGATACATTGCATAAAATAATACATACTCTTAAAGTAATGTGAAGAAAGGAATTGCCAAAAGATGGCCACAGAGTTAGCTCATTTTCCTTAAGGAGACAGGACCATGTCCTGTGACAGATCTACTCCTGCTGACTTGTTTTGTCTAAGGAAATAGAACGAAATGAACACCAAATGAAGTCAGTTTTAGGGGTCACCATCAGGGCTTTGCCAATAGCTAGGTGTCTGGCATTGGGCATGTCACTTTGCCTCTATAAAATGAGGATGCAGACCAACTCTCACTTCCAGCACTGAATGTTATTGTCGACCCAATTTAAAGATATTTATCTAGTTGCAAAGGTAGCTGGATCTAGCCAAATTTTTCATTCATTGGCACTATAAACAGGCTTTAGAGACATGAATCCTAGTTCTGATGCTTACAAGCTGTGCGACTTTGGGCAAGTCACTTAAACTTGTAGAGCCTCAGCTTCTGTCAAACAAAGATGCTCCTTACAGCATATACTTTAAAGATTAAGTGACTAAGTATATTTAATTTCTGATATAGTAACTAATATGTAATTTTCACTCAATAAATAGCAGTTCTTCTTACTGTTATAGCCCCCATGGTACAGTAAGACTTCTGAGCTGAAGGAAAAATTTTGCATCATTATTTTTTAAACTCCACCTTCAAAGTCATGTGTGTTCTTTTTGATCCAGGGCAACTCATTTGTAACTTCAAGATAAATTGAAATTACATTTTGGATTTCACAATAATTCTGTCTCATGAGTACATAGAGATTAATAATATAATGTTTATCATCTTTCACTACCCTGCAAATGGAAAATACTACATAACTGTTTGAGGCTTTTTATAATATTTTTAAAAACTCATTAAGCTAAATATTTCCATTGACAATTAGAATGACAATTAGAGAGGATTAGGGTTAAGCCATTGAAAAAAGAAAGTTTCATTAGCAAACTGTAAAGTCTTTTCAACTGAAAGAAATGTTTTATTTTTTCAAAGTAAATGTTTTTACAATGTCAGTATTAGTATTACTTCAAATTATGTATTATTGTTTATAGGCCCTGAAAAATATGGGTGGTGTGGACTTTTAGAAGTCATTTTGAGTTTAAAAAAAAAAGAAGTCAATTTGAGTTTCAATTTTTAAAATTTAAACATTAAGCCTACTATCTCTTGCTTGATGCTTTATGCTGAACAAAAAACCTAAAATCTCAAAAAACATGAAATTTACTTTATTTAAGAACTGCTAAATTTTATAGATTATTTTATAAAAGTGTATTATAACCATTATCCAAAGTGGTAAATAATTTTAAGTTTAACATAGGTAACACTTCAGCTTTAATTACCATACAGTTATTTCCATTTAATACTTGTATCAGTAATTTATTACTCTCTAACACCTAACCCCAACTATTATAGAATTTGTCATTGCTGTGAGGAAGAAAAATATGTCTTCAATATGTTGTAGTCAGAGGACACTTAAATTTCAAGGATAAAATAAATCTTCAAATTCATAAAAACAGGGGTAAAAATACCAATACTGCAATTTATTAAATATTTACCTCTTATTGAGCACTCACTATGGGTCATACATTAAGTACATGAGCATTTAATTTAATATTTTCATACTTGTTTAACAACAACGAAAGAATTATTTTCCCCATTTATCAGATAAGAAAACAAGACAAAACAGTTCAGTGACTTGCCTACAGCTACAAAGCTTTCAAATGACAACACCGGGGGTGTTCTTGACCTACAGTCTAGCTCTCTCCACAATGTCACATTCCTCAGTAATAAATTATGGTAAAGCTCTGGAAACTCTCATTTTCATTTCCTCTCTAACTCCGTACCTATCACAACCCGTATCTTCTGGTTCATCCCTGGGAAAGGAGGGGGAAATGGTGAGAGAGAGAGCTGGGTGCCTCCCGTATATTTATTCAAGTGTAGCAGGATATGGAATGTGATCTTTCCCATCATCCCACAATAGTGTCTAAGTCTAATGTTGAGAGGAGAGAGTGAAAGGCACCTTATGAGTTCTACATTCCAAGTTCCTGGAACTACCAGCATTTGGAGTCAGCCCTGCTACCCCCAAACCCCAAGAGAGTTGTCACAAATTTTAAAAATCTATCCATTTATTCAAATTTCTTGTGTGCAAGACCATTGTTTAGGGTATCATGGAGGCCCGAAAGGGAGAGAGAAAGAGGGCTGGGACAGGTATAACCCTAAAAGCAGGTTTAAAGGTAGGCTTTATTTAAGATTGGGGTAAGGGGAAGCTATTGAAGATTTCAGAAGAGGTCATAACTGGCCTTAATCTGCAAAATCTTGGGGGCAAGACTGCAGATGGGGAGTAGGCTGGAGGTAATGCAGAAGTGACGGCTATCGGGTGGGAGTGGTAGTAAAGATTTGAATTTTAGTGGATATGGGTTCTGAGCCAGGGAAAGTGCTGGCCCTTTGTCAGTTCAGACTGAGTTGTAGGAAGAAAGGCAGAGTTCATACCTCTGGTATGTAGAGGAAGGAGGGAAAGACCAGCATGTGAGATGGGAGTGCTGAACCATTGCTTCATTCTTTGGGCAGGAAACCTAGGAAGATGTACCATCACTCCCTACCCACCCCTGGATCCTTGTCTAGGAAACAGCCTTCATCATCATCTGAAATTTTTAGTTTTGAGTCCAGGCTAAAGCCAGAGAGACTCTGACTCTGTCACTACTTAGGGAAGCAGAGCTTTCTCTCTCTCCTTGCTGAGCTGACTACAGCAGGCACTGTGAGAACCTATAGGAGTCTAGGATCTAATGAAAGGTGGAAAGTAATTTCCAAAGGGAAAAGAAAAAATAAAGAAAGTATAAGAAGGTCCACATAGTCCCATTTATTTATTTCTGCTTTTGTAGCCTGGACTTTTGGTGTGATATCCAAAAAATCATTGCCAAGACCAACATCAAGGAGCTTTTCCCCTATGCTCTCCTCTAGGAGTTTTATGGTTTGGGGTTTTACATTTAGGTCTTTTATTCATTTTGAGTTGATTTCTGTGCATTATGCAAATAAGGAACCAATTTCACGCTTTTGCATATGGAAATCCTGTTTTCTCATCACCATTTATTAAAGAGACTGTCTTTTTCTCATTGTGTCCTCTTGGAGTTCTTGTCAAAAATTAGTTGACCATATATGTTTGAATTTATTTCTGGGACCTCTGGTTCCATTAATCTGTTTCTGTTTTTATGCCAGTTTCATACTGTTTTCATTAGTATAGCAGTTTAATATAATTTTAATACAGGAAATATGATGCTTTCAACTTTATTTTTCTTTCTCAGTATTGCTTTGGCTATTCACAGTTTCATACAAAGTTTAGGATTGTTTTTTCTATTTAAGACGAATACCATTGGAATTTTGATAGGGTTTGTGTTAAATCTGTCTATTGTTTTGGATAGTATAAATATTTTTAACATCATTTTTTTGAATCCATCAAAATGGAATATTTTTTGATTTAGGAAGAAATCAACAAAATGAAAAGGCAACCTATGGAATGGGAAAAATATTTGCAAAACCACATATCTGATAAGGGGTTAATATCTAAAATGTATAAAGAACTCTCACAACTCAATAGCAAAAATATAAATAACCCTATTAAAAGTGGGCAAAGGATCTGAACATACATTTCTCCAAAGAAGACATAAAAATGGCCAACAAGTGCTCAACATCACTAATCAGCAGGGAAATGTGAATTCAAACCACTACCTCACACCTGTTAAGATGGCTAGTATCAAAAAATAAAATAAAATAAAATAACAAATGTTGGCGAGGGTCTGGAGAAAAAGGAGTCCTAGTACACTGTTGGTGGGAGTGTAGACTGGTACAGCCATTACAGAAAACAGTATGGAAGTTCCTAAGGAAATTTAAAATACAACTATCATATGACCCAGCAGCAATCCCACTTCTGGATTTATACCCAAAGGAGATGAAATTAGCACCTTGTAAAGACATTGTTCATTGCAGCATTATTCACAATAGCCAAGATATGAAACAACTTAAATGTCCATCAGTGAACAAATGGATAAAGAAAATGTGGTGTGTGTATATAGGAATATGTATATAATGAAATATCATCCAGCCTGTATAAAGAAGGAGATCTTGCTATTTGCCACAACGTGGATAGACCTGGAGGACTTCATCCTAAATAAAATAAGCCAGACACAAAAAGAAAAATACTGTACAATCTCACTTATATGTGAAAGAAAGAAAGAAAGAAAGAAAGAAAGAAAGAAAGAAAGAAAGAAAGAAAGAAAGAAAGAAAGAAAGAAAGAAAGGAAGAAAGGAAGAAAGGAAGAAAGGAAGAAAGGAAGAAAGGAAGAAAGGAAGAAAGGAAGAAAGGAAGAAAGGAAGGAAGGAAGGAAGGAAGAAAGAAAGAAAGAAAGAAAGAAAGAAAGAAAGAAAGAAAGAAAGAAAGAAAGAAAGAAAGAAAGAAAGAAAGAAAGAAAGGAAGAAAGGAAGAAAGGAAGAAAGAAAGAAAGAAAGAAAGGGTCAAATACACAGAGATAGAGAATAAAACAGTAGTTACCAAGGGCAGCAGGGAGGAAGAAATTGGAAGATGTAGGTCAAAGGATACAGATTAGCAGATATGTAGGATGAATAAGCCTAGAGATCTAATGTACAACATGAGGACTATAGTTAATACATTTGTATGTTACTTGGGATTTTTGTTAAATAAATACATTTTAATTACTCTTTTCACAAAAAAGTATGTAAAATGATAGAAACGTTCATTTGTTTCACTACAGTAACCAGTTTACTCTCTATATGTATCCAAAAACATCATGTTGTAAACCTCAAATATATCAAATAAAATGTATTGAAAAAGAAAGAAAGAAAGCTCACATATACTCGATTTTCAGATCACCAAGTAGACAGTGTGAGGGAAAGGAGAGACGTCTTAGGTGAAGTTTAAGAATGAAGTTTCCAAATGAACACTCTTAATTACTCAAATAAGACTGTCCCAATAATCAGATCAATAAGAATAATATGAAATGTAGTCAAGACGTTTTTAAGGACAGTTCAGAGCATATCTAAAATCAATGATGAGAAAAAATATAATCATCCCGTGTTCTTATGTTCAATAAGTTCGGAGTCCTCAAGAAGGTACTTCAACAGTCATTCGTTTATGCACCAAACATTTGTTAAAATTCTACTAAGTGCCAGGCACTATACTAGGTATTGTATTTCCAATACTAGGAAACAAACAAAACATGGTGTCAGGGACTTAAAGATGTCACTGGTGAAACAGTCATTCCCTTCGGCAAACGTTTGCTGTTACCCACCTTGAGTCAGGCAGTGTTGTGAGTACTGGGAACATGAGTGAAAAACACAAGCAAAACCCCTACTTGTAGAGCTAACATTGGAGGGAAGGAGACAGATAATACATGAGGTAAGTAAAATGTATAGTACATGGGGGGATAGCACTAAGAAAATAAAAGCAGTGAAGCAGGATTGGAAGTGTAGCATGAGTAGTGCAATTTTAAATAGGTGGCCAGGAGAGAGAGTATGACTTTTGAGTTCCCCGGAGAGAGTGAGGGAGCACACCATGGGGTGCCTGGAAGGAGAGCACTCCAAGCAGACTGAGCAGTCAGTCAAAGGCTTTTCCGCAGCAAGAACACTAAGGAGGCTGTGTGGCTGCAGCAGAGAAAAGGCAGGTGACAGAGGAGATGAGGTTGGAGACGTAACACGGGCCAGCTAGAGTGGGTCTTGAAGGCCACCATGAGGACTTCAGCTTTTCCTCTAAGAGGGAGTCCCTGTTTTCGAGCAGGAGAGAGATGGGAATCTGACTTACATTCAAATGGGATCAGTCTTGTTACTATGACAGAGGAAGTTCCAAGAAGTTGTCAGGTTCTGAGCATGTTTTCAAGGAGTCACCAATATTTGCTGTTGAATGTGGAAAAAAAAAAAAGATAAAATGTGAATAAATGAGCATAGTAAAATAAAATATTATTGTGCTTCATTAACTAAATTCTATAAATCAAGTCTCGTGTAAATCCAAAGAGCTCTAACCTCGATCCAGCATATCGGGCCCACCCTTGCAGGACTTCATGCTGGAACCACACGGTCCACAAGCTGCATAGAGCACTGATCTATACCCAATGGATGTAACGCAATTTCTATATTGTGATGAGGAAACTTAGAAAATAAAATCATAGAATGTTATAGTTGAAACCTGTATGCTTTTCTTGGACTGAATTAACCCACATCTGGAGTATTCCTTACAGATCTTCCCAGTATTCTAAAGATGTAAGCTCCGAACCCCTGTGCTCCTCCCATTCGAGTTTACCAAAGGCATGTGAAGATACAACTAATGAAGTTCCTCCTATTGGCTCCTTCCATACTAGCATTAACTCAAAAGATGTTCTCTGAAAGTCTCTTCAATCCTTAAGATTTCTCAACCAATTTCTCACGATAGTTGGACAAAAAGTAGCAAACAAGGGCCTCAGAGGAAAAACTCATTCTGAAGTACATTGAATCTGAATTATAAATTTCTGAATACCTATTCCTAAGTCTCAAGTTATTTTCAGACAATGTCCCTTTTTAAAAGAATCTATAAACCAGGATCATAAAATCCACAAGAATTTACATTTTAAACATGTAACCACAAGGTGGAGATCTAAAGCAAAGATTAGTTTTCATAGCAGTACTCAACTCAGCATCCAGAACTTATCTGAGATTAGAATTCTACACGTTCTCAAGAAATTGACTTATTATTTTAACCTAGAAGAAAACACAGTGCTCATGTATCAGTATTCTTTTATTCTAATCTGGAAACATATAAGGTATGAAAGTATTTGAGGAAGCTCTAAGCAGTACAACGTAAGATGGCAAAGTGGAGACGTTGATCATATTAGCAATCTCAAGCTTTAGGTCTAAAGTAGGAAGAACAGATCATGAGGACATTTAACACAGGCTAATGTGATTGTTTTAGTCCAGATATTTTTATGGCTGGCAGTAAATAACTAATTCTCTTTATCCTTACAGATAGCACTTCTAGACTAGTCATTCTAAAGACTCTAAACCATAAGTTTGACTAAAATACCCCTCTGGTTTTATTTCATTTGTATATGGTAGTGGGACTGACTTACCAAGTGAGGCCATGGTGATAAGAGAAAACTCTCACCTCCTTTTTAGGTGAGTGGGGTTTATCAGTTTCCCCAATTATACACCAAATGCATTTCTTTGATTCACAAACTGTCCTCCAGGTTTACTCATCTAGAGGTTTCATTATTGTAAAAATAATCTAAATTTCCTTAGGTTTCTTTTAATGTAAATCTTCTTCCCTATGGAAACAAACAAAACAACAATTGAAAGAGAAAATCTAGGCTAAATAATATATAGAAAACATGGTATGATATTTTTCTGTCTAGCTATTCTCCTTTCATGTGTCTTCACTTATCTTAGAGATCGTATAACCTAAGTTCATTAGCTAGCTTCAACTTCAGCTTAAATTCTTGGCAATGGAACTCTTTAAAGCTCTTCCGCTATTTTTGTAATGAAAGAACTTGTTTGTAAAAATTGTTTTTCCTCCTAGTTTACTCAGGTTCTAAGACCTACAATCTTCAATTCATTAAGAGTTTTTTTTTTTTTTTAAATCATCTATACCTTATAAAATTAAAAGGGAAGGCAAGCACAAACTCCAGCATTGTTGTCATTAGGTGGGCATTTCCTCTCATTCCCCAGCCCTGATTTATCTCCTCATACCTGCCTATGTTACAACCAGTTGAGGATAGTTCCAAGTTGTTTATTTAAATAAGCATCAAAGTTTGGGATGCTAATCTGTACTTAAGAGACCTTTGATCCTGTACACCTGATTTAGAAATCAAATTGGAACTTCACAAGAAAGATTTTCCTCTTCCGCTACTTTCTGGTCTCACCAAGCCCGGAAATACCAAGAGCCGGCTTCGTGGTAGTTTAGAACTTCCGCTTCCTGTTCTGGACGAAAGCAGAAGTGGGGAAACAAGAAAATGTTACCCAAAAAGCACAATGACCTTTTGCAATCCACCACAACATGGAGATTAAATTTAGCTCAAATGTTGCCTGTTTACTAACCAACATGAATTTATGTGACACCATTTTAAAGCAAAATAAAATCTGCAGGAAACTTTCAGATTACTATGCATTGGCTGATTGGCTGGGAAACCTGAGAGAGTGAGAAACATTCCCCAGGAGTGACCTCGGAATGCGAGTTTGATGTGTGAGCCAGATGGTTAGATACTAGCCTGCACAGCAATAGGGGATGCTCAATTTTCTATTTCTTTAAGTAGCAATACTCAAACTTTGTGTGCATCAGAATCACGTTAAAGTGAGATTTGACTAAAAGGGGGATGGTTATCATCTACCAGGGGTCCTCAAACTTTTAAAATAGGGGTCCAGTTCGCTGTCCCTCAGACCGTGGGAGGAGCGTTGGAGAGTGTGCCGCGCATTCCACACATGCGCACTGTGGGCCCAGGACGAGTCAGCTGCTAAGCAGGACAGGCAGCAAGGACAAAAAACCCCGCGGGCTGGATAAATGTCCTCGGTTGGCCACATGTGGCCCATGGGCCTTAGTGTGAGGACCCCTGATAGTCTCTCATAGATGGAACTCCCTGCCACCCCCTAGTGGGCATTTGGAAATGGCAGGGGTTGGGGGAGGAGTCACATTGTTGACTGGTAGGTACTATGGGCATTTGGTAGTCAGGGGTCTGAGATACTAAACTTCCAGCCTTTGAGGGTCTTTTCATACAAGGAAGAATTGTACTGCCCAAATGCCAGTAAGACCCTGGGTTGAGAATTGAATCCCTCTGTTTTGATGACTCTCATAAATCTGGATGCAGATGTTTGACACTTGGCATAGAATCCTCTCTTTGTTCTATACATTGAATACAGTATGTGTATTTCCATGTTGTTGAAGAAAGTGTACATTAAATTTCTAGCACATTGCTTATTTTATTCTAGATAGCTCTAAGAGTTTCATATTTACATTGACTTGATTGACAGAAATGAATGATAGAGGAAAACTAATTAATAAGATGATTTTTCCTGGGGTTTGCCAATTAGAGTGAAAAGAAAGGAAGGAGGTTGACATAACCTGTTGTTAACTTATGAATTTGGACTGAAATCTTTTGGTCATCTCCGGAAAGTACAGAATTAGATAGTAGGCTACAATTTCCCATCATCTTTCCATCATCATCAGTAACATTAAACTATTTGAAAGAAACAAAGAGAAAGAAGGAAAATGATAACTATATGATGTAATGGATATGTTAATAGATTTATTAAGATTATTTCACAATGTATATACATATATCAAAACTTCAAGTTGTACATTTAAATATACACAATTTTCATTTTTCAATTACACTTCAATAAAGCTGGGGGTAGAAATATTCAAAGGATTACACAATATTTTACTGAAAGTTGGGAAGGTAGAGTGCTTGCCATTGAAACACTGTGCATTAATATTTGGCCTAAGCTTTCATTGCTGTTAACGGTAGTTTCTAAGTTAAATTGATCTTTCTATAAAAATAAATCCAGTGTTAGGAATCAAAATTTGTACCAGACTCAAGGACCGGGGGACGGGGAGGGAGTCCTTGCTCCAGAAATGCAGTTAGCATGATATTCTTGCCAGAAGTTTACCATTCTGCAATTTATTTCCTTTTTAATAGAAGGACTTCAAAGCCCTAAGTATACACATATGCTACAAGCATGTCTAAATCTAAATGTAGGAACCTCTGAACCAACTTCCACATGATGTAATTGGCAATTCTATCATTTATATTGCTAGATAATATAAAAGTCAGGAGAAGTAAAGGCTGAGAGATGACAAATTACACAAGCAAAGAATAGTGAGATATGGAAAATAAACTTTCTAAAACATAAATGTGATCAATTACTATGCCTTTTAGGATAAAATCCAAGTTCTTTCACTGGGAGTCTTTTCACATTCTGTCCCTTTGAAAACTAGCAAATCTAAATATATTTTTATGCTCATTACGAAGCAAAGAAAAGGATGTAGGAGCATGATATTATGAAAAAGAAAAGGAAAGCACTGCTCTGAGAGACGGGAAGAAAGAAGTTCCAGTGTTCGTCAGTTTGTCACTGACCTTGTGCAAGTTACTTTCGCCATTTGTGAAACTGTGAGGGAAACTAGATGGTGGCTGAAATCCACACGTAGTGCTAACAGTCCATTAATCGGCTTGGATTTCTACTTCATTGACGAGATTGCTAAGTCTGTCAACAAGGCTTATGATCAATCTGTTTCACATCTTATTCCTTCTTTATGAATTGTGCCATGGATTAGCATAAATTTAAGAAGTAACTGCTAATAGTTTGAATATTGATATCTTTTTAAACTGGAAACAGGAATTTTGGGCAGTGGAAAACAAGCAGTCAAACTCATCCTCTCTTGTATTTTATTGGAACATGAGTGTTTAAAACTCCAAGTTTAGTACTTTACCCATCTGTTTCTTTGAACATTCATTTGACAAAAATCATTTACATTTCAATTGCACTGCACAAAATGCTGTTTTGACAAAATATCACATTGAAGCAATTCAAGTTTGTGATAATTCTAAATATAAGGAAACCTGGTAGCCATTTATCAGAGGACATTTTTGGTGTCTTTCACAGTGATATTAAGATTATTTTTAGTACGTGAATTCTCCCAAAGGCTTTTTCAAAAGAAATGTGCTTCTAAACAGATTTTTAAAAGAAATCCAATAAAAGTAAAGATAGTATGGCAGCAGCTACTTAGAAAAGGGAAAAAAAAACCCTTCATAATTGGTCTAAAAGATTTCTTTTAGAAAGCCCATGCTACTTAAATACAATTCTACAAGAAGTGTTAAGGTTTCAACACCACTACACAAATGAGTAGACCACAAAAATATATAGTGACTGGCTCAAAATATATAATTGCTATATTCCATTAGCTGCTCTGAATTCCATCTAAAACAATCCAGTCCCCAGAAACCAAGTTTAATCCTGAGAGGATATACTTTTGTGTAGTTCTAAAATCTGAATTCTGTAAGAAACCAGATTCTTGGAGTCCCCTGGTGGCTTCCTGCTCCACACCTCCTCATCTTGTCCCCCCTCCCACCATCAGCTTCCTTGGCTGAGAACCTACACTTAGCAAAAGCCCCAGGGTGCTGCTTACCACCTGTGAAATACTAGGCCAAAATTCTGAGACTTTAACAGTGATAATCCAATCAACTGTACACATTGACCAGGCACTGCTAATGGAATTTTGAAGTAGGTGGCAGAGCTGTATTCTGGTAGAAAAAGGAAAGAGGTCAATCTCAAGTGTTATTACACTTATTAGGATTTGTGCTCTTGGAAAAAGAGCATTAGGCAGAGTTTCTCCATCACTCAAAGAAATGCTGCAGGAGGTATGGAGATTTGTGTCATGTAAGAGTGAGAGGAAAAAAAGAAGCATTATTCCATAAATGCCTTCCTGCTTCCATTGAGCTCAGGGGCCTTCCATTTGACCTGATGGGCTGAGAGGAAACTGGAGAAGCTTGAAGCTTATCTGGATTTATATTAGAGGACTACTGGCCAGAAACAGGAAAACTAGATAAGCAAAGGTTAGATAAGCAAACTAGATAAGCAAAGGTTAAAAGGTGAGGGATTCAAGACAGCCTATGTGAATGGAGCTCAGGAGAGAGATTTTGGCAGGAGAGAGACTTGGGAGAGAAAATGTGAAGAGGCTTACAACGCTAAGGATGAGATTTGCCCCTGGAATTTTCTGGGGACACTGCAATAAACATTTACATTCCCTGAATTAATTTTCATTGTTTGATGGACATTGTTTTGAATGTGACACCATCTACAAGGACTCTCTTGGTCTCTCAGACACAACTGAAAATCACAATCTTTCCAAAACACAACTCTGATCATGTCACCCCCACCCATCCAAAGTCCTTCCAAAATTTCTAATCAGTCTGATTAGCACTGCGTAATCTGATCCCTGCCTAGGTTCAGCCACATCTCCTACTGTCACCTAAATTCTACTCTCCAACCTTACATATAATGGGTTGTTCCCCAAATGCACTGTGATCTCATAGGTCTTCAGACCTTCACACGCACTGCTGCTCCCTCACTTGAAATGCCTCCCTACCCCTTTCTTCCACGCATCCACTTATACAACACACATTTATTGAGCACCTATTTTTTCTGAGCACTGTTCTAGGCATTGAGCGATCCAAAATAGTGAACGATGGCAATAACAACAATAACAAAACAGTGAAGGCCTTCATAGGGCATATATTCCCTCAGATGATCTTTTGTTTTTGTTTTTGTTTTTGAGACAGAGTCTCATTCTGTTGCCCCAGCTAGAGTGCCGTGGCTTCAGCTTAGCTCACAGCAACCTCGAACTCCTGGGCTCAAGCAATCCTTCTGCCTCAGCCTCCCGAGTAGCTGGGACTACAGGCATGCGCCACCATGCCCGGCTAAGTTTTCATATAAATGTTTTTAGTTGGCCAGTTAATTTCTTTCTATTTTTAGTAGAGTAGTAGAGACGGAGTCCCGCTCTTGCTCAGGCTGGTCTCGAACTTTGGACCTCGAGCAACCCTCCTGCCTCAGCCTCCCAGAGTGCTAGGATTACAGGTATGAGCCACGGCGCCTGGCCTGATCTTAAATATTATTTGAAACACACTCCAATATCAACAAAACACAGTGTGTGGACCTTGTTTGAATCTTGTTTCAAGCACACCATCTTTTTAAAAATATGAAACAATAAAGTCAGAATTTGAATCTGACTAGATATTTGGAAATATTAAGAAATTAATTTTTAATATTTAATATTAAGAAATTAGTTTTTAGGTGAGATAGTTTTATAATTATGGTTTTTTAGTAAAAACAAGAATCTTCATCTTTTAGAGATAATACTAAAATATTCATGGTTGAAATAATATGAGGTCTGGAATTGGATTCAAAATAGTCTATTGAGGCGTGGGGAGAATGTAGATGAAACTAGAATGGCTATGTGTGAATAGTTGTTGAATTATCTCTCTACTTTTGTACATGTTTGAAAATTTCCATAATACGAGGTTTCAAAAAGGAAGAAAAGAAAAAAGTGAAGGTACATTTGGACTTCCTGTCCTTCAGCAAACCTTTCCTGGGGTCCTCATTCCCAAGCCCACTCCCTGAAACTCAAGGGCCCCTCTTGCTCTCCTAGCCACTTGGCTCACCCCGTCATCACATCATTTTGTCACTGTTGGCCTATATCACTGGGCAAGGACTATCTGTGTCTTTCTAGTCATTGTTTCATCAGCTCCAATTACAACCCCTGGCATAAAAGTAGACACTGGACATCATCTCTACAAATGAAAAACCAAAGGCTATGAAAATCAGATTTCAATGAATGAAACATTGGATTCAAGGGAACGGAAGTTTGGTAGCTTTCTTCTCTACTGAGCAAAATGATCTGGTAGATGCAATTCCACTGGCTCAACACATATTGTATTGAGACCCCCACTGGGTGAGAGACATTGTGCTGGGGACCATGTACTCCCTCTTAACAACTGTCTTCTTTCTTTGGGGTCCCCGTGAAAGACTGGGAGAAGATGCAAGGGTGCCCATGCACATATGCACACACACACAAAAAGTATTTCCTTATTGTTGGTCCTTTTAGCATCTAGTTAAAATAAACAAAAAAAGCTATACTATAGCAGTCTAGCATTCCTTTTCTCATTTAATGTACTACTGATATACAACATAAGAAGCATTGTTATTTAAAACATGGTTGCTAGGTCATTTTAAGTTAAAGACTAGGTTAGCTGAGGATAAAACAACTTTGATTTTCCCCCTGGGGCTTATTTCCTTCCTAAAAGAGTTAAAAGACATGGCAGGGTGGTGCTTGCCTGTAATTTCAGCTACTCAGGAGGCTGAGACAGGAGGATCACCTAAGGCCAGGAGTTTTGGTGTAGCCTGGGCACCATGAGACCCCCATCTCTAATAAAACCAAAACAAAACCCAAAATCTCAAAGTCCGACTCTGTCAAATATTTTTTTTTTTTCTTTTGAGACAGAGTCTTGTTTTGTTGCCCAGGCTAGAGTGCCATGGCGTCAGCCTAGCTCATAGCAACCTCAAACTCCTGGGCTCAAGCAATCCTCCTGCCTCAGCCTCCCAAGTAGCTGGGACTACAGGCATGCGCCACCATGTCCGGCTAATTTTTTCTATATATATTAGTTGGCCAATTAATTTCTTTCTATTTATAGTAGAGACAGGGTCTCCCTCTTGCTCAGGCTGGTTTCGAACTCCTGACCTTGCCCACCTCGGCCTCCCAGAGTGCTAGGATTACAGGCGTGAGCCACCGCGCCCGGCCAAATATTTTTTAAAAAAGAGTCAAAGGGCAGATTTTGGTAAATAGTAGGTGATGAGTCTCAATCTCTCTAAATCCCAAGTACACATAATCAAATCAACCTCATGATAAGGCTCTGGTTTGGAGATATTTGTCTCTTCTAGACAGATGATCTATTTCAATTTTGAGTAAAATTACATTGTCTGCCAAGATGAATTCACACTAAATAAAGAGTACTTTCAAAGAATATACAATTAACTCATTTTGTTCTTTTATTCTAACTTTGAGCTTAACTTTATTAGGTCCTGCAGCAGTAACGATATTTTAGAACCTATGGAAGTCCTGCTCAGTGATGGCACAGTCCAACAGCTGAGATATTCTTCAACACATTCCATTAATTCTAAGGTAAAACATACTTTGCAGAAGCTACTAACAACCAACAGAGTACAATGAAGCAGAAGGCAGGATCTCTGTTGCAAATTCCCTAGTACACCTGTACTAAGCAGGGCCAATTTTACATTATCTTCACTCTCATAGGATCACACAGGGCATGTACCTCAAAGAAGCTGAGCCCACTCTTATGGAATGAACAGGTGAATGAATCTCATAAGTTTGGACTACTGAAGCAGGCTCAAATAGTAAAAGCCTATATTATATTAATAGAAGATTATACATACACAGTTTTATTATTCTAAGAATTATACTAGAGCCAAAAAAAATGTATCTTGATAAAAGACTTTGGAAAACTTCTTTAATGGTAGCCAAAATCATATTTTGATCAATTATCTGAATGTAATAATATTTATAAATATTCAAGTGTGTGTTCAAAATATTCACATAATTTATAGTAGTAATTTTCATTATCTATTATATTAAACCAAAATAACTACCTAGCACTTCTGACTTTCAGTGTCCTCTGATATAAGGGATGGCATCCAATTGCTGAAGCCAGAAACCTGGCTTGAACTCTATTTTGGACTCTATGTATGTATATTCTTCTATTAATATAATATAGGCTTTTAATATTTGACCCTGCTTCATTATGAGATTAATTCACTTGTTCATCCTCCTGGCCTCATTCACCTAGTTGCCAAAATGTATTGCCCCTATGATCTAATTATCTTTTCCTCTTGTCTGTCTGGAAAACTTCCACATTTCCTTTCAATTCACAATTCTGTGTAGCCTAACCTGACTCTCTCAGATAGATTTAGGTAAGCCTTCCTTAAATCTAATATACCTTAGCATATCTCTATTATAGCATATTACTATATCATAATGTTATGATTATTTGAACCTCTTCTCCCTTAGAAAGGGTAGATCAGAGGCAATTCAGGCTGAATATATTGGTGGGGCAAACCCAAGCCAACATCCACAAGAGGGAGCCATAAATCAGGAATCAGAGATCAGAAACAAATACTAGCTCTAAGGGATCATATTGAAATGGTAGCTGGAAGGCTGAGCTAAGTGAGATCTGGGAAATGGGGGAAAGGATAGAAATGAGAACAGGTTAGCTAAAGGAAGACCATCCAGAATAATTGCCACAAACACTGGTGGATCTGAGACTGACATTTACTTATGGGAGTTCTGGTGCATGGAGAATATTAAGCTATCTTAACACAGCCAAGTCAAGGCAATCGGTCAGGATGTTCTACTTATGTGCCAAACAGATGGTCAGCTATTTGGGAGGGTACAGATCTGAGCTTCTCTGCCTGGTAAGGGGAATCCTAGGGCTTTGGCGCAGCCGGGATTCCAGAGCTGAAAGCACATAGGGAATGAGGCTGTGGGGCAGGCTGGTTGCCTTGGGTAACAGCAAAGAGTAAGAGATATCTATGGCTCAGGGCTCAGGGAACCGGTGGAAGGAAACAAAGAAGTGCCAAAGCACTCATTCATGTATTCAACAAGTGCTTAATGTGTGTCAAGCACTGTGCCGGGGCCTCGGGACCTCATGGTGAAAGAGCCTTTACAAGTGAGAGAGTGTTACAGAAGGAAAGAATAGGGTTTTGAGGAGAATGTACATCAGAGGCTACTAATCTAGTCATTAAGTTTAAGGAAACGGTGGAGACAAGAATGAGATCTGAACCAAGGGCAGGAGCAAGGAGTCTGTGAACTGATCAGAAGAGCCAGTGGAGCTCAGGAAACCAGCCTGGGAAGACGGGCTGACGTAGCACCACACACTGGAACGTGTGTCCTTCTGGTGGCCGAGCCCAAGGGAAGAGCAGGTGAGGGGTTGAGTTTGTTTAGAGAGGAGAGAGAGTCTTCCACAGAAGTTTACCTCTAGGCTGTGGCAAGTACACAGTGGTTGTGGTCCATAAAACATTTGTTGAGCAACTTAATAAATGATGAATGAATGATGAATTAATGAATATAGCTATCCTAGTCTTCACACTGTTTGATTTAATTCAGTTTGATCTTTGAGTATTTTAAAAGCAATAATTCTTATAAACGTCTGTCCTGACTGCCTAGTTTGTGTACAACCTTTCTACAACCTGATTTCCTCTCCTGTTCCTTCTGACTCTCCTTGAACATTACAGAGCTTTTTGAATCTCATGAACCAAAGCAGGGAAAGGGAGTCCAAGTTGGATACTTTTATAGGCAAGTGATAGCAACAGACTTGATGCGGAAACAATCGATTGTTTCAGATTTTCATTTGGCTCCGGAATCCTATCTGTACCATGGGTATGGTAAACATTGATTAATCGTCATTTTATTTTGCCAGTGGAGAAAGTATCCAAGCGGCTTACAGTTCACGGCTAAATGAAAGGCTATTTGGGTTCTTGTTGAAGCCTCGTGAGGATGTTATGTACCAGAGGAAGAAGGTTAGAGGGACAGTGAGGCCACTGGATGCTTTGGAGCACGTAGTACCTTCCCACTCACTACCGTGCCAATGGGGGCGTGTGCACGAGGTCCTTCCAGCGGGCTCTGGACCTGCGTCCTCATTCCTTGGCTGTGTTACTGAGAATCTGCCAGCTCCATCTCCTCACCCCTGGGAGGAATCACATGAGGAAGTTCAGTCAAGGTCAAGGAGGCTTGTTTTCTCTTCCTCTTCAATGGATTTACTCTATAAACGTATTTGGTCTGCCAAATGGAAGGAAATCCTTATTGTCTTTTCACACTTGAGCTTCCCTAACGCAAGCACTATCTTAGGAGTTGTGACTAAGTCACAAGCTTATTTTACACAGGTAGTTGTTATTTCCTGCAGTGGTGACAGGATCAAGGCCTGAAATAGTTTGTGAGAATTTTCGGAAGTATAAGGTGTTTACCAGGATTGATGGTGGTGTTTTGAAGTAGATTTGACTCCTTTTCAGTTCTGTTTTTCTCCAAGGATATTAACCATGTTGCCTGGAACTTCATCACAAAAATGATTTAATAATGAAACTTTCAGAAGAGCAAAATGTTAGTAAGCCCTAGTTCATAATCTGGCCTGGGTCTAGTAATATTTGATGTCTCAAAATTTTAGGATTATTAAAAATAAGTATTTCTAAAATTTCAATAAACCTTTATCTGTTTCTTTGGACAGTTGAAAGGATGCCATATGTAATTTTAAATGCAAAAATATTGGCTCTCAAAGGAACTTTAATCAGAAACATGCTATTTAGAGAAAAGGTGCTCCTAAAAATCATAGAATTATAAGATAATAGGGTGAAAATGGCCTTAATGATCAGTGCAGTAATCAATACAGTCCTGTTGCTTTGCAAATGAGGAAGCTAAGGCTCTTTAGATTATATGATATGTATATGGTGACAAAATTCATGAGTGGAGAACCAGGAAGGACATAAACATGGGTTCTCTATTCCCCAAAGTACAGGCTGTGTTACAGAAAATTCTAGGCCACTGCACATCCTCCCTTTCAAAACTGCACATTCAGTAATACATGTTTTGCATTAAAATTTCAAGCTAGTATCCAGATTGAAGGATGTGTCCCAATGTATTTCCTTAAACATTTCCAACAGGGTTTTTTTGGTTTTTCTTTTTTTTTAGTTTCTTGCATTACATTTGGCCTTTATTCTCAACTCAAAAGCTTAATATAAAAACAAAGTTTTTGGATTTCTTAAAAGATGGAGATTTCCTTTTCATCTGAGATCTTAGATCTCCCTCAGATCTTCTTTTGTCTTAGCTAGTTTGATTTTCTTATTTTAAACTCTTTTATTTTCTTTCAACTAAGAAAGTGTGTTCATCCTTTATCTTCTTGATATTGTTACATCTTGTTTTGTTTAGTCATAAAAGTCCAAATGCAATTTCACACCTAATAAGAAAGGAGGCACAACTGGAAAACAATTTTGTTAAATTGAGCAGTACTTTTAAGAAAATCATAGGAAATATGAATTCTCTGATAGTGATCTATGTACTTGTTAGCACTAAAAGAGAACTACCACCTCTAAACTTGACCATCATGTCCTTTCCCCAAGGTAAAGTATGGTCATCTCCTTGCATATTTGAAGACAATAAATATATATCAATTAAATTAGAAAGATGAAGATTATTAGAGTGAAGGTTTTATTTCTCCAGGCTGATTATAGCTCCAAAGAATGAATAGTAGATGAAAATTATTAAAGAATTAAAATTCAAATTTGAAGGTTTTATTTCTCCAGGCTTACTACAGCTCCAAAGAATGAATATTAAATTAAAATTATTAAAGAATTTAAAATTCAAATCTATTTTGTATTCTTGAGAACTTCATCAACAATAAATGCTGACATATCGTCCAACAAGTTCGAAGCACTTTGGTAAAAAAAAAAGACCTAATGCTCTATATAATCATGCTGTCTTAAGAAGAGAAAAGAATTTAATTTTACAGAAAGTGTTCCCCTTCTCCCCTAGGAGTTAAAAGGAGGGAGGGAAAACCCAAGTTGTTGGGTGGAAAAATAATTATTGTATCAGTATTAACTTTGGCTACAAACAGTATTGGTATACTTTATGTCCAAAGTGGTATCATTAGAATTGCTATAATGGATGAATAATTATTTTGCAACATAACTATGTATTTTGCCAGAATAATTCCCTTATGTAAGGCAAAAATGAACAAGTTTAATTTTAAAAAGGGACTCATGACCACCTGCCACTTTAAAAATCCAGTGACATGCATACCTATTATTCAGAGATTAGTGCTGCCTTCTAGATCTCTCTTTTTATTCTCCACCTTTTTCAACCAACCTACTTTATGGCTATTAAGTCCATAAAGCTTCTGAATCCTCTACAGCTCATCTCATCACAAAAGCTAACCACCTGACATGCAGGGCTGGTTGTGCGAAAACACAACAATCCCTCCCCAAGACCGTGATAACCTGAGTCAACAGTGAACACATTAGTGAAATACAATTGCTGGTTTGTGGAGTAATTCCAGTTAGCCACTGAGCATGAGGCATCTTCTAATTCTTCCATTGTTTAAAGATTCATTCAATTTGTTTGCCAGTAAGCCAAGTGGACATAAAAGATGAGGCAACGGAATCATGAGTTGATCTGTCTACCTAAAATAACTCCCATTATATTAAAAAAAAACAAAAAACTTAATATTAACTCAGTTTTTGCTTTAATAAAACCTATCTAGAAAGAAACTTTGAACTGTAACAAGTATCATTCTTCAAACTATAAAAAAATAACTATAACTCTTTATATCAAAAATTTTTATTGACCAATAGGACAGTATAGATTCCTTGAAAGAAAAAAAAAAAAAGACCTCTAAAAAGGTAAAGTAAATGTATACCACCACCATCTTCAACAAAGTAAAAACTACTTTTTAAAAAAATAAAATAATTAAATTAAAGGCTAGGATAACTGATCTAGGTGAGACTCCAGAAGGCATCTCGCCTCCCCTTCATCCCACATTTGATAGAGGAAAACTTGGGGACCAGATAGGTCAACAGATCTGGAGTTAAACACAGGTCAGTGGCTAGTATATAAATAAACTAGAAGTAGACTAATGGTCACCCAAACCTCTCTTCCCTGCCCTTTCCATAACTGTCACCTTGGTACAAGTGCCTAATCGCTGTCCTGTTCCTAAAGAGTCTGACTTGTTCAGGTCACTGTTAGGCTTGGCAAATAATCTCTTACACCAAAACGTAGCCACGGCATACTAACAGGTATTACCTAACAAAAGGGGTCTCTTATCAAATTGGTTTGGGAAATTCTCTGTTAAACAAAGGTTTCTTTTCCATAGGATAGTTTCAGGCCTTTAATATGCTGTGAGTCTTCAGATAAGCATATCTCAACCTCACTTGATTACGGCATGTCTCTCTCTCTCTTTATTTTTTAACAAAGCATATATGGCAGACTCTAATAAAATGAAACACAATTTGAGAAACACTCTGACATAAACTCATTCCTAATGATCTTAACTCTGACAGGTCCTCTCCAGAAATATGAATGCTTTTTATAATTATGAATCAAATGAGTGATCACATTGAAAATTTTAAATACGTAGTAGAAAATTAAACTGACCTCTATTCATACTAGTCAATGATAAGAAGATATCCAAGGTATTTGCATTTAAAAATAGACTTTTGGAAGATTAAAAAGGCTTTAAGATGTGAAGGCATGATAGCATAAGAAGGCATCTGCTGCACTGTGAGGTGAGATGCTGAGGGTGGAGGACAGGGTACTCTACCAGCTAACATCAGATGACTTCACACCTGTGTCCCCTTCCTTGTAAAGCTGACCCTAATAATAGAGATGCCATTTATCCAACACCTGCCGCATGCTAGCCTGTGCTAAAGACTTTATTTACACCAGCCCTCTAAGGTAGAAAGCCAATTACAACTCAAACCTAAGGTGGTCCAGTTTCAAGGAGTAGGCTACTAACCTCGGTAGACACACCTTCCCCAGCCTATCACAGTTACCAAAATCCTAATAATTAATATGAACTCTGCTTTTACTTTCATACTGTAATCCCAGAAAGTGCCAGGATTTAAGCCAGAATTCTGCCTGTATTTCAAAACCACTTCCCTCTCCTTGGTTGAAGGAGAGAGAACAGTTGCTGCTTGCTTAAAATTTTGCTTAAGTTTTATGATTTCATATTAGGACAGCAATTCCAATATATTCTCAGGGTTTCTTACGATCATTCCTAACCACTGTGCATTTTGGCAGAAGAATTGACACCACCACCAATATATTGCTCT
This sequence comes from Microcebus murinus, assembly GCF_040939455.1. NCBI lineage: Eukaryota > Metazoa > Chordata > Mammalia > Primates > Cheirogaleidae > Microcebus > Microcebus murinus. The sequence continues at coordinate 11,897,125 of NC_134126.1, forward strand.
TTTTTAGGCATGTGGTTTTAAATGGAACATGCAGTCTAAATAAGAATGAAGCATAACGACAGAGAATAAGAATTTATCTTTCCATTCAATGAATGTCTACCATTTAAAATATTTGTAAATGCAATCTAAAAAGATCGGTAAAAAGACACTACTGCTGAATACTTCTTTCCAGTCTCTAATGAAGGAAGACAGTAACCGTTTTCCCTGAAGAGTTGTGACAATGCAAACATGAAATATTTATGTAGCGTCTGGTCAAAAAGACTAGCACACATAGAAGTCGTTGGAATGTGCTAAATCACACCCATAACCATAACAATACAAAAGTGAGAAAAAACTTGTCAGAGCTGGTGGCCCTGTGTTTGTATGGGTGGAGAGGCACAGAAAGGGTGTATTGCTCTTCATCTATCTTGAGCAAATGTTTGCTTTGGTCTATTTTTTGCTTCCTCTCTCACTTCCTACTAAACATGTCACACTAGAATCAGTCATGTCAATATTTAAGGGACTTATTTAGCAGCTGCATTGTCTCCACTTCCTGTAATCACTGAACACTAACGTGTGGCTGTTTTCCACTTGCAAAGTAAGTTTTAAACATAGTTATCCCCATCCTCGTGCCCTCTTCCCACAGTGGACCTCCACGTTTTCAAATCAAACCACTTCTGATAATGGTTCAGTTCAGAATTTCAGTTCTGAAATTCTACTTTGTCTATATGCATACTCAGTGTTTCAAATAAGCTGAAGGAAAATATAAAATTAATTCAACTTACTGACTTTCTGAATCAGATCTCTCCAGTGGTAAACACTGGGCAGATGAATTTTTTTATATTTTTATTTTTTATATATTTATATTTTATATTTTTATACTCCTTCCCTCATTTAGAACTCTTATTAATGAGATTTTTAATATTCTGGATTGACTATAAATATGTTATTCTTTTTTTCTTTTTTAAATAGACAAGACATTGCTCTGCTGCCCAGGCTGGAGTGCAGTACCCTGATCACAGCTCACTGTAATCTTCAGTTCCTGGACTCAAGAGATCTTCCTGCCTCAGGCTAGACTACAGGCTAATTTTTTCTCCTTTTTTTGTAGAGACAGGATCTTGCTGTGTTGCCCAGGCTGACCTTGAACTCCTGGCCTGAAGCAATTCTCTGAAAGTGCTAGGATTACAGGCCCGAGTCACCATACCAGCATCTTATTGTTCTTTTTTTTTTTTTCTGCTTTATAGAAAGTGCCTCAGTTTTATCATCCAGACTTTCCACTGAATTCTTACTGTAGCATCATACTTTTTAATGTCCAAGATCTCTTTTCTCTTCTCTTAATGATTCATTTTTCACAGTACCCTGCTCATTTTTTTTCATATATACAAGATTCTTTTCTCTCTAAGGATGTTGAAATTACAGTTCCTTTGAAGTTTTCTCTTTCTTCTTGCATCATCTCTAGTGAAATCATGGAGGTTTCAAAGGAAAGTTTCTTTATTCCTTGTTTGTCCCATGGTCTCTCTTGAATAGTGGAAGTTTTCTTCAAATATATGATGGAGAGTGCAATGGAGGCTTCAATTTTCCCCACTCTCCATTTCAACCCACTGCCATGTGACTTTGCAGTTCCTCTCATTAAAGAGGCAGAATCTGTTTCTGAGCTCTTGAATCTGGGACATTCTTATGACTTCCTTTAGCCAATAAAATTTAATAGACATAACCATGTGCCAATTCTGAGCCTAGACCTCCAGAAACCTTCCTTGCATATTTCTGCTTGTGCTGTCTCTTGCACCTTCATCACCCCCATAAACCATGCCCAGGTGTGAAGCAGAGCCAAGTTGCCCGTGTTATTCAAGCTAAGTCTGCCCTAGACCAGCCAGGTCCAGCCAACCCCCAGGTTTAAAAGCAACTCCAGCCAAGACCAAGCATACAGCAACAGAGCAAGCCACCCTAGACAAGAGAGCAGTAAATGTTTCTTAAGTATGTACTGGAGATTTTGTGGTTGTTTATTACACAGTATTACCAGGGCAATAGACAGCTGATACAGGGAGGTTGTTATGCTTATGAAATATTATAAAAACCCCTGAAGGGTCTTAAAAGGGGAAGAACATGATTTGATTTGCATTTTGGAACAGTAACTTTGGCTACAATAGGTAGGTTCTCTTAAAAGTAGAATCTCTTGTGAGAGATGACAAATGCCTGAACGAAGGCAACATCAGTGAGGATGGTAAGGAGAAGACAAATACTAGAAATGCCAAAGAGGTAGATATTGTAGCATAGGGTAACTGGGTGGCTGTGGAAGGAGAGGAAGAGGAAAGATTCTCGTATGTTTCTCAGATATGGGGTTTTAAGGCCATAAAATGAACTAAAACTAGGTTTAGGGAGGAAATATATTAAGTTCGGTTGTGCTATATTGAATTTGAATCCCTATGGGACATTCTGGTAGAATGTTGGGTAGTCAGTTTTCTGTATAGGTCTGGAGGTCAGAGTGCAGCTCAGGTTTTGTGATAGCAATAGTAATTTAGGAAACCACAGTATATGGATGGTAAATAGAGCTGTGAATTTGGATGAAATCACCCAGGGGGAGGGTATACATTAAGAAGAGAGCCAAAGACAGAAGACTGGGTGAAAACACTGTTTAAGGTGCTTGCTGAGAATGGAGGGACAGAAAAGTGGAATGTTGTGGAGGATATTGAGGAATACAAGGAGAATCAGGTATCTATCTCAAAGCCGGAGGAATATTTTAGAAAGAGAAGAATCAATGGTATCTATTTGGTGCGAGCTGTACCTCTCTCATTAACAATCCATGTCTATCAAAATTTTAGAACCAGAAAGGGATTTAAAGATCAAGAACTCAACATTGCAGTGACATCTACAAAGTTATTTTTCAAACTAAATAAATAATTTTGTACGAGCTGGCCCCTGTGAATCAGACAGCAAAGTGAAAAGTTAAAATATTTCTGAAAATACTTAAAAGAATCATTTCAAAAACTGTAGAATCGTTTTTAAGTCCCATGAAATTTAAGAGAGAGGAGAATTATTCTTAACATCCATAATAAATTCTTTTTTTCTCTCTCATTTCAGGTGGCTTTCTCTAGAGAGCATGAGAACAGATGTTCAGCAAACATAAAGGTCATCTCTCGCTAGTGCAGAGCGCGTTGGTTGTCTGATTATTTATAACTTGTCATTCGCATCAGCTGATTTAAAAACAAGCGAGGAAGCATTTAGGCCAAATGTGAAGGGACTTCAAGGAGCCTGCAGTTTTTGATCTTCCTTCGCAGTGTTTCCACTTTAATCTCATCCTTCTGCAGGACAGAGATTAAACACAGCTAAATTAGTCTCCTCTGTTAGGGTTGTTTTATTCTGTTTAATGTATACTCCTGAAAAATGTCTTTTATGACCTTCCCCTTATAAAGGAGTGTGAAAGTAACACTCCCAGAATATAAGGAAACCCATCCTACCATTGAGAAGCCATTCAAACTGGGAATTTCTTGAACAATGAGGTCTAAGTTGTATAGCTATCACTGTCGTCTCAGTTACACAGCTTTTACCAACACAGCAAATATCAAGAGGACAGCGGGCTCTACAAGTGATCAACTGAGGTTCATTTTAGGTCTCCTACCTTAAAGGAATCTTCTTGAGGAAGGAGACTACAGCAGCTGTTCTAACCACCGGAGGGGGCCATTTCATCAGTTTCAAGCCTGACTATCCTTAAACAAAACTAGTTTTTGGTATTAGCAGCCTTCCCACCTGGTGGTGAAAAGGGCTTGCCTCCCAGTTTCAAATGAGAAGAGCTAGAACCTTCCCTTTGTTGGGGCTCATATGGAGAGGGTGCCTCAAACCCTCGATCACCCCTGCGAGGACTGGAAGGATTCCGGCAGGACTGCGGGGATCCACAAACAACTCAGCAACGCCTCCAACTGCTCACTCTCTCAGGAGCGAACTAACACACTGCCACGCTGCAATACTAGGTACATTCTTTATGTGAAATTCCCCTAAAAGAAGCTCACAAAACTTTGGGGCAGGTAGAGAGGGATTCTAGTTTAAATTCACTCACATTATTTCACCAGCACACATCTTTGGAGAGATTGGTAATTCAGAACAGGTGCTTTTTATCATAGACTATCTGTGCCTGTTTCTGCGGCCAAGGGCAAAAGCCCAGCTCAAACTAGTTTAGTAAGAAGAGAGACACTTCTTGGATCACATCAAGGAAAGGCCCAGAAGCACACTCCCTTCAGAAACAGCTGGCTTCAGCATTTGCTGTCTTGGGGATGACACTGCTCCTTCCGCATGTCTTGGGTCCCCCTTCTTGTGTGTTGACTGCAATGCCAGGTAGACCCTCCTCTTCTGGTGGTAGCAGGTTGGCCCAGCCAGCTCCAGGTTTATTTAATTATTTATTTATTTTTATTTATTTGAGACAGAGTCTCACTCTGTTTCCTAGGCTAGAGTGCCGTGGCGTCAGCCTAACTCACAGCAACCTCAAACTCCTGGGTTCAAACAATCCTTCTGCCTCAGCCTCCTGAGTAGCTGGGACTACAGGCATGCACCACCATGCCTGGCTAATTTTTTCTATATATTTTTAGTTGTCCAGTTAATTTCTTTCTATTTTTTTTAGTAGACCCAGAGTCTCACTCTTGCTCAGGCTGGTCTCCAGCTCCTGAGCTCAAGCGATCCTCCCCCCTCGGCCTTCCAGAGTGCTAGGATTACAGGCGTGAGCCACTGCACCTGGCCCAGCTCCGGTTTTAAATGGCTCTTATAGTCCCACAGATCATACTGGGCACAGGACCAAAAAAAAGAGTAAATGGCTTTTGTATCCCTGGGATCCTTGCAAAAGGATAGAACCTCTTTTCCAGTAGCTCCAGCAAAATTCTAGGCCTCAACATAGCTCAGCTCACCTTAGGATGTGTGCGCACCTGTTGTCAGTCTCTGTGAGCTCAGCCAGGCCCGAGTCCTGTGCCCTCCCATGGCTACTGCCACCGCGAAGCCTGTGGAGAAAGAGGGGCGGTGGTGCAGATGCGTGAAGTGGGCAGTGTGGAGTCAGAATAAGGAGGAACTGGTCCCCAAAAAGTTAAAAAAAAAATAAAGAGAAAGAAAAATGATTATTCCTAGAAGAAGGAAAGAACGCTAGCTATACAGAAAAAGCCCTATGTCTCTTACAGTTTGTGAAGCACCTACAAGCAGTGCTTGGAGCGTTAAAATAACTTTAAGAATGGTAGCTAAAAGAATTATTTAATAATAATGATTTTTTTTTTTGAGACAGAGTCTCACTTTGTGGCCCAGGCTAGAGTGAGTGCTGTGGCGTCAGTCTAGCTCACAGCAACCTCAAACTCCTGGGCTCAAGCAATTCTACTGTCTCAGCCTCCCAAGTAGCTGGGACTACAGGCATGCGCCACCATGACCAGCTAATTTTTTCTATATATATTAGTTGGCCAATTAATTTCTTTCTATTTATAGTGGAGACAGGGTCTTGCTCTTGCTCAGGCTGGTTTTGAACTCCTGACCTCAAGCAATCCGCCCACCTCGGCCTCCCAGAGTGCTAGGATTACAGGCGTGAGCCACAGCGCCCGGCCAATAATAATGATCTTGATGGTAATATTTCTGAGACCCAAATAGATGATGATGTCCTGTGAAGATCGTATCACTTCTAGTTATTGCAGCATAGAAAGCATTGTCATTTGTATAACTTCATATTTGATCTATTTAATAGCTTTGATGTAAATGATGTCAGTGCTACATAATTATTAATGAGAAATAAGGAAAGAATAAAGAAAGTGTACTGACTGACTCAATAACATTGGCATTTAAGGACAATGGATTCTAGCAAATGGATAGTTGAATGGACACTCAAGAAACCTGGTTTGGGCTGGGAGTGATGGCTCACACCTGTAATCCTAGCACTCTAGGAGGCCGAGGCAGGAGGATCGATCAAGGTCAAGAGTTTGAAACCAGCCTGAGCAAGACTGAGACTCCATCTCTACTAAAAATAGAAAGAAATTAATTGGCCAACTAAAAAATATATAGACAAAATTAGCCAGGCATGGTGGCGCATGCCTGTAGTCCCAGCTACTCGGGAGGCTGAGGCAGGAGGATTACTTGAGCCCAGGAGTTTGAGGTTGCTGTGAGCTAGGCTGACGCCACGGCACTCTAGCCTGAGCAACAGAGTGAGACTCTGTCTCAAAAGAAAAAGCCTGGTTTGTGTTCCTACTTCAGCCACCACAGTGTGACATTGGGTAAATTTGTGTCTCATTCACCTTTGAGCAGAAATGCCTGTTCCAGGCAGGCAGGCCCGCCACACACGACTGCCGGGCACTGGGCATCTGCCCGGGCTGTCTCCCAGCCCGAGCGCGTTCCCTCCGCCCTGGCTGTCCCCCTGGGCTGTGAGTCCGGCTCCCACCCTCACTGGTCTCCTCTACCTCACAGCACGTTGTCAGCCACGGAGAGTTGCTGGCAAAACCAGAAAACTCTTACTTTACAGAATTTTATATAGAATTCTCCATTTTGACACTTAATCTTGCTCTTTTATTTTATCCCCTGTACGTTTTTCATGGTATGCTTCATTTTTTACTTCTGCCCCTTGCAAGTTATGTTTGGTGACTCTGAAGTACCTATGCAGCTTTTTGGACATGCTGTACTTTATCTTCTCTTTGCAAAACCAGTTCTTGAATATGGGAGGGAACCCTGCCCTGTGCCGCCCACTTTCCCACTCTCATTCTTCACCTGGCTACCCCTAATTGTCCTGCTTAGCTTAAAGGTCCTCTCTTCTGATAAGCCTTCCCAGTACCCTAAAAGTTAGCACAGGTGTCCCCTGTAGTTTTCCAGAGCCTCTTTGGCGGTCCAGGTATGCATTTTTCCTTTGTGAGTATTATCAATGCAAAAATCTTCAACAAGCCTTTGATCTACTTAGCAAGTTGAAAATAGCTCACAGGAAAAAATTAGAGAGCAATTTAATCCTAAATGGCTTTGTACTCACTGAAAGTACATGAGGAGTTCAACAAAAGGGAAAATTAAGAAAGGTTTCGTGGAATGGGAATGGTGTGTTTTATTCATCACAGTATACTTAGCCCTGTGCTGGGTACCGAGAACAGATAGAATACCAGATGCCAGTACCTATACAAATAGAATAATTTGGACTTGGACAAGTGCCTGAGGGGTGGAGGAAAGGAGGGAACATCTAATAGAGTGCTAGACATGAACAGAATTAGAACACACAGGGCTGAGTAGATTATTGTTGTATCCGGTTTGACTCTCTTGATGCATTATACAATCCTTGCTTTAAGGCAGAGGTCAACAATCACCTTTTAAGAAGAGGCTAAAAAGGAGAAAAAGGAAAGGAAATGAAGATTTGTTGCAGAAAGAGTGAGGGATCTAAGAATGAACCACATCTACAGAGTAGGGTGTTTTATATAGTCTTATAGTTTCATTCCTAGAATGTCTAAGAGCAAATATATCACACCAAAGTCTGAAATTGTCTGCAATGGATTCTGTTTTAAAGAAGAATTGTTTTTAATCAAGTCAAATGCTTTAAACTTTGATCAAGGACTGAGGAATTGCTTTTATCCTATTCTAAAGAGCATCTCTCAGACAAATCCAAGATGTATTTTCTAGAAAACAGAAAACAATACATTAGTGGCATGAACTGTAATAGAGAGTTTTGGGTGATCCATTGTTCATCAGGCCACCAGTTTGTGTATCTCAGTTGTAGTGAATCACCCCACAGGAACTTAATACTCTCTGGGAATGATTCTGAAGTGTTGTACCCAGGGAATCTAATAATGAAACTTGAGGCAACTGTGTAAGAGGAACAGGAAAACAACCCAAGCTGTTATCTCTTATTGAGTTTATTTTCTCGTAGAGAATCCTGAGAAAACAAAAGGCATTTTGTTTGAAGTGTTTTTGCCTTCTTCAAGTCTGAGGGGGGAAAAAATTCCCTTTGAAGTACTTTCAAGTTAAACATTGTGAAGCCTATTTCTTCCTTTATATCTGACATATTTACTGATTCTGTAGTCGGACGATTTTGTCTCTCGAAAAATTATTTAATTAGAATCTACTTGTGCCTGGAGCTAGGCCTTGCGGAGGACACAAGAGAAATAAAATTGCAACATCACCTGGGAAGTAGTAAGAAATCCACGTCCTCAGGGTCCACTCCAGACCTTGTGAATCAGAATGTGCATTTTAGCCAGATTCCAGTTGACTTCTGTGTTTAATTAATTAAGAAGCAATGTTTTTACTTCATATTGGAGTATTGGAGTCACATGCGTTTGGTTTGGTTTGGTTTTGGTTTTTGGTTTTAATTCTGTTGCCTTGATGCCAATCCCAGATATTCTTATTTAATTTGTGTGGGGTGCGGCCCGGGCATCAGGATTTTTCCAAAGAGCCCCAGGTGATTCTCCTGTGCGACGGTGTTGAGAACCACTTTCCTGGACTCAGAAAAGCATACGGTCTTTTTGTTTCTTGTTGCAGCCCACGGACCCTTGTAGCATGTGCTCTTGCTAAAATGCAGGTTCCTATTTTTTTGGGGGGGAGCTATTTGAGACAGGATCTCACTGTCACCCCAGATAGAGTGAAGTGGTGGTGTCATCATATCTCACTGCAGCCTCAAACTCTTGGGCTCAAGCGATCCTTTTGCTTCAACCTTCTGAGTAGCTGAGACTAATTACAGGCACCAGCTACCATGCCTGGCTAATTTTTCTTTTTGTAGAGACTCTTATTGCCCAAGCTGGTCTCCAACTCCTGAACTGAAGCAATTCTCCTACCTCGGCCTCCCAGAGTGCTAGGATTACAGGCGATGGCCACCTGCTCAGCCTAAAATGCAGGTCCTAATTCATTTGGTCTGGGACGGATCCTGAGATTTGTTTTCTAACCACTTCCCTGGTGATGTTGATGTGATTTTATTGCTCTTGTACCTTGCATAATGCCTACATTTAAGCACAGGTAAATGTTCATTAAATAATAATTCAAGGGCCCACATTTTCCCCCACTATAGAGATAATTGTATTTTATGGCTACTTTTCACATGTGATTTTCTTAAAAAATGACAGCATAAACTCAAACCCCTAAGGAATCATAAAAAGGAAAATTAATGTTAACTTAAATTGTGGCAGCCTGTTATGGGTTGAATTGTGTCCTCTAAAAAGATATGTTGAAGTCCCAACCCCTGGAACCTCAGAATGGGATCTTATTTGAAAACAGAGGGAATTGCAGACATAAATTGCAGGTGTAGTTAGTTAAGATGAGGTCACACTGGAGTAGCATGCACCCTTAATCCAGTGTGTTCTTGAGAAGAGGAGAAGCAGCGCAGAGACAGACACGCTCTGGGCCATGTGACAATGAAGGCAAAGATCATAGTGGCGTCTCTACAAGCCAAAGAATGTCAGAAGCTAAGGAACCACCACCAGAAGCTAAGAAGAAGCAAAGAAAGATTCTTCTGTAGACCCTTCAGAGAAGGCATGGCCCAGTCGACACCTTGATTTCAAACCTTTAGCCTCCAGAACTGTGAGAGAATTTGTTTCTGTTGTTTGAAGCCACACAGTTAGTGGTAATTTGTTATGACAGCCCTAAATACACGGCCTGTCTCCTTAATACTTATTTCATAGGCCAGAGGTTTTCGTTGTTTTGTCACATTCAGGACATGCAGGCCACTGCCTATTTATAAAAACTGAATTGATCCTCCCACAGCTACCTCAAAGTTGGTGAATCATTTACCATTCCATCTAGCAAGGGAAGGAAGGATAAAGTAAGAGAAGAAATAAATGAATGGAAAGAGTTCTCCTGAAAGAAAAAAATGAAGGGAGAGACTTAATACCCAAAGAAGGAAAAGAGAATATACAGACACTGATAGAGTTTATTATTATGAATAATCTTAAATTAGAGGGAAGGCACAAACGTTTTCAGAAATGAAGCTATCCCTTAACAGAACCACACTGCTTTGTGGTCAGACTGATTTACATTTAAGTCCTAGCAACGTAGGTGTGATTTTAAAGAAGTCATACAGTGTTCATGACTCTGTAAAATAGAAACACTACTGATAATACGTTCCCATAAAGATTGGTGTGAGGATTATCAAGGGCTGAGCGGCCTGTCACTAAATGGTAACTATTATTCTTCGAAGTCAGAAGGAAGGGCATTGAGCATAAACTTCTTCAAGAAGCTCCTCTTGAGTCCCCTTTCATTCATTACAAAATTAATACTTCTATGAGTTCAGCGAAGTGCCACCTTGGGCCCAACGTAGGATAGAAAATATGAAATTGGTTAAATAAACATTATGGTAGCAACAGCAGCAGGTAGCGCCTGCACAGTGGAGGGCCCCTGGAGCTGCTGGCCCGGGCCAGTGCAGTTAAGCCCAGGACACAGCCCGGGCACTTGGGACTGGTGCCTGGCGGGACAGAAAGGCTTTTCAAACGGGGTACAGGGACCATGAGCAGCGACAGTGCAAACAACCTTCCCTTCACACTTTCCCCTGGGCCTTCAGTAAATAGAACGTGTTTCCTTTAGCGTATTCAAAAACATGTCTCATCTGGTTATTAACCTTTTCTAATATGTACGCCTGAGCAAAGGCCACAGTTGATGAAAACTGTGTTCTGTATATATTTTGTACAGAAAAAAAGAATAAATGAAGTAAAACTTGCTTTCAACCTTTATTGTTGAACTTCAAAATGAGACTAAATGAAGTCTAAATTTATAATATTTTCAAACCAAGTAAAATTCAGTACAAGCCAGTGTTTTTGGTTTTTTAAGAGTTTATTGGACAAGAAGAAAAAAAAAGTAGTAAAGTTTATTCTACTAGACACAAAAATAAGAATTTTATTTCCAATAATGATACAACATCTGTCCCTCTAGGATTTTTGTTTTGTTTGTTTGTTTGTGTGTTTGTTTGTTTACTTGCTTAGTGAGAAAAACTCCTAAACTACTACCAAGCAGACAAATAACCATAAAATTTATTTAATCTGGAAAATTATTCTAGAATTATTTCATTTCCTGGGTAACAGGAAGAATATAGTTTATTTACCAGATTAGGGAGAAATTTATTTTCTTGACCCATTTGCTCTTACCTGTATTCTAGATTCTTTCTGTTTTATTATGATTTATCTCTTTACAGAGCTGACTACCTATAAAAACCTGAAGAATAGGAATGACCTAATTCATGGTCATATTTTCACGTCCTTCCAGTCTCTCAATACATCTTTGTTGAATGAACTATACATAAAACTATGAGCTACACCTTAATATGCTCTGGCAAACTGCAAGACAAGAAACCTGATGGAGTGGACATTTATCAATTTTTTGATTTTCAATCATCTATATTTCCTTCATATGTTTAAAGAATGTCCCTCTGTAAAAAGCTAGATACTCCCTTCCCTGAGCCCCCTGTAACCCGATCTCCCCATCAGACGCACCTTCCGAATGAAGCATCTAGTTACTGACTAGCTGTGACACTAGGGAACCCAGCATGTTGGTGGCAGAGGCAGCCTCAGCTGAAACATCCATTTTCCAAGGGGAGTGGCGCCACCAGCATCTGCTACCCCGAGGGTCCGGAGGTCAGCAGTGAGTCCCTCAGGGACCTCACAGGGCTGGTCCTGAAATGTGCTGTCTGCGGCCCAGCACCCCTGCCTTCTACCCCTTTCTGATCCTGGCTCTGGAGCCCTCCTGGGGATGTGAGCTGTGAGCTGCCCAGTCTGTTTTATCTGCCTAAATCACCCAAGGCTCATTTCTCCACCCATAATTAAAAAACCCACTGTGTCCAATTAGACTTCATCACTATTCAACAGAATGTGCCAGGCTCACCTAAATGCTGCGGGATCATTATAAAAATGATCTCTTTATAAGCATTATCATTTTTGGCTACTTGTCTAAACTCCCTTCCAGCTCTAAAATTCTTTGACTCCATTAGGGCAGTTTCAGGCAGGGTTGTAAGAACCACGCTAACCCCACAGCCGTGTTTCTCATTCCTTCATCAATAAACATGTATATTTATATGCTCTCTTCCAGATGTAGAGAGCAGACACCAATTTTTACAGGGGAGCTGATGTTTTCTAACAGCTTTGGTCAGTCGAAGAGTTCTGGACTTTTCCCGATGTAACTAATATCAGGCCCGCATTAGTCTGCTTTGCGTTGCTATAGAGGAAATACTTTAGACTGGGTAATTTATAAGGAAAATAGGTTTATTTGGCTCATGGTTCTGCACGCTGTGCAGGAAGCTTTGTGCCGGCATCTGCTTCTAGTGAGGGCTTCAGGGAGCTTCCAGTCAAGGTGGGAGGCAAAGGGGGAACAGACATGTCAGGTGGCAAGAGAAGGAGCAAGAGAGAAAGAGGGGCAATGGGGCCAGGCTCTCTTCAACAACCAGCTCGCGCATGAACTAGTAGAGAACTCACTGGTGATGGGAGGGCGGCAAGCCCTTCAGGAGGGATCGCTGTCATGATGCAAACACTTGCCACCGAGCCCCACATTCAACACTGGGCATCAAATTTCAACATGACTTTTGGGGGGGCCAGACATCCAAACCGTTATGGCGGCCCACGTGGAGAACTGTGAAAGTTCCAGCGAGTGTCAGCTGGCTGCGTGTCATACACCACTCACGGGGCGGCTGGGGCAGGAAGAAAGGTGTTCTTTGGACCCAACTGAACCATGATCTGTAGGGCTGTTAAGCAAAGTGTCCTCAGGGAGTTGAGTATCCCTGGAGTGTCCCCTTCTTATTTATAACTGTCACACGAATGAGAAGAAGTCATTCCTGTGCAAGAAAGAAAGGCACTGGCAATTCACAGTCACACAGGATGTGTTTTAAAAGCAGTTATGTAAAAGGAATTTCAAAGAAAGACAAGCTGCACAGGGCTGGTTACCTGCCATCAGGCTGGCCGTGGTTATCTTGTCTCTCGGTCTTAATGCTAACAAGGGGCTCGTGCACTTTGGCACTTACCAGAGAAAGGCACTCATTTTCTTTTCACTTACACACAAGCTGTCTCTTCCAGATGAGATGTACGCAGGAGATTAGCGTGAAATGCGTGGCCTTGCTTTCATTTCTACAAGCTAGAAGCGTTCAGTAGATGTGATAAGAGCACTTTCTTTGCAGTTTGGCATTGAGAGAACACCTTTGACGTGTTATTATGAGGACCAAGCTGTTCTCCAAGTTTCATGGGGAGTGAATTATATGCTGAGACCTGTAATGCATTCAAAGAAGACAGAATCCACACATTCTAAATAGCACATTTTCCCAAACTTTTCTACGTGTAGAGGAGAATATTTTTCATTTTAAAAATGCAATTCCCCCATTTTCATTTTTGCTCTAAAAAAGAGTTAGGAGGAATTATGTGAAATACAAAGTGCTGGACTGGTAACCTCATCCCTAGATTCTAAAGAAAAACAAAACACCCAGCTTTGCATAAGAGTCGGTGAGCATTTAGTTGACATTAAGGGCAATGCCTTGCCAATTTTATTTCTGCACCAGCTTTAGAGATATGGAGAGTAACCTTTACAGTTAAGATTGAAAGCCCTTGAAAATCTTGAGTTCCAGCCATAAATACTTGCAGGAAGGAGAGCCTGGCGGTGGCTGCAGCCTGCCCACTCTGCAGCCTCTGGGAGTGCAGAGGCAGAAGGACAGAGTCAGGGACAAAGGAGGGATGGCGCTTAGGCCCTGTCATTCCCTGTTTCTTCTGGTGGTCAGCACCCAAAAGCTTTTCGAATTGACCTTTTGTTTGTCGGAGTGAATCTAACAAAGATTAAAAAAGAAATGAGTAAAAAGGAATTACGCAAGGGTGACTTCTTTATCATTCATCTCAAAAGTTGGGGTATAGAAAATGCATAATGAACAGCACTCAAAAATTGAAAGAAAATAAAAGAAAAATAGAAATAAAATGGCCAGGCATGGTGGCTCATGCTTGTAATTCTAGCACTCTGAAAGGCCATGGAGGGAGGATTGCTTGAGGCCAGGAGTTTGAGACCAGCCTGAGCAAGAGCCAGACCCCATCTCTACAAAAAATAGAAAAAATTAGCTGGTCTTAGTGGTGCACGCCTGCAGTCCTAGCTACTCAGGAGGCTGAGGCAGGAGGATCACTTGAACCCAGGAGTTTGAGGCTGCAGTGAGCTGTGATGACACAACTGTAATCTAGCTGGGGCAACAAAGCAAGATTCTGTCTTAAAAAAAAAAAATAGAAATAAAAGAAATAATCTTAGACCTAGGAGACTTATTTCTCCACCAAGCAGGAATCTGTGGATTTAGTAAAAACTTGAGCACTTGGGCCCATAGTGCTGACTTTATTCACTATCTATCTGGGTAGAAGCTGCGTCAATCTTCCTGTGACTCTGCAGTAATGATTACGTCTTTTATACAAGACAGCCTGACACTGCTCTTAGGTTGCATACTCCGCACTGTTGCTTGTGTTTCTCTCAACTATTGATTATATAACCAGGCATTTCTTTAGAACAAACGTAGGCCATTATTAAATGAATGGCCAAGTTTAGCAGTTTAGTCTATGGGTATGTAAAATATCAGGTTTTATTTTATGGCATCAATTTGTGCCGTTAGAAACATCTTCAGCAATAGTCACGTGATGTCGAACATCATAAGGCTTCAAAATATAGCAGGAAGAATGTGGGTTCTGTCTCAGACTAACTTAGGTTTGAATCTCAGCCTCACCATGAATTAATTCATCTGTGTCGCTTTTCTTCTGTACAGTGGTGTGGTAGGCAGACTTGAAGACAGCCCATATGGTGGCTTTCAGGTATTCACGCCCTTGAGTAATCACCTACAGCTGTGGGTTGGCTGGATCTAGTGCATTGCTTCTAATGAACAGAACATGACCAAAGTGCTGCGCTATCACTTGCAAGATTAGTTTACATAAGAACTGTAACTCCCATCTAGTAGTGCCCCCCTCGCTCCCTCTCTCTCTCTTTCTCTCATTCTCATTGATGTCTTGGCTAATAGCCAGAAAGGACCCGAGGTCTGCCAACAGCCACGTGAGATGGGAGTAGAGTTTACTGGAAGCTCGGAAGTGAACCCTTCCCTAGTCTATCCTTGAAATGGCTCCTGCATCAGCCAACACCTGAGTGCATCCTGCCGGAGACCTTGAAGCAGAGGACCCAGCTAAGCAGGTCTCAGAAGCTGTGAGTTAAATGAAAGAGCATTGTTTTAAGCTGCTGAGTTTGGGCTGGTGGCTTTTGTTACACAGCAGTAGATAGCTAATGCAAAATGGAAATAGGAACAGCTCCATTCCCAGGTTGCTGTGAGGGTTGGCGATGCCGTGTGCCTCGCGTGTGTGGCAGGGCCTCTCCTCGGTGAATGGCAGCTCTGACTGCCACCGAGTGTCTCCCTGACGTGGGAGCTACTGGCTGCATCGCTTACGTGCCTACATTTTATAGTACACCGGGGGTTGGAGGGAAAATTGGTTCCCTTCAACCCCAAATTAAAAGTCATTTGAAAAGAAGGGAATTGTTTTGTTTGGATGCTGGTGGAAAGGCCAACTGGCAGGTCTTTGAAAAGTATAGACTTCACTGAGACAACAAAGGAAGAAAACAGAATGCACTCCCAGGGGTATATGGAGAATGGCAATGTCCAATTGGACTAGGATTTAACACCTAAAGAATAAAAGCCTCAAACTCCCTTCACCTACTTATTATAACAACCCCTCAGGGCATAGTCATTTTCAAACCTTTAATGTAACACTTGAAAATATTAATGATAGAAGAGTTAATTACACTGTATTTGGGCAATAAAAAATTAAATTTATAAAAGGGAAACTGAAAACACATGAAAAGGGCTCCCCAGAGAGGCAGTATAACATCAGGAAAAAGTCCCTGAATTTGGAATTAGAAGTTCTGGGATTTGCTTTGCTTTCATTCTTTCAAAAACCGTGTATTGAGTACCTACTATATGACAAGCCCTTTTCCAACTCTGCAGTTGCTAGGATATGGTTGCAGACAAAATAGACATAATCATTGCCTTCATGGAGCTAGCAGGACCTGAAAAAAATACATATTTAATGACAATTGTAGTAAGTACCACAAGGAAAAGAACAGTGTGTAATTAGAAAATGACAGAAGGGACTTCCCTTGAATTGCAAGTTTTAAGGAAGGCCTCTCTGAGGAAGTGACATTTAAACTAAAGGTGGTACATGAGTTAGCCAGGCAGCTGGGTGACAAAGAGCAAGGGGAGGAATATTCGATTAGGGAAAACAGCATGGCAAAGGCTTTAAAACACAAACAAGCTTCCGTGTTTGAGGGCCAGGAAAGTTCATGGGCGAGAGCACAGCAGGCAGGAGCAGGGAGAGTGGAGAGCTAGCCGGCCAGGCCACCTGACTTTTGAACACGTCAGGAAGTGAATTCTTATGGCATCGAAGGATTTTAAGCATAACGATGAGATTATTTTTAATAAATGATCACTCTGGCTGCAATATGGAAATAGATTAAAGGGAATAGGTAAGAAAAACTGCAGAAGAACCTGGTGTCTGGAATTAGAATGGACACAGAGGAGATGGAAAGGAGACGGATAGAGATGTATCGTAAAGACAGAATCTTTGTGACTTGGTGATAGATTGGACAAACGAAGTGAGAGAGGAGGAAACAGTAATCAGGGAATGTTACCAGGTGTGTGGCTTAAATAACTGGGTAAATGGAAGCTCTATTTAATGAATGATGAAAATTGGAGCAGGAGGAAATTGGGGAGGGGACAGAGAAAAAGCTTCAGTTTTGTACGCTAAATTTGTGATGTTTGCAGGAAATTTAAGTAGAAACACCAGCATTCTGTTGAGCGTGTGAGTCTCGATATCCAAGCAGAAGTCTGGCCACTTATCAGTTGTGAAGCTTTGGACAAATCACCTTATAACTCTTAGCTTCAGTTTAATCATCTATAAAATGACACCAGCATCTGCCTGCCTGAATAGGATAGAAGAAAGATAGATGAATGGCCTCTCTGAACTATCGTTCAGTACAGACATGCAGATCACTTAATTAGTCACAGATGACTGTCACACTGATAAGGGGAATGTGAAATAAGAGCATATACTAAGTTTCAGTGTTTCCATATGCCCCAATTGGCAAATATACATATATTTATGGAAAGAAAGAAAGGAAAGAAGAAAGAGGGAGAGAAGAAGGGAAAGAAGGAGGAAGGAGAAACAAGCAAGCAAAACCAAAACTATTGGCAATTTTTATTCTCATGTATTTGTTAAAGGTTAACTTTTTTTTAAAGAGTAAAATCATGAGACCCTTGTGCAAGCATAAATGTGTCAGAGGTTTTATTCCAGTGGTCCCCAACCTTTTTGACACCAGGGACCATTTTCATAAAAGACAATTTTTCCATGGACCAGGAAGGGGGGTGATGGTTTTGGGATGATTCAAGCACATTACATTTATCACTTTATTGCTATAATTATTAGATGGTAATATATAATGAAATAATTATGCAATTCATTATAGATCGGGGACCCCTGATTTAGCACATTAATAGGGGAACTAGGAAGTTAAAAACAACAGCAACAGGGCCGGGCGCTGTGGCTCACGCCTGTAATCCTAGCTCTTGGGAGGCCGAGGCGGGCGGATTGCTCAAGGTCAGGAGTTCAAAACCAGCCTGAGCGAGACCCCGTCTCTACTATAAATAGAAAGAAATTAATTGGCCAACTGATATATATATAAAAAATTAGCCGGGCGTGGTGGCGCATGCCTGTAGTCCCAGCTACTTGGGAGGCTGAGGCAGAAGGATCACTCGAGCCCAGGAGATTGAGGTTGCTGTGAGCTAGGCTGACGCCACGGCACTCACTCTAGCCTGGACAACAAAGTGAGACTCTGTCTCAAAAAAAAAAAAAAAAAAACAACAGCAACACCCGGTTCAATGGGGAATCCAAAGAACGGACATGTAGGTACGCAGTAAAGGGCTAACACAGCGGTCTTGGGTTACTCAAACCCTGCACATTTCAAAGAAATGACTAGTCTTTGGCTGACACCTGGGAGGTGAGCTCTGAGCCCTTGAAATATCCCGCCTGCTAAGAGTGCTTGTGCATGCTTGAGGCACTGGACCACACTGTATGAGTTTGACCTCTGGGGGCGGGAGACCGAGCAGCTCCTGGTGCTGCACAGCCACTGCATGCCTATGTCACTGATCCTCAGTAGAGCACCCTGGACACCAAGCCTCAGGTGAGCTTCCCAGGATGGCAAAATTTCCATGTGTGTCACACATCATTGCTGGGAGAATTAAGTGCCGCCCATGCAACTCCTCTGGGAGAAGACAACCTGAAGCTTGTGCCCCATTTCTACTAGATTCTGCCCTATCCACCTGTTCCTTCTGCTGATTCTAATCTGAAGTCTTTCACCATGATAAACCATGACCATGAGCATGGCAGCCTTTTCTGAGTCCTGTGAATCCTTCTAGTGACTCGTCAAGCCTGAAGTTGGTCTTGGTGACCCCTGACACAACAGGCGATCAGAAATGCTGAAATGAATTTACATCTGTTAAGAATGTAAATGAGGCCCCTTCAAAAGGGTAGATGAAAATCATTTGCATTTCCACTGGACAAAATAATTTGCATTACTCTCAGGTTTTTTTCAATTTACAGAGTTATAAAATAGGTCAAAAACAATGAAAGGCACAGACCTTTATAGAACCAAACAGCTCTGGAGGAGATACTAGCCAAGTCAGAACATTCTATTGAGAGGACATTTAGTAATATTTTTGCTCGTTTCAAAGTCTTTTATGCTTTTTTCTAACATATTTATCAAACAAGTAGTCCCTGGTCCAGGCAATGAAGAATCTCTAGAGACTTAAGTGGAGAGTTGTTATTTTTTAAAGCTGATTCTCATTTTAATGTATTTGATCAAATCAATGCCATTTGCTTCTCCAGCTAACCATAAATTTCCTAATTAAAATAAAAATCTATTCACTGTTTTTTTTTCGTGAGAAGATTGCACAATTCTATGTCATTTGAAAGAAAAATATGGTTGCAAAAAAGGAGTATAAATATTTATATATTTAAAACAGAAAAGACTTAAAGACAAAAATAGATATAAACCTTTACATTTATTATCAGACAATTATTGATGTTTTAGGGAACTATTTTAAAAGTATAACCTAGAGAAAGTCTCGATTAGAACAAAATTCTCCTTGAAGGAGATGCATGAAGGCATACTAACAAGACTGTCTGAGTTTAAGAGACAAAAGAAGGAAGATAGAATCAAAATATGAAAAGCAATTGCAGGAATGAGATCAAGCATGCAAATCTGAGGATCATGGAATATAGAAACCAGAGTAACACTTGAAGCCTGCTGGTCAATGTGCCCCAAGCCAATCCACTTCAAAGAGCAACACAATTATGGTACTTCTCTGTCTAAGATACCCAGAGGGTTGACTATTATTACCTCCTGGATAAATACAGGTTTCTTCACTTGATATATAAAGTTCTTCCCAAATCTCATTTTTCCACCAATGCTTCCTAACTTGGAATGACCTGTGGAGCTTTCAAAAATTTACTGTCCAGGCCTTCCCTATCTGATTTGATCTGATTGGGTGGATCAGATCAGAATCTCTGGGGAGGTACAGCCCGGGCAGCAACGTCTCTCTACAGCTGTCTAGGTAATTCCAACGTGCAGCATAAGTTAAGAACCTTGGAATGAATGGTTTTGAAATCCCCATTTTGGAGCTCCAAGAAAATGTGTGTATGCTGATTCATATCTCTTTAAAAGAAATAGTAGGGTACAGCTTAATTTGGGTTAATTTTTTCTGTTTGTAATATTTATTATTTCCAAATTATTTTAAGGCTTTGTTCACAGGATTAAGAGTTACAGAACATAGATTAACCTCTCATTCGGGAACAAATTTCTTTCTGATCAAGTCACATTCTTCTCCATCCCCACATGGATTCAGCAGGGTGGAAATGACAACAGTGCTCTGAGCCACTCTTGTTTACTTTGCTTCTTGTCAGCAAGTATGGCATGGAGTTATCAGGTGTCTGTTAAATTTAGGTTTAGGAAAATGACTGTCATTCCCTTGTGAAAGACCAGCTAGGCAATTAACACAGGAAACTGATACTAAGAAGTGGCATTTAAAATAGTGTTTGTGGGCATTTTCTTCCTCCTCAATTCCTCACAATCTTTATCCTCTTTTTCCCTTTTTTTTTTTTTTTTTTTCTGGAGGAAGGAAGAAAGGGAAGGAGGGATGGACAGAAGGGAAGGGAAGTTTGATTCAAAGTCATGCTTTTGCAATCACTTCTACCCCTAAACCAATTTAAGTGTCTTCTCTTAGTTCTACTAATTGCTAAAGTATAATACTAAGTGTCCAGTTATCTAGTCTCTCTAGAATATACAGAATGTTAAGCTCAGTGTCATTCTTGACCATCTGAAAATGTTCTCACAGAGGTTTTCCTCTCAGCTGGTTATTGCCTTTTGGGGGTACATAGATCCCAGACATTTTCCTAAACTATTTCAATGGAAGATTTAATATATATATATATATATATATATATATATATATATATACATATTTTCTCTGCTTTTCAGTCTTCACTAACAGGTTGAGTCAATTGGCTTCTGGCTTTTTCCATAGCACCTTTACCCTTGAACAAAATATCTTACTTTCAGATTTCTGCTTTCACAAATTTTCCATTTTTTCTCCCTTCATCAACTCCTATATTTTGTCCTGAAGACCTCTCCTTGCCTTTAAGTTGTATGTCCCTTAAAATACTAGCTTTCTCAAAACCACCCTTACATCAAAAGAGAAGCCTGCCTCATTCCACAGGATGTCTACTTCAGTTCTCACACACTTTAGAGGCAGGGATGCTTATTATATTCTTAAGACAAAGAGTTATCTGAGTAATTTGAAGGACATGAATAAAATAATCTAGTGTTGATTTTTAGATTTTTCTAAATGAAAGAGAATAAGATAATAAAAAGTTTTGATGAAATTGGACAGAAGAAAATAGAAGGAAAAAAAGTATAAAAATGAAAGTGGTGTCCTATTGAGATTAGAAAACCTTAGGATGAGAGGTAGAAATGGACTAGAGTTAAAAGCTTTATTTAAAAAAGCAATACAATACACAATATATGAGATTCAAGTAGAATGAAACAGACACATAGAATTATTTTTGATTAAAAATAGAGCTATTTTAAGAGTACTTCAACTTCACCAACGAAGACAGGTGAGAAGAAAACCACAAAAGCCAAGCTCAATTCTGCCATCTACTGCCTAACAGCAGAAGCCATGCTTGGTGGAGTGAGACTAAGACTACTCCAGTACCCAAGGTCATGGCTAGGGCACTGGTACCCATTTAGAGAAAGAAGCAATGAAAGCCACTGAGATTACATCCCAGAGGTGCAACAAGGTTTCCATCAACAAATAACAGATACTGAGTTTGGTTTAACCCAGTGAAAAAAATTTAAAAAACCAAGTCAGGTTTTCTAATGTGGTATAACTAATTATAGTCCACCCCTTTTTATTCACTCTTTTTTTTAAATTTTTTTTTTATTTCAGCATATTATGGGGGTACAGATTTTAAGGTTTCAATAAATGCCCTTTCCCCCCTCCCCCCACAAGTCTGATTCTCCAGCATGACCATCCCTCAGATGGTGCACATGTCACTCATTATGTATGTATATACCCGCCCCCCTCTCCCCTCCCCAATACCCTGTTACTGTAGTACCTATGTGTCCACTTAGGTGCTACTCAGCTAATACCAGTTTGCTGGTGAGTATATGTGGTGCTTGTTTTTCCATTCTTGGGATACTTCACTTAGTAGTATGGGTTCCAGCTCTAACCAGGAAAATATAAGATGTGCTATATCACCGTTGTTTCTTAGAGCTGAATAGTACTCTATGGTATACATATACCACATTTTATTAATCCATTCTTGGATTGATGGACACTTGGGCTGTTTCCACAGCCTTGCAATTATGAATTGTGCTGCTATAAACATTCGAGTGCAGGTGTCTTTTTTGTAGAGTGTCATTGGATCTTTTGGGTAGATGCCCAGCAATGGAATTGCTGGATCAACATGATGAAACTAAAAAGCTTCTGCAGAGCCAAAGAAACAGTCATGAAAGTAAACAGACAACCTACAGAAAGGGAGAAAATTTTTGCATCCTACATAACCGATAAAGGGCTGATAACTAGAATATACTTAGAACTCATGAAAATCAGTAAGAAAAAATCAAATAACCCTATTAAAAAGTGGGCAAAGGACTTGAACAGAAACTTTTCTAAAGAAGACAGAAGAATGGCCAACAAACATATGAAAACATGCTCAACATCTCTAATCATCAGGGAAATGCAAATCAAAACTACAATGAGATATCACTTAACTCCAGTGAGAATGGCCTTTATCAAAAAGTCTCCAAATAACAAATGCTGGCGTGGATGTGGAGAGAGAGGAACACTCCTACACTGCTGGTGGGACTGCAAACTAGTCCAACCTCTGTGGAAAGCAATATGGAGATACCTTAAAGCGATACAAGTGAATCTACCATTTATTCACTCTTTAAGGGAAGATGGATCTTTGGATGTTGGAGTAGGGGGCTGGGAATAGCATTCCAGGTTTTCTGTGCTCTATTCTTTTTAAACATTGCTGTCACTAAAGGATACCATAATACACAATATGATGTGAAAGACTGCATGACTTTGACTCCTTGAAGAAATGACTACCATATTTAATTCTTCCCTGAGTCATATTTTGACAACAAAAACTCATATTTTATTTGTAGTCAACAACAATAGTTCTGTTCTTATACAAGATAAAGGACAAGGGATCACATTTTATATTTCCATTTCTAGATTCCTAGTCCTGATGCTGTCAAACTCTAGCCTAGGAACTCTGCCATATCATATGTGGATGACCTCTTGTCAGTTGCCTAGGCCTTAAAGTAAGAAGCAAGCATTTTGAGAAGATTGAGAAGTAGTGGTTAGAGCACAGGTGTGTAGTCAGGAAAGGATAGGTCTGACTTCTGGCTCTACTGCTCATGAATTGCTTAACCTTGCCAAGCCCCAGTCTCCGTCTCTCGAAAAACCTCCCCTACAGGATGACTATGAGGATTAAGTTAGATCACATATGTGAGAATTTAGAAAAGTGCCGGCACAAAACAAATCTTCAATAAATTACAATCACTATTGGTATTTTTATAATCAGTTGGGCTTTCACTTTTAATCATTTAACCATAACCCCATACTTTTTATGACACCTTATGATTTTCAAAAAATTTTGCTTGTATTATCTTCTTTACTTTCATTTAGTCTTCACATATGCTTCTGAGATAAGTAGGTATAATTATTATCCCATTTTATATTTTTAATAATAGATAAAGCAATTAAGAGTCCAAGAAGTCAAGTGGCTTGCCAAAGAGTGCACAGCTGGCTGGGAAGCTATGATAAACCCCCACTACTCATACCTGGGTCTTCTAATGGCACTGCAGCTGCCCTGAAGAGAGAAGATCTAACTACTGAAATGTCTAATCTTGCTCAAGTTGGTCTTGATGAGAAACATTCTAAGCCTGATTAGTTTGATCCTGCCCTTTGAATATCCTGAGGCAGAGGGTTTCTGTTACTAAGAACTTTTTCAGTCTCTAAGGACTAATTGGCTTGTAATGATCCATTATCCAAATGTGTAAATCAGTATATGAATCCATTGCGACATTTAGGTTGGTTTATAAGCACTTAATGAACACTTGGATTCCTCACTTCTAAAATTGCTAATAGCACCCAGATCTGATCATGCTCCTTTCTCTGAAGACTCCCCACCATCCGCAGAAGGAAATCTAAAGTGCAAAACTTGTACATCGAGGACCTTTGCTATTTCCATTTCTTCCTCTAGCCACTTTTCCCTCACTACCACCAAGAAGTACCGTGTTCTCTCACACCACCATGCCTTCCTCCTTTCATCTCCATCTTCTCCAACATATGATTCACAGCCCTGCTGAGACATCCCTCCTCTCCAAGGCTCACATTTGGGAATCTCTGTTTCATGGGGAATCGCTTTCTCACATTCCTCTTTACTATGCTTGCATTTCATTATCAATGGTTGTGCGTCTAGATTCTCCACTAGACTGGGGGCTCCTTGAGGGCAAAACTCATACACCATTTAAATTTAGAGCTCCAGTGCCTGGAAATGCCAGTGTTTGGTCTATGAAAGACACTGGGTTTAAAAGCTGCAGGTGGCATGCTAAATGTGATTAATATTACTCCTCAGACATCAAAGAAAAACAGACCTTTGCAAATCTCTACTCATAAGGTTTATACAATTGGCAAGAACCAATCCACAGGTAGACTCTTAATCAAGAAATAAAGATAATAGCATGCATTGACAGGGAACTGAAATGTGAAAGAATTGATTCACTTATAAATCACATTCCAAAAAAGCAAAATCTTTCAAGTTTTCAGCAAATAAAAATAAATATTTAAATAAATCAGAGTGAGTAATGTATTTAGTATTTCATCTTTTGACTATTAATCATACAGCTTTGAGTGAACCAAAGGCATTGACAAGTTTTTCTTGTTCTCAGGTCTCAGACAATTGTTGGTGTATCTATTAATCAGATTATAGGACAATAATACTAAATATTAGAGTTTTGTGGGTAGTGTAGTTCAGAGCAGAATTTAGAAAACATTGTATCTAGTGTTACAGCATAGATCTTTCAGGTAAGAGAACGAAGGAGGAAAATCTTTTAGGTGCCCTATCTTCAGGAGCCTAGAATTCTCACTTCTACTTTATTCCAACCACGATGATGTGTAACACTTTTTTTTGTCTTTTTTTTATTTAGTTTACACTTCTTAATTTTTGGTAAACTTTAAGTCTGTTATCACCACCTCGAAATTTGAAGTATGCACATACACACACACACACACACACACACACACACATATATATATATGAACTCTTATCTTTAAAGCCATCTTTTTCTCCATTATTTTCTTTTTGTTTTGAATTATTGTTAGCCTGGTGCTCACAAATCCATTTGACATTTACCGACACATTCTCATGAAGATTTAATTTTAAAAGCTTTGTTAAACATATTCTATCTCCAAAATAGCAGCACACCCATGTCTGTCTACTGGATCAGTTGTATTTCTAAAAGGAATATGTGATTTCGTGGCAGCTTCCTTGGTAAATTTCTGGTAGTCACCACGAAATGAAAGGTAGTGGAAAAAGTGCGGGAGGCTTAGAAAATAGTTGGGGAGAAGAATCACAGGTTATCACATAGTTGAAAGGAATAATGGAATAATCCTTAAGATTCAAAACCTTCACAACTCTTTTTGTCCCTGTGCTCGCTAGTGAAAACAGTCTGTGTTAAACAGAAGCAAGCACACGAAGCTCAGGAATAACTTGCATTCTTATGCTGGACAGCAGCCAGTTACCCTGGGACCAAATTCCTGTTTACTTTGTAGTGAATGTGGGAGACAAGCTGCCTGCCAGTAGCTGTTAAGGCCGTAAAAACACAGCCAGAGGCCATCAGAAGGAGGAAATCACAGAGCAAGTTAATTTGTGAACTTCAAGGACAGAGATTAAACATTGTGCAATGAAGCTCAAATGGTGGCCCTGTCTGAAAAGAGAAGAATCTTGGCTGAGATGCACCCTTTCTTAAGTTTGGTAAAATATTTGCACAATGAGTGACATATCATTGTTCCCTTACTTGCTCTTTTGTAATCAATATTCTTCAAAAGTTTCTTCCAAAAAGGTTTTCGATTCCCTGTTTGGTAAATACAAGTTTGTTTTATTCTGATTCTCCCATCCTGATATATCTGGTACAGAGAGAATTAAAGCCAAAAGGACAGTATTGGGGGTATAATTCCAAGAATCCCAGACACAATTTGGAAACCAAGATAGCTCATTATGCCCTTTTGTTTATGAAGCTGCCGTGTGCTGGGTTTCAGGGACTCAAGACTGCTCTGAGTTCTTATTTGCATTCAGAACTTGAGTAGCTTTTGATTAAAGAGGAAAAATGAGAACTGCCAAATCCGTTTGCTTGCCCATACCCCCAAATAGTATATTACTGTTACCAAAAGCTTGGCACTTGTCTCCGAGACGGCATTAGAATGAGGACAAGTGGCTTGAGGAGAAGGAAAGAGAAGTTTATTAATTTGTCAGCAGATGAGGAGGTTGGCAGACTCCCATCTTAAAATACCAATGTCCTGCCTCTGAGCAGGAATAAAGAGTTTTTAAAAGGGAGGTTTTTCAGCTTCAGGCTATTGCTGTTCAAATATGGTTGATGTTCTGATTCATCCCATCTTCAGGTTAAGACAATGTCCTGACCTTCACCCCAACAATTCCCTTGAGCCTTCTCCTGTGGTATAAAGAACAAAGGAAACTCCCTGCCCCTCCTGACCACTTGCCTGGGGCAGGGATGCAGCTTTAATTCCCGAAAAGAGTGGGGAAGGTTTTAAAGAGAGAAAAAAGATTTTCACCCTTGTTCAGGCTATTGCCCCTGTTGCATTACACTATCATACTCCACAGCTGGAAGAGTTTACCCTTTAAATTCTAGGAATTACACAGTGAACCCTAGTTCACTAGAATCTCACTACGATATTTTTAGGCACCATATCGTGAGTTTACAGTTCTTTGGACATAGAGTTCATAAAGAAAAATCTTTGGATATAGTATAATATTGAATTCAGAAAGCAATAGCCCAAAGACTGGCACTTTGACTCTTGAAAGGCCTTAGAAGCTACCTCAGAATCAAGGTCCTTGTCACCTTGACTTGGCCCACTACCCCCAAGTGCAGGGAGGGACTCTCTTCTCTGGAATGTCCTGATCTGACCAAGAAAGCTTCATTCCAAAAGAAACACAATTGCCTTCCTCCCCACCCCATCTCATTATCTATCTGAGAAAAGAAGAGTGAGGAAGGCAACCACACCTGGATGGATTTTCTCACAAGATAATGGCTGCCTCTAAGGGCTCATTCCAATTCCAAAGAGAATCATTTACAAGTTAATTCCTGTCAATTGTTCTCCCTAATAATCATTTGCTGCCCTCAAAAAAATCCTTAAAATAATTGTCTACATTCACCATCTCTCCCCTCTCCTATGAAAAACAGTAGATAAGCTTCTGTACCCCATTAGGTTATTGGGTAATCATGCTCCTTCGGCTCACCCCCACATCCCCCATGCACATTCAGACAAAATTTTGCATGCTTTTTTTCCTATTAATTTTCCTTTTGTCAGCTGATTTTGAGTGAAACTGAGGAGCTCAAAGGGGAAGTTTTCCCTCAGCCTTTACAATGGGATGGGCCAGTATTAAACTGATTTCCAATGCCATAGCTAATCATATTATACCGAGGTTGCAATGAAATGGAAAATTGAAATGCATCATCCATATGTCCCATCTTGGAAGACTTTAGAGTTGCTTTTCAATGCTTTATAAGAGAACACAAAAAATAGCATACCAGGCCCAGAACTCACAAGTCTTATCCATTAGCATTTTAAATCTAGTCAAATGGAGTGTACACACTGCTGCTGGGAGGTCTGGGTGTCTGGGAAAGATGAGCCTAGCAATATAATAACAGAGGACAAATATTCAATCAACTATAAAACTTAAGACTTTAGAAGGCCGAGGCAGGAGGATCATTTGAGGCCAGGAGATTGAGACCAGCCTGAGCAATATAGTAAGAGTCTGCCTCAACAAAAAATTAACAACAACAAAAACACTTTAGAAAGAAGCAATCTTTTGAAGGTTTTGTTGTTGTCATCATTTTGCATTTAGAGTTATCAGTTAAAGCACATGACATTTTTCATCCTTTAGTTCAGATGTTATTAATATTTCCCTTCTTGGAGACAATAAAGACTGTAATAAAGAGATTATTCAAATCTATGCATAGTTCATATAATAAGCCATCCTCCAAGTTTTCTCAAAAGTATTTTTTCTTTTTTGCCTCATTTTCTTTTCCAAAAAGTACATGTTATTTCTAAATATCCCTAGATTGCAACCAGAAAAAAAAAGTCAATTAAGTTTCCTACTATGGAAGCCCAACATAATGAATAATATTTGGAACTCTTCATTTACTTCTTTCTCTTGCTCTTCTCAATTTTCCCAGTGACAGTGATTCCAAAGTAACATGGTAGGGCATGGTTATCCTTGTCATAACTTTCCGAAGTTAAGGTGTCCTAGTTTTATTTGGAGCCAGCTGTGAATGTCATACGTGAATTTATCTTAAGCCTTTTGTTTTGGTTAAGCTGTTTGTTTATATTTTCAGCTTGTGACACCTCTTGAGATAATGAGTTCCATGCCCCATATGAAAGAAAAATCATTTATGTTTTACAGTTAGATAAATGTTACCAAACCCAACTGGAGTCCACTCACCCTATGCAGCAAAGCCAGACATTGGTGCTGAGAGCTGCAGCAGGAGAGAGACACATTTTATTGCATGGCACCATGCAAGGAGAACAGGCAGCTAATGTTTAAGACCCAAACTCCCTGATAGCTTATTAGCAAGGGTTTTTAATGGCAGTGTATATTTAAGGAAAGCAGAAGTTGCAGGCAAAATCATAAATCAGTACATGGAGGTTATACATTGGCTTGGCCCAAAAGTGTGGTTTCCTGCAGGCCACTCAAGAAGAAATTTAGAACAAAGAGAGGTGGGCAGAGTTCAGTGCTCAGTCTATGCAATAGCAGTCAGCATTTTTTATCTGGTGGGAGTTTCTGAAAAACCACTCAACAACATATGTTACGGCCGGCCGCGGTGGCTCACGCCTGTAATCCTAGCACTCTGGGAGGCCAAGGCGGGTGGATTGCTCAAGGTCAGGAGTTCAAAACCAGCCTGAGCAAGAGTGAGACCCTGTCTCTACTATAAATAGAAAGAAATTAATTGGCTAACTAAACATATATATATATATAAGATAGATAGATAGATAGATAGATAGATAGATAGATAGATAGATAGATAGATAGATAGATATGTTTAAAAAAATTAGCCGGGCATGGTGGCACATGCCTGTAGCCCAGCTATTTGGGAGGCTGAGGCAGGATGATCGCTTGAGCCCAGGAGTTTGAGGTTGCTGTGAGCGAGGCTGACACCACGGCACTCTAGCCCAGGCAACAAAAGTGAGACTCTGTCTCAAAAAAAAAAAGGTCATCCCAGGGATGCAGGGATGGTTCAACATACGTAAATCTATAAATGCAATTCACCACATAAACAGAAGCAAAAACAAAGACCACATGATTCTTTCAATAGATGCAGAAAAAGCTTTTGACAAAATTCAACACCCTTTCATGATACGAACACTTAAGAAAATAGGCATAGAAGGGACATACCTAAAAATGATACAAGCCATATATGACAGATCCATAGCCAACATCATATTGAATGGGGAAAAATTGAAATCATTCCCACTTAGAACTGGAACCAGACAAGGCTGCCCACTATCTCCACTTCTGTTCAACATAGTGCTGGAAGTCTTGGCTACAGCAATCAGACAGGAAAATGGAATCAAAGGTATCCAAATAGGGGCAGAAGAGATCAAACTTTCACTGTTTGCTGATGATATGATATTGTATCTAGAAAACCCCAAAAATTCAACCAAGAAACTCCCGGAACTGATCAATGAATTTAGTAAAGTCTCAGGATACAAAATCAATACACAGAAATCAGAGGCATTCATATACGCCAACAACAATCTCATTGAGAACCAAATCAAAGACTCAATTCCCTTCACAATAGCAACAAAGAAATTAAAGTACCTAGGAATATACTTAACCAAGGACGTAAAAGACCTCTACAGGGAGAACTATGAAACACTGAGGAAGGAAATAGCAGAGGATGTAAACAGATGGAAATCCATACCATGCTCGTGGATCGGCAGACTCAATATCATCAAAATGTCTATACTACCCAAACTGATCTACAGATTCAATGCAATACCTATTAAAATCCCATCAGCATTCTTCACAGATATAGAAAAAATAATTTTACGCTTCGTATGGAACCAAAGAAGACCCCGAATATCAAGAGCAATTCTAGGCAACAAAAACAAAATGGGAGGCATTAATATGCCAGATATCAAACTATACTACAAATCTGTAGTAATTAAATCAATATGGTATTGGCACAAAAATAGGAATATGGACCAGTGGAACAGATGTGAGAATCCTGATATAAAACCATCCTCATATAGCCATCTCATCTTTGACAAAGCAGACAAAAATATACGCTGGGGAAAAGAATCCCTTTTCAATAAATGGTGCTGGGAAAACTGGATAGCCACCTGTAGAAGGCTAAAATAGGACCCACACCTTTCACCTCTCACAAAAATCAACTCATGCTGGATAACAGACTTAAACCTAAGGTATGAAACTATTAGAACTCTAGAGGAAAAAGTTGGAAACACTCTCCTAGACATTGGCCTGGGCAAAGAGTTTATGAAGAAGTCCCCAAAGGCAATCACAGCAGCAACAAAAATAAATAAATGGGACATGATCAAACTATAAAGCTTCTGCACAGCCAAAGAAATAGTCATGAAAGTAAACAGACAACCTACAGAATGGGAGAAAATCTTTGCATCCTATGCATCCGATAAGGGACTGATAACTAGAATATACTTAGAACTCACGAAAATTAGGAAGAAAAAATCAAATAACCCCATTAAAAAGTGGGCAAAGGACTTGAACAGAAATTTTTCTAAAGAAGACAGAAGAATGGCCAACAAACATATGAAGAAATGCTCAACATCTCTAATCATCAGGGAAATGCAAATCAAAACCACAATGAGATATCACTTAACCCCAGTGAGAATGGCCTTTATCAAAAAATCTCCAAACAATAAATGCTGGCGTGGTTGCGGAGAGAGAGGAACACTCCTACACTGCTGGTGGGACTGCAAACTAGTTCAACCTCTGTGGAAAGCAATATGGAGATACCTTAAAGCGATACAAGTGAATCTACCATTTGATCCAGCAATCCCATTGCTGGGCATCTACCCAAATGATCCAGTGACACTCTACAAAAAAGACACCTGCACTCGAATGTTTATAGCAGCACAATTCATAATTGCAAGGCTGTGGAAACAGCCCAAGTGCCCATCAATCAAAGAATGGATTAATAAAATGTGGTATATGTACACCATGGAGTACTATTCAGCTCTAAGAAACAATGGTGATATAGCACACCTTATATTTTCCTGGTTAGAGCTGGAACCCATACTACTAAGTGAAGTATCCCAAGAATGGAAAAACAAGCACCAGATATATTCTCCAGCAAACTGGTATTAACTGAGTAGCACCTAAGTGGACACATAGGTGCTACAGTAATAGGGTATTGGGCAGGTGGGAGGGGGGAGGGGGGTGGGTATATACATACATAGTGAGTGAGATGTGCACCATCTGGGGGATGGTCATGATGGAGACTCAGACTTTTGGGGGGAGGGGGGGAAATGGGCATTTATTGAAACCTTAAAATCTGTACCCCCATAATATGCCAAAATAAAAAAAAATAATTAAAAAAAAAAAAAAAAAAAAAAATCTCCAAACAATAAATGCTGGCGTGGTTGCGGAGAGAGAGGAACACTCCTACACTGCTGGTGGGACTGCAAACTAGTTCAACCTCTGTGGAAAGCAATATGGAGATACCTTAAAGCGATACAAGTGAATCTACCATTTGATCCAGCAATCCCATTGCTGGGCATCTACCCAAATGATCCAATGACACTCTACAAAAAAGACACCTGCACTCGAATGTTTATAGCAGCACAATTCATAATTGCAAGGCTGTGGAAACAGCCCAAGTGCCCATCAATCCAAGAATGGATTAATAAAATGTGGTATATGTATACCATGGAGTACTATTCAGCTCTAAGAAACAACGGTGATATAGCACATCTTATATTTTCCTGGTTAGAGCTGGAACCCATACTACTAAGTGAAGTATCCCAAGACTGGAAAAAGAAGCACCAGATATATTCTCCAGCAAACTGGTATTAACTGAGTAGCACCTAAGTGGACACATAGGTACTACAGTAATAGGGTATTGGGCAGGTGGGAGGGGGGAGGGGGGTGGGTATATACATACATAATGAGTGAGATGTGCACCATCTGGGGGAATGGTCATGATGGAGACTCAGACTTTGGGGGGAGGGGGGGAAATGGGCATTTATTGAAACCTTAAAATCTGTACCCCCATAATATGCCGAAATAAAAAAAAAAAGGAACATATGTTACGAAGTTATCTTTTAGTTTCCTAAAGGGAACCAAAACACCTTGTAACTCTGGTTTGCTTGGGAGACTATTGCTACAAGACTATCTTCTTGCTTACCCGGCTGCTCATTGAATTTTCAAGGCTACCTAGGTACCTGGAATTTCCCTTAAGGACACTAAAGATTTTTCCTTTGCTTCCATACTTGGGATACCTGCTCCATGTCGTAAATAGGCAGGGAAAGGAAATATCCACGGTGTAGTTTTCTGTCCTGCAAATCTAGATCTGGACTTGGACTTGAAACAGGCAGCCGAGGAATATTCTGTAACTTCTGTTTAAGTGCCTTCCTCCCCCAGGGCAGAATCTGTGTCTTTGTATTTTCAACACCTAAACAGTACCTGGCCTGTGCTACGCCCACAATAAATGTGTTGTAGGAAAACACTGGATGGATGGATGATGGATGGATGGATGGATGGATGGATGGATGGATGGATGGATGCCTGTCATGAGGGACTGGAGGGAACACGAGTGAGACAATTTCCCTACTTAATAACTTTGGCAAGAATAGAGTAAATTTGTCTAGTAAATCCCTAATTTCTGAATTTCCCACAAAGCTTATAATGGATAAATATTGATCCCAGAAATCTGATTTCAGAAATCAGCTCTTCATAGTTTACTTTTAAAATATGCTTATTATTTTGCACCATTACACAGGCCACGGGCTTTTGTGCCTTTGTTGTTGTTGTTGGTATTATCTTGATGATCTTACTTTCTGTTACTGTGTATGTCAGTGATTTAAATTGAGCATCTACCTATAAGTGTTATTTAATTGAAAATATTGATGATCATGGTGGTGCATGCCTCTAGTTGCTGCTACTTGGGAGCCTGAGATAGGAAGATCGCTTGAGACCAGGAGTTCTAGGCTGTAGTGTGCTACGATCGTACCTATGAATAGCCACTGCACTCCTGCCTGGGCAGCATAGCGAGACCTCATCTCTTTAAAAATATGGAGAATCCTGTGTAGGACTGTAGTGCTCTTGACAATTGATTGGCTCAAACATAGGTCTTCGTCAAGTTGTCACTGACACTCTGGTAAAACAGATTGGCGTGAGTGCCAAGAAAGGAGAAACTAAAAATAAAACAAAATAAGCTGCGGTACAAAGAGGTTTGTTTCCTGTCCTTAATGTGAGCAGAAGGAGGTCTTCAAGATATAGAGGTAGAAGGGCGATATTAGGCTCCACATTAGTCAGAATATTTCTACTAAAAGTTTGGAAATGGGAAATGTGCCATTTGTTAACCAATCACGCAAGGATCCATTCATCCAAAGCATGTGCAAAGGGCTGGTGTGGCCCCAATATCGATTCACCTAAATCCGGCAAATTTCATGAACCTGTGAGATTATTGAAGGTGGATTTCTCACTAGCACCACTTCATAAATTTTGTCAGCACCATGGAGAAAACACTTGTTTGTGTTGCAGAATCACCTTGTTCATCGCAGCAGTTTAGTTTTGGCAATTTCTTTGACAATGCATTTCAAGATCACCCACTACAGTTGGCCCTTCGTATTCCCAGGTTCTGCAACCCACAGATTCAACCAACCATGGATCAGAGATATGCAAAATCACCCAAAACAATAAAAAAGTATATCGATAAAAAATAATACAAATAAAATATACAGCCTGACAGCTATTTACATAACATTTACATTGTATTAGGTATTATAAGTAGTATAGAGATGATTACTTTAGTATACGGGGAGATGTGTGTAGGTCATATGCAAATTCAGGCATGTACCACATTTTGGTCAAGGACAGACCACACGTAGATTATAATCTCTATATGTTATAGACAGACAGTGGTCCCATAAGCTTATAATACTGTATTTTTACTGCATTTTTTCTATATTTAGACACACACACAAATACCTACATTTGTGTAAGTACATTCTATGATGTTCCCACAATGACAAAATAGCCTAAAGATGCATTTCTCAGAATACGTCTCCATTGTTCAGGGAGGCATGACTGTACTATGCCATTGTTTTGTTTGTTTGTTTGTTTTTGAGACAGAGTCTCACTTTGTTGCCCAGGCTAGAGTGAGTGCCATGGCGTCAGCCTAGCTCACAGCAACCTCAAACTCCTGGGCTCAAGCAATCCTTCTGCCTCAGCCTCCCCAGTAGCTGGGACTACAGGCATGCACCACCATGCCCGGCTAATTTTTTTCTATATATTTTTAGTTGGCCAATTAATTTCTTTCTATTTATAGTAGAGACGGGGTCTCGCTCTTGCTCAGGCTGGTTTCGAACTCCTGACCTTGAGCGATCCACCCGCCTCGGCCTCCCAGAGTGCTAGGATTACAGGCGTGAGACACGATGCCCGGCCTATACTATGCCATTTTATATAACGGACTTGAGTAACCTCAGATTTTGGTGACTATGGGCATCCTGGAACCAGTCCCCTGTGGATACCACAGGATGGCTACATATGGAATTCATATTGGAGTCCTAGTACTTCTAACTAAATCAAATTTGTTCTTTTAGTAGCTCCATAAAATATCCCATCCACTGAAACTGTCACACCATGGCACAAGACTTAAGAAACTGGGCAAAGTACACAAAGAAAATGTGTGCTGGAAGACTCTAGTGCTTTGTATATAGGTTCTGTTCCTCTAGTATTTCCTTTATTCTAGCAAGTTAGCCACATAGTATCTTGAGAATTATGGGTTTGAATTTCTCTGCTCTGCCTTGTATTAACCCTGGGATCTCAGACAATTGATTTAACCTTTCTGTGCCTCAGTTTCCCATTTGTAAAATTTACGTATATACAGTCCTGCTTTACATATAATAATAGCTCAATGTACCCCATAGAAATTGACTTCTAAAACAGAAATTCAACCCCATACTTCTGTCCTCTTGAGCCAACTACCCTAGTATTAATACAACCATAGCGACACTGAAAAGTTCTGTGGGCATCTTACATTTAACATCCCCAAATCACGCTCATATTCTCACTGAAAACTGGTTCTTCTATTTTCTCCATTTTAATTTCTGAATGTGCTACAATTCCCAAATCCAAGCTAATTGGAAGCTCAGGTTGCATCTCCAATTTCGGTACAATATTCTTATTCCATTTTAAGGGTAAGAATATTAGAGAGTGAGACCACAAATCTCTGAAATCCTGGCACAGAATTCTCAATCTGCAAAGAAAACTGCACAGAAAATATATAATTGGATGTTTGAAGAAAAAAGTGGCTTACCCTGAACCTGCTACAGAAGTGTCATTTTTTTCTGTATTGTTTATTTCACAGCAGGTAATATTTACATTCATTTATGTGCCCCAAGCCCAAATAAGGATGGTTGCCAAATAATATTATGCTATTAAACCTCTTGTTTAATGCTGCTTCTTTATGCTTCTTGTTAGAAGTTTTTGAAAAGTTTATGCTTTGCCTCTTAAAGGCAATTAAGAAAGAAACACTAAATCTCCCATGAGCCACAGAAATAAATCAGTGTGTCTAGATTTCAGAATGAGAAACAAAGACCAATTCCCTCCTCAGACAAAACAAACTAGATATTTTCAAATTATAGAGGTGCCGTGGAAAATGCTGAATCCCTAAATACAGTGAGCTTAGACTGGAAAGTGGAAACAATAGCTCCAAGCATTAATAAAAGATTAGAACTTTCCATTTGAAAATTGGTATTATGGGAAGTTTTTGTGATAGTGCTGAGACCCTTCCACACATGATCTCATCTAGCTAATAGAGGCACACACATTCTTTGTTGTTTTTACAAAAATGGATGCGCTGTAGATGCCAAACTGGAATTCAACAAAGATGGTGCTTTCTGATGAAAATAGAGTATTCACCTGGTCTTCCACATTCTAAAGGCCACCCACGTTCACACAGATGTGGCTGCTGTAGTACTTCTAGGCAGGGCCAAGGCTTCTTGGAAAGCTGGTCATGGCCTAGTGATCAATGAGATCCTCAGGGACATCCCAAAGCTCAGAACTATAGGGCAGAAGAAAGATGTTCACCCATGGCCTGGCAGTGAGAATACGGCCATTACTATGCCTCCCACAAGACTTAACTCAGAGCAAGACAGAACCCCAATAAATGTCACTAAATAGAAACCCTACTTTCCCTTCTCTCCCTGCCTTTACTTCTTCCTGCCAAATATTAATAATCAAATGAGTTCAGTTGTAAGTAGAATCTCTCCCTTGACTCTTTTTCTCCTGGGGCTAATTAACATTTAGATGTTCTTTCTCACAACACATAAATTTACTTGTTTCTTGAGGCCCATCTAGAAAAATCAAAATTCAGCCAAGTCGCCAACCTATCATAGGAGCGGCTTCCCAATTCTCCTGGCAGAGGATCACATGGGGAGAGTTTTATGAGCTGTAATAGATTCAGATAAAAGATTTAAAAAGAGGGGAGCTAGATTCATTTTCTTCTTCTTTGAACTGCAAGTGCACCCAGTTGAGTTGACCCTACTTCTGTGTCGTTGCGTGGTGTCACCAGGGGTTCATGGAAGGTCTCATCCTTGGTTAATAATTTTTTCTCTTCATCCCCTGTCCACATTCCCATTTTCCTTCCTCCTGTAGAGGCACCCATTCTATTTTATTTAATATGTGTCAGATATATATGTATCTCTGAAAAAAACCATAATATTCTTTTGTGTCTTTATACATTTTATGTAAATGATATTGTACTATTGCTTAAATTCTGTTCCTTATCTTTTCACTCAACACTGGGGTTTTAGATGTATCCATGTTGCTATTTGTATACATCTAAGGCATTATTACTTCTGACTGCAGTAGAATATTCCATTGCCTGCTTCCAACATCTCCTTTATCCATTTTCTAGAAATGATACGGAACAGGGACCCCTCATAGGGTCCTACCAGGCCCTAAATAATGGAAATAAAGGAAAACCATGAGTCCTTCCAGGGAAAGTTCCAGACAGGTGAATAGCCTTGGAAAACCAGTAGGATTTGCAATGGCCCTTCAAGCAAGCCAGAGTCATGAGGTGTTTTTGTTCCCATGGAAACTAAACGATGGCATCCTGACATATGTTCTTGAGTTGTTTTTCAGAAACTTGCATGGATTGAAAATGCAGATGAGGGGGAACTGAGAAATTGAACTCTAATAGTGGTTCTTTGTTCTAAATGTCTCCCTTAGGTGCCTGGAGAGAGTTAGACGCATCTTAACACTCATTTCCGCTAATCCAAGAATCTCTGAATCCACCTATGACCTGTAGGCCCCCACTCAGGATATCCTGCCTTTTGGGACGAGGCCAATGTATAACATTCATGTGTTGATTTAAAATTTTACCTGCGATTTCTGCTTTCCTGAAATATAACCCTGCCTTTAAAAACCCTGGTTTTAAGCCATTGAGGAGTTTGAGCCAAAAGCATTAGCTACCTGTTCTCCCTGTATAACATCATGCAATAACAGTGCCTCTTTCTTCCACTGCAAATCTCAGCTTCAGTGTCTGGCTTTGCTGCACTGGATGAGTGGACCCCAGTTGGGTTCAGTAACATCTGGCAAATGAGCTAGGAATCCAAATTTATTTTTCTCCACCTAATGATACTGTTTTTCCCAGTAGAATCTATTAATAATCCATCTTTTCTTCACGGATCTGAGATACCATCTCTATCATATGCAAGTTTTCCATTCATAAGTGAGATGTGCTGAGTTTCTTTTCCCTTTCGTTGACAGTTTCTGTTCCAGTAACGGAACCTCAGTTTTTATTATTGATTGCTTATATGTGATAGAGAAAGTATCCCCCTTTCTCTTCTTTTGCAAATTTATCTTTTCATGTACCTATATTTTTCTATGTAATTTTAGAATCAATTTGTCAAACGCTCCAAAAAGATCCTGTCAGAAAATTCTTAAAAAGATATTGAATGCATTCCTTAATTTGAAAGCAGCTGTCATCTTTAAAATCTTACACCTCCCCAGAAATGAGCATGGTATCTTATGCTATTCAGTAATATCTTCCTTTGTATCTTTCAACAGAATTTTAAAATATTCCCCATAAAGGTCTTGTGCATTCTTTTATCTTATTATTTCCTAAGTACTTTCTAATTTTTTTTTTTTTTTTTTTTTTTGAGACAGAGTCTCGCTTTGTTGTCCAGGCTAGAGTGAGTGCCGTGGCGTCAGCCTAGCTCACAGCAACCTCAAACTCCTGGGCTCGAGCGATCCTTCTGCCTCAGCCTCCCGAGTAGCTGGGACTACAGGCATGAGCCACCATGCCCGGCTAATTTTTTATATATATATCAGTTGGCCAATTAATTTCTTTCTATTTTATAGTAGAGACGGGGTCTCGCTCTTGCTCAGGCTGGTTTTGAACTCCTGACCTTGAGCAATCTGCCCGCCTCGGCCTCCCAAGAGCTAGGATTACAGGCGTGAGCCACAGCGCCCGGCCTAATATTTTTGTTAATATGAATGGGATGTTATTTATTATTATATTACCTAGTCAATTTCTTTTTTTTTGTAGAGGGACATTTCAACTTGCAGAACTCTATTAGTTTGACTAATTTATTGACTTGGTCTGGTCTTCTCCATTGAGTATATTGAAAGAGTGAAGGACATGTTATACCAAAATATGCCAGATTGGTGTATTGATTATTTTGAAGCAAAAACATTGGAGAAATGAAGTTTCAGAAAGAGTTAGCTAACCTGTCTCTTCTTGCATGCAGCAAGCCATAAAGATCCCTCTGGAAAGTGTTGCTTTTTGTATCAGGTTGAAAAAATGGCCCTTATCACCAGAGACTTAGAATTGGAGGTTGCAATGGACCCAAATAAGATACTTAATGAAGTAATCCTTATCTTCCACTAGTTTTACCCAATCCCCATATACTCCTAGTGACTCCCTTAGAAAATTTATTGCCCCAGCCAGATTTTTTTGTTGTCCTGTCATTTCTTCTCAAATGTATTGTTCTTTGTCTAAAATTATAAGAGCATTTTGCATTGGCCACTTCTTCAGATTTCACTCTCTTGTGAAGATCCCATGTACATGTAAAACTAGTAAAATGTGTATACTTTTCTCTTGTTAATATGCCTGGTATCAATGTGGTATCTAGATCCGGCTGAAGAGCCTGCTAAGAGCTAGAATAGGAGTTGGCAATGATCTCTGGCTCCCCAACAATATCATCTACAATCAATGGTATTTTCAACTATTCCATTTAATTCTTATTCCTTATTGCTTTTACTTTGTCTTGTTGCACTGCCCAGGGCCGTAACAGATGGATGTACAGGTTGACATATGTCAATTGGCTTGAAATGCTTGATCACATTAATCAGATCGTCTACGTTTTACTTACTTATATGCTTTATTTTCCATTTCTGAGGTAAGTATAATAAACTCTCTAACTATAGTTTTAATTTATCTGTTTCCACAATTCTGTATATTGTTGTTTATCATATTTTTGCTCCAAGTTGTTTAATATATATTCCTATTAGCTCATATTTTCTTGGTCCATTATTCCTTTTATCAGTATATACATTTTTCTACTTTTTGATGTTTATTCTTTTTCACTTATCTTCCAAAAATATGGAATTCTTAGACTATTTGGAAGAACTGAGTTTTAAAATGATCTAGACCAATTTGTATGTGCGATTTCATTTCTTGGGTATATATTAGAACCATCTGGGTGCTCTGTTTCCTCTTGAGTTAGTTTTGGTTAATTTTTGGTTTTGTTTTTCAATATATTTTATTTTTTGGAGCAGTTTTACGTTCACAGTAAAATTCAGCAGAAAATACAAAGATTTCCCATATACCTCCTGCCCCCACACGTGCATACCTTCCCTGTTACCGACATGCCCCATCAGTGTGGTGCCATTGTTACAGTTGATGAACCTTCAGTGACACATTATGATCTCCCGAAGTCCAAAGTTTACATTACGCTTCACTCTTGTTGTGCATTCTGTGGGTTTGGACAAATGTAAATGACATGTATGTACCATTATAGTAGCATACAGTGTAATTCTACTGCCCTCAAAATCCTCTGTTCTCACCCCATTCATCCCTCCATCCCTACTGACACCTGGCAATCACTGATATTTTTATTATTACTATCTCTTAGTTTGTATTTTCCAGAATATCATATAGCTCGACTCAAACAGTAGGTAGATGTTCCAGATTGGTTTCTTTCACTTGGTAATATATATTTAAGGTTCCTCCATGTCTTTTCATGGCTTGACAGCTCATTTATTTCTAGTGCTGAATAATACTTCATTGTCTGGATGTACCATAGTTTATTTATCCATTCATATATTGAAGGACATCTTGTTTGCTTCCAAGTTTTAGCACTTATGCATAAATATGCTATAAATATCCATATGCGGGTTTCTGTGTGGACATAAGTTTTTTTTCTTTTGAGTAAATATCAAATGCATGATTTGATCCAGCATGATTGCTGGATTTCATGGTAATATTATGTTTAATTTTATCAATATAAGAAACTGCCAAACCGTCTTCCAAAGTGGCCATATCATTTTACATTCCCAACAGCAAAGAATGAGAGCTTCTCTTACCCCACATCCTAACTAGCATTTGTTGTTCTCAATGTTCTAGATTTTGGCCATTCTAATTGGTGTGTAGTGGTATCTCTTTGCTGTTCTAATTTACATTTCCCTAATGACATATGATGCAGAGCATCATTTTACATGCTTACTTGCCTTTTGTGCATTTTCTTTGAAGTATCTGTTGACATCTTTGGTAAATTTTATGGTACAGTTGTTTGTTTTCTTATTGTTGAGTTTTAAGTGTTCTTTGTACATTTTGGATAGCAGTCCTTTAACAAATATGTCTTTTCCAAATATTTTCTCTCCATATGTCTGTGGCTTGTCTTCTCATTCTCTTGACAGTGTTTTCACTGTCCAGAAATTTCTAATTTTAATAAAGTCCAGCTTATCAATTCTTTCTTTCATGGTTCATGCATTTAATCTTGTATCTAAAATGTCATCTCCAAACCAAAGACTGTCTAGATTTCCTTCTATGGTATCTTCTGGGAGTTTTATAGTTTTGCATTTTACATTCAGTTCTGTGATCCACTTTGAGTGATTTTTTTATGGAGAATGTAACATCTGTGTCTAGATTCATTTTTTTGCCTGTGGATGTCCAGTTGCTCCAGTACCATTTGTCGAAAAGACTATCTTTACTCCATCGAATTGCCTTTGCTTCTTTGTAGGAGATCAGTTAACTGCATTTATGTGGATTGATTTCTGGGCTCTCTATTTTTGTTCCATTTATCTATGTGTCTATTTTTCAGCCAATAGTACACTGGCTTTATTACTCTAGCTTTATAGTAAACCTTTAAAAAGTGTAGTGTCAGTGTTCTTCTCCTTCAATATTGTATTGGCTAGTTGGCTATTCTGGGCCTTTCCCTCTTCATATAAACTTTAGAATCAGTTTGTCAACATCCAACTTTCTGGGATTTGGAATGAAATTGCATTGACTCCGGATCAAGTTGGGAAGAACTGAAATCTTGACAACAGTGAGTTTCCTATGGAATGTCTCTCCATTTATTTAGCTCCTCTCTGACTTCTTTCATCAGAGTTTTGTAGTTTTCTGCATCTAGATCTTGCATATATTTTGTTAGATTTATATCTAAGTATTTCATTTTGTGGATACTCATATAAATGGCATAATATTTTTAATCTCAAATTCCACTTGTTTATTGCTGGTATACAGGAAAATAAAAGACTTTTGTATATTAATCTTATATCCTCAACCATACTGTAATTGCTTGTTAGTTCCAGGAATTTTTTAATCTGTTCTTTGAGTTTTTTTTTTTTTTTTGTAGAGACATGGTCTCATCCAGGCTGGGTGAGACCATGTCTCTACAAAAAAAAACTCCTTTGTAGAGACCATGTCTCTACAAAAAAAAAACTCCTCTCAAACTCCTGGCCTCAGCCTCCCGAAGTGCTAGGATTATAGTCATGAGCCACCACAACTGGCTTTTTTAGATTTTATACATAGACAACTATGTCATCTGCAGACAAAGACAGTTTTATTTCTTCCTTCCTAATCTATATGCCTTTTATTTCCTTTTCTTGTCTTATTGAATTAGCTAGAACTTCCAGTATGATGCTGAAGAAGAGTGGTGTTCCTGATTATAAAAGGAGAACTTCTAGTTTCACACCATTAAGTGCAATGTTTGTGGTACGGTTTTGTTTTTGTTTATGTTTTTGTTTTTGTTTTCTTTGTAGATATTCAAGTTGAGAAAGTCACCCTTTATTTCTAGTTTACCAACAGTTTTTTTCCTGAATGAGTATTGGATTTTGTCAATTGCTTTTTCCACATCTATTGACAGTATCACATGATTTTTCTTTAGTCTGTTGAAG
The DNA here is from genome assembly GCF_040939455.1 of Microcebus murinus. Taxonomy (NCBI): domain Eukaryota; kingdom Metazoa; phylum Chordata; class Mammalia; order Primates; family Cheirogaleidae; genus Microcebus; species Microcebus murinus. Next base: position 11,939,514 of record NC_134126.1, read on the forward strand.
TGATGATTTACATTAAGTGATTTGTGGATGTGAAACCACCCTTGACCCTTGCATACCTGAGACAACTCCCACCTTGTCATGCTGTATAATTCTTTTTATACGTTTTTGATTCAATTTGCTAATATTCTTCTGAGAATTTTTTCATCTATGTTCATGACAGATATTGGTCTGTAGTTTTGTTTTCTTGTGATATTTTTCTCTGGCTTTGGTATTAAAGTAGTGCTGGCCTCATAAAACGAGTTAGTAAATATTCCCTCTACTTCTATCTTCTGAAAGAGATTGTAGAGAATTGGTACAATTTATTCCTTAAATGTTTGGCAGAATTCATGTGTGAGCACATCTGAGCCTAGTACTTTCTTTTTGGAAGGTTATTAATTATTGGTTAAATTTCCTTAATAGATATGAGCCTATTCAAATTAAGTTTATTTCTTCTTTTGTAAGTTTTGGCAGACTGTGTCTTTCAAGGAATTGATCCATTATCAAATTTGTGAGCATAGAGTTGTTCATAATATCCCTTTATTTTTCTTTTAATGTCTAAGTGTTGTTAAGATGTCAAATCTTCCCAAATTTTCTATAGCTCCAATACAATCCTAATCAAAATCCCAGCAGGCTTTTTTTTTGGTAGATATTGACAAGATGTTTCAAAAATTTATATTTACGTGCAAAGGACCTAAAACAGACAAAGCAATTTTGCATAGGAAAAAAAGTTGGAGGATATAAACTACTTGGCTTCAAGACTTGCTATAACACTACAGTAATAAAAACAGTATGATACTAGTGTGAGAATAGACATATGTATTGATGGAATCGAATAAGGAGTCCTAAAATAAACTACATTCAATCAATTGAAGCCTAGATATTAACTGTTTTTGAAGAAGGAAATGATAGGATGGTGTCTTGAGAAGGCCAAAGGATCGAGGGAGATTTCAGATGGGAAGGAAGTGATCACATGTAAATGCTGCAGGAGAAAAATCAATAAAGAAAAAGGATAAACATGTAGATGAGAAATGGAAAAAAATCAGTGAATAGCATCTTAGAGAAAGAGGCATAATAGGAGGACCAAAGACAGACAAATTTTACTTAGAATAAAAGGAGGTCTTCTTCTCTGAAAATGTCTGCAAAAACAGATTAATTTGTAGTTTTGAGAACTTTAGAGAGTTGATGTCAGATAGCCCTGATTATTTTTTTCCAAGGAACAGATCCTTCTGAGAGAGAGATGTGTTATACGAGTTCTTATAGACAGGAAGTTAGCAAGGTAGAGAAGAGAGGAAGAATGTTCCAAGTAGAGAGAAGATCATGAACAAAATCAGGAAAGAAGAAAGCTTAGCATACATGACAGCCACAGCTTGAAGCCTAAAATATTAAGATAGGAGCCTGGTAAATGATGTAATGCCTATGTGTCCGGGCACATACAAGTTATCTCTATCATGATCAATAGGAAGATTAAAAATAGAACTCAGGACATATTCTAATGGAAAGCTCTAGTTTGTGATTCTGCTTTGAATGTATGACATCCTTGCTCCAAAATTAAGCAGTAGCTTTTCTTTCCTTTTTTTGTATTTAAGAATTTAGCTAATTCTTCTCAAAAGATAAATTCTTTAAAAACTAATGGTGACAACAGCACCATTTTTATTTTCTATTTTTTAATGTCCACTTTACCAGTTATTAGGTGTGTGAACTTAAGCAAGTTATCCCTCAGGCCTTCAAAAGCCTCATCTATAAAATGAGGATAATAATTATACTTGCTTCATAGGGATTTTGTGAGGCTTAAATAAGATGATGCATGCAGAGTAAGTGTCATAATGTTAGCTACTCTTGCTATTGCTATTTTTATTCTCATGAAGAGTTTCACCTAGAATGTCATTAACAAAAACTTTAACTCACTCAGTTTCTTTGAAAAGTTTCTGCAACATTTATTTTTTGCCTCTTGCTTTGAACAGTAATTGGCAGTAAATGAATCTGTTTTCATTATATCTTGACTGAATAACGTGACTCACACCAAGTACCACTCAAGAATTATAATTGTCAAAAGCAGCCATGACCAGAGTGTAGCACTGGAGCAGACTGATTAGCTGTGGGAATGGCATAATATAATTTTGAAGTATTCCTTCTTCTGTGAGACAATAAGCCTCATTAATCTCAGAGATTGTGCCTAACAGAACTACTATTTATAATTTTCACAATGACACTGGACTTTGCAGATAAGTCAACTCAGCAATTAACTAAAGAAATGAGTGTTGAGAGAGTATCTAGGCCAAAGTATAATTATACCATGTGTTATATAAGTAAAGTTAGCAAAAATAGCTTAATTCTTTAATAACTCTTTTACAACCTAGGCTATATACTAAATCCCATACCTTATGTGTAAGTGAGTGATAAAATCTATCCTGATTTCTATTGTTAATAGGGGCTGAAATGTCTAGGCTTGATTTAGCTCTTGAGATAGCCCTGGTATCCTGTGGTTGCATGAAGGACATACAAAGTATTGCAGTCATTACTGGCTAATCTGGAAGTCACAAAGACCTAGATAAACAGAAAACTTGATAAACATGTCACTTTATTTAAAAATGTTTAAAATAATTACTGGCAGAAGAAAAATAAAGAAACAATGTACAATTTAAATTTATTTTCTTGAATTTTTTAGTTTTTAAGAATTTATTTGTTTTTCCTTACAGACACTATTCAAGTCTTTACCTAACAGATCATGTAATATTGTTTCTTATTTAATGATGCAGAGCAAATTGGAAATTCTGCAGACTATGGAGATTTTATGGGAAATATTGTCAGGCTCTTTTCACCAATGCTTAAATTAGTTGACACTATGCACCTTAACTACAGGGAGGGTGCCTACTCGTGTTTGTATTTTAAGCACCTAGCTCAGTGTCTGGAAAATTGTAGTTGAATGAATGGATGACTTAACAAATGAGTGCATGATTACACAAATGAAATGATAGAAACAAGAGTGATTAAACAAGATATTAGCTTTCTGAGGCTCTCAAAGCATTTGATGAAAGCAATGGTTGTGGCGTATTTAATGAAGAATGTCCCTAAGAGATGGGGCTAAGAAGCCCCATAGTTCTTGACACCAAGAGTTGTAAGGCAGCAGCCACTGATGATCAAGCAGATTGCATGTTGCACATTCAACCCCTTTTACTAGACATAAATCTCTAGATATGTCTTCAAATCAAAGAGAATATTACATAATATTTGGTCAGGCTGATCCTTTTAGTATATTCATTTGCTACTATATTTCTTTCCAAGTTTCTTGCTTGACAAGAAAGAATAATTACCATATCAAAGGCTTTAGACCCTTCTGTGTTGTGACAAAAATTTGAACTTGGTGTTTGAAGAACATGAAAAATGAGGAGAGGCCAGGCATGGTGGCTCATGCCTGCAGTCGTAGCACCTTGGGAGATTGAGGAGAGAGGAAACCCTGGAACCTGGGAATTTGAGGCTGCTGTGAGCTGTAAGTGTGTCACTGTACTTGAGCCTGGGTGACAGAATGAGAACCTGTAAGAAAGAAAGAAAGAAAGAAAGAAAGAAAGAAAGAAAGAAAGAAAGAAAGAAAGAAAGAAAGAAAGAAAGAAGGAAGGAAGGAAGGAAGGAAGGAAGGAAGGAAGGAAGGAAGGAAGGAAGGAAGGAAGGAAGGAAGGAAGGAAAGAAAGAAAGAAAGAAAGAAAGAAAGAAAGAAAGAAAGAAAGAAAGAAAGAAAGAAAGAGAAGAAAGAAAGAAGGAAAAATGAGGAGAATGAATAAAGTAGTTATGGATCTTTTGGTCATTAATTGCATGAAGTTGTACTGGTCACTTAAGCCATCTGGCCCTTAGTTTCCTAATGCATAACTTGAGAATATAGCATTAGGTATTCAGTAAATCCCCTTCAAAATTGATATTCAATGATTACTGATTAAGTGTATGATATTTGAGAATAAGTAAGTATACTTGGCATGGTAGTTAATCCTAACTTTACTTCCTCCTTCACTAATTTAATATTAGCTTTTCTAAAACAAACAAAAAAAATGCTTTTTCTCTTAGTTTGCTTATTTACGAATGTCATCTGTGCATTTACTGGGACTGAGAATGATTAACATGTCCACAGCTCACTCTAGTCCTCTACCAGAATCGAAGAAAAGACAAGAAACAGTGCGGAGGACAAGAGCCCGGGAGACTTCATTTCTCTAAGAAATACAGTAACAACAGAGGACAAACTAAATTCCCAGTGATCTATGTCTGGTAGGAACATCAGGTATTGAGAAAGGGGATGTTTAGGAAAGGAGTGTGACAAGAAAGTCACCAGGGAGGAAGGTGAAGATGCAGGACCAATGTGAATGTGAAAGGGAGAGTCCCCCCACCCCCAGTGAGTTTGCCAGGCTGGAGAATTTAAGAAAGGGAAGGGGACTGTCATCAGTTTTGCTGATGCTTAGATATATGCTTAGATTTCTTCTTTAAGAAAAAGTAAATGGGGCTGGGCATGGTGGCTCATGCATGTAATCCTAGCTCTGGGAGGCTGAGGCCAGAGGATGGCTCAAGCTCAGGAGTTCAAGACCAGCCTGAGCAAGAGCGAGACCCTGTCTCTACTAAAAATAGAAAAAATTAGCCAGTCAACTAAAAATGAAACAAAAAATTAGCCGGGCATGGTGGTGCATGCCTGTAATCCCAGCTACTTGGGAGGCTGAGGCAGGAGGATCTCTTGAGAGCAGGAATTTGAGGTTGCTGTGAAGTAGGCTGACACCACGGCACTCACTCTAGCCTGGGCAACAAAGTGAGACTCTGTCTGAAAAGAAAAGAAAGAAAAGAAAAGAAAAGAAAAGAAAAGAAAAGAAAAGAAAAGAAAAGAAAAGAAAAGAAAAAGTAAATGATTGTGGTTATTTCTAAATTTCTCTTTTTAAAACAACAAATTTTTTTTTTGAGACAGAGTCTTATTCTGTTCCCCGGGCTAGAGTGCCATGGTGTCAGCCTAGCTAACAGCAACCTCAAACTCCTGGGCTCAAGCAATCCTTCTGCCTCAGCCTCCTGAGTAGCTGGGACTATAGGCATGTGCCACCATGCCTGGCTAATTTTTTTCTATATATTTTTAGTTAGCCAGTTAATTTCTTTCTGTTTTTAGTAGAGACGGGGTCTGGCTTTTGCTCAGGCTGGTTTCAAACTCCTGACCTTGAGTGATCCACCTGCCTTGGCCTCCCAGAGTGCTAGGATTACAATCATGAGACACCATGCCCAGCCAAAAACCAAGCTTTTTAAATGCTAGAATAGTTTTAGAGAATGTTTGCAAAAGCGATATGGAGAGTTTGCCTATACCGGTATCTCACATCTAGTTTCCTCTGTTAACATCTTAAATTACTATGATATATTCATCACAACTAATGAACCAATAATGATACATTCCTATTAACTAAACTCCATGATTTATTAAGATTTCATTAGTTTTTATGTAACGTCCTTTTCCTGTTCCAGGATTCCATAAAGGATACATTACGTTTAGTTGTCACATCTCCTTAGGCTCCACTTGGCTATGATACCTTCTCAGACTTTTCTTGTTTTTGATCACCTTGAAAGTTTACGAGTGTCTTAGCCCATTCAGGCTGCTTTAACAAAATACCGCAGACTGGGTAATTTGTAAATAACAGAAATTTATTTCTTATAGTTCTGGAGGCTGGGAAGTCCAATAACAAGGTGCCCGCGGTTTCCATGCCTAGTGAAGGCTTTTTCTCTTCTTCAGTGATGGTGCTTTTTTGCAGTGTCCTCACATGGTCGAAGAGGCAAAAGGGTAAAACCCATTCCCTCAATCCCTTTTATAAGGGCACTAATTGCATCCATGCAGGTATGGCCCTATAGCCTAATCATCTCATAGAGGCCTCACCACTTAATACTATTGCATTGGGGATTAAGTTTTAACGTGGATTCTGGAGGAACACAAACATTCAAACCACAATAAGGAGTATTTTGTCAGGTATTTTATAGAATATCTTTCACTTTGGTTTTATCTAATATTTTATCATGATTTGAGTAGGTTATGAGTTTGGACAAGAAGACCACAGGAGGAAGTGCCAGTCTTTGATAAGGGTACATCATATCAAGGGTACATGTTATCTACAGAATTTATCACTGATAGAATTAGCTTTGATCACTTTGCTGAAGCAGTGGTTACCAGGTCTCTCTGCTATAAAATTATGTTTTCCTTTTCCTTTCAGTACAGTGTGGGAGCAAGCCACTGTGCATAGCCCACACTTAACTGTGGAGAGTTATGTTCTATCTCTTTGAGGGGCCTGTATCTATATGAATTATTTAGAATTCTTCTGATGGGAGATTTGTCTCTTCTACTCCATTTATTACTCATTTTCTATGTTAATATGGACCCATTGAATACTTTGGGTTATAATCCCAAAGTTATTTATTTCCTAAATTCATTTTTGTGGTTGAATCTAATTTTCTTGAACTCAACCCCCTGAGGAGGTAATAATCCTCAGGCTTCCTTTGGGGCCTTTTTTATTAGCCCAAAAGACTGACGTGGAAAAAGCTACTTGTGTCCTTGTTACTTTCTACTCTCAGGTATGTATTACATTATATTTAGTTTGTAATTCAGGTACCAAGAAGCTTTAGTTGTGATAGCAGCCATTGCTTAACAATTCTATTCCAAGAACTCACATACAAATGGCAAGAGCCCTTGACACTACTGATTTTTGTCCTAGGGTCTACCCTGTAGGGTTTGGATGACAGCAAGAAGGGAGGTTGAGAGAAGGCATGCTAGTCTCCTTGACAGGCTGGAACATAATCAGGACAAGAGTTCTGAATGTATGCATGTCCTAACCTTTTGTTCCACCATCTATTCTTAGCCTGTTTTAAATATAAATTTAAGATTTTGATGCCATTCCAATGACCCTACAATTTACATCCTTGCTTCAAAAGACAGAAAATAAAGTATTGTGGAAGATGCACATGGTTAGGATGGCTATGTTTCTAAAGTGTGTGAGCAATACCAAAAGTAAAATTTAAACTGACATATCCTCATTTAAAAATATTTTTTAAACTGTTGTGTTGGTCAAGATATGTTAATTTCTATAACAAATAACCTCCACATCTCAGTAGATTAACACAACAAAGGTCTGTTTCTCACTCAAGCAAAGTCTGATGTGGATATTTCTGGTCAGAAAGTTCTCCTGTATGGCTCTTCATCCAGGCACATGGGTGGGAAACAGCAATCATGCACGCAGACCACCCACCATGTTCTAGGGGCCTGGCTTAGAAGTAGATAACATTACTTCCGCTTCTACCTGCTTTCCATTGGTCAGTGCTCAGTCCCATGATCCCACCCAGGTGCAGTAAGGTGCATTTCCCTAACTGGGAAATGTAGTCTTCCTGGTGCTCCTGAGAGAAAAAAACAACCCAGATTATTAAATACAGTATCGTGTCTGCCACAGCTGCTTAAACTATTTCCCTATGAGGAAAGTAGATTCTAACATAGTTCTCCCATTTTCCTTCATAATTTTTCCATTCTGTCTGACCACTCTTCTCATTTTTTTTTTTTTTAAGATTCTCTTCTTCTGCCTTATGATTTGGTGTCCTCTGTGATTCTATCCTTGTGCAAGAACTCACCTCTTCTCCGCCTGTGTGTTCTCCCTCAGGGATCTTATCCACTTTTCTGGCTTCAACTCTCTGCTGGTGATTTCCCTACTGGTTTGTGTTTTCATGTTCTTACCAGGCAGATCCACCTAGATGTCTTGGAGGCTCTCAAACTGGGCAAATCTCAAGCTGAATTTACTGTCTTCCTCCTAAATTATACTCCAGTTGTTGCCTCCTTTTGCTATATCAGGGCATGGACCATCTCACAGTGGTGTCCCAAACCATACACTGGGAGTCATTCTAGATTCTTTTCCTTTCCTATCACAATAATCTAATCTCCATGTCCTTTTATTGCTACCCCCTAAATAGCCCTTTAAATCTCACTTATTCTCTCCATCATCACTGCTAAGTGCCTTCATTTAGGCTTTTATTGTCTCTCATCCAGACTATTATAATCATCACCCAATCATTATTACTTTCTTATTAATAAACACTTCCTTCTCGCTTCCATCCTTCATGTGGCCACAAAAGTCATATTTTTATTTTTTATTGTTTTGAGATTTTTTTCTTTTATTTCAGCATAATATGGGGCAAAGTCATATTTTTAGACATAGATTTGATCAGCTCACTCACCTACCTGTGATCTTTCTCTGCCCTCTGACGAAAGCTCTGAGTCTTCTCTCAAAGGATAAAGTGAGACCTGTGACAAAATGGCCAACATTCACCACACTTTCAAAACATATCACCCTCTTCCTAGGATGATTGTTCTTGTTTCATCAATCACCAGGTTACTAAGGGGGAAATTTGTTTAAGCCAACGCATAATGTGAATGGTAGAAAGTAAGAACAAGGTAAAAATCAGTTAGGACAAACCAATAGTAAGATGCCCTGAAAACCAGTTGCCATGACATCCGATCCAAAGAGCCATTGGCAACATTAAAGCTGAAGTTGCTGCTATAAAGACAACATTTAAGGCCAGTCATCAGAGCATGCTGGAACAATAAAAGACAGAAGCAATTGGCTTAGGCCTGGCGCAGTAGCTCATGCCTGTAATCCTAGCACTCTGGGAGGCTGAGGCGGGAGGATCGTTTGAGCTCAGGAGTTTGAGAGTAGCCTGAGTAAGAGTGAGACCCCATCTCTACTAAAAATAGAAAGAAATTGGCTGGACAAATAAAAATATGTAGAAAAAATGAGCCGGGCATGCCTGTAGTCCCAGCTACTCGGGAGGCTGAGGCAGAAGGATTGCTTGAGCCCAGGAGTTTGAGGTTGCTGTGAGCTAGGCTGATGCCAGGGCACTCTAGCCTGGGCAACAGAGTGAGACTCTGTGTCAAAAAAAAAAAAAAAAAAAAAAAAAGAAGCAATTGGCTCAAGCAACTTTGGAGCATCCACAACTAGCTTTTATAGGTTGGTTACCAGGCTCATGACTATTTGGGGCGGAGATCATAGAAAATTAAAGGCAGCCCCAGAGAAACACTTTGGGGAGAGTGAATTTAAATATAATTCTAAGTGATTCCAAGTAAAACTAACATCATATCTCTCCAGAACAGAGAAAATACAAATAACATTATTCAAAGAACTTCTCCAATCTGAAATGGGGCTGGGATAGGTACTATATTAGTCAGGGTTCTCTAGAGAGACAGAACCAGGAGATGGATAGATAGATAAGAGATTTATTAGGGGATTGGCTCACATGATCCTGGAGTCTAAGAAGTCCCACAACAGGCCATCTGCAAGCTGGAGACCACACCATGGCAGTGGAGTGGTTCAGTCTAAGTTTGAAAGCCTGAGAACTGGGCAAGCTGGTGGTGTAACTCCGAAGGACAAAGGCCTGAGAACCTCAGGCTTGGGAGGCGATGGTGCAAGTCCTGGAGTCCACAGGCCAGGGAACCTGGAGTTCTGAGGCCTGAGGGCAGGAGAAGAGTGTCCCAGCTACAGGAAAGAGAGAGGAGGAACCACCCTTCCTCTGCCTTTTTGTTTGGTCTGGGCCACCAGCTGATTGGATGGTGCCTGCCCAAGCTGAGCGTGGATCTTCCACACTCCGTCCACCAACTCATAGGCCAATGTCCTCTGGAAACACTCTTACAGACACACCAGAAATAATGCTTTGCTAGATCTCTAGGTATTCCTTAATCCAGTCAAGTTGACACCTAAAATTAATCATCATAGAGACAGACATAATTTAAAAAGAAACCCACTTCTGTTCAGAAATGAAAATTCAAATAATTACCATCACTTTCATATTTGCTTCTCTTTTCTTACAAGGAGAATGAAGACATGTAAACAGCAGTATTAGAAATATACTACACATTGGCTTTCACTTCAACATTCCATGTACTATTGATAGAATAGAGGTTGAGATCTTCAAGAGGGAGTCTCAATTTACAGAATTAAGTATGACATCACTCTGACAGGAAAATATTAACATCAACCTCCAAATCCCTAATAGTTGTGTATCAGTTGGGATTAATTTTTTTTTCCTTTGGAAAGAAATTGAATCATAATAGTAGCTTAAACAAATTAAGAATTTATTTCTTCCTCTAGTAAAAATCTAGAATTAGATTTTACTGGGCTGGTTTGGAGTTCCACAGTGCAAAGAACTAGGCTTCCATTTGCAAATTCACCTCTTTGTCCAAGATATCACCACCCTTGTCAGAAAAAGAGAGGAAAAAGGACACCACTTGCTGGAAGTTGCATACTTTCACTTACATTCCCCTGGCTAAAGCTTGGGCCCATAGCCATACACAGCTGCAAATGAGAATGAGAAATGCAGTCTTAATTCTTAATAGGTATGTGCTCATCTAAAAATAAGGGTTTCTATTGCTGAGAAGAGAACAAATATTGACAATATAATATAATGTCAATGTCAAATTCAAATGCCTTACTTTTTTCCTCATACTTGTCACTGAATTTATTCTCCTTTTCTCTATATTTTCTCAAAATTAGCTAAAGAAAATAGAAGATAATTTATTTCTGCAATGGAACTATTGTATATAAAAATCCTGTTACACCACAGTTAATTTGTTTCATTAACATAATATGGAATTTTATGACAGTAGAATATAAACTTTTGAAAACTATTGAGAATAAATCCACAGGGACACATTTTAATATAACATATATAAAGACAAACAAACCTGAAAAATATATCAAAGAATGAGATCAAAAGACTTCCAAAAAAGATAGAACAGCAAGCTCAAAATATAAATTAGGGTCTCTCAATACATGACTGAAATCATATTCTTCTTATTACTTAAACCTGCCTCTTTAAAACTTTTCTCTGTGACTCTGACCACCATAGCAATTATCTCAAGCTTTAGCTGCAAAATAATAGCTTATTTATTCATTTTTTTAACATATTATGGGGATACAAATGTTAAGGTTATGTATATTGCCCTTGCCTCCCCTCAAGAAAATATAATTTTTTGAATAAAATAAATACTATTTATGAAAAATATGTGAATTTTTAGTATTGGAAATATTTGGGGTGTTTCAAATTTATTCTTTCATTTCATCATTTAATATTGATTTAGTTAATTTAGTAACTACTTTGTATGAGATGTTCTACTGTATTCCAAACAGATGTAAAGTAGGATTGAGATAAAAGGGTTGAGATCTCTCTCTCTCTCTCTCTCTCTCTCTCTCTATATATATATATATATATATATCTCACAAAGCCTAAAATGCAGTGGCCCAGTCATAGCTCACTGTAACCTCAAATTCCTGGGCTCAAGAGTTCCTCCTGCCTCAGCCTCGGAGTAAATAGGATTACAGGCATGTGCCACCATGTCCAGTCAATATTTTTAATATAATAAAAATGATAAATGCCATAACAGTGGAAGTTCAGAGGAAAGTATGACTATCTTATGTTCAAATATGTTACTGATATGACCTTCTCTATCAGCTTGGAATACAAAGTTGACTATACCTCCATTACAATACTAATTACTTTATTAGCAGGAAGTTCAGTATTTTCCTTTACAATCATGACTTGTTGTGAATTATACATGTTTTTCTTAGGGCTTACTCAGCCCAAAGGGGTCAGTTTTATTTTCAAACAATCAGATGGAGAGAACCAGAAAGTCTAATGAGGCCACTGACCTAATTGCTCAGTAGCAGCCATATTGCTTCGTTACTGAACACTAGATGCCCCGTGAATGTTCGTCCGGTTGCAGTGATTCGTCGTTGATCCTTGCTGCAGTTGTTTCAGGTCACAGTCACACATTTAGTTGTTGGATCTAAAACATGATTCCAAGAATGCTTCTGGCTTAGCCAAGAATAATACCTATCATATCCATGTAGCATAGACATGTGCCATCAGCATGCAAACTCTGGCGTTACTATTGGGACACTAATTCTACACATTTCTTAGGAGAGTTTGGAGTCCTTCCTGCCAGCATCTGTTAGCATAACTCTGTCTCCAAGGGATGTTTTAGTAACATTGAAGCTCAAAATGGATGGGGTCAAGTTCTTGATTCTTCAGTCCTAGGAGTCTCCCTAGTTCCTATGCAAAGTTTCCTACCTTCTCCCACCAAATCAGGCCTGCCTACCAAGGGCTATTGTAAGGGGCTTCCTTTGTCTAGCCACAAAAAGCACATAATTATTATTTTCCCCAATACTTGAATTTGTCATAAAATTACTTTGTATTTTTGTTGGCTCTCTGGGAGAGTTTCAGTGTGGTTTTAAAAGTTACATTTTGATATTACTTAGATGTTTAACTTGGAGTATCTGGTTGAGGTAAGATCAGAAAGAAACTATATTAGATCACCAATGTGAGAGTTGCTATGAAATTGATTTGATGTACATTTCATTTTATAGACACCCAACTGAGCAATTTGCAAGAAAGAAGAAAAGAAGCTCAAAGTAGTTTTCCTTAAGAAGGGGCAAATGAAAGTAGTTAAGCTTTTGTGTAGTTGATGGGGGGGAAAGGTGATTACTAGCTAAGTTGGTGTGCTATTGATAGGAGAGGCGAATCACGCTGGTAATTCCTCTCCAACTTCAGCTTTATAAACCAGAAGGATAATTTTTTTTTTATCCCATTTAGGAGAAAGTAAGAGACTAGGTACATGAACTTAGGTAACAAGAGAACAAAGTAGTGTTAACTGAGGAAGCTAAAGACAATCAAAAGACTGCCTCAACAAGGAAGCTAGATCTTGTAGCAGAAATAAAGGATTACCTGGTGAAGTTATTAAAGATCTCAGCATAGTGGGAAAGCCCAAAAGAGTCTTTAGGAAAGCTAAGAAGAGCACCTTCTTTCCACACTAAAAATAGACCGGAGATGAAGTTTAACTGACAAATATCAAGGACCATCAACAGAGGTACAAATCTCTACCTAGATTTTTATTAACATCTTTTAGTTTTGTTTTAAATTTGTTACTTACTTTAGAAATAATAAGCATGTTTCATTATTCTGGCCAATGTTTATGGTTTGCTAAGTTAATAAGAGTTAAGTTTTTATACATTAATGTTAAAATAGGCAACTCTACAACATAATCAAGCCAGCACTCTGGGGCCCATTTCTAGTGCAAGGCAAAGTATACATAATAAATGAGATAACTCTTGAGAATCAGTCTTTCAAACCCATAATTGATCCTGTGAAGAGGCAGCAAATATTATGCGTATTAAAAGTAGAAAATATTCTAAGGCTCATCAAAGGTTTATTTTATATTTGCATTGTGGGGTTTTGTTGATATTGTTGTTTTCTGTTTCTCACAAAATATTGCTGCCAGCAGGGAAACAAACATATTAATAATGCATTTTTTTATTTTTAAAAGTTGATACCTGGGTAACGTTTTAGGAATCTATAACAAACTCATATTTTTGAGAAATACACATATTTGTCTGTTTATCATAATGTTATTTCCATCTTTCTTTGCAGTCTTCATAAAAAAATGCATTTTGTTTTACAGTGAACGTTGAATTATCAGACCTTTGTGACTGCCAGTAATTCTGGTTTATGTTGATTTAAACAATGAAACAAACCATGTGTTATTTCTGAGGAATTAATAGCCAGCTAGGACTAGCTATGAGATGATGATCTACAGGGATTATCTTTTGCCAAGGTGATTATTGCTTTCTAATGTTGAAAATCAGAACAGAGAAAGCAGGTGCAATAAAACAATAATTATTATAGATAATAACTAAGGATTATTTCTACGAAATGAAGGTTTGAGACAGGTGAGTCAATTTGATAAATAACGTTTCAATGCTCCTTTTTTATGAAAATTTCATAGTAACAGCTTCTTCCAATGTATGTCTGTATTTATTTATTGATTGATTTTTTGAGACAGAGTCTTGCTCTGTTGCCCGGGCTAGAGTGCAGTACCTTCAGCCTAGCTCACAGCAACCTCAAACTCCTGGGCTCAAGGGATCCTCCTGCCTCAGCCTCCCGAGTAGCTGGGACTATAGGCACACACCACCATGCCCAGGTAATATTTTCTATTTTAGTAGAGATGGGGTCTCTTTTGCACAACCTGGTCTCCAACTCCTGAGCTCAAGAGATCCTCCCATCTCAGCTACCCAGAGTGCTAGGATTATAGGCGTGAGCCACTGTGCCGGCCCAAAGTATTCATTTCACTAATTCTCTGGGAAATATGGGAGTTGAAATAAAGGAATTAAGGTACTTAATCAAGTATTGTCATTGGCCAAGAGGAAGTGGCCAAAAATCACACTTTTGCACTAAATAGATCTTCCATGCAAACATATCTTTTAATGTAGTACACTTGAAAAAAATTTTAATTATACCCAAGCCTGTGTCTACTGAGGTACTTAAAACTAGTATAGGAGACTCCAATAACTAGCAAAAATCACATTTTTATCTTTGTTAGAATTGCTTGGGATGACTAAAACAATTTGCTTGTGATTGGAATTCAGTCAACTTGATGTTGAAATAATGGTTAACTTTCAAGAATATTTTTATTTATAAACACTGAGAAATGATTTATAGTCTATCATTTGTGGTTTAGGTGACAGAATCTTTCACACCATGCAGAGGGGGACAATAGAAGGATCCCTGGGCAGGACTCTGGGTGGTTCCTACTCAGCTTCACCAGCCAAAGAAAACCTAGAGTAGACACTGGGAGAAAGGTACAAGTGATTCCCTAAACCGCAGGGAGTTGGCAATCAACAACCAAGGAAATGGTCATAAAGTAGAGCTTTTCCCTGGGGTTCACAGACGAGAGATTTGGTAGATGACAAGAGCCTCTAGGAGCTGAAACTGGCCTGTACAACAGTCTGCGGTCTCCTTTCCATGAATGTGTACCCTGTTTCCAGAAGCTTTAAGCCCAACAGCGAGATCTTACAAAGTTTTGTTCTTTTTCAGTAATTTAAAGATATGCACTTAAATAAATAGTATGTATTTAAATAAATACGTCTACCTATCTATATATATGTATGCATGAATATATATTCATATACTCCAACTCAAGAAACTGCAATGGCATAAAACTTACAAAGAGGTTTTCTCTGTCTCTGCATTAGCAGAATTCGTTTTCACTACTCCCAAAAGAACGAGTTAATGAAATAGCTTTTCTGCAAAGACTTTGAATGTAACTTATTGTAGATTGAAAGGCAGAAAATAGAGTCGAATGCTAGCCCGGAGCAAGACCAGGTGACCCTTCCCATCCCACCCCCGACGCCAGCCTTCCCCCTCGTTCTTATCCTTCACCCCACGCGTCTCTGTCCTGTGTCGCAGGGTCGGGGCTCTGCACACCCCGCTTCTGCTCCGCCTGCTGACTCCGGGTCAGTTTCCCCCGCAGTGGCCACTAGAGGGAGACGAAATGGCAAGTTCCTTCCTGCTTTCTTCCTGTTCCCGTCATCTTCACCTTGGCAGTGGCCCTCCATCCCGGGATGGGCAGCTGGCTTCAGTCTCCTGCTTCATTTCAGTGTTCTTAGGCCGAGCTTGAACATGCGCTCTTAGAGACGCGGGGCCACGCTAGCTGGGCGCCTTCCCAGCTCTTCTGAGCTCTTCCACCCCCTCACACACTCAGGGCTCTGAGCTCCAGCTCTCCGGGCTGTAAGACAGGACTCTGGGAGAGACTGGGCTGGGACAGAGGCCATGAAGACAAAGCTGAAGATTCTGGTCTAGAGAGGTTGCGGCCTCTTGTAGTTACTCTCTCTTTGTTATGCCCACATCCCCGCCTTGGTTTTGTACTTCTCCAGGGCCTGTTTAACCAACTCTGCCATATACCCAGAAAGCCACATTCTTTTCATGCCTAAAGGAACCAGGTGAACCAGCTTCATCCATGTGGTCTAAATCACTGACAAGTATGAACTGAGCACCTTAATATATAAACACAAGATATTAGGAAAATGACAGACACAAAACCCAGGCCTGGCTCTTTAGAGTTTTCTCCTCATTCAACCATTGTGCTTCAATCACACTGGCCATCTTTCAGGTCCTCAAATACCCCATGCTCTCCTCCAGCTCAGAGTCTCTACACATGCTGTTCCACTGGCCTAGAATACTCTTCCTGACATTCAACTGGTTCATACTTATTCCTTTCTCAGATTTAAATTCATTGATCACTTCCTCAAGGGAAGTGATCAATATTATTTCATTTAACCCTCCCAACAACTGTAAAAGTACGGTGTTATAACTGTATTGAACAGATATGATATGAGGCATAGTGACAGCAAGTGGTTTGAACAAGGTCATACAACTAACTGGTGATGGAGACAGGCTTCCAGGCACTCTTCCTCCATCCAAAGCCTGTGCTTCGAATAAATGAGTGGAAGAACAAAGCTGATAGCCTAATTGGGGAAACAAAGCTTATACATAACAGATAGGAGGCACAAAGTTTGAAAAAGTGGCCGGGCGCAGTGGCTCTCACCTGTAATCCTAGCACTCTAGGAGGCCGAGGCGGGAGGATAGCTCAAGGTCAGGAGTTCGAGACCAGCCTGAGCAAGAGCGAGACCCCCGTCTCTACTAAAAAATAGAAAGAAATTAGCTGAACAACTAAAAGCAGAAAAAATTAGGTGACGCATGCCTGTAGTCCCAGCTACTCAGGAGGCTGAGGAAGGAGGATCGCTTGAGCTCAGGAATTTGAGTTTGAGGTTGCTGCGAGCTAGGCTGATGCCACTGCACTCTAGCCCGGACAACAGAATGAGACTCTGTCTCAAAAAAACAAAAAGAAAAAAGTTTGAGAAAGTTAATGCAGACTTTATGTGTTACCAGAGCACAGAGAAAGTGTGAATGCTGGAGGCAGGGTGATAAGGAGGGCTTCACAGAGTGGCGAGGACTTCAGCTTGACCTCAGAGGTAGGACTGCTGTAGGTAAAGAGAAAGAAGAATGGGCCTTGATGCAGAGGAAACAGTGCAAGAAAATGTCCTGCAACAACTTCCCCTTCAGGTGACCTTTAAGAGCAAAGAAAACTATTGGAAAAATTACAAAATGTGACTTTCTTTCCAGCAGCCAAATAAGCACAGTTAACCAATTTCTTATAAAGAACATCTAATCTGAAAAGGACAATCACAAAGAATGCTGGAACACAGGGATGTATGCCAAGGTACAGCTGATCAAGTGTAGACTGCACCAGAGGGCACCGGGACATGATGCCTCCGATTGGCCACCGCAGATACAGTGGAACGAAGCCACAAAAAACTGGCAGAGCAGGTGTCCTGCAGAGCCAGGCAGGAAATCTGTGTTCCAAAACTGACACTGAGCTGGGACTCAGGATTCCTGAGCGTTCTTGGGATAAAGCCCTGAATATAAAGAAAGAATCAGAATTTAACTGACAAAATCATTCAAAGCAGAGCCAAAAGAAGTCGCTTCCAGAAATGGGTCAGGAAGTAGAGCTGTTACTATTAGCAAAGCACAGGTGGAGGTGGAGCCTGCTGAAGGATGGACTCATAGAAAACGGGAAAATTTAAGGAAGGACCAAAAGACACCCGGATCCAGCCTGATTTTTTACTTCACTTAGAAATAGTAGAAAGTTCAGAATGGACACTGTCCTTTATGGGCCCAGGCTCAAATAAACCAAGCTGGAATTCTCTCTATGTAAGCCACCTTGATTTTTAGTTAGCCCTTTATAAATGCTAACAGTTCTCCTCCCTTATGAAAGAAAACATAATTATCTATTTTTGCATGGTTTTGTTTTCATTTTGTTTAGTGTTACTATTTCATGTTGTTAAGTTTCAATAAACACAATTTTCTTTAGATATTTTGTTAAAAATATTTCCTGATATATAAAATAAATAAGTCAAATGAAATAAATACACTTATGTATACATATAGTTTTGCAAAAATGAAATTTTACTTTATACGTTATTTTCTAAACAACTTTTCATTCAGCAATATGTTTGGACCTCTCTCTCAGAGAGTAAACATATTTCTTCATCATTTACCTTCTACTTTCAAAATGGGAAAATGAAGTCCAGGGTACTAAAGCAACTAACCAAAGCTCGAAAGGAAATCATTTAGAAAAAGTATTGTTAAAAGTATTTGTTAAACATCAATTTTTATGTAACACTACAGGAACGAAGTTAAAACATGGACCTTGATCATCAAGTATTTATTGTATAAGATAAACACAAAAAACCCACAAAAATTCCAAAGCCTGAAAAAAATCACATTCCTAAAAATATTCTTCAGGCAGCTTTTAGTCTATAGAGCAATTTTGTAGAAATCATTTGATTTTTCAAAAGAATTCAACAAACTGTCCACATCAGTTATTTTTGATTAATAATTAATGTTGATAAGTCTCTCCTACAGTATCATTCCCACTTCCATAAAAAATTCCTCATTCCTCTGTTCCCCATTTACAACAAACCTTTTTAATATTATTAAATAATTATTCAAAACATGCTATCTTTACTTCCTTATTCAAATATTGATTCTTCAACCTACTCCAATCTGGACTCCAACCTTATTACTCTACTGACCTCCACTTGGCTAAATCCAACAGACACTTCTCTGACCTCATCTTTCTAAACCTCTCAGCAGAATTCCATGCACATTACCATCTCCTTCTGAAAACTTTCTCTTCTCTTGGTTTCCATGACACTACATTCTCCTGGTTTTTCCTCAGAATTACTGGTTATTTAGACCAGGGTTGGTGAGGAAATAAAAAAGAAAAAAAAATTACTGGTTGTTCTTTCTTGGTTTTTTTTTTTTTTTTTTTTTTTTTTTTTTGCCAAATTCTATCCAATCTCTTAGTGTTTAAGTGCTTCTGAATTTTTCCTGAGCCATCAGCTCTTCTCTATCTGTACTTTTGCCTTAGTTATCTCATCCAATCCAATAGCTTTAAAGCACACCCACGTGCTGCTGACTACCAGAGTTGTGTAGCCAGCTATCCAGCTCTAACCAACGCACCCTTGAGCTCCACACTCATATTCCCAACAGCCTACTGGACAACTCTATGTGAATGTCTATTAGGATCTCAAATTAACAAATTTAAAATGCTCCCCTCTACAAAAACAACAATATCTAAATGTTCCTCCAGTTTTCATCAGTAAATTTTATAACCATTTATCCCATTTTCCCAAATAAAAACATAGAAAGCACTCCCTCCGATGTAATCTCTCCAAGTCTTAGAGATATTCTAATTCCTTAGCAGTTTTCATGTCTGTCCCCTATTTCTGTGTGCAGTGCTAACACCCCACTTCAAGAAGGGCTTGAAGGTCAGACTCTGGAGCTTCTCTATTTACTGGTTGTATGATCTTGGTCAAACTACTTAATTTTCCGTGCCTCAGTTTCCTTATCTATAAAATGGCACATCTCATAGCATTGATAGGGTTGTGGGAATTAACAAGTCAACATGTGTAAACTGCTTAAAACAGAGATTAGAGTCTTTGGTTTGGACCAAAATTCCTGCAGAAAAAAAATGCTAAATTCTGGACTAAATATTTAAAAAAACTATTTTTTGAAAGCACTGTGGAGTGACTAAAAAGCAGACAGATACTGAAAGGGAGTCAGCACTTATAGGAAAGTATGAGAAAATGGCCTATAAAAAAGTAAAAATGTTTTCTGTCTCTTCAAAGCTCCCTCACTCTTTTTGAGAACTAAAACCTACATCCCTGCCTCAGGCCGGTGGTTGGGAAGGGCAGGAGAATGTCCTTTGTTCTGTGTGCCACAAGAGTTGACTCAAGGGAATTGTCCTGGTGGAGGTCATAAGATTGTCTTAGCTAAAGATGGGATTATGGGATTAATTAGAACCTTTAAAAGCTCTGTACTTCTGCTCAGAAATAGGACATTGGTACTTTGATATGGGAGTCTGCCAATCTCCTCCTTTGCCAGCAAATTAATAAGCTCTTCTTTCCTTCTCCTCAAACCACTGTCCTCATTCTTCTGATGCAGGCTTGGGGAGGAATGCTGAACTTTCAGTAACAAAAGGAACTGGAAGAGTTTCTCATTTTTTAGCATCTACTCTATAGGCAGGCCCACTAGTCTGTGCCATGTTTTATAGTTAAAACTCATCTAGAAAGTTCACACTTACTGGCTGAAAGAACCAGAGGATAGAGCTCAGAGTAATCGTAACACCTGGAAAATGAGGAAAGAAATCCTGGAAAGTAGAGAGTCACAAAAGTGGAGCCCTAAACTCAGTGTATATATTCTGCCCAAATCTCTAGTTGACTCCTAAACCACACATGTGTGGGGCAGATTCCAAGCAATCAAGATAAGACTAAATTAAAAACTGAACTGAGATTTCAGCTGCTACCCACTTCAGGAAAGAAAGAATTTTTAATATAAATTCAGCCATGTTAGCTTCCTGCTTAATATATATATGTATACATACACACATATACATACATATATATATTCTTAAGTTGAAAAAAATCAACACTCTTCTGAAGAACTTAACAGAATACAGAGACTCTACAAAGTGTCACCCACATGTCCAGGATGCAATTCAAAATTGCTTTGTATACTGCACAAAGAAACAAACAAAAAAAATGGACCATATTCAAAACTAAAGGCAATCAGTGGAGACTACTGATCCAGATATTAAATTAGCAGACAAGGATTCTAAAACAGCTATTATAACTAGGTAGAATATTACAAAGAAAAATATCTTTATAATGAATTTTAAAAACAAGAAAATTTGGCAGAGAAACATAAACTATAACAAAGAACCAAAAGAAATTCTAGAGCTGAGAAATACAAAGCTGAAATTAAAAAAAAAAAAATCACCAGATGAGATTAACAACAGATTAGAAATAATAGAAGAAAGTGAATTTGAAGACAGATCAATAAGTTATCCAACCGGAAGAACAAAGAGAAAAGAGATAGAAAAAAATTGACAGAGCTTTAAGGAGCTGTCAGAAAATATCAAAAAGTCTCATAAAGTGTCATTGGAATCCCAAAAAGAGAGGCGTATGAGACACTAGGCCATACATGAGTACATGCATTTATCAAACTCATTGAATGGTATATTTACCATTGTGCATTTCAAACATGCATTTAATGACAAAATAAAAAAGGAAATTATAAAAAACATAGTTAATTGGGTTCATGATAAAGTGTTTAGGAGTGAAGGGTATTGATGTCTGCACTTACTTTGAAATGCATCAAGAAATAAGGTGGATTGATACAAGGATAATTAGACGGATATTCTTGTGACAAAGCAGAATCGTAAAAGGTTAACTGTGGAATCTTGGTGGTAGGTACACAGGAAAATACTATAATTACTTCAATTTCTGTATTTTGAAAAATTTTAAAATAAAATGATGAAAAACTGCAAATTGGGCATTTTAGTCCACTTTGCATTGTTATAAAGG
The DNA here is from genome assembly GCF_040939455.1 of Microcebus murinus. Lineage (NCBI taxonomy): Eukaryota > Metazoa > Chordata > Mammalia > Primates > Cheirogaleidae > Microcebus > Microcebus murinus. The sequence continues at coordinate 11,960,783 of NC_134126.1, forward strand.
AAATACCTGGGCTGGGTAATTCATAAAGAAAAGAAGTTTATTCGGCTCACAGTTCTGCAGACTGTACAAGAAACATGGCCCCAGCATCTATTTCTAGTGAGGGCCTCAGGAAGCTTAAAAATCATGGCGGAAGGCAAAAGGGGAGCATGTATGTCACATGGTGGGAAGGGAGTAAGAGAGACAGGAGGACAGGCCAGGTTCTTTTAAACAACCAGCTCTCATGTGAACTAACAGAGTGAGAACTCACTCATTACAGATTGGATGGCACCAACCCATTCATGGGGGATCTGCCCCCATGACCAAAATGCCTGCCACCAGGCCCCACCTCCAACACTGGGGATCAAATTTCAACGTGAGATTTGGAGGGGACAAACACCCAAAATATATCATTGGATAATACATTTTCAGTGATTTTTGTTCAAAACTTTCCCCAAGTCAATCATCCATGAAAAAAATTGCTTACAAGTCTTTAAATGCTATAGATGCATTAATTATTATTATTTAAGCCACTTTTACTTTTCCTAGACAACTGCTATAGTCTCCTTGCTCGTCTCTCTCTTTTCACTTTCTCCTTCTCCAATTCATTCTCCACTCATCAGCCAGAATAACATTGTAAAAATGTAAGTCTGGAAATGTTGATTCCCTTGCTTGGCTTCCCTTGCTCTTGGAATAAAACTTAATCTCCTGGTAGTTTAGGGTTTCTGTTACTTGACCCATCGAGCTCTTTCTCATTTGCAGGCTTTGTGCTTGCTATACCTTCTGTCTGTAATGTTCTTTTTTTTTAGATTTTTGTTTGCCTTTTTGGAAATGGGTCTTGCTCTGTTGTCCCGGCTAGAGTGTAGTGGCACAAGCATGGCTAACTGCAGCCTTGAACTCCTGGGCTCAAGCAATCCTCCTGCCTTAGCCTCAGAGTAGCTGTGATGACAGGCACCGGCCACCACACCCAGCTCTCCCCTCTCCTACCCCTAGCTCTTCAGTGGCTAATTCTCATTCTTTAGCTCTGTCTCATCATCCTTTTTTTTTTTTCTTCATTTCTTTCATAGCACTTACCACAATTTGTAATTATCTAGTTTTTTATTTATTTGCTTATAGTCTGTCTTCCCAGTCAGCATTTGATAAAGGTAAAGATTTTTCATTCTTGCTCACTGTTGTCTTTCTGGGCCCAATATGTGGTGGGCTCTGATCAGACAGAAAATGTCTCCCTTAAAGTTATTAAATTGCAGAGCTGGCATGCAAACCCAACCGTTCTGTGGGTTCTTTCATGACACTGAATGGGTAGGTAGAAATTAGGCTGAATGATTTCTATCCTTCTGGAGTTTTTGGTCTAAAAAGTTAGAATACAAAATCAGAGAAACCATTGGTTCCAAGCTCTAGAAAATCCTCACACTTCATTCTCTCCCCATATTTTTCCTTGAGGATCCATGCTCATCATCAGTTAGGGTTTCTCATGTCCCCTAATCTCCCACATAGAGTCTGTCAATAAATCCTGTGTTATTTTTGCTTCCTGCACATCTCCATTTTCCACTGCTACTGCACCAGCTCAGTCTTTGTCATTTGTCAAGACTACCACAACCAAGTGGTAGCCTTTCCTCCATGTTACCTCTATCCTCTACCCTACACCAGAGTAATCCTTGTGCAAAGGGAATCTCATCATGTCATTTTTCCACTCCAAGCCACATCACTTTCTTAGGATGAAGTCCAGTCTCATGAACATGTCTTCCAAGGCTCCTTGGAGAGGAAGGTAAATGCCACCCTACCTCTGTGAGCCCATCTCCTGTTCCTTCTCTCTCTGAATTCCAACATTTCAGTTCCCCAAACACCCCATTATTCTCGCTCCCTTCAGGACATTTCTTCTACCCAGAACACTGCTCCTCCTGCTCCTTGGCTGACTTCCTCTCACTCAGCCTTTATATTCCCCTCCACTTCTGTACCTGCCACCTTCTACCCCCTTATAGTAGTGTATATGTGAATTTAGGCAAATTTCTGAATGTCTTGGAACCTCAGATTCTTCAGCTATAAAATGGGGATAATAAGGCCTGTCTCAATGGATTTCTGTGCGTCAGACTACTTACCACAGTGGCATGGATATGGCTAAATGGCAAGGAGATCAAGTTTTCCCCTCTGCCAGTGGTTCTTCCTTGAAGACTGTCCCTAGTCCTGACTTATCATTTGAGACTCCAGTTGAATGTATGAGGACACAACTCTGGAGCAACAGCCACACATTTGCATTGGAAGAGGGGAGGGAAATAATCTAAGAGTAAAAGAAAATGCACAAAGACATTCTAAATATGGTACTACAAACGATGAGGTTGAGACATTTCATTTTACAGTCTGAGATGACAATAACAAGCGTGTACCAAGTTTCATACTAAAACCTCATCCATGAACTCACCAATCTGCAATATTGATGAAAGGCTAGACTCGTTCCAAACAGAGGAGTGAGCTACAGCCAACTTTTGATTAATGAAAGACAGCTGATCTGACTTGGAACTCCTCTGGGAGTCCTGCAAGGCCACATTGCTGTCACATGCACCATTTTAATGTCAGATTCTCTGATCCAGGGCTGAGCCTGGGAAGGAGCCATGAATTACTTTCAATCATGCACATGCTGTAAGGCAGCTGGAGGAGACGGGGTGTCAGTCTGCCTCTTTTAGGGGAGGGGGGGGAGACCAGATGCAATCCAAAGCATCCCAGCGTGCTGTTTTCAATTGTCATCTTTCTTGTCTCATTGCTCTTCCTGGCTTCTCCTTCAACCGCCAAATTACAGCTGAGGGGCTGGCGGTGCTGGTGAGGAGGTTTGGGCTTGGACGTATCGGGGACAGCAGGGTGTCACTGTGATGAAGGACTCAGCTTCTACCTAGGCCCTGATTTATTCATTCATTCAATCAAGCAGGCATTTAATAAGCATCTATTGTCTCTCTACTTATCCAGAAAGCACTAAATTCAAGCCTTGTTCTAGGAAATCATCCTTTTGTTGGAATAATTCCCAGCTATGACTGTATCTCAAATTTTCTTATGGAGTTTTGGGGGGTAATGTATATTCTTGGGCCCCACTCTCCAAAGATCCTGATTCAGTATTTCCAACAGGGTTCTCGGCGCCTGTATTCAGATGTATAGCACAGTTCTTTCCATTTCATTGCTATTTGCCTATCATGAATGTCTCTCTCCAGCCATATGCTCTCTGTTTGTGATGTCTAGCCACATTATAATAATTAGCTAATTAGGCAAACCTAATCAGGACCTCTCTTCTCCCACAAGAAATATCCATCCATTCAACAAACATATACAGTCCAAAGCCAGGTGCTCAGTACGTACCACATAAAGATGATCAGTCCTGACCCTGCCTCGACTGCTTTAACAATGGTCTTCTGGAGACAATAGTATCCACATAGAATATACTAGAGGGGATTTTCAGACCAAAGTCAAGTGGTGCCTTCAGGAAGATTTCCAACGTCAGGCAGTTTAGCTGCCACTTAATCTGACCCAAGGTAGAGCTGGCCTTCACCAGGGTCTCATGATTCAGCCAACTCAGTTTTTTTCCTACCCCCTCTGTAAGTAGCATTCTGGAATTTGGCCTTCTGTTTAAGCAGAAGTGTGAATGCTAGGCAAGAACATGACCTTGGGAGACTTCTAGAGAATCTGAAAAACAGATCATCAACTCCCACATAATCAGGAGTTAGCAGAAAGCATTGGATAAGTTTAGAAAGATGATTAGTTCTTGCTTGACTTAAATATTCTGCCTAATTTTCATTATACATTTTGAGTTTGAGATTATCCATGTCAAAATCTTTTTTTTAATATGACTGCAGTTGGTCATATTTCATTATCTAAAATATGCGATTCTGTATTTTTTTTGAGACAGAGTCTCTCTTTGTTGCCCAGGCTAGAGTGCGGTGGCATCAGCCTAGCTCACAGCAACCTCAGACTCCTGGGCTCATGCAATCCTGCTGCCTCAGCCTCCTGAGTAGCTGGGACTACAGGCATGCGCCACCATGCTCAGCTAATTTTTTCTATATATATTAGTTGGCCAATTAGTTTCTTTCTATTTATAGTAGAGATGGGGTCTCGCTCTTGTTCAGGCTGGTTTTGAACTCCTGACCTTGAGCGATCCGCCCGCCTCTGCCTCCCAGAGTGCTAGGATTACAGGTGTGAGCCACCGCGCCCTGCCTGCGATTCTGTATTATCCAACTCTGGAATGAACTACTTTCTGAGGGAAAAAAAATCTATGTCATCTTGAGCCCAAGAGGACTAAGCAAGTTTTGGATCTAAGCCTTCCCTTAACTCAAGATTTGAAGGTGATAATTTCTCAAGGGCGTTTCCATTCCAATAAATACAGGAAATCACCAGAGATGCTGAGTTTGGTATGCAGAGGGTGAACCATAAATGACAGCAGACTGTGATTCTTTAATTCTAACTGAAAAGGAAAAGATGGAGGAGAAACCTCAAATAGTATGAGCACTTGGATAGGAGCTTTCAAGAGCTGGAAAGTAATAACCAAAACAAATACCTGTTAGACTACCTGGAACTTTAAAACGAGTTGGAGAGAGTTTGAAAACATGTTTATTTGGGTTTGTTTTCTCATACCACCCCACCCACAATCACTGCAAGGCAGTGATAGAATAACTTGATAGAGTAAATAAGGTTTGCATCACTGGCAAATAACACATTTTTGGTGAATAAGTAACTGGATAGAGTACAAAATCTGAATACAGACATTTTTTTAAAAGGCAAATGCCTTTGGAAAGTGACCTGGGGGTACTTTTCATGATTCTACTCACAGACTTTAGGCTTCACCTGTTTTTCACTTGACCGTGATGTGGCGAGAGCATCACATGGCTTCGGTGTGTCACAGGTTGCCAGCCGTCTGCGTGGGGTCCGTCACTCCGTTCACAGAGCCGGGCTCAAGGTTCATGAGACAGAGCTCATTCTGATGTCTGGCATTTCGAATGTCAGGACAATTAGAGATTAAATGGAAGAAAATCTAAGGCAAAAAAAGAAACAAAAATAAAATTTGATGTCACAAATAGAGAAGACTGAGTTTTATTTCTTGCACTTAGTCATCTTATTCCTTCTTCTTGATCTTTCTCCCCTCATTCTTCTGCTTCTCATGTACATATGCGCTAGATCAATTCCCCAGTTCTCTTCCTCTATTAGAATGGTAATACCCATCCTATTTATGTAAGAGAAGGCTGAAAAAGACAAAATAACAAAATCACATTTTGTTGCAGGAAGAATATAGCCTGGGACATTTATTAGTTGGAAACCAGAAATAACTAGAGGGAGAAGGGCATCAAAGCAATGAGGGAAAGTCTTCCAGGCCACCCTTAGCCAAGAACATATTTTTTTCCCCCTTCTTAAATCCAGGTTGGTCTATAAAACCACTCTCACTGAAGCTGCAGAGAACACTTCGGCTAGATCACTGGTGGAGGGAAGGAATAGGCATTCACAAGCATTTCCAATGAACCTGTTAACAGAAAGTGTAACATTGGAGGAACCTCTCACATCTACCATTCCATGCTTTTGCCTGGATTCATAGGAAATAGGAAAATAAATAACTAGGGTAATCACAAAGTAGCTAGCATATTTGTGGAGCCAAGCAGAGACTCGGACCTTTAAACAATTGCAGACTGAAAAATCAAAAGCTCACTCCAATTCTAAGAAGTGTCCAGTTTGACAGTGAACCAGTATGGAACACAGTTTGATGTGGAAAGAGATGAGGTCCAATGAGAAAAGTGAAAACATGAGAATCTTTAGGCTAAGAAAAGACAGCCCCAGAGAGGAAAGACTGGTTGTTGGAACCAGAACTGTGGCTTTTCCTCGTGACCTTGCTTGGCTCACCCATTCAGATATGGGTGCCTCCTGTTATCTCTGGGAGGAGCTACTTTTAGCCCCATGATACAAACCCTGCCTTTGGCCTCTCCCAGGACAGCTGGCTGCCCTGGCTGCAGAATTCCAATGAAGCTGGACTCCAGCATAACTCCAATTAGGTTGATCAGGTATATGTTTCTTTCCCCAACATTGCCTGATCAAAATCTATTTTTGTTCACATATTTTCCTTCCAACCAGACTATGAACTTTGGGGGGAAATTACTATGTCTTACTCAACCATTTATCCCCAGTGCACATAGAAGATGCTCAAAAAATATTTTTTGGATGAATAGAACAGCCTGTCACTCAAGGCAAAAATGATCTCAAAGTAAATTGTTGACGGTCACGTACTACTCACTCAGAATATATTTACGGAGTACTCAGCTACTGCGCTGGCTCACTAATGATAAGAAAATAAAAGACAACTCACACCTTCAAGAGGCTCATGTCTCCAGGGCGACACAGGAGCTATGAGGGTGTGGTAGTGGGATGGAGAGAGATTGTAAGGAGATCAAACCCACAGGACTCGGGCCTGTTTCTCACTTAGGTGGAGTGCATGGGTGATAAAGAGATTAGGAGGAGAAGAGACTGATTAAAGGAAGATATATGAGAATGTCCAGTGTACGAGGGAAATGCCACTGGAGATAGTTGATGCAGTGAAAACCTTAAAGAATCCAAAGGAAAATGGTGAGTTTTTTATGTCTCAAAGCAGGTTAGTCCATTTTTAGCAACTCTGAGGACATGAATATCTGCTATGATACACCTTCGGCCCACCGGTCACAGTTGGATCTATGAAAATCACACAGAATAAGTTAAATTCCCCTTGTATGTGACAAATCCTTCAGATGCATGAGCCGCTTTTCTTATAATTAATGTTCATATAATATGACTTCCAGACTTTTCACCATTTTGCTCATTCTCATGCTTTTAGATCGACTAATTGGAAAATGGAAGCTCTAAGAAACCATAAAAGATAAGATCTGAAAATTATGGCTTGTAGGGCTGGGGAAAGGGGAAAAATTAATCACCTACACTTTAAGCACCAGGTTAGGCCCTTTTCACATTGAATAGAATGCCACAGGGATCTGAAGTGATTCTATGATGCCTCTTTCTCCTCTTCCCACTCACTTTCTTATAGCATTCTCTTTTATGAGGTCGGTCATCTTGCCCTTAAAATACATTAATTCTGTTTTTCCTTTCGTATTCTGTATTAAAATGCTGATGGAATAATGCGTAAGAGGCATTATAAAGAGACAAGTGTTTCATAGTCTTTAGAAATAAAAGATACTTAAATGTCAGACAGCAGGCATGGTGAGTTGGCTCCACTTTGAGCATCATAAGTTACCTGAACAACGTTTTCTTTGTGGCAAACTTTGGAAATAAAAAAATGCAAACACTTTACTATGTCATATGCTACAGTTAAATTCTATGTTCACATCAAAGATAAAGGAGGGAAGATGTACAAACTCAATGTTTTGTTTACATAAATAATTAGCCTAATAATTATAAAATAAGGAGAGAAATTATTCAAAAGGAAGAAAAAGTTTCTTTGAGACAGTAGAATGTTTCAGGAATTTCCTCTTCCAATTGGATGTTCATATGACTTCCAACATTTCAAATCAGATATCTTTTAAATCATATATTCCTTTTTCATAGGTTAGATAGCTTCAGGCAAGGCTCAATTTACCCTTTTTCTCTGTGGAACCATTTACCTGACAGTTCAACTTATTCCACATCTTTCATGTTTTATGTCTCACATTTTATGGATGGGAACCCAAAATTTTAGAACCAAAAGTTACAATGTTAGGCCAACATAATTTTTCCCTATTTGGAGTCTTACTCTACATGTCTAGATCTCGAAGAAGAACTTAGAAAAATGAACTTTATCCATGATCAACATCTTCTCCATAAGGATCTTCCTCACTGTGCACCACAACTCACTCCTTCCCCTTTAAAGCAAAACCTTGAGTAAGCCAGACAAGCCTAAAAGCTAAGCTCTCCATTCCATGCAGCCCCTGCAGCCTCCAGTTTAGTCTATTGCTGGGCAGTATATATCAATCTCCCACTGATTGTGTTATTAAATCTGTTTAAAATTCCATTCCATGGGTTTGTGTATAGCAAAGATGAGGCTGCCTGTTTAATTAAACAATTCTTCTAAAAATGAACACATTATATTTTGAGAACACAGTGGGACCTTGAACTTGCTTCAACAAGGATATTTTACTCCCAAGCTTATTCTGCCACATTTTTCAGCATGTTTTCGCCCTTGAGTCTCATTTGTGTATTGTAAAATATCCTACCAATTGGTATCTAGCATTTCGCATCGAATGCATTCTCATAACCTTCAGTTGGCTTGTGGCTCCTTTCACTGTATGCTTTCTTCTCCCCGCTTCTCGACAAGCTTTGTTTTTATGGCCTTTAAAAAAAACATGGCTGCTATCAAACACTATATAAGGAAATGGTTTCCTTGACAACCATAACCACAGGCAAGTCATTTGAACCTCTTCCTCATTGCATGGTTGGCTTGGTTGCTAAAACACTTCAAAACATTTTTATTCAGAGTCAGGTACTAAATGCCTAAATTTATTGAAAAGCTGGAAGCAGAGCAGGTGATAAACTATCAGAACAGTTGTAAAGTGGTAAACACTAATCATCTTTAAGTCTCAGAGTTCAGCCTTGTGACACAGTCTGCAAAATGACAAATGCCGAAAGCTGATATTTAAGATCCAACATGAATGACTACCCCGAGGACACAATTAAAAAAAAAAAAAAAAGAGCAGCTAGAAATGCCAAAGAAGTGAAAAATATTGCTTAAATGGAAAGTGACATTTCCATTTTATTAATTCACAAATAGGTGCCAACTGCTATTTGTGGAGTTATCAGAGAGGTTCAAAGTTATCAACAGAACACCAGATATTTGGTCAAAGTGCTCCTAAGAGTATGTCTCTTGACAAAATTAGGCACAATATATATAGAATATCGATTTAAAATAGTTACTGGAAAGTTCTATGGTAAAGAAAATGTCTCATAATCTCTATTTCTGGGCACCTTTCAGGATAACAATATCTTTTCAAATATCAGCTTTTTATCAGTAACAAGGGAATATACAGTTTGCAGGGACTATAAAAACAATGTAACGTTCCTATAAGGAAGCACTTCTAGGAAACTGCTTTCAAGGTACTATTGAGAATGTGGCTCATTACATTTCAAAGTATCCTTACAAAGATCCACTGGAAAAATTACCCTCTTGCTTCTCTTCTGTCACTGGATTGTTCTGTCCTGTGGACACTAGGACATATATATAATGGACCGTGTTTCTCTCTGGGCCTAGAACCAACTGTGGCCCTTGTCCATTCATCATACAGAACCTCTCAGTGTGCATTTTGTGGCTTCACTCCTGCATTTATCATTCTTTCCCTGTCCCTGTTTACTCTATATTAAAATATCTCCACCTTGTAGATTGTTGACTTAGTTTATGCATGCAGTTCACTAAGTCAATAAGCCATGAGCTCAGGGCAGCACCCCTGCTGCCCACAGGTGGAGAGAGGCAAGCATATCCCATTGGGGTTGGACAGACTCCTACTCATTTAGATCCAGAAAGGAATCTGAGCCTCTCAGAGAGAAGGAGAACAGTAAGATCACAGACCCCACCACCTGTCACACACCCTCATCCAGGGTAAACTTTAGGGAAAGAAAGCATTTGAGAGCATCATGTGATGCCACCCAATTCTGCAGATTCATAAGATAAAATACTCCGTACATTTTAAACATGAAAATAAGAAACTAGAGTTCATTACTAAAATGTAAAGTTTACTTTATCTCCTGTATAGGATGGAAACAACCTACTGCTCTAAGGGAAAGTTTTGATTTTCCATTTTTGGGAAATCTGCTGGCTCTGTAAGTGCCCGGGACTGGCCTGTCCCTGCAGCACAGGGAACTCAATGAGAAGACCCTACAGCAGCCAACTCACTCTTCCAGAATTCCTGGGAAAACCTCATTGTCCACCCAGAATGTTTCATTTGGCTCCACACGAGGACACCCCTCACTGTCTAAAACTTTGAGCTGCCTGTTAACTTCAGCCTCTTTCCTTGACTCTGCTCTGGCCCTTTCCTTGATGCACAATTTTCTCACTATATTTTTGAAGTATATTAATACTTGGCCTTGGCCACTGGGAAAATTCACCCTCCCCCTGTCCACGGCTACTCCTCCAAGCTAAGTTGAATAACTCGTCCTGGTTTTGAAACTGAAAGTCCCACATCCCTGGAAATCCCTCAGTCCCAGGCAAACAGGGATGATTGGTCACCCTCCCCCCAGCCCACACTGGTACAGTAAATTGATGGAAGAACCAGAATTCTATTTATTTTATTCCTTCATATATCATTATAGAGCAGCATATAATAATGTACAAAGGAGTACTATATATATATAATACACACACATAAATATACATATAATTTATATATATGGATATATATTGTGTAGTATGCAACTTTTTAAAAGAGCATTGTGAGCAAATATCACAGAACTAGTTTATCTAAGTGTATATGAACAACATGGTAATATCCATAGCACAATTTTAGTCTCATCTTCCCTTGCCATCCTGTGTGCTTTGCAAATGTCTCTGCTGCCTTCTACCACTGTGTACTCAAGCAATATAAATTAATTTCTAAGACTGGTCCAAAAAAAATAAGGTTAAGAAAGTATATCTTCTATCTAAAAATAAGCAATGAATTCTAAACCGCAAAGAGGTGATTTTAGGATTATCCAATTTTATCAAATCTACATCTCTCCTCCCCACTTTAGTGTAAATAACAAGAGCTGCCCATGAATCTACCTCAGAGGACAAAAAAAAAAAAAAAAACTCTGTGCCAAGAGAGACCTGAAGGGGACAAAATTTCCAAAACATCATTTATGAATCCCTGATCAACAGGAAGGAGGCTCTGGAAGCATGAATGGTCAGCACACACATCGTCAATAGGACTCACACGTCACAAGTTAGTCATTGATCCTTTACGCGTTTCTCAAATCTCCCAATCTCAGAAAATGTGTGTACACAGAGACTCTTGTTCGCCATTTGGTAAACATCTAGTTTTTGAGCAACCAACAGGGAAATCTATCCACGTATGTCCATTATGGTCCTTTCTAATGAAGACTATTTCCTTGCATTGTTTAAATAAAAATAAATTAATACATGGAGATGTTAAAGTTCTGAGCTTTAAGTTTCTATACTTACTGATATATTGAAGAAAAGATATGTATGGTGTACACGGAAATAGAAAGAGTTAGATTAGCTCAGTGCAGCACTAGGCACCTGATCCTGGAGGCCACACAGTCATTCTGTCATGTATGATGGATGCCTGGATAGATCTCAGGATTTTGAAAGTCTCAAGTTTAGCTTCTAGTTTATTCCTCTGAATCTCCAGAGCTTTAAATAAAAATGATTTCTTATATCTTCCCTATAAGACTCAGGTGCGAAACTCTTCAGAGGAAAACATCCTCAGAGCTAAATATATTTTATAATTGATTATGTGTCCACATCAGCTGAATATAGGAGACCGATGCTGCTGCTGCTGCTTTAAAATAACAATAGAAAAATTGGTTTCCAGCGAGGAAGCCCTTGGGATGGGAATGTCAATTGATTGCAGACATTTATGATACAAGAGAAAAGCTGGTTATTTTTTTTTCAAATCAAAACTAGAATCAGACACAGCAAATCTGTTGGCATTGGCATTGAAAGCTAATAGTATGCCAATTTAAAAGGAACCACAGATTTTTAAAAAGGCTTCTTTTTTAGAGCAGTTTTGGGCTCAAGAGCAGAAGGTACAAAGATTTCCAGTTACACCCTGCCCCCAAGCACACACACGGCCTCCCCCATTGTCACTTATCCCCTCCCAGAATGGCGCATTTGCTAACAATTACAAACCTACATTGACACATCATCGTCATCCCAAGACCACATTAGGGTTCATTCTCAGTTTCGTACATTCTGTGGGTTTTTACTAATGTACAGTGAAATGTATCCATCATGATAGTACCACACAGAATAGTTTCACTGCCCTAAAAGTCCTCCATGCTCTTCCTGTTCATCCCTTCTTTCCCCCAAGCCCAGGTAACCACCGATCACTTTCCTCTCTTCTATCTCCATAGTTTTGCTGTTTCCATAATATCATGTAGCTGGAATCTTACTGTATATACACTTTTCAAATTGGCTTCTTCCACTTAGTGATATGCACGTGAGTTTTCTCCATGTCTTTCCATGGCTTGATAGCCCATTTCTTTGGAACCACACTTTTTTCTTCTTTCCTTGACATTCTACTTTGGCTTGCAACTGTAGTTAGAGGTAGAGATTGAGTTTTACACAACAGTTAACACATCTTGGAGTAGATAAGCCCTGGATTTACTGACAGCACTCACGGGTTCAAGTTCCAGCTTTGCAATTTACTAGGATGGGAACTTTGAGAAGTCATTTAGCCACTGAGGTGAGTGAAGGCTGAACATAAAGAGTTTAATTGTCTGTGAGGTGACTTGGTTCGATACTGTGCCCAATGAGGATGCCCCGGACAGGGTGGTGGCACACCGATCTCGTCAAGTCCTCTATGTTACAAAGTTAAACCATCAAATAAATACACAGAAGAAACAAGGGAGCAACTAAGTTTGAAGGAAGGAAAAGAAGAATAGATCACAAAGCTGCTCTCGAATCCTAAAATTAAATTTGATTACATCCACATAGCAAAACAAAATGTAGTCAATAAAAATTATGATTTGGGATATAGAATATTTTAGTAATAGGGATCACTCTCACAAGTAATTACAAGTGGGAAATAATAAGATATAAAGATGTACACACAGAATTATGCTAAATCGGTTGCCCATACACAGAATCATAAATAAAAGTCGCTAAGGAAATACTGCAAAATGCTTATCAGTGCTCATCTCTGGGTGGTAATTGTAACTATACCATCCAGGATTTCATCAGAAAACAGATAAAGCTCAAACTGAGTCATTTGAGGAGAATGTCTTAAGGGATTATGTTAGGTATGTGTCAAGCGTGGTCCAGGTTCCCAAGATCGACCCGCTTGGCAGCCTAGGCCAGTAGAGGTTGGGAGAGGGAGTGTTTTCCTGAACCTGCAGGGAGAGAAGGGTGTCCAGAGGGCTGCTGTATAGCAGCCGAGACCTTCAGGCCAGGCACAGCCAGGTGGCTGCAATCCCTCAGGGAGGGGCCCAACCCACTGACACAAGCAACACCTAAGGCAAAGTCACAAGGCAAGGGGGCCTTTGGGTGCAGGTCAGCCTCCCCAGGCAGTCAGCAAGGTGATGAAGGATGAATCCAGGGGGACAAACAGGGTCATTTAATCATCCTCTTTATTCTTATCTGAGTTTTCTACACTTTCTCCAAGGAATATGCAAATCAAACATCTATTTCATACCTTTAAACTATTTTCTCCTGTGGCATTCCATTGTTGTCATTCTTTGCAGAGGATTGGATGAAAAATAAAATAGAGGCATGGATCAAAAAAAAAAAAAAAGACTAAAAATAAGCCAAAGGGAATAATGAGAAATTCTGGAAAAGGTATACAAGGGAATGATGCTGGGGACCTAAAAAGTCACACTTGATGGCTGAAAACAATGAGCCTCCGAGTCTCACTGTCTTGATGCCACACTATTCTGCACATTAAAGACTAATAGTCATGGAAATAATAGTCATTTCTAAGGGGATTTTTTAAGTGGACTTCCCTGGACCTGCTTTGACAGACATAATCAGCCTTGAACGAAAACGCCATTCTGTATAATAGCTGTCAAGGCCTTTCTCAGCATTCTGATACCATTTTGTCTTCACATGTGTCTCTGATCTAAATGTGCCTACTTGCAACCCAAAATGGAATTTCTTTGCCCAAGTGCACAAAAATCAAGCACACCTGGCAGATCTCACAGCTGTGACTAGTTTCAGTACCAGCAGATGTCAAATCGAGCAAACCAGAGTCACTGGCTAGTTGCATGCAGCTGAAATGATAAGTTTCGTGGTTCTCCACTTCCTCAGACGTTCTGCTCATCTGAAGTCCCCTCTGTACTTCTAGGACACCTACGCTGGTCCAGTAGAGGGCAGTGATGGACCCAGGAGCCTGGCCCTGTGCAACTCCCCAGTGAAGGCCTCACCCAAGAAAGCGAGGCAGGCAGAGTCCCCTGAGTTTATTTCTCCCATCACACTCCGATCTGTGGCCGCTCCCTTAGTAACCCTGCAGCCACTGCCAACAGCCCTGGGAACAGGAATCCTGACCTTCATCTCAAGCTGCAACCTTGAAAACAAAAGCCACAACACCTCCAGCCTCAGCTTATCAGATATATGGCCGATTGCCTGGCTGCATATTTCAGGCCCAAGGCAGCCCCTGAGTGAGGTAGGCAGGGGCCACTCTATTAAAGGGGCAGCAAAGGAGTCCCAAAGCAGATGTCCAAACCTAATCTAAAAAGGAATCTGAAGCAATAGAGGATCAGTGCTGGACCTTGGAAGGCCTCTGGCTCTTTAATTAAACAAACCCTGACTTGACATTATAGTTAATGCAGGAGAAATGAGCTGAACTATGAACAAGCAAAAGCGTGTTTCACTTGCAAACATTAAATAAGCTGTGCAAATTATTAGCATGGATTATAAGCTGATAGAGATTTCAAGTCCATAGGAATTTCTAAAATAATTGACTTAAGGCAAATTGAGGAAGCATATTGTGCAATAGTTTCCCTAGTGCAACTTAATTTTTCTACTAAGGAAAACAAGTGAATTTGTAGTGCACCATTTATATGCAATCAGGAGTTCATCTTCCTTTCTATGACCTATAAAAACAGCAAGCATTATCAATGTTAGAGCTGGAAGAGACTTTAGATACCATTGTTTTTAATTTGTTAAGCAATGGAACTTTTTTTTTTAAAGGTTAGTCAAGTGAAGCAGGGAGAGTAGAGAATGAACAAAGGAATCTGTAACTGGTTGTGATCAATTAGTTGTAAACATCACTGCACTCGGACCAGCCGATGGAACCTTCTTACAGATAAATCTTATATACAACCTCAATAGATCTAGAACTGAAGCTTCCCCAAACTATCACACTACAATTCCATGTGCATCTCAGGGTCACATGACTACACCTAGCTGCAGGGGAACATGGAAAGTGTAGTCTTTACTTTGGGCAATGGTATTCTCACCTAAAAGTTCCATTACTGTGAAGTAGGAAGGACTTGATATTGTACAACAATATTGGACTCGAATTATGGGCTGTTTTAGTCCATTCCTGCTGCTATAATAAACAACTACAGACTGGGTAATTTATAATTAATATACATTTATTTCTCACAGCTCTGCAGCCTGGAGAGTCCAAGATCAAAGCACTGGCAGATTCAATGTCTGGTGAAGGTTCATTCTCTGCTGCCGAGATGGCACCTTGTTCCTGCACCCTCCAGAGGGGACACACACTGTGTTCTCACATGGCGGAAGGGTGGAAGGGCAAAGGGCAATAAGATGCTCCCTTCAACCTCTTTTACAAGACCCCTAATCCCATTTGTGATGGTGGAGCTGTCATACCCTAATCACTTCCTAAAAGGAATACTATCCCATTGGATATTAAGTTATAACATACGAATTTTGGAGGGACACATACATTCAAACCATAGCATAGGCCTCTTATCAAAATGTTCATTTTGTAAAACTCAGAGTACTTCTCTAAAACACAGTTCACATACCATCACACTTGATTTTTTTAAGATTAAAAATAGCATACTGTATATAGACTTGCTTTATTACCAGATAAACATTTAATTGTGTTTTTATTCTTTCACAGGCAGGGTCTACAGGCAATGTCAATAAGGTCTGTAAACTCCCAATGTGCTTGGGACAGTAAAGTTAGAGATGGGGATGGGCTCCTCATAGGGAGGATGGGACTTAGCCCTGGTGACAGGTAGGATTTGGATAAATGCAGAAGAGTGGGGAGGACATTTGTGAGAGGACAACAGCTTAAGTAAAGACATAGAGTTGGAAATAGTTGCCACTTGATCAAAGGGTGAGGAGAAGCTAATTCGACTGTAATAGAAAAGCTATTGCAGAGAGGATCTCAAGATTCCTGCTATCTATTCCCATCAGAGTTCTGCCTCCCAACTTAATAATTACATTTTTTTTTGTAATGGGCTGATAATAAGAGGATGTTTAAGAAGCTAAAAGATCAATTTCTTTTAGTTCTCCAATTTTAGTTGACATATTTCAACAAGTATTTATTGATCATCTCTGATGAGCTAAGCTCTGGGGCCATATAAGTCAATGAGATGGTTGGCCCAGAAAGACGTGAACAATGACAAGATGACATGGAAGTGCTGTAATGGGAATATGTGTAAGTTGGCACCGGAGCTTTGGGTAGTGATCATCTAACTCTGCTCATGGGACTTGTGCAATGCTTCATAGAGTGACCTTTTTTTGCACAGTCATGAAAAAAATACAAAAACAGTTCAGAAAAAAATGAAGGGGTGCACCCTCCTAGGAGAAAAAAATCAAAATGCAAAGTCATAGAATCATTGCAGAGCAAGGTGAGTTATGGTTGGATGACAGGTGAATGTCAAGGAATAGCAGGAATATAAGCGGAAAGGTTGATCCTAAAATGCTGTAAAGATCTCGAGTAACAAGCTAAGGTCTGGACTTCACAGCATGGATTCAGAAAACCTGGACTCAATTTCAGTCTCTGCTAATTACAAAGCTACCTGGTCTTGGATGTATCATTTAATCTTTTCTGAACCTTAGTTTCCCCATCAGTGAAATGGTGGATATACAAATGCTGGTTTTGACTTTCACTAACATTATTGTGTGCAAAAAAAAATTGGAATTTTCAAGCA
The DNA here is from genome assembly GCF_040939455.1 of Microcebus murinus. NCBI lineage: Eukaryota > Metazoa > Chordata > Mammalia > Primates > Cheirogaleidae > Microcebus > Microcebus murinus. The sequence continues at coordinate 11,977,511 of NC_134126.1, forward strand.
GGGAGTGTACATTAGAAAAACATATTTAGAGGCAATGCAGAATATAAATTGGAAATTCAAACAACTAGAGGAAAGATGACTTCTGGTCCTTATGAAAACTTGAAAAGCCGACAGTAGGCACAGAAAAGAGAGTGGCAAATACTTGAGAGGGCTGGAGAAGACAGTCAAGGATAACCAAGGTTTCCAAGCTTATGCACGAAAAGTATTCTAGATGAGGCAGTTACAGAAGAGCAGGCCCTCTTGTAAGAGAAGAAGAACAGCAGCTAACATTTCCTGAGTGTTTGGTATAGACCAGGAACTGTTCTAAGCCACTTGTAGTGGGGTTGAATGATGGCCCTCATATGTTTATGCCTAACTCCCAGACCCTGTGAATGTGGCCTATTTGGAAAAAGAGCTTTACAGATGAATTTAATTAAGAACTTCAAGGTGAGATGATTCTGGCGGATCCATATGGGCCTTGAATCCAATGACAAGTGTCCTTCTGAGAGAAAGGCAGAACATTCGACACACAGAGAAGAGGAGAAGGCCACAAGAAGGCAGAGGCAGAAGTTGGAGTTATGCTGCCAAGTGTTAATTTAAAAAAAAAAAAAACCACAAAGTTTATGTTTTTTAAAAAAGGAAGAGCTTTATTTCTTGTAAGAGGGCCTCTCGACCTGCAGTGGCCATTCTAAGAAAGGCTGAGAAACACTACTCCAGCCATAAGCCAGGAACATTTGTTTCAAGGGAGTGACAACAGGGAACAGGATTTTATACTGAGTGGGGTGGATAAATTTACATATTTAACAAGCTATAGGAGGAGTCATGAATATTCATGAGGAGGAAATGCTCATGTGTAATTGTGCTTTCCGCTTCCCATCCCCTGGTAGCTGGGAGCTCAGTTTTAAGCCTTTTTTATGGGGTCCCCTTGGCTGAGAGGAGTCCGTGCAGTTAGCAGGAAGGGAGGTTTAGGATTTTATTTTTAGTTCACACAAGTCAGGGAACATCTGCAGCCAGCAGAAGCTGGATGAGGCCCGAAGTGATGAGGACCAGAGGGCGGGAACAGTTGGTGGCACAGGGACAGAAGGAAGAGATTCAGAGAGAGGAAGTGCAGGGGACAGGCGGTGACTCCTCCCACTCCACAGGCTCATCCACAGGCTCATCCACAGCCGCTCAGAGCAGAGAAGAGCAGTTGCACGATAATCTTTGTTTCTGAGATAACTTTAGCTGAGAAAAGAATTTAGAACAATCCTATTTTTCCCATTTCTCAGATCCTTGTCTACGACACGAAGGGGCAGGAGTCTAGATGTTTAATTTTGGTCAGTGCTGTTTCTTTCCTATAAAATCAGAAAAATTCTTTATCAAGACAAATTTATACATTAAATATGTGCAGACTTTTCTGGTATACAATTATACCTCAATAAAGCTGATAAGAAAAAGGAAGAGTTGCATGAATATGCCAATAGGCATCTCAGCAATGGACTCTTCCAACTCAAGGCTCTCTTATCACCATTGCTTGCAATCAGCTTCTGGTTTCCTCCACCCATTCTGCCTTATAAACTCCTTTTCTGGTTAAAACCAAAATGGCATGAGGAATACATTGCCCGCATCCAAGTCCTACGCCTTTTTAAAGTTTATTTTCAAAAGGTGTTTCAGGAGAGAAAAGGGCAGAACAACCGAACCACACATGTACACAGCACTTCTCAGCTAGCCCAACTCAAAAACAAGGCGCAGTTGAATGGGCTTGCTAGGGAACATCCAAATATTTACCAAAAGGAAATGATTCTGCATATCAAGAGGTCGAAGAAATGCCAACGGCCTCTGATGAGATGTGTACTGTGTGCACTGGCCAAAGCGACTTACCCACACAAACACCAGCCTGCAAATAATGGCAGTTACTCCGGGAAAGTGGGGCTACTGTAGAAGAAGGGGTTTTCTTTATTTGGAGGCCATTATTTTCCAAGAGACCTAGTATTACTTTAAAAAAAGCAATTAGAAAGTAAACTTGATCAGGGACTATGATGGAAACAGCTGCTCTGAACCCAGTCTTGAAGATAGGTTTGTGGAATCAGTCGATTCCCCCTTCTATGACACCACTTCAGGTTGGGCGCACTGGGGCTCGTGCCTGTAATCCTAGCACTCTGGGAGGTCGAGGAGGGAGGATCGCTTAGAGACCATCCTGAGCAAGAGCGAGACCCACATCTCTACTAAAAATAGGAAAAATTAGCCAGGTGTGGTGGTATGCACCTGTGTCTCAGCTATTCGGGAGGTTGAGGCAGGAGGAGCACTTGAGCCCAGGGGTTTGAGGTTGCAGTGAGCTAGGCTGTCGCCAGGGCACTCTAGCCCAGGTGACAGAGACAAAATAAATAAATAAATAAAAATTTAAAAATAAAACACCAATCCTGGTACTAAAAAAAAAGTGTGCAATTTTATGCTAAAAAATATGCTGTTGTGACAGGAAACACTATTAGATGTCTGGGGAGGGGGAAGAATTTCTGTCATGGATTCATGAAGGAATTTTATATACTCAGGGTGTGAATATACTGTAAATACAGAAGGAAGCGAGAAAGTGAAATGCACACTAGATGCCATTAGAAAAATAGTTTGTAAATATTTGGTGATGAAGCAAATGCTTTTTTAGAAAAAATTGTTCCTTGGTGGTATAAATAACTAGAATTCAAAATAAAGATGTCCCCAAAGAATAGACATTTAAAATGCTAATCAAGAGACCAATTTTCATATAATATGAAAGCTAGCATTCAGAAGAAAGAAAAGACAAATTAATATGAAAAGTTGTCTTTGAAATATCAAGGGGTAGGTCTTTTAATGTAGTTTCTATAAGTGACAAATTATATTTCAACAATATTTCTCCTAATTGACAAAAGTGTGTGTATGTTTGGGACACATTCATGTGTGACAGCTGATTTGCTTTTTTGGAAAGTCCCAGTGGAAAGAAGAATTACATCTATCCAAAGCCTTGCAGCTTGTTTTCCCCCCTTTTTAAATGTTGAATATCACACTTTACAGACTGAAAACAGGCTCCAGGTTGCAAGAGCAGGTATATCCGGGATCCCAACACCAGGTGACTCAATTTAAAAGCCTAAGGAAATTAAAGTTTGCTCAGCAGCTCTTTATTATATTTATCTTATTGTCTACCAATCATTGCCTTGATAAATGGCAACTTCATTTGTTCAACAAATATTTGTTACTGAGCACTAACTACACATAAGGCTGCTCTTCTAGGCACTGAGGTATGAACTAAAAATAAAATCCTAAGCCCCCTGCTAACAGAACAGACCCCTTTTGGCCCAGGGGAGGCCAGAAGAAAAGCCTTAACACTGAGTTCCCATCATGACAGGACAGGAGGTGCAAAGCACAATTACAAATGCGCATTTCCCTTCATGAATATTCATGACCCCTCCTATAGCTCGTTAAATGTGTAAATTTAGCCACCCCACTCAGTATAAAATCCTGTTCCCTGTTGTCACCCCCTTGAGACATGTGTTCCTGGCTTATAGTTGGAGTAGTGTCTCCCAGCCAGTCACGATGACCACTGCAGGTCGAGACCCCGTCACGAGAAATAAAACTCTCCCTTTTTGAAAAATATAAACGTTGTTTGTTTTGTTTTGTTTGATTAACAGAGGTTAGGGCAGCAAAGAGGGGCTCTTCTCTTCCATAGTTTACAATCTAAACTGGCAGAACTGGAGAGAAGAAGTATTTCCTAGTGGTGGCGCTACTAGCATTTGACCTTTATGGCTGGCGCCATCCTGCGGGTTTGGATCATAATCCCAAATGTTGAAACCCCAAAAGATCAAAAGCCCTAAATTCTTAAATCCCAGAAATCACAAGATAGTTGCATCGTGTTAGGCAGAACTCTTACTGGTACCTTGTTACCATCTTCATTTGGAAGGTGATACCACACTTCATTAAGTGTGGTTTAAGGAGATAGATATGGGTGCCAAGTTGACAAAGGCTAGATTTGTGGATTTAATTTTAGGTGTCAAATTGACCAGATTAAGGAATACCTAGAAACCTGGTAAAGCATGATCATGTGTGTCTGTGAGGGTGTTTCCAGAGGGTGTTAGAATGTGAGTCTGAGTGGATTAGGTGAGAAGATCTGCCCTCAAGGTTGGCATCACCACCCAGTAGGCTGGGGCCTGGAGAGAACATAGAGGGTGAATGGGCCTCTCTCTGAGAGTTGGGACAGACTTTTTTCCTGCTGCTTTGGACCTCAGAACGCCAGACTGGCCGATCTTTGGACTGCAAGATTTACCCAAGCAGCCTCTGGATCCTGAGGCCTTTGGACTTGGACTGAGCCATGCTGCCGGCATCCCAGGGTCTCCAGCTTGCAGACAGCCTGTCCTGGGACTTCTCAGCCTCCAGAATCACATAAACCAATTCTGCTAATAAATCCCCTCTCATGTATCTATATACACATCCTATCGGTTCTGTCTCTTTGGAAAACCCTAACTAACACAGATTTGGTATTGAGGAAACCAAATATTCCTTCTTACTGGATTCCTACAACACAATGGAGGAGCCCTGTGAAATTGTTCGCTCACAAAAAGGCTACTTAATGGCGAAAGATAAAAATTCGAACACTAATTATTATTGGAGCTGCAAAAGCAGAGAGTCACTTAATTGCAACAGTTGAGCAGTAACCAGACTTTCAAATATACAGCATATACTTAAAAATTTTAGACCACAACCACTTTCCAAATACAATGAGTGAGTGTCTCAGAGGTCACAGAAGTGAAAATGCAGGTGAAGAATACAAGAAATCTCCCCTGACAAATTATTCAATTGTGTACAACTTCAGTCCTGTCACACACAGCACTATGCTTGCCTTCAGACAACACCCTTTGTCAGAGAATAAAAAATAATTCAACGAGCTCAGGGACTTTCTGAACCAAAGATGCTGATATTGAGGTTCCTCCAAGTGTTACAAAACACATTAAATGGTGAACTATTCTTGATCAGAGATTTTACTGTCAAAGAAGATAGACTTCTTGTATTTACCACTAAGTCAAACACATGGCACTTTCAAAACTGTCCCTGCTGTTTTTTTACTGACTATATATAATTCATGCACCAATTGAGTCCCAAAAGTCTAGAACCTGTTTGTTTATGTATTAATGATTAGAAAAACTGAAACCCTTTACTTGAAGATTTGGGTAGACTTTGCAGAAGAAAATGGATGTCAATTGAATCCCCAAACTATAACAAGAGATTTGGAATTAAGTGCAACCAAGGCTTCAAAAAGCAAATTTTAAGGTGTTACCAATAAAGTTTGTTTTTTCTATTCAGCCCAATGCATTTGGTAGAAAATTCAGATGAGTGAATTGCCACATGATACGGCAATGACAAAAACTTCAGTTTAAAAATGCATCATTTGTCTGCATTGGCATTCCTTCCAGCTGATAACATTCCAAGAGCTTTTAATAAATTAAAGCTGCATTTGCCTGAAGAAGCCAGCCAAGTTACTGACTGGACTGGAAAATAGTTATGGGCAAGGTAAGATAAGAAGACATGCAACAGTGTTGCTGTTTGATCACCAGTATTGTTTCCACCAAATTTGTGGTCTGTGTATGAGTGCATGCAAAATGGATTTCCATGTGCCCAAAACAACATAAAAGCATAGCACAGAGGATGGGAAAATTTAATAGAGAATGCTCATGTCCATGCATATTGAATCATAGAGGAATTTCAAAAAAGCAGCAACACATAAGAAATGAATGCAAACGTATTCTCTGAGGAGAGCTATACCCTAAACGAACAAAAAGAGGTATTCATTGAGATGCAAGACTTCAAAATACAGTTAATGAGCATGAAAGTCAGCCAATTCTTACGGACTACATTTGTGCAATTGTCCATAATCTATGCCTGTGATGCACCTTTTTCTATGTTGAATTTTCTTTTCAGTTTTTTGTTTGTTTTTTCCCCACTATTTTAAATGGTCAGCATTATTTTTTACAATTTGCTATGCTATATATTTCATCTCCACATCGTTTCCAATACTGGAGGTATAAATTGTGTAAGGACTTTCAGAGTGTTCTAATTTGTTTTTATGCATTTTTTGCAAATTTGACTCCACTAAAGTGCATTATCATAATGCTAACTTTATGTGCAAGAATTGTGTGTGTGTGTAAAAACATTGAAACTTCCTCAATAAATGAAGAGATGTCCTATTTGTGTATTTGTATTTTTAAAAGACAAAATTTGTCAAGATCTCAGCTCTTTGGAGTTCTGCATATGCTGTAGTGACCCATAGTGATTTTTGAACAATCTCCCCAAAAGACTTAGGTTGTCCGTCATTGTATTTTGATGACTGTAGGTATATAAGCTATTTCCTACTTAATGAACACAGTTCATCTGCTCATAACTATTATGCCTGTCAACTGTTGCTAATATACCTGAAAAATATGTATGTTATTGTTGCTTATTTTATTGTGTAAAGTGGCCTATAAAGTCATATGCCATGTTTTAACATCTTTCTTAAAAAATCCTTTTCTAAAAATGTAAATAAATATCTTTTAAAGAATTTCAAAATTATTTTTTCTAGAATTTTATTTTTGGGATTTTGATCCTTTGGGATTTCAACATTCAGGATTATGACATTCAGGATTATGATTAGTTCCCTTTAAAAATACGTCCAGAAAGTCTTTGGTAAGAATTTTCATGCCTTTTACAAAGTAAAGCTTGCTTCCCCTCCCTTTGAGTGTGAGTTGGACCTAGTGACTTGAATTTAATGAATACCATATGGTAAAAGTGATGGTATGTATTTTTCCAGGCTAAATCATAAAAGACTGTGTGGCTTCCTTCATACTTCTTTGTCTTAGATCAGTCATTCTGGAGAAAGCCAGGTGATGCAGCATGAGATATTCAAGCAGCTCTATGGAGAGGCCCAATGGTGAGGACCTATATGAGCAAGGCAGGTCCTCCAGTCCCAGCCAGGCTTTCACGTGACAGTGGTCTCAGCTGACATCTTGAGTCAAATCTGGTGAGACACCCTGAGCCAGAATTACCTGGCTAACCCACTCCTAGATCCAGACCCATAGAAACCATGAGCTAAAAATGTTGTTATTGAAGCAGTTAAATTTGGGAGTAATTTGTTTCTCAGCAATAGTGAGTAATGCAAGTGTATGTTTTGATCATCAGGGTCTAACTAAGAAGCTAAAGTTCCAAGATCGTTCTTAACCTTCCATATTGCAAGTGAGTATAACCCAGACAGCAGTGGCAACTCCTGTCTAGATATAATTGAGTCTTCTCGGAGCCCAGCCAGCTCGACAGCTGTGAATTGAGAACTCCAGTCTGTGGCATCGTTCTGGACACAAAGTACTGACCCTGCCTTCTAGACTTCTGTTTCCACCCAACCAGAGGTTATCAAGGCATTCTTCCCCCAAAATATAGTGTTCTCCTTAGTGGGAATTGAGGTAAGGATGCCTGTCTTTATCTCACTGCCTGATAGTTTATTGGATTTCAATGCATGGGTTTATAAGCTCTGAATCATACTCCCATCAACGTATCCCAAAGTACGAGAGCCATTTAGAGGAGCAACACCCCCATACCACCGATTGTTAATATGTGTGATAAGCAGCTTCCCAAATGGTGCCCATGATCCCCACTTCCTGGTATGTATGTCTTTGTATAATTCTCTCCCCTTGAGTGTGGGCTGGGTGTAAGGGCTGGCATCTAACAAACAGAACATGGTGAAAGTGGGGGATGTCACTTCTAAGACGAGGTTACAAAAAGACTCTGGCTTCCATCTTGCTCACCCTTTCTTATCCCCTCACTTGCTCACACTGATGACAACCAGCTGCCATGTTGCCAGCTACCCTGTGACAAGCTCCATGTGCCAAGGCAGTGCAGGACCAACAACCAGTGAGCTACTGAGGCCCCCAGTCCAACAGTAGCAGGGAACTAAGTCCTGCCAATCACATGGGTAAGCTTAGAAGAGGATCCCCTGGTCCCCCCCTTCCCCCAGCCTTGAGGTACCTGCAGCCCCAGTCGGCACCTTGGCTGCGGCCTGTGAGGGACCCTGAGCCAGAGAACCCAACTACTCAGCCATGCTCGGTCCCTGTGCCCTGAAAATGTGAGAAAATAAATGTTTCTTGTTTAAACTGCTAAATTTGGGGGTATTTGTTATGCAGCAATAGACAAGTAACATACTGTAGAAAAAGAATTAGCTATAAAATGTAAATTATAAAGTACATGACAGTGTTTCTAGAGCATTCTCAACACTGTTAACCCAGAGCACTAAGCAAAATTTAAACAAGACCTAGTAACACCAAAGCCTAGATTATGGGATGCAAATTTATCCTGACCTGATTTTTCCCTGTGATAATTTTTCCCAAATTCATCTTTGTTGTCTTCATAATTGTTAAAAAATGTGCCTGGGAATATAAACACAGCTATAGAATCTTAAAATGTTTTTTTAAAAAAACATTAAATGGAAACATATCTGGCATGTGCATGGCTTCTGAACTTCTTTCTCAGGTTTTATGAATTCATTACCTAGCACATGGTTGATAAGCATTTGTTACACATAAATATGTTCAGGAAAGTAAATTTGGGAGGCCATTTGTCAGCACAATTTGTTTTAAGCCTCTGAATTTAAAAAAAAAAAGGGAAAAGTAGCTGAGTTTTGAGTTTTTCTCTAAATCTGCATTTCTCTAGATGTAGTCCATGGAAAACTAATTGTACAGGTTAGCTAGGGGTGGTATGTTTTAGAAAGTGTTCCAGTGTCAAATAAGTTTGATAAAAGCTAGGTGAAATGAAATTAAAACAGACTTCTTTTTTCCATAACGTCTCTTGTAACTCATGACAAAATGAGTATTGTGACTATTCGAGAAAAGATTACGATATATTATGCAGTGTTTTTAAAGCTTATTTGGTTGGAGGATCGATGTTTCTCCATGAGCACCCCTTGGAATCACAGATTAGAGAAACTGTTGACAATTAAGAGCTTAACTCAAAATGGACATCTGAATGTTGGCTCCCAGCTCTTTCCTATTAGAATATTCCCATCCCTCAGATGTTAAAGTCCTTCTCTCCAAACTTTCCTCATGGATTGCCAGCTTTATTAGGTTAGAGACTGGAGCTACATTTAAGCAGGTTTAATATTTCTCACCAGTGGTGAGTTTAGCTTCTTTCACAATTGCTACAGACAACATTACTTAACAATTTACCCGCTCTTAAAATAGGGTTCATAAATTATAATAGGAAGCCCACATTAAATATTAGCTGTGTGCTAGGCATTATTTTGATGCAATAAAATCTGCACCTACAGACGAGAGAGTTGACATCCAGGAAGATTAAGAGAACCGCTGTTTAAATACCTCCACCAATATCTGTGCACCGTGTCTTCATGTCATGAGATAATATTGTAATATGGACATTATCTGCATTGGTTCAACAATTCAATGCAAATTCTATTATGAAAGAATGAACATAAATTTATCTCATAATCTATTAAAATTCATCCCAGTTCAATGTTAAAATTTTTCCCTATTATTATGTTGTAACAACAGAAGCATATTGGCATAATATTCTCATGGCAAATTAATATTAATGCACAAGGGTGATATAGTCAATGCTAAGATACAACAAATTAATAATCCATTAGTGTTTATTATCATTTTTTGAACTAAATTGGCTATAGAATTCACAATGCTATTTTTAAGCTTTACAATTTTAAAGTGAGATTTTTCCCTAGGAGCTTCTATAATTCTAATGAATATACATTGAATTTGTATGTAATACCAACCAGCAAGAGTACTTGCAATTATCTTTTGCTTCTGTCAATGCCTGTAAACCCACATGTGTTTTGCACAATGAACATTAATGCATATGGACTAGATGTGTTTTTACAATTAAGCATAAATCAATTTTTAAGAGGAAAAAGTTTCAACTTTAAAAAAGTATGCCACTCAGGATATTTTTCGAGTTATTATATTTTTAGCTGAACATCCTTAATGCATATGGACTACATGTGTTTTTACAATTAAGCATGAATCACTTTTTAAGAGGAAAAAGACTTAACTTTTAAAAAGTATGCCACTCAGGACATTTTTCTAGTTATTATATTTTTAGTTGACTATCATAGTAGAGTTTTTGCCAGTGATGCCAAAAATAGATCAGACACTCATTGTTTAACCTAGAAGGGATCCAACTGTATCTCCAAGTTAGTAGCATTGCTTTAAACATATGCTTTACCATATAAGTAGGTTAAAAAAAAAAATAAGCACTTGGAAGTAGAATTCCTTCAGAAAGGAGTAAAAAGACTACATGGAACCTACCCTTTGTCATTAAAACATTGAAGTATAAAAAGAGTTTGGGCTTTGAAGTTAGACAGATTTATGTTCACATTCAAACTCTAGCTGTTTTACTTTGGACTAGTCACTTAACCTCTCTGAGTTCTCTCATCTATGAAGTGATGGTGAGGGAGAGTGATAATACAAGGATTAGAGATACATGAAAGTGCTTAACACATGGTATGCACTCAGTAAGGCCCTGGAAATACCATCATTACTCAATCAAGAAAAGCAAATGCTGAAACTAATTGTTTTCTAAACCGCCTGTGAATCTGTTTTAATAAGCAGAGAAGGAAGCTCCAGCTGGCAATTGATCGTTTTTTTGCAATTGGGTTGATATGACACACTGAATCTCTAGACACTCACCCGACTACGAGTTTGGAGCAAATTATTAGCCATGTAGGCATCTAATCCTTCAAGCCGGCATTAGAAAGGAGGAGGGAGAGAAATTATCAGTAAATTTTGGGCTGGGGCTGCACAGAGAAGGGAGAGGTGAAGAAAAGGAACTCTGGCGTGGCTCGTCCTGTGAATTTGGTTTCCTGCATTGCCCTGTCTATGTCTGTCTCCCTGCTAGCTCGAGAGCAACTTAAGAACCTGGGACTGTCTTATTTATCTTGCACAGTACCCAACAGACTTTTAAATGTGGTGCTCAGTGAAGTGTCAGGTGAGCGAGAGGAAAGAACACAGAGGTGAGGGAAAGAAACTGGAGACAAAGGCATAAGAAAGAAACGGGCAGATAAGAAAAAAGAAGATGAAGAGAAGAAAGAAGGAGGAAGGAAGAGGGGGATAAGAAAGTGGTTACTTTCTCAAACAGGAACTTGACACTTAAAATCTGTAAAGTTTACTCACATTTATGTTTTTGTTTTTGTTTTTGGACAGAGTCTCACTCTGTTGCCCAGGCTACAGTGCCAAGGTGTCAGCCTAGCTCACAGCAACCTCAAACTCCTGGGCTCAAGTGACCCTGCCTCAGCCTCCCGAGTAGCTGGGACCACAGGCATGCACCACCATGCCCGGCTAATTTTTTCTATATATTTTTAGTTGGCCAATTAATTTCTTTCTATTTTTAGTACAGACAGGGTCTCGCTGTAGCTCAGGCTGGTCTTGAACTCCTGACCTCAGGCAATCCTCCTTGCCTCCCTGAGTGCTAGGATTACAGGCATGAGTCACCACGCCCGACCTCACATGTATGTTTTTGAACAATTTTTTCTTACTTCATTAGTAACAGTTCTTTGGTTCAGCAAAACTAAGACCAAGAAAGCTCTGGGTAGTTGGAAACATTGGAAGTAGGGCTGTTGGTGACAGTGACAGCAGCTACACCAGCTCCCAAGGGCGGGCTGGGACAGTGAGAATGGAGGAGCTAGACAGCCAGCCCATTAAATGCACCCCAGCGGCGATGACTGATCCTCTGCTAACTCACACCAGCCAAACAAATCATCTAGGGTGCAACCGGATCTTGTCCATTTCTCTGTGCAATCCTCTGCAAGTCGTTTCTGAGTGGCAGCCTGTTTTGCTATACCCACTGGCTTCTGAAATCCCGAATTCCTTCCTTTCAACTCCACTTACTGTATAGCTGTAAACCCTTTTGCTGCCGCACTCCCTGCTTCATACTTTCTTTAAGTCCTTTGTCCTGGCTTCCTTGCCTGTCACATAAAATTTAAGCTGCAGAGATGAGTTTTGATCATAGTGCTAAAGAAGCTAGGGCCAAAGGCTTAAACACCAGAAAATGCTTATAAATTCCTGCACTCACAGACATTAGAGCATAAGAAGAACCTTAACAGTGGCTTAGTATAACCCTCTAACCCTCTTATTTAACAGAGGAGATCATTAAGGCCCAGAAAGACCAAGTTTATATAGGGAAAAAAAAAAACATCTATAGGTGGCCACAGAATGATCTTAAATATTAGGCAGTCATCCTGACAATTTTTGTTTTGGATTTGCAGAAGTGAGGCAAGAATGTGAGTTACATCACATAACCATACCCCTCCTGGACAAGGCCAGGAAATCTCAAATCCCTTTATATTCTTAATAGCCAGCACCTTTCTCACTGAAGTATTTGTCCTGGTCCTTAGCTCTGATGTGCATTTCTTTCTTTTGTCAAATGAATATTGAGGAGAAGAAAGGCCATGGAAAGATCTCAGATAGCATGTGGAACATGGAGGTGAGATGCAAGGACCCTGGAGACAGTTGGGATTCAAGTCCCAGCTCTTAGCTCCTCCTAGCTCTTACCTTGGGCAGCTTTCTTTTCTTATTTTTATTTTTCATTTCATAATATTATGGCGGTACAAATGTTTTGGTTACATAAATTGCTTTTGTACAGTTTGAGTCAAAGTTATATATATGCCCATGCATATATATATGTGTGCATTGTACCAGTTAGGTGTGAATTTACCCATCCCCTCTTCCTCTCTCCCACCTGCCCAACACCTGATGAATGTTACTTCCATATGTGCACATACGTGTTGATCGATTAGTACCAATTTAATGGTGAATACATATGTTGTTTGTTTTTCTATTCTTGTGATACTTCACTTAGAAGAATGGTCTCCAGTTTCATCCATGTTAATATAAGAGGTATTAGTTCACCATTTTTTTTATGTCTGAGTAGTACTCCATGGTATACATATAACACATTTTATTAATCCACTCATGTACTGATGGACACTTGGGTTGTTTTCACATCTTTGCAATTGTAAATTGTGCTGCTATGAACATTTGAGTGCAGGTGTTTCTTTTATAGAATGTCTTTTTTTCCTTTGGGTAAATACCCAGTAGTGGGATTGTTAGGTCAAATGGTAGTTCTACTTTTAGTTCTTCGAGGTATCTCTACACTACTTTCCATGGAGGTTGTACTAGTTTGCAGTCCCACTAACAGTGTATGAGTGTTACTATCTCACCACATCCACAACGACATTTGTTGTATTGGGACTTTTTGTTAAAAGCCATTCTCACTGGAGTTAAGTGATATCTCATTGTGGTTTTGATTTGCATTTCCCTGATGATCAGAGATGTTGAGCATTTTTTCATATGTTTTTTGGCCATTATTCTGTCTTCTTTTGAAAAGTTTCGGTTCATGTTTTTTAGCCCACTTTTTAATGGGTTTGTTTGAGTTTTTCTTACTGATCTGCTTGAGTTCTTTATAGATTCTAGTTATGAGCCCTTTATCAAATGTATAATATGAATATTTTCTCCCATTCAGTAGGTTGTCTATTCACTCTAATGACTGTTTCCTTGGCTGTGCAGATTTTTAATTTGATCAAGTGGGCAAGTTTCTTAACCTCTCTAAGCCTCCATTTTGTGACTAGAAAGATGGAGATAACAGTAGGTGCTGATTGTCAAAAATGGTGGATTAGGGATGACCCCCTGGCTCTCTGCTCCTGGAGTGGGAGGTGAAGAAGGCAGTCTGAATCACTCGAGTGGGTAGTTCTCCCACAGGATCAGCTTCACGGAATTGCAGGGAAGCTTCAAGGGGCAGCAGTGCTGGGAAAAGGAGGAAAGTAACTCAGTGGATTTGCAGTGAAGCTCTAAGAATCTGAGTGGTACTATGGGGATTGGAGTACAAGCTGGCTGTGCTCAGCGGCAGCCACATGGCTGTGTGATCCATCCCACAAGGGGACTTTTCCTTCACGGACCTCCACACCCACACAAGCAGGGAAGCGCCTGAAAACAGCGTGAAGAGGTAACATGGACGGGCAGGCAGGTTGGAGAGGAGGCATGAGCAGAAAGTAATTTGAAATCTCCAGGGCACGGTGTAAGGTTGCCTTTGCTGGGAGATCTATAAACACCAACGGCTTATGCCTCACTTGTGAAGGGACAGAAAAGTGAGACAGATTGTTCATTTGACTGAGTCGTCCAGTGGACTCAGGCGATCCAAGCGCTACGAGGGAGGGAGCGGAAGAGGGGGGTGAGAGCCACCCTCCGGGACCCTCCCCAGGGGTCTCCAGCGTCCCATGCCCTGCTATCACCGGGGACATGCAGGTAGTTTTCGCCCCTCAGCAGAACTTATCCATGGACCCCAGCCACTTGAGCTCTGCCGGTGAAGGGACAGAACAGGATGCAAGAACCATCCTCCGCGGACCCTCCCCAGAGGTCTCCAGCATCCCAAGCCCCGCCGCTGGGAACATGCGGATAGCTTTCACCCCTCGGCGAAACTTGTCTGCGGACCTCAGCTGTTTGAGCTCTGCCAGTGAAGGGACAGAAGGGGGGGTGAGAGCCATCCTCCGTGGACCCTCCCCAAGGGTCTCCAGTGGCCCAAGACCCGCCACCGGGCATAGAAAGTTTTCACCCCTTAGCGGAACTTGTCCGTGAACCCCAGCCACTTGAGCTCTGCCAGGGAAGGGGCGGAAGAGGGGGCTAGCACCATCCTCCATGGATCCTCCCCAGGGGTCTGCAGCGGCTAAAGCTCCACTGGTGACACACGGAAAAGGGATACTTTTCACCCCTCAATGGAGATTCTCAGTGGTCCTTGGCAGCTCAAGCACTGCTGATTTTAGCTCATAATCCAATCCCTGCATTTCTGATCCTCAATAAAGCATCCAGATGAGAAAGAACCAGCAAAAGTTTACAGGAAACATGAAGGACCAGAGAAAAGTCACCTCCAAAGCAAAATACTCATTTTCCATCATCTGACACCAACTTACATGATATGAGTAAACTGACAGAGGAAGATTTCCGAATATGGATTGCTGCAAAACTAAATGGAATTGAAGAGAAAATATAATCACAACATAGAGAAACCACAAGAACAATACAGGAAATGAATGACAGATTCTCCAAAGAAATTGATACTATCAAGAAAAACCAAACAGAAATTTTGGCAATGAAGGAAACAATTAAGGATCTCCATAATTCAGTGGAAAGCCTAAAGAACAGGATGGGCCATGCAAAAGAAAGAATCTCAGAACTTGAAGATTATGCCTATGTTCTAAACAAATCAGAGGAAGAAAGGGAACACAGAAACAAGAAACAAGACCAAAGTTTACAGGAAGTGTGGGATTATGTTAAAAAAAACAAATATCAGATTGATTGGGATTCCAGAAGGGGAAGAGGAACATTCACAAGAGCTGGAAAACTTATTTCATGGAATACTGGAGGAAAATATACCAGGCCTGGCCAGAAATCTTGATATCCAAATATAAGAAGCACACAGAACTCCTGGGAGACTCAACGTGAAAAGGCAATCACCTCGCCATTTGGTCTTTAGGCTGACCAAAGTAAACGTGAAAGAAACAATTCTCTGTGCAGCGAGACGAAAGCAGCAAATGCCCTATAAAGGTAAGCCTATCAGACTAACAGCTGACTTCTCATCTGAAACCTTACAAGCCAGGAGGGATTGGGTGCCTATCCTTAATCTTCTAAAACAGAACAAAGCCCAACCTAGAATTCTTTATCCAGCAAAATTAAGTTTCATCTATGAGGGAGAAATAAAGTCCTTCTCAGACAAACAATCACTGAAGGAATTTGCAAAGACCAGACCATTCCTACAGGAAGTTCTCAGACCCACATTTCTAACTGAAGAGGGCAGTAGACACTCCTCAAAGTGAAATCATCAAAGAATTAAAGTTTAGATCTCAAACTAAATGATAGCTCAAGGAGTAAAACAAAGCAACAAGTCTTCACACAACAATATGAATGGTAATCTTCCTCCAATTTCAATCCTTTCAATAAATGTAAATGGCTTAAACTGTCCTCTGAAGAGACATAAACTGGCAGAGTGGATAAAAATTCACAAGCCTAGCATCTGCTGTCTACAGAAAACACATCTAACCCACAAAGATGCCCAGCAGCTGAAGGTCAAGGGATGGAAAACTATCATCCAGTCAAATGGAAGTCAAAAGAAAGCTGGAGTACCTATACTATTTGCAGATAATATAAGCTTTAAAATAGCAAAAGTAAAAAAGGATAAAGATGGCCATTATATAATGGTGAAAGGGAAGATCCAACAAGAAGATTTAACAATTCTTAATATCTATGCACCCAATACAGGAGCACCCAATTACTTAAAGCAAACCTTGTCTAATCTAAACACCTTGTTACATAACACTACCATAGTACAGGGGACTTCAACATCCATTGAATGATCTGGATAGGTCCTTCAAACAGAAAATAAGCAAAGAAATAATGTACCTGAATAAAGCCCTTGATCAAAAAGGTCTGACAGATCTCTATAGAGCATTCCATCCAAACAAACTTGAATTTACATTCTTTTCAGCAGCCCATGGATCCTACTCCAAAATTGATCACATCCTAGGCCGCAAATCAGATCTCAAAAAATTCAAGAAAACAGAAATTATACCTTGTATCTTTTCTTACCATAACAGTATAAAATTACAGTTAAATTCCTATAGAAACACTCAACCCCTCACAAAATCATGGAAACTAAACAATCTATTATTGAAAAATTATTGGGTAAAGGAAGAAATTCAGAGGGAAATCGAGAATTTCTTCGAACAAAATGATAACGATGATACCTCTTACCAAAACATGTGGGATACAGCAAAAGCTTACCTGAGAGGAAAACTAATAGCAATTAACGCTCACATCCAAAAAACAGAAAGCTTAGATACTGACAACCTAATGAATAAGCTCAAGGAATTGGAAAAAGAACAGCAAACATTTTCCAATCCTAATAGAAGAAAAGAAATAACAAAGATCAAAGCAGAACTGAATGAAATGGAGAAAAAGAGAACTGTGCTAAAAATCAACAAAACCAGAAGCTGGTTTTTTGAAAAGATAAACAAAATCAATGGCCCTCTTGCTAGATTGACAAGGACTCAAAGAGAAAGGACTCTAATAAACTCAATAAGAAATGAAAAAGGAGAGATCACAACAGATACCAAAGAAATACAAAACATTATATTTGACTATTATAAAAAACAATATGCCCCAAAACTATAGAACGAAGATGAAATGGACAAATTCTTGGATTCATACAACCTCCCTAAGATCATGCAGGAGGCAACAGAATTCCTAAACAGACCAATCTCAAGCTCAGAAACTGAAGCAGTAATTAAAAACCTCCCCAAACGGAAAAGTCCTGGGCCAGATGGCTACACTTCAGAGTTCTACCAAACATACAAAGATGAACTCATACCTATACTACAGAAACTATTCCACACCATTGAGAAGGATGGTATCCTTCCTAACTCATTCTACGAAGCCAGTATCACCTTGATACCAAAGCCAGGAAAGGACACAACAAAAAAAGAAAATTACAGATCAACATCCCTTATGAATACATATGCAAAAATCCTAAATAAAATTTTAGCAAATAGAATTAAGCAGCACATAAAAAAAATAATTCACCATGACTAGGTGGGCTTTATTCCACAGATGCAAGGATGGTTCAACATACACAAGTCTATAAATGCAATTCACTTCATAAATAAAATCAAGAACAAAGACCATATGATTCTGTCAATAAATGCAGAAAAAGCATTTGACAAAGTCCAACACAACTTTATGATACAAACACTTAACAAAATAGGCATAGATGGCTCATACCTTAAACTTATCAAATCCATCTGTGACAAACCCATAGCTAATATCATTTTAAATGGGGAAAAATTGAAATCTTTCCCCCTTCAATCCAGAACTAGAGATGCCCACGATGGAAGTGCTTCCCTTGAAAACCAAGAGACTGACCACGCACCCCCTCCCCAATGCCAGCCACTAATCCCAGGAGCCTCACTGTCTTCAGTTCTTAACTGGTTCAGTTCACAATGAATGGAGAGGCTATGGCAGTTATTTTTAAATGTCAAGTAAATGTGTCACATTTCCCTTACAGAGAACTATTGAAGATTGAACTAGATATAGTTGATTAAAATTTGTCCCAGAAATAAAACTAGTTTCTGAAAACTTAGTTCTACTAGAAGTAAAGTATAAGTAAAAAAATTTTAAAAAGAATAAAAAGGAAAGACAGAAAGGAAGGCAGGAAAGAAGGAAGGTAGGCAGGCAGGAAGGAAGGAAGGGAGGGAGGGAGGGAGGGAGGGGTCTTGTTGCAGCAAAGAATACCAGGAAACTCTAGAGATTTTTTTTCTTCATTATAAAATTAATACATGAAAATTAATAGAAAGATATTTTTTCAAAAAAGAGGAAGCAATTTTTAAAACTATTCCACCACCGCAATACATCCGAATGTCATGTATTTTCATCTTTATGCTATATCTATCTTATAACATAAATCATAAGTATTTTATTGTAGACTCAAATATGGATTTTTATTTCTTACACTATAAGCATTTTATAATGCTACATTGTCTTGATAATCATTACTTTCTTTTTTGTTCTTTTTTTATAATTTTAATTTAAAAAATTTCTTTTCAATTAAAGATATATTTTTGTTCTTTTTTATTTCTTTTTTTTAGACATCCAAGTTGTGTTACATAATCATTATTTTAATAGTTACATAATATCCCACAGACTGACCAAACTGTTTTACCTAATCATTTAGATAATAAATTGGGTATTTAAGTTGTCTCTAATTCTTTCCTATTTTTAAGTAACATTGCTAATAATATCTCTACATAGTATGTCAACATTTAGAATATTTTGTCTTAGGCTAAGTTTCCAGAAGTGAATTAATGATAAAGGGTATAAATACTGTCATGGTTTTTTATCCATCTTGCTAAATTTCTTCCAAAATGATTTTTAACCAATTTACAGAAAAAGGTTTGATTTTACTGGGCCCTTATCAAAATTAAACTTTGGCATTTAAAAATTATTTTTCATGTAATTAACTCATTTTTACTTTAATTTAGCTTTCTTTGATTTGTATAGAGAATGAAAAAAAAATTCCATATCTTTATCTGTTATTGTGTTTAATTTAGATACTGTCGTAGGCAGAAATTGTAAACACTTACCGAGGGATCTCCTCCCTAAATGTTAAGCAGATTTTACTGAAAGTTAAAACTTAGAATGTTCCTCAGTTCCAAAATCAGAAATACAAATCATCTTTCTTGGTTCTGCACTTAATTTAGAATCATTTTATAAAGTTGATCTTGAAAATGTCACATTTTATGTTTTATGGTAACAGAATGAGAAAAAATAATATTAATATATTGGCTATACTACCACTGTTTTAGGAGATTTGTAACATTGGGCTTGTCTTATGGGATATTGGGTGAGGTGACTTATATCTCATTACTCTGGTCCTATAACTAATATTCACTTTGAAAAATTTATTCTATTTTATTTTTTGCCTTCTCCTTCGTGGGTGAAACATTGATTGGTTTCCTGAAAAGAAGTTAAAGAAATGGTTCTGAGAATAGGCACTCGCTGCCCGGAGTCATTCACTTGGCAAGCGCAAGGAACAGAGGGTGCTGAGGTCCAGGCTGAGAAAGGAACACAGAGAAGGAGGTTTAACAAAACAGCCAAACACAAGTTTCAGGGTAGGTGGAAGTTGAGAAGATTCATCTTTTAAATTTCAGCTTAAATTTAAACTTTATAAAGAATAGAGGACGTTTACACTAAGGGCTAGAAGTCATCGGCAGTGCATTCTAAGAGGGTAAAGTGAAGAAGGGCTGGAAGATCTGGCAGCGAGCGCGTTAGACTCACGAACAGTAGCTGTTCTGTGCTCCTGCTATAAAACTGCCAAGACAAACCAGCATCTTGACCAGGTGAGTGGAGCCAAGGAAAGTATCAAAGCGTACTTAATGTTCTAAACCTCATGTGTACCTCCGATGAGGCCAGGGCTTAGTGCTTTCCCAAAATGATCTTTAGATTCACAGAAGCAACACATGCAACCTTCTGTCAACAAACAGGGCCATGAAAATAGCATTGGCTTTTATGCCCACTGGCCCATGTCCTCAAAAAAGTCAACATGGAACTAAAAGCAAACAAGCCCTACGCCAAAAAAATTAAGTAACAGGCTTTTGACACACTTGATGACTTTCCATATATTGTATGTTTTTAAGAGAGGAATCTATGTTCATAAAAAATTATTCACTGTTTTCCAACAATAAAAGATAAATTCTTAAATATGTGGTATAATTGATTAATGGAATATTTACAATCTTTAAAATACATAATGACATGGAAAGACTTTTGATATATTGTCAAGAAGGAAGTGCTACAAACTAGAGAAGTGTGTTAAATTATATTTTTTAAAAAGGGTAAAACCATGAGTCTTATACAGATACAAAATAAACAAATGTTGAAGACTTCTGTTTAACTCATTATTATTTATTTAACGAGGGAAACAAACAGATGTTATACTAATTCATAGGAGAAATTAAAGAGCCACAAATTTAGGCAGAGCAAATGAATATTGAGATAACTTTCCAAATGGACACAAAACTGGATTTTTCCTGGGGGTTGGGAAAGAAATTGTCTCTCCAACAGACAGAAGTCATTTGAAGGTCTAGAGGTAAGAACTATGTTCATTTGCAATAATTTGTCAGTTACCTACAAAATACAGAGTTGAAAAATAACCTGATTAAAGACGAAAGTCCATATCCCGATAGCAGTGTCTCTCAATCTTTTTTCATTATTGCCTTCCTAAGGAGACTTTTTAGACATTTTTACATAATCCATCTCACACCACTCCCAAATGAAATATTAAGGAATAAGATTATTGTTGGGTAGACTTGAACTTTGGAGTGCCACAAGCCATTATAATAGCTAAGATTTTTTTTTCTGCCCCTTAAGTTCCAATTTTTGTCCTTTTTGGGGCAATTGAAAATCCATGGCCGTGAGGACAGACAAACCCCAGAAGTTCCACTGTTCCATTGAAAGGATATCTAATAAGCTCTGCAGCCTATTTCAAAGTCTTAAGTTACCTCTTATAACACAATGATGTCATTTTTTAAAAAAACACTGTATGTGCGCGCGCACGTGGGCGTGTGTGTCTTAAAGTTTATACCAGCGGTCAGCAAACTGCAGCTTTCAGGCCAGATCTCACCTGCTCATTTTTGTAAACACAGTTTTATCAGCAACACACAGCTGTGCACATTGTTTCACCGCGGGTGGCTGCTCTCACACCGCAACAGCAGTTGAGTGGTTGCGACAGAGACCTCAGGGACAACAAAGCCTCAAATATTTACTGTGTGTCCATTGACAGAAAAAGTTTGCTGACCTCTAGATTACAGTAAACCATCGCTAGAAACTGTGTCAGGGGTCAGGCATGGTGGCTCACGCCTGTAATCCAAGCACTCTGGGAGGTCGAGGCGGGAGAATCGCTCAAGGTCAGGAGTTCGAGACCAGCCTGAGCAAGATCAAGACCCTGTCTCTACTAAAAAAAAAAAAAAAAAGAAAGAAAGAAAGAAATGAATTGGCCAACTAAAAATAGATAGAAAAAAATTAGCCGGGCATGGTGGTGCATGCCTGTAGTCCCAGCTACTCAGGAGGGTGAGGCAGAAGGATTGTTTGAGCCCAGGAGTTTGAGGTTGCTATGAGCTAGGGTATTGCCATGGCACTCTAGGCCTGGCAACAAAGTGAGACTCTGTCTCGAAAAAAAAAAAAAAAGGAAAGAAAGAAAGAAACTATGTCAGGTTAATAGGATAATGAATTATTGTTCTTTAAAAAAATCTATATTTCTTATAAATGTTTTACTTCTTAATGGGACAGAAACTTTTAAAAATTATTCATTGCACATCAATTGTATGCAAAGTGCTTGGGGGATAGAAGTATACGATGTGGTTCCTACTTTTTTTAAAGCTTTTAATCTAAAGTTTCTGAGATGAAGTGGTGTGTTTGCTATCACAGAGTTGTTGCATTCTTTTACTGAAGTACACTAAAAATAGGAGAAGTGGATAGGAACCACTAGAGGGAAAAAAAGTAGTGTTAGTAAACATGAGCCATGGTCAATGGCTCAATGCCAACTTGATGCATTGCCAACTGGCATTGCCATGGTCAATGCCAATTTCTAGGTTAAAATTTGGCCTTCTGAGCCTTAAATATTAAAGAAAAATCAGATTAAATAGTCTGTTATGACTACAGTATTTGCTTCAAGTTATTATAAAAATAGTAAGAGAAAAAAAGAACCTGCTTGCTTTCAACCTCTAGAGAACAATGAACTTTCTCTTCATTCAGATTTTATACTTGCTGAGGTCATGAAATTCAAAGTTATCCTAAAAGCCACTTTGAGATGTCTTCCAGAGATATAATATTTCAGAACCTAAGCTGCCCTGAGTCACACAAATCTCTCACCTTTTCCTATTCAAGAGTCAAGATATTGTAACTTAACAGAGCAACTCAACAAATGAGTGGCCTTCTGTTCAGTTCATTCTCCCCAGCTCCCAGAAACTTCCTTTCCCAGGGACCTTATCTTCGAACAGTCTCTTTAATATCTGAATGATATCCATGTTCCCATAGAAGTTGTTCTTTGTAATACAAAACTCTTAGATATTCAAAACCATCAAGACCCAGACAAATGATTTTTCTCATTGCCTAATTCTAGGAATTTGAGAATAGGGGCCTCTAATCCAGGATGTTTACAGATAATAATTTTAGCTATTTGTAAGGTAAACAGGTAGATAGATAAATGAATGAGTCTGTGAGTAATCAAAAAATATAAAACTTTTTTGGTTGAAAATTCTCCAGGAAGTAAATAGAAGACTACTAACATTAAGTCCAAATCAACTCAGCAACCATTTGAAGACCTAATATATCAGCCTTTCCCAACCATATTGTCATAACACACTAATGTGCTGCAATCAGTTGTGAGGTGTGTCTCCAATAATCCATCATTAATAAAAGTTAAAGTACAGAGGTTTGCAAGTTATTTACAGTTTTCAGAAATTAAAACTGATTCAAGGCGATCCCTATAATCACCGCTGTCCCTCACTTGCCTTCTAATGCACATTACTGAATGAGCAGGAAAGAAGACTTTATGGTCAGCGATCTGGACACTCCCCTCCGAGGCGTCTGGCCTGGGAACAATACCTGTCAGTTGTACCATGGCGTAAAAATAGGGTTCAGACTCGTAGTCAAATAGAAAGAATCAGTGGGGAAAGAAAAAAAAGGAGGAAGAAGGGAAGACAGAGGAGAAGGGAGGGGTGAAGAAGGAGGAGAAGAACAACAATTTGGGGAATGAGAAAGCAGGAGGAAGAGAGTGCAAAGAAAACAGAGAAAGAACAAGCAGAAACCGGGAGTCATGCGAACCAGCGAGCAAAGACCAGAAAAGAAGAGCATGGTGCACTGAAAAGCAGAGAGAAGTATAAATGCACCCAGACTTAAGAAATATACACATCTGGCAATCAGCAACTATATCTCACTTCTGTTTCATCGTGTTAAATAAATGTTGATGCTCTTAAAAAAAAAAAAAAAACAGAAAGAGAGAGAGAGAGGAAGGAAGGAAGGAAGGAAGGAAGGAAGGAAGGAAGGAAGGAAGGAGGGAGGGAGGGAGGGAGGGAGGGAGGGAGGGAGGAAGGAAGGAAGGAAGGAAGGAAGGAAGGAAGGAAGGAAGGAGGAAGGAAGGAAGGAAGGAAGGAAGGAAGGAAGGAAGGAAGGAAGGAAGGAGGAAGGAGGGAGGGAGGGAGGGAGGGAGGGAGGGAGGAGGGAGGGAGGGGGGAGGGAGGGAGGGAGGGAGGAAGGAAGGAAGGAAGGAAGGAAGGAAGGAAGGAAGGAAGGAAGGAAGGAGGAAGGAAGGAAGGAAGGAAGGAAGGAAGGAAGGAAGGAAGGAAGGAAGGAGGGAGGGAGGGAGGGAGGGAGGGAGGGAGGGAGGGAGGGAGGGAGGGAGGGAGGGAGGGAGGGAGGAGTGGCGAACGGTGTCAATTGCCGCTGAGAAACTGAGTAACCTTGTTGATGTGAGGAAATCAGATGCCCCAAGGCTGGCATTAAAGCCTGAACTGAAGAGTTAAAAGAGAAGAACTAGGAAAAGCATCTGTGGACACTTCCTCGCTGAAAGACAGAAAGATCCAGCGTGCTCGGAGAGGACACTGGGCAGGGCAGGCACTTTCACGGACTGGAGAGACCTCAGCATGTGTACAGGCCCAGACAAACCAACAGAAAGGGAGCGGTTGAAGATACATAGAGAGGAAATACTCAATGGGACCAGGTTCTATTACTAGAAAGGTCAGAAGAGGATAGGATTGTGAACAAGGCTTGATCTTGAGCAGGAAAAGGCACGCCTCTTCCTCAAAAACTAGAAGGGAGGAGATGAAAAGGGGTGCATTTGGAGGTCAATTTCTTGTGGACATACAGCCAAAAGATGGACATCCTATGGACTTGCAGGAGGGACGTATCAGCATAAAGGGGAGGGCACAAGGTGGGCCATGGATGGCTACTGTAGAAAGTAGGAGAGGAGGATGAACAAAAACAGGTAAAAGTATTGCTCAGCCCCAGCTGCCCGCAACACCCACCCTCAAGGCCCTGTGTACCTTTTCCAGAAGAAAGGAAAGAGGAACCAGCACAGACATCTGAGAGAGAGTGGCCACGGGGAAGTGGGAAATGACTGCATTGTCACAGAAGCCACAGCAAGGAACACGTGAAAGAAAGACCAAATGGGAAAAAGACGGAGCTGATAGATAGAATCCAAGCTACAAAGTGCTGTGAATGATAAACAGAGAGAAAAGTTCGCTAGATTTGGCAACAAGAAAGCCATTAATGACTAAGTGAGCTTTTCCATACTAGTAAGGATTAAACCAGATTTCATGGAGTGGAAGTAAGGAGTTAAACCCAGTGATGGGAGCACCACACATTTTTAGGAATTTTAAGAGTGAACATAGTGTGAGACAGGGGTAACAGTTTGAGGAGATGGAATATTTTGTACAAGAGAGAAAACTGAACATGTATGTGTGTGTTTTTACATGTGTATATGTTTGAGTGTGTGTGTATGCGTGTGTTGAATGCCAACATAACTCAACAAACTCTCCTACCTTACAGAATTATTGTAAGAATCCAATGAAAACAGTTTGTGAACTGAAAAGTACCATACTAAGTATTATTATTTTCAATGCACACAGATTCTCATTTATTGAATGTATAAACCATTATGTATCTTGCCATTCAAAATTCCATTTAGTGTTTTATAGGAATGCAATCATGAATCAGTAAACTTTATCTCCAGGATTTTCTCTTCATAGCCACTAAAATTCTTGACAACTCTGAAAGATGAAATATCCAGACAAACTGAAACCAGCAGTTGCCATCTCAGAACCTGAGCAGAGAAAAATGCAAAAATTACATTAAGCTGATTTCTGTGGTCCTCATACACTCGCAGGTATTAGGGACAAAATACTGACTTTGGGGATTAGCTTGCTTTTTCTTCCTGGTTTTGGAATCTGTTGTTAATTTAGTGAAACACCTATTTCTTCTAGGCGAGACCCAGGTATATCTTAGGTCAAGTTTTAAAGGCAAGTCTTTTATCACACTCTGACAGCTGGGAAAATGACATGTGTAAAATGCAATTATCAGAACAAAAACAGTGTGTTTTGCTTTGGGCTCTTTGGCTTGAGGTTTCCTTCACATTTGAAAAACCACTAAGGAGCTAAAAAGGTTGTAGCTAACAGCTAGCAATTAAATTATGTATTGGCAAAATAAGCAAAAATCCATTAATTGGTAGGATGGCATTACACTCTAAGACTTTTTGTAAGAGTAGATTCTCAAACTATCAACGCTCAATATGAAATTAGTGGGCCTT
The DNA here is from genome assembly GCF_040939455.1 of Microcebus murinus. Classification (NCBI taxonomy): domain Eukaryota; kingdom Metazoa; phylum Chordata; class Mammalia; order Primates; family Cheirogaleidae; genus Microcebus; species Microcebus murinus. Next base: position 12,003,377 of record NC_134126.1, read on the forward strand.
TGGCACAGAACAGTCTTCCCGTTCTGCTGCTATTTTATATATTTGGGAATAAGTAATTTAACCTAAAGAATGTTCATTTCTTCATATAAAATGGAGATAATTATAGTCATAAGTCTCTTAACGATGGGGATATGTTCTGAAAAATGCATTGTTTGGCAATTTTGTCATCGTGCAAATTTCACCAAGTGTCCTTACACAAACCTAAAAAATATAACTCACTACACACCTAGACTATCTGGTAGAGCCTATCGCTCCTAGATTACAAATCTGTACAGCATGTTATTGTGCTGAATACTGTAGGCAATTATAATTCAATGTAAGTATTTATGTGCCTAAATATATCTAAACCATAGAAAAGGTACAGTCAAATATGATATAAAAGATAAAAATGGTACAGCTCTATGGGGCACTTACGGTGAATGGAGCTCGCAGGACTGGAAGTTGGTCCGGGTGAGTCAGTGAGTGAATGTGAAGGCCTAGGACTGTTCACTACTGTAGACTTTATGAACACTTTATAGAGTACACTTAGACTACACTCAATTTGTAGAAAAAGTTGTCTTTCTTCAGTAATAAATTAACCTTAGCTCATTGTAACCTTTTTATTTATAAACTTTTCAAATTTTTTATAATTTTTTGACTCTTTTGTAATGCACTTAGCTTAAAAGACAAACACATTATACAGCTATACAAAAATATTTTCTTTCTTTCTATCCTTTATAGTTTTTTTCTCTACTTTTAAAATTTTTTATTTTTTACTTTTTAAACTATTTTGTTAAAAACTAAGACACAAACACATACATTAGCCTAGGCCTGCACAGGGTCAGGATCATCAAAACATCACTTAGCAATAGGAGTTTTTCAGCTTCTCTATAACCTTATAGGACCACCATCCCGTGTGGTCTATCTCTGGCTGCAATGTTGTTATGTGGCATAAGATTGTATCTTGTAAAGATAAACATTTGTACCTTCATTGGGCACGGTAAGCATTGGACATATTATCTTTGTCTTTATAGAGCTTTGGACATTCAAGAGCTGGTATTACAAAAATACCATTCCCATCTCTTAAACATTGAAAAACTGGCACTCAGAGATTAGTTATGGGTTTTGAAATAGACAATCTATGGAAAATTTGGAATTAGAACCCCGGCCACCAAAAGGTGAGAGGGGATACACAATAGAGTCTTAATGTAGGTCTCTTTGGGAGAAAATGGGGACAAGATGGAATTTGGAAGATGAAAGATTGAATGTTATTTTAATGCACTTGTCAGCACTTTGAAAATGCATTTGATTTTGTAAATGCTGAAATGGCTTTTATAAATATTTATAAATAAATTTAAATAATCCATGCCTCTTTACCCATTTTAGTACAATCAATGTTTATAGTTTGTTAAAGTTGCACCTTTGGAACCATATATAAAGATAATTTATTTAAATCCTTATTAGTTCAAGTGAGGCAGCTTCAAATCGGAAGCTACAAAAAACTATCAAACGCAATACTTGGCTCTCTCATATTTCCCCACATCTAGTGAATTTCCTGGGCTGTCACCAAAAAAAAAAAAATCTAGTTTGAGTGAAAAGATGCTTACTAAGGAATAAGGAGAATCCTTTATGCCAGTCTTACATAAGACTCGCTCTGGCAGCAAGTCTTCCAAGCCACACTTGTCATATGCTTCTCTCTGCCAAAGACATGAACAGCGCAGCAGACACGGGCAGAGGAATGAGTCACAGGCAATACCTGCCACATGCATCATCCTCAAGGTAAATGCATGTCATGAGACAAGGCCACAGAGTCCCAAAATAGTCTCAGCCTGTCACTTGGTGCCCAAAATAATTACTCAAGAAGCAGTTCTTTCTAAAGGGACAAATTACCCATCAGCATAAAATAACACTGTCATTAGATTAATGGAGAATGTCTTTTTTCAAAACAATTTCCCGGTAATAACTGTGACATGAAAATTATAAATTAAAATTACATTAGCTAAAGGAAGTTAAGAACTGTTTTCTAAATCTCTTCTTAGTTCCAGTTGTGGTTTGAAATAACTCCCACAGAAAGCTGGTCAAGAGAATCCACGGGAATCAAATGCCAGGAAAACCAAAAAGCAGGTGCCTTAGAAAGACCAATTTGTACCCACAGAATTTGAGATTAAAAAAATAAAAAAATTTTCAAAAAAAAAAAAAAAGAAAGAAAGACCAAAGACTGAGGTTCCCATGGGGAGGAGCCAGGAGAAGGAGCCCTCGGCTCAGGCTCTCATGCACATGCCTGGTGGAGAGACACGTCCTGTGACACAGCACATTAAAGGATGACTGGACACAAAACTTTCAGTGTAGGTCGGCATCAACTAACCTGAAGTTTTCAAGGTGTATTAGTTTCCTAGGGCTATCATAAAAAAATTGGCACAAACTGGGTGAATTCTAACAGCAGAAATCTATTGTCTTAAAGTTATGGAAGCTAGAAATCCAAAATCAAGGTGTCCACAGGGTTGGGGCCTTCTAGAGGTTCTGAGAGAGAACCTGTCCTCTGCCTGTCTCATAGCTTCTGGTGGCTGCTGGCAACTCTTGGCATTCTTTGGCTTGTAGTTGCATCACTTCAGTCTTTGCTTCCATTGTCACGTGGGGTTTTCTCCCTGTGTCTATCCAAATTTCCCTCTTCTTATAAGGACAGGAGTCGTTGGATTAACATTCACTATAATACACTATGATCTTGTCTTCACCTGATTCCATCTGGAAAGACTATTTCTAAATAAGATTATATCCACAAGTACCAAGGTAAGGATTTGAACATCTGTTTGGGGCGAAACACAACTCACAACACTAGGTCTCTCAGAAGCATCCTAGCCATTCATTACCAGAATGATCTGGAACCTTCTGTCACAATGTCAAGAAAACATAGAACATTAAAGCTAAAAGCAACCTGAGCAATCACCAAACCTAAACATCTTACTTCATTGATGATTAGCAGGTCTTTCCACAGCAGCAATTCGCAATCAACCTCAGTATCGAGACCCAGGGTACAATCCGTGGTGAGGGATGAGGCAAGTAAACTGTTATTTTTTTTGAAAGTACTAACTAGTGAGGATGATTCCCAGCACACAAAAGTTAAAAATCTCCATTCTAAAGACTTGCTTTAGCGGGCAAAGATTGTATGTTGCACCCATGCACTTCCGAGCTTCACAGAATTGCAGTAAGAGACAGTTTGAACCCCCACCCCTTTTCTGTCTTTATTTATTGTTTTGCCTATTTTAGATGTAGCAGTTCTTGAACCTACTCCAAACAGTAGAGAAAAGGGGGAAACAAGAGAAAGGAGGATTTGAGAGAAATGAAAATGGCATAGTAGAGCACAACTCAAGCAAGGTGGCTTGGCCAGGGTTGAAATGGAGACCAAAAAAATGTGTAAGAGGCAGAATCAAAGGAAAATCATTCCCAGACTCTACTGAAGACCCTACCCAGACACAAAATGACTGTCCTCAGTCCTCCACCTTCCAGCAGGAGAAAAAGAGACACAATGTATGAGTTATAAACAAAGGGAGCAAGGACAAGGTAGACACAAGCATATGTCAGATGCCTACAGTCTACCAAGAAACATGCCAGACTTGGAGGAAATATCTCATTTTATCTTTACAATCTCAAGTGTTAGGGTCCCCATTTCACAGATGAGGAAATTGAGGATAAGGATATCTGAGTATTTTGCCTATTGTCACACTGCTAGTTCTTGACGGATCTACAGTAAAACCCAGAACTCTCTAACTTAAGGTAACTCTTACCTAAAAGAAAAGTAGAAAGGAAGAAAAAGGTCAAAAACCTTGTTTCAGGTCTCTTCTTAGAAATCATGTGTTTGGGGATATAAAAATTTTTTATGAGGACTAAAATATATGAGAAATGGAAAAATATGATTTGGGTGCTGTTCTGATTAATGTCTTGACACTGTATGAGAACACTGTAAGGAAATGAATAAAACTGTCTGTGGATCAGTTTAAAGGAAGGTGGAAGGTTAAAAACCAACCACAGGGGGCTTCACTGACATTCAAAGCTAAAACATTTTGACGGGACAGAACATAACCAGGTGAGAGACACACTCTGTTTTCATAGTTCGTTTTATCCATTTTAAGATGGAGACTGCGGAAGTCTGATCCCAGCTGGGAGTAGGGCCTGATGCTGTATTTTCTACTTGGCATTAGCACGCAGTGAGTGCCTGCCCAGATTCGAACTACAGGGTCCACAGCATTATCTCCAAATGAGGGAAGGTGTTTTGGAGGATCATTAAGTGTTCATTCAATGTGAGCAAGTCAGCTGCAATCACAGACAGCTGTAAATAGGAAAGAAAAACAATCCGATCTGTTATACTTGTCTTAGTGTGAGTCATCTGATTGGAGATGGATAGCTTTATAGATGCAATCAAAGTTTATTTGGTATGATGAGGTCTTTCTAAATAGAGTAATTTCTTCAGTTGCTACAGTTGCCATGAAGACCTCCTTAGAGAGAAAGGAAGTCTTTTCAAACTTGACTTACCTCATGGGAATAGCTTGTTAGGCACATTCTGAATGCTCGCACTTCATGTCCTGTCTCTTAACTGATGATCGATCCTGATGATTTAAGTTTATTCTTAAAAGTGAGAGGCATACCTCTCACCTAATTCATCAGAAGTGGCGAGCTGTCTTTGTCTTCTTTTCAGCTAATCTTTAACTCAAAGGCCACTCCCATTCTACAGCTGCCTAGGCATTCATTCCTAACCCTGAATTCCAGACTTTTATTTTAAGAAGCCTGGTGGACATCTCTGCAAGACTGTCCCACAGGCATTTCACAGGCACGAGAGCAAGCCGGTTAGGGGCACGCTCCTTAGTGCTAGATAAATCTGGGTTCGAGTCCCAGCGTTGCCCCTGCTTGTTAGGAGACTTTGGCTGCTGATTCTTCTCTAAGCTTCAGCTTCCAAATCTGTAGACTGGAAATAAACAGTACCTGCTTTGTATTAACATAATTAGAGAATTAACATAAAATATTCATAGAGTACCTGGCACATGGTAAATGCTCCATAAATAACAAACATTATGAGATATAAAAGTGAACTCAGTCTCTCCACCTGCAAGCCTGTGCTTCTCAGCCTGTCCCATCCTTTTTTTTTTTTCCCAAATTCTGTGGGTACAAATATTGTTAGGGTTACATATCTTGCCCCTTCCCCCCTCCCCACCCTGCTCTGCCGGAGCTTCAAGCGTGTCCAGTCTTCAAGTGGTGCGCCCTGCACCCACCATGAAAGTGCGTACCCTTCCCCTTCTCCCCCCTTCCACCTGTTCACCTCCCATTAACAATTTTTTTATATACATTTTGGTTACAGTGTGTTTCTTTGCCTCTCCCTAAAAAGGGATAGAGGTAATCCTTTCCCCTCTATAATGCTCATCACATCCTTAAGATGTGGGTCTCTCCCCCTCAGATCCCTGTTAAACACTACAATTATTTGAACACCATAGTTTTAGGCTGTCAGTACCAATTTGATGGTGAGTAGATGTGTAGCCCATTTTCCAGGTGTTGTGTCGTCTCGCTTTGTATTACAGGCTTAAGCTTAATCCACAACAGAATAAACAGTGCTAGTTCACTATCGTTTCTTAGGATTGAGTAATATTCCATTGTGAGCATATACCACATTTTAGTTATCCATTCATGAATTGACGGGCACTTGGGTAGTTTCCATGTCCGTGCAATAGTGAATTGTGCTGCTGTAAACATTCGGGTGCAGATGTCTTTATAATAGAGTGACTTATGTTCTTCTGTTCTATCCTTCTAAACTCCTTCCTTTCCATCCACATTCCATCCAATGGGTCACTAAGTTCTGTTCATCTCTGCTCTTTTATTTTCTCATTTCCTAGCACACAGATAAAGAATAATTATATGAAATTATAAACAAATAATTTTTTTCCAAAATAGAGTCTGGCAAACTGAATAGGGTAACAGAGGAAAGGCCTGAGTTGTAAAATGTATCATATGGCCTGAACAGTGGCATTGGGTAAAGTGTCCTGTGTGAACAGCAGCACTGGGAGTAAAAAGCATCATGGGAAAAATATAAAAGCCAATCTGTACCTTCGCCCTACCCACCTGAGACACAACTATAGCAAAGTGGCTATGGCTAAAGTTATCTACTCTACAGCCAACACCAGCTCTGCCTCCTTAAGGCTATGTCCTTGAGCAAATTAATTCTCTGTGACTTGGTTTCCTCATCTGTAAGATAAGGATAATACTAGTAACTTGGGTTGTTTTAAGGATAAAGTTAACAGATATAAAATACTTAGAAGAGGCCGGGTACGTTCCCATGACTGTAATCCCAGCACTTTGAGAAGCTAAGGCAGAAAGATTGCTTTGAGATCAGCCTGGGCAATATAGTGAGACCCCATCTCTACAACAACATTTAAAAATTAGCCAGTGTGGTGGTGTGGGCCTGTAGTCCCAGCTATTTGGGAGGTTAAGGCAGGAGAATCTCTTGAGCCCAGAAGTTGGAGGTTGCAGTGAGGTATAATATGATCATACCACTGCACTCCAGCCTGGATGATAGAGTGAGACCTTGTCTCTAAAAATAAATACATACATACTTAGAAGAATTCCTAGCACATAGTAAGCACTCAATAAATATTAGCTATCATTTTTATAGTGCTATTTGTGAGGATCAAATGAAACATCTGTAATCTGTGAAAGTAATAAAAGTTGATATTATTGCATCAGTAATAAAAGGAAAAATGACATATTCTTCAAACCAGACTATTTTCTACTTGACAAGTACTTATGGGGTCTTTTGACATACTGTCTTGAATTTAAACTCAGCTATAAAAGATAAATACTATGTTTTGAAATTCATGTAACGGCATTTAATAAAAATGTTTAAAGCATTTATCACCTTATATTAGCCAATATATATGTATAGACTCATTATTTGGGAACCTAATGCTCTCTAAATTCACCAAATTTGAGTAAAAATCACATTAGACTGATAACAAGAGTCCAGGGTTCAAATTCCTGCTTTGCCATAAATAAGCTGAATATCTTTAGGCAAGTTACTCAGCCTCTGAAACCCTCAGGTCAGATTTCTTCTATGTAAAATTACCAGGTGGAGGAAGATAATCTGCAAGGCCACATCCAATTATGAAATTCCACGAGTTGCAGGTTAGGATAAACATCATTATCTTTGTTTTCTTCGAGATACATTTTAAAGGGCTTGCCTGAAGTCAGACCTTTGGAATTTCAAACCAACAGAAAATACCATTTTCCTGGGTCCCAGATTGGGTCCTTCAGTTCAGTGTATCTCTGGTTTTTCAAAAATCAAGATGCCATAGAATTCTTCTACTATATGAAAATATTGGAAATAAAGACAATTGAGGGAAAATAAACTCTTAGCAAGCTGACACCACATAAAAATGCTTTTTTAGGCTAAAAGATTCCTTTACTAGCTTGGTGAAAGTAAGATCAAAAAAATTTCCAAAGGCAGATAAAGCCAATTCACCCTTATTCCTATAGCCTGAAACCAACAACCTAGTTTTGCTGCTAGCCTCTATTGGTCTCATTACTGCTGAAGTCTAAGAAAACTGCAATGACAAGGGTTACATGATTCTACCTGTGCCCCACCAATGTAATTAACACTACCTGGCAAAGGACAGCAGAAGAGACAGTGTGTTGGCAAATGGCAAAAATGAACATAAAGCATTGTAAAATCAATTGTTTTCTTAGTGGTTATATTAATATCAGACAAAGTAGAATTGAAGACAAGGAATATTACCAAAGACAAATAGGGACATACCATTATGACAAATGGGTCAATTCATTAAGAACATATGGCAATCTTAAATATGTATACACCTAATAACAGACCTTCAAAATATAAGAAACAAAAATTCATAGAACTGAAGATAAAAAGAGACAAATCCATAGAGTTGAGATTTTAAACATTCTTCTTTCAATATTAATAGAACAAATAGAGAAGATCAATAAGGATATTAAAGATGTGGCTAACATTAACAACCAAATTGATCTATTAGATATTTATATTAACATAACACAATAACCAACAATTACATAAAATACTTTTTTCAAATGCATATGGAATAATTATTTAGAAGGACCATTGATGAAACATAAGTTAAATCTCAAAAATTTCAAAGAATTTAATTATACAGAGTATTTCTCTGACTACAACAGAATTAAATTAGAAACCAGTTACCAAAAGATAAATGGGAAATCCCAGAAATTGAGAATTAAGAAACCTATTTCAAAATAATCATAAATTGAAGAAATAATCTAAATGTAAATTGGAAAATAATTCAAGCAAAATGCTAATGAAATCAAAATTTGTGAAATGCGACCAAAATTGCACTTAGAAGGCAATTTCTAGCTTTGAACACTTACATTCGAAAAGAAGAAACATTTAAAAATAATAATCTAAGCTTCTACATAAAGAAACCAAGGGGAATGCTAATTAAGTTAAAATTAATTAGCAAAAATAAAATATTAAAGAATGGAAAACAATAAAATGGAAAAAAAGCAATAGAAAAAATCAAAAAGCCAAAAGCTATTATCTTTTCTTTTTGTATTTTTTTTTATTTCAGCATACTATGGGGTTACAAATTTTAAGGTTTCAAATAATGCCCTTTCCACCCCCCCCCCCACAAGTCTGAGCTTCCAGCATGACCATTCCCCAGACGGTGCACATCTCACTCATTATGTATGTATGTAACGCCCCCCTCCCACCTGCCCAATACCCAATTACTGTAGTTCCTATGTCTCCACTTAGGTGCTACTCAGTTAATACCAGTTTGCTGGTGAGTACATGTGGTGCTTGTTTTTACATTCTTGGGATACTTCACTTAGTAGTATGGGTTCCAGCTCTATCCAGGGAAATACAAGGTGTGCTCTATCACCGTTGTTTTTTAGAGCTGAATAGTACTCCATGGTATACATATACCACATTTTATTAGTCCACTCATGGATTGAAGGGCACTTGGGTTGTTTCCACAGCTTTGCAATTATGAATTGTGCTGCTATAAACATTTGAGTGCAGGTGTCTTTTTTGTAGAGTGTCATTGGATCTAAAAGCTGTATCTTTGAAAAGGTATTTTAAAAGGGATAAACCCTGTGATCAAGACTTATCTAGAAAGAAAAGGAGAGGAAAAAACTCACAAATTACCAATATGAAGAGTAGAATAGAGATATTACTACAGACTCTATAGAGCTTAAAAGAATAAGAAAGGAATACCATAAAGAACCTTATGACAATAAACTTACCAGCTTTGGATAAAATGGGAAAAATCCACTAAAAACACAAATTATGAAAAATGGTACATAATAAAACATTTGAAGAGCCCTATAACTGTGAAAGAGGTTTAACTTATCATTTAAATTTTCCCATAAAGAAACCTCAAGGGTAAAATGATTTCATTGATGTTTTCTTTCAAGCATTAAGGAAGAATGAATGCCAATTTTATACATACTGTTTCAGAAAATAGAGGAGGAGGAAACTTCTTAACACATTTTATGAGGCCAGAGTAAACCTGACACTAAAACCTGACAAGGACATTACCAAAAAAAAAAAAAAAGTATGTACCAATAACTCTCTTGAATATAAATACAAAAATTATTAGCATAATACTAGTAAATCAAATCTAGTTATATAAAGAGTATAATACATCATCAGCAGTCGGCTTTTTCCTCCAAATGCAAAATTAACAATCTAAAGTCAGTCAGCATGTCAACTGAAATTAAGGCTGTTGAAACAGAAATAATTTGACAAAGGTTTATTGGAAGGCAAATGTATGGTTTAACTCTGGAAGACAGATTAACAAAGTTGGGCGTGGTTCAGAGACTGTTACAAGTTGGAAGGCTTTTGTAAGAGAGTTTAAGAGAAGGGAGAGGGATTCCTCATCCTGAAGTTGTCCATTTTCATTGGAGGTTTAAAATACAGACGTTAGAATCATTAGATACCAATTACAAGAGACAAGCTAAAATGTCTACCTGTGAGACAGTCAGTAAAACTTTAGGATTCAGAAACAAATTAGCTTCCTTTTCAGTGTCAGTAGGTTATGCATTAATCAGTATGTCAACAATGTGAGGAACTCATGACAAGATTCCTTACTCAGGAACAGTATGTCTCCTTGAATCACAAGACCTTCCCAAGGTAGGTTAATTTGTAAGCCTGTTTTCTTTGAATGTAAACTATCAAATGTGAGCTGTAGGTTATCATTTCCCCCTTCCTCTTTGATCAAAATCTTCTCCTAGAAGCACTGATGATCAAGCTCTGCTGAAGTTAAGAGTGATAGATGTTCATTTCTTGGTGTTGGGAAGGCTCATTCCCAGAAGGCATGTCTCCTGGTGGGGGAAAGCACCTTGTTATTGCAGGCAGTCCAGACTACTAGCAACGCGGGGTGGGTCATGACATGAGGCTACACGCTATTCTTCTGAATAATGAGTCATCCCCCCCGTCATTGGGTGACCATTATTTTGGTCTTAGCCATTGATCTAAAACAAGCAGGAATACAAATCATGAATAATTTAATAGCCAGGAAAATAACAACTATGTTTATGATCATAATAATAACAACTAGAACACCAGAATAAAATAAAAAACTTAGTCCAGAGGGTAACCAACTAAACAAGTCATTGATTTATAGCCGCTGTTGCTTGTTGAATCATTTGTAGTCTTCAGAATGTCATAATTTTGGTTTTCTTAGAAATAAAGCAACAAGAGATATGTAGGACTAATAATTTGAATAGTGCAAAAAATGCACATAAGGATGATAATCAAACAATTAATTTGTATCCCAGAACAGAAAAAAAAGAACCTATTCCATTAGGGAGCCAACTAAAAACACCATGAAGAAAATAAAATCCAGCTTCTTCCTTAGAGACTTGTTGTAACCAGGAAATAATCCAGTATTCAGTTCAAACTATAGGCAAATTAAAAAAAAAAAAAACCTCAAAAACAATGATCAGGGCTAAAATCTAATAACAGGTGTGCTAAAGTTTTCTATCGAAACATGTTTTTTCTCTCTCCATTCCTCCTTATCTACCAAAGAGAAATCATAGTGAGCCAATTTATTTGCAATATTATTTTTGGTTTTATTATACTTGGCTTGATTATTTGCATACAGTGTAAGAAAAATAGCGATTAGTCATATATTCTCCTTTTAGCTGGCTTTGCTGGAACTTTTTCATAAGGGATTTCAAATTAGACTTTTAAAAGCCTCTTGAGGCTAGGAACCCAAGCCAAGGATTCACCATCAGACTGTCTGTATTAATGGCACAAACTGGATAAATTCCTCTCTTCTTGAGGTGCTCAAAATAATTTGAGGTTCCTGGGCCTGCCCAAAGGTGACATTCTTTACTTACAAGGTCAGGAACCCTGTAAGGGAACCACGTGGATGAAGTACCCAGCCAGTCTTTTTCCAAGTCTATTGGCCTTATAAAGTCACTCTCAGTCCCTCAAAGTTGTGTTGTCATATTTGAAAATATGACATTCCAGTCAAAGCCTTGGTAAAATAACCAAAGTTACCAATGTGTAATGTGTCCTATTACTAAAGAAAATAGGTTCTTATTGAACTTATGCAAATAACTATATTGCCATGAAATTAGAGTGCTTATGAATAGTTTTCAAATTCTGGAGGCTTCAGGTAGAGAGTGAAAGGTAAATGTTTCAGTTTTGTTCACAAAAGAATACTTTACCCAGTTGCTTTAAGATATCAAGAGCTCAAAAGAAAAAAGAGTTGTCTTGATTCTGGAAAACAAAATATAAAAAGAATCAGCAATATTTGAAACAAAAATTCATTAAAAAAAACCACTTTAGTCCTCCATCAGTTCAGTCCCATGGAATTCTTGCTCTGCTTGGTGTTGGGTTAATAATCTTTATGAACACATCAGCTTTTTATTAGAGTTCTGGAGGTTTTTGCCTGGTCCATTGATCTTAAAGTTATCAGGAATCTGGGTTTAAGAGAACATGTTAGAGTATTTTCCATGAAGAGCAATTTTGGACTACAGCTGATTGCAAATGATTTTAGAGAAGAATTCTGAACAATAACTGTGACTGACAAAATCCTAGACTACTCATGGTTAAAATATGATGAAAGTTCCCAAATGGCAAGGAAATTTAGTTATCTCTATTACACGCAGCGTTTTAAGATAACAAGCAGAATCATATCTGAAGGCATCACATGAGAACCCTCAGACTTTTATAAATTTCATATAATCTTCAGAATATTCACATTAATAACATATCTATACAAATATAACTTTAGAAAATATTTAACATAATAGTCAAACTTATGACTGACAACATATTAAATTTTTATGAATTTATATTAGTTTTAGAATATTTATGTCAATAACATACCCATAAAGATAACTGAAAGACATTTTATCATGTCTCCCATATAATTTAGCAAATATGTTTAATCATTTAATATCTGTATAAAATAAGGGATACATTCTTTGAGGTTCTCCTGATGCCCAGCTGAAAATCTCAAAGTTAATTTTAGGCCCAAAAGATTTAATTTAGGATTTCAATCCTGGGGAAACCTGCCAAAGATATCAAATGGCTAAAAACACTTCATCAAAGCAGAATCATAGGTAATAGTTATTTGTTTAACCAGAGTGATAATCAAAAGATTTCAAAGACAATACAGAAAGTTACATGAGTGTGAAAATCTTAACCCTTTTAAATCTGTTTTCCTAAGTAATCACAAAATCTGTAAAGCAACACAAGAATTATCTCAATAAGATATAAAATCTTTGTTTTTTAGGCCAGTTACCAAAAAGGCAAAGAAAACTCTCCTGTAGTATGATTGCAAAACCAAAGCCATTTGTTGGTTCTTTATAAATTATATATATATCCCCATCGTATTATCCAATAATTCTACTCCTAGGAATTTGCCCAGGACAAATGAAAACAAAGATTTTTATAAGAATATTCATAGTAGCTTTATTCATAATAGCCAAAAACTGGAAATAATCAAAATGTCCATCAACAGGAGAAAGGTTAAACAAATTGTGATAAAAATCATATGATCAGATCCTGCATAGAAATAATAAAGAATGAATTAATGATACTCAGAAAATCATGAATGAACCAGAAAAATCTCAAAAACATTTTGTTGAGCAAAAGAATACAGGAATAAAAGGGTATTTCATTTACAGCAAGTTCAAGAATAGGATAAACTAATAGAACTAGAACGGTGGTTAGGAGGTAGAGAAGGAATTTACTGCAAAGCCATGGAAGAAACTTTACAGGTTGATGGTAAGGCTCCACATCTTTATGGGGATGTTGGTCATAGGTTTATACATTTGTCAAAGCCCATCAAACTGTACAGTTATGATCTGTGCACTTCATACACTAATAAATAAAAACCTAGCATTTTCAAATACTTTATGTGAAATATAAAGCAGGCATGCCCTACTTTTAAGAAAAACATTATAAAATAGCTAAATCAGGTTGTGATTAGCAAGATGATTTTCACTCAGGACACTTGCTTGGGAGTTCCTCTAAATAAAAAGTTCCCTTAATACAGTGAAAATGTGATCAGATTTACAAATACACAGTTTAAAACAGCTGTTTAGAAACATAAGAACATAAATACTTAAGAATCAGTTCAAAAATTGGAAAATTTCTTAGTCATCTTACAAAGAATCTCTCAGGTATTTAACTTAGTCCTAGAAGTAGATAACTTGAGATCATGTTTCAAGGAAATAATCTTCATAGTAGAGACATCACAATTGATGAACTCACAACTCAAACAACTATGTGAGTTTTCTTAGTACATAGGAAAAACCTTGTTTCAATAGGTTCAAAACAGCTATAAGAAGCAGCTTTTGCATTTACAAACCAATCTGGTTATATGTGACATTTTTCTGCATGGGCAAGCATCTTCAGTTTTATCTTGACATATCTATTGCTATCTTTCTAAAAGCTGCTTTTGCACATAAAAGATTGCCATTTCACACATAGCAAAATACTTAAAATCTCCCTCACACGTACAAAAAAAGTCATATAATCTCTGGAAAATTGGTTATATTTTTATCATTACTGAGAACTGGTAAAATTAAGTTATGTAAGTTATATAAGTTTATACGAACCTTACATATTATCTTATCAACTAACTATGATAAATATGATCTACACATAATATATGCAATGTAACCAAGGTGTTTCTCATCACCTGTTTTCTCAAGGACCTGTTTTTTCACTATGTGAAGTCTAATCATACTATGATTTACATGAAAATAGAAAACAGAGGATCGAAAAGACATAGGGACTCTATTACTTGGAACAAAGTCTTTTCTCACCAGTAACAGACAGACACCAACAGCACCAATGGCTTCCAGTTCCACAAATCAATGAGGTAAGAGGCACTTCTCCTTGGATTCAATATAACTCATCACTGACAATGACCCTGCCTCTGCTGCTATGGCCAATGTCAGAGCTCATGGGCAGGATTAAACAAGGAGAAGGAAACCTTGAACCATGAGAAAGATCCATGGACCTACCAATAGAGCTGGCCTGGGTTTGGTCAAACAAAAAGATGTGTGGTGCTACACCCAACAACTTGATCACTCACTCCCTTTCTTAGATAATACTGGGTGGAGGACAGGGAAGCAACTTAACCTCATTGAACTGGGAAGCTATACTGAAAACTTACCATTTGTTGACAGGTGGATTTCGTGTGTACCTGGTCCGTCTTGAGCAGTATCCGATTTAGTTACTAAAGAACCTGGAGTGCTTTGTAGAAAATTTCACTGTTAAAAGCAATGTCACCTATTTGGCCTAAATTCTAACAAAGGAATTATAAAACACTAGAATAATTCCTAGCATATAGTAGGTTATCAGTATATATTTGTTAAGTGAATGAATGAATGAATAAATGGATGAATGAATGAATGAATGAATGATGTAGGGCTCTAATATACTGCTGAGCAACTCCAATTCTTATGCATAAAATTAAGCATAATTTGTTGGTTTCATTCGAACATGCATATTTACATAAAATGACACTAGCTACCATTTATTAAGTACCTGCTACATAACTGGTAGAACACAGATAATATTTTGAAAGTATTAAACTGGTATACTTGCCTTGCTACTCCCCATCCAGTAAAATCAAGAGCATTTAACACTTTTAGGGAACAGATAAAGAAAAAAAGAAGTTATTCAGTTCAGTTTTAACTTGTATATATTTGTTAGTCACATTTTTAGGTTTGCTAACCAGGCTTTGTTGAAGGGGAGTGGAAATTTCCAAACTCAAAAGGATTCCCTTGAAATATCAAGAACTGGAGCCTGAAAAGCAAATCAGGAAAATAAAGCCAGAGAAAGCACAGTGTATGTGCCCCTCAGAGAAAGAAGAAAAAAAAAAAAAAAAAAAACAGTCACTACAGAAGCTGGAGAAGAGAGAATGAGATTTAAAACAAGAGTTTAGACTCAGGCATTGTGGCTGTCCTCTTAGGGTCAAAACCCTGGGTGGGGACACAAGTGGGAATAAAAACACCCAAATAGTTCTAGAGGAGCCCAAATACAGAGGGACTTATTCCTCGTTTCTCAAAAGAATAGAATAAAATAATGTGAACTCCTTAGGGAAGACCCGCATTTGTTGTGCTGTTTCAACATGGCGTAGGATTGATAGTAGTGTAGGGATGGATGGCTAAGGCTGGCACCTCACGCCACATGTGGAGAGAAAACACATGAAAATCCTGTGCATCCGGGGAAGGTAGAAGCCAAGCAACCTGGATTCAGGATGAACGCCCACATGAGCAAGGACTTCGGGTCCAGTGGCTGTGGCAGCATCCGACGTCTTTGGGGGAAGATACCAGTTTGATGCCCAAAACCGGGCCCTATCTCAATGGCCACCAGGACGTCACCAAGGGACAGATCTGAGCAGACAGAGAAAACCACCACGGCCCACGCCCCGTCCTGCCACCGTAATGACTACAGTTTGCTCCGGCGTCCAGTGCACATGAGGGAAGGAAAGGGGGGCAGGAGACCCCATGAAAGAGAAGCAGCTTCATAAGAAGTTTGAATCTTAAACTGATTGAATTTATATCTAACAGAAGCTATTTAAATTTCCTTTTACTAGCAATTTTCAGTCCTCCTCCACAACTCACACCTTCACCACCATTAGCAGAAATAAGAATTTGAAAACTAGATTCAATCAGTTATATAAAATTAATTATAAGTTCCTTTCTTTGCATGTCTGAGTTATATTAACATAATAATAATTATTAGTGGCTAGTATTGTCTATCATACACTACCCTAAACTTATTACAATTAACTCATGTATTAATCACAACTATTGTGTAAAGTAGGTACTATTTTTATACTCATTTCACAAATGAGGAAATTGAAACATAAAATCAGATAGCCAATAAGCAACAGAACTTGGACACACACCAGGCAACCCGGCACCAGAACCAGTACTCTTACTTCATCTGGTGAACTGCAGATGTATTTGAATAAACTTAACTTTGCAAACTAGCAAGCAGTGTAGCTGGCATTTAACCACAGTCATGACCCGCATAACACTGTTTTGGTCAATGACAGGCCACATCTACCACACTGGTCCCACAAGATTATAATGGAACAGGAAAATTCCTATGGTCTAGTGATGTTGTAGCCATCTTAAGCTGTATCATTACCTGTTCTATGTTTAGATGCAGAAATACTTACCGTTGTGTTACAATGGCCCACAGTATTCAGTGTAGACGTGCTGTACAGGTTTGTGGCCTAGAGTATGCTACGCCACATGGCCTAGGTGTGCAGTAGGCTATTCCGTGTAGGTTTGTGAAAGGCCCTCTATGGGATTTGCAGAAAGATGAAATCACCCAAAGACACATTTCTCAGAACATATCCCTATCATTAACGATGCATGAGTGTACAACATGGGTCAAGCTACAATTGTAACTTCTTTTCACCACACTGTGTCTTTTCCCCTGTCCCTCCTTCCATTCCCTTTCCCCTGCTTTTAATAACAGAACCACTTTTCCCTTTGGTACCTGAACCTTTCCATAAAGGGCTAGCAGTCAAGGATCCCCACCCAAACTCACCGGTCAGTGAAGCCCTACTCACCTTAAACAGTAATGGGTCTCAGGGCCAGCAAAGGACCCCAGCAAGGCCAATCAGTGTCCTTTTCAGAGATTGAAATGGACCCTGGGAAACAGAGAGAACCTCTCCTCTCCTGGGATTGTAAGTGTTGTGGAAAACAGTTGTTCTCCCCAACAACCCAGCACTTGAACCACCTTCTTATGTTGGAAGAATCCACCAGCTTAGAGGCGGAGTATGAGTCCTGTTAGAGAAGCCAAATACGCTCGATATTCAGCTTTCAACCTCCCTTGCAGCGACAGTGCAGGCCTAAAATCCAAGCCAGGCAAACAGACATGCAGACTCTAGCTTTTGAAAGAAGTGGAGACTGCACAAAATCTATTTCTGGAGAAGGTGACATGTGCAGGATTTACATCCCTTTTGCAGAAGGAACAGAGAGAGGCTGCGGCTGTAGCGGCAGCGCTGGATGCCCGGTGTCCAGGCCGATGTCACTAGGGCACCTGCAGGGAGCCTGCGGCAGGTCAGCCATCCGCGCCTGCAGGAAATCACGCTATGGCTTCTGACACGGAGCCGCCAGCCCTCCTGGAGATTCTGAGAGCGATTTGATGGATTTCTTTTAATAACTCTCCTCTGTTTAAAGCAGCTATTTAGTTTTTTGTGCTAGAAACTAAGGACCTGCTTTCATTTTCTATTGCTGCTGTCGTAACAAATCACCACGAACTTTGTGGCTGTAAACAACACAAATTTATTATCTTGCAGTTCTGAATGTCAGAGTCCTGAAATCAATGTGTTCGCAAGTTGTGTTTCTTTCTGGAGGTTCTAGAGAAGAAGTCATTTACTTGCCTTTTCCACATTTTAGCGGCCTCTTTCCTCCGTCTTTAAAGCCAGCAATGTTGCATCTCTGCCCATCTTTCCACTGTCATATCTACCTCTGACTCCTTTCTTCTACTTCCTCTTCTGCTTTTAAGAACCTTGTCATCATACTGAGTACACCGCATCACCCAGAATAGTCTGTCTATTTTAAGGTAAACTGATTAGCAGCCTTAATTCCATCTGCAACTTTAAATCTCATCTGCCATGTAACCTAACACATTCACAGTCCCAGCGATTGGGACGTGGACATTTTGGGGCCCTCATTCTGCCGACCACAGAATCTAAATGGTGCTGACACTTGCATCTGATGTGCTTCCCAGCACAGACACCTAAGGAAACGGGGCAATCTGGAAACTATCATCTGGCCTGACTCTGGCTGCACAGAATAAAAATCCAGTTGTATTAATGGATGAAATCCTGTCTGGCCATGGCAGCCAGAGGCAAATGAGTAATCAGATTATTACCTGTGGTCACTTAGAATGTGGCAAGGCTTTAGAAGACCAAGCATCATATAACTGTATAAAAGGAATGAACAAATGCAAGGGCAGTGAAGATGGGGTGGTGGTTGTTCATGGCATTTGACAGCTTAAAGAGAGAGAAAGATATGTGCAAAGCCCAGAATCACTTGCTAAAAATACGTATCCTCAATCAGGGACTTTCTATTAAACATAATGGTTGTATAATAATCTTCTATGGCTTGCTCCTGGAAACCTATGATAGCTCCAAAAAAAAAAAAAAAATCTCGAAGATTAATCTTAGATGTTGCCAATTTACAATGTTAGTTAAATTTAAAGCCTAGGCAGATCTCTTAGATAAAACTAAGGGCCCTGATAATAAAGACCCTGATAGTTAAAGACTAGGACCCCCAAGATTTGGAATAAGGACATTTGGGAGGATTCCGGCAACTCTGACTATACTGTGCTCTACTACCACTGAGTCTACTGCTAGTAGAAACATTCAATCCCCCTGCTAATAAAACTGATCTTGCCTTGCTTGAAGATCTCATAAGACTTCACCTGGTTGTTTTCTGTAGGCCAGAGATGCTGCACTAGAAATGAGCAACCCTGATTTCATTGGAAATACCAGCATTCTGAGGTTACAGAGGTTGAGTATTTGTTTTTAATGATCAAATGCAAGATAGACAAATGCAAAACAACATAACTGGGCAGAATCATCTGGCTTTCAATGATCATTGCTGGTGGCTAACTCACCATGGGGCCCCTCCAATTTAATTAGTGATAGCCCACTAAGGTCCTATTTGATTTTTATAACTGAAAAACTCTAGCTCTGGCAAGCAAAAGGCTGATCTGAGTCACTGTCACTATAATAAAAAAACCCACTCTCCTCATCCGGTTCTCTGATCTTAATCATTTCATAGACCTGGAAGGAAAGGACACCTTTGAGGAAGAAACCTGCAATAACATGAAAGCAAATATTGTACATCCTCCTGCTAGCTTTTCCTATGGAAACTATGAGGACTATGGCCATTTGCCAAGATAACTATGCATTGGAGAAATGGAAACATCCAGTCCTTTGAATCTTTATTGACATTGGCTATAAACTTTGCAATTCGTGGAGACGCCACCCTGTGGTATACCATTTACAGTTGAGGATTATAATATCAGATAAATTCACCTACTCATATGGCTACCATGACCCTCAACCTATCATGTGATTATATCACCAGGTCTGAATGTATAGGTTAAATAGGTACACCAAGAATTTGTCAGAATCTGCACATTAGCTTCCTGAACTGTGGTGTAATATGATAGAAATGGACAAGTAAAAACTCTTTGAACTCCCACTGCTAGGACAAAGACTAGTTCCACCATCAAAGTCTTGGAGGATGTAGGGGTGGTGTGTCTGTCATCCCCATTTAATTTACCTCTTTGATCATTGTGGCAGGCAGATGGGACTTACAAAACAGCAGCAGATTACGATAAATTTAATCAAGCATCGTCTCCAATTGTACCTGCTAGTCTAGATACAGTCTCTTTGTTTGAGCAAACCAAAACGATCCCTAGCACCTGATACATAGTTATTAATCAGGAAAATGCTTTCTTTTCTTTTCATCACTATGCCAACACCAAAATCCCTGCTTTCTCTCAGAAGGGATAATCAAAACATCTTTATCTTCATCATCTTTCTCAGTTATGTCAACTTCCTGGCTCTGTGCTAAAATTTAGCTCATGGATCCCTTGATAGCACCATCCCACATCTCATTGATCAATGTCATTGATATGACAAAAAGAAGTATGATATCCTAGATGCCTTGGCAAGACGGCATATATAAGAAGAAGGAAAAAAATTCCAAGATAATATCAGGATATGCAACTTCAGTATCTGGGAGTCCAGTGATCTGGGGCAAGTTGAGGTAGCACCTCCAAAATGGGGTTAAAGTTGGTAAAATTGCACCTCCTCTCACCAAAAAAGAAGCCCAAAATTTTACGATGCTCTTTGGATTTGGGAGGCAATATTCCTACATTTGTGCTTGCTGCCCCGGCCCACTCACAGGCTGACCTAAAAAGCTGCTAACTTTGAGTAGGGCCCTCGCTAACCCATAAAGGGCTTTCTATATGGTTTAACCACAGCTCATGCAGCTCTGCTACTTAGCCTTTATGATCCATTAGGTCACACAGTGTTCAAAATATCAAATGAAGCAAAAAGGAATGTTAAATAGAGCCCATGGCAAGTCACAATACAAGAATCATGTGGCGGCCCCTAGGGTTTTGGATAAAAGCCATGCCCTTTTCAACAAGTTATTATTCTTCTTGTGAGAGACACCTTGCTCCTGGACTCCGACAGAAGCTAACTGTCAGATCATGGGACACCGGCTGACCCTGAGCGTGGGTTATCTCATCCGCCTTGCCATTAATTGAGCACATCCTATAGCACGTTATTATGGAGGGGAAGCGTTTTCCTGCAGGCCAAAGCACACATTCTGAAAGCGTGAGTTTCATGCTTCCAGCATGCCTACTTCTGACCTAATGCCACCCCTCCTCAGCCCCCACTTCCAGCTTCAGGAGAGTGGCCTGTGAATAATTGATTACGAAGGAAACCTTTTGAACCGAGTTTAGAGAAGGCTCTGGGAGTCTTTCCAGCAACAGCAGAAAGATTTGCTGAAATGTTTCACACCCATTTACAGACGTCCTTGAGGGACATTGAAGGAGGGAAACCTCCCTGTGAGTAGAAACTTGAGAGCTCTGAGTTAGTCCAGTTTGCCTGTAAACAGCAAGGGCCTGAGTTTAGATCTATTCAGATTCATTGGAATGTCCTAATGGTTTGGTCAGATGTTCAGATATTTAGAAAGAATAACATCAGGGGATTGAAGTGAGGTTTTGAGAAGATATCTAACTCCCATTTCTGTCTGATTCTACAGCAATCTTAGATGTTAGGTGCTACCCAATTATCTTTTAATAATTTCCTTTCCTGCTTAATTTAGTAAGAGTAAACTTTTAATTCCAACTAAGAATCCTAACTGATTCATGTACTAAAGCCATGCAAGTCTAGAGCTGCTGGGAGCCATATTTCTTATTACATGGAGAAGACCTGCCTGTGAATGAAGTTATCAAAGAGCAAAACAGCTAGAAGTTGTGGGAACCAAAGAAAAGCTATGGTGCTTGAATCCCTGGATGCCACTATATCTGAAGTCCAGATTTTTTGGTGATCAGAGCCAATAAGTTCTCTTTGTAGATTTCACTGGTTAAATTGGTTTTCTGAAACATACTACCCAAAAGTACTCTTTTGTACAGCCATGATACAGGAGTGTCATAGTCAGCTAACTTAGGAAACAGGTAGGACAAAGATGCCACTGCCTTTTACACGTCAGGAGGACACTACTGATGCTTTCCTCTCTTCCAGGAAGCATTAGAATTAGTGTCAGCTGGTGCCATCCTCCACACCCTGCGGTTTCTTGATGTCAAAAGATACGGCAATATTTTCTTTCTCATATTAATAATACATGTTCTTGTTGGGAAAAAATTAAAAATGAAGATAAGTAAAATGAAGAAAAATTAATTTACTTTTCCCCATTATGCAACAATTAGCATTGCTAATATTTTATTATCTTCAGTCTCCTACATTATTTTCAAAAACAATAAACGTAAATGTATTTTATAAGCTTTTTGAAAATTTACTACCCCTTAAACATCTTTTCATATTCCTTCACATCATTTTGGGGAAGAATTATAATTTTTATGGAGGTAAAATTTAGATGCAATAAAATTTACCAATGTTGAGTACAATCTGATGAATTTTGACATGTAAAGATGTCTAACCACCACCACAATAACAACATACGACTTCTCCATCATCCAGAAACTTGCCTTCTTCCCCTTTGCAATTGATCAGCCCCCCAAATTTTACCTATTATTTCTGAAAATATTTTTTTTTCTGATCTCTCCCCCCTATCTTTTTCTAGGACTCCAGTAACACAGGTGTCAGACTGCCTTATGATATCTCACGCATTGCTGACGCTGTATTCCATTTAAATTTTTTTATATCTTTGCTGCATTTTGCATTGTTTCTGATCCTATGTCTTCAAATTGATCTCTCCTTCTGTAGTGTCTAATCTGCTGTTGATCTTATGTAGTGCATTTGTTATTTCTGATATTTTTCATCTCCAAAGTCCCATTTATTTCTTTTTTATATCTTCAGTTTCTCTCATCATCATGTTCATGTTTTCCCTTTTTGAACACATCAAACATATTTAGAGTGGCTATTTTAATGTCCTATTTCTGCTAGTTTCAATATCTCCGTCGTTTCTGTATCTCCTTCTATTGACTAATTTTTCTCTTGGTTATGGGTCATATGTTCCTACTTCTTCATACGCCTGGTAATTTTTGATTAACTGCCAGAGTGAATTTTACATCATTGGTTGGATTTTCTTAAATTCCTTTAAATGGCTTTGAACATTGTTTCTAGTGTACAATTGGGTTACTTTTAATCAGTTGGGTCCTTCTGAGTCTTCCTTTTAATCTTTGTTAGGACATATTCAGAGCAGCCTTTAGTCTAAGGCCAATTTATCTCCATTATTAACATAATAATTTTCTAAGGATTCTACTCCTTGAAGTCTTTCTTCTCTGGCCAGTGGAAACAAGAATATTCCCCAACCCTGTGTGATCCGGATATTGTTCTTCCTACTCTCTCTTGCAGTTGTTTCCCCAGCCCCAGATAGTTTCCTCTCACATGTGTACTGACCAGTACTTAGTTAAAGACTCAGGAGGATCCCTCTAGAGATCTCTGAAGTTCTCTCTTTGTGGAGTTCTTCCTCTTCGGTACTCCACTATGAAAATTTCAGCAGCCTTGACTTCCCCAAACTCTGGTCTCCATCCCTTCAACTCAGAAAGACTACCAGAGACCACCCTTACACTCCCCTCAAACTTCTTGCAGATAGCAATCTGATATATCTTAGCACTCATCTTGATTATTTTCTTTCATTCAGACATCACACCCCTGCACTACCTGTTCTCCAATGTCTGAAACCATTATTTTAAATAATTTCTCTTGTATTTTGTTGTTTAAGGTCATACAGTAGAGCCAAACTCTGCTATTCCATCTCATCTAGAGGAAGTGTATAGTGTCATTTTTATTGGGTGCCTAGAATTCCATTAATGGCTGTACCATGCTGGACTATAGGTATTTGGTAGGAGAAACCATGCCTTGCTCACAATTTGTACCCCAAAACTCTGAGGTATGATAAAATTTGGCATATAGCACCACTCAATAAATAATTATCAACTGAATAAAGTAATATTAAGGCTATTTCTATTTATTTCTTAGCATTAAAAATGCTGAATATTTTTATAACAAATCTTTACCAGAATCCTATAGTAATAATTATTTCTTCAAGATACAAATAATTATTTCTTCAAAGTACTGACTCAAAGAGAAGGCAGATTTTAAGGCATTAATGTTTACTTCCAAATTGATGAAATGTCATCAATTTATTGGCTAATAAGTTTTCCATGAATGCTTATTTCTCTATATCTCTCACAAAATTGTATATTCATTTAAAAATATTTGTTAATATCATAGGCTTAAAAAGCTATCTTATTTGAATTATTTTGGTTTCTTTGATTACTATTTCGATTGATCATATTTATGCTTTTATTTTCATTTGTATTCCTTGAGCAATTGTCTATTACTCAAATGTTTTGTGATTTACCTATTAATCAGCTAGACCATGGGAACTTTTAACCTCTACAAATTCATCCTATATTCAGTGCAACATCCAATGCTTACAGGGATATTTGTATTTTAATAATTGCTTCTCTACTGTCATGTTTAAATCAGTGCCAAGCCCGAGAGCTCATTTGCTACTCCGAAGAATGGACAGTATGTTCAAAGGATCCAACAGTCTGATAGAATCAAAAAAGCAAAGAGACAAAAAAAACAACTGAAATTAAAAGCACTTTTCACAGGTCAAAAGTGTAAGCTCATTAATGTTTTACTGAGCAGATGGCATTAATAAAAAGCCAAAGAGGCATGCTCATTATTATTGTCCCAATCATTATTCCTTTGATATAAATGGCTCAGTAGATGTGAGACGCTTACCCAGATTAAGAGATTCAATAATTAACAGGGTACCTAGTCTCTCTTCCTACAAAAACACTCAGTGGGGTCAATAAAGGAAAATGCATAAAATTAAAATAAGAAATATTCCCATCTTATAAAAGAGATAGTTTACTTCAGCATTATTTATAATTACAGAAACACTAGAAATTTCTGATCATATAGTGAATGAATAACTAAATTATGGGACCATCTCTAACTAAATAAATATGCTACCATTAAAATAATCTTTTCTATAAAATTGTTAACATGAGAAAATGTGCATAATATAATGTTAATTTTTTTACAAAATAGCCAATTGTATATGCATTAAAATCTTAATTACATAAAATATATATGATTATAAATACAGACAGATAAAGGACTACAGGTAATAGAAAATACACTAAAATATTAACTTTATCTTTATGTAGGATGATGAATGTTTGATTTTTTTTCTTCCTTTTACTTCTATAATGACCACATTACTTATTCTAACCAGATAAAACACTGGGGACTACTTTTTAAAAGAGAGGAATATGTATCAAACTGATAAAAGTAATTACCCCTGTAAGGGCAGTGAGACTGGGTACTTGCTTTGTTTATGCTGTCGGAAGTTTTTAAAACAAGAATATACTCATCTATTACTCATCTAATGAAAGTAATTTGTTTTTAACAAGAGGGAGAATGATAGAATATATTTTAGATATTTTGTTTTTCTTTTTCCTTTGCAATTTATATTCAAGCATAAGCCTCCATTCTAACATTGCAATTTAATATAGTGAAAGACAGTCACCTTAGAGTTAGAGAAAAATCTTGATTTTTTGGCACAGGTCTACCACTTACTGTGTGACCTCAGGCTAGTCACTTAACCTCACTGTGCCTCAAAATTATCACATGTAAAAGATTAAATCGATATTTTCCTGCCCATCAACATGATGTAATTTTTTTTGACATTCCATAGAGATTTTTTTTTAACATTTTGGTTATATTTTATATCTTTGCCTCTCTCTAGCAAGGGTTGGAGGTATGCCCTTTCCCTCCACAATGTTCACCCATCCCTCAGATGTGGGACTACCCCTATAACCCCCAAATCCCTGGTGAACACCACCACCCCTTGAGCACCACAGTGTTAATCAGTCAGTATCAACTTGATGGCGAGTACATGTGGAGCCCATTATTCTGATCTTACGTCACCTCACTTTGGATAATGGGTTTAAGCTCAATCCAGGATAATATAAGTGGTGCTAGTTTGCTGTCATTTCTTAGAATTGAGTAATGTTCCATTGTAAAAATATACCAAATTGTAATAGGCAAGTCATGAATTGTCGGGCACTTGGGTTGTTTCCACGTCCTTGCAATAGTGAGTTGTATTGCCATAAACATTCAGGTGCAGATGTCTTTATAATAGAATGGCTTGTGCTCTTTTGGGTAGATGCCTAATAGTGCTATTGCTGGGTCAAATGGTATTTCTATTTTTAGTTCTTTGAGATATCTCCATATTCTTTTCCACAGAGGTTGCACTAACTTGCAGTCCCACCAGCAGTGTAAGAGTGTTCCCGTCTCACGGCATCCTCACCAGCATTTGTTGTTCTGGGATTTCTTGAACAGGTGACGTAACTTAGAAGCAAGTACTTGTGTGCCATCAACTGCTACTCTGATGCAAGACGTCATTGGCAATAACAAATATACACTGCCACTGAACATAAAGGACATGTTTCAAGAGTGGCTTAACTTTGCCTTCTGAACAAGGGATATTTAAAAAGTGAGGGGGGTGGAGGAATTTAAAAAAGCAGAATGAGGGAAGCATGGAATTGGGAAGAAGTAAACTCCCATCACCAAAAAAAAAAATAAAGGGAAAAAGAAAACATTATTATGTTGACTGTCTCTCTCACACGCACCCCAGATGAAGAAACTAAAGTTCAGGGAAATGACTTACGGGCAATGCACAGGGAACTGAGATACAACGCCAGACTCCCGGCGTCTCACACACTGGAGCACCAACCAGTGCACACCCTGGACCACGGCGAGAATACGGAGCACGTCGCGTCAGCGCCCCTGAGCAACGACGCGCGCGGGGACAGAGCGGGACTCCACTTCTGCCTGGTCGGTGGCCCATCCTCCTCTTCCCGGCATGCGGGCTGGCACCATGGAGGACCCGCCGGCCCCTGGGCAGTCCGGCTGCCACGTGCTTTCCCAGCAGGACTACTAATCGCCCCTCCTTTCTCCCTCAATGAGCGAGGGTCTCGCTCGCAACTCGCACGTGATGTGCACGTCGCGCCATGTACGTCACGTGCGCGCAGTTCCGTGCTGACGGTGCGCAGGCGCGGGGCTCGCTGGTGCAGACACGGACACCGAGCGCGGAGGGAGAGGAGTGTTGCGCCCCCAACCCCTGCCCCTGCCCGGGACCCGCGCAGCTCTGGGCGAGGAATCAGAACGCCCCGTGGCTCGCCCACACGTGCCCTGGCGCCAGCCGGGCTCCCGCGGAGGACGCCCTGTCTCCACCACCAGCCATCCCCAGGGTCGCAGTCCCACTACATGATGGGGCTTCTGAGTCAGATTCGCTGCCAACAGATTGATGTGCCTAACAGCAGTTTCTATTTCACCTCCAACCCAGCTCTCCCTTTAGATTTCCTCGGTCCTGTGAAAGACGCCATCAGGCACCCAGACTCAGGCTGCAGAGTCAGCCCCCTCCTCCTCTTCTTCCTGCTTCTGCCCTACCCCCGCCACCTTATTGGGCCACTCAGCCACTCTGCGGGTCACCAGTGAACTTCGGATCTATGTCACTGGGAGACACTAATGACCTCTGCCCCTGGCCCCTGTGGAAAGCTTTTCTGGGAGAGTCTTCTACAAGCAGTACTGGAATGACATCGTTCCCTTTTTCAGAGCGTGCATCCTCAAATCCAGCCAGCTTATACCTCCTCAAACAAACCCACCTGACTGCCCCTGCAGAAAGGCCTTTCCCCCTCCCCTGGGTGCCCATCCAGCCTCGTGTCTGTGCCATTTGCTCACATTCCCACCACCTGTACTGTCGCCTCTTCCCTTATTTTAGAGTGCGGGATCCATCAGAGCCAGGGCCCCATCCCAGACTTTTTTTTTTAACCTCCCTGAAGTCTAATGCAGTGCTGGATGTTACATATTTTCCTGTTTGGTGGCAGGAAAGCTAAAGCACAGCCAAGTTAGGTGCATGTGTCCACTGAGAGAGCTTCACTGACAAAGCCAGGATCAAAGTCTGGGCCTCTGAGCACACCTCTTCAAATGCCCTTAGAAAAGCTATAAAAATAGTCACCAGATTAGTCATATACTCTTAACACCACTTCATCAAAGTCCTCTGAGAAGATTCTCTCTGATCAATTCATCTGAACAAATAGTTTCAAAGATGAAAATAAGGGATTCATCTGCCCTAGACAGCACACCTAGACTTTGGTGTTCTTGAGTATATTTTTTATTTGCTTAAAATGTCTTCATTCTGGAAACATTGTCAGAATTTTTTATTGCTTAAGGAACAAATGGGAATATGCTGATTGTGTGTGTGTGTGTGTGTATAAACATTCAATATACCCATAAATTACTGTGCCATTTAACTCCTCTATTATTTTGAAACAGTCATTCAGGAAGATTTTGGTAAAGCAGAAAGAGAACTGGCTATGGAATGTAATGTATTCCAATCTCTCTAACACTTACTGCTATCTAATACTTTCGTCCTTCAAGCATTTGTGTTTTGCCTTTTCCCTGTCCTTTCCAACAAAAATAATATCTTCATGAGAGCAGAAACCTCACCCAGCTGCTTCTCCAGCAACAATGCTTGGGGGGTGAAACTTACCAAGTCATTTAGTTTCACTGGGTCTTGGTTTCCTCATAGGTAAATTTAAAACAGCGAACTAGATAAACCCTAAGTCTTCTCTTAGATTTAAAAAATCTGCTATTTATGTAATATAATGAGAAGCCTAAAAGAGAAAGCTAATTTGGAATTCATAGTAACCCCCCAAATCTTCAATCAATTAGGGCAGCTGCTCTAGCTAATTGGATATATTCTATGAAATCTTTACTTTTCCAGCTTAAATCACAAAGAAATATAACTGGCAACCTTAGCCCTATAAGATAATTTGGCTATTTATGTTATTATTTCCAGATTTCTCAAGGCTAACCTGGATTCTTTTAATGCCTAAAACACTTTAAAAGTTGCCTACCAGCTGGGTACAATGGCAGGCTGCTGTAGTGTCAGCTGCTTGGGAGGCTGAGAAGGGAGAATCACTTGAGGCCAGGAGTTCAAAGCTGCAGTGCACTATGATCGTGCCTTGAATAGCCACTGCATCACTGCATTCCAGCCTAAGCAACATAGCAAGACCTCAACTCTTAAAAAAAAAAAAGTTGCTACCTCTTCGAGTTCTTCAAGTTCCTTGAGGTCTTATTTAACAGACCAAGATAATTTTATTAAATGGTCTATAGTCATTTGTAGTTTTTAATTATCTTCCTTTTTAAATCTTTCTCATCATCCATCTTTTCTGTCATTCTGCCCGTTTTCAAAAGTAAAATATTATAAGTCTAGAGATAATGAATGATTATTTGCATGTTAAAAGAATTACTAATTCTCCTTTTTCAAAAAGTGCTTATATAATTCAGTGAAGTAGCAAGCTATCTTAAAATCTTTAAGAATAATTCAATTTATAAAGAAGAAAATTAATTTAAACACAGCAATTTGATGAAATGAAAAAATCAATCCAAACCATACTTTGATTTCAGATAAGAAGCTGCAAATGCTGCCCTACATTTAAAAGTGGAAGAGATACATCATTAGGAAAAATGTAAGAATATGTTATCAAAAGGATGATATGTGAGCTCATAGAGAAGGAATAAATGATTAATAGGAGCCATTCTGGATTCACAAAGAATGCCAATTTAAACTTACTTCATTTTTTTTTTTTTTTTTTTTTGAGACAGAGTCTCGCTTTGTTGCCCAGGCTAGAGTGAGTGCCGTGGCGTCAGCCTAGCTCACAGCAACCTCAAACTCCTGGGCTCAAGTGATCCTTCTGCCTCAGCCTCCCGGGTAGCTGGGACTACAGGCATGCGCCACCATGCCCGGCTTATTTTTTTTATATATATATCAGTTGGCCAATTAATTTCTTTCTATTTATAGTAGAGACGGGGTCTCGCTCTTGCTCAGGCTGGTTTTGAACTCCTGACCTTGAGCAATCCGCCCGCCTCGGCCTCCCAAGAGCTAGGATTTACTTCATTTTTGATAGAAGTACCAACTTCTAGTTAATAAACTGATAGATCAGAAGAATACTATAGTCATGGAAAGATCTAAATTTCAATACTTCAATACTTCTAGATAACCTCATTGAAAGCACAGCAAAATGTGAGCCGATAATCACACAGTAAGCTGATTTCGTCACTGATTGAGTGGTCTAGCCAAAGATGCCAGTCCATATACTGATGCCAGTTTTATGGGGCCTGATACCATATTCTGTCTTCATTCTTGAATTATAGGGGCCTGAAGGAAAAATGACATAAAATGACACACTAGTAAAATTAATCTGCAAGCAGAAGCTAGGTCCAGCAGCAAATGCATAGGATAATAAAGTAGCTATCCAAAATGAACTCGAAAGAGCCAAACCATGCAGTTACTTTGCATGAAAGCTATGTGGATAACCAGTCATCGGGAAACTGTGATTAAAGCAATGAGATAACACTATACACCTCTGTAAAATGGCTAAAACTAAAAGGCTTAATTAGTGATAGAGAAGACATGGAGAATTGTGACTCTGTACATTCTAGAAAGAACATAAACAGTACAACCACATTGGAAAATTGTTTGGCAGTATATTCTAAGGAAAACACGTACTTACCCTGTGACCCAGCAATTCCATTTCCGAGTGTATATCTAGCAGATATGGGTGCTTATCTTTTCCAGAAAACACGTACTAGAATGATCATGGTAGCTTTATTCAAAAAAGCTAAACAGTTGAATAGATAGATAAATTGTGGCATAATACATACTGCAAAATGCTACATAGCACTAAAAAAAAACTCAGTTTCTGCCTCACTCAATAATATGAACAGATCTCACAGACACAAATGGGAGTATTAGAATTCCACGGTTTCATTTACATGAAGTTCAAAACAGACAAAATTAATCTACAGTGATAGAGGTCGGAATAATGGTTACCTTTAGGTGGTTGTTCCCTGTAAGGAAGCATGAGAGCAGCTTCTGGGGTGCCAGAAAAATTCTTTGTTGGTCTAAGTGATGGTCACATGGGTGTTTACATATGTAGAAATTCTTTGAGCAGTATGCTTTAGATTAGTGCTTATTACTATATGTAAATTATTCCTCATCAAGAAGGTTATATATATACATATATGTGTGTATATATAGATGCATACATAAATATTTACATACATGTGTGTATATATTTATACATATGCCTATATATGTGTATATGAATAAATTAAAAACTGTACTTAGGTTCAGGCCGGACGCTGTGGCTCACGCCTGTAATCCTAGCTCTTGGGAGGCCGAGGCGGGCGGATTGCTCAAGGTCAGGAGTTCAAAACCAGCCTGAGCAAGAGCGAGACCCCGTCTCTACTATAAATAGAAAGAAATTAATTGGCCAACTGATATATATATAAAAAAAAAATTAGCCGGGCATAGTGGCGCATGCCTGTAGTCCCAGCTACTCGGGAGGCTGAGGCAGAAGGATCACTGGAGCCCAGGAGTTTGAGGTTGCTGTGAGCTAGGCTGATGCCACGGCACTCACTCTAGCCTGGACAACAAAGCGAGACTCTGTCTCAAAAAAAAAAAACAAAAAAAACAAAAAAACAAAAAAACTGTACTTAGGTTCAAATAAATAATTCTATAGGATAGAGGAAAAGCACCCGAACTGCCACACAAATAAAAATACAAATGAGTTTCAGTTGTTTACACACATGATATGGGTAAGTGGCAGGGACAAAAGCTAATATACCTAGTATTCACAAAAGTATGGTGTCAAGAATCAACAATTCTGCCAGGCCTTTCTGCAATATTTAGAGCACACCCATGATATTGCAGTCATTTCCCTTTGCAATGCTTTAACATCACAAATTGATATGTTTCCAAGAAAAAATAACTGTATTTTGAACATCTGAGGAAAGTTTAAAAGAGATAGGGCTTTTAAGCCTGGAGAGGAAAAATAAAAGACTCAGAGGAGAAGCATATTTATTCTATAATACATATATTTACAAGGCTGAAGTGGAATTAATAGGGGGAAGTTGCAAGTGGATTGATTTTGTTTCAAAATAAGGAGAACATTCTAAATAATAGAACTTCCAACAAATTTTCCCAAGAGGTAATGAGCTGGCCCCAAACAGCCAAATACATGCCTATGTACTTAGAGAAGGTATCTGGCTCAGTTAGTAGGTTAAATAAGGTGTCCCACTGTCCTCTAAGATCCCTATTAATTCTGTGATTTCATTATCTTCCCACTCAACATCAATTTATCTATCAGGAGAATTTGATGGGAAATCCACAAACAGCTTCCTCTGTGCAGAAAGTCACTGATTGTATCTTTCCACTCAGACAAGGGAGGCTTCTCTCCTACAGCCATAAGCTCAATCACCATTCGAAGCCTCCATTACTCAGAAGAGCTCTCCAAAGTGGGCAAAACACATTTCCGAGAATGATAAAATAGAAGGAGAGTCCCTTGACAATGATTTACCTGATTACCCATAATTTGAACTATAACTATATAAAGCTTTCTTTTTTTGGATTCTTCCCTCTATATATGTGGATGATAACTGAGTGAAAGGGCTTAATAAAATCAGTTTTGTTGCTCTTATTATAACTGGACAGAATGCACTCTAGAATCATTGCAACAATTTAAATGTCACTAGCAACATATAAATGTATCTGTTTTCTCATACCTCCGTTAGCATCGGGTTTTGTCAATGTAATTAACTTTTTGCTAATTTAATAAGTAGTAGTTGAGCTCACAGTTGTTTCAACTAATATTTTTTTAAATTATTAACAAGGCTGAACATTTTTTTTTCTTTTTTAGAGATGAGGGTCTTGCTCTGTTGCTCAGCCTGGAGTGCAGTGGCACAATCATAGCTCACTGCAGCCTCAAACTCCTGCGCCCAAGGCATCCTCCCGCCTCAGTCTCCCAAGTAACTGGCATTATAGCCACACTCCACCACACCCAGCAAGACCACATACTTAAAATAATTGAAAGACTAAAGAAAAAAAAAAAAAAAGCACTGAGCAAGGCCACAATAACCCCACACTATTCACTTGTCATCCTGCAGTCTGCATCTGTTTGAGTCAAGCTGTTTACTGCCCCGACAGGGACATCTTCTGTCCTCCCAAGCCAAGTGGTTCCACAGGATGGGCAACACGCAGCTGGTATCACTCTCCTTGGCATTGGGTGCACATTCTACTGTGGTCTTCCTGCTTCCCCACTATCCTGCTATACTTTGTCTCGGAACAGTCTGTCTGTTGGTGGTTAGAGAGGCAGCAGATTTTCTAGATAGATCCTCAGTGGACAGCACTCCCCCAGAGAGTCAGAGTGAGAACACTGCTGCAAAGCAAACTGCTAACAGTGGTCACCTCCACATGATGGGATGTCGGGTAATTTTTCTTTTCTCTTGCCAATCTGTATTTTCTACTTTTTCAACAGTGTACGTGGAGTACTTGCATAAATTTAACGAAATTATCTTGATGGATACAGTGACGGGTGGGTGGAATTTGAATAGAGAGAAGGAAAAAAAAGATTCTATCTCTAAACTATATTCCCTTTGGTATTAATTTTTAAAAAGAAAAGTAATAAGTCCCATAATAGTCTCCATTGTTGCATAAACTGTTGTAAGATCAAGGTAAAGCAAAAAGGACACGCACAGAATTCCGCAAAGACTTCGGGTTGTGTTCCTGTAAAGGCACCTGCTTTTCTAAGTCAGGAGCTGGGAAGAGAAGGAGGGGCATGTCCATAATGGGCCCACTTCAAAGCCAGTGAATATTGGATTTTATGCAAACACTTTTCTATTTGAGTCCTGAAAGGTTTTGAACACCTAGTTCATTGCCCGTTACCAGGAAATACTAATGTGTAATCCAACAAAAGGCAGGTAGGGAATCTGAAGGCACTTTGACCTCATTGCAGGCTGCTTAATAGTCTTTCTATATTTACATTTTCATATGTAATTAAGCTTCAAGGGAAGTTACAACTGGAAAAGAAAATGATCTGAGATGGTGAGTGGTTCCCCTCCCTCAGTTCGACAAGTCATGATAGCTCCCAAAGCCTGGCCCAAGTGACATCCAAGACAAACACTGCTTCTTCCAGCAGCCGGTCCCCTGAACCTGTATTTGTGCCACACTTAAGGTACAGACCTTCCCCACTTCTTAATTCTTCTTCCTGTGCCTGCAATCAAGCCAGAATGCTGGGTGCAAAGGCAATTCCAAGGAACCTTTGTTCTATGGTAGCAAAAATATCAGTTTTTACTAATGCACCCAGGGGCATAATTATGAGGGTGTACCTCTTTAAAAAGATAGAGCTAAAATTACTTTTCACTGTAATTACTGAGGTAAATCTGACACCTCAATTTAAAGTTCAAAATGTACATTTAAAAATATTCTGAGTGCTTTATATAAAACCATTTTACCTTAGATGTAGCACAAATTACTCTTTAAGAAAATTCTTTAAGCTATTGGAGACATAGATTAATAAAGTCAGGGGGGTGGGGTAGTCGGGCAGTCCAGGTACCTCTTTGAAAAATTGTAAACAGAGGGTTAAAATCTGAAAACCAAAATAACTTTGAGAAAAACTTTAAAAGAAACCTAATTCATAAGATTCCACAGATTTGACCTTTAAAAATCATTGAGTTGAATTTTCAAAAATCTATTGAAGGTGTAAAGCTTTCTGACTTTAATAGGAGCCCGGGGATGTCATGTGAGAACATTCACCAGGTCCCAGGGCTCAAGGTGTAAAATATAAGAGGAAAGGGTGTGCTCTCCCGTCTGGAAGGTCAGGTGGCGAAGTCTTATAAAGAGAGAGAAGTGCCACAGAGACAGGCAGACTAGAAAGCCCAAGCTTGGCCAGAGAAGGGAATGTGTGAGCCGAGCCAGGAGGCCGGGCAGAGCGGGCAGGGCAGGGCAGGACATCAGTGCCCGCAGCTAAGACAGAGGGAGCCAGCCAGGTCCAAGGGCAAAATCCAGAGACTGCTGAACTGCCCTGAGTTCAGGCAACTTCAAGGAAAACCACCCCAGCAGCCAAAGGGATATGTCTGGGCCCACACCTAAATGGACTTTGCTTTCCCAGAAACAGGTCAGCTGAATCGGTCCAGTCCAGCTCTGCAGGGCAGGAGTGAGGGCGAAACAGAGCAGGAGAGCTGGGTGTGCAAGAGGCAGGTGACAGGGTGCGCCCTGGCTCCCTGCGGCGAAGGCACCGGGCAAAATCAGGGGCTGCTTCATCGTTAACCGACTCCAAAGGAAGCTAAGAAGGATTGCATGTGATCTGTACCCTGAAATTTCCTCTCGGCACTAAAAGAATTTGAGCAGATGAGTTCTGTCCCCCTCTGCATGGCACATCGCGTGAGGGGACCACATGGCCACGTCCCGCAGAGGCCCAGAGGAAATCTGCCTCAGTAAGGAGGGAAAGGGGTGGGCTTCCAATCCCAGGGGGTCTTTCTGGACTCAAATCCCCTTCGATGCCCCTTAGGGTAAGAGTTCCCCTGAAGAAGCAGCATTGGGAACCCTACAAGGGAATCTTAGCTTTAGCTGCGTCCTCTCTGGTCAGTCTATTCAGCCCACCTCTGAGATGTGACAGTCCCCTAGACATGGCAAGCTTGACATTTATCATCACATTTTCAAGTTTTTCAAACTCGTTCCTAAGCATGGCTTCTCTTTAAATAAAACTACAAAGAAGTCTTTCATATTACACATTTCCTTTGATTCTGCCCGCCTTAGCAAACCCGGGAGCAACGTGGGCATGGAAACCCCTCACCCCCTAGCGCCATCCTGCTCCTTTCATGTCTCTGAGAGCTGTTTCAGTTTGCTGGGCTGTCACTTGGGAATCAAGCCTTGCACCAGTTACATGACCAGAATTACAATTCTGGAAATTCACTCTCTCTAGACTCAGTATGGCTATACCCCAAGGAAGCCAAAAGCAGCTTATAAGAACACAAGTCAGATCTTATAAACACCCCTCTGCATAAAACATTTCCCAGCTTCTTACTACTCATAGAATGAAATCCAAACTCCTTGTCCTGACCTCCAAAGCCTTGAATGATCTGGTCCTATCCAGCTTTCCAACCTCTGCCTCCACCTCACCTTTCTCTCTCCTTCCCCATCCAAACAAGTCTTGAATGAACATGTCATCCAGGCTTACAACAAAAGATCTCAACATATTTTCTCTTAACTTACTAATTTTTTTTAAAAGTCTGCATTGTTCCAAAAAGATTTAACACAGCTCTTAATCATTGAGTAACCAACATAATCAATAAATGTAAACATGCAGTTATTGTGACAAGCCTAGATTAAAACCTACTCTTCCAGTCTTGTTTTATGATGACTTTTCACATGCATTGCTACCCCTTATGGTTCGTGCATCTATCATTCTCAACTTCTGATGATTACGAGGGGAGGAGATTGTCAGAGTTACAACCTAGAGAGTAGACATGAACATTTCCACAAATGCCACTGAGCAAAATATCTGTCCTTGAAAATCAAAATCACCACTGCAGACAACTTTGGAGAGGTAACAAGAAAAAGAAAATTAACAATAAAGAAAAAAAAAAGGAAAGAAAATCAAGATCACCATGCAGCAGGACATCATCGTGTTATTTGAACTCAGCACAGCTTCTTCCTGCTAAAAGGCATTCAGTCTGTAGGATGGCTTTGTTAGGTTTTGTCTTGAATTGCAGTGTTTGCAGTCGGTGACCAGCGCAACTGGGTCTTCAAACAGGCTCACCGCCCATCTCGCCAACTGCTGCGTCCTCTCACGGCTGCCACGAGAACACTTGCTGTTTCAGCATTCCAGGTGACAGTGTGGAAAACACCAACTCCAGGACCTCATAAATCAAGCTTCTTCACATGATCTCAGCACGGACACGTTGAGGTTTAAATGCATCACGATGGAGTTCAAGCTTTCAAATTTGCCTGGTGACTAGAGTTGTCCAGACCTCTCCCGGGGGTGGGTGGAGGAGAGACCTCCCCATTTGGAAAGTGGATCTCAGCTGTCATCGCCACCATCTCTGTAATCTTGCTTAGAGCAGCAGACACCTTGCTTGCCAGAAGGCAGCAGTCCGTGCAGGCTTCCCGGGGTGCCCAGACTGGGCAGTTTCCTCCCCAGCCTTGGAGGCATCCTGTGGTCCTTTGAGGCATCAGCCTATTCTCCAGGGCTTCTTTCTTCGCAGTTTCTGGGTTATTTCCTCTGAAGCTGCTGATGTGTTACAAATACTGGTAAAATGAGCTGTTTAAAGTGTCTACTCGACACTTCACCTTTACTTTAAACCTGCCTACCCCACCACCACCCACCCCACCCCACCCCCATGCTGCTGGCAGCCAACTCAAGGAAGCTACTGGTCACCAGTCACACTGGACCTGCTGCTGGCTTTGATCCCCTCCTTCCCACCTCTCTAGGTTTCCACCCCTTTGCCTTAATCTCCCATTCCTGCTCCTGTTGACCCCGAGATTTCACCCCTGAGTTTAATCTCTCCCTCACGACCTTTGGCCTTCTGTGCACACAGTTTATGTTCACCCTCTATCTCTTCCCTCTTTGATCTGTTTGACCAACTTACTCCTCCCTTCCCCTGTGCCGTCTCCAGCCCACCAAACTAGTGGCCCTTGAGAAGAAGCTCAGATGTTAGGACTTCAATAAAGGAGGTGACTTGCCAGCTCCACCGACCCTGAAAGCTAAATTGCCAGTCCTTCCACCTTCCCTTTTTTCTTTTTTTTTTTTTTTTTTGGTTCTTTTAAAAACAACTTTATTAAGGTATAATTTATATGCCACAAAATTCACCCTGTTAAAATTTATAATTAAATTATTATTTTTTTTATTTCAGCATATTATGGGGGTACAAATGTTTAGGTTACGTGTGTTGCCTTCCCTCCCCCCGCAGTCAGAGCTTCAAGCATGTCCCACCTTCCCGTTTTTCTATCCCACATGTCTGTCGTTTGTGCCTAAAAGCCGGCTTACCAGAAAAATTATTCATCTTTCCTCTAAAACCAGATCTCTTCTGGATGATTCTCTCTGTTCTTAGTACCGGCATTTTCCTGCTCCCTCACAAAGAGCACACCAGCTTCCTTTTCACGCCTTTTGCAACTTAAAGACTTAGCACAAGCTGCTTCCTTTGCCTGGAATGTTCTTGCTTAACCTTCATTCCTGACTAACTCCATCTAATCCCTCGAGTTTCACGATTAGCATGCGCAAACTGCTTCCCAATTGCAGATATGTAAGCCAAGTTTCCATTCTCCCTAAAACACTTACCACCATTATAATCTAAACACTGCCTCGCACAATCGTGTACAGGGTGTTGGTAAACCTACATCACCTGGTACAGCAGTGACTCGCTGCATGGGAGTTTTGAGCACCTAACATGGGGCTAATCCAAATTGAGATGTGTTGTCAGTGCAAAATATATACAACGTTTTGGAGACTTAATAAAATAAAAGAATGTAAAATATTTCATTGATTATATGTTGACATAATATGTTAGCTATATGGATTTAAATAAACTATATTATTAAAATTAATTGTATCTGCTTTTCACTTTTTAAAAATGTAGCTACTAGAAAATTTTCCATTCCAACATGCGCTCACATTGGATTTCTATTGGATGGTGCTGCCATAGGCCTGGAGGTCCCTGCGGTCATTTTGCTTATGACTATATTTCTCAGCTATATTAGCACAGTGCCCGACACATAGTGCAGCAACTGGATTGGTGAATACATTTTGAAAGAATAAATTTTGCTGGACAACTGGAACTTAAATCTAGAATTCTCTTTTTCAGCAAAAGAGGAACCACAGATAAACAGCCCTACAGAAGGGAGTTGCACTACTCACTTCTCCAGCCCTTCACGCTGTCTCGGGTGTCAGAGCTTCTCCCAGCCTTGTAGACTTAGTTATGAGATAAGGTCTAAACCGTCAGGCTGGGCCAGTTTGTCACTGGCTTTAATTGATCACATATTCATGTAAAAGTGCTTAACAACTGGATTTATCTTTCAAGTTATGGGTAGACTGCCGAAACAGAAAATAAGAAATGAAACAATCTACACAGCAAGAAAGGATTAAGGGATATTCATTTGATCTAAGCCACTTTCACAAATATGATCTCATGGGTAATATCTCATTTACTTATCTCAATCCTTAGTATCAGGAAATTCTTCTGGACTTAACCTGAATTTATTATATAGCAAGACATTTAACACAGATGTGACACAGACCAGAGTATCTTAAAAAGTCTAGTAACGTCCTTAAAGACCATTTTCCTTCCACACCGCTTGGCCGGGGCCGGCTCACTCACACTCGTGAGCACAGACATGGCTCAGAAGTGACTCAGCAGCTGCGAGTGTCTACATGGCGTCACACCAAGTGCCGTGGCTGGCACTGCTGCTGCATCGCTGGAGGAAGGGCGAAGCCAAGCTGCCCTGTGACCCTAAAGACTCACCCAGCAAGAGAGCGCCGGCCAGTCAGTCACAGACAAGAACACGGGGATCAGAAGCTGTGCAGCCAGAGGCATCAGGTGACAACTGGAAGAGAGCAGCTGGCAGCTGGGTGCCGGAGGACAGCCCCACACCAAGACCCGTAACACAAACACCCACTTCGTCTGAGGCCCCGAGCGCTCGTCCCTTGGCAGTGTCACTGCCTTCCCTGATGACAAGGGGAATGAAAAACATCACTTTTTTAAAGCTTACGCAGGCCAAGAAAGCTCCCTCTTTCTCTTTTTGTGTTTCAAAATCCACACAGCCGCGACACAGCCAGATGGTATGTCCTCAGAAGTGTCACAGGCAGCCTCAAGCGTCCTCAAGAACACAGAAATAGCGCTGGACTAGAAACAAGAAGTTGGGAGTCCTCTCTCTTCTATCAGGTATTAATTTCAGAATCATTGAGATGACATGTGTCAGGCCTGTTGTCCCAGGCGTTGCCTTGGGACCCTGCTTAAATCACAGCAAGTGATCTAAACAGCAACAAGCACATGACACAGGGTACTCAGCGTCCCTGTAGCTAGGGCTCCTTCCTCTCCAAGGAAGTCTTGGAACACCACGAGACCCGACAGGACGCCTTAGTCTCCTCGAGACCTTATCAACCCCACACCCATTTCTCCCCACCGACCCAGTAGGGATAGACAAACTGTTACAGTAAAATTAAAGGAAGGAAAAGAAAACATATTCTTCTTTAAAAAAAAAAAAAAAAAGATAGGATGATGTAGAAAGGGCACAGGAGGCAATGGCCCTAAGCAGGAACCATTTGAGAAACAAAATATATAATAATAGTATTAGATTATAATCCCTTGAATAAAATTAATATTCACGAGCTCATTCATAAATAAATAAATGAATAAATGAATTGGGGAGAAGAGACAGCTCTGCCTTACACAAGAATTTCAATTAATGGAAGTAGAAGAAACAGGAAAATAGAAAACCATGATTAGAACACCAGTATAATAATTATTGTGGGCTAAATCCACAGACAGATGCTAAAATTATTGGGTTTGAGGAGAAACAGGTTATTTGTAAAGTGTCAAAATATCTCCCCCAAGATATTTATAAATTACAAAGGAAAACCAGTAGTTTTACAGAAGAAAAACCAGGAGATACCACCTTAACCAAGAGATCATGGTTATCAGCAGGACTGAGACATACTGACATCATGAATCCCATGTTAGATGCTGAGAAGGGCACTGACACTATTTCTGTTGTATTCTTGGCAAAATTACGGAACCTCAATCTACCCATGAGAGGACATCAGACAAAGCAAATAGAGGGACATTCTACAAATAACTGAGCAGTATTCTTCAGAAGTGTAAGGTCTTTGGGGTGGGGGGACGAAATGAGGAGAAGTAGGTTAAAGGACACAAACATACTGTGAGATAGGAGGAATAAATTCAATGTTTTATAGAAGAGTAGGATGACTATACTTGGCAAAAATATATTGTCCTGGGTGACAGACACCCTGGATACCCTGACTTGATCACTACGAATTATACACACGTAACAAAATTTCTCATGTAAGAAACAAATTTGTACAAGTAAAAAAAAAAAAATTAAGTAGGAGGAAAGAAAGTGTCAAGGTTAGGAAAGACAAGGAAAGACTGAGGAACTATCACAGATCAGAGGGGACTAAAGATATGATAACTAAATAAGGTGTGGGATCCTGAATTGGCTCCCAGAACAGAAACAGAATATTAGTGGAAAACTGGTGAAACCCAAATAGAGTCAATAGTTTAGTTAACAGTATTATATTGATGTTAGTTTTTTAGTTTTGAAAATTGTACCATGGATATGCAAGATGTTAACAGTTGGAGAAACTGGGTGAAGAGTATACAGGAACTCTATATATTTGTAACTTGTATGCAAATTAAAGATCATTCCAGTTAAAAACTTAAAAATTAAAATTAAAAGTCTAAAGAAGGGTTGAATTCTAAACCCAAAAGTGATAGAGTTATTAAAAATGTAACATAGTCCACTAAATAAAATTTTAAATTTTCAAATGCAAAAACCTTAAAGACAAAAAACATATAAATACCAGACAAAAATATGTACAGCAAATACAAAAGCTTAGGGGCTGTTTAATATCTTTATAAA
Organism: Microcebus murinus; assembly: GCF_040939455.1. Lineage (NCBI taxonomy): Eukaryota > Metazoa > Chordata > Mammalia > Primates > Cheirogaleidae > Microcebus > Microcebus murinus. The sequence goes on from NC_134126.1 coordinate 12,044,615, forward strand.
TAGGAAGATATTATTTATATAAATTAATATAACTTGTTAAAATATTAAACAATTATTTCAAAATGAATACTGATAGTCCACAAAACAAAAAAGCTAAAAATATGGAACTAATACTCATCCCTATTCATAAAGAAAGCAAATTAAAACAATAAGATATTATTATTTTCACCTAACAATTAGGGAAAATGGCAGCAATGATAACACCAAATAATAGTGTGCACCCAGAAAAAAACTGGTACTCATAAATTTCAGTGTCACTACTGCCTGTTTGATCAAGTCTTTGGTTGCATAAATGCCACTCTGCAAGGAGATAAAGAGTTTGCACCAGAATGTAAATCAATTCACTGTTTCTTTCATTGAGAAAGTCTTGTATGAACAAAATGTCAGGCAGGCCAGGTGTGGTGGAGCATGCCTACAATCCTAGCACATTGGGGAGGCCAAGGCAGGAGGATCACTCGAGGCCAGCAGTTCAAGACCAGCCTGAGCAAGACCAAGACCCCATCTCTACAAAAAAAAAATAGAAAATTAGCCAGACATGGTGGTGCACACCTGTAGTCCACTTACTTGGCAGTCTGAGGCAAGAGAATCACTTGAGCCCAGGAGTTTGAGGTCTCAGTGACCTATAATGACACCACTGCATTCTAACCCAGTTGACAGAGAAAGACCCTGACTCAAAAATAAATAAATAAATAAAAAGGAGTAGTAACAGTTTGCAGACACAGGTCCATATACTGTACTTGAGTAGCACTTTTGTAGGCCATTATATGGTCTTTGACTTTTATTTAGTGGGATAGAGAGCCCATAGGAAATTTTTGAGTTAAGCAGTGATTTGATCTGACGTACATTTTCACAGAGCCATTCTGACTCCTATATTGAAAAACTCTGATGCCTTGGATCAAAATCAGACACGGTGGAGGTGTTGCAAAATGGTTCAATTCTAGGCATATTTTGAAGTTTGAGTCAATAGAATTCCCTGGCAGTTGAATGGGTGAGAGAAAGAAAAAAAGTCAAGGATGACATCAACATTTTTGGCATTTCACAAGACCAGAAGGACAGACAGAGTTGCCATTAATTGAGACGGACTTGGGGAGCAGGTTTGGGGGAAAAGATTGGGAGCTTGGTTTTGAATAGGTTAAGTGTGAAATGCATATTAGATACCTGAGAGGTGATGTCGAATAGATAGTTGGATATAAGGGTCTGGAGTGCAGGGACTTAATCCAATACCCTTTCTTCTCCTCTGTCCCCAGCCTCTTCAGACTGGACCTAGACCTGCCCAAGTTAACTGGTATAATAGTTGATATCATGAAAAAGCTTAAAATTATTACTGAATGGAAATTACTAGTAATCACTGTACATTGGTTATTCCTTTTAACAACTTGACCAAAGGTTAGATACTCTTCTCCCCATTATAAAGTAAGAAAACCAAGGCTTAGGGAAGTTGAATTGTTTTCTAAGGTCACATAGCTGGCAAGTAATAGAATGATGATTTGGGAACAACTTCGTCTGCCACCAAGCTGCTGCTCTGTAGAATGTCCTGCTGTTCCAACGCGGGGTGACCTCCCCTGGGGATGGGGTCATGAACTGCTGTCCACACGCCAGTTTAGCTGGGTTCAATCAGGGGACTCTGAGATGCTTCCCAGCTATACAATTCTAGGTTTCTATAAAATTTCTTTGGAAATTGGAATGGCTTTTGAAATTTTTTGTGTCTTTCTTCTGAAAAGTCTCATTAGAAAGGAACCAGTTTCCAGTTAAGGGATTAGGTGCTTCAGAATGATCGTGGACAGTAGACAGTTTCCTGCTTCCCAAGCCAGCTCCAATCCAAGGGCCTTTAAAATAAATGTGGAAGAAAATCCAATGATATTATCACCACTATCTCCAGTAAACAAACACAGGCAACTACCAATTTTATCACAAAGCAAAGAGTCAAAAAATGAAGACAGCCTGTATTTGAATAAAAATCACAAATCGCTGCAGGCATGTTCATTAATACCACTCTTCCCTTATTCTTCTCCTCCCCGACCACCTTCCCACCAAGTAGCCCTTAATGACAGTTTTAACTGTTCTTCCCACCAAAAATGGCTTTCCAGTGTAATAAAGTATCAGAAGGTCCCTGCTGAGCTGGCAGCTGGGGAAGTGTCACAGGCCACTGACCTCTAAAATGAGCTGTCTCTGCGACAAAAGGTCCCTTTTCCTTGGAACAACTTCAAGGAGATCGCACACCACGGGCACTATTGCTCCTTTTGTATTCCCGTTTGATGAAACTGGGAAATTGTTCTGTGCTCACAGCTGTTGAGAACACCAGGTGGTGGATTCTCGAGATAAAGGATTATATAGATCCTTTGTTAGAAACAGACATCTCCATTGTCCGACTTACAATATTTGAGCACAAATACCAGGAGCCTCCAGACAGCCTAACAGTTATGCACAGGAGACAACCAATAAATCCTATTCCCATTTCTCAAGGCAAATGGTTGCTGGTGGTGGCTAAACCTGGTCTCGCCACCAGCCAAAAATGAAAGAAACTAAAAAAGGAGCACTTATAATAAAAGAAGTGAACCAAAGCAAGGAAGGAAAGAAGGATATAACAAACAGTTATATCCAGGATATAACAACAGTTAATCTTCATAGATCCTGGACGTCAGGAAAAATGAAATGATTTATCTTCTTACCTTGAACTTGAGGGCTGGCACCATGGCAGGTTTGATATTGCCTCCTCACTTCCTTACACAGTCCTTACTATCATTCACTGAAGAGGTTTAATAATAAATGTAATAACAATAGTGAAGATTTATTAGAGTACTTCTTTGTGACTATATCCATTTTCTACTGCTACATACCCAGTTACCACAAGCTTAGTGACTTAAATCGACACTCATTTACCTCCTAGTTCTGTAGTTGAGAAGTCCAGGCAGGCTTGACTGGGTTCTCTGTTCAGGATCTCATAAGATTGACATCAGGGTTTAAACTAGCTGGGCTCTTATTGGGAAGTTCTTGCAATCTCTTTGACTTCCTGTTCTGCCAGCAGCTTAAGAAAGCTCTTTGCTTTTAAAGGGGTTCATGTGATTAGATTAGGTCCACCCAGATAATCCCCTATTTTAAGCTCAACTGTGCCTACATGATATAATCATGCAAGAGATGTTTCGCCATATTCACAAGTCCTGAGGATTAGGGCTGAACATCTTTGGAGGCCATTTGAGACATCCTGCCTACCACAGTGACAGACATTGTTCCCAGTGTTTTACATTGAACAATTCGTCAATCCTCCCAACAACCCTACGAGGTAGGTCCTATTATCTTCCTCATTTTATAGATGAAACAGAGAGATTCAGTTATTTGCCAACATCTCCTAGCTAGTATATGCCAGGACCTGGATTTCAATTCAGGCAGCCTGGCTTCAGAGCATCCTCCTTTAGCCACCAGCATTCTCCTAGCCACCAGCCAGTGTTCTCCAGCAATTAACTATCGCTGGGATTACTAGATACATGAATCATTGCATTAGCTATGGGATTAGGAGACAATACTCGGGAAGAGTGAATTTCTTGATTTGTATGGAAAGTTCTATGCATAAAGTCTTATACTAATTATTCTGTGAAGGAGGTCCACAGAATCTCAAAGACATAGGTCCTACGGAATTACAAATACCTGCAGATTTCCTACAATACAGGCCTTCCCTTTTCAACCTTCAGCTATTGGTGAGATAACATGAAATTGCAAACATTTGAGACTGGTATAAAAATGGTACAACTTGTTTGACACTGAGGCAACACTATAGATAGTCCCTGCCCTCAATCATGTGGCGGTGGCCCAGGGCGGATATTGACTATTATGGGGACTATTATTGTCCTATTATGAGGACAATGTCAATATGCTAATTTGGATTCTAGGAAAACACGTGTAAGAAGAAAAATCAAAAATCAAAAATTAGAGTTGAAATAAGTGCAAGAAAAGAAAATGACTAAAAACTGAAGTTATTCCTCATATCTGAAGTTTACTGCACACACTGCTGGCCCTGGCTGTGAGCACTATTGTCCTCTTACTGCTTAGCTGGAGTGAAGTAGACACAACACTGGATTTGAAGTCATAACACTTCAGTTGCAGTCCTGGCTCTATTTCTACTGTGATCTTGAATGAGTCAGTTAATTTCCTGAATCTTATTCATCCCATCTGTAAAATAGAAATAATAATATCTACCTCACAGAATTTTAGAAAGAATTAAGTAAGATAGCAAATGGGTCGTGTTCCCTTTATGAATTTGTAAAATGTAATACAAATATTACATACTGTTACTGCACTAGGTATCCAAGGGACTTATACAATGAAGGGCTAAGGCATGCACAGCCACCTGGCAAGAAGGTTACTTCTCCCAGCATGATAGACTAAAATGAACATTGGCCTAGGAAAAAACACAGTGAGATCAAGAAGTTATACAAACCACTCACTGGGCCTCTGCTGAGCATGCATTTTGCAAAATGAAATACACTTAAAGAGTAAAAAGTAGTATCAGTATCATCCTCAGAGGAAAAAATAGAGGCAAAAGAAAATCATTTGCACAACTGTAGAGCTGAAAGCCCAATTTAGATATGCTGACTTTCAATATAGTGCCTTAAGACAAACTAAAATATACCCACAGTATGTATAAATGTCAGGGAAAAGATGGTCCACTAGTTGATTAAGAGAAGAAATTGCGTTTCCTGAATAAATACTGAGACTCAGTTGCCTCAAGTTAGACAGGATGCCAAAACATTCACCTCTCAAATTTCTACAGCCAAATGGTCAGGTGTGAGTATCAAGTCATGTGGGACAGCTTGTCCTTAAAGCAGTCACATAATCTATAGCTACGAGAGGAGAAAATATTTCTCATGTGCAAAATCTCTCATAACACCTTGATTCTGGCCTCGTGACACCCTGAGCAGAGACCCCAGTCAAGCCTTCTGAACAGCGCCTTAGGAGAGAATGATCGGTGTTGTTTTCAGCCAAGAAATGTGTGGTAATTTGTTACACAGCAGTTTGTCTCAACACTCCTTTTTCACATAGTGATCAAAAAGCTTAAAGAAAGTCACCTTTAGAGCACATTAACATAAAAGTCATTACTACAATTCATCAGCTTCTGGGAAGCTGACCATTGCCAATCAGCAAGTTCTGGAAACCCCAGGGGAGGGGGGACCGTACGTGGCTTAAAGGTACGCAATCCAGAGTTTTCTGGCAACACCCCATCACCAGCGATAGCAACGTGAATACGGTAACTGCCCTGCAATTAAGCTGAGCAGCCACGCGAAACAATTCAGGCCCATAGGTGATCTTAAAAGTCTGATGTAAACACTTAAAACACATTCCCGAAACAATCTGGAACAGCAAACAAAGCAGCTCGACAAGGTGGCTGCTTTGAGTTAACCATAGAGGGTTGGGAGAGTCATGTTCCATGTTGAACTTGATGAGCAATGGTACCTACACTCACACAAACACACACACACACAACACACATATACACACACTCCTTTCCCTAGGTGACCACTTCAAGTACAGAGACTGTGCCTTAACAGTGCCTAATGCTATCAACCAAGTGTTATTGATAGAACGAAGTTTAATGGTACTTACTAACATCACATTTATGGCCCCCTGGAATAATGAGGCAAAACATTTTAATAAGCATCCTTAATCCATTTAGCTACTTCTACCTAACTTTAATATTGTAGACACTTAAATACTTATGGATATGATTTAAAGCAGTTTAAAAGAAAAGCTGGGTCACAGAGGTTACAAACGGGGATTGGGGGGGAGGGAAGAGAACTACCAAAAAAATTACTGATTGGAACCAATTAAGGGCATGGAACCCTTAAAGACGGAAAGGCCCGGGGTTGACTTTGAGGGATGCAAGACGATATGGTAAAAAGAGCCTGTCCCGGATGCTGTGGGGCAGGTGGACCTGTCTGCACAGCTCATGAGCAGGGTGACCTGAGGGCAAGTCCTTACCTTCCCGGGACTCAGTTTCCTCCCCTGGGAAATGACAATAATGATTAATAACTGCGGTTTCGAGAAATCCCTTGAAGCATATATACGGAGGGACACAATGCGCAACACACAGCTGGTGCTCAGCATATTTAAGCCGTTTCTATCAGCTCATCATTACACACTAAAAATCCACCTCCTTCTTTCTGTGCCCCACCCCCTTCAGCATTGACAAGGAAGTTGGCTTTTACCAAATCAGCAGAATAGTGTACTGACATCATTCCGTGGAAGGAAAAAAGATGCTTTTCTGTACATGCAAGTGCTAAGGGAATGATAAGTTAACAATGGTTTAAACACCTGGCTTCGCCATGTACTCGCTTGGTTACCTTGGGCAAGCTATTTACAGTTTTGTGCCTCACTTTTTCATCTGCAAAATGAGATAATCATCAGCATCATATTTATCTCTGAGTTTGCATGAGAATGAAATAAGCTCAGAGATGTAAAGTACATCTTTACAACAGTGCTGGGCACAGGTCAGTACTCAGTCTATGTTTGCCGTGATTCGCTATTACTATTACTCACAATAGCCTTGCACGTGCACTGTCTAAAGGAGAATGAAGAAAGGAGGCTGGTGTCTGCCATAAGGCGCAACTGCAGAGAAGCCTTTGCAGCAATGGCAGGCCAGGCGGTGGGAGGTGGGAGCCAGTAAGCAATGGGAAAATGAGCTGTGAAAAGAATAATAATAAATACCACCTATACAATGCTCACTGTGTGCCAGGCACTTTGCTAAGCATTCTCTATATATTAACTTATTCAGTCCTTCTAATAATCCTTTACATTATTGACTCATTTAATCCTCAAAGCAAGTCTAGGAGGTAGATATAATAATTATTCTATTTTTCAGATTTTTCTAGTTTCCACTAAAGAACAGAGAGGTTAAGTAACCTGACCAAAGTCACAGAGGAAATGGCAGAATCAGTAGTCAATTATTAATGTAGACTATTGCTGTAAGGTGGACTCACTTACATACCTGTCCCCCATCCCCTCAGAGATATGGGAAAGTTCTGGGATTCTTCTAATGTGTGAGATGAGAGTTCAAGACATTTTGCTTTTAAGGAGTGATTGAAGAAAGCTAGATGACTTGAAGATGTCCAAGCTAGAGACATTGTGGGAAGAGAAAAATAGATTGGGATGGACAGGTTGATGGGAAGATTTCCTGAAATATGTCCCTAGGCTAAAATCAAAAGAGAAATCAAATAAATAAAATTATCTGCAAAAATTAGTATAAAAATTATATACTATAAAATTTTATTTAATTTTTTATTTAAATTATTGATGGAGTACATGTAAAACTTAGTTCTCTAGACTCCCAGCCCAACTTTCTTCCTACTTGAAACATCAGCTGGGGAAGAAATCTGGCTTGAAAATTGTATTCTCCCCTCAGACTCACATTGAAATTAGACTTAATTTTAAAACAGGAAGACAAATTCCTAGTGACACAGGCATGCTTAAGAATTGCACACACCAAGAATTCCATCTTCTTTCCATCCCAAGGGAAGAGCCAGCTGACCCTAGGGAATATCCAACTCCCTGAGAGTTAGGATGAACCCCTCCAGAGCCTCCCCAGGAAGCCTTCGATAAGCACCAACAGCTATGATGGGGAGTAGAAAGGGTTCACCTGCTGGGGTGTGGCCAAATTCAAGAAACACATAGGCTTTCATGCCACCAGTGGTAAAGGAGATTTCACAGAAGAGCTTCTTCATGCCTATTTTAATGGGCAAATCAAGTCCCTGAGGGAAAAGATTATGAGGAAGTCTCCCAAAGTGAGATTTCCCCATTTTGTTGATTATATATATAGTAATGGTAGAAGGGTGAAAGATACATAGAATAATATATTATAGAAATAGTACCAGTGAAAATTTTCTTCCTACAAACTTTGAGGAGAAATGGAACCAGGTCTGCAGGAAAGAACAAAGATAATTGTGGGGCGCGGTGTTAACGCCATTGCAAGATGGCGCCAACTTCCTGGTCACACCCATACCACAAGACTGATAAACAGGGTGAACCGTGCATGTGTAGGGGCTTTTTCCTGTCTCTCATCAAGTATGCTAATGAGGGCTCTTGCGTGAGCCAATCAGATTCTGCCTAATGTACTTAGTGCCTATATAAGCCCGCTCCGAGAGCTCCTCGGGGTCTTCCGCTTTAGTCATCTTCAGATTCCCCAATAAAGCGCTGTCAGAAGAACTCCGGTTGCCGCGTCTTCCTTGCTGGCGAGGCAGGCGTGACAGATAATGAATTAGCTTTATTTCTGTCAACTATCGCAATAACTCTATACTCCAAACAAGAAACGGAGACTGAAGTATCTGTCCAGAAAACACTCACCCCAAAGCTGGCATGGGAGTGGAAAATACCGACTCCTACAACAGCTTCCAACTGGTCCCCTGCTTCCACACGCATCCTCCCTACAACCTCCAGTGGTATGTCGAAAAGAAAATTCTGATTCTCTTCCTCCTCTCCCCAAATTCTCCAAACATTTGCCATCATCTGCAGGAAACAAGTCAAAATCTTCAGTGTGGACCACAATGCCCTTCATTGCAATTGCCCTTTGAAAGCTCACCTTTTCCCATCCCTGGGGCCAGGCAATAGGTAGTGTTCTGGAAGACTGAAAGAATATTTTTCTTTGCAGATTATGATGTCTCTGAAGCAGCTTCCTGGTCTTAACTTATGGAAGACTTGAAATTCAAAAGATTCAAATGGGAATTCACTAGGCATGGAAACAGAGAACATGCATGAAATCAAAAAACACACAGTAGTGATAGCTCTCCTCAAGCTTTCCCAAGTCAGTGTCTATAAAGTCTCTTGTGATCATTTATTATAGAGTAGGGAACACATCTTTTTCATATATAAAGACATAAAAAGTAAATATTTCAATTGTCTTCTTTTTGAGTTCAGGTCTTTTAAAATTTAATTTTAAGTATTTGCTTTTCTTAATTCCACTGAGACTAAGGGGTATCTCCTTTAGAAAGGCTGTCTTTTCCCTGATTAAGGCAATCAAAAAGGAAAATCCTGCTTGAAAATGAACTAAGAAATGTCAACCTTGTGGATGAGGCAAAGGATGACTAACTTGCTAGTGAGCTTCCTCTTTGGTGTCCATGGGAAACTGGGTCCAACCCCCCAAAACAACAACAACAACAACAACAACAAAGATCCCCAACATTACTTAGCATCAGGTCGAGTAGGGCTTAGTGTAGAAACTGAATAACGTGTTCTGGGAACTGACGTTGATATTTAATATGTAACAATGATTCACCAAAACTTACTTGTACTATTTCATAGATACCTCGCTGGACAAAAAGAATCACTCCAGGTTGTCTAATTTACGAACTCCCAGAAAACTCAGAAGATGTTAACTCCATTCACAGAATATCAACTAACACAAAACCTGGCAGAACTGTATTTAGTGCAGTAGTGAGACCACAGGCACTTGCCACAGGACACATGAATTTTCCTTTCGCTTCTCAGCCTTGACAGCACAGCAGGGAGAAAGGCCTCTCACTTCACCTGAAGAATCTATCAGGGTGTTCATGACAAACCTTGGAGGTGACATTGTGCTCCTTCTCCATGTGGCACAGAGCCATGTCACACCTGCTGGAGAAAACAGTGTGCCTGTAAATAACATTTTTCAAGGGAAAATTAGAAATCGACTCCACAGCAACTGTAAATAGCACCTATGTACCACAATTACCATGCCACCAACAGATACTCGGGTCTCAGCACATAAAGATACAAAAATAAAGTTAAAAAGGGAAAGAGGAAACAAAATTAGTTGTTAGAATGAAATCTCTCTCTCTCTCTCTCTCTCTCTCTCTTTCTCTCCATTATTCTTATAATTAATTCAACTAGAGAAATTCACTTTTAATTAATATTATCAAAGATTTTTTAAGACATAAAAAATAACACTTTACTAAATATCGAGTTCTAGACACACATTGCATTCATTTAAAGTTCCAGAAAGATAGGAATTTTAGCTGTTTTGTTCACTTCTATACTCCCAGCTCCTAGAACGATGCCTAACACAAGGTAGGGACTCCATGAATATTTGTTGAATAAGTTGATTATTTAAATTCATTATTCAATAAAATCATGGCCTTGTACATGGTGGGCACTCAATTAATAAATTAATTCAACAAATATTTATTGAGTGCCCACCATGTACAAGGCCATGATAGGGCCTAGGGCTATAAAGAGTCGGCAAAGGATACCCCTCCCAGCTCCAGATTCATGTATCTTAATGCTTATTTGAAATATCTAATAGGCTTCTCAAACTTGACATGGCCAGAACACAACTCTTTTTTACCTGGAACTGCCCACCCATTCCTTGCCCCAAATTATTCCTCCCTTTGCTAAGTGGAGGACTTGGTGCAAATATATTCCAGTCTATTTAAGCACACATGTAAGATCCTCTATTATGTACAGCTAGACGATCCTAACTGATATGTCATTCAAAGGGTAGATAGAAGGAGAAGCAATGAAGGAAACAAACAAACAAAAAAGTGTTGTCAAAGATAATAACACAACCAGGGAAGCAGATCATATAGGAGGGTCAACCTGAGACCAAAAGACCACCACCCATGTCATCAAATAAAACAAGAACATAAAAAGAGGAGATTTTACTAGGCAATTTGGATAGTAAGTTCAACAGGAGTGAAAAGAAAACTAGATTAAAGTACATTCAGTATTATATTTAAAGAAATATATCTATACTTCATCAACTATTACATCTGTACACACTCATAAAACGTCTTTGTTTAACAGTACTTAAATGTCCAGAGAACCACATATTAATGTATTTCAGCTATCATAGCAAAGAACCCAGTAGAAACTGAGTTAACCTCTAGAAGACGTAGGCAAAATTATTAATAATTAGCAAGACTGTGCTCACCAGTATTCCCCTAACCACAACAGACTAATATATCCTCCACAGTGATGAAAGCTTCTATAAAAGAGAAGGAGAAAAGAAGAAGAAAGAAAGGAGAAAAGAAGAGCAGAGGGAGGAAGAGAGGGAGGCAGGCTGGCTGGAGGGAGCAATGTGATCCCATTAGCGTCACCTTAGACGTGACCATAAGAAGCAGTAGACACACGTGTGAGGGTCACGGAAGACATCTGAGCAGAAGTTATTCATGAACTGAGACCTAGGGCAGCAGAATTAGCCAGAAAAGACTGCAAGGGAGTGCTCCAGGCCTACATCAGGAATGACATACATAAAGCATGTATTAATTGCCTCAAACATCTCTCTGGAGGCTTCTTTCCATCGGTGTGCTTGTCCTTAACAGGTAACCCACGATTCTGAATTGTGCCAATTTGGTTTGTCTGGTTATTTGAAACATGGACCATCATCCAAAGTCACTAACTGGATTTTGCCAAGGGCTACCTAGAGTCACATCATACCCCAGATCCCAGAGCAAGGCCCATAACTAGTATAATGTTTAGTATCATTTAGTCAGGCTCACCAGTGGACACAGAAGAGAGAAAACTCTGGAATCCTCCCAGACATTTATCTGGGCATGGATGTGCAGCCTGGCATGTAGCCCACGGTAGCCCCCACACCTTCACTGCAGATCATGCAATCCCAAGGGAAGCATCTGAAATGGCCTAAATTGAAGAGTAAAAAATCTTTGCTTGTCTCTATCAAATATAGAACCAAAAAATGAGAAGGGTTGGAAAAATTTCCTTTTTCCACCATGACTTTACTCTTCCTGTTCAAAAACTACTAAGGGTTACTGCACTGTGAAAGCAGTCTTTTGTGTTTTAGTTCTTAGCCATTTACCCCCTGGTAATAGCTCAAGGAGGTGGGGTTCGGGAAGAATTTGAGCAAAAATTTTTTTTTAAAACATCACCCTGTAACCTAATACTGAACATTTTAAAGGACTTACTGAAATTACTGAGATAGGAGACCGCAAGGCACAAATACTAGTAAAAAAGTTCCAAGGCCGGAACCAAAGTCTCTGACAAAAACAGGAAAACAGGATGCAGTGAAGAAACTGGTTAAGATGAGTAAGAGCCAAGATGGTGACAAGAAGGACCTCTGCTCACCCTTGTAGCCCAGTATCCCTGCTTATAACATATTTGCATACTAAAAGAAACTCCCACCAGCACCCAGTTCATACTTACCATGATAACCCCTACAAATTACTTTATATGGTATGAAAAGAGGACCCCCCCCCAATTCTTAGGAATCTCTGCCCTTTTCCCAGAAAAATCCATGAATAATCCACCCCTTATTTAGCATATAATCAAGAAATAATCATAGAGTTCGCCAGCACCATGGAGGAGTTATTCTCCGGTGCTCTGAGAGATAGCCACTACCCTTTCTGTGGGGTGGCCTGCTTGCTGTTCCTTTGTTTAATAGATGTCGCTTTCATTTCCAACATAAGATGTGTGCTTGAATTCTCTCCTGCATGAAGCCAAGAACCTGCCTGGCCTTCAGGCTGTACCTAGTTTTGGGGTCCACTTTCCCGTGTGACGTGTGGTTACCATTCCTATGATATCCACAGCAGCCAGGACCTCCACTGACACCCTTACGCCCTCCTAGTAAACCTAAGAGATGAAGTCAATTGCATGTGCTTAAATTGCAAAGAGAGAAAATTAAAGCTTTTAAGTTCAGATTACTGTGCTTCACAAGATATATCCAGTTACTGAAGTTTTTGTGGGCCTTGTGTAGAGTAGGGCCTCCTATATTTGTTAAAGGAGCTGACCAGTGAATGAGAATCAATGGATGAAAGGATAAAAGGGAGGGAAGGAAATTTAACTACGAGAATGAGCAATGTGTAAATATGCCTTGAGTATTAAACACTAAATACAATTCAAATCAATATCAGTATCCAAAGAACTGATGGGAACTCCTGATATTAAAATGAACTGTCAGCTCAATGACATTATTAAGAAATCAAGTGACTTGAAACCAGTTTGTGACAATATTCCTCCTCCCTTATTATCCTCATGCTCTTACCTTCTAATCATTTCTCTTTCCTGTTCTCCAACCTCACATTTCCCTCAAGTCTGGCCGTCCAAATTTTTTTTCAAGGGTAAAGGCTCTTCCCCTTTCTACTAGTAGTACCCACGCAGTAAGTCCCCCTGAGTCTGCTCAACTGTCCATCCACTGCTTGGTTTACCCAACAGCAAGTTACTGAGCATCTACTAGGTGCCCGGCATTGAGTAACCGGGGCCCAAAACAATCAAGAGACACACTAGGCCCCTACCCTCTGGCTGCTGACAGTCTTTGGGAAGCCACAGAGAGTAAACAACCAGTTACAATAAAAATGGATACACATGCAGAGCACTGGGAACACATGGTCTGACATCAGAACTTGCAATCTAGTTGAGGAGAAAGGACATTTGAAATGTTTTAAAAGTATTGGCTAATAGTTCAAGACAACAGTCCAAAGCCGAAGCCGATGGATTAATATTCTGAGGGACTCTGTCTGTCTGGGTAATAAGACCTTTGCTTTTTGTCAAACAAAGCAAACTGGCCACTTCCCTAAGCATTGTCACGCTGTGCTGTCTGTCTCCTTGCCAGTGCCACATGGGACTGTCCTTCCCATCTCGTCCCCTGCCCTACCCTTCCTTTAAGACACAACTTGGCAATTCATCCTGTTCTGCCTTAAAGTCTTACGTCCATACAGCTCTTTCTTGTTTTCACATTTGTGCTTTGCCATTGCTTGAGGTATCTGTGCTGTTTCAAGTGTCCCTTCTCCTCAACTAGATTGTAAGTAGTTCTTTAAGAACAGGATTGTCTTTACACAGTCTTGTTGACACAGATGGCTGTGTGTTTGTTCCTGGCACAGTACCTTGCCAGAGCAGTGCTTGCTATTTATTAATTGTTCTTTGTTTTTTCTTTGTTTTCTGAGTCAGAGTCTCACTCTGTCACCTGGGCTACAGTGCCGTGGTGTCAGCCTAGCTCACACCAACCTCAAACTCCTGGGCTCAAGTGATCCTGCTGCCTCAGCCTCCCTAGTAGCTGGGACTAAAGGCATGTGCCACCATGCCCGGCTAATTTTTCTATTCTTAGTAGACACAGGGTCTCACTCTTGCTCAGGCTGGTCTTGAACTCCTGACCTCAAGCAATCCTCCTGCCTCAGCTTCCCAGAGTGCTAGGATTATAGGCATGAGCCACCGCACCTGGCCTTATTAATTGTTTAGTAACACGGTGTAGGTAAGCAAAAAAGATCCAAATGACCACCTAAAACTACTAGTCATCAAGATCCTTGACTATTCTCAAGGGAGGAATGAAAAAGACTAAATTTTTCTTGGCGTCACTTCCAGCGGATCTATGCAGGGATCCGCTGTGAGGAGAAGAATACCTCGGGGGGGAGATTGTGCTCTGCAAACTCTAATTTGGACTGGAGGTTCAAATCATTAGGTCAGCCTGACACTAAAACCATTTATACTTCAACAATAATTCAGGCTTGAGTTCAAATATTTATCCTCTTTGATGAGATGCTGCTAACACCTAAATCTCCAGTCCCCCTGAAATTTCCAGAAGAAATGAGGATTCTCTTCACTCACCAGTTGAAAAGAGAGATATATGTGGGGGATGTGGCAGTAAAGTTCCAAAGATTGACACCCAGAAATTGCAAGCAGCATTTCTAGTCCCGATGAAAGGAGACATGTAGCTGACTCCCTTAGAAGATAAGATTTTTGAGACCAAGAAAAAAAAAAAAAAAAGATTAAGACTGAACTTTGAGAAAGATTATTTTTCTAGTGGCAGCATCAGAGGACTTTGTGCACTTATTCAGTTCACTGGTTACAAAGTTGTGGGTGCATTGAGTTCAAAACAAGTTTCATTTTTCTGTGTGAAGTGCCCAGTGGCAAAAACACCCACTCCACAGCTCTTAAGTCTCCTTTCGTTAAATGGAAAGTTCCACTAAAAGTAAAAAATTATACTCCGGCACCAGCATGCCAGCACTGATGAAGTGATAGGCCTCAGATGCATTTGCACATTCAGGGACTATCAGGCGGGATCAGGCTGCTGCAGGTGGTGACTGGCATTTGCCTGATAATACCCCCTGCATACTTTGCCATCTGGGGTTTAGCAGACTTAGTCATAAAGGAAGCTCAGGCTCTCCTGCACTATTTACTCTTCTTAATCAATTGTCGCTGAGAGGTTTGTAATTTTTTTTAATGCAATAAACATTTATTAAGCACCTACTATGTGCCAAGCACTGAACTGGGACAGAGGTGATTCCATGTGGCCTTTGCCATCCAGGAGGTGACAAGCCAGTGGTGGAGGCAAACATGCTAATTGGATAATTTTGCTGAACTGTGCTAAGTGCTGTAACAGGAGTAGGAGGAGAGTACAGCGGACTCAAGAGAAGCAAAGAAGAATATTAATCACTCTGGCAAATGCTGGACTTCTAGAAGGGACATCAGCAGTGCTAACAGAAAAGTAAGTGAGGTGACTGCAGCCATTCTTCAATTGCTTTCTTGAAAACCCCAGTTTGACTCGGAGGGATCAAGTTACCCAAAACACTTCAGAAAAGCCAGTGTGACCCCTGGTCACTTTTAATCAGAAAAGCAGGAGACCTGGTGAACTCCAAAAGCAGCCTAGAACCCAGCTGGAGTTCTCTGCACCCCCAAGCCCCCAAATTTACCTTCCTACCCACCTTCCTGGACACAGTGACCTAACTGTCTCCTGTCCTCTCACCAACTGCCCTCTCGCCATGTGGTCAACATTCCCGAATATGCTCAAAGCTCCTAATCACACATCTCTGCTACACAGCATCTCACATAGAACAAGCGCTCACTTACGTTTGTACGATGAATGAATAGATCACTTTTTCTACTTCTCTGCTTTTCTTTGTGTGTCAAATGCTGTTCCACATTTCCCTTTCCTACTTCTCCCACCGCCACAAATCCCTGCCCACCCACCCCCTTTACGTCCATCCGTTAAGTGATATTTGAAGGGAGGAAGTAGGAAGAACAAGGATTCTGCAATTAGGCACCCCTGCTTCCAACCCTGACAATATTACCTTACCAAGTCACTTAATGTCTACCACTCCCAGTTTTTCCACCTGTAAGATGATAAGAATACCCCACAGTGTATAGTGTTATGATGAGGGGAAACACATATGTCTAAAGTTCCTTCGAACTTTTTAAACAGGGGGAAAAAAATAAAATAATAAAATAAAGTTCCTGATATGCTCCAGTGTCAGGCACCCAGTTAGGGTGCAGTAAATGGCTTCCGAGAAGCCACTCAGCTTACTCACGCGGGAGCTATCTCTACTGTAGCAGAACAGCCCTTCCTGGGTCTCTGAATGCCTCTGTGGGAAAAACATCTACAGTTGAGAAACTCTAGACACTATAGAGAAAAACAGGATTAGGAAACCGAGGGCATTGGTAAGCCTGAACTGTCTTAGATTCAGTAATATGAAACCACAACTTGACTTGCTAAATAAAAACACTATCAGTGATATTTGGATCTCTTCCATGAGCACTTATGCCTCCTGCAGTATGATTTTCCACTTACCACTCCCTGCTCATTAGAAAATTTCTAAAGAGTTCCCTGCCTTGTAATTTATAAAGCTGCCTGTCAATCCATTTGGCTTCGAGGCAAATAATCCACATACTGCCAGAAGATGTGTGTTATCTACGTGCACTTGCTTGATGCCCATCTGATTTTATGGCTCACAGTGTTGGCTCCCGCCCGCATGTTCCAGCATGGTCTCCAGAACGGGGAAGCACATAGGGCTTCAGAGGAAAAAAGCTTGAAATAGGCTGTAATAAACCACGTGTGTTGTTAGTGGGCATTTACAACCCCACTTCCGCTATGCAGCAGGACAAGTTGGCTTTCCGCCTCCAGGAAAACCTCACGCCCAAAGGCTTCTTAGCCTCCAGCCACCCAAAGATGCAGCTCCACAGTTTGAAAATTGACCTTTTTCCAGCCTCCTTTCTCAGCTACCCCTGTTTCCCCACACCTACCCTCTTTTCAGGCACTGATCGCCTGACTCCTCAGCCTCCAGTTCCTATACTCTCGGCTACTTCTATTTAAAAAAAAACAAAAACAATAACATTTATGTGCCAGATCCCATTCCACTCTAAGCACTCCCTATGTATTAACTCACTTAATGTTCACAATGAAATTAGGAGGTAGCTAATATTATTATCCCCATTTTGCAGGTGAGGAAACTGAGGCTCAAAAAGGTTACAAAGAGGTAGAGTCAGCATTCAAACTTGGACAGTGTGGTTCCAGCAGTCTATTCTTCCTAAATTGTCTAGATTCCTTGTTCAAACTGACACTTCAGGCCAGACAGGGTGTATATTTTCAGTTTTGTACAATATTGTTTTCAGATAAAATAAACACTTGTGGAATAATGAATGCCTGGTTCTTTTCTTTCTTTACACTGTCCAATGTCACACAAATGATGCTTGATCAGAGCCCCATGGGTGTCACCCCAGTCAGGCCTCCGTGTACCCCAAATTCTTCTATCTTATCCTATTTTTGGCTGAGAGGCCCGGTCCTCTCTTTGAAGCCACCGATAAAGATGTGATATAAAAGTATTAAAAAACATGATTCCAGACTGGAGCATAAACAACTCTGCACAGTATTCTGCCTTCTGACATCTGCAGCTGCATGCCACATCCATACTGCCTTTTAATAAACTTTTGTGGCCCCATCATTCACTAACTGTTCATACCCTCTGGACCAGTTAATGCCATCAAGGCAGAATTGTCTATAAATTTTTCTGTACTTTCTCTAATGAACATGAAAACGTTTAGTACCGAGATGTATCCTCTTCTGATATTTAATCATTCAACAGGCATTCACTGAGCTCTGGGATACCTCAATGAGCAAGACAGACGATGTCTTTCTTCTCACGGTGCTTCAATGTCAGCGTAGGACACAGACAATGAGCAAGTACAATCAGTCCTCCACGTCCGTGGATTCAACCAACCTCCGGTGGAAAATATTCAGGAAAAATAATGCATGGTGCATCCATACTAAACATGTACACACTTTTTTCCATGTCATCATTCCCTAAACAATAGAGTATAACAACTATTTACATAACATTGACACTGTATTAGGTCTCATAAGTAATCTAGAGATGATTTAAACTATATGGGAGGATGAGTGTAGGTTACGTGCAAATACTGTGTCATTTTGTAAGAGGGACTTGAGCGTCTGTGGACTTTGGAATGCAAGGAGAATACTGGAACCAGTCCCCGACAGAGAGCAAGGGATGACTGTGAGCACTTAATTGCAGATAATGGTAAGTACTGTGAAAGTAATCAGACAGGACGATGATGTGGGTGAGAGACAGAGTGAAGTGGATCCAGGGGAAATTAGTTTAGCTTGGATCCTTGAGGAAGGCCAATCTGAGGAGGTGGCATTTAGCTGAGACCCTTAATGCTGAGAAGCCAGCATGCATATTCCAGGCAGAGAAAATGGTGAATGAGAGTCTTCAGGTAGGAACAAGACCACAGAACTCCGGCCCCCAAGGAGCTCACCGTTGTGTCTGCTTCTTCATGAATTTATAGTCTTTATGTATCAATCCTGTCGCTCTTAAATCTTCATGGATCAGAGAATGCAAACCACATCTATAACATGAGTTTCTATCCCTCTTATCACTGTAGTTACCAGACTCTCAGGACTGTTGTGTCTTGGTTCTTTCTGGAACACTCTTACCAGGGGGAGCTGCAGTCATTCAGTAATACTTGTTGATGATTAACATCAACAGACCATGAAAAACAGATTTTGCAAGTCGATCAGCCATAAAATCTTTACTAAATAAGGCAGTGGGAGACTCAGCACAGTTCTTGGGGAGCTGGGTCATTCAGTCCTGCCTAACCACCACCTGGCCCAGGCCCTCACCCCATCTTACCCTGTCCCCAGGGATATAATAACTGTGTTGAGTAATAACCTTTCTTAATCTGTGGGAAGCCTAATAGCTAACCACTGAGGATTGCCTTTCACATTGCTTTGTGTTGAAATACTACTAAGACTCTCAGGCTTATACTTGGTATCAGATAAGTCATTTAGGAAAAGTTCAAAAAATTAACCCGTTAAAGAGATAATTTACAGAAAGATAAGCTTTGCCAGACATTCCTGATGAACCTACCCTCTAGGCTTAAAAAGCATCATGAAGTTAGAAATACACCATATTCCAAATGGGTGATACTGCATCCTCACACTAAGAATAGATATGCTTCTTTTGCATTCAATCCATTCATTATTCAGACAGGCGAATTCATTGGGCCTGTAATGCACCATTGTCTTAGACTATTTTTACCTAACTCAGTCTAGATCTCTACATTCCCAAGGCTTTGGGAGCTGCTTTTTTGGTACCACCCTTGCTAACACCAGCATGTAATATTCTCCCTCATTCACATCTTCACTCATTGGTCCAGGTGCCTCTGGAGAATAGTAGGATCTCTTTTACTTGGAGATTTGCAGAAAGCCATCATAGCCTCTTATTGAAGAAAAATTTTTAAATACTCTGAAAGCCTGTGCTTCCCTAAATTGATCCAATTTACTTCTTTCTGTCCTGAAGCTTAGGCTAGTGTTCAATCCTAGAGACATTATATTTCTATGAGGATGTAATTAAATATCAAACATAGTCAAGAGACATAAATTTCAGTTCTGGATTGATTTATTTACTCAACAAACACTTGTTATATACCGATTATGCATTATACCCTGTACCACTCATAGGTTTTTTTATTTCACTTTGGGCAAGTAACTAAATTGCTTTATACCCCAGTTTTCTTACTTGTACATATCTCTATAAAGAGGTTATTATACCAGAAAATCTCCAAGGTCTTTTGCAGTTCTAAACACCTTTACTTCTACATCCGGTTCTAACCTCCTTATTATTTCTCAATCATACTTGTTTTTAAGTAAACTGAGTTTTTCATGTGGAAATTTCCCATTAAAATGAAGGTTAGTACTGCTTATATATCCTAAAGCATTAATATAATTCCATTGATTGAGAGATTGACAGATGATTGAAAGAAAAAAAATTACAGCAATCAGTATTTCTGGAGTTTAGATGATTATTTGCAAAAATGATCAATAAAGAAATTATACTTTATACACACACACACAATCAGTTCTACATCTGTGGATACAGAGGACGAAATAAGAGATTTGTGCATCCTCAGATTTTGGTATGCTAAGGGTGGAGGGGGCAGTCCTAGAACCAATTTCCCATGAATATGGAGGGCTGATTATATATATTTACAAACAAGAAGTCAGATAACAATAATGTGTTACAAATGGCCCAGAACCAGTTTCCTTAAAAAGGAAAAAGAAATATAAAAGCACTAAAAATATAAATAAAACTGTAAAATCCAAAAACGGACAGACAATAAAAAAATAGATATCCATATGCAATGCTGGTGACATTGTATATTCTCTCCAAAGACTAATTTGGCAATATGTAATAAGGATTATAAAATTGGTTGTATAGATTAATCACAATAATAATCTTAATCCTTCATTTTTCATCTCTTGACTCTGGGTTCACCCATGCAATCTGCTTTAGCCAATGAGCTTCCTGTCTTTCCAATCATGCTCTTTTGCTGTAACCATGAGACACACCCAGGTTAGCATGATGGGTGGATTTGAAAGTCACATGGAAGAAAGTGGAGCCTTTCCAGCTGGGGCCAGTGGTTTCCATAATTTAAGAAGATGAAGCAGGGAGTCTAGGAAGACCAGAGCAGCCAGAATTTTGCAGGGCAAAATCACAGAGAAGACAGAGCTCTGGAAATCTGCAGAGGGTCCCTCCCAAGTCTGATCAGCACATAGTCAGTAATGATCAGCACATGTGCAAGGAAACTACCTATGGTCTGGGAGACTACCACCCAAAAGAATTGGAAAGAATAAGCTCTAGAGCTCCCACAGAACCAGAAACAGTTCTAGAGTGAAAAACCTCAGGAATCATGAGGCAGCAGGTAGCTTGATCAAAATGGCGTGGCCTGTATAGTGGGGCAAAATCAACCCTCTGCTCCCACCTAGCAAAACTTAAAAGCAAAACTGAAAGACTCAAACTATTTCCAAGTAACTTAACTGTTTCCCAGAAAAAATCTCAAGAATTTTTATAGAAATACAAATTATCCAGTTCCCAACCAGGTAAAACTCACCATTTCTGTAGCCAACCAAAACTTCATATTAGTTTGCTACGGCTGCTGTAACAAAGTTCCACAAACTGGGTGATTTAAACCACAGAAATGTATTGCGTCACAGTTCTGGAGGCCAGAAGTTCCAGGTAAAGGTGTTGGCAGCGTTGCTTCCTTCTAAGGAATGGAGGGAAGTGAACAAAGGATCTGCTCCAGGCCCCTTTCTTTGGCTTGGAGATGGCCATCTTCTCCCTGTGTCTCTTCAAATGGAACATTCTGTATATACGTGTCTGTTTCTAAATTTCCTCTCTTTACAATGATGTCGGTCATATTGAATTAGGCCATAGTCTAATGACCTCATTTTAACTTGAGTAATTCTATGAAAACCCTATTTCCAAATACGGTCGTCACATTCTAAGGATTTGGATTTCAACATATGAGTTGGGGGTAGGAAGGGACACAATTCAACTCATAACACCAGAAATGCAAATAAACAGGAAAATATAATCCATTTTGAGAAAATAAATCCACAGAAATCCAGAGATTATATGGATGATAGAATTAGCAGACAAGGACATTAGAATAGCTATTACAACCATACTCCACGCGTTCAAGAAGTTAAAGGAAAGTGGTATGATTAAATGTTAAGTAGTAACTTGGTAGATATAAAAGGGCTCAAATGAGACTTCTAGAGATATAAAACTATAATGTGTGAGATGAAAAATACACTGGAAGGGATTAATAGTAGGGTAGACATCACAGAAGTAATAGCTAGTGAACTTGAAAACATAGCAATAGAAATTATACAAAATGAAACTCAGGGAAATAAGACTGTGGGCAAATATGAGCAGAGCAGCAGTAAACTGTGGGACAACTTCACCCAGCCTCACCACTATGTAAACAGAGTGCCAGAGCAGGGGTGAGAGACTGAGAAATTATTTGAAGAAATAATGGCTAAAAATTTTTTAATTTGATTTATACTAAAACTACAAAGCCAGGAAGCTTAACAACTCCAAGTATGAGAATAAAACTATACCAAGTCACATCATTATTAAATTATGTAAAACCAATGATAAAGAGAAAAATTTTAAAAGAAGCCAATGAAAAAATGACACAGTAAGCACAGAGAAACAAAAATAAGAATGACAGCAGACTTCTTGTCTTAAACAAAACCATGAGACAATGGAGCAACATCTTGAAACTACTGAAAGAAAAAAACCTGTCAACCTAGCATTCTACACTTAGTAAATACAGCTTTCAAATGTAAAGGCAAAAATGAAGACTTTTTTCAGACACATAGAAGCTGAAAGAAATTATTAATAGAAAACCTGCCCTACAAGAAATATTAAGAGAAATCCTTCAGGCAGAAGAAAAAATCATACCAAATGAATATCCAGATTTGTTAAAGGAATGAAGAGCATCAAAAATGGTAACATTTGGAGTCTGGAGAGAAACCTCACCCTTGTTTCCTCCCTGTCCTTACCACCTGGCCCCCATCCCACTCAGAAATACACCTGGGATTAGGCTTAATTCCATATGTATAATTTATATACACACCATATATGGTGTTCAACACATATTCATTGAATCTGCTCTATATTCCAGACACTGGGGATATAGTGACTAAAACAAACAGCCCCTTTGACAGGCCTACTGAGCTCATATTCTAACATTTGATCCTTTTATTCACAGATATGAGAGCACAGCATTATAGTCACATTGTAATTTATTGAAATTGTTTCATCTGTATGTTTTAATCATTTCATTCAGACTACAAAAACTTCTATTTGGTTGTTTCAGTTATCTTCATGATTCAGCAATTCAATACAGTAATCCAATTAATAAAAGCCCTCATTTACATAGGCCTAGACCATAATATACACTAAACAAAGCAAGTTTACTATTTTTTGTTATCTCAAATTTTAATCGGGCTGCTGGAATAGGATTAGGAAGAAAATGAGATAAGGGCAAAGAAGCCATGGGGACAGAAATAAAATTATGGATCTTTATAAGCCATGTCTTTTACAAAAGAATGTGAAGGTACTCACTATAGACATACACCACGATGCAATTAAAATGTAAATGGAGAGCAAAGCCATGGATATCTGGAGGAAGCAAATATGCTGGCATTAAGTACTAATTTAGTTACTGTAATTATTAATAAATATGACTTAGGGTGTCCTGGCAGTCAAAGCAAAAGGGGAAACACAATTTTCAAGAAACTGTACTTTCTGTTGGGGAGATAAAAATTACTAATACAGAATACTCATTCATGCTTTCCCCTTCCCTGCCCCGGATGTCTTTAAATGTTACTTCACCCACCAGGCTTTTGCTGGACACTGAGGTGGGGCTGGAGGGATCAAGAAAATACACAGTGAGGAAAGTCGGGTATTCTATATCACTGTCTAAGGAGGAAGTATATATTTTGGCACCCAATAACTATTATGAAAGAGTTGTCCTCACTCAGGAAGCAGAGTTGTCCTTACCCCTTTAAGAGCATATATAAATTCTTCCTTCCTCATTTTACGCTGGTTAAATGCTGTATTTACCTTTGCTGAGGAGCAGATAAGCAAGCGCTCTTCTGCAAGGCTATAAATAATTAGAAGCCAAAATGGCAAAATGCTGAAATCATCATCGACAAATTAGCAGTGGCTATTTTTATGTCAGGTTTTGATTTCAGGAGAAAGGAAAAAAATTATATTCTAATCCGCTTCCTAGGAATAGCTGTAATCAGCAAATGACTGAGATGACAAAACTCAAGTAATTAAACTTCTTCCTCATTTAAAAATCTGTTCAGCAGCTACAACTAAAAAGACATCAGTGGGTTTTTACTTGTCTAAAAAGGCACCAATGATTTTTACTTTCCAATCCCTGGAAAATGTCCTACCTGTAAATGGTTTGTCATTAGATTTTATAGCATATATGATTAGTCAAACAAACAAAAAAAGAAAAAAGAAATATCATTACCTTGGAAGAGGTTTTGTTTCCTACTTATTTCTTTTATCTCAAAGTAAGTTTTCAATATATAGAAAAAGATGTGACTATGGAAACATCAGTCTATCTCCTTCAGCTTTTATACATTATTGTCAAGTCCCATAGAATACAAGATAGCATTAGAATGCTGTCTTCCACACTGTTTCATTAAGAGACCCAAACTTTTTCAAAGTCAACATTTGACATGGGAGACTGGTATTAAAGGGTTATTGCTAATGAAACTAGAACCACGGCAAGACGGCTGAGGTTTATTCACTACAGTTGCTCTTTTGGTGACAATTAAATCAGAATTTTCATTAGTTTGTATCCTTTGCTGTAGGAAATTGTCTCTTACACATACTCAGCTCACTTCCCTGACTTCATAAATGCTATATAGTGAGCAAAATTAAATCAACTCCATTTTTGATGGTTGAAGGTTCACATTACCTTAGAATCCTAACTCTAGACAATAATTTATAATAAATAGATGTTTGGATAAAGATGCAAAAGATACATGATATGGGGCTGAATTGACACTGAATCACAGGATATACTCCAGATAATTATTTATTTAATATCCTATACGTTTGGGGTTTTTTGTTATTACAGATTTTTCTCCTAAGAGTAGATTACAAATGAACTCTGGTCAATGGAATTATGACTAATCAAGACATGTTTTTTCCCTGTGGCCCAGCCTTTGAGAGCCACAGTGTACACCATTTGTTGACTCTATAGCTGATCATGACACACACCAATAATTATAGAAATTCATCATCTTGTTTCTGAGATAAACATACTGTATTACTAAACTCAACCATGTTATTCAAGATAAAAAGCAAAACACCCCCTTCTATGGTCAGCCTGTACTTTTATACCTTTCCCTACTAGTCTCCTCTGTCCAACAGCATTTTCCTGGACTGACAGGACTGCCAACCATACTTTCAAACCAAGGATTATTTACATCCTCCTGTGCATTTCAGCAAAATCATTTTTATTTGTCTTCCACTTTCACTGGCTTCTCAATAACACTTGCTGGCAGTTTAAATAGAAATATTACTAAGTCAGGCTGGATTGTGGCAAAAATCACCAGTAAGTGTTCTGCCTGGTGCTTGAATGGCAAAAGAAAAGAAAAAAAAAAAAAAAACACACTAGGAAAATGAGGCAAGAACTTTTCAGTAAATATGAGACAATATGGGAAATATGCAAAGCTTTCACAGCACATGAATAGGAACAAAATTCCAAAGGAATGTTGCAAACACAGTGTATTAGTTGTTCAGGGCTGTCAGAACAAAATACCACACTGGGTGGCTTAAACTACAGAAATTTATTTTCTCACCATTCTGGAGGCTGGAAGTCCAAGATCAAGGTGTCGGCAGGGTTGGTTTCCCCAAGGCGTCTCTCCCTGCCTGGTAGATGGCCATCTTCATATCCACACGGCATTCTTCCTCTGTGTGTGTCTGCATCCAAATTTCCTCTTTCTTTGGCTTACAGATGGCTGTCTTCTCCTTGTGTCTTTTCACATGAAGTACTCTGTGTATGTATATCAGTCTCTAAATTTTCCTTTTTTATAAGGACTCCAGTCATATTGGATTAGGGCCCACCCTAATGACCTTATTTTAACTCAGTTACCTCTTTAAAGCCCCAATCTCTAAATACAGTCAAATTCTGAGATACTGAGAGTTAGGACTTCAATATATAATTTTGGAAAGGAAACAATTAAGCCCATAACATACACCATTTAGAAAAAGTATATAGAATAAATCCATTACACCTATTAAGTATTTAATAAACCATGATTTTTTTTTTATTTTTTTGAACACCAATAATGTTCTACGCCCAGAACATAACATTTGACATGCTTACTCCACTTACAGAGAATGATCACTAAGTCTTTGTGTGACCCACCAAACACATGGCAGAGACAGAAAGTGCTGGAATCTGGCCCACTTTCGTTCAGCTCTATATTCAGGGAATAGTCATTAATCTCAGCAAGTGTCTTATGAGAAATCTTTCTTTCAGCTGCCCCAGCATTTTGGCATAATTCACGAAAAAGAATTGTTTTTCTTGGTCAGTCTAGCTAGCAGTTTATCAATTATGTTTATCTTCTGAAGAACCACCTTTTCAATATCCTTTGCATTTTTTTTTGTCTCTATTCCATTTAGTTCTGCTCTGATCTTTGTTATTTCTTTTCTTCTGCTAATTTTGGGTTTGGTTTATTCTTGCTTTTCTAATTCCTCGAGGTGTGTTACTGGATTCTTAGTTTGTAACCTTCCTACTTTTTTGATGTAGGCATTTAAGGCTATATATCAACTTTCCTCTTAGCACTGATTTTTCTGTATCCCACAGGTCTGGTATGTTGTGTTTCCATGTGCATTTGTTTCAGAAATGTTTTGCTTTCTGTCTTAATTTCTTCATTGAGCCAGTCAGTGGTCACTCAGGAGCATATTGCTTATTTTCCAAGGATTTCCACAGTTTCCCAAGTTCCCCCGGGTGTTAATTTCTAGTTTTATTCTATTGTGGAACAAGCAGGCAGGCTGGGAGACCACTGCTACTACAGAACTGTAACTTTGGGACCACAAACCCTTTTAAGTGTGGAGTTCAAAGAGAACATAAAACAGATGATAAAAAAAAACATCTTGTACACAGTTACCTTCCCCTCTCACCAGCCTCCCTCCATCATTCACTTCCTGCAGCATTTCCTGGAGCACCCAGGGCCCCGTGACTCCAGGTCTTCCCCAGGGGCAGTGGTGGTGATTTTGGTGGCAGTGGCGGGCCTGGGATTGTGCTGGACTCCTGGCATCTGGGAATCCTTCACCAGCCCTATCGTAAAGCACCCTTCTAGTATAGTGGGAAAGGTGTGGATTTGGGAGTCGGGGTGACTGAGGTTTGAATCCTGGCTCCATCACGTGCCAGTTATATGACCTTAAGCACGTTGACTTGTCTCTGTGAACCTCAGTTTCTTCGCCTGTAAGCTGAAGTTACCGCGGGCAGCAACTGAGCAGATTTGCCAAAAATGCGTCGCTGCAGTCTCCAGGATTGCTCGGGAAATATTGGTTCACGCTTGGCACTCCCAGGATTTCCCAGGCGATGTCTGGCCAACAGGAAATTTAAACTGGGAGTATGGTCAAATGTGGAGCGTGGTCGGAACAAGTCCTCTCATCATCACCGCCACGTGTGTGTCGCTGTTGTCACCCCGCTGGAAGCCAAGACCACACGGATGTAAGGAGCCGCGGAGGATGAAAGGCCTGCTTATCACAGATCGGCCTGAGGCTTGAACAATGAATAAATGTTGGGAAATGAGATAAGAAAAATAGTCATCAGTCAGCGTGGATCTGATAACAAAAAGCAAACCCCCCTGAAATATAGATACGCGTATGTGGATAAACAACAAAATGCATATGGGATCAAATGATTAAAACCTGAAGAAACTTGACTTGGAGCAGGCGGGAAGGCAAGCAAATTGGCTTCAAGAAACTTTCCTGGCAAACTACGCCCCAAAGGGATCACTCAATCCTGTGAATTCTCTCCACATTTAAGTATAGAGATTGGACTGCCTCACCCTACACTTCTCTATATTCACTTATCATTCCATGTTTCAGGTTTTATCTCCCCACCTGGGAAGAAATCATAATTTTTGTTTCTTTTGTTTACTTTCCTTGGGTAGGAACATATGAAATAAAAAGGAAAAAAAAGGAGTACGGAGGAAGAAGGAAGGAGGAAGGGAGGAGAGAGAAAGTAAGAAGAGAGCAGAAAGGAAGCCCTGCTTCCAAAGCAAGGCCGAACTTTGCAGTGAAGTATTTTGATGCTAGGAGCCTGGCCATCTGCAAACTGTTTGTTCTTGGCTGATCTATTGAACTTGATGTGTCCATTTTCCTATAATAGGTGCTTGTTGGAGGATTCAGCATAAGGAACCATCTGCCACGCCTGACCTGAATCATTGTCAATAAAGCAATGAACTTATTTATAGCCTGTATTGGTCATTAGTGACTAATTAAATGTGAGAAGAAATGTGGTACTTACCAGGACAGCTGTTAAAGGTAGGAACAAGGCAGCAGAAATAATTGCACAACTGTTTTTAAAAAAGCGTTGTCTTTGAATCAAAGTCCAGGTGTTTTCCTATGATAACAATACCTAAAACAAAAAATAAGTAACACTGGCAGAAGAACTTGAGAACGAGCAGTACTCAAGTCCCTTTAGAAATTTCACCACTGTGACAGAAGGGCTCATTACACCTGCCCAAACATGCTACCTTCTAGAAGTAACCCCTCCCACTTCTTAAATTCCCTTAGTACTTTACACCACTTGTGAGACTCTATTATGCATTGTATTGAATTATAATTCTTTGGGCCCACGTCCTTTTATTTCTACCACTTGGAGTATTCTTTAAGGCAAGGCTTTTGCTTTTTACTGAGTCTACAACGAAGAAACATTTATTTCACAAATTAATAAGATTTGTGTTGTCTTTTAGTCTGAAATTTGTTCTATCTATTTCTTCATTTGGCCATGAGTCCCCAAATCCAATAACTATCTATAGACTTCATTAAACAAATACCAGATAGTATGATTTAATAGAAAAAAAACACTGGGTAGGAGTCTAATAATGGTGCTTTTTCTAAATGTAAAAATGAACTTTGCTAAGTCATGTAACTTTTCTATACCTTGATTTCTTCATCTATAAAATAAGGCCGGGCACAGTGGCTCACACCTGTAATCCTAGCACTCTGGGAGGCTGAGGCCAGAGGATCACTTGAGCTCGGGAGTTCAAGACCAGCCTGAGCCCTGAGGAAGAGCAAGACCCTGTCTCTACTAAAAATAGAAAAAATTATCCAGGCATGGTGGTGTGCACCTGTAGTCCCAGCTACCTGGGAGGATGAGGCAGAAAGATCGCTTGAGCCCAGGAGTTTGATGTGGCTGTGAGCTAGGCTGATACCATGGCACTCTAGCCTGGTGACAGAGCAAGACTCTGTCTCAAAAATAAATAAATAAATAAGTACAAATAAAATAAGGATAAAGACTATCTTCCTTGCTAAGAGACAAGGGAAGGGAAGGGAAGGGAGGAGACATTTATTGGATGCCTGTTCTATGCCAGACACTGGGTAGGTACACACACATGACTCACCTCCTATGAGTCCCTTCATAACTTTGTGTTCATTGCCCAGCTTTACAGATGAGGAAACTGAGACTCAAGTAACCGGCAGAAAGTCCTTCAACTAATAATTGACAAAGTAAAGACACACACCTAGAGAACCCAACTTCAAAGCAATTTAGACTAAGCCACTCAACACTTAGTGAAAACCACTATGGCTGCCACCATGATGGTTGCCAAGGATACAGAGATGAACTAAACAGAAATCTTCCTGTCTGGGAGAGGATGAAAACATATAAACAAATAATTATATGAGAGTGTGCATTTAGAAGTCATTCTATGCCCTGCTGCTTTTAATGAGACTATGAAAGATAAAGTATATAGATATGTCACAGAGTCAAAAGGTATATTTTAAGCACCTGTGCCTAATATTGCAGTAATTGCACTAGGAAATATACTTTAAATAAATAACTCTTGGTTCCTGTCCTCAAGAAGCTTGCAATCTTATTGAAAATACCAGTGCTTAAAGCAGCGAACTTCATTCATCTTCAAAATCACTGACATGGAACAATATATTCTTTTAAAATAATGAGAAAAATTGATATTGCTAATTTTGTTTCTGAGACTGCTTGACAACTTTACAACAATGAAAATCAAACAATGTTTTTGTAATACAATGAACACAGTGTTGTCCCATATCAGGGACTAAGACTTTCTGAATGTTATGTCAACTGATCACAATTCATTAGTCTCCAGGTTCCAGTAGGTTTATAGTAGGAAATATCCTACCACCCATATTCTGACTTTGACCATATATTTCTCTTCAATGCAAGGTATTTCTTGGTTAATCAATATTTAACATTTTGATAACGACTTTTCTTACTTGGAACAGTAATATTAACTTTTATTCATAAAATCTTCCCTTCGTCCCATGAACCCAAAAATTGGGAATACTATGCATGAAATTAAAACATCAAAATACATAAAGCAAATTCCAAAAGAAAGTTAAGCCAAAAAATATGACATTATTAACTAATAATTCAAAGCAAACAAGTTGTGGAAGGATGTTGCATGTTCTTCCTTTCTTTAATTTCTTATCTTATTATTGAAGTGATATTTAAAACATCTACACATAACCCATAGGCTTAAATTCAGTGACTCATTTTTGCCATATATTCATCATGTTAAAAATAACATGCAGTTTCTGGGGGGAGGGGGGCGGGTATATACATACATAATGAGTGAGATGTGCACCATCTGGGGGATGGTCATGCTGGAGACTCAGACTTTTGGGGGGAGGGGGGGAAATGGGCATTTATTGAAACCTTAAAATCTGTACCCCCATAATATGCCAAAATAAAAAAATAAAATAAAATAAAATAACATGCAGTTTCAGAATGTTTCTCCCTATGGCATATCACTAGGATTGAACTTTTGTCCTCCTATATGAAATAAGAACTGATTACTTCTTTGTTCAGTGAGTATTTGGAAGGAAAAGCTTCAGAAAACAATGGATACAAACACATATGCCATCACTTCCTAAAAAGCAGATTGAAACATATGTATATACCTTTCTCTTCTAAACAGGTAGAATTCTATTTATTATCACAGTGAGTTCATAGTTGATGTTTCACAATTGTCCTGTAAAACAGATAGGCCCTCTCAGACTGCCTTGAATTCTCTTCAGATAGTGATAAAACCTTAAATTAAGAAAAGAAGAATTTACTACAAGCTCAATATCCTCATATTTTGCTGACTGCTTACAAAAGTTAATTTTTTATGGAATCACAAAAGAATGGGGCTAGGGATTTCAGGACTAAGTTAAGAACGGTCAAATGTTAACAGACATGAAGGGCTCTCCATTTGCATGTGGGCCTCAGATGATACCAGGTGGAGTTAGGTTCCATCCTCCTCCCACTTATCCATTTTGCTCTACATATTTTAGAGATGAGAAGTCTCAGGAGAGCAAAAATCCTAGGACCCAGATTGTCTCTATCAAGAGTCACAGGGCTTACCCAAAGTGACATCTGGGAAGATAATGCCAAAGCATAGATTATAAAATGTAGATCCTGTTTAAAAATATATTGCAAATTTCAATAAGTAAAATTTTAATCTATTTTACATTTTGAAGATCAAATTAACCAGCTAGCTGCAGTTCTCAAATAATTGTGCTTTCAGGTTTTATAATATAATGAAATAGTCCCTGATTTATATTAATATTTAAAGAACAGCAAAGTCCTTTTTTCTAAGTAGAATTTAGCTTTCCTTCTCTCCCAGTATTGTTTTACCATAAATTTATGCAGATATGGGCCAAAAATAGGAAAAATTAGCCAGGCATGGTGGCACATGCCTGTAGTCCCAGCTACTCGGGAGGCTGAGGCAGAAAGATCGCTTGAGCCCAGGAGTTTGAGGTTGCTGTGAGCTAGGCTGACACCAGGGCACTCTAGCCTGGGCAACAGAGTGAGACTCTGTCTCAAAAAGATTAAAAAAAAAAAAAAAAAGCTCTAACCCTCAATGTGATGGTTTTTGGAGAGGGGCCTTTGGGAGATCACTAGATTCAGATGAGCTTATGAAGGTGAGGCCCTCGTGATGAGATGGGTGCTCTGATAAGAACAGACAGCAGAGAGCTTGCCTCCCCTCTCTCTGCCATGTCAGGGAGGACACAAGGCAGCTGTCTGCAAGCCAGGAAGAAACCCCTCACCAGAAACGCAGCCCTGCTGTGCCCTGCTAGATCTTGATCTTGGACTTCCAGCCTCCTGAACCATGCCAAAATAAATTTCCATTCTTTAAGCCACCTAGCCTATGGTATTTTGGTATAGCAGCCCAAGATGACTAATACAATCTTTATTAATTAGAAAAGGAAAATATATTAACTTGACAATGGAGAACCCTGGAAAACGCCACCTTAACTAAGTGATCAAGTTAACATCTCAGCAATAAGACATATCAATATCACATGCCTTCTGATATGCACAATGAAGAGTATCACATCCTTTATGTGTTATTCTTGCCCCCCAAAAAGTCATAATCGATATCAAATCATAAGAAACCGTGTCAAGGTCATGAAAGGCAAAGAAAGATGATGGACTAGAGGAGCTGTCCCAGATTAAAGTACACTAATGGACATTAGTGGGGCAATTGAAAACCATTTCAAAAAGGTCTGTCGATTAGTTAATACAATTCTATCAATGTTAATTTCTGACTTTTGATAATTATACTGCAGTTACAAAAGGCATTAACATTTAGGGAAACTGGATAAAGGATAAGCAAGAATTCCTTCTACCATTTTTTTTTTGTAACTTTTTTGTAAGCATAAAATTATTTCAGAATTTAGCCGGGCATGGTGGCGCATACCTGTAGTCCCAGCTACTCGGGAAGCTGAGGCAGGAGGATTGCTTGAGCCCAGGAGTTTGAGGTTGCTGTGAGCTAGGCTGATGCCACGGCACTCACTCTAGCCTAGGCAACAAAGCGAGACTCTGTCTCAAAAATAAAAATAAAAAATAAAAAAATAAATTATTTCAGAAAGAAGAGTAAATATTTTAAATTTAAAACACAAATCATAGTGTTCTGTATATACTATTCTCCATCTTTTATTTCTCACCTAAAAATGTCTTGGGGATCATTCCATATCAGTATAGATACTACATTTTTGATGGATGTGAAATGTTCCATTGTATGGATTTATAATATATTTATAAATCCTATTAATGAACACTTGATCTATTTCCTAGCTTTTGCTATATAGTCTTGCAGTTAACATTCTCTTACATAAGACTTTTTGTGCACATGGTAAAGCCACTCTAAATGTACAATAAATTAGTGGATCTCTTTCTGGAAGACTTAGAATTCATGCCAAGCATCAGGACAGATGGATAAATGTGGCCAAACCTTTTATCAAATCCATATTTAAGAAAAATAATACATGACTTATTTGTTGACACTATAAATTCTCAATACTACTATTAAAGTAAACTAATTTGTAACATTGTCTTGAAATTTTGAACATATATTCTTTGGCTGTTCTTTCTCTTCCAAATTATTTAATTTAAAAGTACAAAAAAGCTAAATTATTACAAATTTTACCAGTTAAAACATTTTAAACAAAAAAGATGAAATTACATACTAAATTAAAAATTCCAATGTACCCATCTTTCCTGGGAATTAAGACTCTAACCAAGTCTTTAGTGTGCAAATCGACTGTTGCAAAGATCTGTCTGATAAAGCATGTGCAGGAGTTTGAGATAAACTTAGTAGTTAAAAAGATCTAAGTCAGCCCTAAATGTTGTAATAAAATGCCAAAATGCATTCATCTGCAAGAAATATTATATTGATAATCAGAAAACTCCGAACTTCATAAAATGGGAACCAATAGAGGACATTATCCCTCTTCTTTTCCCTGCATAAACATAACCTTAACTACTCTCCAGTTGCCACGGTTACTTACTTTGGCAAGTGGTCAAGCAAGACCCTCTGATCTCAAGTCCATGCCTGATGAAAAAGGAGAGATTTTTTGAACTTGTTGTTTTTCTTTTAAACTCTTCTGTTTTGTTTTATCATTGAAACAGCATCTGTCAAGCACTATATTGGATATTTCACAAAGAGAAAGAACAATCCCCTTCCACTTTTTAGCTTATAACAAACCAAACACACATGTACTACAACAAACCAACAAACATCGAGGTTTCCTGCTGAAGGACAACTAAGGAGAACACCGGATGAGGTGGAGAACTGCTATCAGGTAGTCCTTTATTTTTTCAGGAAGGACTTAGGGAGATGACAAGACCTTAGGAGTCATTTGAAGGAAAAGTTACAAAGCTGTATTAGTTTCCTGTGCTGTTGTAGCAAATTACTACAAATTTGGTGGTTTAAAAACAACCAGAATGTATTCTCCCACACTTCTGAAGGCCAGAAGTCCAAAATCACTACACAAAGTTCTCCCTAACAGCACCAAGAGGCTGTTGAGGGAATCTGTCCTTGCATCTTCTAGCTTCTGGTGGCTGCCAGCATTTCTTGGCTTGTGGCTGCAAGCCCACCTCTGCCTCTGTGTTCACGCTGCCTTGTCCTCTTCTATTGTCACATCTCCTCTTACCTCTTTCTTAACCTCACTTGTGGTTGGATTTAGGGCCCAGACTAATGTCCCCATCTCAAGATCTTTTACTCAATCACATCTTCAATGACACTTCTTCTGTGCATGATAACAATTACAGGTTCCGGCGATGAGAATCTGATATCTCTGGGGACCATTATTCAGCCTAGTCCAGAGATCCTTCCCTTCATGAGAGCAGTGTTCAAGAAAGCTTGCAAGGAAAGCAAGGGTTGTGGAGGCTGACCCCAACACAAGAGCAAAGAGTTCGTGTTTCTGTGATCATTGTTACCAGAATACCTAACCGAGGCCCTGAAGGAGAAAGTACTGACTGAGGTCAAATGTAATCTGCAGGGGTTCTAGAAGAAACAATGTGGTCACCAAGGGAAGCCCAGGAATGACAGATCCCAGGCTAACCAGCACCCTAGCCTGGGAACCACCCACTGACGGTTTTCCTAGGGTCTGCCCTGCCACCAAACCATCTCAACCTCCCACCAGCACCTCTGGGACTCAGACACAATCAGACTCAAGCAGAGATGGTCACAGCAACACCCCCCCCCATGCCCACCCCTAGTCCCAGTCACTGCCTTGCCTTCCCCTTTCACAGCTCTGTTTGCAATTCCCTCTCACTCTACTCTTCCCACCACACGGTCTGCTTGTTCTTACTATAGTTAAGATAGATTTAGTCCAATTAAAATAAATCCTCTATAGCAGCGGTCCCCAACCCTTTTGGCACCAGGGACCGTTATCATGGTCAGTTTTGCCACAGACCGGGGGTAGGGTGGGGGATGGTTTGGGGATGATTCAAGTGCATTACATTTATTGTGCACTTTATTTCTGTTATTATTACATTGTAATATATAATGAAATAATTATACAGCTCACCATAGGTTGGGGACCCCTGCTCTATAGTCATCACCTAAGTGTTAATATAAGTTTAATGCTTGTCTCAATATCAATTTTTACATTTGTAGTCTTAGTACAATGCATTGAGAGGTGAGAGAGGGTGAACTGGGTGACAAAGACGAACTGCTATCTTTTCCTTATGCCTTTTGAATGAGATTGAGGAGACTAAGCAATTTTCCAGGGGACTAATGATTTTAAGTTCTTTCTCCACCACAACTTGGGTGATATATAAAATCCTCCATGTGACAGCCCGAGAACAGCACTGATCCCAGGTATAAGGGACTTACTGCTTTCTAGGAAATACAAGGGGCCCGTCCCAGGAGCTATTTCAGAAGGGAACTTACGTGTGGCTTTAGCTTCTCTTCTACAACGTACTTCAGGGTGGTGACAGTCTCTGGGGTCCAAGCCAGACCATTGGGGCTCAAACTCCTGCTCTGACATTGCTCATTTATGTGAATTGCTTCATGGGGATTGTTTTGAGGGTTCAATGAGATAATACGTGTTTTATGTGTCAATTTGGCAACGCTGCAGTCCCCAGTTATTCAATCAAACATTAATCTCAGTGCTGCCGTGAAGGTGTTTTGTACATGTGATTGAAGTCTGCAATCAGCTGACTACAAGTAAGGGAGATTACCCTCAATAATCTGGGTGGATCTGATTCAATCAGTTGAAAAGCCTTAAAAGCCAAGTCAAGGCATCCCAGAGGAAGGAGCAATTCTGCCTGTGGGTACCAGCATCGGCTCATGCCCAGGAGTTATAACTCATGCCCAAGAGTTCTACTAGCCTGTCCTTCCTCACAGCCCAGCCTCTGCACCCCTACAGTCACATAAGCCAGTTCCTTGCAATAAATGTCTTAATATATATTTCCTACTGGTTCTGCGTCTCTGATTGAACCCTGGCTGAAGTAACATATAACTTGTAGAACAGACACTGACACAGAGTAGGACTCAGAAAGTTTTTTCACCTATTTTTATTGGTGATGGTGGTGACAGTGGTGATAATGGTGGCAGTAGTGGGACTATTCTTACATAACATAAACTTCTGGAATTTTCCTACACTGTCCCAAATTCTAATATTCTGTCCCCTTGACCCCAATAAGTACATTATTTCTTGTCAGATCATGTGATTCAATGTTTGATTCAAAAATATGCAGCCACTAAAAATACTCTACTTAACAGACAGAACAACTCACATTCCAAGCCATGTCATGTAATTTCCACAGCCCCATAACTAATATACTTCCCAATAGAAATGCATGTTTTAGACAATCATTAGCCCAGAGAAATCCTTCCTTCCTTGGCTATTTAGTATAAATTCTACATTTGCATTTTAGTTTTTCTAAAGCCTAAGAATTATATTTTTTCCTTTGGTTTGCACTCCTTATATTTTCAATATTCTTTCAATATTAATTTTCACCTCTTCTTTTCTTCCTCTGCTATTTTCCACTTAACATGACAGAATTCCTTAAACTCCATAAGGCTATTTGCATGGAGCAATCAAGCCTCTACTAATAGCTGTTATTATATCTGTAACTGCTTCAAATTTATAGCAAGAGCCAGACAAACAACTCTTAAGGAAATTACATTTTCCACTTATTCTAAATGTCCCATGCAAATTTGAAGTACATTATGAGATATTTTTGACTTTTTCTTTCTAATAGTCTCCATTACTTCATTACTACTTTGTCCTCCCAAAAGTATGCTTGACTAGTTCCTTTGCAAGTCACTTATCAAGTACCTACCATGAGCAAAAAGAATGTGTCACATTTCCTGTTCTCATGGACTATTTGACAAGGATTAGAGATAAACACAAATAATTGCATTACTTGGAAGATGTTAATAACTGCTGTCAGGGTCTTATCAAGTATGTGATAAGAAAGTGTGACAATGGCCCTGAGAACAGAGAGGTCACGTCTGGTTCCAATGGGTGACTGAACTGAGAATAGCCTAATGACAGGTAGCTTCTGAGATGATTCTTAAAGAATGTCTAGGGTTTCAACAGACTGGCAAGGAGGTGGGGACGATTTTAGAGAATGAAAACAGCACATGAGCACTGTAAGCAATTCACTCTTTACGTGGGGAAAGTGAGAGGCAGACAAGAATTTTCCCAAGGACATGCAGTTAGTGGCGATAAGAACCCCCAAAAGAGGCCAGAAATGCCACGGAAAGCAATATATAGTGCCTTTTGTCTGCAGCTCTGCATTCCTTCTAGTTATATTTGGGGACTGAGGCCTGACCTGCTGGGCCTTCCATTAAGAGGCCCTCAGGATGGACCTCTCATGCTTTATGTCGCTTCTAAGTCACCACTCTAGAAGTCTAGGACCCTATAACTCATCCATCCATCTCCCTCCAGTCTGAATCGCATAATCCCCCATCCATACCCCACTTCTTCTCTACCCCCTCCTTTACTGGGCTGTCTGGAACTCCCAGTCCACCAACACCTCCTCTAAATGGTTCCTTCTTTGAAAATTTATATGTCTTTAGAAAACAAACAAAAGTTACTTCTTTTCTTTATAGCCCATGAACTTAGAGCATGGTTGGTGTCCTCCCAGCTCCCAACGCTATCTTCAAAGCTTTAATTTGCCTTTCCTTCTTTAGAACAGCGGTCCCCAACCTTTTTTGGCACAAGGGACTGGTTTCATGGAAGACAATTTTTCGATGGATGGGGGCGGGGCCTCAGGGCAGGAGAGGGAGGCGGAGCTCAGAGGCGGTGCCTGCGGCCCTGGTCTCCCAACAGGCTGCAGCCGGGGGAACGGGGACTGCAGCTTTAGAATATCTATTATGTCATTCAATATGAACTGTCTGATTTTGAATCAAAAGTTTAGTTTATTATATCTCAAACAAGAAGCAGTACAATTAATCAAAGTATGCACCTCAACTATTGACACAGTTTTGCCATCTTAATGGTTAGCTTGCTTATGCCAGCAGCAGACAAGCCTGGAGAGCAAGTGGCAATGAAATCACAAAAAGCATTTTCTACAGCTTGTTGAGAATTGAATATTTTTTCTTGCAAGAAGTTGTCCAAAGTCTGGAAGAAGTGGTAGTCAGTTGGTACAAGGTCTGGTGAATACAGCGGATGACAGAGTTTCCAAGTCCAGCTTCTATAGTTTGAGCAGCGTTGTTTGTGTGACGTGTGGTCTTGCAAGAGGATTGGCCCGTCTCTGTTGACCAATTTCAGATGCTTAATTGAAAGCATCATCATCATTTCATCCAACTGGTTGCAGGAGACATCAGCTGTAATCGATTGACCAGGTTTCACAAAGCTGTAGTGGATAATACCAGCACTGGACCACCAAACAGACACCATTAGCTTTTTATGATGAATATTCAGTTTTGGACTGAGTTTTGGCCCTTCATCTTTATCCAACCATTTTGCTAAATATTGCAGTTGTCAAAAAGAATCCATTTTCGTCACACGTAACAGTACAGTATAGAAATGGTTCACCTTTATGTCATGCCAACGAAGAAAGGCAAGCTCCAAGATGATTTCTCTTGTGACTCTTGTTTAATTCATGCGAAACCCATCTATCCAGCTTCTTTCCCTTGCCTGTTTGTTTCAAATGGCCCAACATTGTTGGAATAGCAACATTGAACCTTGCTGCTAATTTACCTGTAGGTTGAGATGGATTCGCTTCCACTACACCTTTCAGCTCATCATTACTCACCGTGGTCTCAGGTTGCCCACGTGGCTCATTTTCAAGATTAAAATCACCAGAATGGAACTTCTCAACCCATTGAGGAGGTACTGTGTGTTCATTAGCCACATCCTTCCCAAACACTTCATGGATATTTCAAGCTTTCTGTACTGCATGGGTTCCACAACAGAACTCATATTTGAAAATAATGTGAATTATTGACTTACTCATGGTTTCACAAAAATTGCTCTAAAAATTTTGAAAGCTAATCACAAGCCAAAATCTGCATTTGAAAGACTGAGGATGTACCTTCCCAATAAAAATAAAACAAGAAGTGTCAAAGTGAAATGTCAGAGATGTCAATTGTCAAACTTGGTACTTAAGGAAATCGGATATTACATACTTAATAAGCTAATAGCTCATTGGAAGCTCAAACCATCAGAGTGCAATTCACTCATGTCCCCCGCCTTGTAGATCACATACATCAACCTCTTGGTCACTCCTCCACTCACTGGTGACAGGTTTCCAGTCCACACCTGCACGTCCTCACTGCCCTGGGTCCTGACAACCACTCACTTGCAACTCCCTTTAATTACTTCCCCCTCTCCCTCCTTCCCGCTTCCCTGGAAAACCTCAAACCTGATTAAACTAAACTCTAGCCATATTCTTGTAACTGGATTTTGCTAAAGAAAACCATTTAATACCACCACCGAGTTCCACCATAAATTCATGACTCAGAGTTACAGCTGGGTACCTGACACTTACTAACAACTGTATTTGTACTTCTCCAGTGTTTGCTTTCCAACGCCCATACACGGCTTATTTCATTCTTTCTCCTCCTTTCCTCAAATATCCCTGTGTCATCTCA
The DNA here is from genome assembly GCF_040939455.1 of Microcebus murinus. Lineage (NCBI taxonomy): Eukaryota > Metazoa > Chordata > Mammalia > Primates > Cheirogaleidae > Microcebus > Microcebus murinus. The sequence continues at coordinate 12,084,228 of NC_134126.1, forward strand.
GCCGTTGAACTTAACCTCATATTCTTTTAAGAAATTAGAAGCAATTTAAATGGAGACCGTTTACCTTCTCACCACCAAATCTGTACAGTACTTTCTTGTGTGCCTACACTTTCCACCTTCTTTCCCTCAGTTACGAAGGTAGCTGTGATAATTCTAAAACAATCCCACCTGTTCCACTTGGATCTCTGAATCTGTGTCCTCTCATTTCCTTGCGATGATGCCTCTTTCCTGTATCTCTTACTTCTCCTGCACTTCTGAATCAGTCTCATCTGGTCTAGTTTCTCTAATTTTAAAAATCACCCTCCCTTGACCCAAGATACCCTCTAGTTATCATCCCATTTCTTTCCTTCTCTTTATAGCAAACACCTCAAAAGAGTAATTATGTCTCCTGCCTCCACTTTCTTATCTCACAATCTCATCCCAGCCACTCCAGTCTAGTTTTTGGCTCCTCTGTGTTCTCATAGAGGTCTCTAAGGTCCTCCACGTGGGCCAATCCAATAGCCATGTCTGCACCTTCGTCGTGCTAAACCTCTTAGCAATGAGCGGTGTTATTGGCCACTCCCTGCTCTCCGAGACAGTGTTCTCTCACCAGGAGCGTGGCACCCCCCTGTCCTAATTATCACTGGCCTTCTTTTCACTCTTAAACTCCTCTTTTCCTACCCAACCTCTGAACTTTGGATTATCTTCCTTTTCTCTACCCACCTACATTTATTTCCCAAGTGACCTCACCTGAGTCTCTGGTTCCAGTCACTTCCACCGGCAGAGCATGGATCCCTGGCCTGGCCTCACAGTCCTTCCAGGGACAAGCAAGCGTGGTTCCAGGGAGAAGCTAGACTGCACTCAGCTGAGTGTACTCACCACCCAAACTGGGGAGGGATTCCCAAGGCCACATTCACTCATTCACGTCTCCCTGAGCAGTGGTCTTTCCCCAGGAGACTTGTCCAGAGATGTCCTTTCTATTTAACTTTCATTGTCCCACTCTGGAGCTCTTAAAGTCCCTCCTTCTTTCTCTCCCAAGTCTGCTTCCTGTCCCAGAATGAGTGACCTCCTTTCAGAACGCATCATGCCCACACCTACTTCTCATTTAGACAGCCCTCCTGATCCTGCATTCAAGAGTTTTTACACAATTGCAGACCCTTACTTACATGGCAAGTTTCATGTGATGCCACCCTGTATACACATTGTTTCCATGAGATTCTTATCCTCCACAACCACCTTCCAAAAGATAATCAATCATTCATAAAATAATACTAGCAGGGAATGCACTGTGGCTCAGAGATGTTAATTTTTCCAAACAAGTAAGACAAAAAGCTTGGTCTGACAATAATAAGTACTGTATACTTTTGCATATAAACAACACCAAAAATCACATTTCTTTACTCTTGTTTTCCTTTGTAACAATTTATTACTATGTCTGTCATATTTCAAAACAAAAGCTAGTTTCCACAGGAAGAGAAAACTAATTAAGTAAAACAATGAAGAAAGAAGTCATGTTTGTAAGAGTCAGATTCGAAATGTTACATACCTTTTCCAAAGATACTAATGTTTGCTGGCATTTTATTGTCTTTAACCCAGAGCATGAAATTTAAACTTCCATGGAGATAAAACTATATAGCTATAAACAAAACAAACAAAACAGTGGTCTCTATTTGATTGAACTCTGGACGAATCTCCTTTGCAACACTTTCCAAATTTGAGTAATGTACCTCCTTTAGCTATTTAAAGAATAGATTGACTTCTAAGCTCTCAAGAAGGATTTGAGTGACAACTAAACTAAAATACGGTAGGAAGAGAGGTTTCCTTTTGTGTTTCTCATAGCATGTTACACTGGCAATCAATGCATTGAATAGCAATAATGTTCATGACAAAACCTATACTACTTTTATTTGGGTTATGAATCATTTATTTATGACCTTTAATAAAAACCAGACATTGCCTCATTACCGTCTCGTCCAAGAATTATGTCTTGCAATGAATTCTGGTGAGATCTATTTTTTTTCCCATTAGCGTGGTATGTGTGTTAAAAATTGGAAGTGATATTATTAAATGTGTGTTCGTGTCAATGTTTCTAGGGCTATAAATCTATGGCTAGTCAGTATCTATCATATTTATTAGAAATTCTGAGACTACATAAGAAAGAAGTACTGGAGCAGTCAGATTCCTGGGTCTTACTGGCAATCATTAAACTAGGTAAGTAGGAAGGGAACACAAAACAGCTGTGTTCCAACTTTGGCTGCCCTAGAAGCTCAGGGGAGCGAGACATTTATTACCCAATACCATATGCATATGCTACTTTATCTTTGTGTTCAAGGTATATTCTGGAGCCAGTAGTTCACTTGGTTAGTGAACTATTATAAGGGCGGGAATGATCCTGGGTGGCCTAAATCTGCCACCCACAGCCTGTTAGGGACCAGACCATAGAGCTCCACCACCCTCCACCCCTGTCCATGGAAAAATTGTCTTCCATGAAACAAGTCCCAGGTGCTAAAATGGTTGGGGACTGCTGGCCTAAATGTTTTGGAGTTAGACAGATGTATATTTTAATCTCCACCTTGGACCAGCTATGTGACGTTGGGAAAATTGAATAATCACTTAGCTTCAGTTTCTTCTTCTGAAAATCAGGAGGCTAATACATAACCTCAGTAGACTTAGACTTTGGATTTAATGGTGTAAATGTATGTACAGGGCCAGGTTTCTTTTTCTGCTTGTTTGTTTGCTTGTTTTTGTAAGTTTCTCGACTTTATTATCTTGGAGCTCCTCCCTGCCAGCCCCAAGCACTGGTCCCTGGGCACACTATGCAGAATTGAGGCCAGATAGATTTGGCCCTTGGCCCCTGGCAGCGTGGGACAGCTGGGCCAAGGGAACAGCAAGTGCAGAAGTCCAGAGGCTGCCACTTCATGTGTGGCCAGTCCCCGGCAGGTGGATGGGGAAGGGTCCACCACGTCAGCGTTTCTTCCCAGGTAGCTGCTAGGAAGAGTTGATGACTCTAGCCAGGAACCACTGCCCCCCACCCCCACGGGCTGTGCCACCATCCCCGCTGCAGCTCCACCTGCTGCCAGGCTGCGGCACAAAGCAGAAGTTCCTCGCGTGGGTGGGGTGCCTGCTTTCTAACAAGTAAGTGTCAGTTCCCTTGCCCTGAACAACTGTACACTGGGAATCAGTGGTGGGCTCCATCACATCACAACTGCTTACCGATTCACTTCGATATTCGCTAGAATATGTGCCTATGCTCTGCCTATTTAGAGACAAAAGGATTGCGAGGGCTTTGCAGCTCAATGATAAGGCAATCTCTATCTAATGACCCACTTCATGGACAGAACTCGCAGCTTACAGTTGGTTTTATGCTAAAATAACAAAAATATTGAAGACTTCCTATAACAAAGTAATCCCTGTGGGCCCAGCTACACTTTTTAAATTAGATTTAAATTTCTAACACCCATTGAGTTCACTAAAGTGTATTCTCCACCATAAAGGGAAGGAAGTGGTTTTCTCAACTGAAAGAAGACAATGATGATGAGAATGTAGAGGAAAATAAGATGCGATCAGACCAAGCACAAATTCTACCGCAATGTTCCTCTGGCTTCACTGACGAGTCCACAGTTAATGCCACACTAGTGGAAACAATGGTATTTCTAGTCCAGCGTGCAGCTCTGAGACGTCTCTGGCATGCCTGCTGTCACCACTGTGAATGTGACAGGGTCAGGACAGAAAGCCACAAAGCAGGATCCTGGCTGGGATGATACACATGAACAAATACTAGGCAGTTTAACTATTTAATTGTACAAAATTACCGGAAGACAATTGAGGCAAGTTATTCTTATCATTTGTAACTGACCTCACACCAAAGACAATTTTGTTTTTTTAAGTCATAGCTGGATTTGGCTACACACAATTTTAAATTGCATGTATATAAAAAATCATTATTAAAAACAAATGACAAACTGGAAAAAAAGTATTCATAACATATTGGGCAATGAGTTATTAACACTAAAATATAAAGTGCTCTTATAAATAAATGAGAGGACATAACCACAGTAATAAAAAGGTAGGCAAAGAAAATAAACGGAAAATTCACAAAAGAAAAAATAAAAAGAGCCAAGAAATACTTATTTAAAGTTAAACTTTACTATTACTCAAATAAATACAAATGAAAACAATTAGATAAATTGTCCCTATCAAATTTGTTAAGTGTTTTTTTAATATTAATACGCAGAACAGACAAGTAGTAAGAGTGTAAGCAACAGTAATATTTCCAGGGGGGTGGAGTTTGGCAATCACATTAAAAGATTAAAATTATTGGAATTTTAGTAAGTCATGGAATATTAAATTATTCCATGACTTAGGATACACAAATTATATATTCTCATAAAACAATGATTGTACATAAAATTTTACGTATAAAAATGTTCAAAATGCAATATTTATAATAATAAAAAGCTAAAAACAAGTGTTTCAAAATAGAGGATTGCTACTTAAATTATGTTATATTCATACAACAAAGCTGTATGCAGGTATCAAAATTATATTGTGGAATAATATTTAATAACATAAAAAACAATGTTAATAATTGGTAGTTAAGTGAAAACAAGCTATAAAATAGTATGTATAGCATTCTTCCATAAAGGAAGGACAAAGGAAAAAAGGAAGGGAAAACACCAATATTAACAGTAGCTCATGTTGGATAGAAATTTGGGTGATTTTTAAAATTTTGCTTTGCTTTTTATAATTATCTGTATTTCTTACAATGTATATGTATAACTATGCAATTTTGAAGCTATTTTTAAAGGAACAATAAATTGTCCAAATATCTCAATCAATTAAAAAGTCACAAAGAAATAGAATAACTGAAGGAAAAAATTAGAACCTATAAAATATATACTATTCCCTGACAAATGTCTAGAGAAAATTCTTAAACATATTTTGTGAAAAATTGGGCATTATATAATAATAATTCTCTAATAATAATATGATAATATTAATAACAAATATTTTACTATGAATAAAGTGATTTCAAACTAACTTCACTACTTTTATTGATAGAACTGCTAAGTTGATGATCCAAAAAATGGTACAGATACCATGTAAATTAGTTTCTGCAAAGCATTTGGGGTTTTTCATAATATCCTTTGGATAAGATGATCAAAGTCAACCTGAGTGGATTATAAATTTGCTGAACAATTCAAACACTCAAGAGATTTAAATAATCAGGTAATTAACAACTACTCAATTGAGTTTCCTACATGTGTTAAGGGCTTCAGAAATATTAAATTCCTTGATTCTCATAATAAACAGTGGAGATACAATCCTATTATAACTCTGTCTTTACAGAGGGCTGGTTAGGTAACTTGCTCAAGGTCAGAGAGCTAGTGAGTGGCACAGCCGGTATTCAGCCCACGAAGCCTGTTTCAGGGCAGGTGCCCCTAACCACCACATTGCCATGCACACCATCTTGCACAATAGCTGGACCATTATTATGCACTTAATAAATTTTACACGGTAAATTTTCAATCCTAAATTTAGGGCCAGAAAATATAACATGTTACGTAAATATAGAATGGGAAAGACAGATTCATACCAAAAAAAGAAAAGTCTGGATTTATTTCAGGTTCATAATAATAATGTAGTAGCTAAGAAAATTAATAAACTTTTAGAGTTCATTAGTAGGGCCAAAGTAAGGGAGAGGAATAGACGGAAAATGAACTTGATTCATTGATTGCCTAGGAGGTCTCTACGAGTAAATACATAATATTTACTCGTCATTAAAGCTCTTAGAGGTAGGTGTTAGAAATCTAAGACTTGGTAGCATAAGACATTGTTAGAACCAGGATGCAAATTCAGATGCATCAGGCTCTGTAGTAGAGCTAAATAATGGACCCACAAAACGTTGACCCTGAAACTTGTGAATGTTACCTTGTATGACAAAAGCAACCTTGCAGATGTGATTAAGGCTATTGAGATGGGGAGATTATCCTGGGTTAATTTCACTGGGCCTTAAATATAATCACAGGATCCTAACAGGAGAGAGCAGAGGGCATTTGACTGCGGTAGAGGAGAAGGCAGCGTGACCATGAAAGCAGAGATTTGAGTGATGCGACCAGAAGCCAAGGACTGCTGGTGGCCTCTACAAGCACAAGAGGGAAAGGTGGATTCTCCCAGGTGGCCTCCAGAGAGAACAGCCCCACTGACACCTTGATTTTAGCCTCTTAAGACTCATTTTCATTTTGGATTCCAGACCTCCAGAACTATAAGAAAATAAATTCATGTTGTTTACAGTTTGTGGAACATGCTGCAGCAGCAACAGGAAGCTAATCAAGGCTCCAAACTTCGGGAGAAGTTTGATTAAATCAGCTTGGTGCACAAACAAGGCAGAGTACTTAAACAGCTCTCCTATCAGAAAAAGCCAACAGCTGGAGCCATGGCAGGAACTATTGCTAAGGAATTTCCAAATGTGAGCAACCTCCAAGAACACTTGAGCCATCAGCATGACTATTCCAAAGTAATATCTGGAAATCTTTAGCCAAGTGCTCCAGCACATCTTTCCAGCTGGGAGGAAGAAACGGTGTGAGGGCCAGCCGCTCAGGTAGCCAAGCCATAAACCTCGCAGAACTAAACCAAAACTTTGAACGGAACCCACAAATCTGGGTGGCCAACACAAACCTCAGTAGAACTAGTTGTCCTTCCAGTAGCAAAACACTTTTAAACAAGGGCCATATTACATTCACAACTCTTGGGGTAAAGCCTTGCTTATGTCCCATAGTAGCCCAAGACTGGAATTTACCAGGGAATGAGTAACTCAGACAAAAGCTTGCAAACACTGTGCCTGGCCCAGATGGAAAAACAAGCTTCTGGCTTTGCTGCAGTACAAACTCCAGACCTCGTGCCAGCAAGAGCCTACTCCAGGATAACAATTGGCGTAAGAAGGGCAATTAGAGTGGTGTGAATTGCACAGACTTTCCAACACAAAGTAAGTACCACCGTGAACTGAGTTTGTTTCTGTCTTCTGTTGTTCATTGAGACAAATCTCACCGACTCTCAGGTCTACCGGCCACTGTTGCCCTCTCAGGGGAAGTGACTCAAACGGGAAATAGCCACCAAGGCCAGGAGAAAACAGAATCTTCTGAATGAGATTGGCTTCTATTTTCCTGGCCCCTTTTGACCTTGGTGGATATTTCTACATGAAAAGTTTTAAGTCTTAGCCTCCTGAAATATTTGAAAAGGGAAGGATCAGAGGGATAAACAATAAGGTTGTCTGTGTAGTTGAGACGTTTCCCCGAGTAGAGGAGGACTCTGATCCGACTGACAGCAAAACAGAAACAGAACAGGAAAGCTGATGGGAATCTAAAGGGATTTTAACAGTAATGATTTAAAGTAAGAAAAATGCTTTATTGAAATCCTTAATGATAGAGCTATTCTCAAAATTAAAAATTTTGAGAATTTTTTATTATTTATTCCTTCATTAATTTATTATTGAATAATAATAAATTATTATTTATTCCTTCATTAGTCTCCCTCAATCTCTAACAACATGGGTGTGGGAATTGCCAGAAATCCCAAAGAAGAGTACCTTAAATGCCTTAAGATGATTTTGGCTATGACTTTTATTGCAGGTCAACTACGTCAAAGACATTATCTCCCTCACACTCATTAAAATCAAATCAATAGGTAGTAACTGAGCATCGATTATTCACAAAATGCCCTGGGAGACACAACAGTCAAGGTCAATGTCCTCTCAGGACTTATAATTTACTAAAGGGAAAAGATACGGACATGTAAAACATGAAATAACAAAATTTCAAATAGGGGTTAAAAAATAGAAACCCATCGCAAAGTAGTATGTGTCAGTCAACATGTGGTTCTATAGGCAATGGCTGCTGGGGGAATTTAAGAGGGGAGGAGATTACAGTAGAGCCGCAAGGTGGAAGGAGTCTAGAATCTATGTTGTGTGGCTAAAGTGCAGTGGGTAACTGGCTTGAAGGGAAGCGTCAAACCTCAGTTCCACTAGTTGCGGGCGTCAGACCTTGGCGATTACTGAAACACTCTGAGCCTGCTTACCTTCTTCTGGGAAACGTGGATGGAACCTACCTCCAAGGTTGCACTGGGGTTAAAGTGAGAAATGTATATAAAGTTCTCAGCAGATAGTAGATGCTCAATAAATATGCATGCCTTTTCTCACTGTGGGTACTTAGTCTTCAATAAAAATTTTTCTGAGATTGTCATAATATTTTACTTTCCACAAACCCAAACATATATTTTATTTCAGACATCTCCCGAAGCATTAGTTCTCTATAAATATTCTGCTAATCATTTCATGGTGATTTTTAGGTTCTCCAAAACAGGAAGAGTCCTGTTTAAATTTATCAACACACTCTTAAGCTGACAGCAAAGTCGCCAAGTGTTCCTGCTAGTTTAAGAGACATAAAGTTTTCCCTGACTTCTATCCACTTAAAGAAAAAAATCTTTCATATTTCAGAATTTTGGAAATCAAGTTGTTTTTGTAGGCGTGGTCTTGCCACATGTTTGCTCTGACACGTCAAATTACCTTACCCAGCACCAACCCAGTCAGGTAGAGCCGAGGGTTAACAAGGCCACCGTCCCCTCTCAGTCCTCCCATAGGTCCGGGACCTTTGCTCATTTCCATTGTCACACAGCATGTGGAGAAAGCGAACCGTCTGTCTTGGAATTTCCTGCCCATAATCACAAGAGAGACTGGGTAGAAAAGTCTGGATACAATTAACACAAATCTATCCCCAGTACCAGCCACTTGTTTGGGGACTCTCTCCCTGCTGATAGCTGGGCGGAGACTCAGGGCTGAAACCCAGGGAGGAAGAAAAAGGAAATAGTTCTCTACAAGCCAAAGTCTAAGTACAAATGAAAAGTCCTGAAATGATTATGTGTTCAGCCAGCGCAGTCTCTCCGCTGTGCCCAAGACGGAACTGGCTGTCCCCAAGTCGGAGCTGGCCCTCCACTCTGCTCTCCCCGCCCCCAGCCTCACGCTGACCTTGCCTGACTCCTCTTCCCTCCGGTCCCAAGGTCACCTTTGCTCTTCTTTTGAATGCAGATATCACTTCATGGGAAGAACCCATCTTTCTAGTTTCAAAATATTGGAATTCATTTCGTGCAGCCTAGCCCCCATGCCTCCATTCTGATACTGTTCTCTGTGTGCGCCGCAGTTTCTGCAGACACCCCACAGAAAGGAAATGCGGCATGTGACGCCACCGCGACACACGACAGTGAAATTAGGCAGCAGAGCCTTCTCGGCGCCCCTGTCACTGCCCAGGCAGCCAGGTCTCCAGTTCGCTCCTCAGGGACACCATGCCGAAGGTGACTCTCCCCTCGGACACACTTTAAACACTCCTGCCGTCGCCACAGGACAGAGAGAAGCCACATGATTCTTCCCTTCTGCGATGCAGATTTTCCACTGCTGACACAGGAATCTGGCTTATAACTGACATCTCCGAGGAAACGTGCCAGGAATGTCCTCTTTACTAAGATGTCGCTATGGGTATAGCGCTTTGTTTCACAGTTGGTGGCATCATCCCACGGAGGACACACGCTCGTTACACCAGAGAGATCGGAGCTTCGGGAGAGAACAGACATGGGCTCAAGGTTAGAGGTAAAAAGCCATAGACTTAGTGCCACAGACTGCACTTAAAAATGGCTAAAATAATAAATTTTGTGTTCTATGTATTTTACCACAATGTTTTAAAAAAAATTTAAGCCACAGAATCTGCAACCATCCCTGGATGAATAAGTCAATATTGTGCAAGATGGCCGGCATCGCACAGGCTTATTGGAATAAAGCAAAGCCTTCCATAGAAACCTTCTGGTTCTCTGCCTCTAGCCTGTTCTTTGAGGAAGAACATAGGCCTAGCCTGAGACAGCTCTACAATTAGTCACCTGTGGTCTAGAGCAAGACAGGGTTGTTCCTACACAGGTGGGCCTGGGCAGGAATGTCTAGAGCCCCACAGGAGGTGATGGTGAACACTCTTCTCTTCGTCTTACCAGCCAGGGGTTTTCACCAGTTCCTTTAGTGCAAAGACCCAGAGAACAATGTTGGAACCACCATGGATTCTTCACAGTGCTCTAGTGCCTTATGAATGCCCCTCTGGAGAAGAATCAATAAGAGCAACAGAAAACTCCTTCTAGAGAGCCACGCTCCTCGTTCACTGAGTCTTGCTGTTGTTTCCAACAAGGAGTACAGGACCTAGCAGTTGGTGCTGCTGAATCAAAAAGGGTCCAAACAGGCGGCTAATCTCTACCTGCCACTCGGCATATGGTGCCCTCTGAAATGCTCAGGATTGGACATTGCTTAGCAAATTTGGCATTCAGGGGGGCCAATGGCCAGGTCAGCCATTGTAAGGGGGATTTTGTTGTTGAAGACACGCACAGCCTTCAGCCCTGACCCCTTCCTTGTCCGCAAAACACTGGGCAAGCACTGGGGTGGCTGGCATCCACAGGACAGTTCTGCAGGTGCCCCTTCCCTTGAGAGTCGCCTCTGCATTCGGTGCTCTGTGGTCTGCACACATGTGGGACATGCCCTGGAGTCCACTCCAAGAGTACCACCCACTTGACTTTCCAAACCTCCTTACCATCGATCCTCAGGGCTTCTCTCCTACCAGGCAAACTGGACCACAAGATGCACTTCTCAAAGGGCTAGGAGGATTTCCCTTCTCCTCTGATTTCCAGGGCAGATGACTTTGTTGGCATCTAAGTAGGCCATGCCCACCTGGTGTCAACAGAGCCCTCTGTAACCCTGTATGTAAACAAAGCAAACATCCAATGAAGCCACAGGTATGAGTGCCATAAGCATAATGGCAAAACCAATGGAAGCAAATGAAATGTCTAGAAATAGGGGTTGGTTAAATAAAGTATGGTATATTGAAATAATGCACACCCATTTTAAATGATGCTATGAATACCCAATGAGATGAATGATTTTGTTGCTATATGGTTAGATAGAAACAGACATTAGGAAGCAGTGATTATCATTAAGATATAAAATTATGAAATATTACTTTTCTTCCTTCAGCTTATTTGTTCATTTTAAGTTGTTTACTGTGAGCATTTATTATTTTTGTGACATACTATTAAAATGAAATCTTTTGGTAGACACTACCAACCTTCCTAACAACAACTGTGTTTTGAGTATCCCTGTAGGGTAGTGCTAAGGTCAGTGAAATGATTTAAATCCTGTTTCTTGCTACAGGGAATATTTTAAGCAGGAGGGAAAGTCATTTGTGCAGAAAATTGCTTGGAGTTATTTTTGAAGAGATTCAAGGCATCCAGAAGGGACTTTCTAAATTTCTGAACAACAAATTCTGTTCTTAATAAAATGTTAAATTCTAGTTAGCAAAAAAATTTTTGGACAGATACAGCTGTTTATCCTTAGACCTACATGCTTTTCTACAATCAACATGTACAGTATGTTTACATGCATGCTATTGAGATTTAGGAAATACATTTTCTTATTTGAATGCTATGTGTTTGTGTTTATAAGATGATATTTGTTTCAAAGTTCAACTCTAACTTTGTTTCTCTGGAGAAAATACCAGGTACTCTGTATTAATTGACTTTATGATAGTGTTCAAGATGTGTTAGGAAATTATCTAAATAAAAATATGCAATGGGCTTTCCTTGGCTGGAATTCCCGTAAAGACAGAGACTGGGCTGTGTATTCCCGTGTGATGGTATCATTTGCAATTCTCTTCTCTGTGTCCAATTCAGGACGCCTCTCCAACAAGTTGGCCGCCAATAGAGAAGTCCACGTAAATGTGTGTGCAAAGTTCCTCTTTGTCATTTGGGCCAGACACTGAAAGGAGTATGGTATAGATTCTAAAAAGATTATTTTCAAAAGTGGCATTTTTGTGTTTGTCCCACATGCTTAATTATCTTCCACAGATATACATACAGATTCTTTGGGGAAAGTTTTAAGGCTATTTTAAACGAACTGCAACATCACAAGGCATGACATAAAATTGAGTCAAGGTACATGTTTTCCCCACATTGTTAATGGCTGTTTCTCTCCACCAGTGACCCACACGCTGAGGCTGTGTGTGACCACGCCCCATGTAGGGGCCATATAACCATGAATGGTTATTCCATCTCCACGCCTAGAAAGAGAAAAACTGACTACCTTTCAAAGAAAATGAAAGGTTTTTTTTAATGAAATCGCATAAAGATAATTACCTAGACCATTTTTTCCTATAATATCCAAATATTCTATTTGACCCAGAATAAAGTGTGATGCATATTTTTTATTTTACTACAAAGCTATGTCTATTTCCATTCACCCATACAAAACCATCCTGATTCTTCCCTGTCTCAGCATCCTCAATTTCCTTCACTTGCAGAACTCTCATTGATGATAGAAACTAGCCTACTGGTAACTTTGAGAAGGTCCCCTTCCTCAGGTCCCAGTGGTCTGAAATTATATGCTTAGAAATTTGTTTTGGGATCTTACTTTTTTTTTTTTTTCCAGTTTCCAACAATCTCATGAGAGGAGAGCAATCTCTAGAAGCTGCTAGCTCCCTGAGGCCCTGGGGACAGGCTGCAGCGTTGGGGGTGGGGTATTCCAGGTTGAAGGAAGGAGAAGGGGAGTAGGCAGCAGCAGAAATCTTACTGGAGAACAAATTTAATCTGACTTCAAATGCAAAAGCATTTCTACCAGCTACTCAGTTTATTTGACTTCTGTTGAAGTCTCCTTTATATTCACTTTTAAGCCAAAATGATGACAAATAAAAATACCAAAGTTATTAACTACACTACACTAGGATCAGTAGTAAGCAAAAACAAACAAATAAATAAACAAGGCAGGGATGGGAGGGAGAAAGTTAAACATATTAGAGGGGAGTAGAGGGCAGAAACGTGTTCCGTTTTACCGAACTATGGCCAAGGTGCTTTGTTTTGTTTGTTTTCCACACTTCCTTCCCCAATTGCACCACATCCCTTGCCCCTAAAGCAAATGTTTCTGATCAAAATGTTGCAGAACTGAAAAGGTCAAAAGAAGGGTGTCAAATGTTCAACCACCTAACAATGAAGCAATCACCGTAGCCCTGTGCCCCACACCAGAGAGCCTCACATTTGGGGAAGGGGGTCCCTAAAAGGACGAATGACAACTCCAGCCCTCTTCCTGTAAGGCCAGGCACAAGCCCTTGGGAGCTGGCCCTGGGCAAAGCTGGAAGAGAGGGGACCTGCCATTCTGACCCTTCCGGCCTCTCACAGCTGCTTCCCTGCAATCCTTCCCCAGAATCCACGTCCCACCTTCTCAGGCCCTCCACAGCATCCTGGCGATCTGGTACACTCCCGTTTTATCAGGAGATTGTTGAAGACTAAAGGCAGCTTCCAGACTCCCATATGAATTTCTAGTGATATAATTTCAGACCTGTGGGGAAAGATGTTAAAGCCAGAAAACTCTCTTTGAGAGAGGCTTCCAAGTTCCTGGAGCTCTCGGTCCTCTACTGGCTCTCAAAACCTGGGACCCTAAGTGACCTGGCAGCAGGGGGAGGGGGGTCTTCCTGTGACTCAAACTTCACCAGAGAGCACCTTGAGTGGAGACCTTCTGCTTCAGACCACTTAGGGACCACTCTACCTGTATTTGCAGTCTGCTAGCGCTGCCAGAACAAAATACTTCAGTTCCAGCATCTAAATTATGGAAGACCTGAGGAGCAGCATGAGCCAACTTGGGGACTGTAACAGCCATGGTTCCTGCAGAGGTTTATTTACCAGAGTTTTGTCCCTGGGGTGGGAAAATAGGGGACACTATGAATGTGCCACTTCCCAGAGAAAACAACTTGGGGAAGCCGGCGAGTCATCAACACAGCGCCGCGGTGTGACTCACGAACCTCACTTTGGAGGGTGAGCAGTCCAGCCATTGTGTTAGAGACACCGTCATCGGCCCCCAGCTGCCCAGCGACACCCAACACTGGCAAATCTCACTTCGCTTCTGCATACTGAGACAAATTCTTGCTTAACCTCATTTTTCCTATTTTCTGACAAAAACAAGAAGAAAAAGGAAAGGAATGGGAGTTTTTGTTTGCTCGTTTGACTTATAGCAAGAGCCCACCTAAAAAGCTTTGGCTGTATCACAAAAACAATTTTATTGCCAATTACCAGCATTTTTTTTTTCTCTTTTCATGTCAGGATCAATAATACTATTAAAAGATTTATAAATCACCTTAAAAAAATAAAATAAAGTATGGAAGAGATGCTCCCAAAAGGAGAAACCTGTTAGAGATATCCCTGCTGGGGTTAGCTCAAGACGGATGGCCATAAACAAGGAAAGAAACATCCTGACCATGAAACTGGCAGGATGCAACCTGAAGGCAGCTGAGGGGGTCTCCTGCTTTGTCACCATGGGGATGGGGAGGACCGCTCAGGTGGGTGCATTAGGGACTTTGAACAGCAGGCCGTGAGTGAGACAGGCTGGGGTCACCCTGGCTTGAAAACTCAACTACGTAAGGAATCTGCTGTTCTCCCAGAACCAGGGAGGGCATACGGTGTCACTTCAGGATCGCTTCTCAGCTCCAGCAGCCAGGCCATTCTTTGGCCTTCGGTTTACTTTCAGGAACAATAACAATAACTGTACCACATAGTGAACTCACACTGCATGGCAGCCATTGGGTCAACTGCGTTGTGTATTATCCCATTTAATCCTCATACCATCTTTATTTTTTTACATAGAAAAGAAGTGAAGCACGGAGAAGTTAGATTAATTATGCAAGGTCACACAGCCACTGAGAGGAAGAACTGGTATCTGAACTGAGAACTCTGGCTACAGAGTGCTCGGCTATCTCTCTTCATCAGTCTATCTTCAGGAAGCAACGTGGTTTGGCTAGAACACCGCAGTGAGAAAAACAAGTTTTAGCCTCACAAAGCCGAGTGTTCAAATCCCAGCCCCTATGACCAAGGACAACTTCATCTTTCTGCTCTCTGTTGCCTCCTATTCAAACATGGGGATAATTTACAAAAAGTTTAATGAAAATAACTCATAAATAGTACCTGTCCTTGCTATTATTTTTTCTCCTAGCTCCGTTCTATGATTGAATTTGTAACAATGTAGACCAATAAGATTGCATTAAAGTATAAAGTAATGCCTTGCAGTGAAAATGTACGTTAATTAGTACTAATTTAAAGTTATCCATTTCAGCTCATTTTTCAGCAAAGGTGAGATTTAGATGGACCTTTCTTTTTCACTTCCTTTTTAAAATCACAACCGATTGCTTATTAACATTGTATTTTCATTATCTCTACAGCATCTCAATCACTTAGGAAGGCTCAATGAATAATTTAAAATTCATGCTTAATTTATTATACATGCTTACAGCAACTATTTTCATGGACTGATCCTTGTTAAAGTTCTCAGAGGCCTTGAGGGCACAGGTGGCTCCATTAAAAATGTATTTCTCAGTTTTCTTGAGGGATTTTTTTTTTTAAGTGCTGGGGAGGGCAGATTCATAGTTAATTGGCAATAGCTGACATGTTACTCTAGTCACCATATTTGAAGAAACACTGCTTTGTTGGTCTGAAAATTAGTTATGTGTCAGTACTTTCCATTTCCTGATGTTAGTATTTGAATGAAAGCGGATGACATAAGACAATGTGACTGATTCAACTATTTTCTGGGAAAGAGTGACAGGAGAGAACTGGGATGGGGAAGAGGTGGAGAGTGGGGAATGTACTTCCGAGCTGGCCTCGGAAGGTTGGGCATAGTTGGGTACAGCAGGGAGGCCAGCATCTGTCCTGTGCATTGGCCACGTGCTCTGAGTGGGACAATGAGGAAGGTGTGGAGCACTGTTCTCTGGGTGTGACCTCCACTGGGTGAGGCCCCAATGCATCCTCAGTTAGCCACATACCTGGAACGGAACTAAAGCCAGAACGTAGCATATTTTTCTGCTGAACCTAGCTCCGTATTCTATCAAACGGTTTATGTTTCGTTAACATTTAGCTCGAGTTCATATCTTCTAATATCTAAATTGGACCCTTATAAATGCTTTCTATGTATAGAGTCAGTAGACTTACCCATTTTGTAGTGATGTGAAAAACATTTTAGTACAACCAAGGATAAATCAGTTCCAATCAACATGGTCTGGGAAGCATCGACTCTACTCGGATTAGTGTAGATTAATATTGTTTTAGAACGTACCTGTGGCTGGAGGTCTTCCTTACTTGTTGGTGGTGTGCCACCCAAACTATTAGGGGTCTACTCAGCCTTGGGAAAAGTCTCTCTTTCCCTGAGTGAGAAACTTAGGGAAGCTCTCCACGGCTAGCCAATATGGTTTTCACTCTACTTGTCAGGCAGATGGACCAGACTTAGGGTTGGCTCTAGAATTTTCTATCAAAATAATTATGGGTTTTTCCCAAAAAAATATATTAAATTATTTCTGTTAAGTTAATATGAACAATGGCCCAGGATTAAGGACAAAAAATTAGGTGATCTATTTGTGAATATTCCCTGGGGGGAGAAATCATGTGTATTTTTACTTAGGCTTTATTTAATGCAGAGCATTAAAAGCAGCTATCGAGGGCAACGATGCAGATCTCACTTATCATTATATCTCCAATACCCAGCACAGGGCCTATAACACAATTAGAGACTAAAACGTATTTGTTAAATAGGAAAGAGATACGTGCTTAAAAGCAAGCAGACTCCAACATCCTGATTCACTTTGTATAATATATTCAATTAGAAAATAAATATATTCTTTTTCTTCAAAGCATAAACTCTGCATAAGATATGCTTGCTGTGAGGTCAGTCTTCCCTCATGGGAGAGAAGCAATTAGCTTTGAAACAGACTTTTCTGGATGCAGATCACAAGAAAGAACACCATCCTTGGGAATGGCCAATTTACCCTTGCAAATTCCTTGATGCTGAATTTCATTAGCCATTTTAAGAATAAGACCCAGGAAATTTCAACATCTGTGACCCATTTTACAGGTGAAGAATGAAAATCCAAAGGTAATGACAGCTCACCTTACCCGAGCACTTACTCCTATGTTTGATGCTTATGGCCCTAAGGTAAATCCGTAAGTGTATTGTTATCCTCACAACCATCCTGTGAGGTGGGTTCAACTTTAGCCCAATTTTATGTTGGAGGAAACTGAAGCTCAAAGAGATTAAGTGTGGCTGGGCATGGTGGCTCATGCCTGTAATCCTAGCACTCTGAAAGGCTGAGGTGGGAGGATCGCTTGAGGCCAGCAGTTTGAGACCAGCTTGAGCAAGGGCAAGACCTTGTCTCTACTAAAAATAGAAAAATTAGCTGGGTATGGTGGCTCACACCTGTAGTCCCAGCTACTCAGGAGGCTGAAGCAGGAGGATTGCTTGAGCTCAGGAGTTTGGGATTGCTGTGAGCTATGAGGATGCCACTGCACTCTAGCCCAGGTGAGTGAGACTCTGCCTCAAAAAAAAAAAGAGGTTAAGTGAGTTGTCAAATGTTACATGGCTTCCAATGGTGAAGACGGGATTTGAACCAAGGTCTGTCTGGCTCCAGAGCTCAGCTGCTTAACCACTGTCCTTCATTGCCTCTACGTTCTGTCTTCTGAAATCCATAAAAGCTTCGGTGAAGTCCATTCTTGGATGGTACTTTAATGAAACAGGGTATTCCAAGATTGCAAAGCAAAAATTCTTTTAAAAATAAAAACAATAATGAAGACGAATTAAAAAGAAATTCTTTGAAGCAGTTGTCGGTGTACACGCGCTGAGGCGTGCTCACCCTTACAGCAAAGTCCTGCTTCTACGCCTGTAGTGCGTGGGCCTCTCAGGCTGCCTGCCAGTTTCATTTCAAGCTGCTCATCAACAAGCCTCCAATTTAAATCAGGCTGGACTCCTTAAAATTCCTGTAACTTTTATGTATTCCTGTTTCTATTCCCTTCCAGAAGCTGTTCTCCCCATTGGAAATGCCCTATGGTAAGTTAAAGATGGCCAAGCATTCTTTAAAGCTCCTCCCATCAAAGCATTCTTTAAAGCTCCTCCCATCAATAGTGGAACCTATTTCCCCACACTCCTGCATCTGGGCTGACTTTGTGACCTGCTTGGAGCCATAGGATGTGGCAGAAGTGACGCCACAAGACTTCCAAGTCTTGGCTTGCAAAGGCCCTGTAGCTTCCACTTTCACCTTTCCACTTTCACCTTTACACTTTCACCTTTACACTTTCACCTTGCTGTCTGTGAGTAAGTCCTTGAGTGAGGACCAGAGGGGCCACGTGGACAGAGAGGCCCAGGCATCCAGCCATTACAGGCCTCAGGCCCCGGCCCGGGAGCAAGGCCACTGCCCCTGGCTCACCCAGCAACAACTGCAAACAGATGCAGAGCAGAGATGAGCCATCCTAGCTGAACTCTGCCCAAACTGTCACTCCAAAGACGAGTGACCAACAAATGGCTGTTGGTTTAAGCCCTTAAGTTTTGGGGTGGTTTGTAAAGCAGCAGTAGATGACTAACACACCATTTTATTCCTTTCTTCCTAATATGTCCTCCACCTCTTTGTAAACCGAGCTCCAAAGTCACTCCTGATAGAAATTTTGCCCACAAAGCCAGTGTCACTCAGGACTAAGTAGACGGCCCTGTCTAATGTGATTCTAAGCACGCCAAGACCCCACTGTTTCCTTAAATACCTTCCCCATCCACTGGCTGATGCCTGGAATCTCAGCATTAAAGTTTAATTACTTGCATAAGAGCATAAATGCCTATTAAATTTTAAGAGTCCCTGGAAGGGATAGCAAGTGCGTGCTTTTGATTTTGCTTTCCTTATAAAAGCATACAGAAATAAAAAGTGACACTAACGTAAGGTTACTTTCCCAAAGAGCAAAAAAAAATGTTTAATGATTTGGACCAACTTGAATATAAGCCTTTAGGGAGATAGATGAAATAGTTGTGTATCTAATTTCAATGTTTAGTTAATTAATTCAATTAAGCATACATACTTAAAATCACATTATATAAAATAACATAACAATTTAGAAATATTTCTTTTTTTCCACTCTTCCATTCCATGAAGGTATCAGATTTGAAATTGCCATCTGTGTGTCTACTGGCAAGTGTCGTCTGTTTCACTAGGGGCATTTTTTGACCATTTAACAGTTTTCCAGACATCATCTTCTCTTCCATCTAATTTATATATATTTTTAACCATGGTGCTGCCATTGGAATTCTTATCCCAAGCTACAAGTACCACTCACAAGACACTACGTTTTTGTTCTACTCATCCTAGAAGTCTATATTCATGATTGTCACAGTGTGGTCACTTACAGTACTGCTTTGTGAAAGGACCTTCAGAAAGCTGGTTAACAATGACATCTACAGCTTGAAATTTGGGGGCCTTTTTCCAAAGAAAAGATTCATTAAATTCATATGAAATTTCTTTGCTCCTTTTTTTTAAGCAGATGACCGTAATTATATAAAAGTTTATGATTTCTTGAGGTCAATTCAGGTTAATGTGCCTTCCCCAAATAGCACTTTGCGTTTCAAAGTCAGAGAGCATTCCATAATGCAAGAACATTAAAAGGACTAGAATGTAAATCAGCTCCCTCTTTTCTGAGAGATATTTTTGGAGAGAAAATCAAATGCCCTTATCTGACTTATATATATTAATACATGTTCATGCTACAGCGTGGTTTTCTCAGTGACATAGCTGCACTTTGAAGTAAACAAGTTGGCAGTCTTGCAAAATAGATATGTGTCGATTCTAGAAACTTCAGACAATACAGAAAATAGGAGAGGTAAAAATAAAAATGATCCATAATGCTCCCAATTAGACTTCATAATTTCAACAGTTTGGTTCATTTCCTTCCAGATTTTCTTCCTATGTATTATCACCTATGACACTAAACTCAATCGGCTGTTTCTACTTAATACTATAACTTAGGCATTTCCCTTATCAGAAATTCTTTGCATAAAGATATGCCATCATTCGCTTGTCCTCCCTCCTATGGCTGTGCCTTTAGATTGTCCGTGAAAACAGACATACCTCAAACAGACACCAGCCCCTTGCACTTTGGTGTGAAAAGTTTTAGATTTCTTTTCTCCTTTTTTACTTTATTGAGCATCTCCCCAAGTAAAATACACCAAAAGTGAATAAAGGGAAGTCCCTGCCCTTAAAAGAGATAGAGCCATAAACAATTAATTGCATAACGTACGATCAAAGCTTGAATAAAGGTACGGTCATGCACCACACAACATTGTTGGACCCCATATACAACGGTGGTCACATGAGATTATAACACCATCATTTTATTGTCTCTTTTCTATGTTTAGATATGTTTAGGAACATGAATACTCGCCATTGCGTTACAGTTGCCTACAGTATTCAGTACAGTGACATGCTGGGTAGGCTTGCGGCCTGGGAGTAACAGGTTGTACCACATAGCCTAGGTGTGTAGCAGGCCGCACCATCTAGGCTTGTGTAAGGACACTCCATGATGTTTTGCAAGGGAGAAATCACCTAAGGATGCATTTCTCAGGACGCATCCCTGTCACTGCAGGAAGCACTACTGCAATAGTACAAAATGCTGCGGCAGCAAAATAGAAGGCTGACCAGTTGGTCAGAGGAAATTCCATGAAGGAGTCAACATTTAAGAATTTGGGGACTTGTTTGTTTGTTAATTGCTTGTGTTTAGGCTATTAAGACTCAATTTTGAAAAGATTTGCAAAATCAGAAGAAACGTTTAAGCATATGTCTCTATTTACATTCCCGGAACAGAGACATCGCTGCTGTGTGGAGCCGAGCCTGGCCATCCATACCTTTGCTTTGCAACAACTGAAGTTTTCCTGAACGAGGGCCTTTGCCCTGCGAGCGGGTTTGGATGGGGAAATACGAGCGCGGGGGCACCCAGGCCTGAGGGTGGGACAAGAAAGACGCCAGGACAAGTGCCAGCACGAAAGGCCAGAACAAGCCTGGCCTCTTCCTTGCCTCGCGGGGACCAGCCCTGCCACTCCCGCACCATCACTGCCTCCCGCTTTCGTACTTCCCTGTCCCACGCACACCACGGCGACGCCTACGGCCTGTGCTCCAGTTCTTTAAAATGCGCACGTTTCATCTCCCTCCAATAAGCGCCTCCAGTTTAGTGGAGACAGCAATAATGTAACTGTATGGGGCCCATGGCTGAGTTCAAGGCCTGATACGGAAAATGGCCAGTGCAGGGACACGCCGCTTGCTGCCTCCCCGTAGCCCGACATCTCCCCGGGGAGCGCTGCCTGGCCAGTTGGAGGGCGCACTGCTGGGCGGCCCTGCGGCAAACAGCCGCCGAGGGCCCTGAGTGCCATGGCCTGTTTCCGGCCACGCTGCTTACGTGATCTTGATTGGGTAATTTTTGAATCCCACTGTTTTTGATTGGATGTTAAAGCTTGATGTTGATTGGGTGTTAAAGCTTGATGTTGATTGGATGTTAAAGCTTGTAGTTGATTGGATGCTTTTTGAGCCCTACCAAGGGTATAAAAGCAGGAGGAGACCAAGGAGAGGGGGGCGCAAGGGTGAGGAGATGGAAAGATGGGAAGAGAGTTGTAACACTAGGCGTGCTGAGCCTGCTGTGGAAGAATAAAGGCTGTTCTCCGATTCTTCGTGTGCCACTGGGGTCAAGAGCTGTAACACTAGCTGTACACATTGCCGCAACAGGCCCAGCTCCGCTACCGACTATGGGCTCGGTGTGACCCAGGGTCAAGCCCAGCCTCCTCTGTGCTCTCCTTTCTGCCCAAGCAGCCTTCCGACCCCTCTGTCTCAGTTTGTAGACATGGCCACAGGCAGGTGACAGTTGTGCCCCTTCTGGCGACTCTAACTCTCCGGATTCTTCACCGCAGACCTGTTTCCTGCTTTTACATTTGCCCATGTTCCCTTTAAAAAGCAACTTTAGGATGATCAATTCAATTCCAAATGAATAGCTAAAAGAATTTATCATGAGTTATTCACTTCCTGCCAATTAGCCTCAAGGACTCTACGATTTTTTTACCAAACACAAATATCCCTATAGAAATTATTTTCAGACATCAGACTGGCAGAACTAAAAGACAAAGTATGTGGGAAGGTAGAATTAAAAGGACATTGAAATCAATTGGTGCAATTTAAAACAGAGACTTCTCTTTTCTGCTTAAGGCACAGCAGCTTCTTAGATTGCATTAAGCATCCAAGTCTTGTGTTTTAAGTTCTTCGAGTGGCTTGGCAGGTGACGCCTGCTGATTTGTGACGTCAGCAAGATAACACATATGTCTGGTTCTGAAACAAAGAAACAGTCTGTGGGAAGCATCCCCCAAATGTTTTGAAACCTTCTTATATCCATGTGAAAACACATGGCCTGGGAAAAAAATGAATCTATCTGAAAGTCATTCGCTGACATTTCCAATCTCCTAATTCAGAGGGACCCATTCGGAAAAAATTCTAAAAATATTGAAATTCAGATAATCCATTGAGCCATTTCTTGCCTTCTCTCACCGTAATGGAGAAAAGTCTGAGATTAGTATTTTAATAGTAATGGCTAACATTTATTGAGCACTTAGTATATCAAGGATTCTACTAGGTGCTTTTCCGATTTAGCTCATTCAATCCCAATAACCTTACTAAGTGCTATTGTTATCCCCATTTTATAGGTGGGAAAACTGAAGTTTAGCTATATAGCCAGATTTGTTGTCAAGTTTAGTTCTATAGCCAAGGTCAGAGAACTAGAAAGTGGCAGAGAGAAGGCAAACAAGGCACGAGTGAAATGCCAAAGCTCAACCTGTGTGAGTCACTGCGCTGGAAGAAACTGGTAGCATGGAAAACTTTAAATACATTTGGAGTGGGATGATGTTTATTTGCAGTTTGTCCTTGAAAAGAATGAACTGGGAACTTCCTGGTAACACCCAGGGCCTCCTAAGTGAAGAATGCTTTTTACCTTGTCACCACACGCCTGTTACGTGGGAGACAAGAAATGCCCTTCCTGGCATCAGGGGAAAGTGTTCACTTCAACAACGATCAGAGAAACTTGAAAACTAACAGAGTGAGGAAATAAACAGTTAAGTATTGGTTTAACTACATAAGAGTGATACTAATGAGTCCTTTTTGTGTTCTATTTACATTTATTGTGCAATATGATATCGGGTTGCACAGATTTTGTATACTTGACATAGATGGTTTAGTTTATAGCACTGAATTCTTCCCGCTGTACCTCTCATGGCACATCTGAGATGGTTACAGAGAAGGCCTTGGCCAGTCCTTAGTCAATACCTCCACCTCGTCACATGTAAACATCAGCGTCCAGATATTACTAAGCTGATTTCACCATCTGAACAGCCAGGCAATTCTCAACGAGGAAACACATTAACTGAAATTAACTGAAAGCCATACTTCGTGGGATTTTGAAAGGTTGAACAGGGACAACCAAGGGCTATCATTCCAGGGCTTGATACTGGCCTCAAGGTGTCAATTAGAGAGAATAATATTTGATATTAAATAGGTGTCAATTAGAGATAATAACAGAGACCTTCACCAAGTGTCCAAGAACAAATTAAGTGTTCAGTTATCTTTGGGAAACTCTAATGCCCAAGACTTGCTTTATTAATGGGAGGCGAAAGTAGGTCATAGGATCTCAGCTCAGTAGGTCATAGGAAGGTTGGACTCGAGACAGGTGGGCCAAGCACCTGAGCCTACTGGGAAAGAGCATGCTTCGCGGGGCTGGAGGGCAGACAAATGGGGCACCCTCCCAAGAGCCTGTATGGGCATCTTTACCAAGTTGTCATTTGTGTTTAGAACAGTATTTATTATGTTTATTTGAGATTTATTACAGAAGAAGAATACTGTCAGTGGACCAACTTCTAATGGCTAACCAACTGGCAAACAAGCCAAGTTCTGTATTCAATTCTCACATTTATCACTGACTCATTGCGAGTTCCAGGAAAAGCTATTTGATTCCTGTCACTTCAATGGTATCGGTTAATGAAACACAGGAAAGACTATGTCCTCAGCCTGCGTCTTAGGATTATAAGAAGCACACAGGAAGGCCAAGGCCCATGAGGAGAGCAGCCACTCAACACCACCGAATCCCACTGAGTCTGTGAGGAGAAACTCCACTTTGCTCCCACAACTGCCTGTGGAGGAGGGGACAGGAGTGGGTTGTGAAATTCATGCCATAATTCAAAAAGTAACCAAAGTAAGAAAAGTGGATACAAATACTAAATGGCCTGAGGTATCAAAGGAAGTTGAGACAAATGATGAAAAATAAAAGACAAAGCAAATATAAGACATAGATGGGAACACAGTACAACATCCAAATAGTAAAGAAGAAAATATCCCACTTGCTAGTGTGTGCTGAGGAGATCTTATCATGGAGAAGTCGCAGAGAACCAGAACCTTTAACACTATGGTTGTGGAATACAGTTTGGCAATCCAAAGGCATAAATAAAAATAACAGTCAATTAAAATTGGGAAGGAAGGTTTAAAAAGGGAGATGGGGGGATTAAGGTAAAAGACAATGTCAAGGGAATCTTAGAAGCTTCTTTCAAAAATTAAAAAACACAGAATTAAATGAGGAACAGATAGTAAAGTAGTCCAGGATGTCTCTTTGGCATCTTTCTCTCTTACTAACTTTTAATTCCTCCTTCTTAAATAAATGACTTTAAGTTATTTACCATTTCAGAATCTTCTGACTTTAAAAAATTGCCTTACCGGGTTATGAAGACAATATATGTTTTTTGGTGTTTTGTCTGGTTTTCTGTTTTGTTTTAGAGATTGCCCAGACTACAGTTTAGTGGCATGATCATAGCTCACTGTAGCCTCAAACTCCTGGGCTCAAGCGATCCTCCCACCTCAGCCTCCAGAGTATTTGTAACTGTCAGTGGGATAACTGAAGGCTGGTGGTTCATGAGGAGACAAAGACAGTGATAGCTCAGAAATCAGAATGTGTCTGTGTTCAGCCTATGCTGCCCAGGAAGCTGGAACTCATCCCTGTTTGGACTTTACGCCATTGCCTTGGGGGTTCACTTTGAGAGGAATCAATGAAATGCATTTTTTTAAGTGTAAAAATTGAGTACAAGATCTCGAACCCACTGAAAGGGGACAAAAATGAGCGACCTTGCATCTCTCAATGCCATGTCGTAACTGTCCCTGTGCAATGCTGTCACTGCACCTGCCAGGTGCCATCATGTAGCCATGTCTAGCCAGGCCCTATCACAGACCCCACGTGGGTCAGTAAGTCCTCTTATTCCTGAGTGCTGTTCTCCAATTTTGATTTAGGAGAATCAAGTAAATTCGATTTTTTTAAATTTATACTCTAAGCAAACTAATAAAGCAGTTTTATTGAACAACGAGCTGCACATATCTCAACTAATTACTGATGTACCATACAGGTCACATTTTAGTATTGACACCAAGCTCTCTGGCCCCAGGTGGCTAAGTCAGCATCTCAGATCTGTCTGTCCTCAAGGTCTTTATGTCTTTATCTGTTGTCTGATTCTGGGCATTTTTCACATGTATAGTCACATACGACACACACATATGTCCATCTACAGATGTCTTCCAGATAACTTCTGAATTTAATTAATGGTCATTAAATTATAAGGCTTTACTACCCTAACTGAAAACATTCTACTGGTCTGTAGAACACACAGAAAAAACTACCAGGCACTAAGTTCAAAACACAGATTCCCAGGGTCTATCTATGTCCAAAGATGCAGAGTCAGAAGTAATCAGGAATCTGTACTTTAAACATATTGAATAGCAAGTGTTAAGGCCCCAAAGTCTGCATTTTTAACCTATTTCCCACAAAGAGTAAAAAGATGGACGAGGGGATATGCAACATGGTGTCATTGTTCCAAGTACAAAGTGCCAGAGCTCAAATATCAACTTGACGACCTGCGCACACTCAGGCACGGTACTCTCTCTCTCTACCTTGAATGCCCCACTTGGGGCCAGGGGTCGTGGCAGGCCTGGCACTGGTGTGAGTGAAGGTGTGAACACCTGTTGATTCTCGAAACAGTGTCAATACCTTGAAAGAATTCTAGTGAACACTCAAAAAACCTTAATAATTTCCTGCTTTATATACTTCTATATATTGTTTTGAGGGTTTTTTTTTTCCCTTAAAGAAGCATTTCACTACTTTTGTCACTTTTGAAAATCTTGTGCCTCTGGGAGGGATCGTGACACCAGGTGACGTGTACGCTGGACTGCCTGGGCATTGGCAGTCCCCCCACCCCGTTTGTCTGTGCCCCATGCGAGCTCCCATGCTCTAAGGCCGCCCTTCCCCTTGGACTCCGGCTCCTTCAGGGCTGGCCTCATGCCTCCTGGAAAATTAGTTACGGCCACCCTGGCTGCTGGGCCGCAAGCCACGTCACTGCTCCCTGCCTCTTCCCCAAGACACCACTGGCCAGCCTGTTCCCGGCTCTCACCCTGCCCCACCCCACCCCGCCCCAGTTTGCTCCATCACAGAATCCTGTACCTTCCTTTCTAGCCCTTGGCACGAGTTCTAACTCTATATGAGTTTACTAAACTAATGGGGACTAAACCCTATCTGGTTTTTTCATCATTTCCTTTTAGCTCCTAGTACAAGATGGCATTCAATGAAACAATTTTTTTTTTTGAGACAGTCTCATTCTGTTGCCCAGGCTAGAGTGCCATGGCATCAGCCTAGCTCACAGCAACCTCAAACTCCTGGGCTCAAGTGGCCCTTCTGCCTCAGCCTCCAGAGTAGTTGGAACTACAGGCATGTGCCACCATGCCCGGCTAACTTTTTCTATATTTTTTAGTTGACCAATTAATTTCTTTCTATTTTAGTAGAGACAGGGTTTCACTCTTGCTCAGGCTGGTTTTGAACTCCTGACCTTGAGCAATCCTCCCACCTCAGCCTCCCAGAGTGCAAGGATTACAGGCGTGAGCCACTGCACCGGGCCTCAATAAAACATTTTAAATGGATGGATGACTAAATGGCTCCCCCTAGCTCCCCCCGCCCCCCACGCCACATTGCCTGAGCCCACTGCCTGTCTCAGGCGACCCACCTGCGCAGGTGCAGCCTGCACAACGGGGAGTTTGCCCACCCTCGGGCGTGGTGCAGA
This sequence comes from Microcebus murinus, assembly GCF_040939455.1. Classification (NCBI taxonomy): domain Eukaryota; kingdom Metazoa; phylum Chordata; class Mammalia; order Primates; family Cheirogaleidae; genus Microcebus; species Microcebus murinus. The sequence continues at coordinate 12,111,229 of NC_134126.1, forward strand.
GGAGAAATTCACTTGTGGCTACAAGCAGCCTCGTGTCTGGGCTGGTGCCTGCGCTGCCACTCTGTAATTGTCCCTCTCATGGCTGATGGCTGCAGGACCAGGAATGATATCAAGACGCTTCAAAAGGAACCCATTCTATTCCACTACTGCCATGCCGTCAGAAACATCGTGGAGAATTTTAAACCCTTTCTGTCCTTCCCAGCCACCCCAGCCAAGACAGACCCACAGCTGAGAGGCCAGTGGACGAGCTCTGCACCTCCTCCCTGGTGACAGGCCCTCTTCAAAGCCGCGAAGTGACCTGTGATGCCTGATTACCAGGCAAAATAAAATGGCGGCAGGGTCAAATCGTTTTTACAAAGCCTTCTGTGGTTTGTGGATTAGCCAATATGTTTTTTCTAGCCAAATAACCCACATGTATTAGATAGTTTTGAACTTCTTGGATAAGTTGTACTAAAACAAATATTACTTTTCATGCTATTGTAGCAGTGAAAGTGAATTACGCTCCAAACCCCAATCTATCAAAATATATACATTTTACTCAGTTCCTGTGCTAGATCTTCAGTTCATTTATTTGCATCCTCGAGAAACATGGATTTACATTATTTAGTAGAAGATGTGGAGGGCTGGCAGCAATTTGTTCTCACTTTGCCACCTAGGCTATGTTGCTTCCTCACCTGCTAAATCTTATGTTTCACTATTGTGATTTCATTTTTAAATTTGCCTGTTTGGGCTTCCAATTTCTACATAATTCCTCAGCATGAAGAAAAAAAGACAAGTAAAACATGTGCTGGCTGACAAGTTAATCTTCTGATCCTGAGAATTGCGTTTACTTCTCTTTCATCCTCCCTTATTAAGTACATCTCTAGGAAGTGACTTCATGCAATTTGCAACACGCCACACCCTTTAAAGCACAGGCCTCCGTGGGGCAGTGACTAAAACTGCGCTGCTTTGCACAATGCTACCGGAGCCCTTATATTAAAAGATAGGCATCTGCCTGCACCTCTTACTCTACCAGTTCCTAAAGCCACAAAGCATATCTTAGACTTCCATCTGCAAGCAGGAAAAGCTATTGCCACTGGATTTACTACGTTTTGTTTTGTTTTGTTTTGTTTTGTTTTGTTTTGTTTGAGACAGAGTCTCACTTTGTTGCCCAGGCTAGAGTGAGTGCTGTGGCGTCAGCCTAGCTCACAGCAACCTCAAACTCCTGGGCTCAAGCAATCCTCCTGCCTCAGCCTCCCAAGTAGCTGGGACTATAGGCATGTGCCACCATGCCCAGCTAATTTTTTCTATATATATTAGTTGGCCAATTAATTTCTTTCTATTTATAGTAGAGACGGGGGTCTCACTCTTGCTCAGGCTGGTTTCAAACTACTGACCTTGTGCGATCCGCCCACCTCGGCCTTCCAGAGTGCTAGGGTTACAGGCGTGAGCCACGGAGCCTGGCTTACTACATTTGTTAATGTCATTGCAAAGTGTTGCAATCTTCTGCTTCTCCACTTACAAAGACTCTCACCACCACAATGGGGTGTGCAGGACAGGAGCAAACACACGGATTACTTAATCCATTCCCTGTTGTTTCTATACCTGTGGAGCTCGTCTTAGCAAAGCTTCTTCAAAGTCATCTTTTCCCAGTCTCATTACTGCTTTTCTCCAATATTAATGATTTATCTTTGGTCTGAGAGAATTGTCTCCCAAAACTTTAAGATTATTTGCTCACTCAAAAAAAAATTTTTTTTAAACTGTCAGAAAGAGGATGTTAACCTGGATTAAGAACATATTTAAGCAAATTCAGATAACATGATTTTTAATTTCTTCAATACAACTTGTAGCTATGAAAAATATAATACAGAAATGATATAAGGAAGGACCAATAAAAAGAATAAAAATTATACTGAGTTATTTGCCAGGACCCCAGGGTTTTCTGTTTTGTTCCATTAACACTGGCAGCTCCTTCTCAAAGATCCTTATTACTCCTCATCTCATTCTTTTTTTTAATGTTTTCTTTTTAAATAGCTGAGGCTGTTAAATTGAGGCATAATTTCCATACCATAAGCTTCACTTGTTTTAACTGTTTAACAATTCAGTGATTTTTAGTAAATTTATGGAGTCACACAACCACACTACAATCCAGTCTTAGTACATTTCCAGAAGTCTCTTGTGCAAGTTTCTTTGACTTCTTAACAGGGAGCTTAGTCTCTGGACCACTTTTCTTAGACTCATTCCCTAGATGACTTCATCTGATCTCCACATTTTAAATGCCAGGTATATTTTAATGACTTCCAAATCTGTATCTCTACCCTGAACCTCTCCCCTAAACCCCAGACTCATCTCCTCTCAGATGTCTAATAGGGATTTCAAACTTACCATGCCCCAAAACTCAGTTTTGATCTTTACCTAAAACTCCTCCTCCTACGGTCTTCCCTAAACCAGTTAATAGCAACTCTCTGTTCTAGTTGCTCACGCCACAACCCTTGGAGCCATCCTTAGAGCCTTTCTTTCTTCACACCCCCGCAATCCATCAGAAATCCCAGACTCTACTTGTGAAATATACCCAGAATCCAGCCACTTCCCACACCCACTCTGCTCCCACTTGGGTCAAGCCACCATGGCCCTCACCCAGATTCCTGGTCTCCTGCTCCTACACTTACTTCCTACACCCGATTCTCAACAGAGCGATCTGTCTAAAACTTAAGTCAGCCCACAGCACAACTCTGCTCAAAACCCTGAAATCACTTCCAATCTTGCATAGAACAAAAGCCAATATCCCTGCAGGGGCTTCCTGGTCCCCATAAGCCCTCTGACCTCGACTCCCCTTACTCAACTCTCCCCTTGTCCATTCTACTCTAGTCTGCCCACCCTCCTTGCTCCTCCTCAAGCACATCTGCCTCGGAACCTTGGCACTAACTCTTCCCTCTGCCTGGAAGACTCTTCCCCAGAAAACTCTTCGGCTAATTTCTTTATCTCCTCCACATCTTTGCTCAAATCTTACTTCTCAATGAAACCTACCCTCACCACCCTATTTAATACCATACCTGCCCCTGCACTCTCAATGCCTCCCTTACCTGGCTCTATTTTTTTTCTTGTTGTATGGGATTTTTCACCCTTTACCTTGACGAGCTGCTCCTAAATTTAATATAAAAGAGCAAAGGGCCAAGTAGATTGTCTCCTTCAAGGACAATTTTGAAGGAGAATAAAGAAGGATATTATCCCAGCCAGACAGGAGATTTTTTTTGTAAAGCTGTAGTCATTAAAAGGGTAGAACAATGGGAAAAATAGAGATGGAAAAATGGATCAATCAAATAAGAAGACCAGAAATAAACCCATATCAATATAGAAACTTAGGATATGACATGTTGGCATCATAAATCATTGAGAAAGGAAGACTATATTAAAATTTGTGCCAGGAAAATTGGCTTTCTATTTGGAAAAAGATAAAATTACATCCCTATTTTAAATCATACACAAAGTAGATTTCAAAGAGAAAAAGGAAATAAATACTAAAAGAAAAATTTTCAAACTTTAGAATAAAATATAGGAAAATATCTTTAACATATCCTTGTTTTCATAAATAAGACAAAAAATGCACAAACCATAAAGAAAAATACAGACATATTTGCTATATTAATAATTATAATATTTAAAGGAATGTATATAACAGAAGACACAATAAAACAAGTTAAAAGATATACCACAATCTAAAAGATGATGTATAATAATTTAAAAATGCTTGATTTTCAGTATTTATGTTTTTTAACCATCAATAAAAAAGAAAGCATAAATAATCCAATGGAAACACTTATAAATGTTTAAAATAAAATTTAAATATTGAAATATATGAATAGTCAATTAATTCACAGAAGAGGAAATCTATCTGGCCAGCATACAAATGAAAATATGTTCAATCTCACTAAATGAATATGCAATTAAAATGATCATACTCTCCAATTGGCTCCACAAAAAATAAAAATAAGTCTGATAATACAAAGTGTAACGTCATAATGATACAGAGGAAATGAAGCTGTTATACACTCTACTGGGGGCTTATAAATTAGTCTAACTACTTTGGAGAACAATTTGGCAATATCCAATCAAGTTCAAAATGTATGTATCCTAGACCCCAATAAGTCCACTTTGAGAAATGTATCTAGAGAAACCCTCACATACGCACATGAAATTGTGTAAAAGCACATTCACTTCCGCTTTGCTGGGTGATCGCAAAAAATAAAGGAAAACGCTTTAAATGTCTATCAACAGGAGAATGGGAGATAAGTTGTGATATTATATGAGACAAATTCATCAAAACAGTAAATATCAAAAGTATAATTGTGAATTTTAAAACAATATGAAAAATCATATATTGACTAGGATATAAATTATGCTAATTTTTTATAATAATACAATATATTATTTATAAATAGAAACACATTTGTTAAAAATATAAGACATGTACATGGAAAAAATACATACACTGCACAGATCACAAAATGGCCATAATTGTCCACCCCTCCTGCAAAACCCACTCCCCTTCACAAGGCGACTTTGCCACTCCTTCCTCCAAAATGCAAAGTCTGTTTTCCCAGCCCTTGAATCTGATGTCTTTGCGATATGTTTTCACCGACAGAATGCAGGGGAGGCAATGTTTTGCCAGAGGCCTGGCACTCTTGCATTCTCCTCTCCCTCTCGGAGCCCTGCAGCTACCTTGTGCATACATCTGGGCTAGCCTGCTGCACGCTGAGCAACACAAGGCCCAGACAGCCCCGTGGCCCAGCCTACAATCAGCTCAACGCCAGACATATGACTAAGGCCATCATAAGAGAAGCTAACACCCAGGTGACCTGCCAGTTGACCATAGACACACTGGCAAGCCTGGCTAACATCAGCCTGACTAGGTCATATCAGGGAACCACCCAGCTGACCTGCGGACTCATAAGCAATAAGAAGTGGTTTCTGTTTTCAGTCCCTAAGTTTGGGGCATGATATTTTTTTACACAGCGATAGATATACTGATGTGTGCACCATCTTCAGCACAGCAACCTCTAAAGAAAGAGGGAAGGGAAGGCTATGGGGGAGAGAGCACTTTCACCTTTTACACTTAACTTTTTAAGGATCTAAAAGTCCTGAAATCCTGTATTAATTCTGGGTAGCAGTAACATGGGAGTCTGTTATATTATTTTCAGAATTATTCTGAATACTTGAAATGCTGCTTAATCTGTTTAAAGGATCACGCCACCATTCTCTCGCTTTGTCATGTTCATATGGATGGGGAGAAGGAGACAGGACCGGACAATCTGGCTCCCCATTTGGTTCTCAGGCAGACTGCCTACACAGAAGCTTGGAGACAGCAGACCTCAACTTATGTAACTGACTTCATGAGCCACAGTGACTCAGACTGACCAAATATTTTGGTCACACCCCATTCTGTGGTAGCATATAAACATGAGCTAAAAGAAAAATATCAAACTCTCAATTAATCAGACCTCAAGAAACAAATTTCCTTTCATGAAAAAAAAATATATTTTTAGGGGAAAACAAACTGGCAGCAAAAATATTCTTTAATTTTAGAGTAAGTCCTAGGGTCAGTTCTGATTCAAAGTAATTTTCTCATGTTCAATATTAAAGTAGGAGGGTAGATGTACACTTCTGAAAAAACATTTTCATCAAAGACTAAGATAAAATGGATTTTCTATTTGATCTTCATTTTACCAAAAAGTTAATTTAACTGTTCATCCTATCCAACAATGCTGATTTTATTTTAAATAGAATTATTTCAATTTTTCTGCATTGTAATTCCAAGATTCAAAGACCACTCATACTATAAGAGGATGTTGGATAGGAATTATAAATAATTTATGTGAAACTAGGCCTGTCCATAAATTCCAAATCCCCAATACAACCTGATAAAAAAGTTCCCTTAATCTTCACAAGGTAAGAGATCTCTCAGGAGCCAATGTCCCTGATTTTGATAGATTCTTTCACCCTAAATCCTACAATCAAATGAACTAAGGACCAAATCTATATCCAAAACTTTGGGTGAAAACATAAACAGGCAATAACCAATCTCTCTGCCCTCTAGAGCCAGCAATATAAAGCCTTCCATTACATGAAAAAGAATGGAAAGATCTGGAGCCACCCTCATTCCAGTTGCTTAGAGATAAAAAAGAAAATTTGTGGCCGAAAGACAAGGTCAGGAGGACTTAGAAGAGCCAAGTGTGAGACAAACAGTCAAAACAAAGTAGGAAGTGTATGTTCATGAAGCATATCAAGTTACATACGAGCCAAGGCAGCAGAATAAGTCAAGGCTACACAAAACTGAAAGTAAATTAATTTCACTTATAAACAGAGGTACAGGGCTCTTTCCAATTTGCTTATTGGTTAAATATATTAATGGCCCTTTTTCCTTTCTGCTTCTTCTACCATCTATAAGTGATTATGATACAGTCTGCTGATCAATAGATTTCATTTCTATTGAAGAATGGCTGTAGAGCTTCAGAAATAGCATAGCAGAAGGTCAATATGGCAGAGTGAACCAAATAGCAAAATCATTTATCCCAATGTTTGAGCAAACAAAAATCAAAAATAATGTAACAATAAGAGTAAAAATGTAATATAGTAAAAATAGTGCTTAATATGTGAGAGGTATTATTCTAAAGACTTTATACACATTTTAACTCATTAATGATGTAATATCTTTATGAAAAACAATATTATTATCAGCCTCATTTTACAGATGTGGAAACTGAAGCACCAATTACAATTAGTAAGTAGTAGACCTGAGATTTGATGCCCAGCAGTTAATTCAGAGTTTGTGTTTTTAACCACCCTCCTCTACTGCTCCCAAACAGATGAAATAGGCAAATAAACAATGTAGAAAGCAAGAAGAAAAAACTTCACAGTTACCAAACAAGGAAAGTGTCTAAGCTTATGCCATAAACAAAAACAGAAATAAAAGGCATTGAAAGGGTATACGAATCTTATTCCCACTTGCCAGAAGCAATATTGTATTGTTCACCGAAAAAAATAAAGAGGTTTATAATTGGGAAAGGAGAGCCTTATTTCTCATAAAGAGTTGACAGCCCGCAGTGGCCATTCAGGCAGGCTGGGACACAGGGCTCTTGGCCACAAGCCACAAGCACGTGCTTCAAGGGAGGGAAAATGGGAACAGGAATTTATACGAGTAGGGTAACTAAATATACATATTAAACAAGTTATAGGAGGACTCATGGATATTTATGAAAAGAGAACCATGCACCTGTGCAATGGAGCTTTCTGTCCTTTTATGGGGTCCCTGTTTAAGAATGGCTGCCCCAGATGTCAAAAAGGTGAAACAAGGACACAAAAACCCTGGTAAAATGGTGCATGTTCAACCTCCCATCCCATCCTGGCTGGGAACTCAGTTTTAAGGTTTCTCTGGGAGTCCCGTTGGCCGAGAGAGGTCCATTGAGTCAGTGGGAGGCTTAGGATTTTATTTTTAGTTCACAGTATTAACATTTTGAGTCAAACAAATCCAGAAAATTCCCACTAATGTATGTCCTCTGCCCTCAAAAAAAAAAATTTTTTTTTTTGGAGAGAAGGAAACAGTGAATAGGCAACATGAGGAGGAATTAAATGTTCCAGGCCTTATCATTTTCCAATGCTCCATGAACAATTGGAAAAATGAACTAACACCTGGGAGAATCTGTCCAAGAATAAAATACACCTCCAACTAGTTTAATTGATCTTTGGCATAGAATATTTAACGAAATCTCCGTTGATAGAATGCAGTCAGGTCTTCCAACAAAGATTGCAGGATCAGAGATTTGCACCTCAGAGCAAATTAAAATGAGCACATTAAAAATGAGCATGATAAAATTAATGGCATAATAATAGCACGTGTGTATACACGCACAGACACGTGAGAAAAGAGTATGACATACAGAAAAGGCAAATGAAGAGTCTTGCCTGCAAGAAATGACAACACAGGTAAAGTCCCTAGGAGTGTTTTCATCATAAAACATTAAAAAAAAACCATAAACAATAAAACACCAACTCAAAAACTAAACAAATAAAACTAGAGGATAAAACAGTAAAATAAGTTGAAAAGACAGTTTATAGAATTAAGAAAATGAATTGAGCACTAAAACCACACCACTGGACTGGGAGTCTATAAACGATGATTTCTGGGACAAATCCAGTCCTCTACTTATTTTTATAAGTTTTATTGCAACACAGTCACATCCATTCATTTATGTATTATCTACGGTTTGCACTGCAACAGCAGAGTTGAGTAGTTGCAACAGAAACTACACAGCCCACAAAGCCCAAAATATTTACCAAGCAATCTTTTACAAAAAAAGTTTGCCAACACTTGCACTAGAATATTAATATTAATACATTATAAACAAGCTAGGCCCTCCTGTCCTGGGCTCTTTTTCACCTTTGTGTTGCTACTTTCTGGTTATATCCTGAAATTGAATGCTCACTAGTATAAATGTAGTATGAGTTGGCTGGTCACACCTTGGATCTATGAAACTTCAAACCAGCCCCCTGGGAAGTACCACATTGTAACATGCCTTGAAAAATGTGACTTCTCACCCTCAGCACAAGCCAAGTATCTTTGCTAACATATGATTATAACAGCTAGCATTTATTTAGTGCTATATGCTAGGTAATATTGTGCTCTTCGAAGAAAATAGAAAAAATGATAAAAGTGGTTATAAAGAAATAAAGCTTAGGCAATATTACCTTGGTGGAAAATATTTCCCTGTTATATAATAAGCTAGAAATGAGATAATAAAGAAGGAGAAAAATCATCAGGCTTAAAGTTTGTAACACTTTATCATACTTGTATAAACATGTTTTACTGGAAGCATCTTTGTAGTAAACATTTTAAATATTTGTTTATTTACTTTATTAATTTTCAGGAAAAAATGGATGCAGCCTTGATTATGGAAAATTTCTAATTCTTTCAAAAGGTTACAAAGTATAGTACAAATTATATGTTACTATTTAAACCTTGGCTAGGAGTAAATAGAAAGCACATTTTATTCTCACTGGCCATTGGATTGGAATTTACAACTTTAAGGCAAAATATCCCACTGGCCTAGCCTGTTGCCAGCTTCTCAAACCCCAAGTACAAGCTCCACAGCTCCCTTGGGTGTTTCTTATTAATAGAAACATAGGTTTCTATTAATAGAACATAGAATAGAATAGAACACAAGTTTATTTATTTGCCAATAATTTACAAGTTTCACCTAGAAATCAGTTTTTGTTCAGAAATAAAATTTTTCAAAACGTACACACCTCATTGTAATGTCACTATTTTCTCTATTCTTTATGATCATTACATTTCTATTTTAATTGTATCCAGTTGTCAAGGTATGTCAAAATATACTTAGAAATTGTTAGCTAATCTAATATTTTGGCAATTACTCTTCAAATATTTATCCAACCCAAATTATATTCTACAGCCACTATGCAAGGAGCTGGAGATACTAATAAACCAGCTTCAACTTTTTGGAATTTAAAGTCATAACTGCAGATAAGATCTTCCAAGATAGATATGTAAAACAGGAGCGGAAAAAAACGTTTCTTCTCTTGTGCAAACTCTGATCATTTATTTGGTGGCTGCCTGAAGCATTTTTGAGACTTCGAGGAGATAAGCAGGACTCAGAGAAAATTATCAAAATCAATTAGCAACATCAGCTATGGGCATGTGTGATCTGATGCATTTGATGCATATTGTATGTTGACTTTTTGTAGCATTAAAAGAAAAAAAGGACCAAGTATAAAATATTGGATATTAATATTTAAGGTACGGGTGAAGGAAGGGGAAGAGCAGCAGAAAATTATTCAAAGGCAACATCACAGAAGCAAAAAAGAAGAGAGTTTCTAGGGGGAAGTAGTCAATCATGTGAAATGTCATATTCCTTGAGGAAGAGCTTGGCAAATTATAATTCATTGGTGACCTCCTTGAATGCAGTTTCAGCTCAGTAGTGGAATGGAAACTTAAGTAGAGACTAAGGAAGTGGATATAATCTACATTTTTCTAGAAATCTAAGATTCCTCACACTTCATACTGCTCCTTGATATATAATAATGCATGTTTGGTTCTGGACTTCTTTCTTTGTTCACAATTATGTACCCTGAAATTGAAACTTCTAGGCTGCACTCTTTTGATATATGCAAATCCCCATTACACCACTTTTTCTATAAACAGATAATTCTGGGAGTCTGTCTTATATTATTCTGATAACACACTCAGACACTCATATACCTACTTTGTCTTTTTTTTTTTTTGGCTAAATTATTGACTTTTATTTTTGATAGTGTCTTCTGTTTCAATAACATGAAATACGCTTTTACCATATAATATTTACATTTCCCAATATATCAAATTAGCACTTACAATGGCTTTCCTCAATTAAAGTTTAATAATGAGTTTTGAGTGTTCAGAATATAACTTATAAATCAATGTTTTAGGTTTCTAAAAATCCTTTTAGAAGATAAAATGTTCTGAATTTGGTTCAGGAACTCTAGTGTAATTAATTTACCAAGGAATACTTAATCTAAGTCACATTGCGATAGAAAAGGAGAAAGAAATGTGCACCCTAAACATGATTGTTCAATGTGAATATTCACTAAAGTTGTAGACAATTTTATACTCCATTTGTAAGAGTCACAATACTACAGATTTACAATAATGGGGTGACTACAGCCTGCTCCAAGAGCACATCCATGGCCCAATTTGCCACACCTCACCAATGAGAACCTGGAAATACCAGAGTTTCCACTCACACATCAAGGCTTGCTCTAGGAAAGGACTGCACAGTGCTGGTCAGGTTAATCTGATTTTACACACTTTTATACAAAGTATACTTTCTTTTATGAGCAAAAAATTCAAGTCAGAATCGTGAGGGTAAGTCTGTTCTCCACTCTGACACTGATAAAAATGATCATTTGACTTGCCTGGGTCATACAGTTGAATCAGATCTCTCAGGCACTTTCCCGTTCTAATACCCTATTCCAGGACGTGTCTACAATGATAGGAAAGCAGAACACGGTACCAAGAGAAATTAGAATGAAGACCAGCTGCACACTCAAGCAATAGGAAGACAGTGTTTGTTTTAAAGATTAGGTTTGTACTGAGGACATTGAAGGGAAATTGGCATGCAAATTCACATTTGGAAACAAATACTGGTCAGTCCTTTGGTCTTTTCTCAAGCTGCAGGCTTTTTATGAAGGTTAGTTATGATCAGCTAAAATGTGCCTGTATAATCAAGTCTTTTTTGTACAAGCCAGGATGAAGGAAATGCCAGCCTGCTACATCATGAGTCATGAAGCTATGATTTAAGCTGTGTCAGTAGCTTTTGTAACAACAATAAATCTATTATTATTAAATATTAGGGTAAGATTTGTGTCACATAATTTAAAAGGATCAAAGCTTTGTTGTAGCACATGTAAACTACCAGCTCATTACTTTGTGATCACATATTATTATATTAGCAATATTGTTTCCATTTATTCTTATGTCTAGTAAATATTTAGTCTTAACTTCTTGAGCAGCTCTTCTATCTAGACCAATGTAAAACATAGCCAAAAGTTTCATTCTGCCAAGTAATTCATTATTCATTCTCTAATTTTTTTTTAATAAAATGTATCTTTTAACTTTATTTTCAATAATCTAGGTAAGGTTTATCATATCAGATTTGACTTTAGTCAAATCACTTGTTTCTTTAGAATCACCGAGTAAAATCCAATTCTAAACAAATGTGTCAAGTTGCAGTTTGCATTTGCCAAAATGTTGAAAGCAAACCTCACCATTTTTGTCCTTTAAGTGATAATTTTTGCCGGGCGCGGTGGCTCACGCCTGTAATCCTAGCACTCTGGGAGGCAGAGGCGGGAGGATTGCTCAAGGTCAGGAGTTCAAAACCAACCTAAGCAAGAGCAAGACCCTGCCTCTACTAAAAATAGAAAGAAATTAATTGGCCAGCTAGAAACATATAGAAAAAATTAGCCGGGCATGGTGGCGCAGGCCTGTAGTCCCAGCTACTCGGGAGGCTGAGGCAAAAGGATCACTTGAGCCCAGGAGTTTGAGGTTGCTGTGAGCTAGGCTGACGCTACAGCACTCTAGCTCGGGCAACAGAGTGAGACTCGTCTCAAAAAAAAAAAAAGTAATAATAATTTATTCAATTTTTACTGTGTTCCAATTGTATCAAGCATTTTATATAAATTATCTCATTTAATCCTCATAATAATTTCAGAGATAAATAGCATTATCCCCTTTTTACAGATGAGGTAGATGAAGGTTTAAGGAAATTACAAGCCAAAGTGGTAAAGCCAGGCTTTGAAGTCACATCTCTTAACCTCTGCAGGAATGGAGGTGTGACAGATGGAAGGTGAGCAGTTGTTGATTTCAGGAGAATAAGCACTTGCTTGTTTTAGAAAAATCAGGAAAAGTGAAATGCCACTTACCTGGTGATGTGCTGGAATATCCATCAGGCACTCAGTAAACCCATAGTGATTGACAGCTGACTGATTAAACCTGGAATTCAATGAGATGATTATCAAAGATGAGGAAAGTTTGATTATAAAAGCAAAAAAAAAAAATGTTATCCTTGTTCTACAAAGAAGCAAACAGAAGCTTAATGAGGGTAAACAATTTACAGAAGGTCAGTAAGGAATGAAAGAATGAAGCCCAGACACACATATGGATCCTCCCAAACCAGTCCAATGTGCTCCCCACAGGGCCACATGGCCTTCCCAAAGATGGTGCACTGTTTAATTCAGTAGGCGCCATTCCACCTCGTTGTTTAGAGTCTTAGTGACATACCAAGATTATCTTGGACCTTCTTCCAAACCCAAACATTCTATCAAGTTATATATTTTGCTTTGAAAATACCCTCGAACTAGACACAGCACGGCTCCTACTGTCTGGAGGAGATGACCTGAACCTTCCTACGAACAGAGCCTGGAAATGACACACGAGAAGGTGGCGATGCTTTGTAGGATGGGAGGAGACGATCACTCACAGGGAGGCTTGGAGCCTACAATAAGCCTGGCATTTGAAGGGAACTCTGTAAATGTTTGCTCAGTAAGTGATGGAATGCACACAGCCAGAGTGACCGCTACTGGCTTAGACCAGTGGTCTCCCCGGTAGGGAGTATGAATCCCAAGGGGTATATCATATGATCCACTAGGACGTGGGAAGAAAATATTAGAATTTCTATGTAGAATTTTTATCATCTTTTTGACATTTCTTTTTTGTTTTATAACATGCATGATATATTTGCATAGTGGTACCTATAGATAATTTTAAAATAGATATATAAACATTAGGATTACATTATGCACAAGGTCTTATTGATGAGGATGCATATTTTTTTTAATTTGGAAACTTCTGTTTAAGATCAATTTATCTGCCTTGCCCTCTGTGAGCCCCATATGGGCACCAAAACACCTTATGTAGCGATTCTCACACTTCAGTGGGTATAAGAATCATCTGGGTAGACTGTTAAAAATGAAGATTACGGGATTCCATCCCCTTAGGTGCTGACTGAGTTGATCTATGGTAGGACTCAAGAATCTGCATTTTTAACCAATAACTAGATAATTCTGCTGCAAGTGGTCTCGGCGTCAGAAAGCTACAGTGTACCGGAGACTGTCCCTCTTCTCCCACCACCAACACCGTTCAGACATCTCAATGTGGTTTTGAGAACCCAAGGGATAAGAGTTCTCCTAGGCAGGAATAACTGCATATTGGTTATGAACTGAATGCCTTGAAGGAAAAACGTAAGGGTAATAGTAATAATGATAAAACCAGCTGCTATTTACTGGGCACCCACAAAGAACAGCTTATTTCTGATCATCCTAATCCTATGAGGCTGCTACCATCAACCTCATTTTATAGAAAAATAAATGGGTCTTAGCAAGTTATACAAGTTACTCAAGATTTTCAATGACAAGTTGAGCATCCGGAATCCAAGTATCTGAAATCTGAAATGCTTCAAAACCCAGCCATTTTGAGCACCAACATAATGCTCAAAAGAAATGCTCACTGGAGAATTTCAGATATCAGATTTTGGATATTCAGATTTCAAGTGCTCAACCAATATAATTAAATGTTCCAAAATAAAAAGAAATCCAAAACAATTCTGGTCCCAAGCATTTCTAAAAAAGGATACTCAATCTATACTTTTTCTAAAGGTTTTAAGGCCCACAAGAAGAAATTTTCTTTACAACTTTCCAACAACCCATTATCCTTACTATGTGTGGGAGAAGTAAGTTTATGATCTTGATCTTTTTTTCTGCATTCAGAGTCACATGACTCAAAGGTTACTAAAAATCAGATTTCCAGCTTCTTCATTGTCAGCCACTATTTTGTCTTTGATGAGCCATCTTGGAAAGTCCAGAGGGTTGCTTATCTGTACTCTAATAATCTATCCACAAAGAGATGTTAATTAATTAAAGATGATAACTCCCTCCTCCCCCAAGAGAGAGTCTTGCTCTGTCGCCCAGGCTGAGAGCAGTGGCGCAATTGTAGCTCCTGGGCTCAAGCAATCCTCCCAACCTCGGCCTCCCAAAGAGCTGAGATTACAGGTGTGAACTATCGTGCCTGGCCAAGATGATCGCTTTTAAATAAAAATATTTATTTCAAAGTATTTCTGTAGAATTTCATCTCTCATGCTCTCAACTACTATCTCTAAAATGGGAAGTTTGAGCTAAATACTTGCTCAAACCCCTCTATCCCACAAGTTAGACATTGATAATCGACCACAGCCTTTGGCAAGGCATGACAGCCATTTCTTTAAGAGGCTTCTCCTAGTTTCTGTGTCAGAGCCATCACTCACCTTCCTCATCTTCCAATGCAGACTCATTTTTCCCCATGTAAAAGCAGATGAGTCACCCTTGAGAAGTCCACGTCATCCCTCACTATATTGGCTGTTAGGGGCATGAAGCCACGAAGCAACTCAGTGGTACCAACACTCCACAAATCTCAAAAGTCCAATTTAGAAAGCCATGTTCATTACAATCCTCCCTTCTCTCTTGGCTTGCTCACTTTGAGAGAATAGGTGCCGGCACCTCATGTCAGCTCACTCTGACCCTGAAATCATCACGAAGCCTATGTTTAAGGCCCCAACCCTAATGTGTTCTACCCATTACAGAGATAGCTACCATTGGTCTCCAGCCTCTAGGGGCTTCTTAGAGTTTTCCAAGGAACCTGGGTTGGCCTGTGTGTTCTGTGAGTATGACACTCATGTACTGGACAATTGCCTCTATCCTACTCTGTTGAGATTCCTAAGAATTTATACAAACAGGTGCCAAAGATGAACCGTGTGTTTCGTTTTGGCCCAAAAGAAAGCAAGGTAAATGGAAGAGAATTCTAATTATTCAAACAAGGAGGAGTCTTCGAGCCCTAATGATACCTCGTTGTGACTGTAACTATGACCGGTGCGTTCTTTGGCTGGAGCAGCATGCCCGGGTAATAAGATAAGAATCAGCCCTGTGCTTACTTGCTCTCTATGGGCCTGGGGCGTAGCCTCGCTGCAGTGTTCATGCTCTAACTTCAAGAAGAATTCTGTCGAGCAGCGATGCCCTCAGAACTGAAGAATAAAGCTAAATATTTTTAACATGTGCTGCCCACAAGAAAGGGCTGCAATATAATCTAGTAGCCTTTGGGACAGAGGAGTCCCCTTTTTCAGTTTCACTGTCCTTCATTTTACATAATTTGCATTGAGTCTCAGCAATGGGAGCATGCAGGGATTTGTTATCATTTAATTTCACAAACAAAAGGCAAAGTATGAAATAACTTCTGTCGGTTTTCGATTTTAATGGCTGTTTTTCTTTGTGCATAAAACGTTGTTATGCTGGAAATGCATCTTACAGGAGCTGTGTCACCTTGCCTTGTCACTCCATTGGTGCCTACCCACAAACACCATCACAAACGGGCCCAAGTGGAACCATTCCTCCACTAACTAGCAGTGGGACACTGGCCTCAATTTCCCCAACTTTATATTGGAAGATTTGGGCTACATAGCAGTTCAGGTCCCTTCCCCTGGTCATATTCTATGAACACAAAATCTCTTTTTGGGTTTGCTTAAAGCAAAATTGGCGAAAACTCTTATTGCTACAAGTACAAAACTTAAGTAGATTGAAAATAGTCTGGTTCAAAACAATTCCAGATAACGTTCCAACACTTCCTTGGATTGTCTTCATCCTTTCAGAGAAATCAGCCTCTTCTTCTTAGCCTCTGATGCTTTTTACCTCCCACTTTCCAAGGAAAGGTTCTCTCACCAGTGTGTTCCTTGGTCCAGCAAAGCTCAGCGTGGGCAGCTGGGAAAAACAACACTACAAGGCCAGGTGCGGTGGCTCACGCCTGTAATCCTAGCACTCTGGGAGGCCGAGGCGGGCGGATTGCTCAAGGTCAGGAGTTCGAAACCAGTCTGAGCAAGAGTGAGACCCCGTCTCTACTAAAATTAGAAAAAAATTAATTGGCCAACCAATATATATATACAGAAAAAATTAGCCGGGCATGCTAGTGCATGCCTGTAAGTCCCAGCTACTCAGGAGGCTGAGGCAGTAGGATTGCTTGAGCCCAGGAGTTTGAGGTTGCTGTGAGCTAGGCTGACGTCACGGCACTCACTCTAGCCTGGGCAACAAAGCGAGACTCTGTCTCCAAAAAAAAAAAGAAAAAGAAAAAAGAAAAAACAACACTAAGGCACTGTAACAGTTTATTACAGTTGTTTGTAACCAGCTGTGGCTATCACATAAGGACTGTGGGGCAGTGGGAGTGAGCACACTGGTGGTGCTCTGGTCCCTGTATAATGTGGTCTTTTCCTCTTGTAGTCAAATATCTTCCCCGACTTTTGGAAATATATTGGTATGAAATCTATTCTAGTCTGAGGTCCTGTGCATCGGAGGTCGCAGGCTAATGACCTGCAGACTTTATGGGCCTTTTATTTCACCTCCACACTCCAGGAGGACCAACCACCCCAGCTCGGCCTGGACTCTCCCTGTTTTAGTCCTGAGGACCCTTCAGTCCTAGGCACGCCAGAATGGTTGGTCACCCTACCTAAAATGTTGACCCAAGAAGTTGTGTTTTTTTTTAATTTTGAAGTGGATGCCAAGATTTAAATATCAGATGATTTTACAGAAAAATCCAGATTTCTGGCTTCTCTTTAAAAATGGAAAATTCTGGCACTTCTGCACCCTCTTTCGTGGCAATAATAAGCAGGAGATGAGTAATGGCCGCTCTATTCGACAAGTCATGCTATTTCCAGGGTCCAACAGGCCCTGCCACTTCTCACTGCTGCCTCCACTCCCCACTGAGGCTAAACACCCTTCATTATTGCCATTCATTGTTGCCCTTTGGCTATGGTTTTTCTCATGGTAAAGTGGAAAGTGAAATGTTCCCTACACCTTTGTTTCTATCATAAGGGTGAAATGAAAGATCTATCAATAGGAGAAAACATATTTTTTGGTGTAGAAATGGAGGCTATCCCTACCTGTTAATATACTTGGACCCTTGCACCTGAGCGTGCGGCACGCTGGTCCCCTTGGGCTGCGGTCCCCAACCTCTGGGCAGCTTTGGCCGGGTCGGTATCGCTCAGTGGCCTGTTAGGAACTCGGCCACACATCACCGCCTGAGCTCGCCTCCCGGCACTGCATCCCACCCTCACTGTCTGTGGAAAGATTGTCTTCCATGAAACCGGTCCCTGTGCCAAAAATGTTGGGGACCGCTGCCTTGGGGCACTGAAGTCCTGACACACGTAAGGTGCTCTGTCATTTACAGTTTATGGCTGGTGAGGTCAGTACCTTTACTCAGGAATTTGGCAATGTTGGCCAATGTCTTACACCCTGGAAATATTAAGCAATGTCCTACATACTTGGCCCTCCCTGACAGGAACTCAATTTCTATCATTGCTTCTGCCCCGCATGTAAAAATCAGATAAACCTTATCTTCCCCACCAGGGAGTTCTAGAGTTCCAGCCTCTCTAATTAATTTCTGTGCTTCATTAATCTTAAAGTCATTAAGGACTCTAGGCAAACACATAAAACCTATGCCTAGTAATCAATTCCAATTGTCTTTCACATGGAAATATTTATAAAATGCTCCTCTCCTGCATAAAATCATTTTTTTCTTCAATCTTTACATTCTTATCTGTGTTCGCAGGGAGTCAGTTCTTATCTGTAAATCCTAAAAAAGCAACTAACCTGGAGGGAATAGAGATTCTCAGCTTCATACAAGCAGAGACGATGCCCTTCAGTTGGCTTATTATGTTAATATCGGCACACATTGGCCCATGGTAAGCACCCAGGTAGCACTAATTGAATGGATTAATTAATTAATTCTCAAGTGAATAAACAAATGGGATAGAAGGTAGAGGCTTTTCTTTTCTTTAGGCCCAAGATGGCTGCTGAAGAAGGTAAAGGCTTTGAACTTGGGAAACTGTGAGTTCAAATTCTGGTTTTCTAATGCCAGCTCTGCCTTTTCCCAGCCAGATGTCTTTGGACTAGCAATTTCTCTAAGCCTCAGCACCCACATTGGCATAACAGAAATACTACTTACTACTTAAGATTAACCACTGCCTTACATTGGAAATAAATGTACGTGACCAGCTATAAAAACAGTGCCCAAGTTGATAAATCTCACGTTTTTCTTGTAGAACAATAAGGTGTGAATAGTTTCACTTTCCAAGAGATCTGAGATCATGGCTTTATTGAATTTAGTTTGTCTGAGGCTGATGCTTTAGAAATGATGATGCTCTTCATGGTCACAAACTTGTGCTATTGCATCTTTCGGGAAAAGTAATTTTCCCTGAACTCGTATGTACGCTACCCATCAGTATCACGTAGAAGAGACTCTTGACTATTTGGCTTGTTTTCAGTGGTGGAACTAAAACATATTTGCCTGGAAAATACTAACTTAATTTTTTTTTTTGAGGCAGCAGTTTTCTTATGTTTCCCGGGCTAGATTCAAACTCCTGGGCTCAAGCGATCCTCCCACCTCAGCTCCCCAAATAGCTAGGACTACAGGTGCACACCACCGCACCTAGCTTCAGTTACCTTTTTTTTGTTTTTTTTTTTTTTTTTTTGAGCCAGCATCTCGCTCTGTTGCTCAGGCTGGTCTCCAATTGCTGGTCTCAAGCTATCTTCCCACCTCAGCCTCCCAAAGTGCTAGGATTGCAGGCTCGAGCCACTGCACCTGGCCTCGTTTACTTTTTGAAAATCACTTCTCTCTCCATCTCGTGTGTGGTGGATGAGCCCTCAACATCCATTCTAACCTCCTCCCAGCGTGCCTTCCTGAGCTGCAGAGACTGGAGTGCCGAAAGCCTCATCTCCCAGACTGCCTGGTAGCCAGGGCTTCAGTTTTAGTTTGTTCCACCAATCACGTGTGCTGGCACCAAAGCTGGGAGAGCAAATAAGCGGGAGGACAAGGTTGGGCTGCCACAGCTCTTTCTGCAGGCCAGCACCGGAGTGGTGGCGTCTGGCTTTCTGGGGCAGTTTCTTCACCTTGACAGCTGCTGGCAATGCTGGCCTCCGCCCCGTGCTGGCTTTCCGACCCTGGAAGTGGTGGTTTGATCCCAGCACAGGGGCTGACATCGCAGCGTCCCAGCCCAGCTGCAGGCCGCCCAGTGGAAGAGCAGCAGTCTCTCCCCCAGCGCACAGTCGGTGTGCGGCTCTCGGGCAGTTCCTGAAAGCTCAGCATAGAGGCTATTTCTGCAGCCTTCTCAGGGGTTCTGTGCGCCACATTCTGCAATTAATCTCTTTCAATGTCAACTAGCTTAAGTGGATGCTCTTCTTTGCCACTGGACCTTGACAGACACACTCATTGGCCCTTAACTATTGAAAATCTCTTCCACCCTGAATCAATTAAGACACAGGCTTATTCACTCAATCATCCACAAACCGGGGGCCCGGAACTGTTGCAGACCGTGGGGGCGCCAGGATACGGCAGATAAGGTCGAGCAGTCAGAGAGCATTTATTCAAGGGGAGAGGCGGACACTTGCCACGTGAACTACAAGATAATTTCCAAGATAAATGTAACGCAGAAACCAAAACAGTGACGAGATAGAGAGTGACTCTGGCTGGCAGGGAGGATCATGTAGGATAGGTAGGGTGATCCGGGAAGCCTCTCCGAGCAGGTGACATTTGAGCAGAAACCTGAGTAACAAGTAAACGGAGACCCGAGAATAGAGCTTTCCAAGAGCAGGATCTGAAAAACAAGGGCCTGAAGGGGAGAATGAGCTCCAGGTGTCTGAGACGTGGACGAAAGACCAGTGTGGCTAGAGCTTAATGAGCACAGAGGAGCAAGGTAGGAGCCCGTTTCATTTATTCACTCGTGAAATATCCGCTGAGCACTATGCGTCAGACTCTATTCAAGGTGCTTGCATTGCATCAGCGGAAAATGGAAACCAAAATTCCTGTTGTTGTGGAGATTATATTCTAGGTGTAGGGAAGGGAGGGACAATAAACAAATAGTTAAAATAGATATTGTGTTAGTTCAGTGATTCTCAACCGTGGGCGATTTTGCCCCCCAGGAAGCATTTGGCAACGTCCGCAGACATTTTTGGCTGTTGCAATTTGGGGAGGGGAGTCGCAGGTCTTTAGCTGGGGGAGGGGAGGGATGCTGCAGAACATTCTAGGATAATACCCCACAACAGAGAACTACCCCAAAATGTCAGCAGTGCCAAGGCTGAGAAACCCTGTATTAGATGGTGACAAGGGTTACAGAGAAAAGTCGGAGAAAGGCAATAGGGAGTAGCGAGAACAGGGTGGGAGGAGTGGGGAGGAGTGCAGGGAAGACTCACTGGGAAGGTGACATCTGAACAAGAGCCTGAAGGAGGGGAGGGAGGAGGTTCATCCTAGCACAGGAAACACAAATGCAAAGCCAGGAGGCAGGAACATGTTTGGCAGGTTCAGGGCAAGCAAGGAGACCCATGTGGCAGGGGCAGAGTGAGCAAGAGTGGCAGGAGCAGAATTGAACTGGGGAAGGTCACAGGGGCCCAGATGCCTCCAGTGGCTTGTGCTCTGAGTGATCAGGAAGCCATTAGGGAGTTTTGGGCAGAGCAGTGACATGATTTCTGAATCTGTCTTTAAAAGAATCCCTCTAGCTGCTGTTTGGAAAATGATTCATAACGGAAGAAGGGTAGGAAGCAGGTAGACCCATTAGGTGGCAGGGAATGGATTGCAAGACAAAGAGAGGTGGTAACTAAGAACCAGAAGTCTGGTGTGAGCGAGCAGAAGGTCTGAACTGCTGGGCCCCGAGATGGGAGAGCCACGAGAGAAGCAGGGTTAGGCGGTGATGGAGACCAGGCGTTCTGGGTTGGACGTATAGAGCTGGAGGCATTCATAAGAAATCCACATGGAGGGCCACAGACTGTAGAATGCGAGTCTGGGGTTTAGGAGAGGAGTCTGGGCCGGATGTACAAATCCATTGGAATCAACAGATGGATGGCATCTAAAGTCACAGGTGTGTAAAATCACCAAAGGACTGTGGAGAGAAGTCTGAGGACTGAGTAGTTAAGCAGGGCCCAGATTGGGTAGAATATTATGAAAAGGCTAGAGATATAGGGTTCAATATTTTGCTAGAAAAGTTGCTATAATAATAAATCAGAATCCTGTCTATAAAATTATAACTACTGTTTAACCTTCACATATTCATCTTTCAAATTAATTCTCAAAAGTGGATAATTGTTACTATAAAATCATTAGAGAAAAGCTAAAACCAAGGTTCTAAAAGTAACAGTATCATGGATTAAGGGGATTTCTTAAAGAATTCCATAACTAGACCATACAAATCATCTAATCTGAACCCAAAATATTAGAGATGAGGACGCTGATGCCCCATATGGCCAGGCCATAGGATATCAAGATGTTTGAGTGCCATTTGCCCAGGGTCACACAGCTAATCACAGGCATAATCAAAACAGGAAGCTTGATCTCCTATTTCTTATTCTAATGTTCTTCTCTCTTTATCATGCCAAGAAGTCCAACTGAAGACAAAGAAGAAACTCTTCTGAAATAATAATTTAAACTGGGGGAGAAATTTGATTTGCTCATAAACATTTGATATTCACTCATCTTACAGAAATGAGTTTACAGAAAACTCATCTTACAGAAAGCCTGTAGCCTAGAGCAACGCCCCTCTGTGTCTGCAGAGGAATAAGAACAGTCCTGTGTACTGACCTCAAGGATGAAACACCAGCCCTGTTTTGGGGAGGGCAAATAAGCACTCTGGCCACTGGTCGTGTTGCTCTAGCAGGGAGGAGAGGAAAGTGAGGAAGTGAGTCAACACAGGGCTATATCTTGGTTAGCCCGAGATTTAGTTCGTACCCTGCAATAAACAAGCCAACAGTGAGAACACTGCTATTTATCCCTGATAGAATCGCCCGCTGTCGGTGCTAACAGTAATGGGAGGGACGGTGATTCTGCCCTGGGCCTGCCGAGGACAAGAACTCAACTCCTTTTCAGCCTTGTCTCAAAGCACACTCACACATACACATGTTTATCTCCAGGCAATGAAGAAAGGTGGCGAGACTGCTGGGGCTTCACCGTGCACAAAGGAACAGAAACAGCAGAAGGGGAAGTGAGCTGGCCCAGTCATCCTGTGAGTCGGTGGCGGAAGACACAGCATCCTCTCTGGGGCACAGCCACCGGCCATATATTCTCCTTCCGTGCCCAGCAGGCAAACCCAGACAGGCAGAGCAGACTTGCCCAGGGTACGGGGAGATGAACAAGAGAGCTCCCATCTCCCCCGTGAGTAAGCCGGCACAATGTGAATCAAAACACTCAGACTTCAAATCCGTGTTTTCAAGTATGCTGAGGTTCCTCCTCTTAGGTGGCATTTGTCCACTGTAGGGCAAAATGTGGGGTGCTCACCTTTTTATTTACTTCTTTTTAAGCTTTCTGAACAAAAGTACCTTTAAAAATGTCTCCTTTGGTTATTTTTTCTCTAACTGGGTATACTTTAAGGTTGCTTTCTGGAACTTAATTTACTTCCTTTCCTCTGTTCAGCATTAAATTATTCTGGGGACAGAAAATATGGTTTAGTAGGAAACCATATTTGTTGAAAAAGAGGACTACTAACTGCATCTTTTGAAAATCAAAGGGTACAATAATCTACTTTTCCAAAGCAAGTCCTTGAATGATAATATCCCCACTGTTGCCTCCTGGGAAATGGGGTGTGTAAGCAAGTAACCTGAATCTTATTGAATTATTTTCCCACGTCATAGCACTTTGCTTATTTTCTAGGCCACTGTTGGAAAACTCTTTCCAAATTCCCACACTTCAAGGCTGAGTTCACATACTGTCTCCTCCCTGAAACTTCCCTGATTATTCCTCCCAAGGTGTTTGTGTGTGTGTTATGTCCAAACCCCTCTAGGCTGAAATGTCCTTAAAGTCAGAACTCTAGTCTGTATTATTCCATTTTATCTCTCCCTATAGTATCTAATATGGCACCTTTGTATAAAAATAGGGAGAACTCATATAATAATAGCTGTTCATAGAAGGAAAAGGCCACGTGGCTACGAGGCTGAAGGGGACGTTTCTAGCTCTCTGTGGGGCATACGTAATATACTTAGAAGGCTGCTACCAAAATGGGGCATTTCAGTGCGTTGCCTACAACTGAAGGTGTTCAAACAGAAAGTGGAGAATGGCTTATGAGATGCAAAAGGGTTCATAAGGCAGCTGGGGAGGTAGACCAGATGACATTTCAGCCCTTCACAACTCTAAATTTCAAGATGATTTTTAGAAGGTTTGCCTTAGCTGGATAATCCTGTTTTGCTATTGTCTCCATGGACACCACCACTATAGCAGGAAACTCTAGAAACTTTTCCAAATAGCCTGATCAAAACACCCCAGCTTATAGCTTCCAGGGACTGTATGAATGCATCACAGAACTTCTAACTTTGACATTACCCCACCCTCACTTCACTTAGTCATCACAAAGGCTCATAGTTCAGGAAGGCCACAAAGTGGCTGGAACCCAAACTCTTTAATTCTCAACCTCAGATTCAGAAATTCGAGTTTATGTGTCAAGCTTTTAGTCACTTGCTTTGTGCTCTTGGTCTCGCCAATCATACTCCCGCTCCAAGAGAAAGTCTGAGAATGACTTTCCTCATATTTGCCATTGTTGCTTTTTCCTATGTCTTGTCAGTGGGAAATATTGCACAGACTTTTGGCTGGTTCCATTCTTTCCCAATAGTTTTAAGTGCCAGATTAGAGGCACAGAAAAAAATGTGAAGTGTGGAAAACGTGACCCTTGAATGTGCCACACTTCCTGACTGTTGGTGTTGCTTAAGGTAGCATTGTCACACTCCAAAGCACATCACTCTCCAAAACACTGCTAATGAGGACTGCGCCTAACACTGTGGAGTATGCATTAATAGTGGGATTTCAGGCATCAGAGGGGTTTGAAGACTAAGTAAGGAAGAGTGTTTCATTGTTACCTGTCTGTCCATCTGTCTGTCTTCAACCACAGAAATGCATGGGTTGTGCAGATGCGCTGCGTAGCCACGCCCACACTAGGTCTTATTTTCGGGGTAGGGCTTATATTGCGCAAATGCTTAGAAATCCTGCTAGGGCTTGTTTTATGGGTAGGTCTTATTTTTGGGGAAACACGGTTCTAGTCCCTATGTGTTGTGTGTGCATATTTATATACAGCAAACAGTTAGAGGTGGAAATTAATCAGGACCCAAATAGAAATATGCTATACTGTGGTAAGCTTTCTCTTTATTCTAATTGTTTCACTACTTTCAAAGACTGGTAAAGTAAAAAGAAAACCATGGCAGACATGTCACATGTTTTTCTTCACTAATCTGCTTCACAGCATAAATCTTTTTGTGAGCTGAATACAATTTTTTCTAACTAGAGATTATTTTTTATTAATATAAACACTGCATATATTAAGATATAATTATCACAAACTACTTAACCTAATTCCAGGTAATTGAAAAACAAGTTCTCTATTTATAAATCATTTATGATGTTTTCAACAGCTTCATTATTATCCTTGGGAAAATAGGATCTGTCTGGGTATCTGTGGAAGTAGTTACAGTGAAAAATAATCAAGCCACCTCCTGTGGCAAACAACCCAACAAATGAGAGCAAAATCAATTACTGCTTCAACTTTTAAAAAGACTGCTCCCATGCTATTACCACCAGGCTCAAGAAGACATTATGTGTCTTGATTGTTTGTATATGAATGTACTGAAACGGTATATCCTAACAGGGTGGTAGGGAATCTAGCAAAACGACAGGCTCAGCCCCTTTTATAAGAATGCAAGATATACGTACAGTATCTCAAAATCCTTCCTGATTTCCCTGGAAAATCCAGTGCAGCCTTCTGTAGCCTAGCACATACTGGTTGTTACAGAGTTGGTAGATTAAATGAATTCAAATATCCTCCAAGTCTGGTTAATCAAACACTGTGAATTCACCCTTATGCTGACAAAAGAAAAAGAATTGAGACATCTCACCTGGGTTGGTAAAGAAGAAGTGAGTCTATAAACCTTGTGTGTTTATACCAGGACAAGTGACCGGTATCAGGTAAGTTACGGGAACCTCAGTAATTTGTTGGGGAGCTACGAAGGAGGAAACACATCCCTTCATTTTTCTGCTGCAAATCACTAATCAGAGCATGGAAAAATCCCGAACTCAGCGCCTCTGCTTTCTTAAACCAGCCATGCTGGCGTCCTGGCAGACCGATCTGGAAACCATGATTAATCTCTTGGTAAACAGAAAATGGGCTCTGGAGCCAAGAGAAGCCAAACCTGAGTCACTCTCTGGAGACTGCACATTTGGCGCATCTAGCTCTACCTCCTCTTCCAGGAGCCGGCTCGCTTGCCTGGTGATTTTCAGCAAACAGAAAGGCCCTTCCCTGGCGGCCAGAGCAGCGCAGTGAAGCGGAGCCGGGAACATGCTGCAAGGGACCGACCACAGCCGGCGTGGCCCAGATGTAGGCGGGGGTCACCAGTCCTGTGTGGCTCACCTGAAATTGGCTGAAACCCCATCCTACGTGAAATGGAAAACTCCACATCCTTCCCCGTTTCTCCAGTGACTTGGGGGAAGGAGGATAATGGGCCTAGATTTCTCTTTGTCACCAAGGGCTTCAACTCAGTCCGGTTGCAGATCGTCTTGCCATTCCACACGCGCCACCATTGCCGAGCCTCTTGCCCATGTAGCCTGGACTCCTTCATGTCCACACCTCACTTTACGTACTTCCCCCAAACACCGCCAATTCAGGGTTCTGGGTATAACTATTATGGAAGATTAAGGGCAATGGAGAAGATTTACATGGAAACACCAAAAACAATTTAAAAATAAAAATTAAATGTCCTTGTTCTTAAAAGCCCTTCTACCATTTTGGGCCCTGGAAGTTTCTTAATGGTTGTCCTCCCTCCTCAGGCTCTGGCCTCCCGCTCTGCCCATTTCTTTCCTTCCTATTTCCTCCCCTCCCCTCTTTCTTCACTTAACTCTCTCCATAATTCATGCCACTTTACTAGGGAAATGTAGCTTTGATTTCCCCGCCTCCTTGCAGACTGTGTCCTCCCCTTGAACTCTTAAAACATTTTCCTCAACAAAGATATCTCTTTTCCTAAGAGGGACTGTACGGCTAGGCATTCAAATATATTCACATGCATGTGCACACGGGCCTATCGGCCCTCAGAAAACACAGGAGCAGAGCTACCAGTTCCTAGAGGCTATACCCATTGGACTAGAATGGGAGAATTGGGCAGATTGAGAAGTTTTCAAAATGTGTTTTAATTTTTACATATGAGTATTGCTTTGCCTTTACTTTTCTAGGGTGCAGTGTTCACTGGAAATATTAAAGATTCTCTGCATAAAAATTGCTGTGTGACTCTCTCTCCACCCCCACACACATTCCCCTCTTGCTTCCTGGAATGTTTTTCCACCTTTCACCTCCTGAATCAGATCCATTCTTCAAGGTTTATCTGTGCAAAGCCTCCCAGATTGTGGCATTTGGCTTTATTCTTTCTGATACATATTCACTTCATTTACATGAGCATTTCCGCCCTGCTAGTGAGATGTCCTGCACTTTCTCTGTGTTCCCCCTGATACCCAGCACAGTTCCAGACACACGACAGATGCTCAGCAAATGCCTGTTGAATGGATTGGACTAGATCACAATGTCTCTGACCAGAGTGTAATTAACCACAAACAGGAATATGCCTCATTGAAGTCAGCTGGGGAAAACTGGAATCCTGCAAATCATGTAGTACAGGAGATTTGGGGAGTTTCCAATCTCAAATGTAGCATCTACCATTTTTGTGACCTCAGGCTGGTCACTTAACTTGTCTGAGCATCATTTGTTTATCTTAATATAAGAAAAATAAAAATACTCCCCTGCTCAGCTCAAACAATAGGTGTAAGGAATAAGTGGGATATATATGTATATATATATATATATATATATATATATATATATATATGAAAATGGTCTGAGAAGACAAATTATTACAAGTATTGGAATGTTCCAGGTATCTTAAAAAGAGCTTGAATATTTTATCAAATAGCATAGATTATAGATAAAATGGCTTCCCATATTTATTATGAAACATTGTCCCATATTATTTCCTAAGAACATTTACTTATCCATAAAAGCTTTATTAAAGCTCTCTGACCTATGCAAAAATCTCATCTATAAGCAAAAGGTCTCTTGCTTTTCTTCTTTTGTCAGTAGAATTTGTTTCCTTTCCTATGAGATTAGCTATCGTATGAAAATCAAGATACATCAAGGCCACTTTGATGCCAACATTATGAAAATTATTATACTTTCACATTTGATGGCAAACTGTATTAGGAAAAATGTTTTAGATGTGGTAAATTTTATTTAATACAAAAGAATCACTATTTTTAGAAATTTTTAATAATAGCAAGTACATTTTCTTATAAGAATCTAATACATTTTTAAGTACTTTATCCTATAGTTCTTCATTCCTTATTTGAGTGTGTCTTAGTTTCCTTTGGCTTCTTTAACAAATTGCCACAAACTTGGTGACTTAAAAGAAAATAAATTTATGTGCTCACAGTTCTAGAGACCAGAATTTGAAATCAGATTCGCTGCTCCCACATGCGCTGTGGAAGAATCCATTCATTTCCTTCTCCGGCTTCTGGTGGCTGCCAGAATTCCTTGGCTTGTGGCTGCACCGACCCAGACTTGCCACTGTGATCACAGTGCTTCGTCCTCTTCTATGTGTGTAATCTCCTTCTGTGTCTCTCTCTTATAAGGATATGTATGATAACATTCAGGATCTGTCCAGATAACCCAGGATAATCTCTTGTCTCAAGATCTTTCATCACATTTGCAAAGACTCTTTTGCCAAATAAGGTAATATTTAGAGGTTCCAGGGATTAAGTTGTGAATACCTTTTGGGGTGCCATTTTCAGCCTACCACACAGAGGTTCTCAAACGTAAGCATTCATCAGCATTATATGAAGGGCTTGTTAAATAAAACACAGATCGCTGGGCCCCGCTTCCAGAGCTCAAGATTTTGAATTATTAACAAATTTCCAGGTGATGCTGACGCTGCTGGACCCAAAGCCACACCTTGAGAACCTCTGGCTTACCTTATCAATGCTTTAAAAATTATTTTCTTGCTTAATTTTCTCACTTAATAAGCGATGTTGCCAACTTTCTGTGTCAATCTGTTGTACGTATTCTAACATCAGAGGCGTTGACAGAAACAGTGAAGCAGACACTCATCTCTCTTTCAGGCACTGTCATGCTTTCTTGTATTAGAGCTCTGCAATTAAGCATGTCCAGAGATCAAAATTCCTCTTTTATAGATCATTTGGTGCTCCCATCGGTCTCTGCAAGAGAAAGTATGGGATAATTCCTGAAAGGTGGCCTGACTAATAACCTGCCTAACAGAGAAAAATAAACTAGCAAACAAAAAATAAGAGAAATAAATTCACAACACATAATGCCCCTTTAAAAAGGAAACACAACACAACTACTCCCTTTGTTTGTTTAATTAAAACACCTGTGGCCTAACTCATTATTTCTAAGAGAGTCCCATTTCCTCAGCCCTAAAGAGCCCTGAGTGGACAGTAGGGGTGCGAACCCCCCACGCCTGCTCTCTGCCTCAGTTCCTGTCAGAAACAAATTCCAAAGGCTCTGATGAACCAGCCTCACAGAAAAAACAGAAACAAACGATACCTATAGCAGCTTCACTGCCACTTTTGTCATCAGTCTGCTGAAGCAGGTTAAAAAAAGTCATTTTTGCCCTTTAAAAATGCTGAGCCACTTCTCCCTGGGGCCAGACATTTCTAGTCCTTCAATCGTGTGTCATGGCCACTCCCTCTCCCTCTCTCTTGCTCTCTCTCTTTTTGTTTTTTCAAGAAAATAAACCTTGTACTTCTTCCTATCCTAAACTCTATGAAAAATCTTTCTCCACTCACCGTAAACACATAGTGAATTTCCACCCTTTCAACTGGTGCACAGTCCTTTGCTTGGCATTTAAGGACCTCCGACAATATACCTTTAAGGCACACCTTCAGTTTGCAGCTAGATTCTCTGCAGCTCCCCAAATGCCTTCTGCTCATCTCTCCCACATAGGAGAATCCCTCATGCAGTTTCAGCTGGATGGAGCGTCCTCTCAACACCTGTCCAAAGTTGTACCTCTTTTACCAAAATCATAATGTTCCTTAAGGTCCAAACCATCTCCCTAGTCTTTCCTGTTCAAATCAATCCAGTCTCTCCCTGCCCACTGAACTCTCTAGAGCACATTGGAAGCTTTTCGTGATAATTAGCATATTCTTTCTTGAATCATAATTACCTATGCAGTTTCTAATCCCTCCATGGGTTATAACATTCTTTAGGGCAAAGATTATTTCTTATTTATGTTCATTTTTTGTGTGGCAGGGACAAACGTTTATAAAATTGGCAACGGAGTTTTGTCTGTTAACACTTCACATCTGCTCTAATCTCTCTGCAGTAAAAGACACACAGACTGCCATGGTTGTCTCCTCGCTTCAGTGGCCCTGCGGCACTGGACTTCGGGGGAACTGCTCCCCTCCTCCGCTATGTGGTTCCAGTGATGTCTGCCCATCCCAGTACCCCACATATAACCCATATTTCTTCGCTCCCTCTCTCACAGACATGAGCCCCTTTCCCAGGATTTTTTAACTTCCAGAGAAAATGAGCTCTTTCCTCTCAGGGAAGAAACTGGGGATATGTCAGCCTTATGGGGAGTTTTCAGACAATGAAGTTAACATACAAAGAGAAAGAAAATGAGAAAGGAGACGTGAGTCCTTATGCCATCAGCTGCCCAAGCTCTGTGGTTCCTGTCTTTTTGGCAGTTTCATTATATGAACTATTAATAATATGGTTGCCATTTTGTCTACTCTGGCTCAAGTGAGATTCTGGCACTTACAGTTAAGAGTCTTATCTGATAATCCATGTGAAAGGACTCATTATCCTGTTATAACCTTTGTAAAAAATGTGGTACCCCCATTGTCCTGAGGAGAGATGAGGCTAATCACCATGACAGAGAGTTTCTAGCCCTCTCTGTATATCAGACCATGTGCTGTCCTTGAAGATATTATTTATAATGGGAAATTGTACATGATTAATGATTATAAAGCTAAGACAGCAGAAAAATAAAAATAGAAAGGTCCAACTCTTTCCTTTCAGGAGAAATTTTTACATGAACCTTGGTGAGGAAGGCCAATATTATTCATCCTATCTTTTATAGTTTAAAAAGGTAGAGCCCAAAGAAGTCAAATAGTTTTTTTTTAATTATGCAATGTAAAAAGAACAGAAATTATTGTTCTTAAATGAATGGTAATCAAGAGCCAAGGCTGCTAGGTAAAAAAAATACATCTAAACGATCTGAAAGACACACGCCTAAATAAATTTAACCAGACAAATAACAGCTTTCCAAAAGCCTTTGTTTTTCCAATGGTTAATCTGCCTTTGGAAGGGCCCAGTAATGTGACTCTTCATGAAGGCTCTTCCAGTTGCATTTCTTCAATAGCATATGACTAGGATAGTTCCAAATTCTTGTTCTTCTACAAATCTATACCTATAAGTCCTAACTTATGTTCCTATATTCCTGACTTTAGACTAAATTCAGAACAGCTTCTAAGAATGAACATATGTGACAAACATTTACATCTTTCTTATCTTCTCCAGAATCTACTTAAATTTAAGGAAACAGGTTTGGTCTCTGACTCACAAGTCTATTCACAAAAAATATTTCTAAGCCCAAGAAGTTTATTTATTAACCCAATAACTTAGACGCAGACTCCTGTGTTACCTAAGAGAGTCAAATATGGTTGTTACCAACTATGATAGTGTTTGGGTTCCCACCCAAAATTCTTTGAGGACAAACTGAAATAAAACAGCCAGTTTCAATGGTGATCCTGAAACTCAAATCCCACATACTATTAACAATGTCAAGCCTGGCCCATCGCATTCCCGCTGTTCCCTGGTTGTAAGTCACAATTCTCCAGCCTCTAGTACTAACCTCCCTCTTTGTAGTTGGGATTAAGACCTCCACTCAAAATTCAAATGGCTCTTAACTCATGTTTCTTTCTTTTGTCTTGCCTCAGAAAAACTAAATAATCTCTGTACTTTCGCAGGTCAAGTATTCCACCTGTGCCCCTGACCCCAGCCCACCCCTTCCCCAGGCCTTGGCTCCTCCAGAGAATCACTGCCCCTGTGTCTCTTCTGTTTTCTGTTTCTCTAGTGACTCCTTCCTATCTGCCTGAATGTTGTTTAGATTCTCCCTAAAATAACTAAAACAATGATGATTATTACTATCTATTATTATTATTGCTATTGCCCTTTAAACTGACAAACTCCTCAAGAGTATCCTATATTCCTATTTTCTATTTTCCTATTCTTTCTTTGATTCCTTTCAATCTAGATTCCATCCCCTCATACTGACCTATCTGATGCCTACCAGTCCCCATAGCGTGAGCCTCTTCATTGCTCTGTCAGTCTCACCCCACTGTCTGTTTAGGGACCAATCTGCTTTGTCTAGATAGAGGCTTTGGGAAGGACTGCTTCTAGGGCAAGATCCTCCCTGCAGATCCACCTGGGAGAACCCCTGTCTTCCTATATCATTCTGAGTCTGGTTGAGAGGTGAGAGAACACAGCTTTTACTTTCTTTTCTATGTTAAAAAAGGGAGGGGTGATTATACAAATAATATATGTTCTTTTTTTCCTAATTTCAAAAATACAAAGAAGCAAAGATACTGCAGAAATACAAATGATCATAAGAGAATCTTATGAATAACTATATGCTAACAAATTGGAAAATCTAGAGAAAATGGATAAATAATTCCTGGACATGTACACCCTATCAAGATTGAGTCATGAAGAAACAGAAAACCTGAACAGACCAATAACAAATAACAAGATTGAAGCATAGAAGTAATTTAAAATGTTCAAAAAAAAAAAAGATTGAAGCAGTAATAAAGACACTCCCATCAAAGGAAAGCATAGAAACTGAAGTCTGCATTGCTGAATTATACCACACATTTAAAGAATAACAATTATCCTCAAACTATTCTAGAAAGTTGATGAGAAAGGAATACTTCCAAACTCATTCTACAAGGCCAGCATTATCCTGATACCAAAACCAGGCAAAGATACAATAAAAAAAAGAAAACTATAAGTCAGTATTTCTGGTAAACATAGATACAAAAATCCTCAATAAAATACTAGCAAACCAAATCCAACAACACATTTAAAAGATCATTCACTATGACCAAGTGGGATTCATCTCAAGGATTCAAGGATGGTTCAACATAGACAAATCAATAAATGTAATACATCACATTAAAAAACTCAAAGACAAAATCCGCATTATCATTTCAATAGATGCAGAAAAAACATTCGATAACATTCAACATCCTTTCATGGTGAAACTCTCAACAAATTAGTAAAAAGGAACACACCTCAAAATGATAAGGGGCATATATGACAAACCCACAGCTAATATCATACTAAATGGGAAAAAGTTGAAAGTTTTTCCTCTAATATACGGAACAAGACAAATATGTCCACTTTCACTGCTTTTTTTCAACCTAGGATGAAAAGTCTTAGGCAATTGGGCAGGAGAAAAAAATAAAAGACATCCAAATTTGAAAGGAGGAAGTCAAATTGTCCCTGTTTCCAGATGACGTGACCATAGAAAATAGAAAATCCCAAGACTCTACCAAAAAGCTATTAGAACTAATAAATGAATTTAATAAAGTTACAGGATACAAAATCAACATAAAAAAATCAGTAGCATGTCTATATGCCAATAACAAATTATCTGAAAAACATATCAAGAAAGTAATCTCATTTATAATGGCTACAAAAAATAAAATAAAATACATAAGAATAAATTTAACTGAGGAGGTAAAAGATCTCTTTGCTGAAAACTGTAAAACACTGATGAAAGAAACTTAACAATACACACAAAAAAAGGAAATAATCCCATGTTCATGGATTGGAGGAATTAATATCATTAAAATGTGCATACTATCCGAAGTGACCTACAGATTCAGAACAACCCCTATCAAAATACCATTGATGTTATTCATATGAATAGAAAAAAACAATCCTGAAATTCATATGGAACCACAACAGACTCCAAATAGTCAAAGCAAGCCTAAGCAAAAAGAACAAGGCTGGAGATATCACACTACCTGGCTTCAAATATACTACAAACCTACTGTAACCAAAACAACATGGTACCAGCATAAAGATAGACACATAAATCAATGGAACAGAATAGAGAGCCCAGAAACAAATTAACATACCTTCAGTGAATTGATTTTTGACAAAGGTGCCAAGAATACACATTAGGAGAAAGAAATTCTCTTCAATAAAAAGTACTGGAAAAACTGCATGTCCACATGCAGAAGAATAAAGCTAGACACGTATCTCTTGCCTTATATGAAAAGCAACTCAAAATGGATTAAAGAATTAAAGGTAAGATTAAAACTAAAACTATTTAACTACTGGAAGAAAACAGGAATTGCTTCATGACATTAGTCTGGACAAAATTTTTTTTAGAAAGGACCATAAAAGCATAGGCAACAAAAGCAAAATTAGACAAATAAGATTGCATCAAACTAAAAAGCTTCTGCACAGCAAAGGAAATAATTAACAGAGTGAAGAGACAACCCACAAGATGGGAGAAAATATTTGCAAACTATGCATCCAACAAGGGGTTAATATCCAGAATATACAGAAAACTCAAACAATTCAATAGCAAAAAGGAAAATACTCTAATTAAAAAATAGAAGACATGAATAAATATTTCTCAAAAGAAGACATACAAATGGCCAACAGGTACCTGACAAAATGTTTAACATCACTAAGAATCAGGGAAATGCAAATTAAAATCACAATGAGCTATAACCTCACTCCAGTTAGAATGGCTATTATCAAAAAGACAAAAAGTAACAAATGCTGGCCAGAATGTAGAAAAAGGGGAATTCTTATACACTGTTGGTGGGAATATAGATTAATACAGCCATTGTGGAAAACAGTATGGTGATTCTTCAAAAAATTAAAAATAGAACTATCATATGACCCAGAAATTCTACCACCAGGTATATAGCCAAAGGAAATGAATGATGTCCATATGTCAAAAAGATATTTGCGCTTCCATATTTAATGTAACATTATTCACAATAACCAAGAAATTGAATTAACTTAAGTGTCTATCAACTGGTGAACAGATAAAGAAAATGTGGCATGTATATACAAATGGAATATTACTGAGCTATAAAAAGAAATCAAATTCTGTCATTTGCAGCAATATTGATGGGCCTAGAGGACATAATGTTAATAAAATAAGCCAGGCACATAAAGACAAACACCACATGATCTCACATGTGGAATCAGGAAAGTTGATCTCATAGAAATAGAGAGTAGAATGGTAGTTACCAGAGGCTAGGGAGGGGAGGGGGAAAGGAAGATGGAGAACTATCAGTCAAGGGGTACAAAGTTATAGTTAGATAGGAAGAACAAGTACTGGCATTCTAGTACATAGTAAGCTGACTATAGCTAATAACAATGTTTGTACATTTCAGGAGAGTTGGAAAAGAAGATCTGGAAAGTTATCACCACAAAGAAATTATAAATATTTGAGGCGATAGACATGCTAACTATCCTGATTTGATCACTTTACAATGTACACAGGTATTAAAACATCACACTGTATCCCATAAACATATATAATTATGTTTTAATTATAAACTAAATAAGTAAAAGAATATGTATAGCTTTAATTTATAGACTTGAATACATATTTTATAATCTGCATATTTCATTTAATATTATATTATGAGGATCTTTCCATGTCAATAAACATATTTCTCCACCTATCATTTTTAATGGCAGAGTGGCAATCTATTGTATGGATATAACATAATTTATGTATACACTTTCATTTTTTTGATATTTAGGCTGTTTCTAATCTTTTACTACAATAAATAATTTTGCAATAAATATCCTTATAAATCTTTTCCTTCATCCTCAATGTTTCCCTTAGGATAAACTTCTAGAAGTAGTATTTCTGGGTCAAAGGGAATGTACATTTGTAAGGCTTTTGATAGAAGATCACATGTTCTTCTGAGTATCAAAGCACTTGTGTAGGATTTCAGCAACATGCTAGTGAAATAAGGGAATCTTGAAAGTGGCAGAACTACACCTAAGGATGCCCTTACTCATCCACTTCCTGGGACAGTAGAAGTCAGAGATGTCAGTAGGTCAATTATTTCTTTAGTACAACATATGTTACCCTCATAGTTTGAAAGACAACAGTTTATTGCTTATAGAAAACCCACATTATAAGAATTTTATTCATCATTTTCTACTATTAGTTAGTTTGGTTCAGGGTTTGTTTCTTTGGGTTAACATTTAGGTTGCTATTGTTATTTTTTAAAGAAGTAGGCATTTTCTGTTTGAGCACAGTAAGACAGTAATTAAGTTTGTTATGAAATGGTATGCCAGAAAACTTTTACTCTACCCATCTATAACAACTAAGAGCTGTATTTCCCACTTCTCTTAGGTGTGGCCATGTGACTAAGCTCTGGACAATGACATGTAAGCTGAAGGGATGCATGCTCTCCCCTGTGCCCTTCTCACTTTCCCACTGGATGGAATGCGGACACAGTGGGAGATGCAGGGGTACCCACGTTAGACCACCAGATGGAAGCTGCATGTTGAGGATGGCAGAGCAACTAGACGGAAAGAGCCTGATCCCTTGTACTGCCATACAGTCCTCGTTTACTTAAGCTTGACTATTTCATGAGAAAGAAATAGACTTCTCTCTTGCCTGTCATTTTGGCCTTTGGTGACTTTTACATACACTTTATTTTTTTTTATTTTTTTTTTTTTTTTGAGACAGAGTCTCGCTTTGTTGCCCAGGCTAGAGTGAGTGCCATGGCGTCAGTCTAGCTCACAGCAACCTCAAACTCCGGGGCTCAAGGGATCCTCCTGCCTCAGCCTCCCAAGTAGCTGGGACTACAGGCATTCGCCACCATGCCCGGCTAATTTTTTGTATATATTAGTTGGCCAATTAATTTATTTCTATTTATAGTAGAGACGGGGTCTCGCTCTTGCTCAGGCTGGTTTCAAACTCCTGGCCTCGAGCAATCCGCCCGCCTCGGCCTCCCAGAGTGCTAGGATTACAGGCGTGAGCCACCACGCCCGGCCTACATACACTTTAGAAGTGAGGAACATGAGGGGGAAAAGGAACTAAGGTCACACATGAGTGGATTATGAGTTACTGGAGACTTACCACAATGGGGATTTTTACATGAACAACATGGGTTTGAACTGTGTGCACTCACTTATATGTGCATATTTTTCAATATATTGGAGAATTTTTTGGAGATTTGTGACAATTCAAAAAAAATTCATAGGTGAACCACGTGTAGCCTAGAAATATCAAATAAAATTAAGAAAGGTATGTCATGAATGCATAAAATATATGTAGCATCTATTTTATCATTTAGTACCATAAAATATATACAAATCTATTATAAAAAGTTAAAATTTATAAAAATTTATGCACAGAGACTGTTCATGGCACCATTTGCACTTGAGAGCAATGTAAACAAACATAGAGATGCAGCATTAAATCATAACTGCATAAAATTAACTGGAGTACATACTGTACTCCTGTAATAATTTCATAGCCACTTCCTGTTGCTATTGTGGCAAGTTCAAGTGTCAGTCTCCACTGAAAACACCATGTGACACTAATCATCTCCATGAGAGCAGTGCTCTCCAATAAATAGCATATTGCAGTAAAAAGTAACTGATCTTTCATGGTTCTCACATATTTTTCATCATGTTTAGTGCATACAATAAACCTCGAATAACACCATAAGACCCATACAAAGTACACTAGTGATGCTGGAAGTGCTCCCAAGAAACAGAAAAAAGTCATGACATTCCCCGAGTTGAACTGCTTGATAAGTACACAGTGGCCTGCCATTCCTGACAGATGATTCATCTTGTAAACAAATAATGTAGCTTGAAGTATTGATAAATATAATACAGAGCTGTAAGTGTATTTTGTCTTCCTTATGATTTTCTTAATAACATTTTCTTTTCTCTAGCTTACTTATTGTAAGGATACAGTCTACAATGCATAAAATACATACACACACAAAATATTTGTTCATTGACTGTTTATGTTATTGATAAGGCTTCCAGTCAACAGTAGGCTACTAGCAGTTAAGTTTGAGAGTCAAGAATTATATGCAGGGGGGTCAGCATCCCCAACCCCCACATTGTTCAGGGGTCAACTATAGATAATATCTCTACAGTATATATCTATATCTCCATACATACATCTCTAGCATTAATTTCTTTCTTCCTAATGGCACCCAGAATTCCTTTTGGAAAAAGGAAATCTCCTGTGCAGTGTTCAGTCCTGTAAATCCAGATGCACGCTTCCATGGAAGTCGAAGGAACCGGATCCTTCCTGGCCCCTGACTCCCCCCAGCCAAGGAGCAGGTATTTGAGGAATCAGCCAGGCAATGCTCTCCCCTGGGTTTTTGAAGCTTGAGAGAGACACAAGGCAATAGCAACAGCTCTGACCTCAAGAAGTCGTTGGCATGCTCAAGGTTCTAGTCCATCTCCAAGCCTGGTTCTCCAATATTCCATCCATTCTGAGCACACTACTACCAGCACCAAATCTTTCACTCCAATAAATATTCTTTAGCTTCAGTTGACAGTTTTGTTGGCAACATCTAAGAGATTCACCTTTATATGACTTAACCTATCTTTCCCTAGCAAGTAATCTTTGGTAAAAACCTAAAATACATGAAGAAAATACATATAAAATTATATTTAAGTAAACCTATCTTTTGTTGGATATAACTCAAGCATTTAGTACATATATTTTAATTTTTTCTTTTTGTTTTAAGATGTAAATACTTTCTATGTAAAACTTTTATCATTTACCTTAAAACTTAGGTAATTTTTTTAAAAAAAATCTCAAATGATTCCTTTTTTATATACTATTTTACATCTTGCGAATTAATCTGTGTTCTTTAATTAGTAAATATCATGATACAGTTTCATATTTTATCTTTTCCACACAAGGAACCCTAAACCAAGTTGGGAGCCAACTTAATAGTTAAACCAGTAACTCAGCACTCCTAATAAAGAGAATTATTTGCCTCTGATTTGCATGGTTTTCCATTTTACATAGCCAAGCAGAAACAACTGGTTGCTAAGCAACAGCTTTTCCCTCAACACCCAGAAATAGAATATATAGAAGGCCAATTTTTAAAACTATCATATACATATATATGAACTTAAAGAGAGACCCAGCCCCGTAGCTTAGCTATTTGTCCAGAATTCTTGATATGAATATTGAACACATGATAACAATTTGTGAATTCTGAATATATTTGATGTATGAATTCTTAGGTAACTATATCACCTTGTATTTTCTTCCACTACTTTCTCATTACTTAAAAATCAGGGAGTAACATAGACGCGAGGCTTTTAAAGCAAATCTCTTTTGAAAAACTGTAAACTGTATAGTTCGGTTTTGTTCAACCAAGTCTTTCCTAAAGTGGCATTAACATTCCCGTTGTGCTACTGCCGTCTTGGTTAAAACTACCTATATACTTCATGTTCTGGACGGATACACTACCAACGGTTCATAGTTACTACGATAGGGAAATGTCATTTGCTTTTGTCCCTATGTGTTCTTTGCAAAGAAAATAATAATTGGTAGAAGTTACTGTGAGTCAAATAAGCTTGGCACTGTGCTAAGCTTAACACACATGTTAACTCATATTCGCATTCCCCATCGGCAGATGAGGACAAAAGCTCCGACAGGCCATGTGACTCGCTCAAGGTCATGCAGCTTCAAAGCAAGAGAGTCAAGATTCGAACTTGGGCAGGGTGGCTTCAGGTCTTCACCACTTCACTACTTTGCCTTTGACAAGGTGGCTCACATATTGCCTAAATACCTTTTAACACTATACTGTCTCAGAACATACAGAATTATAATTATATCTGGGTGCTTAATTCATTAGTGGCTTCTCACCATTGCCTTTAATCGATTTTACACCAGGAGGAATGAAGAGCATAACCGAAATCTAATGAGTGACGAAGTTCAACACGTGGACCGATTGTAGTCAATAGAGCAATGAAACTGGGCCAATTCAGCTGAACCTGTGGCCACATGCCTACTCAAAATAGATGGTGCAGCTACAGAAGTTTCTAAGGAATCTCTTTGAATAAATATCACTTCTGGGAGTTGATTTCCTTCTTAAAGGGTTTATTTAGTGATTTTTTTTAAATGTACTTAACGCACACACACACAAAAGGAATAAAAGACAAACCTTGTTTTTCTTAGCAGCTAGAATGAGATATCACCTTAAGGAGAGCTCATTTGTTCAGAAAGGGTTTTGACTGGTCTGCTTGGAGAGTCTGACCCGACAAGGATTTGTACATCTGCAGTCTAGCTTCATGCATGGAAATTTTGGAGAAAATGTAAGATTTTTTAAAGTTGGAGGAAGACTGAAAGAGAGAGAGACACACTCACACACACACACACACACACACACACACACACACACAGAGTAACTGGCTGCAGAGAAGAGATGTCCAGTGGGTATTTGGAGGGGAAATGTGATAAGGGATATAGAACTTTTCCTCCGTTGCCTTTATGAATTCTTCAATAAATCCCATATTGCTCACTAAAGAAATAAATGATAAATTATTTTCATTTAGCACACTTGATAACAAATATCCTTTAAAGTCATTTTACCCTCCCTTTGCACTGTCATTTAAATTTCTAAAGCGGTATATATTGATAAAAACTAAGTTGTGGTAGCTTTTAATCAAAGTTTCCAAAACTTTGATAGCTTTTTGTGGTAGCTTTCTAGAAATTTCCAAAAGGAAACTTACAAGTTTCTCTTATCCTTCTTCACTTTTGGGCCAAGTGTAGAAGAGGTGAAATGTTTATTTACCAGCAATACAAGCAGAAATGATTTTCTCCTTCAATTACTGCCCCCAAGAATGTAGATAAACACAAATATGACCAGAATAAGATTACTGAAAATTTTGCTGAATAAAATCAATTTAGGAAAGAAAGAAATAAAAGCCTGGATGCACTAGTTGATCTCTTTGTTAAAACTTTTTCTTGTTTATTCAATTATTTATTCCGTATGAGGACACTACCCTGGATGCTACAGACACAGAAATGAAACATACACACACTTGATGCCCACACTCAAGAAGAAAAAACAGATGCATAAACCTGAAATTGCAGTTTCATGTGAAAGCATCATGTGGGCAGGAGGTAGCAAGAGGGAAGTGAGAACCCATGGGAGGGACTGACCACCTAGAAAATTAAGAAGCAGGAAGGCTTCTAGCAAAGAGTACATTGAAGCTGAGTCTTGAAGCATGAGTATGAATTTGTCAGAGGCCGGGCGTGGTGGCTCATGCCTGTAATCCTAGCACTCTGGGAGGCAGAGGCGGGCGGATTGCTCGAGGTCAGTTCGAAACCAACCTGAGCAAGAGGGAGACCCTGTCTCTACTATAAATAGAAAGAAATTAATTGGCCAACTAATATATATAGAAAAAAATTAGCCGGGCATGGTGGCACATGCCTGTAGTCCCAGCTACTCGGGAGGCTGAGGCAGGAGGATCGCTTGAGCCCAGGAGTGTAAGGTTGCTGTGAGCTGGGCTGACACCATGGCACTCTAGCCCAGGCAACACAGTGAGACTCTGTCTGAAAGAAAGAAAGAAAGAAAGAAAGAAAGAAAGAAAGAAAGAAAGAAAGAAAGAAAGAAAGAAAGAAAGAAAGAAAGAAAGAGAGAGAGAGAGAGAGAGAGAGAGAGAGAGAGAGAGAGAGAGAGAGAAAGAAAGAAGAAGAAGAAAGAAAGAAAGAGAGAAAGAGAGAGAGAAAGAAAGAAGAAGAAAGAAAGAAAGAAAGAAAGAAAGAAAGAAAGAAAGAAAGAAAGAAAGAAAGAAAGAAAGAAAGAAAGAAAGAAAGAAAGAAAGAAAGAAGAAAAGTTTAAATTCCACTTAACAATATGTGCAAAGTCCCAGGCAGATAAAAGGCCCTGGTATATATGAGGTCAGTTACAACTCCTTGTACTGCAGATTAGGCCAGGGAGAGAGGATGGGGCTGGTGTTTAAGGATTTTATTTACTATAGTAGAGAATTTGGACTTTATCCTGAGGGCAACCAGGAGCTGATAAAGATGTTAGAAGATAAGGAAGCATGTGACTGTTATAAGTCATGACAATGTAAAAATAAAAACATAACCAAGGAATCTCAGAAGAAGAGAGTGGAACAACAGATACATGTGCTAATTTCCTGAATTTTCCAAGCAAGGAGTCAATAGGTACTTCTAAAAATCAGTTTGAAATAGAAGCCATCTATAGTATCCAAAGTCATAAAAGGCGGCCACGAGAAGAACTGAATATATAAGAGCTAACAAATATCATCAGGAGGTAAAAGACAGAAATGGAGGTAGAATTTTTGTGAGAATGCATCCCATCCTTTACAGCAAGGAGTCAGTAGATATTGCCCAGAGTTGATAAATCAAGGATAAGAAATTAGCAGAGGAACTTAAAATGTTGCCACTGCAAAAGGAGACTTTGTTCAAAGGGGTACCTGGAGAAGGAGACATTCATTTTCATTGACTATGCTTTTAATTTTTTATATTAATTTGTCCATTTTTTTCTTTGATATTCTTTTTAAATTATTTATGCTTGAGAGACGGGCATGGGGAGGGGCACAGGAAGAGGAGAGAGAGAAAAAGAGAGAGATTAGAAAAAGGCTACCACTTTGTAGAAATCTTGACATTGCTCAAGCATCCTTGATATACAGCTCCTAACCATCCCCCAGCTAGAGCAGTCTCATCAAACACTTATGGAGACCTTTTATGTTGAGCTATTGTTCATGGTTTAACTGCGTTTTTGAATAAAGGCAAATGGGAATTAGCCTAAAAGGAAATATATGTAGAATGTGATCTGTAAAATTAAGATAGCACCAAATATAAAACATTAAGGAGTTCTGCCTTCTTTGAAGCAGAAGTAGTAGAGTTACCAAAGTTATATTTTAGTTCCCAGCTTCACAAATAAAATTGCTTAACATATCACGTTAAGTATATAAGTGCCATATTTTCGCAACTACAAACTGAGATGTGAAATCTGACAATGAGTTTTTCTCCAGAGCTATGAATATAGTGTAGAAAATGTCTTTTAAAAGTATAATGTTAAAAAAAACCAGTTAACTATTGAATAAATCACCTTGATTTAAAAATATTAATATTATTGGCTGGGCATGGTGGCTGTAATTCCAGCACTTTGGGAGGCCAAAGTGGGAGGATCACTCGAGGCCAGGTGTTCTAGACCAGCCTGGGCAACAAAACAAGACCCCAAATCTACAAAGTACTTTAAAAATTAGCCAGGCATGATGGTGCGCATGTACAGTTCTAGGCATTCAGGAGGCTGAAGCAGGAGGATCTCTTGAGCCCAGAAGTTTGAGGTTGCTGTGAGCTGTGATTGTGCCACTGCATTCCAGCCTGGGTGACAGAGGGAGACCGTGTCTCAAAAAAATAAAAAAAATAAATAACAATAATAAATATGTATGTGTGTGTGTGTATATATATATATATATAAAATTATATAAAAAAAAGACCATTCCCAACTGCTCCAAATATCCTATAAGAAAATACTTTCTGTTGGTTTTGATACCTGGAATTCCCTATATTTGGTACAAAAGGCAAAAGGAGCACAGATGTTCTTTCTTTCTCTTTCGTCACTTTCTGTAACAGCATATTTATTGCCATATAACCTTTACAATGAAGCCTCTTACCTCCTCTCCTAGGACTAAGTCTCCAAAGGGATGTTTATTACTCTTCTAGGTTCAATCAGCCTTCACCTACATAATGAGAAAAATAGTCTTTAACCCATGGAGTAATGATAAAATATAGACACTTGAAGACTTCGATGAGCTTAAAACAATTAGTACTAGTGTTGCTTCTCTACTTTAGATACAGAAAACCTAAGGAACTAGAAAGTTAAAGCCTTTAATCATAAGTTAATTGAGAAAATACTATTAGTCATACTGTAGGTACTAAATTAACAACTTAATTGTTTTTTATTTCTTCATTGCTTTTCATGTATATTGGAGAAGGTTCAAGCATTATTAAAACTATCTCAATGTTTAGAATGAAAAAATGTCATGCGGGTCTTGACCTTCTCTTGGAAATAACATCTTTGTTTTGTGACAAAATTCAAGCTAAATTTTTTTAAAGCCATATTTTTAAAAAATCAACAACCTGCTAGAAGATTATGCTGAAAAGCAAAGAGCCAATATCCCTAAAAGAAAAGATTCATGCCATCATTTTTCAGACAAGAAGAGTGACATCAATTATACCAAATGCAAAACAAGTTTTAAGGCCGGGCGCGGTGGCTCACGCCTGTAATCCTAGCACTCTGGGAGGCCGAGGCCGGCGGATTGCTCAAGGTCAGGAGTTCAAAACCAGCCTGAGCGAGACCCCGTCTCTACCATAAAAAAAATAGAAAGAAATTAATTGGCCAACTAATATATATAATATAAAAATCAGCCGGGCATGGTGGCTCGTGCCTGTAGTCCCAGCTACTTGGGAGGCTGAGGCAGGAGGATCGCTTGAGCCCAGGAGTTTGAGGTTGCTGTGAGCTAGGATGATGCCACGGCACTCACTCTAGCCTGGGCAAGAAAGGGAGACTCTGTCTCAAAAAAAAAAAAAAAAAAAAAACAAGTTTTAAGTATTTCTCATGGTAGGATCTAGATGAAAACAAAACATCACGACGTGACCAACAAGCCCTTCTTCTTCTCGTGCAAAAACATACATATATTTATGAGGCCATATTCTATAATATTCAAAAGTATATAGACAAGATTCATCTATTTACATATTTGTTTATTTAACAAATAAATTTATTGAGTACCTTCAGCAAGCCAAGCACTATTCTGGCAGCTGCGGATTTAGCAGTGAGGAAAGCAGAGAAAAACCTTTATCATCACAAAGCTTCCATCCTAGTAGAGAGAGATAGATAACAAAGCAAAATTAATTAATTAACATAAAGCAGAGAAGAAAATAAGAAGAGTCAGAGTGGTGGAT
The DNA here is from genome assembly GCF_040939455.1 of Microcebus murinus. NCBI lineage: Eukaryota > Metazoa > Chordata > Mammalia > Primates > Cheirogaleidae > Microcebus > Microcebus murinus. Next base: position 12,155,836 of record NC_134126.1, read on the forward strand.
GCCATTTTAAATAGGACAATCGGAGAAGGCCCCACTGACAAGACGAGGAGAATGAAAAGAAATGAGAGAGTCGGCTGGTGGCTCACACCTGTAATCCTAGCACTCTGGGAGGCCAAGGTGGGCGGATCCTTTGAGCTCAGGAGTTCGAGACCAGCCTGAGCAACAGCAAGACCCACCCCCCCCACACCAAAAATAGAAAATATTAGCAGGGCATGGTGGCACATGCCTGCAGTCCCAGCTACTCGGGAAACTGAGGCAGGAGGATCACTTGAGCCCAGGAGTTCGAGGTTGCTGTGAGCTAGGGTGACGCCACAGCACTCCAGCCCAGTCAACAGAGTGAGACTCTGTCTCAAAAAAAAAAAAAAAGAAAGAAAAAGAAATGAGAGATCCACGTTAATATGGGGGAGGGTTCTAGGCAGAGGGAACAGCGAGGGTCCTGAGGTAGGAGGGTGCCTGGCCACCCTGGAGGAATAACAAGGAGGCCAGTGAGGCTGGAACAAAGTTAAAAAAGAGAAAAAGTAGCAGAAGACACGGTCGGTGAGGTAGGAGGGGCTCGCACGGGACCGTGTAGGCCGCTGTGAGGACTGGATTTTGCTCTGAGTGACAGGGAGAGCCTCTCAAGGACGGCGAGCACTTGAGTGACTACTGTTCTGGAAGTTTCTCTCTGCTACGAAAGCACTGAGTGTGGGAGAACATCCGGTGAAGGGATTCCTCCAGGCCCAGAGGTCGGTGAGGCCTCCTTGAAGAAACGCCACTGAGGCCTGAAGGACTTAATCGCTGCGGGGAATCAGCTCTGAAGAAAGGGAAGACGAGCTCTCCAGATAGGAGGGCCAGCTCACGGAAGGGAGAACAGAGCGAGTGGGAGGCTTTTAAAGCTACAAGAAGATCTTGTACTTTATCTAAGGATAATGAGTATAAAAATTACTGAAGGGTTTTAAGTAAGAGAATGCTGTGATCTGCCCAAGGGCTTACAGAGACCATTCTGGTTGTTCTTTATAAAGTGGAATAGACGTGTTTTTAAACTGCAGGTCATAACTCATCCACTCAAGAGGTTACCAACTGGCTTTTTGTTGTTGTTCTTAAATGGAACAGAATAGAAAATGTCAGAATACCCCACAGGTGGTAAGGGTAACCATAGCTGCAGGAAACTTGGTTCTGTGCACACACTTTATGTCCGAAGTTTGAAAGTCACTTGATTGGAGGGAAGGACACATCAAAGGGGAGAGCGGTGGAAATGCTGTGCTGTGATCTTAGTAAAGGCATCGCTGGTTGCCGACACCAAATAGGGGAAGGAACAAAAGGGCCCAGGAAAACTTACAGAGACCCACAAATGCATATGGGGCTCAGGGCGTGGCCAGGGCAGTTTCAGGAACTGGGCGGATGGTGGCAACGTCACTGAAATGGAGAAGATGGACGGGGAGATGATAAGTCAGGTTTTCAACATGTTGCCTGCAAGACTCCACTAAGGGGATTTTCCGCCGAGAACACAAAATGAGGCTGGATACCGAGATGTGGAAGTGGTCGGCACTAACCGTGAAAAACGTCTTTGAAGGATTTAGTGACATGTCATTCCAGGATATGTGATTATATCATCATCCTATGTAATATTTGGGGACAAGCTTGTATTTTAAAAAATGGTTGTTTACCTGATATCCACATTTAACAGGGCATCCTGTCTTTCATCTGGCAATCTTAATTAGTGTTCGAGTCCCCTGAGAACAGAGGCAGACACACCAGTTAGGACGCAATGACAACAATCCAGGTAAGAGGTGAGAGAGCACTAAAGCTAGTGTTTCCTGTGGGATCCTCTCCACGGCGACAAGTGCAAATTCTCAAATGTAAGTTTGAATGATTAACCTTTGAATTAATTCTAAGCACAATGACATCCCACAGAGTGCCTCTCCATCAGGATCAGGGTATGTACCTGGTGTCCTGGAGCCTGTGGCCGACTCCCGCTGTGTGGCCCGGGCTCCCACGCCCGCCACCTGCCCTGCTGCGCGTGTGGCTGTGGCTTCTCACAGGACGCGTAGCCCTAGAGAGCACGTGGGGAGTTAGTGCCAGTCTGGCTGTCCTAACGGGACTTATCTGTGGGAAGAAAGTTTTGTTTATATTTTTCACTTCAACAGAATTTGTCTGCAGTGCTGAACTTGACATAAAAACAAAAACTGAATGGTCCCATTGTCGATGGAACCTTCCTTCAGGAAGATGTTTAAGCCGCACACATTTTTGATACATATACCCATGATTTTAGTAATTGGGCTTAACAAAAAAGCCACTGAAAAACAAAATAAAAATAAATGAATTATATCAAAACTACTTCAAAATCCATAATATTTTCTTCTTTCAGGGCAGCTGTGCTCCTACTCCCCTGAAGTTTCCTATGATACACACTATAAATGGAATTCCATGGCCTTGATCTATCAGCAGATACTGAAGACCTCATTGTCCCTGGGCTGGGACTCCAGATGGCTCCAGGAAAGAGCAAAGAACTGTGTATACACATGCACACATTCCCAAAGTGGACTGGCAGGTCCCACAATGAAAGCTTCCTGGGTTTTGCAGGCTGAAGTTCCATGAGCAGAAATGTCTGTAATGGCAAAAGAATTTTTTAAAACCTATAAAGAGATGTGCAATAGGAACATGATTAAAGAAACAGGAGTGACACCTGCCATTTAATCACATGACATCTTCAACACTCAGATTCAAATGTCACTTTAATGAGGGCAGTCATGCTAGTCCCTGTTCTGTTAGCCAATGTGATTTACAAAAAGAAGCAAGAAAAGTCCAACATAGCCAGTTAAAGGAAATGCTGAAAGTCTTCAAAGTTTTTATTTTTAAGCATGTCATGGGCAACTCGGTAACCAATGGCAGCCATTTCAATTCTTTCATTCATTCAGTAAATATTTATTAAGAGCCAAGAAAGTGCCAGACACTGTGCTGGGCTCTGTGCTTTAAGAATAGAAAAGGGCATTCATATTGTTGGGGAATAGAAAATGATTCCCCAAAATAGGGTGCTTTGGCATGCTGAGTGCTTTGAAAATCGAAAGGCCTCAGAACCAAGGTCTCTCTGATCACCCCCGGGGCTCTCGGTCTCTCTAATCTTCTTTCTCAAAGCACCAGGAGGTATTCCCAGTGGAAAAAAGAAATGCAATTGTCTTAACACCCCCTCCCTAGGAATCTCATCACATAACCTGGAAAGATCAACTTCAACCATCAGAAAAGAGATGAAACTAACTGTTGTCACTGGGCCCAGACAGACTTTTCATTTATTCTTCTGAGGGCAGCTTGGAGAGAATACCCAGGAGCCTTCGTCTGCATAAGAAGATCACCTTTGCCCTGTGCAGTTCTGGCTCTCGCCTTCCCATAACCCGTCCCATCCAGCTTCCAAAGACAATCACTTACAAAATAACGTCTGCCTGTGAAGACAGTATGTAAGTCTCAACCACCTGGGTTTTTTACTTTGTGTATGGCTTCTGTGTTTATGCATGTTAAATAAATCTTGCATGCTCTTTTCTTCTATGAATCTGCCTCTTATTAGTTCATTTTCAGCAAATCTTCAGCAGGCCGAGAGGAAGTTTTCCCTCTGCCCCTACAATATGTCGACTGAAAGAAGTATACTGCAGAAAACCATGCTTTAAGAAAGCTGTGGATGCTGTTAACATTTATGGGAGATCATAGTTTTGGACTGAGCTTCTGCACGAGGCCCCCAACAGACCAAACCAAAATGGAGTCACTCATGCGGAAGTCCCATGCTACCTAACTAAAACTAAGTTGTTTATCTGACCTTCAGAGAAATCAGAAGAGAGAGAGAGAACAGCCAAACCCCCCAAACAGGCCAGTTTTTTAAGCCAACATGATAAGGACATCTCCTGTTTTAACTCTTACCAAAAAAAATAACTTGAAGTGATCTAATGTTAACCGATGAGTCCAAATTTTTTTTACGATGCTGTTTCCTTGTTCCTGCTCAAGCTACCTTATAAAAACTGGTTGTTCTGCCTTGCCTAGCATAGCACCTCTCTATTTTTAGATGAGATGCTAACTGATTTATGAACTGCAAATAAAAGCCAATTTGATCCTTTAACTAAATTTGTTGCAATATTGTCTTTTGACAATGCTATCTTAAAGTCGGTATTCAGGCCATTGAAGTCTACATTTTAAAAGAGTTAATCCTATGTGAGTTATATTTCAATTCTTAAAAAGTGGTAAAAAATAAAACCAGGTGCAGTAGCACACACCTGTAATCCATCTACTCAGGAGGCTGAGGCAGGAGGATCACTTGAGTGAAGGAGTTCACGGTTATAATGCACCGTGACCCCACCTGTGAATGGCCAGTACACTGCAGCCTGGGCAACATAGTGAGACCCTGTTTCTAAAAAATAAAATAAAATAAACAGTTCAAAGTAGAACAAAAGTAGGAAGTTAGAGTATAATTAGATACTATTCTTTTGTTTTATCCAGTGGATAGAGGCAGTAAAACTAATAATTTTTAATTAACCAAAAAAAACGAGAGATTATCAAGTTAGCCTAAGATATCATTAAAAAGCAAATAATACAGTTAAAAAATTTTAAAGACAAAAAAATAAGTGTCTTAATTTCAAAGTAAAAATTACTTTCTGACTGTGTAGGAAAAGCAAGTAAAATGACTGATCTCAGGTAAGAGAACAAAAAAGCAAGAGGGAAGGAAATTCGCTAAAAGAAAGTAGTTTTGGATTCTTAGCCAGCTATTTTAAAAGGGAAATGGTTTCCAAAATACTTAGGAGTAATTTGGAGATAATTTATCTTTTCTTTTTTTAAATAAAACTTATTTAAGAATTCTTGGATCTTTTATTCCAATTAATAAACAAAAACTACAAAATTGTTTTATGAATTACCAAGTCTATGTTTTATGAATTACCCTATCAAAATGATATAATATTATGCAGGTCTCTCCAAGTAAATCAACATGCTTCACAAAGTTATCTAAAGCCCTACTGGAGTAATAAAGAAAAAAAGTATTCATGACACTTATTAGAGAGGGTAAGGAAGAGTTCATTCAAGGGGTGCTACCCACAGTAGAGTTTTGTAGTAGGGGAGAGAGATCAGGCTCAACTGTAAATACAGTAAGAAAAGTGGGAATGTATAGCCAGGGAGCAGAGTGGGAAAGCAGGCACAAGGAAAGTTGCTATGAGGAAGCATAAGGGACAAGGGGGTGTTCTGGCTAAACCAACCTAACAGGATTCTTGCTGAAGAAATGTCAGATACCCTAGGGGGTGGTGGAGGATTAGAATTTGGATCAGACTTTGAGGGTGATCAGATATTGAGGAGTGAGATTCTGGCTAAACTGATTTAGCAGGATAGGGTCTAGTCAGACTCAGAAGAGCCTGAAAAAGTTTGATCTAGGGGAGACTCTGTTAGTAGCACAGATATGGCTCTAGGAAAGGCTCATTTTCTCTCCTTACGTTGGTGTCCAGAAGTACAAAATGTTCTACAAAGGATGGCGTTTCCTTTGATATCCTTCTCTCAATTCACATGTCCTGCTGACCATGTCTTAGGCAAAAAAGAAAGACTTTGTGGTAGGAACAAAAGCCAATTTAGGCACTAAGTGTACCCCAGTATGTCTCCTGAGTCCTCTGCTATATGACTTTGGATGACACAGTTGATTATCTGTACCAAGGTCTTCAGGAAGACCTTATATAGGTAAGTTGCCTGGTATTAGGTTATTAAGTACGAAATGTCCAATTTCCTTAACAACTAAGTTTGACAGTTGATATCTCTGACATTTCACTTTGACACTTCTTGTGTTATTTTTATTGAGAAGGAATATCTTCAGTCTTTCAAACACACTTTTTTTGGCTTGATTGTCTTTCAAATTTTTTTAGAGCCATTTTTGTGAAACCATGGAAAAGTCAAAAATTTGTATTATTTTTTAATATGAGTTCTGTCATGGAACGAATGCAGCACAGACAGCTTGAAATATCAGCAAAGTGTTTGGGAAGCACATGCTAATGAACACAGTACATCAATGATTTGAGGATTCCATTCTGGTGATTTTAATCTTGAAAATGAGCCACATGGGCGACCTGACACCAAGGTGGATAATAATGAACTGAAAGCTGGAGTGGAAGCAAATCCATCTCAACCTAGGTGTGAATCAGCAGCAAAGTTTGACGTTATCATTCCAACAATATTGGATCATTTGAAACAAATGGGCAAGGTGAAGAGGCTGGATAGATGGGTACCGCATGAATTAAACAAGCACCGGAAGAGAAATCATCTCAAAGTTTGCCTTTCGTTGCAGTCACAGCATAAAGGCGAACCATTTCTAAACTGTATTGTTACGTGTGATGAAAATGGATTCTTTTTTACAACTGCAATGGTTCAGCACAATGGTTGGATAAAGAAGTGCTGACTCACAGTGTAAAACCGAATATTCATCAAAGAAAGCTAATGGCGTCTGTTTGGTGGTCCAGCGCTGGTATTATCCACTACAGCTTCATGAAACCTGGTCAATCGATTACAGTGGGTGTCCACTGCAACCAATTGGATGAAATGATGAGGATGCTGTGATTAAGCAGCCAAGCTTGGTCAATAAAGTCAGGCCAATCCTCTTGCAAGACAACGCTTGACCACATGCCACACAAACAATGCTGCTCAAACTACAGAATCTGGACTTGGAAACTGTGTGTTATCCACCATATTCATCACACCTTGCACCAAATGACTACCACTTCTTCCAGGCTTTAGACCACTTCTTGCAAGGAAAAATATTCAATTCTCAACAAGCTGTGGAAAACGCCTTTCACAATTTCACTGCCACTCGCTCTCCAGGCTTCTTTGCTGCTGGCATAAGCAAGCTACCATTGAGATGGCAAAACTATCTCAATAGTTTAGGTGCATACTTCGATTAATTGAGATATAATAAAGCTAAACTTTTGATTTGAAATCGGATATTTCATATTTAATGATCTATGGGAACCGGTGAATGTTGTAAATACTCAACGAACTTGAAGGCCTCAGCTAAGAACTACAATCAGACTTGCCTGGGCATGTCCCAGATTCAACTGGAATAAGTAAGGTTGTCTAAGGCAGTGGTTTTCAAACTGGGGTACTCATAACCCTGAGGTATATGAAGACCTTCCAGGGGTTGGCTTTAACAGAATCAAGGTCAAATCCTCAACTCCCACATGTCCTCTCATAACACTGCTCTCCTCAAGAGAATGCTGCAGTGGCCTACGTTTCCCTTTCCCACATCCCCTCTCCCAACCATTTTACAAAAGAAAGTGAAGGCAAAGCCCCCCTGGGACCTAAGCTTTCCGTGTCCAGGGGTAAATACCTCTGGGCCACCAAGCAGAGGGACAGGGGCAGTGGAGATTTCAGGAGAGGGAAAGCAAAGCTAAGACAGCCACAGCCAGCCAGGCTCTTTGTCTTTTCTCTCATTCTTTCTCATTCCCCATGCATGTCTTTTACATTCAGAAGTGAGGTTGCACAGACATGCATTTAATTACATTTATTTTCAGTTTAAAAAAATGAAAATGAAATCAGCTTTTTCCTGAAAGAATCAGCTTAATTTGGTCAGCTATTTAGCTCCTTCACTTTATGAACAATCTCTGACCTGAATGAGGCAAACTTGCAACTCTGTGATTTTGAGAAAAAGGTATTTAAAGCCTGATGATAATATTGGTTTTTTTTGGTTTTGTTCATTTTCTTTCAAGATATGGGTTCTTGTGCTGTCACCCAGGCTGGAGTACAATGGTGGGATCATAGCTCATTGTAGCCTCAAACTCCTAATCTTAAATGATTCTCCCACTTCAGCCTCCCAAAGTGCTGAGATTACAGGTATGAGCCACTGCACCCAGCCAAAATTGTAAATAAAAATCATAAGAGACCATTTTTTTGGACTGTTTCTACACTAGGCCCCAACAGATCAGACTGAAAATCAAAATGGAGTCACCTATGCTAAAGTTCCACGTCACCAAACCCAAACTAAGTTGTTACCTGACATTCCAAGAAATTAGGAGAAAGATGTAACATCCAATTTCCCAAATAGGCCAGTTTAAACCTTTAATCGGCATGAAAATGAACTTCCTTCTGCTTTAATCTTTACACAAAAGAAGTAGCTGAAGGAATCTGATGTTAACTAATCAGTTATTTTTCTATTTTCTGTCTCTCTGTCCTGACTTACAAGAAAAGCAGCTTTGGAATGACTAAGACATTCTTGTTCTTCGCTTCTGCTTTCTTCAGCCCTTCTCTGTCTGTAAAGCCAATCCCTTCTGCTCAGCTCATTGGAACACTTACTCGATTTTATGGAATGAGGTGTTGCCCAATTCTAGGATTGTAGTAAAGCCAATTGAGATCTTTAAATTTGTTGTAATTTAATCCTTTGACATTATAAAATAGATTCTTTGTATAACACGTTTATATTGACTTGAAAATGTGTGAAGAAATGCAATGTTTTACAAGTCTTTTAAGGCTTTTGAGAACAAAAAGTTTGAAGACCATTGATCTAAGGAGCTTTACCTAAGGAAAGGTCTACACTGGCTTATGCACATGATATAATGACAAGCACAGGCCTTCTTAAGGAAAAGGCGATTTTGAATGCAGGTGGATTGTTCCCAACCTGATCCTCAGGAACTATTGTTCATTGCTAGAGAAAAGATCCCTACAATAGTGCTGGTAAAAAACATGGAGCCACATCACAGACGTCTGTGGGAAATGGTTCAAAGCGGCACAGTTTTAAGGCAGACTAACACAAATGAGGGGTGGAGGCACTACTTGCGTTATGGTGCCCAGCTCAAGAGCCACAGGACACAAATATCTGAAACCCTAAGGTAGCCAGAGTAGCCAGAGAGACCACAGAAATTCCAAATCACTTGTCTGACAAACCTTGGGAACTTCTTGCAATAGTTGGGAAGAGTTGGGAGTGGGGTCCAGCTCCCTCTATTTCATTCCAACTGTAGGATCAGCATCTCGTTGCTGTTCTTGAGAGCCCATTGTGTGTGGTCTTGGGAAATGCAGGTAACACTTCATATAAAATGTCTAGAATTCATAAATAGGAAATCCATTTCTTCACTGTCTCGACCTCCAGTCTCCCTCTTTCCCCAACCAAATATATGAGGAAACTGAGGCCCAGCAAATTTGAATTGTCAAAGGTTCTGAGGCAGTGCCTAGTCAAACTCAGAAAGGAATACAGATCTTTCATTTCTGTCTTTGCTCAGCTCTACTCATTGCAAGTCCTGAATTTTAGCCACAGACCAGACACTTCTGCAAATAGACTGTCTCAGAAGGGCATTACTTTGTATTTTTCTCAAGCTGTTTTTTATGTTGTTTGGCTAAGAAACAGACTTGGCTTGAATTTGGGCAGCAAGCTGGGTGTGAAGTTGTGACTGCTCCTGACTCACCAGGTGCGTCACTCCACTTGGGCAGCAGTTCACCTACTGACAGGACGAGCCCACTAGGAGATGATGGGCCAGGATTTGTTTGCATGCTGTGTGACCAACAAGGACACAGCATTAGTATTTTTCCCCTTTCATTCCCAGTGAAGTATCCTTCTCTTTCATAGTGTCACCTTATATAGGGACTTTGGAGATCCGTATGGGTAAAAGAGGCCTTACTTGCTAAAGGAAAGAAAGTTCTTCACTCTTTATATTGAGAACTTCATTAATGATTTAATTCAAGATGGATAATGGACTTAAATGCAACGCATGAAACCACAAAAGTTCTAGAAGAAAACATAGGAAAAACTCCTCTAGACGTTGGCCTATGCAAAGTATTTATGACTAAGACCCCAAAGGCAAATACAGCAACAATAAAAATAAATAAATGAGATTTAATTAAATTAAAAAGCTTCAGCACAGCAAAGGAAATAATCAACAGAGTAAGTAGACAACCTACAGAATGGGAGAAAATATTTGCAAACTATACATCTGACAAAGGGCTAATATCCAGAATCTACAAATAACTCAAACAAATCAACAAGAAAAAAATAAACAACCCCATTTAAAACAGGGCAAAAGACATGAGCAGAAGTTTTCAAAAGAAGATAGACAAATGGCCAAGAAACATATGAAAAAATTCTCAACATCACTAATCATCAGGGAAATGTAAGATACCACCTTACCTCTGCCAGAATGGCCATTATTAAAAAGTCAAAAAACAATAGATGTTGGCATGGGAGCAGAGAGAAAGGAACACTTACATGGTGTTGGTGGGACTGCAAATTAGTACAACTTCTATGGAAAATAGCATGGAGATTCCTCAAAGAAATAAATGTAGACCTACCATTTGACCCAGTAATCCCCCTACTAGGTATCTACCCAAAGGAAAAGAAGTCATTTTATCAGAGAGACACCTATACTTGAACAAATGTTTATCACAGCACAATTCATGATTGCAAAGATATGGCATCAACCGGGTATCCATCAATTCATGAGTAGATAAAGAAAATGTGGCATATATATATATATATATATATATATATATATATATATACCTTAGCCATAAAAAGGAATGAAATAATGTCTTTTGCAGCAACTTGGATGGAAATGGAGACCATTATCCTAAGTGAAATATCTCAAGAATGGAAAAATACCACATGTATTCTTAATAATTGGGAGCTAAACAATGGACATACACAGGTACAAAGAGATATAAAAGACACTGGAAACCAAGAAGAGGAAGGGTGGGGGAGGGGTAGGAGTAAAAACTTACACATCGGGTACAATGAACACTATTAAGGTGTGGGCACATTAAACGCCCTGACTTAAGCATTATACAAAGTATCCACATAACAAAAACATTTGTATTCCCTTAATATTTTGAAATTTAAAAAAAAGGATTTATAGTCCTGCTTGGTATAGATATTAACATGAATTTGATATAGTCACAGGAAAAATTAACTAGTCTTAATTAATAGTCTCCAGCAGAAATTCTTATATAAATCTTAAATATCATACAAAATTTGAAGGCTTAACACTGCATGTGTTAGAGATTTGTACTTCTTTGTCAAAGACTCCTTTCTATGGGTCCTGAGTTATACTACATTTCTGCAAAGTTCACATTTCTAACCTAAATCAATGTATCATTGCTCCTTTATACACCAGTTTCCTTTAGACCTATAGGGTTATATTCACCCTGGGTGATTTGACAAGGTATTCTGAATCATTTTTGGAACAACCTGTATTTTCTTAAATTGTTTTTTTCTGACCCAATCCAGTTCATTAGCACCTTTCATGAGCTAATATAGCTCTGAGTATAACTTAGAAAGGGGATGGCAACCACATGATGGGGGGCTTCACTCTCACTTCCCCCACATAAGGCAGATGTCGAGATTCAGTCTCAATGCTTCTCAACCTAATACTCCAAGCAACACTGTCTGCTAATTGGAAATTACATCTGAATAGCTAAATTGAAATCTATTTGCAATTCCACAATTAGGTTAAATCACTACAAAATATAGGGTTTGTTTGGGAGTTTTGAGGTTGTGTGTTTTTGTTGTTGTTGTTGTTGTTTTCAATAGATGGGATCTATTTTTCCAGGCTGGCTTTGAATTCCTGGGGCTCTAGCCATGCTCTCACCTCAGCCTCCCGAGTAGCTGGAATTACAGGATTTTGAGTTATTTGAGCTTTCCAGATCTTATTCCTGGCACTTCATGACACCTTCCCAATGGCAACATTTTTTAGAAGACTCCAAAATTCCATCTCTCTTTGTTGAACTACACATTAGAATCTACCCTTTCTGAATTTTGACTTGCATAAGGAAATATCTTCAGATGGGAAAGCTAATGGATGGCTTATCTGCTCCTTATTTTCTTTTTTTTTTTTTTTTTTTTTTTTTTTTCTCCCTCTGTTTAATAAGTTTGATCCTTATTTTCTTTTAATTCTTTGAAATGAGTAGACCTGTAATTTCCCAAATTTTCTACTAAGTTGGCCCTTAGGATTTTAGTTTGATATGAGTTTAAGGCAGACATTATATCTATTCATATTTTATCTGACTTATGCATCCTAAAGGCTCTGAAAAATGGTCACTGCCTAGTTATTAAATATTGACAGATTTGAGAGCTTTAAGATTATTCACCTGGAAAGGATAAGCTCTATGGAAAAATAATTCCAAATCTTAAACACTTTTTAGGATTTCAGAACCTAACAGAAGAATCTTAATAACAAAATCAAATGCATCTTGTTTCAGTATTTTACCAAGAGTGCTCCTTAGAACGGAAGAACAGATGTTGCCACTATAAAAGAGATCCTGTAATCAATTAAGTTTGGAAACTCTGAATCCAATGTTTCACTCAAATATTCACAGGGAACATTAGCATGTTAAATGTTGTTTAAAAAAAAAAAAAAGTCCTGCAATAAATAGATAGATCTATTCAGTTGTGCCAAAGCCGAACTTTTGGAGAGCACTGAAACTTTGTTTTCTGTTCATCTCTAACTAGATGGAACAGCTCTTCTAAAGAACACACTTCAGGAAATCTGAACACGTTTAACCTCTTGCCTCAACCAGAAACATAAAGTGTGAAAGAAGATGGTTCAGGTTTGAAGAGCCTACTGATTCCCTGCACAACCTCAGTCTAATCCCCTGTAGGGTCAAATTCTTTCTTTGTCTTATCAAACTCTTCCTTGCAATGATCCAATCCTTGCATCTCATCTTTTCCCTTATTCTCTCCCCTGTGGATATGGGGAACTCATCAGTTTTCTCTTTATGAAAACCCTCCATAAAGGCCTTTTATAGGAGCAAATATAATAATGTTCCTCTCTAGATTAATTAGTTCCTCATTGCTATTAGGACAATCCAAATTTTAAAGAATAATGTAAGGACCCTGCTTTCCACCTTCATGGTTGGTTTTTATTTTCCTTTTTTTTTTAGAGAGAGAGAGAGACAGGATCTCTCTCTGTTGCCCAGGCTGACCTCCAACTCCTGGGCTGAAGGGATCCTCCCTCCGCAGCACAGTGGGATTACAGGCCCACACCAGAGCACCAGCTTCACCTTGGTTCCTTTCGTTGTCCAGCCTGCTCCCTTCTTACCCTCTCTATGTCATAATCTGCTTGGGAGTCCTCAGACATACTGTTTTTGTCTTACACCTGCTCTCTAAAATGCCTTTCTCTATGTGCCAGGAAAACTCATACCCATCTCCAAGTCTCGGACCAAACCCCACCTTTTCTGGAAGTTTCCCTGATCACTGGCCTCAAAGGATCACCTGCCCTTCTTCCAGACTCCCACAGTATTTGGAATCTATTTCCCTTAGTGTACCCCAGTGATTACAGCCATTTATTTCAATATCTAACTCCTATCCCATAGAATAAAACCTTACCACAGTACCTAGTATATATAATAGTGAGCATGTCATAAACATTTGTTTATGGAATTAAACAAGCAGACATAAGACTTTGAGGTCAGCTTTTCCTTTTTCAGTAAAGGAATCACTTTCAGTAAAGGTCTTTCCTTATCCTATTTTCTACCCTCTAATCTGTTCCTGTTTTTCCTAGGAAATTCTGGTTTCTTCACATTTCTATTAGAAGGAGGAACCCAAACCTAGACTCCATGCAATATTTTATGATATCTGGAGCCTCAATGAAAGATTCCTGTGGCTGACTCATAATAAAATAATGAATTTTATTTCAAAACTCATATCAAGTTTTGGTATTAATATTTCTTCCAACAAAGATTTTCTTTTAAAAATAAGTAGGAAATTAAAGTTAAAACTTCAGACAAGGGAAGTCACTGTTAGAGTTGGACCCATACTGGTTGCTGTCGCCACCTGGAGCAGCTGTCCCCACCAGTTTTGCACATCATGTGGTCAGAGAAGACCTTCAAATTGGAGTGCCAACCTTCCAACAAACAAATGGTGGATGTTGCACTTACTCGAATCAGGATGTTGCACAAACCCTGGTGACAATAGAACAATACAAAGGTGAGGATCACCTTCCTGTTCTAGATAAAAGCAAGTTCTTTGTGTATGATCAGGTCAACATGAATAAATTCATCAAGATAATTAGAAGATGCTTATGGCTCAATGGTAATCAAGGCTTCTTCCTATGGACACAACTTGGTGAGGGTTTTCACGAGATGGAGATGGATCCTTGTATATGATAGTATATGCCTCTCAGGAGACATTTGGAATGAAATTGTCAGTGTAAGAATAGAAAAAAAAAATGTATCTATTCTAGAATTTTCCAAGCCTTTATCAAGGAAAAAAAAGGGATACTATTGGGATTGATCAGATCATCTAAGCATAGATCATCAAGAGTAGTGTTCCCACTTAAGAGTTTTTGGAGTCGTTTTTGTATTTCATGTGGAAAAACTGAGCTCCAAATGAGCATATTCAGCCTTGGAAAACTATATTATCTAACCTAGGCTATCTTGTTTTCAAATATTAGAAGTTTAAAAAATAAAACGCTTTGCATTCTAAGTTGCCAGTGAAATAGACCTTCAAATTATTTTAATGCTTTACCCCAATAAGAACTTGCAATTTAAGCAGTTACTTAAAGACATTCAGAAAGACACTCAGTCTTCTCTTAAGGTTCATAGAAGCTGCCACCTTTTTATAGAAGGGTTTCTAGTTAACTAGGGAAATCCTCCTAAGGATCTTTAAGCATACATTGTCAAGCATAACCCACCAAAAACACATTTGCCATAATAGCTTGCACAAACAGAGTAAATGAAGGCATATAAGAAAACATCCCTGACTGTGAACTGCTGTTAAAAGTTCCTGATTCCTAATAGAAGTACACCAAATTTAGTGCTCTTGCAATATCAGGAAGTTCTTATTTGGTTTGTTCTCTAGACAGTTACACACAGAGAAAAACACCATTGCTCAATAGGAACTTTGAATAATTTATAATTTCGGTCTAGTTTCTTAAAAGGTCCTAGAGAAAAAAAGGGGCATTTCTTTTATTTTCTCTGACCCAAGAGCTCAAACTAAGTGCCTGTTTTGATAAATAAAGAAGCAGTTGTATCAGTTCCACTTTTTTAGGACAGTGATAGAAACTACAGAATACTAAAACTAAATGCATTAAAATTCAAATGCACTACTTTCTACCTCTTAGTGTAAAGTTATAGATGACCCATGTTTTATGTTCAGTGTGTGACTAAAATATATTATTAAAAAGCGTTTCATTTATTACTTAGGTCAAACAGCCATCAAAATTCCCCCACTCATGTCAGTTGTGAATAAAACAGCAAAAGGAAACATATACTCTTTGTTTTTTAACCATTTATTTATTTATTTATTTTTGAGACAGAGTCTTACTCTGTTGCCTGAGCTAGAGTGAGTGCCGTGGCATCAGCCTTGCTCACAGCAACCTCAAGCTCCTGGACTCAAGTGGTCCTTCTGCCTCAGCCGCCCGAGTAGCTGGGACTACAGGCATGCACCACCATGCCCGGCTAACGTTTTCTATTTTTGGTAGAGACAGGGTCTCGCTCTTGCTCAGGCTGGTCTTGAACTCCTGAGCTTAAACCATCCACCTGCTTTGGCCTCCCAAAGTGCCAGGATTACAGGTGTGAGCCACCGCACCGGCCTGGAAACATATACTCTTTACAAATATTAATGTCAAGAGTTAAGCATCTTTCAGGTCCAAACTAGAATAAACTACCAATGTTTCCTACTGCCTACACTTGGGGTTCACTACTTACTGTTATATTTTCTTGAGAGTATCACAGAAAGATCCCAGTTAGACCATTCTAGACTGTACATGTCTAATGGGTCACAATTTACCCTTGTGCATTTAGATGTGTATGTAATAATTTTTGTATTTCTTAGTGAAAGTTATTTACTATAATGGAGAGGGAAGAACAATATTACTGCATATGAGCCCTTGACTGATCATCAGGGGGATTCTCATCACCTCCTCTCCCCACTGCACACATCTGTCCACACATCTGTCTTTTGATATATAATATTTTTACATTATGCAAATTCTTAATAAGCCTGTCTTATTTAGATTGTATACATCATCATATCTGACATTCTTGTAACTCCTGCATGATCAATAAGATTCCTATGAGAAATACTGCTTTTTGAAAAAGCATCAGCCATGCTGAGAGTGACCTATAGCCCACATTGGTGGGTGGTCACTTTATTTATGGGATCTTTAAAAGAAATAGATTTTTAATGAACTAAGGTGAATAAAAGCACAACTAAAAGCCGTCAAAAATAAAGTTAGGACTTTGGTGGATGTATAAAAGCACAGTATTAGTGATAATTTCTGATTTCTTCCAGAAAATTAATTCTCCCAATAGTAGCATTGCTAAGAATTTTCAAAGATATAAACCAGTTTGACTGGGCCATATATTGTTACTTTATAAATCTCTTAATACATTCTTTTGAATGTTAAAGGACCTCAGGTTCCTTACAACATTTTTAGTACTGTTGGAGTTAGGTATATAACTCACATTTGAACATAAAAGATTAATAACTTAAAGATATTCATATACTGTCTTTAAAGACTAGTGAAAATGATGAGTAAAAATAATGTAAGCCTACTATTTTGGACTGTTATGGAAAATGAGTAAGAAAATATCTCCTTCAGCTATATCCAGAACAGTAGAATTCAGAATTGCAAATATAACCATGCATCCAAACATAACACTGCTGCATTTGTCAAAACAATCATTAACAATATTTCTTATATTGTTCCCAGTGGCCAAAATGGGACATTAACAAATCCTTTCAATTATTAGCACTCACTGGAAAAAGTCCATCTTGAGAAAATATGCCAACAGAGCAGTTCTGATGACAATGCACAGGTAAAAGTTTAAGGTGAGAAATGGCATAGCAACAGCCAGGACTATTGGGTTGCAAGTGATGAAGGCCAAGTCACCTGGCTTTAGAGGGGAAAAAAATAAAAAGAAATTAATTGACTCATCAGTCATGGCTGGACTCAGGAACAATGTCAGTTGCCTAAGCCTAGGCCTCTCTCCCTCTCTCAACTCCATTTTCCTCTTTGTTGCTTTACTCTGAGGCGGGCTCTCTCCATCTCACGGTCCCAGCAATGCAAGACATGTGTCTTCCAGATTCCCATACAGCGAACGTCCAAAGACATCGTCCTTCTAATTGGACTAATTCTGGTCACATATCCATCCATTAACATTCACTGTGGTTAAAGGGTACTAGTCCAGTAATGAGGGGTGAATGCTTGACAGCCAGGAACAACAGACTTCCACCGCAATAGCTGAACGATAAATTTTATATTGCTTTTGAGTTGTGTAAATACCTAGGTTCCCATTTCTTACAAATTGGACATCCTGAATTCACGGAGCTGTCTGCTCATATCATAATGGTTATTCAAGTGTTCTCTTTCTAAGAAATCATACTAGATTGTGAGAAGGTTCTTATTTATCAGCATATTGAATGAAGTTTTACTTGTCTCTCTCGTTTAGCTTAAGTCCCAAAGCTGAGAATAGTAAGAGACAATTATCCCCATTTTCTAAAGAGAGGGAATGTTCTTTGAACAGAGCATTCTCAGACCTCCTGCATGACTGCAGTCACTGGAGACATGGCAGTTTACCCCAACCTCTCCTCGGGCTGCTGACCAGACGGCTTTCCGCCAGGTCGGACTTGGCTTTCCCTCGTCCACACCCGTTCAGCATCAAGGAAACAGCCAGCTCACAGCTCCTGCTCCGACACTGCACGATTCAGTCTCTACTTCATTCAAAGTAGACTCTGAAATGTAGACTGGGGCTGCACAGAAGAACAGGATGGCATTTGTCTTCCTGCAGCGTAGGATACATGGGCAATATTACACAAGTGAACAGATACTTTCACTGTTGTGTGATTAATGCTGCAAAGAGGGTAGAGGTCCCAGGGTGCTATGTGAGCTTATGGGAGGAACAACTGGCCCAGCCTTGGCAGGCCAAGGAAAGTTGCCTGGAAGAAATGAAATATACACTTCCTGGCCTGGAGGATGAGTAGGAATTAACCAAGCTAGGGATTTCTCAGTAAGTGCAAAAGGTACATCCTAAGGGCATTAAGGAATAGAAGGGACTCAGAGTGGCTAAAGGGAATGTAAAGCATGACATTTGCTAGGGCCAGATCTTACTCTGTTGTATGGACACACAGAAGGAAGGACTTTGTTCCCCACTATGATTCAGGTCATTGACTTCTCCTGATTATCTATAAAATGCAGAGGGAGAAAAAAGGATTAACTTTGTTACAGAAAAAAAATTTTATATAAAAATCTCAGGAACTGCTACATAGTGACACTTTTCCAATCAGCTCATTTGAAAGAAATGCAAGAAGCAGTGTATTCTTTTGTTTGTACACACATATTCTTAAAAGCTTTCAATTCATTCTAAGGGCCCTATCCTTTCAAAAACTTGAGTTTCATTCTTTATACCACTTTAAACATAATATGGTAAAGAAATGATCATGATTCTTTGGTATCTTTGAGGATTTCTCAACCCATATTCAACTAGATTTTTTGATGTTCACCCTCAAAGAAATGTAGGCTAATTATAGGGTATACCTCTATAGGGTATGCCTTTGGGTGAATGGGCATTACATTGTAAACCTAGTGATACCAGTAAGAATTGGTGCAACACTAAGAGATGACCTAGAAATTTCTATACACAGTAGTGATAATGTGGTTAATTAATAAAGCTAATTCTCAATAAGCAACCCAGTACCTGTAAAAATGTATTAGGTTATTAAGTATGGAATGTCCTATGGAATTTCCTTAAGTACTAAGTTTGATAGTTAGTATCTCTGACATTTCACTTTGACACTTGTTTTTCAGTTTTTTATTGTGACAGTACATCCTCATTCTTTCAAATACAAGTTTTGGCTTGTGATTATCTTTCAAAGTTTTTTTTAGAGCAATTTTTGTGAAAGCATGGATAAGTCAAAAATTCTTGTTATTTTTGAATATGAGATCTGTTGTGGAACAAATGCAGCACAGACAGCTTGAAATATCAACAAAGTGTTTGGGAAGAATGTGGCTAATGAACACACAGTATATTGATGGTTTGAGAAGTTCCATTCTGGTGATTTTAATGTTAAAAATAAGCCATGTGTAGGCCGGGTGCGGTGGCTCACGCCTGTAATCCTAGCTCTCTGGGAGGCCGAGGCGGGCAGATTGCTCGAGGTCAGGAGTTCGAAACCAGCCTGAGCAAGAGCGAGACCCCGTCTCTACTATAAATAGAAAGAAATTAATTGGCCAACTAATATATATATAAATTAGCCGGGCATGGTGGCACATGCCTGTAGTCCCAGCTACTCGGGAGGCTGAGGCAGAAGGATCGCTCGAGCCCAGGAGTGTGAGGTTGCTGTGAGCTAGGCTGACGCCACGGCACTCCCTCTAGCCTGGACAACAAAGCGAGACTCTGTCTCAAAAAAAAAAAAAAAAAAAATAAGCCATGTGGGTGACCAGAGACCAAGGTAGATAATGATGAGCTCAAAGCTGTAGTGGAAACAAATCCATCTCAACCTATGCGTGAATTAGCATCAAGGTTTGACCTTACTATTCCAACGATATTGGACCATTTGAAACAAATGGGCAAGGTAACGAAAATGGATAGATTGGTACCATATGAATTAAACAAGTGTCAGAAGAGAAATCATCTCAAACCTTGCTTTGCTTTGCTGTCACAACATAAAGGCAAACCATTTCTAAACCGTATTATTACGTGTGATGAAAAGTTGTCTTTTGGACAACTGCAAGCGTTCGGCACAATGGTTAGATAAAGATGAAGTGACGAAACACAGTCTAAAACCAAATATTCATCAAAAAAAGCTAATGGTGGTCCAGCGCTAGTATTATCCACTATAGCCTCATGAAACCTGGTCAATCAATTACAGTTAATGTCTACTGCAGCCAACTGGATGAAATGATGAGGATGCTTGTGATTAAGCAGGGGAAATTGGTCAATAGAGAGAGGCCAATCCTCTTGAAAGATCACATGTCACAAAAAGCACTGCTGAAACTATAGCAGCTGGACTTGGAAACTCTCTCTGTCACCCACCGTATTCACCAAACCATGCACCAACTAACTGCCTACCGCTTCTTCCAGGCTTTGGGCCACTTCTTTCAAGGAAAAATATTCAATTCTCAACAAGCTGTGGAAAACCTTTCACAATTTCATTACCACTCACTCTCCAGCCTTCTTTGCTGCTCGCATAAGCAAGCTACCATTAAGATGGCAAAACTGTGTCGACAGTTTAGGCACACACTTTGATTAATTGTGCTGCTTCTTGTTTGAGATATAAACGAAACTTCTGATTTGAAATCAGACATTTCATATTTAATGACCTAATATATAAAGGCCAGGCACAGTGGCTCATGCCTGTAATCCTAGCACTCTGAGAATCTAAGGCAGGAGGATTCCTTGAGCTCAGGAGTTTGAGACTAGCCTGAGCAGGAGTGAGACCCTTCTCTGCTAAAAATAGAAAAATCAGCAGGGCATCATGGCACACACCTATAGTCCCAGCTACTCGGGAGGCTGAGGCAGGAGGATCGCTTGAACCCAGGAGTTAGAAGTTGCAGTGAGCTATGATGACACCTCTGCACTCTAGCTTGGGCAACAGAGCAAGACTCTGTCTCAAAAAAAAAAAAGTATACATAAATGTAAAAAGGATTTTCTCTTTGATTTATATTTAACATGCAAATTGGATATACATAAATTTATTTCAGAGAGAGTAAAAATAACAAAATTTTAAATCTTAAATCATTTAAGACATTACAAGTTATTGAAGAAAGCATTTTAAAATTTGACAAGATTCCCTTAATAGCAAAGAAAATGTTAGTACTTTGCAAAGAGAGGAAAATTCTTCCCAAATTTCCTATTCAACTGACATAAAGATAATCACTTTCAAAAGTTCAATTAGTCTGTTATGTACAAAAACACTAGGCTAGGAACAATGGTTAGATGCAAAATGAATTATGGTCTTTATTCCCATAGAGCTGCAAAGCAGAATAGGTTATCCTTTCTATTTCCACAACAGTATGAGTTTTCATGTTCCCACCATAAATGGAATAGAACATTCCTTCAATCTGGACCACTACGAACCTAGGTGAAGGGAAGGTGGGGTTGAGCATCCTATATTCCCCTTGGCATATTCAGGACCTCTTTGAAAAAGAAATATACAATTAGCCAAGAAGATTCAACTTGTTCTAAATCACTCAAGGTGTCTTTGCTCCCTGCAATGTGTGATATAGCTCAATACCAACCTCCTTTCTTATTTTCCTACTCCTCTATCACTTGAGCTTCTTCCACCACTTATCTTCATTATTTCTATCTTTCATTTGTTAGAAAGAGCCACAAGAGGCACATGTGATCATGACATTCACTCACCCAACACTTCTAAGTGTCTGAGGGCAGAGGAACAACCCACTTAAGCGCCTTGGTTGCTGCTATGTACTCAAAGATTCAAACCCCTCAATTCTTAAATTAGCAAGTATAAAAGCACGGGGTGGATGAATTGTCAAATTAGTGATACAAGTGACTTGTCAGGGTTTAAAGAGCTGGAAGAAAAGTCACATATGCTGGAATAATCAGGGGAAGCCTTCAAATAAACAACTAAACAAGTATTTGCTCATAACACTATGTGCAAAGTATATAAATTCTGTGAGGTTAAGTTTTATTGTTCCCATTTAAAGATTAAAAAAAAGAGTCACTAAGAAGACAAGAGATTTGCTTTAGATAGTTGAGTAACAGAGCCCAGATTAAGCCCATAAAGTTCGGCACTCGTCCCATGATGCTAGCCTGCTTCTTGGAAGTGGCGAGGTACTGACAGGATCTCGAAAGACAGGTCAGAGTAAGGTATTGAGAAAAGTGTCAAAGTGGGAGAAGAATGACTCAGGCATGGTGACCCAATAGGGAATCCTGCTAGAATATGTCACCACCATAAATTTTCTTTCACATTTTTCTCTCTAGTAAGACATTAGAGAAGAGATGATTGGGAGAGAAAAGATTTCACTTGATAATTCTGTCCCCAGGCACCAATTTTGGAGAAGCATGGTAGGGAGGAATTATTCTCAAAGGGTAGGAACCCTTAGACACCAATGTTGTGACTTTCCGTCTTCAGTAGTTAGAATGCCCAGTTCACTAAAATCTTGTAAAATTTCATCAATTTCTCATTGTACTTCACTCTGGTCTTCTTTAGGCTAAATGAAACATTATAGAAGGGAGAATTGATGTTACAACCCAACTGCTCTGTTTTTTTCTGTTTTTTTCTTTAGAGTAGTCCCTTAACTTTCTATGTCAAATGATCAGTTTACACTAGCAACAGTTGGTTAGCTAGTCCAATTGAACTCTATAACTTTTCATTTACCAGGTATCAAGTTTTAAATGTGATCACAAGAATAGATTTTTCTGGATTGAACTGTATAGACTGTGCTATATATTACCACACTTTCATTCATACATTTGATTTTAGTGACCACATAAAAAATTCAGCTTAGTATAAAGGCTGCTTATTCCATGTCTTGCTTTCTCACCAATCAAGTTGATTTGGGAGGGGGGGGGCGGAGATGAAGGCTTTCAGAAAGACTAGGCTGCCCATTAGAGTTCAAGAGCTGAGTATAACATGTCCAAAGAGGTAGCAGGCTTGAAGGCTATACAATGTCAGAGGAAGAATGTTTGAATGACATGAGAAGTTTTAATTCCTAAGAACTGTTGAAAGACAGAGAAACTATTAGGGAATTCTGGATGTTAGAAGAGGGTGGTAGAGTTGGTCTCAAAAACTTTAGCAGTGATGACTTCAGAAAACCAGCAAAACCTCATTACTAAAACAGTCTGCTTGGATAATGTAACAGCCAGTAAGGATAATTCAACACTAAAGTATTCTGAAGTATGTATTGGAAGAATTTTATAATCTTTGCGGGGGGGGGGGGGGGGGGTTGTTGTTTGTCTGTTTAAGTAACCTGAATAGTTTGCCTTACTCTGATGAAAAGTGTCTATGGAAGCCTTACCAGAATAGAAGATTCTCTCTGAAAGAGAATACTTATTAAGAAAATAATTTTTTAGAGAGGCAACAAGTTCTCAATTTGTTATGCATTGCAATATATAATAATTTCCAATGACCTACTTTAGTGGAAGTGAGTATGGAAGTTTTAAGATTTTTCCCTAAAGGCTTCTTGTGCCTTTTATGACACTACCATTTTCTTGTTTCTGCTCTTAAGACTCCATTAATGTACCCTAAAAATACTTTCAAGTGCCAAAAGGAAAGATAAGAAAGAAATTGAGAGAACAGCATCACTGAATGCAAGGATGAGAGGAATATATGAAACAGACAAGTCCGTCACTCTGAGTACAGGAGAAACTAGCTGGCTAAAGGAGGCAAATCATTGCTTTGCTAAGCCATAGCTTGGCAACAGTTTTCATTAGGCAAAGGATATCCAGAAAATGGAGACAGTTGATCAAAAATAATGTAATGTCTTTTACTGGATTAAAATTTCCAAAAAAAAAAAATTTTTTTTTAAGAAGTATTATGGCATAGAAGTTTTAAAATGTAAACAAGATCCCATCTTAAAATTAATGTTAAGACTTGTAAATCGAATTGCTAAGTAGTAATATTTAATTAAATCTACTTATATTAATAATTAGCATGGTTAATAAGTAAGAGAGATGACTAATACTTGGGGAGGAATGGAGCATGTTCATATGCCTAGAAAGGGCTTTTTTTTTTTTTTAATCTGCAATAGTCTTCAAACTTCAGTGTGAGTACAAGTTGCTAGGATGCTTATCAAAATAAGGTTTCTCAATTTTGGCAGTTTTGAAATTTCAGATAGGATCATTTTTTGTTGCAGGAAACTGTCCTGTGCATTGTAAGACGTTTAGCAGCATTACAGGCCCACTAGACCCTGCAGTACCCCTCCCCTAGTCGTGCTTCCAGGTATTGCCAAATGCCCCTTAGGCGCAAAATCACTCCCCTCCTTTGAAAATTACTAGTCTAGGGTAAAGCTCAATCTCCATTTCTAGTAAGAATACCCAGGTGCTTTAACAAATATGGTCAGTTGACCACATTTGAGAAACACTGAATTAAAGTGTTATGTGTTGAACTGCGTTTCCCCCAAATTTGTATGTTAAAGTCCTAGTACCTCAAAATCTAACCTCATTTGGGAACACAGTAGTTGTGGATTTAGTAAAGACAAGGTCATACTGGAGTAGGATGGGCCCCAATCTAACATGACTAGTGTCCATCTAAAAAGGGAAAATCGGGACAACAGACACACAGGGAGAATACAATGTAAAGATTGGAGTGATGCTGCCACAAGGCAAGGAACTACTTGACAGACGTTGGGAGAGTGTTCTGGAACAGATCCTTCCCTTGAGCCTTCAGAGTGAGCACGGCCCTGCCAACACCTTGATCTCAGACTTCTAGGCCCTAGAACTGTGAGACAGTAATTTCTGTTCTTTAAGCCACTCAGTTTGTGGTACTTTGTTACAGTAGCCCTAGCAAACTGATCAAGAATAAACAAAGGAACAAACAAGTCAGAGTTTAGGATGAGGACAACACTTGAGGAGGATCAGGAAGAAAAATAAAAAGATGGCAGATTGGCACCAATTCCTAATTTATCTTTCTCAGAGCCTGACACAAAATAGGTACTCAAGAAATTTATATTTTTTTCATTAAGTACTCTCCAAATATATCTTGTCTAATTTGTCCAGTAGTTCCCCCTCTTATCTTCGGGGGGATAAGTTCCAAGACCCCCAGTAGATGCTTGAAACCTTGGATAGTACTGAACCCTACATACATTATGTTTTTCCTATACATATGTACCTATGATATAGTTTAATTTATAAATTAGGCACAGTAAGAGGCTAACAACAATAATAAAACAGAGCAATTATAATAATATACTATAATAAAAATTATGAGTGTGTCGTTCTTTCAGAACATCTTATTATACTGTACCTTTCTTGTGATGTATGAGAAAATGCCTATGTGATGAAATGAAGTGAGGTAAATGACATAGGTATTGTGACATAAATGGAAAATTCCAGAAATAAGTAATTCATAAGTTTTAAATTTTCATCTGGTTCATTCCATCCCTGCCCGACTGCCTTTCGTCGGCAGCTGCCTCAGATCAGCTATTACAGTGTGGCAGTGGATATGTTCAAGTAACCCTTATTTTATTTAGTAATCCCCAATGTGTAAGAGTAGTGAGGTAATATTTCAGACCTTGGTTGACCAAGGTAACTGAAACCTCAGGAAGTGAAACCTTGGGTAAGGGGAGACTACTATATTATTATAAGAGCAAAATCTTATAATTTATTACTTTAAAAGGTTGAAATTATCCATCATGTTCCGTTTTCAAGCTTTAGCTGGTATTATTAATATATAATTGGATAGATTGAGTTGCCTGGAAGACAAATGGAATGCATAAATTATGCCATTATTCATAGAAGGTAATATATAAATATGAAATTCCATATATAGCAAGAATGCATTGACTGTGATCACACTGTGGCTTTAAGAAAAGTGTTGACTGTTTCAGGTCACAAAGGCACTATTTAGAGTACAGCAAGTGAGACTATGTGTCCAGCAGGCCACACAGTCACATGCCTACCCAAAGTGGGCAATTCATACACTCTCACTGGAAGAATTAAAAGAACTTGAAAGGCATGTACCCTAATAGCTCCGTTTGTAATAAAAGTGAACACTGTTGTCAATCATTATCAGCAAGACAAAAACAAGAGCTCAGTGGCAAATATTAGTCTTTTTCTCCTTGAGAAAGATAGAAAAATCATACTCCTGGACATCTTAGTTCATGTTTCCTCCTACAATTGAAGGGAAAAAAAACCCCACAAGTGTCCTTGTCTCAAGATTTTAGAATAAAAAGTTGTAAAGCTTCTATTGTAAATGAAGGCCCCTTACCCCCAATTTATTTTCCCTGCTCCTGTAAGCATAAACTAGGTAATGACAAAGAATGGTAGGAAGTATTGACAAAGAGCTCCTAGAAATGTCTACAAATTAAGCTGAGTGATCAAACACAAACACGGCTAGGCCTAGACCGCTTAAGTGCCCGCCACAAATCAGGATAAGCTAACAGAACATTAACTTGGGAGCCTTTGCCAAACTCTAATTTGGATATAATTTTACCTCACTAAATCCCTCACCTTCAATCAAGGAAATTTTCCCTCGTGCCCTTCAGAGTCACATGAAGCTGCTGCCAGATCCCAGCTAAAATTATGTTTCACTGTTAACAGATTTGACTCCTGGGGGACAAGGTGGTGGCGGTGGATAATTAGGGTTTGGCACCTGTTCTAAAAGGCCCCAGGAGGTTAGGGTAGGGACTACCAATTCTCAAGGCTATTTTCTTTTTCCAAAAGAGGGCAAGACCAGTAAAGAACTGACTGAGTGTCCCTGAGAGGAAGAGCTGCAGCCAGACAAAATAGAAATCTGGGTGATGAAAAGCAGAAGTAAATAGGTTTTTTTTTTTTTTTTTGGGAAGTAAACAGCGAAGGAAAGAAGTAAATAGGTTTTTATGGCTACACTGTTAGTATTGTGTTCTCTCCAACTTCTCCAATTGTTTCTTCCCCAAGTCACTGAATCTTCCCACCAAATCAGGCCAAATGAGGGGTTAGCTGCACAACCCCTTCTCACTGAGTGCCTCTCTTCTTCCTTACAATCTCCACGGTCTCCTCCTTGCACGGGCCCACCCCCCACCCCAAAGGTAAGGGCCGGCGCCCAAATACAGACTCTAAGGTCCACTGCGGGCGGCTCCAGTCTAGGGCAGTTGCCCAGAAGAAAGTCTGACGCCGAGAAATCTAATCGCCCCCGTCTGATCTCCGCAGCTATTGTGCCTCCAGGGGAAGGCAGAACAGGTGAGGGCGGCTGGAAGGAACCAGTTCCGCGACAGTCGGAGAGGGCGAAGTGAGGGTACCGGGCGAGGGAGGGAGGGAACCGCGCGCGATAAGCAAAAGGGGCGCCACTGAAGAGCCGCCTCCCTCCCGGATCACCTTGCGCTGACCTAGTAGAACTGCGAGGGAAGGACCTGGCGCCAGCGGAGACGGGCGGGGCGGGCGGTGGGCGGGGCCTCCGGCGGGGCGGGGCCTGGCGCTGGGTTTTTCTGGCGCTCGCCTGTGATTTGCCGAGGGCTTCGAGCCGGAAGCGGCTGGGAGGCGTTGGCGGCAGCGGCGGCGCACGTGGTGACGTGCGAGGGGGTGCGGCGCGAGCGGTCGCGGCGGCGGCGGCAGAGTCTCCCGGTCGCGCGTGGAGGTCGGTTGCTCGGAGCTGCGGGGCGCAGTTTCTCCGTCTGCGGCTTCGGCGCAGCTGTGCCGGCGAGCGAGCGAGCGAGTTCCCGCGAGTCCTCGGTGGCGCCCCCTCCTCGCAGCCGCCACTGACTGGCCGCTCGTCCTCCCGCTCGACCGCCGCCTCCCTCCGTCGCCTCGAGGCGCTTTCCGTTGGGCCGATCCCGCCCGCTTCCTCCTGCTCCCCATCGAAGCGCTAGAGATGAATTTTTCCGTCTCTTCAGAGATGAACCAGGTAACAGGCGCCGGTTCTGCACACGGCGGACGCGGGAGAGGGCGCAGGCGGCGGGGAAGGGTGGGAGGCGCGGAGCGGCGTCCCGGTCTCCCGGGAGGACGCCCCGAGCGGCGGCCGCTCTCGGGGACGGCAGGCTGGCGCCGCGCCGGGCCGGCGCTCGGCCGCTGCCATGGTTGCCGAGCCGCGTTGGCGGCCGCGGGCGGTGCCGGCCGCCTCGGGGAGCGCGGAGGCTCAGGTCCCAGGTCCCTCTTTTTCACCGGGGCGGGGGGGCAGGGTGGGAGGAACGCGAGGTTTTGGCTCCCGGGGTCGTTGGGGGCCTGGGTCCGGGCGCCACCGGCGCGGGACTCTCGGCCTCGCTGTCAGAACGGACGCCTCGCGCTGGGTCTGCCTGGCATCTGGATTCTCCTCCGGAGGCCGCCGGGGCCTCGGCGCCTGTGGCGGGCAGCCAGCCCCGGGCCTGGAGTGGGCTGGCACCGGGTCCCCGATCGCCGTGGGCCGCGGGGTCCTTTGTTCCCGCTCCACGTTGCCCGCTTTTCTTGCCAAGCGCGGGGAGAAGGGGGCGGGAGGAGGGAGGGAGCGGCTGCCCTGACGTGTCGGCGCTGAGTGACTGCGGGGCCGGCCAATCCGGGCGGGGGTGTGCGGGCGCGGGGCGCCTGGCCGCCAGCCTCCGGAATGGGCGCCGGCCTGGCCGCGCGAGGGGGAAGGCCTGGGGCTGCAGCGCGGGCCACTCTTCGGCGCTCTTTTTTATGAAAGAGGTAGGTGGCGAGGTTTGCTCTTTTTCCGTACTTCCCCCTTTTTTGCTAAGGGACTCTGGTCTTGATCGGAAGGTATCAGTATCAGATTAGGGTTGAACGTAGGGGAACTTGAACCACTACTTCAGAACTACATTTACCTTTCCCCCCAGTACGTAGTAGACAAATCTGTTGGTTTGAGACAGCTGATATTTCAAACCAAGAGAAATCACATGGCCCACAGGGCGCATTTTTGTTTCCTAATGTCTAATGATGACGAGTTAGAACTTTAAGCTGTTCTTTGAGTTCTTATGTGTTGTGATTGCCTGTATAGTAATAAATGACAACTCTGGAAGCCTGGTACTATTAACAATTGAACAAGTACAGCATACCATCATGACATATTTTCTCTTAATTCTTACACCAGCAGTTGCTTTAGGAATAACAAATATTGATGAATACTTTTAGGCAGAATCCTGCTGAAACATGTGTCTTAAAGATGCTGAAGGAGCAGTTGTATTTGTAAGTCTGGACATGAGGTAAACTGACTAGAATTGGATTGAGACTAATATCATTTAATGCCAGCAGGCAGGCTACTTACCTATCAAAATTTGGTAGGTGAGGGTAAACAGGACTTGAACCACTAACCAGAGAAAGACCCGGAATGGTTTTCCTCTATTTTCCTAATAGATGAAACTTCTAATTAATTAATAGATGCTGATATCTATAGCCATTGTCTTAATTTATAATTCTTTATTTCTGACTTTTCCCTCCATGACAAAGCATTTCAAATTTTAGTCTTAGGTCTAAATTAGTGTCTTTTGGCTATTTGTTTTTGGAAAGTGAGGTTTTGCTTTTCTTGCTTGAAGGATATGTTAGATGGCAATTGAATGTGTGGTTTTGAAAATAAGTTTTTTAATTTAAGTCTGTTATTAGAGAGGGCTAAAGTGCAGTAGTATCACCATAGCTCACTACAACCTAAAACTCTTGGACTCAATCCTTTTACCTCAGCCTACTGAGTAGCTGGGACTACAGGTGCCACCCACCACACCCAGCTAACTTTTTACTTTTTGTAGAGACAGGTGTCTCACTGTTGCTCAGGCTGGTCTTTAACTACTGACCTTAAGCAATCCTCCGGCCCCACCCTCCTAAAGTGCTAGAATTTCAGGCATGAGCCACTATGCCTGGCCCTATTAGGCTCTATCTTAATCATTGATAATTGATAATTATAATTGATAAGGTGAAGTATCCTAAAAAATAACTTCCTTGACTTTTTAGCAGTATCATTGTATAGTTAAATCCTGCAAGTAGGAATTCTTAAAGGTTAAGGGTCCTCCCACCATGTTCTCTGTTAGAGTGTAAATTGAGGTATTATGAATAAGGAAGTGATTTCTGGGTTTTTGTTAGAACCACACAAAAAAAATACATGCTTATCTTATAAACTGAAGTAACACCTTGGTGACTGTTTCTAAACCTGTACCTAGATCAGTACTCTTACACTTTTAATATCAACCTGAATGCCTAACAGGTAACTCAGCATTAGACCATCCCAAACCAAAGTCTTCCTTTCTCCATGCAGCAAACTAAAAACGACTCAGTGTTATGCTTCTTGGAATTCTTAATTATAATATATATTTGAATAATGATGCCACATCCAAGCTAAAATATCTTAAGTCTCCACTGCCTTAGTTAAGGACTAAGCATGGGTGTACAGAATCTTTATGTAACTGTACTATTTCCTGTTACCCATCCCCCACATATCTGTTTCAATGCCCTATGCTTCCTTACTTAACTCCTTCATCTGTTCTCCATTCTCAGCACTGTTTAAACCTTGGAATTAGTCTCTCTTACTTCCTCTCTCACTGTTTACCATATGCATCCTACAACTCTACAAATTTACAATCTATTAAAATGAAATAGCTGCAAGTTTCTGGAATATATTTGCTCTCATACCTTTTTTTCTCTTTTGTTCAAGCTGTTTTCACTGGTTTATCTGTCTTCCTGTCCAGCCTGTGAAGTGGTTAAGGATAGGGAATTGAGTTAACTCCATTGTGTTATGAGCATTCCATTTCACTTTGTGCCTGCCATATGTTTGGTGCCCAGATGTTTGTTTTGTAATGAAAGAATTACAGAACTCTGAGGTTAAAAGCATGGAGCAAATGAGTGAGTTTTTATATAGATGGATAGTGATAGTGGTTTTTAGAGGGTTCATTGGGAAGCTGAAACTTCTGATTTTAAAAAGGTCTGTTGATTTACTTTGTATTATAAAGTCTCTCCTTTTAAAATGGAGTTGATTGCTACTTTGTGGGAATTGACTGCCCTCAAAAGATTGCCTTTACACTAATTTGCCTTGAAGTTTTAAGGATGCTTTGAAAGTTTGATTATAGTGTTTTATCTTGCTCTTAAGAAAAGCCAGAGAATTTTGGGAGAGTCCATATTATGCCTACCTTTTTTAATACTCCTGTTAATAAGACCTGTTGAATTGTATTTCACTTAAGCTAATCTTTCTGGGCTATGGTAATTTGTGAACTGCTGGATGTTAAGCAGTTTAATTACTCATTTATGAATCTTCTATATTCTTTTTTCTTGTACTAGCCATACAGAGGAACTGAAATATATTGTATTTATCAGAATATATTGTATTTGATCCCAGTTTTAATCTTAAAAGTGGATTAATTGGAAGTATATTTTAAATATCAAACAAAATTCTAAGTTTTATGCTTTTATGTGACTCTAGGATGTTTGGGCTTTTTGGTTTGGATTTTCAAGGAAAAACATTCTCCCCATTTTTTTATTCCACTAGTTATTGTGCTTGAATTTCATAAACCACATACCACATAAGATCTTCCATGAATTTCCGGGGTAGTTTTAAAACTCTTGATTTGCTCAGCTTACTTTAATGAAAGTGACTGTGAACTTTCAAAAACATGGTTTTACAGGTAGAAGTTGATCTGACCGTTACCAAACTTGGGGGGAGGTTGGGAGGAAGGACATAGTTTATGAAAGCAGTAAGTGAATAAAGTAAGTTTGTATTAACTTAAATGTCACCTGGACTTGGGCTAGCTTTTAAAAATCAAGCAGGATTGTACTAATCAGTAGATATTAACAAGATTAGATGAGGTTCATATTCAGACCTTGATGAACTAAAAATCAAGTATTAAATGTAGTAGGACTCACTCTATGCCAAGTTCCTCCAAAAATTCTCCAATGTATTCTCCCAAAGGACATGGAAGAAGTTGTTTTGTTCTGTTTTATTAAGAGAGAGTCATGCTCTGCCCAGGCTGGAGTGCAGAGGCTCCATCATAGCTCACTGCAGGTTCAAATGCCTGGGCTCAAGCTAGCCTCCTGCCTCAGACTCCTGAGTAGCTGGGACTACAGGCTTGTGGCTATAATTTTTTGGTTTCTTTAGGATAGTGTGTTATCTCTGTGAATAAAGAATTGTGTGTATTTGGGAGAATATTTGTTTTCTAATTTCTTAGGAAAAGCTTAATTAACCAACCTAGATAAAAATGTAGAGCCAAGGAAATCAGTATTACATAATAGTTTGATATAGTTTTGATGCAGAGGTAAGCCTTCACAACAATCCCAAGCTAAGCTGTATACTTGGGTTTCCTTGAAATGAAACCTAAGTTATGGAGACATATATGAGATCCAGCTCTTACAGATTGTCAATATGCTAAACTTAACACAGTTGGTCTATTGCATTAGTACTGGACCAGCTTGCAGTGGAGCCTGTGGTAAGTGATTATTTACTTTGACATAATTGTTAGGTTTAGAATTGTGGGTTTGATTGATGCATGAGGCAAATCCAAGTCCTTTTAAGATATTCCTAAAAATTGATATATTTGCACATATTTCAAATAATTTCTTAGTTCTGGCTTCCAGAATTAACACTGATGTAATAGCGGTTCAAGTGATTAAAAAGTAAGTGCCATCTGAATTTGACACTAGTAATTGATGATGACATGTGAAAATGAAGGGGGAAAGAATAGGTAGGAGTACTGATTACCTTGAAGATTAGATATGAACCAGAAATTCCATTGGTATTTATTACTTTATGAAAAAAATGACCAGTTATCAGTATATTCCCTTTTATTTATTTAGTTTGTTTCAACAAATTACTCATCTTTATGTTCAAGTTCCTAGGCTAGTCCTGGTAGAGGGGAGATGGGTTTGGATACAAAAGGTGAACAAAACAAAGGTTTTGCCTTCACAGGGGTCTGAAACCAAGGAAGATAAACAGGTACATAGAAGTATTAGCTCAGAATAGACCAGCTAGAAGATCATATATACCTTTCAGAGAGACTTCTGAGTGCAGAGGATGAGACTCTGCTTCCCAACTGGGAGGATTTGGCAAGAGGCTTTATGACTGTAAGATTTCATCTGGCAGAGGTTGGGTTAAAGGAATTCAAGGTAGAGAGAACAATTAGAACAAAGTTACAGAGGCTGGGAAGCCAGAGCACATTTTGAGGAATAGTATCTCTGGTTTGTAACATTATATACGAGTTTGGGAATTAATGCTCAAAGGTTGCTTGCTGGCTCCTAAAAACAGATCATATGTTTATGTATTAGTTGGAATCTAATAGTAAAGAATATTGAGTTAACCAATGTTTACGTTTGTTCTGTGATTCTTGTGCTTTTATACCCCACTTAAAACAGTAAGTCGTTAGCTCCTGTCCTCTGGGTAAGGTTTGTTTGTTTATGTTTTTTAAGATCACCTAGGTAGTCAAGTTAAAAATATTTATGTATAATTGCATTTGTGTTCTTTTTTTATATAGTGTGAATATTTTTGCCACTTACCTCAAAATCAAAGATCAGGACTTGTTTTGCATGATCTACTCTACCTAGATCAATAAAAGTCTTTGATCTTTATGAATGTCTAACTTAAATTTGTCATTGTTACAGATTATGATGTACCGTTATCACAGAAGAAATATGTGTCTATAGCTTTTAAGGACTTGATTACATCATTTCAAGCCTGATAGTTTTGGAATCACAATTAGAGCTTAAGACACGTCTGCCTTTACTCCAACCACCTGTCTTCAGACCTCGACAACGTGCTGCGTTTTAACACTCCTTTATCTTTCAATAAAGAGTTCTCAGAAATTTATTTATCACCAATATAATAGGTAAGTGAATATTCAGTGCCCAGGCCAGCATTAAGATACATTGTTTTTCTGAAGACTGTGCAGAGTATATTAATAGTCTTTCATAATTTTTAAAAAGGTAGAGAAAACAATAATAACTTGAATATGAATGTGGAAAATGTTTTCATAGTTTACCTTTCTATAGTTTGACTTGAAATAAATCAGTTACTTCAAAATGAAATATATTGCTGCTTTTTAGTGATGTATTTTGTGTAGTTATTCAATTGTTTAGAAGTAAAAGTGAAATGCAAAAACTCTTAAAGAAGTTACTATTATGTAATCTTAAGTTATTTAAAATATATGAAACTTATAAAAGGAACAGACTGTAAGTTTATCTTCTTAAATTTCTCTACCTTACATATTTCAAAACATTTATGAATATCATTTGGCAGATACAGTGAGGAGACATATTTTAAATAGTGTGTGTTTTAGGCAAAGGAAGAATCAGGCAATTTTCCACATCTAAATCTTGATAATATATAATTTTGAAGAATAGAGTCAAATGGTGGGGGCCCTTTAAGGAAACTGAACAAGGGGAGGATTGGAATAAATAACAGTTTTTCTCATTTGTGAGTAAAGGAAACAGGAGCCCAAATCCAAGGAAACCTGTAAGTGATGGCTACTTCACATCCTCTCAGGCTTTTAGGTTGCTCATTATATGGGTTTGGGTAGGACAGAGTTTCATTTGCTTCCCTTCAGAATGAATGTGCTAATAGGCATGGAAACCTGGCCAAAATTGTTGAGATACCGCTACTATATGAATCCTTGAAAAGACTTAAGACCAAAGTATAGGAGTACAAAGATTTGGACATTCAACACCTGTGTTGTTTTAGCTGGGGTTTAGTGTGATAACAGCTTTTGTTTTTTTGGTAAAAACAGAATCTTGCCGTGTTGCCCAGGCTGGTCTCAAACTCCTGGCCTCAAGGCTAAAATTTTTATATGTTATTATTTATAGTTGGAATTTGAGAATAAAGATACTGTATTACTCTTTAGATTTTAAAAACTACCATTTGCAAGTAAAACAACTCAGCTCTTTTTCTGCTATTTAGCCACATTTATAAGGAAAAATGATTCCTAACGGATATTTGATGTTTGAAGATGAAAATTTTATTGAGTCTTCTGTTGCCAAATTAAATGCCTTGAGGAAAAGTGGACAGTTCTGTGATGTTCGACTTCAGGTATTTAAAATTTAATTGGAAACTTATAGAATTGATCTTTTGTTACTTAAAGCCATAAGTTCTTAGACTTGCTTGTTTTCTTTTTCATTGGCATTTAATGAAATGACTTTTTGAAAAGAATTCTTTACCTAGAAATGTAAGATAAAGGAGTCCAATGTAGTAACTAGCTAGAGAAATACATAATCCACTTCTCATTTTAATTCTTTATAATTTCAGGTCTGTGGCCATGAGATGTTAGCACACAGAGCAGTATTGGCTTGCTGCAGTCCCTATTTATTTGAAATATTTAATAGTGATAGTGATCCTCATGGAGTTTCTCATGTTAAGTTTGATGATCTCAATCCAGAAGCTGTTGAAGTCTTGTTGAATTATGCCTACACTGCTCAGTAAGTACTTTGAAGTAAACAATGTAATTAGGGAACATCATCAGAAAATTCCAAGTCTCTCTAAATATATTTATATTGAGTATCTGTGTTTTAAGGCTTTGGTATCATAAATAATATAGAAATTTTTTTAATAGGTTGAAAGCTGATAAGGAGTTAGTAAAAGATGTTTATTCTGCAGCAAAGAAGCTGAAGATGGACCGAGTAAAGCAGGTAGAGTATTAGAAGTAATATTCAAGGATTTATTAATACTTACATGATCAGAATGCAGAATTTGTTATAAAACATTTTGTTAATCTCAAGAACTTGAAAATGCCCCCTTTTTTTCCCCTCAGAGAATTGAATATGCTATTTTAACACTTTGTCTATAAGGTACCAAGATCACACTACCTCTCAGATAACTTGAGCCAAGTCTCACTCTTTCAGGAGTCTTCTCTGGACGGGTGGCTATGTCAGTCTCTAATAGCATGAATTAAAGTATTCATTTGTTCTGTGAAGAGGGGACTTCAGTGAAAAAAACAGTAGACATTTTTTTTTTAATTCATCTGTTTTTATCAAGAGTAAATAACATAAGTTATATCCTCAATTCTTTGGTTTCTTACATTCCCTGGTTTCCTCTTTAAAGCATTCCTTGTAGAATTTAATGCCAGTGAGAAGTACTTAATAATTCATAGGAAAAGGGCATTTAATCTTTGAATGTTGGGGGGGTGGGTCAGTAAATTGTAGGCCACGGCCAGCCTGCCTCTTCCTGTAAAGTTTTATTGGAACACAGCCATGTGTATTCATTCACATATGATCTGGCTGCTTTCCAGCTATGGTGACAGAATTGAGTAGTTGTGACAGACAATATGTCCCATAAGCCTACAATACTTAATATTTGGCCCTTAAGAAAAAGTTTGATTTACTGGCTCTTCCTCTAATGCCATTCCTAATGTAGTTTCATTTTCAAATTTTTTTCCTAGTTGTCTTATCTTTTCTCCAGCCAAAGTAAATTGTTTGCAGCATCTTTCCTACTTCTATCTGCATTCCACATCAACATCACCTCTCCTATAGAGCCCAATCCAGATTCTGCCTTTTATGAAGCCTTACTGAATTATTCTGATAATTGAAAATACTTATCTGAACCTATATAGCATTTCAGTTTGTTGCATCTCTCCTTAAACAGCTTACACATTTATGCAGCATTCTTTGATATTTATCATTGTATGTTTGTTATTCCCACTATTAAATTTGTTGTATTAAGACAATGATTTTTGATTCATTTTTATATCTTCACATGGTGCTTACACTTTGAACATTAAATATTTGTTGATTAGAATAGATGTAATTGTTGGCACACATATATTCCTTTCCCAAGGTTTGTGGCGATTATTTACTATCTAGAATGGATGTTACCAGCTGCATCTCTTACCGAAATTTTGCAAGTTGTATGGGAGACTCCCGTTTGTTGAATAAGGTTGATGCTTATATTCAGGAGCATTTGTTACAAATTTCAGAAGAGGAGGAGTTTCTTAAGCTTCCCAGGCTAAAGGTAAGGAGGAAAATCTATGAACAGATTTAATACTATCTAGTTTAAATCTCTGTCCATGTTTCAAGCAAGTGAGTAATGGTTATAAAAACAATAATACGTTGAAATTATATTGTTATTGTTAGCACGTAATGGGTTTCTGCCTACCAGTTTGTTTATTTTCTTTGTTTTTGGTTACTGATTTCCTTATAAATTAGAGTAAATGTATGGAATGCGATTGGGCATCTATGATAACTATTGTGAAATTGAGAAGTAAGCTGAGAATTAAAAACTCAACACTGATGTGTGTGTCATTGTTTTTTTTTTTCCAACTCAGTTGGAGGTAATGCTTGAAGATAATGTTTGCTTACCCAGCAATGGCAAATTGTATACAAAGGTAATCAACTGGGTGCAGCGTAGCATCTGGGAGAATGGAGACAGTCTGGAAGAGCTGATGGAAGAGGTTAGTTTTAGAGTAAATGGGATTCAACAATTCTTAAAAATTACTTTGCTATAACATAAAGGATTCCCTTTCACTTTTATTTTATAACCATGACCCTAAAGAATTTAAATTTTGCTATAGGTACCCCTAAGCTGAGAAACAGGGGGGGTGTCCAGGTGAGCTGAATGAACTGTTCAGTTTGGTCTTCTGCTTTTCTTTTTTTGTTTCTTTGCTTATTATGTGCTGTTAACTTTCTTTAAAGTAGCATGTAATTTGCTGTAGAAATGGGAGGTGATACTGAGATTTTCTGTAGATTCTTAATTTTTCTTCACAGGTTTTTGCTTTAAATTTGACAAGTAGGTAAAAGCTTCTAATGGTTGTTCCTCCCCATTGATTTATCTCCCCATAGGTTTATTAACAAAACTAGGATACCCAAGACTGAAGAAACAAGAAGAAACTTCAAGTGTATTGACACGTAAAGAAGCAGCAGTCCTGCCCCAGTTCTCCTAAGAAAAATCCGCTGTGGGCAGAGAACGATGATGATTTAATGGTGTTTACTCCTTTACAGGATTCTCATCTTTAAAGCTTTGTGTTTTTCAATGGTGTTGTTCATACATACAGTCACTCACTTAACTTGAGCTATTTTTTAAAATACATAAGAAAAACAAAGTTAATGGAGAAATGGTGGAAGTTAAAAATATGCATGTGGAGCAATAGAATAACCTTGAGTTTATCACTCCACTTAAGCCTTTCGGAGTCCCCTAAAGCAGGTGTCCTCAAACTGCGGCCCGCGGGCCACATGCGGTGTTTTTGCCCATTTGTTTTTTTGCTTCAAAATAAGATATGTGCAGCATGCATAGAAATTTGTTCATAGTTTTTTTTAAACTATAGTCTGGCCTTCCAACTGTCTGAGGGACAGTGAACTGGCCCCCTGTTTAAAAAGTTTGAGGACCCCTGCCCTTAAAGGCTTACCAAATCTGTTAGGCCTGGAAAAACAGTCATCCTTATGTTCTAAAAGGTCTAACAGATCTTTAAATTCTCTATGATTTCCCACTTGAAAATCAGATGCATTAGCTACGTGTTTGCATCTGTCAAGGGAGATAGCTCTGCAGCTTACTTGGATTTTTGCATTTGTTTTTTCTTTATGTTTTTCTTGACATTGCCTACAGGAGGGAAATGTTTATGCAAATCAGGCCATTTATCTTCAGGTGTAAACTATATTCAGTATTTTATTGTAAATATGTATATTCTTTAAGAGTCTATATTTTGTACCTAGTGCCTTTTTTCTTAGTGCTATATAATAGAAGCTATGAACAAAGTGAAGATTTCTTTCAAGCCAATCAAGCCAAGGACTCTTCGGCCAGTAGTGGAAGATTATGTATTTGATTTTGGTTTTTGGATTTTGGTTTTTAAATTTTTACTACCATGACATGTATTTTTCTTTACTTCGGGATCCTGCCAGAGTAACATGTCAAGAAGCTCAAGAAGCACACTGGAGGTTACCTTGAGGCGTTTGTGTAATCTGCATACTAGTGGAGTAGCCATGGTGACCGTAGCCACATGGGTGTTCTGTTGCTGTTTTGCAGGTTCAAACCTTGTACTACTCAGCTGATCACAAGCTGCTTGATGGGAACCTACTAGATGGACAGGCTGAGGTGTTTGGCAGTGATGATGACCACATTCAGTTTGTGCAGGTACACATTGCACAGTCTGAGGTAACCTCAGGTTAAAATTTGACGAGAGAATTTTATAGCATACTTAAATTTTCCTTTAGTAAAGGAAAGTGGACCAATTTCATTGGTATAACTGAACAAAAACATTTTTGGGAGAAAACAAGGATATCTCAGAGTTACTAGCATTTTTGCCCCGTGAAAAGACATTAACAAATTAGGAAACCCCATATAAATTTTTTTGTAACTAAATAGGATTTATAAGTAGTAAGAAAAGGGGCCAAGAAGATGAAACAATGTAGAAAATATGTTATTATAGTAAGATTGTGAAAAATAGTTGTTTGCAGCAGGCATGGCTAAAAGATGCAATTTTTTAAAAAGGTGCAACGGAACTTAAATTGTTCATGGCTATGAAAGAAATTTTGAATGTTTTTTTCATTACTGAGCTCTCTTATTTCAAATTAGAAATGGTATTGTTAAGATGGACTATATATGGTTTAATAAATTTTAAAGTGGTTTATTATATGTTACAACCTGATCTAGAAATTTCTTGGAACAAAATGAATTAAAACACACGAGTTCCGTTGTGCTGATCGAGTTACTTTACCTTTTATAAAATACAATTTTACTTTTTCCCTACCTTCAGTAGATAAACATACATACTCAAACACATTACCAACAATTAATAGAGAAGAAACATATCAGGTATAAGTTTTTTAGTTTATGGACAAATACAGAAAAGTACATAAACTATAAGTGCCACATAGTGAACCCACCAGCATAAACACAACCCAGGTCAAGAAGAGAAAATTTCTAGCATCCTGGCAGCCTTCCTCTTGCCCTAGTCACTGCCCTACACTGCTCCAAAAGAAACAAATATCCAACCTTCTGACACAAATTTATATAAATGGTCATACAGTATGTATTCTTTTCATTTGACCTTCAGCTCAGTATTATATTAGTGAGGAATTAGTTATAAAAGTAGTCAGAGTCAACCTAGATGAAGGGGTGTTTTCCTTTAAAAATTAGAAGGTAAATGGTAGACTCAGTAGTAACCTATATGGTTATGTTATCAAAGCAGAGGTTGAGTGCCCAATGAAGTTGCAGGCCATAATGTTCAGTGTGGGGTCACAAAAATGTGTGAGAGACAGTTTCTGCTTGTATTATAAGAGAAATAATACAGAATTTTAAGAGGTATCTACAAAAGGCCTAAAAAGGAGGGCATAGTGGAGACTATAGAAACCAAGGATATTTCACAGAGGAGGAAACTTTTGAGCAGTCTTACAATTTTGAGAAGTTTGTATAGCAGACGGAGATATGTTAGATAGCAAAGAATATGTGTACAAGGATGGTACTCTTGGAATTGCAGGTCATAAGACTAAGAAATTAGGTAAATGCTACCTGAATGGGGCTCATACCTTATCCTACAGACAGTGGGGAGCCTACATGCAATTTTAGGTAATAGTAGAGTGATATGAACAGATACATTTCACACCTTGAGTAATAGTGAAAAACTGGGAAACAGCCTAATTAGAGCTCTAACTTTAACAGTCTCTGGGTTGGGGGGTGCCACCTGATTTGTGGTTTTTTAGTTTCCGAAATTATTGTCTTGGACCCTTCCTATTTTTATAATCAGACACAGAAAGTAGATTAAAGGTTGTGAGACTAATTTGTAGACAATTGCAAGCAGTTATTCAGGTTTTTTAAAAATGATGAGGGTTTAATCTAAGGGCATGAAGGAGAAAGGATGGGTTCATGTCTATAAATAGACATTCATATTTACAAAGGTCAACTTAGGAGGCCTTAGTGATTGTTTAGATTAGGAAGATTTTGAGAATGAGTGGGATTCTGACATATGTGACTCATTAGAATGTGGTACCATGAATAGAGATCATGAAGTAATAGGAATGAGGGGGACACACATTAGGCTTCAGGAATAGGAAAAGGAGTTTGAAAAGCCATTAGAAAAGTAGGAGGACAAATAGAATCTAATGTTATAAAAGCTACCAAAGGTAGGAGAAGAAAGTTTGAAGGAGTAAACTGTTAAATCCTTCTCTGAGAGGTTTAGGGATATCCCCTTCGCATATTAAAGGAGTTGACCATCATTTCTGTATTAGGCTTGTTACCTTCATTATTACAGTGCTTTTCTCTTCCACGTTCATTTTTCTCTGAATTTTCGTTTGTGCATTACAATAGTTTTTCTTCCTGTAATACATCTGCAGTATAAGCACCATCCATTTGTGACACTTTGGACCCCTTCTTCCCACAGAGTGGGATGGGGTTTTGTGTACCTTGTAATTCCTAATAGCAGATAAAGTTAGTTATCTCTAACCTTATCTTTTATTCCTCATATTTTGTACTATGACAG
This sequence comes from Microcebus murinus, assembly GCF_040939455.1. NCBI lineage: Eukaryota > Metazoa > Chordata > Mammalia > Primates > Cheirogaleidae > Microcebus > Microcebus murinus. Next base: position 12,196,665 of record NC_134126.1, read on the forward strand.
ATTGTGTCATAGTATAAAAAGAGTACAGTTTATTCAGAATTTCTAATCTTTTTAAAAATGCTTTGTATGTATTCAAGGAGTACAAGTGCTGTTTTGCTCCAGTGGTGTATTGCCTTGTAGTGAAGTTAGGGCCTCCAGTGCCTCCCTCACTGGAGCGACACACTGTACCACCAAGCAACCTCCCACCGTCTGCTTCCGCAGCCCCCAACCCTTCCAAGTCTTCACTGTCCATCATCCCACACTCTGCTTCCATATGTACACATTATTTAGCTTCCACTTATAAGTGAGAACACTTGTTATTTGTCTTTCTGTGTCTGAATTGTTTCACTTAGATAATGGTCTCCAGTTTCATCCATGTTGCTGTAAAAGACATGATTGCATTCTTTTTGTGGTTGAATAGTATTCCTTTGGATACATACACACCACATTTTCTAATCATCTATTGATAAATGCTTAGGTTGATTCCACATCTTTGCTATTGTGCATAGTACTGTGACAAACATACGGATTCAGGAATGTTTTTTATATATTAATTTATTTTCCTTTGAGTATATACCCAGTAGTGGGATTGCTATATCATATGGTAGTTCTATTTTTAGTTCTTTGAGAAATGGCCATACTGTTTTCCATAGAGGTTGCACTCATTTCCACTAACCAGTGTATAAATGTTCCCTTTTCTCTGCATCCTTGCCAACATCTGTGATTTTCTGTCTTTTTAAGAATCTTTATTTTAGCTGTATTGCCTCTGGCTATGCATATCTTCTGAGTTTTAATATTTTTATCTATTAAAATCAGTAGATAATATCACGCTGTCTGGATTAAAAGAGATGATGTGTATAAGGTGCCTAATACCTAAGTACATACTAAATACCTAAATGGAATTTAATGATAACCATTGACATAATACATTCCCTGCTTTTTCTCAAAATAGCCTATATATGTTATAACCACACTTGATGTATGACCCAGCAAGAGGTGGGGAACCTGTGGCCTCAAGGCCACGTGTGACCCCTTGACCAAATCCAAACTTCACAGAACAAATCCCTTTATTGAAAGGATTTGTTCTGGAAAATTTGGATTCAGTCAAAAGGCCTAACATTTGGTCGTTTTGTTGTTGTTGTTGTTGTTTATAGCTTCAAGTAGCTACCACAGTCTTTTTCTCTTTTACTTGCTACATGGCCTTTTGCTTCCACTAAACAGAAATTTCCATTAGAAATCTTACCTATCCATGTGATCCGGCCCGCTAGAGCAGAATAAGTGGATGAACATGTTTGGCCAGGTACTGAAGGTGGTGCCTGTTCACTTGGCAGTTCTCAGAGTAGTCTTGATTTCAGTTCTATATATCCTTTGGAAGTGGAAAAGAGTAAAGTAATCGGAAGAAACCCATCAAAGAAAACTCATACATGTATGAGAACACATGTGTATGTAGTTCTCTTACAGTCATTTGGAAATTGACAGTTCGCTCATTTCTCCCTCTTTTAGTGTTGCTATATATTCTACTTTTGTGAATATTTGGTTCTTTTAGTAATGTTTCATTTCTGATTACTATTTTTTATTGTATTTTGATGTAGAAAACCACTCTATAATACCTATAAGGTAACCTTAGAGAAATCTTTAAGTGTTTCTTGTAATCGCTACTTTTTTCTGTAAAGTAGGTTCAGAGCAACTGAATGACTCTGCTCACTTTTTGCTGGCATTGTATGAAGGATACCTGTACATATGATTTAGTTAGGTTTGACAATTTCATGGAGACAGTGGGTTAAATGTATTCTCTGTTAATTAATTCATGCCATTTAAAATTTATAGCATCTTTTCAAAGATTCTATACTTAATATAAGAATCTGAGCTTATATGGATTATAGGCTATTTTTTCCTTTCTCAATTGAGGTATCATTCTGATACTTGATTTGCAACATGATTTTTGAATTGTTTAAATTGAACTTTTTCTGACCAAGCTTACTGTATGGGCATAGTTGTTTCATTACTAAGTGGAGACGGAAGTATGCCAGTAATTGTGTCAATTAGAAAATGTTGGTTTGTGTTAAATGTGGTGTGCTATATATGTCATACATAGGTGAAGGATACCCAGTGTTTTTGCACTGAGTATTGAAAAAGATACTTAGTGCTATGGAATAGCTCAGGAACAAAAAGGTACATCAGGTGTGGTCTTTGGCTAGGTTTCTGTAGCTGCCTTTTGATTTTGCAGAAAAAGCCACCACGTGAGAATGGCCATAAGCAGATAAGTAGCAGTTCTACTGGATGTCTCTCTTCTCCAAATGCTACAGTACAAAGTCTTAAGCATGAGTGGAAAATCATTGCTTCGGAAAAGACTTCAAGTAAGTATATGACACTTGCCAGATTGTCTTCGGTTTATCTATTTTAAGAAGTGTTTGACAACACTTTAATACTCTTAAATTGACTTCTTGTGGAAAAAACTCAGAAGCAATTAAACTTAAAAAACAATAGCAGATTATTCCAGTCTGGCTTCTGGAGACTGTGGAGTCCAATTCAGGATCATACAGCAACCAAAAGTGATAGTAATTATATCTTATCATCTTAAACATGGAACTCTTGTGCTTACAGATAACACTTACTTGTGCCTGGCTGTGCTGGATGGCATATTCTCTGTAATTTTCCTTCATGGGCGAAACAGTCCACAGAGCTCACCAACAAGTACTCCAAAACTAAGTAAGAGCTTAAGCTTTGAGATGCAACCAGATGAGCTAATCGAAAAGCCCATGTCGCCTATGCAGTACGCACGATCCGGTCTGGGAACAGCAGAGATGAATGGCAAACTCATAGCTGCAGGTAAGAACAGAAGGATGAGTGCTGTATAGAAGCATTCAACTGGCTAAGCTTGTAAATGGGTATTTGTTTACACTTGCTGGTGACATGCAGACTTTGGAAGAGAGGGTTTATAAATACCATTGAATATGCCTAACCTTCAGTTCATTGTTTCTACTATTTTAAAAATAAACAAACTGTAAAGTGGATAAATTTTTCTCCTAATTTTCAAACCAAGATTAAGCAATTTACTCACACTGATGTTATTTTTCAGCTGTAATAATCACTTAGTTAAAAACATCAACTAATGGGTCCTTAAAAACTTTTGATACTTTTTGGTCCAGTTTAATATTTTAAACATAAATCTTTGTGGTTCTTTTATCAGGTGGCTATAACAGAGAGGAATGTCTTCGAACAGTTGAATGCTATGATCCACACACAGATCATTGGTCCTTTATTGCTCCTATGCGAACACCGAGAGCCCGATTTCAAATGGCCGTACTCATGGTAAGCACATTATGTTGCAAAAGTAACCCGTAATTTAGCTTTTGTCTCATAACTTCAGAATGGCAAAAACTCTCCTCTCTTGTTTTGGCATAGGGCCAGCTCTATGTGGTAGGTGGATCAAACGGACATTCAGATGACCTGAGTTGTGGAGAGATGTATGATCCAAACGTAGATGACTGGATTCCTGTCCCAGAACTGAGAACTAACCGTTGTAATGCAGGTGATCAACTTTTCCTCTGACATAGCCAATATTTTAATATGATAAAATATCAATATATAACCATGTTTTATACTTACATAGGAGTGTGTGCTCTGAATGGAAAATTATACATCATTGGTGGCTCTGATCCATATGGCCAAAAAGGACTGAAAAATTGTGATGTATTTGATCCTGTAACAAAGTCATGGACAAGCTGTGCTCCTCTTAACATTCGTAAGTTGATTTCTTTTTTCCTCAAAGTTGGGTTTTTTAAAGAAGACCTGTGCATCAACAGTGTATGAAATACACACTTAAAGTTTTAGGAGATGTGGCAATAATCTTGGTTTGACTCGATTTTCCTTTTTCTTTTTATAGGTAGACACCAGTCTGCAGTCTGTGAGCTTGGTGGTTATTTGTACATAATCGGAGGCGCAGAGTCTTGGAATTGTCTGAACACAGTAGAACGTTACAATCCTGAAAATAACACCTGGACTTTGATTGCACCCATGAATGTGGCTAGGCGAGGAGCTGGAGTAGCTGTTCTTGATGGTAAGTGTTGGAATTTGGAGAGATGAATATATAGTGGCAAGAGTTTGTTCTAAAATGTCAGTGATAGCTACACACTTGTATAATGATGAATTCAGAAACAGTCATCTCTTCCAATGCAGTGGGGATTTGGTTTGTCATTTAGAAATGTCCTTTCTAATCAGAGACTCACAATCCTTGATACATAACTATTTTTGCCCTATTTTCTAATACCATCACATTGATGTATAATACTTAATTTTATCAATCTTTTGATAGGTGATGGGTCATTTTCTTCCATAAACCATACCCATAATGCATCATCTTAGATTTTAGTTTCCCATTCTTTAAGAGCAAGAATTTAAAGAATTTGATTTGCAAAACAAGTAAATGCTAATCCCTAGTCTTTTTCAATTGTCTGTTCCATACCTAATTGGAAAGAAAACCTTTAGACTATAGCTCAATTGGTGAAAGTTTTAAGTGTTTTCTGTATTATTGGTTATATTAAAAAAGAATTTAAAAATACACAGTAGCAAGTAGCCTACTAGCCTGGAGCCTTCAGCTTTTTGTGAATCTTATTCAGTGTGTTTTACGGATACATGGATGCAAGTTAAGTGATGGTGAGATGAGAAATTAATGAATTTGAGAATCAGTAATAAAATATTTTTTAAGCTTCAGAGTTATTTAATGCTAACATGTTATCCATTTGAAGATAATTTAACTATTTACTGTTCTGTATGTCTGTTCCCAGAAGAAATTTCTGTACCAAAATCATTTTATACAATTGGAAAGCTCTTAAGGTTTTTTGTGTCGGCCGGGCACAGTGGCTCACGCCTGTAATCCTAACACTCTGGGAGGCCGAAGCAGGCGGATTGCTCGAGATCAGGAGTTCGAAACCAGCCTGAGCAAGAGCGAGACCCCATCTCTACTATAAATAGAAAAAAATTAATTGGCCAACTAATATATATATAAAAAAAAATTAGCCGGGCATGGTGGCGCAAGCCTGTAGTCCCAGCTACTCGGGAGGCTGAGGCAGAAGGATTACTTGAGCCCAGGAGTTTGAGGTTGCTGTGAGCTAGGCTGATGCCATGACACTCACTATAGCCTGGGCAACAAGCGAGACTCTGTCTCCAAAAAAAAAAAAAAAAGGTTTTTTGAGTTATCTGAAATCTGCTTTCCTATAAGGTTTTTGTTTTGAATGTGTGTTCTGTGCACTAGGCTAATACAGAAAGTCCAGTGCACAGAGCTATTTTGATTTGCCATTTAGTAGCTGCATCTTTTTATTTTGGCATATTATAGGGGTACAGATTTTAAGGTTTCAGTAAATGCCCATTCCCCCCCTTCCTCCACAAGTCTGAGTCTCCAGCATGACCATCCCCCAGGTGGTGCACATCTCATTATATATGTATATACCTGCCTCTCTCCCACCTGCCCAATACCCTATTACTGTAGTATCTATGTGTCCACTTAGGTGCTTAGTAGCTGCATCTTTATGTGAGTTGTCCAACTTATTTGTGCCTCCCTTCTTCATCTGTGAAATAATAGTAGTAATTACCACATAGAGAATTATTGTGAGAATTATACTTTATTTAGATGCTGCTACTGCGTCCTTTCCGTCCTCCGTTTAAGTTGCCTAAGTTACATGTGGGAATTAGTTTTTACTGATTGGATTTGCATCCCCAGCTCCTAGAGGGTGTTTGCCATATTGATAGGCATTTAATAAATATTTCTTAACAGAATGAACAGACATTTCTACTTAAAAACCACTGATTTTTAAGCAAAAGGCAGATTTAGGGTTTCTTTCCCTTATTGTACTTTAGCCTCTATAGATTTAACTCGTCTCATTTCTCTTTTAGGAAAACTGTTTGTAGGTGGTGGCTTTGATGGTTCTCATGCCATCAGTTGTGTGGAGATGTACGATCCAAATAGAAATGAATGGAAGATGATGGGAAATATGACTTCACCAAGGAGCAATGCTGGGATTACAACTGTAGGGAATACCATTTATGCAGTGGGAGGATTTGATGGCAATGAATTTCTGAATACGGTGGAAGTCTATAACCTGGAGTCAAATGAGTGGAGCCCCTATACAAAGATTTTCCAGTTTTAACAAATTTAAGACCCTCTCAAACTAACAGGCTTAGTGATGTAATTGTGTTTAGTAGAGGTACACTTGTGAATAAGGAGGGTGGGTGGGTATAGATGTTGCTAACAGCAACACAAAGCTTTTGCATATTGCATATTATTAAACATGCTGTATATACTTCTTGTGTTTTTCTGGAAAGGAATGCAAAGATGAAGGTCTGTTTGTGTATTTTTAAGATGTCTTTGGTTATTTTACTTTCTGGAAGTTGGTATTATAAAAGAATAAACCAGGAATTGATTGGGCACATCATTTCAAGAAGTCCCCTCTCCTCCACATTTGTTTTGCCAATTTGCACATTAAATGATTTCCTTCAAATATGTATTAAGGGGAGAGGGGTAGGGTTTAAACATATAGGCAGTTGGGTTTTTAAGAGCCCTTTTTCATTCAGTAACTGGAACACTCTATAACAAAGGAGACTTATTTAAATAGATGACAATTACTATTTTTGTTTTTATTAAAAGAAGGCTGACTTGCCTACCAATATTTAATCATTTATGATTGCCTTTTTATAACTTTTTATATTCTCAGCAGAGTGCTTTACCTGTTGAAGTAAAATGTGGCAGATTAAAGTACAGTGGCACCCATAAAGTTTGTAGAGTGGGGTGTTTACAAACCTAGAATGCAAACTTCAGCTTTTGCTGCAACTATGATTTTCTTTTTTTGGTGAGGGGTGGGGGGAATGCATTACATTTGAATGGGGTTGCTGAACAGTAACATAGCTGTGATTTTTGGTATTTGAAACACTGGTTTTAAATATTTTGACTTGTTTGAAAGGTATATTTCATATAGCAAGACATTTAATGTATAGCAGTAATGAACAGTGAGGTATTTTATCTTCTAAATAATTCCTGTTTTTATTTATCATTAACAAAACAATCCTAAATGGCAATCCTCAATTGTGAAAAAAAATATTACTTTATATTATAGGGTTTGAGAATGCAGCCTTTATCAGAACTATATTTTTGTTCAGCTTTTCTATACATAGATTTGGTTGGGAAAACTTGGTGTCTCATGTGTAGTGCTGCACACCTAACTTGTGCCAAATAAGCACATCCTAATGCTTGCTGCTGATGCAAACACATTAAAGGTACTTGGCAGGAAATCCTTGCACCATGAGATTAACATCCAAATGCTGTTTGTGCACTCATTCGTTGCTAAAAATTTTGGGGGGAAAATTTTTTTTTTCCAGTAATGAGGTTAAGGTATTTGTGGAAAATATTCACCTGGCATCTTACATCTGAAATAAGGAATGATGTACGGTTTTTTCTCATAGAATAGGAAGTACACAGAAACCTAATGGGCCAACTGAGATGAGATGACTATTCAGTGGCTAACTTGGGTTAAGAAGAAAATTAGGTATTTTCTCCAAATGTTCACTGGTACTTTGCCACCTTACTTCTCATCTGTTCCACAAAGAACCACCAAGAAAGGAAATCAGTTCACCTGATAACTGCATAGTTTCTCACTAACTATATAACTGGATTGGTTATGGACTAGAAGTTGATTGACAGACTTGAATTTGCCTAATATGACTATTTTTAATATGGATGTGTATATGTTCTGTTCAGCACAAGAAAATAAAGTTTAGTTGAGGATTCAGCACTAAAATCCTTGAAATCACTTCTCATTTCATAAGTGACATGCTTAATACAAATAATATGTGGGAATACTGGGGGTCAAAGTTTTCCTGCATTAGTATAAAAGACAAACAGTTTGGTAGCTAAAAGTATTTTTTTAAGAAGCTATCAGTCTTCATGAACATACAAAGTTTTCATAAAGAGAAAAAAACATGTTCAGTGATCATTTGTTACCTGTTTATTTATATCTAAAAGGCACGTATTTTCTTCAGGGAAGGAGAAAACATGGCATAGCCTCAGCATAATTTTTAAAAATTGTTTATTTACCAGTATGGGTTTTGGAATAGTTTAGAAATAATATTGGTAATAACTATACAGCTAGGCACAGTGGCTTGCATCTCTAATCCCAACTACTTGGGAGGCTGGGGCAGGAGGATGGCTTGAGCCCAGGAATCCAGGCTGCGGTAAGCACTGTATTAGGCCACTGCAGTCCAGAGGCCTGGGAGACAAAGGCGAAGACCCTGCCTCTAACAAAATAATGCATAAAACATACATTTTCTGAAACAGGAGCAAAACTAGAAAATGTCTACTTTAATTAACCAAATATTATTCATTATACAGTGTAGGGTTCTGATTTTTGGCTTCCAGTATGTAATATGTACTTCACCATTGATCAAACTGTTTCAGAATTCCCTACATAACAGTCATATTTTAAGAAAAAACATGGATTTGGGTATGTGATATATAGTGCTGGAATCCTTTCTTAACAAATTATAAATCATAGATTTGTGTAGCCTGTAATCTCTCCTGGCCTCAGAATTCCTAAAATTTTGAGGTAGATAAAGAACAAGTCCCAACAGGACATACATTTCTATGAAGAGTTGCCTTCAGAAATGAGTATGAGTCACAGAGAACTCAGTCTCTATTAGTAATTTGTATCCTGCTTTGTTCCAAAAAAAAAAAGTTTTGAAGAGTCAGTGAGACATACAAGGTAAATTAGGTGAAAAGGAGAAAGAAAAACGGAAACACCAATACATGAATACTAAATCCCTGGTAAGACCAAGCCATAGATCTGGTCCTGTACACAGGTCTTTGTAAGTTAAATCAGTGTCTAGGTTAAAAAAGAATAATTGCTGTGAAATGCAAATATCCTTTATAATCAGAATTTTCCCAAGATTCTTAAAATGATACATTGAGCAACTAGAGTTTGTAAAGAGGGGGACATACATACTTAGGTAAATGTGATAGGTTTTTTAGCTAGTACAATGGCCAATAAAACGCTGAATTTTTACTATTAATAGCTCCACACCTTATTGGGGATTGAATAAGAAGCAAAACAGTCATGTTGGGTACGTATAGGGTTGGTATCTTTTGGAAACAGGAATCTAAAATGGGCATATATCTGAATAGATGGCTACACAATTGTTCAAGAGTAAGCAAAGAAAATCACATAATTTTATCCTGGAAAAAAGGCACTCAGAACACCTAACAAGGAGCAATGAAACTTCTGAGATGAACTGAAATGTCCAGCAAGGTAAGTACAGGATTGAGTTGCTAGACAACATAGTGGGGTCCCATCTCAAAAAAAAAAAGTCTCCATTTATATAGCATTTTGGAAAAGGAAAAGCTATAGGAATAACATCAATGGCCTCCTGAAGTGGGGATGAGTTTACAAGGGGACAGAAGGGAATTTTTAGGGGTAATGTGATCTATAACTCAATAGTGCTAGTGGTTACACGATTATGTGTTTAACCAAATTCAAAGAACTCTACACTTAAAAAGGAAAGATAGTTTTGTCTTAAGCAAAGTGGTACTAAACCTTTAAAAGAGAAGGTTGAAAAGGGCTAGGATGTGTCCATATTTTACCTCATTAGAAATCACACCAGGAAACCATTCCCACTGACCTTGCAGGGGTCTTTTAGTCCATAACCATTAGTCTGCAATAGAATTGCAAAAACAAGAAAGATTAGGACTAGTAAAGAATAGGATGTTAAAATTAGTTTGCAGTTAGGAACACTGAACCAAGCTAATAGCTGAGATCTGGGTGTCCACCACTTCACATTCCAGGTTTGTAACTGGTAATTCTGCTCAAGAATCTGTCCTCAGTGTTTTCAGCATCCAGAATTAATTTCAGGCAAATCACATCTAGTTCACAAACAAAACTAGATCAGAGTTTAAAAGGATTCCTTTCATACAGGCCAAAAAACTTGTCTACAAACTTGCAGGTGGACCAATTCTTGTTTTCAACAACAGCCAAAGACATTAGAGATATTTTTTAATGTAGGTATATATTACATTAAAACCCACAGGAAAGCCACCTTGAGATACTCTGGCTCCAGAAGAATCTGACTACTGAGAATCAGTCTGACTACTGAGTGGCTTTTCACCCTATAGAGCCCACAAACTGAGAGCTTTCAAGTCAAACTCTGGTAGGCAAAGGTAGAGTATATCTTTGTTTTAGTAGGTGAACCTAAAGGACAATTTGTCAAAATATAACTGACCCAACTATGAGTTGACACTAGAGATAGTGTAGTTTCTGCCCTCATGGAGCTTAGTTATATTCACTGGAGTGGGCTTTATTGGCAAAATAGCCAGAGCTACCAAATAGGACTGCTATGTCTAATCTTTACAATCAGAAAAGGGCCATGGGTAGCATTACATCTAGAGAGAGGGGAAGTTGTATTTGATTATTCAATAGAGAGTTATATTCCCTTTGAGGAAAGAGGTGATGAATTCATCCCAACGCATCATGCCAGGGAGCTAGGGAGTTGATATAAGTTAAGAATGTGAACAATATTACCTTAGGCTCTGAAAGATGACCGAGACACCATTTAAATAAACCTGGATTGACCCTGAAAGGAATTCTGTTCTCCCTTAAAATGATGTTCGAAATATCAAGGAATAGAACTTCACATCTTTCATATGACAGCAAAGACCCATAATGTGAAAGTGAAATTAACCCATCTATGAAGTGCTAATCTGTGCAGTCACAACTGCCCACTGCAGGTCCTAACAAAAGGACCCAGCAGGTCACAAGAGACTTCAATTCTTTAAACACCTTTTCCTTGGCCCAGAATGTGGGGAAAACTAGGTATCCTCCAAACCAGAGGATGCTCCCCTGGTCCTCCCAGGAGGGAAATAGACTATCTTTTGTAAAATTAAGTTGAAAAAGGCTAAATAAAGGAACCCTCAACCCCTGCATTGGACAATTAGGAAAACAAGTATAAAATTAATAAAGTTAAAAATTAGAAAAGAAGGAAAAAAGAAAAAAGCCCTGATGTTTCAAATGAAAGAAATAAAGGCTAATACAAAAATTTTTAAATCAAAATAAAAAGTAGGGCAGGCTTGGTGGCTCACACCTATAATCCTAGCACTCTGGGAGGCTGAGGCGGATGGGTTGCTCAAGGTCAAGAGTTTGAAACCAGCCTGAGTAAGAGTGAGACCCCCGTTTCTACTAAAAATAGAAGTTAATTGGCCGACTAAAAATATATAGAAAAAATTAGCTGGGCATGGTGGCGCATGCCTGTAGTCCCAGCTACTCGGGAGGCTGAGGCAGAAGGATTGCTTGAGCCCAGGAGTTTGAGGTTGCTGTGAGCTAGGATGATACCATGGCACTCTAGCCGGGCAACAGAGTGAGACTCTGTCTCAAAATAAATAAATAAATAGTAGAAAGTTAGAACAGCTTCACATCTCAATAACATTTTTAAATAGTTTTTAATAAGGCTTTAAATAAAAGGACAAGTTAATGTACAAAGTGATAGACATATAAACTAAGATATAATTAAAACCCATATACCTAAGAGTGAAATATATGAAAGTATTCAGGTGATAGGAACAGATACAAATTTCATGAAAATTAAAACCTATATTTAAAAGGATAACAAAAAAAAAGCGGTAAACAAACCAGAGCACAGCAAAAGAAAAATCCAATAACTAGAAGTTGAGGGATAAAGATCTGGAAAGTTATTTTGGTGGTGGCAATGGTGGTGGTGGTGGTAGGGGAGTGTGAGTGCATTTTTGGCTCCTCTGGGAGGAAAAGGAAAGCAGCAGAGAGCATAGATGCTCTTTTGAAGCTTCTCCGTTTGCCCAGAGGCTGCTATCTCTGATGGCACTCTGCAGTGCCATCCCTGCAGTCAGTGGCCAGTTTCCTATCTAGCAAACATAAAGCTTCACAGGTCCTGCACCAACCACTAATGAACATCCTGAATAAGTTCTCTTTTATTGGAGGTGACTTTTATAATCATACTTTATACACATTTTGGAAATATAATTTAGAAATAAAATGAAAGCAAAATCTTAATTAAAAATTATTTATTATTTTTTAAAATAAACATTTATTATAGAATACCAAATTGGATTTACTCTGATGTATTAACAAAAGCATAACACACACCAGTAAACAGGAATTTCCAACTTACTGGTCAACTCAATAAGAAATAAGTCAATGAAACCCTTGGTTTTAGCCAGTGGCAAACATCAGTCACTGCTTCACATTTAAGCACATAAATCCATACTACTTCACATTTAAGGAGAAACTCAGCATAGGGGTCACCCTGCTCTTCTCCATTAGAAATGCACTGAAAAGAGACAAGCCCAGAGAAGAAGAGAAGAGGC